>NC_092127.1:109762123-110988200 GCF_043159975.1 Macaca nemestrina | reverse complement strand
AAATCTGGAAAGAAGCTTTCTGAGAAACTGCTTAGTGTTCTGTTAATTCATCTCACAGAGTTACATCTGTATTTCGTGGATCTCTTTGCTAGCCTTATTTCTGTGGAATCATAGAACAGATATTTCGGATCCCTTTGAAGACTATTGGGCCAAAGAAAAAATCCTCCGATAACAAAGAGAAAGAAGCTTTCTGAGAAACTTCTTTGTGTTCTGTGAAATCATCTCACAGAGTTACAGCTTTCCCCTCAAGAAGCCTTTCGCTAAGACAGTTCTTGTGGAATTGGCAAAGTGATATTTGGAAGCCCATAGAGGGCTATGGTGAAAAAGGAAATATCCTCAGATGAAATCTGGAAAGAAGCTTTCTGAGAAACTTCTTAGTGTTCTGTTAATTCATCTCACAGAGTTACATCTGTATTTCGTGGATCTCTTTGCTAGCCTTATTTCTGTGGAATCTGAGAACAGATATTTCGGATCCCTTTGAAGACTATAGGGCCAAAGGAAATATCCTCCGATAACAAAGAGAAAGAAGCTTTCTGAGAAACTTCTTTGTGTTCTGCGAAATCATCTCACAGAATTACAGCTTTCGCCTCAAGAAGCCTTTCGCTAAGACAGTTCTTGTGGAATGGGCCAAGTGATATTTGGAAGCCCATAGAGGGCTAGGGTGAAAAAGGAAATATCCTCAGATGAAATCTGGAAAGAAGCTTTCTGAGAAACTGCTTAGTGTTCTGTTAATTCATCTCACAGAGTTACATCTGTATTTCGTGGATCTCTTTGCTAGCCTTATTTCTGTGGAATCTGAGAACAGATATTTCGGATCCCTTTGAAGACTATAGGGCCAAAGGAAATATCCTCCGATAACAAAGAGAAAGAAGCTTTCTGAGAAACTTCTTTGTGTTCGGTGAAATCATCTCACAGAGTTACAGCATTCCCCTCAAGAAGCCTTTCGCTAAGACAGTTCTTGTGGAATTGGCCAAGTGATATTTGGAAGCCCATAGAGGGCTATCTTGAAAAAGGAAAATCCTCAGATGAAATCGGGAAAGAAGCTTTCTGAGAAACTGCTTAGTGTTCTGTTAATTCATCTCACAGAGTTACATCTGTATTTCGTGGATCTCTTTGCTAGCCTTATTTCTGTGGAATCTGAGAACAGATATTTCGGATCCCTTTGAAGACTATTGGGCTAAAGAAAAAATCCTCCGATAACAAAGAGAAAGAAGCTTTCTGAGAAACTTCTTTGTGTTCTGTGAAATCATCTCACAGAGTTACAGCTTTCCCCTCAAGAAGCCTTTCGCTAAGACAGTTCTTGTGGAATTGGCAAAGTGATATTTGGAAGCCCATAGAGGGCTATGGTGAAAAAGGAAATATCCTCAGATGAAATCTGGAAAGAAGCTTTCTGAGAAACTGCTTAGTGTTCTGTTAATTCATCTCACAGAGTTACATCTGTATTTCGTGGATCTCTTTGCTAGCCTTATTTCTGTGGAATCTGAGAACAGATATTTCGGATCCCTTTGAAGACTATAGGGCCAAAGGAAATATCCTCCGATAACAAAGAGAAAGAAGCTTTCTGAGAAACTTCTTTGTGTTCTGCGAAATCATCTCACAGAATTACAGCTTTCGCCTCAAGAAGCCTTTCGCTAAGACAGTTCTTGTGGAATGGGCCAAGTGATATTTGGAAGCCCATAGAGGGCTAGGGTGAAAAAGGAAATATCCTCAGATGAAATCTGGAAAGAAGCTTTCTGAGAAACTGCTTAGTGTTCTGTTAATTCATCTCACAGAGTTACATCTGTATTTCGTGGATCTCTTTGCTTGCCTTATTTCTGTGGAATCTGAGAACAGATATTTCGGATCCATTTGAAGACTATAGGGCCAAAGGAAATATCCTCCGATAACAAAGAGAAAGAAGCTTTCTGAGAAACTTCTTTGTGTTCTGTGAAATCATCACAGAGAGTTACAGCTTTCCCCTCAAGAAGCCTTTCGCTAAGACAGATCTTGTGGAATTGGCAAAGTGATATTTGGAAGCCCATAGAGGGCTATGGTGAAAAAGGAAATATCCTCAGATGAAATCTGGAAAGAAGCTTTCTGAGAAACTGCTTAGTGTTCTGTTAATTCATCTCACAGAGTTACATCTGTATTTCGTGGATCTCTTTGCTATCCTTATTTCTGTGGAATCTGAGAACAGATATTTCAGATCCCTTTGAAGACTATGGGGCCAAAGGAAATATTCTCCGATAACGAAGAGAAAGAAGCTTTCTGAGAATCTTCTTTGTGTTCTGTGAAATCATCTCACAGAGTTACAGCTTTCTCCTCAAGAAGCCTTTCGCTAAGACAGTTCTTGTGGAATTGGCAAAGTGATATTTGGAAGCCCATAGAGGGCCATGGTGAAAAAGGAAATATCCTCAGATGAAATCTGGAAAGAAGCTTTCTGAGAAACTGCTTAGTGTTCTGTTAATTCATCTCACAGAGTTACATCTGTATTTCGTGGATCTCTTTGCTAGCCTTATTTCTGTGGAATCTGAGAACAGATATTTCGGATCCCTTTGAAGACTATAGGGCCAAAGGAAAAATCCTCCGATAACAAAGAGAAAGAAGCTTTCTGAGAAACTTCTTTGTGTTCTGTGAAATCATCTCAGAGAGTTACAGCTTTCCCCTCAAGAAGCCTTTCGCTACGACAGTTCTTGTGGAATTGGCAAAGTGATATTTGGAAGCCCATAGAAGGCCATGGTGAAAAAGGAAATATCCTCAGATGAAATCTGGAAAGAAGCTTTCTGAGAAACTGCTTAGTGTTCTGTTAATTCATCTCACAGAGTTACATCTGTATTTCGTGGATCTCTTTGCTAGCCTTATTTCTGTGGAATCTGAGAACAGATATTTCGGATCCCTTTGAAGACTATAGGGCCAAAGGAAATATCCTCCGATAACAAAGAGAAAGAAGCTTTCTGAGAAACTTCTTTGTGTTCGGTGAAATCATCTCACAGAGTTACAGCTTTCCCCTCAAGAAGCCTTTCGCTAAGACAGTTCTTGTGGAATTGGCCAAGTGATATTTGGAAGCCCATAGAGGGCTATCTTGAAAAAGGAAAATCCTCAGATGAAATCGGGAAAGAAGCTTTCTGAGAAACTGCTTAGTGTTCTGTTAATTCATCTCACAGAGTTACATCTGTATTTCGTGGATCTCTTTGCTAGCCTTATTTCTGTGGAATCTGAGAACAGATATTTCGGATCCCTTTGAGGACTAGAGGGCCAAAGGAAATATCCTCAGATAACAAGGAGAAAGAAGCTTTCTGAGAAACTTCTTTGTGTTCTGTGAAATCATCTCAGAGAGTTACAGCTTTCCCCTCAAGAAGCCTTTCGCTAAGACAGTTCTTGTGGAATTGGCAAAGTGATATTTGGAAGCCCATAGAAGGCCATGGTGAAAAAGGAAATATCCTCAGATGAAATGTGGAAAGAAGCTTTCTGAGAAACTGCTTAGTGTTCTGTTAATTCATCTCACAGAGTTACATCTGTATTTCGTGGATCTCGTTGCTAGCCTTATTTCTGTGGAATCTGATAACAGATATTTCGGATCCCTTTGAAGACTATGGGGCCAAAGGAAATATCCTCCGATAACGAAGAGAAAGAAGCTTTCTGAGAAACTTCTTTGTGTTCTGTGAAATCATCTCACAGAGTTACAGCTTTCCCCTCAAGAAGCCTTTCGATAAGAGAGTTCTTGTGGAATTGGCCAAGTGATATTTGGAAGCCCATAGAGGGCTATGGTGAAAAAGGAAATGTCCTCAGATGAAATCTGGAAAGAAGCTTTCTGAGAAACTGCTTAGGGTTCTGTTAATTCATCTCACAGAGTTACATCTGTATTTCGTGGATCTCTTTGCTAGCCTTATTTCTGTGGAATCTGAGAACTGATATTTCGAATCCCTTTTAAGATTAGAGGGCCAAAGGAAATATCCTCCGATAACGAAATGAAAGAAGCTTTCTGAGAAACTTCTTTGTGTTCTGTGAAATCATCTCACAGAGTTACAGCTTTCTCCTCAAGAAGCCTTTCGCTAAGACAGTTCTTGTGGAATTGGCAAAGTGATATTTGGAAGCCCATAGAGGGCCATGGTGAAAAAGGAAATATCCTCAGATGAAATCTGGAAAGAAGCTTTCTGAGAAACTGCTTAGGGTTCTGTTAATTCATCTCACAGAGTTACATCTGTATTTCGTGGATCTCTTTGCTAGCCTTATTTCTGTGGAATCTGAGAACAGATATTTCGGATCCCTTTGAAGACTATAGGGCCAAAGGAAATATCCTCCGATAACAAAGAGAAAGAAGCTTTCTGAGAAACTTCTTTGTGTTCTGTGAAATCATCTCACAGAGTTACAGCTTTCCCCTCAAGAAGACTTTCGCTAAGACAGTTCTTGTGGAATTGGCAAAGTGATAATGGAAGCCCATAGAGGGCTATGGTGAAAAAGGAAATATCCTCAGATAAAATCTGGAAAGAAGCTTTCTGAGAAACTGCTTAGTGTTCTGTTAATTCATCTCACAGAGTTACATCTGTATTTCGTGGATCTCTTTGCTAGCCTTATTTCTGTGGAATCATAGAACAGATATTTCGGATCCCTTTGAAGACTATTGGGCCAAAGAAAAAATCCTACGATAACAAAGAGAAAGAAGCTTTCTGAGAAACTTCTTTGTGTTCTGTGAAATCATCTCACAGAGTTACAGCTTTCCCCTCAAGAAGCCTTTCGCTAAGACAGTTCTTGTGGAATTGGCAAAGTGATATTTGGAAGCCCATAGAGGGCTATGGTGAAAAAGGAAATATCCTCAGATGAAATCTGGAAAGAAGCTTTCTGAGAACCTGCTTAGTGTTCTGTTAATTCATCTCACAGAGTTACATGTGTATTTCGAGGATCTCTTTGCTAGCCCTATTTCTGTGGAATCTGAGAACAGATATTTCGGATCCCTTTGAAGACTATAGGGCCAAAGGAAATATCCTCGGATAACAAAGAGAAAGAAGCTTTCTGAATAACTTCTTTGTGTTCTGTGAAATCATCTCACAGAGTTACAGCTTTCCCCTCAAGAAGCCTTTCGCTAAGACAGTTCTTGTGGAATTGGCAAAGTGATATTTGGAAGCCCATAGAGGGCTATGGTGAAAAAGGAAATATCCTCAGATGAAATCTGGAAAGAAGCTTTCTGAGAAACTGCTTAGTGTTCTGTTAATTCATCTCACAGAGTTACATCTGTATTTCGTGGATCTCTTTGCTAGCCTTATTTCTGTGGAATCTGAGAACAGATATTTCGGATCCCTTTGAAGACTATAGGGCCAAAGGAAATATCCTCCGATAACAAAGAGAAAGAAGCTTTCTGAGAAACTTCTTTGTGTTCTGCGAAATCATCTCACAGAATTACAGCTTTCCCCTCAAGAAGCCTTTCGCTAAGACAGTTCTTGTGGAATGGGCCAAGTGATATTTGGAAGCCCATAGAGGGCTAGGGTGAAAAAGGAAATATCTTCAGATGAAATCTGGAAAGAAGCTTTCTGAGAAACTGCTTAGTGTTCTGTTAATTCATCTCACAGAGTTACATCTGTATTTCGTGGATCTCTTTGCTTGCCTTATTTCTGTGGAATCTGAGAACAGATATTTCGGATCCATTTGAAGACTATAGGGCCAAAGGAAATATCCTCCGATAACAAAGAGAAAGAAGCTTTCTGAGAAACTTCTTTGTGTTCGGTGAAATCATCTCACAGAGTTACAGCTTTCCCCTCAAGAAGCCTTTCGCTAAGACAGTTCTTGTGGAATTGGCCAAGTGATATTTGGAAGCCCATAGAGGGCTATCTTGAAAAAGGAAAATCCTCAGATGAAATCGGGAAAGAAGCTTTCTGAGAAACTGCTTAGTGTTCTGTTAATTCATCTCACAGAGTTACATCTGTATTTCGTGGATCTCTTTGCTAGCCTTATTTCTGTGGAATCTGAGAACAGATATTTCGGATCCCTTTGAGGACTATAGGGCCAAAGGAAATATCCTCAGATAACAAGGAGAAAGAAGCTTTCTGAGAAACTTCTTTGTGTTCTGTGAAATCATCTCACAGAGTTACAGCTTTCCCCTCAAGAAGCCTTTCGCTAAGACAGTTCTTGTGGAATTGGCAAAGTGACATTTGGAAGCCCATAGAGGGCTATGTTGAAAAAGGAAATATCCTCAGATGAAATCTGGAAAGAAGCTTTCTGAGAAACTGCTTAGTGTTCTGTTAATTCATCTCACAGAGTTTCATCTGTATTTCGTGGATCTCTTTGCTAGCCTTATTTCTGTGGAATCTTAGAACAGATATTTCGGATCCCTTTGAAGACTATAGGGCCAAAGAAAAAATCCTCCGATAACGAAGAGAAAGAAGCTTTCTGAGAAACTTCTTTGTGTTCTGTGAAATCATCACAGAGAGTTACAGCTTTCCCCTCAAGAAGCCTTTCGCTAAGACAGATCTTGTGGAATTGGCAAAGTGATATTTGGAAGCCCATAGAGGGCTATGGTGAAAAAGGAAATATCCTCAGATGAAATCTGGAAAGAAGCTTTCTGAGAAACTGCTTAGTGTTCTGTTAATTCATCTCACAGAGTTACATCTGTATTTCGTGGATCTCTTTGCTATCCTTATTTCTGTGGAATCTGAGAACAGATATTTCAGATCCCTTTGAAGACTATGGGGCCAAAGGAAATATTCTCCGATAACGAAGAGAAAGAAGCTTTCTGAGAATCTTCTTTGTGTTCTGTGAAATCATCTCACAGAGTTACAGCTTTCTCCTCAAGAAGCCTTTCGCTAAGACAGTTCTTGTGGAATTGGCAAAGTGATATTTGGAAGCCCATAGAGGGCCATGGTGAAAAAGGAAATATCCTCAGATGAAATCTGGAAAGAAGCTTTCTGAGAAACTGCTTAGTGTTCTGTTAATTCATCTCACAGAGTTACATCTGTATTTCGTGGATCTCTTTGCTAGCCTTATTTCTGTGGAATCTGAGAACAGATATTTCGGATCCCTTTGAAGACTATAGGGCCAAAGGAAAAATCCTCCGATAACAAAGAGAAAGAAGCTTTCTGAGAAACTTCTTTGTGTTCTGTGAAATCATCTCAGAGAGTTACAGCTTTCCCCTCAAGAAGCCTTTCGCTACGACAGTTCTTGTGGAATTGGCAAAGTGATATTTGGAAGCCCATAGAAGGCCATGGTGAAAAAGGAAATATCCTCAGATGAAATCTGGAAAGAAGCTTTCTGAGAAACTGCTTAGTGTTCTGTTAATTCATCTCACAGAGTTACATCTGTATTTCGTGGATCTCTTTGCTAGCCTTATTTCTGTGGAATCTGAGAACAGATATTTCGGATCCCTTTGAAGACTATAGGGCCAAAGGAAATATCCTCCGATAACAAAGAGAAAGAAGCTTTCTGAGAAACTTCTTTGTGTTCGGTGAAATCATCTCACAGAGTTACAGCTTTCCCCTCAAGAAGCCTTTCGCTAAGACAGTTCTTGTGGAATTGGCCAAGTGATATTTGGAAGCCCATAGAGGGCTATCTTGAAAAAGGAAAATCCTCAGATGAAATCGGGAAAGAAGCTTTCTGAGAAACTGCTTAGTGTTCTGTTAATTCATCTCACAGAGTTACATCTGTATTTCGTGGATCTCTTTGCTAGCCTTATTTCTGTGGAATCTGAGAACAGATATTTCGGATCCCTTTGAGGACTAGAGGGCCAAAGGAAATATCCTCAGATAACAAGGAGAAAGAAGCTTTCTGAGAAACTTCTTTGTGTTCTGTGAAATCATCTCACAGAGTTACAGCTTTCCCCTCAAGAAGCCTTTCGCTAAGACAGTTCTTGTGGAATTGGCAAAGTGACATTTGGAAGCCCATAGAGGGCTATGTTGAAAAAGGAAATATCCTCAGATGAAATCTGGAAAGAAGCTTTCTGAGAAACTGCTTAGTGTTCTGTTAATTCATCTCACAGAGTTTCATCTGTATTTCGTGGATCTCTTTGCTAGCCTTATTTCTGTGGAATCTTAGAACAGATATTTCGGATCCCTTTGAAGACTATAGGGCCAAAGAAAAAATCCTCCGATAACGAAGAGAAAGAAGCTTTCTGAGAAACTTCTTTGTGTTCTGTGAAATCATCACAGAGAGTTACAGCTTTCCCCTCAAGAAGCCTTTCGCTAAGACAGATCTTGTGGAATTGGCAAAGTGATATTTGGAAGCCCATAGAGGGCTATGGTGAAAAAGGAAATATCCTCAGATGAAATCTGGAA
Source organism: Macaca nemestrina (assembly GCF_043159975.1). Lineage (NCBI taxonomy): Eukaryota > Metazoa > Chordata > Mammalia > Primates > Cercopithecidae > Macaca > Macaca nemestrina. The sequence continues at coordinate 110,979,963 of NC_092127.1, read as the reverse complement.
AGAAGCTTTCTGAGAAACTGCTTAGTGTTCTGTTAATTCATCTCACAGAGTTACATCTGTATTTCGTGGATCTCTTTGCTAGCCTTATTTCTGTGGAATCTGAGAACAGATATTTCAGATCCCTTTGAAGACTATGGGGCCAAAGGAAATATTCTCCGATAACGAAGAGAAAGAAGCTTTCTGAGAATCTTCTTTGTGTTCTGTGAAATCATCTCACAGAGTTACAGCTTTCTCCTCAAGAAGCCTTTCGCTAAGACAGTTCTTGTGGAATTGGCAAAGTGATATTTGGAAGCCCATAGAGGGCCATGGTGAAAAAGGAAATATCCTCAGATGAAATCTGGAAAGAAGCTTTCTGAGAAACTGCTTAGTGTTCTGTTAATTCATCTCACAGAGTTACATCTGTATTTCGTGGATCCCTTTGCTAGCCTTATTTCTGTGGAATCTGAGAACAGATATTTCGATCCCTTTGAAGACTATAGGGCCAAAGAAAAAATCCTCCGATAACAAAGAGAAAGAAGCTTTCTGAGAAACTTCTTTGTGTTCTGTGAAATCATCTCAGAGAGTTACAGCTTTCCCCTCAAGAAGCCTTTCGCTAAGACAGTTCTTGTGGAATTGGCAAAGTGATATTTGGAAGCCCATAGAAGGCCATGGTGAAAAAGGAAATATCCTCAGATGAAATGTGGAAAGAAGCTTTCTGAGAAACTGCTTAGTGTTCTGTTAATTCATCTCACAGAGTTACATCTGTATTTCGTGGATCTCGTTGCTAGCCTTATTTCTGTGGAATCTGATAACAGATATTTCGGATCCCTTTGAAGACTATGGGGCCAAAGGAAATATCCTCCGATAACGAAGAGAAAGAAGCTTTCTGAGAAACTTCTTTGTGTTCTGTGAAATCATCTCACAGAGTTACAGCTTTCCCCTCAAGAAGCCTTTCGATAAGAGAGTTCTTGTGGAATTGGCCAAGTGATATTTGGAAGCCCATAGAGGGCTATGGTGAAAAAGGAAATATCCTCAGATGAAATCTGGAAAGAAGCTTTCTGAGAAACTGCTTAGGGTTCTGTTAATTCATCTCACAGAGTTACATCTGTATTTCGTGGATCTCTTTGCTAGCCTTATTTCTGTGGAATCTGAGAACTGATATTTCGAATCCCTTTTAAGATTAGAGGGCCAAAGGAAATATCCTCCGATAACGAAGAGAAAGAAGCTTTCTGAGAAACTTCTTTGTGTTCTGTGAAATCATCTCACAGAGTTACAGCTTTCTCCTCAAGAAGCCTTTCGCTAAGACAGTTCTTGTGGAATTGGCAAAGTGATATTTGGAAGCCCATAGAGGGCCATGGTGAAAAAGGAAATATCCTCAGATGAAATCTGGAAAGAAGCTTTCTGAGAAACTGCTTAGGGTTCTGTTAATTCATCTCACAGAGTTACATCTGTATTTCGTGGATCTCTTTGCTAGCCTTATTTCTGTGGAATCTGAGAACAGATATTTCGGATCCCTTTGAAGACTATAGGGCCAAAGGAAATATCCTCCGATAACAAAGAGAAAGAAGCTTTCTGAGAAACTTCTTTGTGTTCTGTGAAATCATCTCACAGAGTTACAGCTTTCCCCTCAAGAAGACTTTCGCTAAGACAGTTCTTGTGGAATTGGCAAAGTGATAATGGAAGCCCATAGAGGGCTATGGTGAAAAAGGAAATATCCTCAGATAAAATCTGGAAAGAAGCTTTCTGAGAAACTGCTTAGTGTTCTGTTAATTCATCTCACAGAGTTACATCTGTATTTCGTGGATCTCTTTGCTAGCCTTATTTCTGTGGAATCATAGAGCAGATATTTCGGATCCCTTTGAAGACTATTGGGCCAAAGAAAAAATCCTACGATAACAAAGAGAAAGAAGCTTTCTGAGAAACTTCTTTGTGTTCTGTGAAATCATCTCACAGAGTTACAGCTTTCCCCTCAAGAAGCCTTTCGCTAAGACAGTTCTTGTGGAATTGGCAAAGTGATATTTGGAAGCCCATAGAGGGCTATGGTGAAAAAGGAAATATCCTCAGATGAAATCTGGAAAGAAGCTTTCTGAGAAACTGCTTAGTGTTCTGTTAATTCATCTCACAGAGTTACATCTGTATTTCGTGGATCTCTTTGCTAGCCTTATTTCTGTGGAATCTGAGAACAGATATTTCGGATCCCTTTGAAGACTATAGGGCCAAAGGAAATATCCTCCGATAACAAAGAGAAAGAAGCTTTCTGAGAAACTTCTTTGTGTTCTACGAAATCATCTCACAGAATTACAGCTTTCGCCTCAAGAAGCCTTTCGCTAAGACAGTTCTTGTGGAATGGGCCAAGTGATATTTGGAAGCCCATAGAGGGCTAGGGTGAAAAAGGAAATATCCTCAGATGAAATCTGGAAAGAAGCTTTCTGAGAAACTGCTTAGTGTTCTGTTAATTCATCTCACAGAGTTACATCTGTATTTCGTGGATCTCTTTGCTAGCCTTATTTCTGTGGAATCTGAGAACAGATATTTCGGATCCCTTTGAAGACTATAGGGCCAAAGGAAATATCCTCCGATAACAAAGAGAAAGAAGCTTTCTGAGAAACTTCTTTGTGTTCGGTGAAATCATCTCACAGAGTTACAGCTTTCCCCTCAAGAAGCCTTTCGCTAAGACAGTTCTTGTGGAATTGGCCAAGTGATATTTGGAAGCCCATAGAGGGCTATCTTGAAAAAGGAAAATCCTCAGATGAAATCGGGAAAGAAGCTTTCTGAGAAACTGCTTAGTGTTCTGTTAATTCATCTCACAGAGTTACATCTGTATTTCGTGGATCTCTTTGCTAGCCTTATTTCTGTGGAATCTGAGAACAGATATTTCGGATCCCTTTGAGGACTATAGGGCCAAAGGAAATATCCTCAGATAACAAGGAGAAAGAAGCTTTCTGAGAAACTTCTTTGTGTTCTGTGAAATCATCTCACAGAGTTACAGCTTTCCCCTCAAGAAGCCTTTCGCTAAGACAGTTCTTGTGGAATTGGCAAAGTGACATTTGGAAGCCCATAGAGGGCTATGTTGAAAAAGGAAATATCCTCAGATGAAATCTGGAAAGAAGCTTTCTGAGAAACTGCTTAGTGTTCTGTTAATTCATCTCACAGAGTTTCATCTGTATTTCGTGGATCTCTTTGCTAGCCTTATTTCTGTGGAATCTTAGAACAGATATTTCGGATCCCTTTGAAGACTATAGGGCCAAAGAAAAAATCCTCCGATAACGAAGAGAAAGAAGCTTTCTGAGAAACTTCTTTGTGTTCTGTGAAATCATCACAGAGAGTTACAGCTTTCCCCTCAAGAAGCCTTTCGCTAAGACAGATCTTGTGGAATTGGCAAAGTGATATTTGGAAGCCCATAGAGGGCTATGGTGAAAAAGGAAATATCCTCAGATGAAATCTGGAAAGAAGCTTTCTGAGAAACTGCTTAGTGTTCTGTTAATTCATCTCACAGAGTTACATCTGTATTTCGTGGATCTCTTTGCTAGCCTTATTTCTGTGGAATCTGAGAACAGATATTTCAGATCCCTTTGAAGACTATGGGGCCAAAGGAAATATTCTCCGATAACGAAGAGAAAGAAGCTTTCTGAGAATCTTCTTTGTGTTCTGTGAAATCATCTCACAGAGTTACAGCTTTCTCCTCAAGAAGCCTTTCGCTAAGACAGTTCTTGTGGAATTGGCAAAGTGATATTTGGAAGCCCATAGAGGGCCATGGTGAAAAAGGAAATATCCTCAGATGAAATCTGGAAAGAAGCTTTCTGAGAAACTGCTTAGTGTTCTGTTAATTCATCTCACAGAGTTACATCTGTATTTCGTGGATCCCTTTGCTAGCCTTATTTCTGTGGAATCTGAGAACAGATATTTCGATCCCTTTGAAGACTATAGGGCCAAAGAAAAAATCCTCCGATAACAAAGAGAAAGAAGCTTTCTGAGAAACTTCTTTGTGTTCTGTGAAATCATCTCAGAGAGTTACAGCTTTCCCCTCAAGAAGCCTTTCGCTAAGACAGTTCTTGTGGAATTGGCAAAGTGATATTTGGAAGCCCATAGAAGGCCATGGTGAAAAAGGAAATATCCTCAGATGAAATGTGGAAAGAAGCTTTCTGAGAAACTGCTTAGTGTTCTGTTAATTCATCTCACAGAGTTACATCTGTATTTCGTGGATCTCGTTGCTAGCCTTATTTCTGTGGAATCTGATAACAGATATTTCGGATCCCTTTGAAGACTATGGGGCCAAAGGAAATATCCTCCGATAACGAAGAGAAAGAAGCTTTCTGAGAAACTTCTTTGTGTTCTGTGAAATCATCTCACAGAGTTACAGCTTTCCCCTCAAGAAGCCTTTCGATAAGAGAGTTCTTGTGGAATTGGCCAAGTGATATTTGGAAGCCCATAGAGGGCTATGGTGAAAAAGGAAATATCCTCAGATGAAATCTGGAAAGAAGCTTTCTGAGAAACTGCTTAGGGTTCTGTTAATTCATCTCACAGAGTTACATCTGTATTTCGTGGATCTCTTTGCTAGCCTTATTTCTGTGGAATCTGAGAACAGATATTTCGGATCCCTTTGAAGACTATAGGGCCAAAGGAAATATCCTCCGATAACAAAGAGAAAGAAGCTTTCTGAGAAACTTCTTTGTGTTCTGTGAAATCATCTCACAGAGTTAGAGCTTTCCCCTCAAGAAGCCTTTCGCTAAGACATTTCTTGTGGAATTGGCAAAGTGATATTTGGAAGCCCTTAGAGGGCTATGGTGAAAAAGGAAATATCCTCAGATGAAATCTGGAAAGAAGCTTTCTGAGAAACTGCTTAGTGTTCTGTTAATTCATCTCACACAGTTACATCTGTATTTCGTGGATCTCTTTGCTAGCCTTATTTCTGTGGAATCTGAGAACAGATATTTCGGATCCCTTTGAAGACTATAGGGCCAAAGGAAATATCCTCCGATAACAAAGAGAAAGAAGCTTTCTGAGAAACTTCTTTGTGTTCTGTGAAATCATCTCACAGAGTTACAGCTTTCCCCTCAAGAAGACTTTCGCTAAGACAGTTCTTGTGGAATTGGCAAAGTGATATTTGGAAGCCCATAGAGGGCTATGGTGAAAAAGGAAATATCCTCAGATAAAATCTGGAAAGAAGCTTTCTGAGAAACTGCTTAGTGTTCTGTTAATTCATCTCACAGAGTTACATCTGTATTTCGTGGATCTCTTTGCTAGCCTTATTTCTGTGGAATCATAGAACAGATATTTCGGATCCCTTTGAAGACTATTGGGCCAAAGAAAAAATCCTCCGATAACAAAGAGAAAGAAGCTTTCTGAGAAACTTCTTTGTGTTCTGTGAAATCATCTCACAGAGTTACAGCTTTCCCCTCAAGAAGCCTTTCGCTAAGACAGTTCTTGTGGAATTGGCAAAGTGATATTTGGAAGCCCATAGAGGGCTATGGTGAAAAAGGAAATATCCTCAGATGAAATCTGGAAAGAAGCTTTCTGAGAAACTGCTTAGTGTTCTGTTAATTCATCTCACAGAGTTACATCTGTATTTCGTGGATCTCTTTGCTAGCCTTATTTCTGTGCAATCTGAGAACAGATATTTCGGATCCCTTTGAAGACTATAGGGCCAAAGGAAATATCCTCCGATAACAAAGAGAAAGAAGCTTTCTGAGAAACTTCTTTGTGTTCTGCGAAATCATCTCACAGAATTACAGCTTTCGCCTCAAGAAGCCTTTCGCTAAGACAGTTCTTGTGGAATGGGCCAAGTGATATTTGGAAGCCCATAGAGGGCTAGGGTGAAAAAGGAAATATCCTCAGATGAAATCTGGAAAGAAGCTTTCTGAGAAACTGCTTAGTGTTCTGTTAATTCATCTCACAGAGTTACATCTGTATTTCGTGGATCTCTTTGCTAGCCTTATTTCTGTGGAATCTGAGAACAGATATTTCGATCCCTTTGAAGACTATAGGGCCAAAGGAAAAATCCTCCGATAACAAAGAGAAAGAAGCTTTCTGAGAAACTTCTTTGTGTTCTGTGAAATCATCTCAGAGAGTTACAGCTTTCCCCTCAAGAAGCCTTTCGCTACGACTGTTCTTGTGGAATTGGCAAAGTGATATTTGGAAGCCCATAGAAGGCCATGGTGAAAAAGGAAATATCCTCAGATGAAATCTGGAAAGAAGCTTTCTGAGAAACTGCTTAGTGTTCTGTTAATTCATTTCACAGAGTTACATCTGTATTTCGTGGATCTCTTTGCTAGCCTTATTTCTGTGGAATCTTAGAACAGATATTTCGGATCCCTTTGAAGACTATAGGGCCAAAGAAAAAATCCTCCGATAACAAAGAGAAAGAAGCTTTCTGAGAAACTTCTTTGTGTTCTGTGAAATCATCTCACAGAGTTACAGCTTTCCCCTCAAGAAGCCTTTCGCTAAGACAGTTCTTGTGGAATTGGCAAAGTGATATTTGGAAGCCCATAGAGGGCTATGGTGAAAAAGGAAATATCCTCAGATGAAATGTGGAAAGAAGCTTTCTGAGAAACTGCTTAGTGTTCTGTTAATTCATCTCACAGAGTTACATCTGTATTTCGTGGATCTCGTTGCTAGCCTTATTTCTGTGGAATCTGATAACAGATATTTCGGATCCCTTTGAAGACTATGGGGCCAAAGGAAATATCCTCCGATAACGAAGAGAAAGAAGCTTTCTGAGAAACTTCTTTGTGTTCTGTGAAATCATCTCACAGAGTTACAGCTTTCCCCTCAAGAAGCCTTTCGATAAGAGAGTTCTTGTGGAATTGGCCAACTGATATTTGGAAGCCCATAGAGGGCTATGGTGAAAAAGGAAATATCCTCAGATGAAATCTGGAAAGAAGCTTTCTGAGAAACTGCTTAGGGTTCTGTTAATTCATCTCACAGAGTTACATCGGTATTTCGTGGATCTCTTTGCTAGCCTTATTTCTGTGGAATCTGAGAACAGATATTTCGGATCCCTTTGAAGACTATAGGGCCAAAGGAAATATCCTCCGATAACAAAGAGAAAGAAGCTTTCTGAGAAACTTCTTTGTGTTCTGTGAAATCATCTCACAGAGTTAGAGCTTTCCCCTCAAGAAGCCTTTCGCTAAGACATTTCTTGTGGAATTGGCAAAGTGATATTTGGAAGCCCTTAGAGGGCTATGGTGAAAAAGGAAATATCCTCAGATAAAATCTGGAAAGAAGCTTTCTGAGAAACTGCTTAGTGTTCTGTTAATTCATCTCACAGAGTTACATCTGTATTTCGTGGATCTCTTTGCTAGCCTTATTTCTCTGGAATCTGAGAACAGATATTTCGGATCCCTTTGAAAACTATAGGGCCAAAGGAAATATCCTCCGATAACAAAGAGAACGAAGCTTTCTGAGAAACTTCTTTGTGTTCTGTGAAATCGTCTCACAGAGTTACAGCTTTCCCCTCAAGAAGCCTTTCGCTAAGACAGTTCTTGTAGAATTGGCAAAGTGATATTTGGAAGCCCATAGAGGGCTATGGTGAAAAAGGAAATATCCTCAGATGAAATCTGGAAAGAAGCTTTCTGAGAAACTGCTTAGTGTTCTGTTAATTCATCTCACAGAGTTACATCTGTATTTCGTGGATCTCTTTGCTAGCCTTATTTCTGTGGAATCTGAGAACAGATATTTCGGATACCTTTGAAGACTATAGGGCCAAAGGAAAAATCCTCCGATAACGAAGAGAAAGAAGCTTTGTGAGAAACTTCTTTGTGTTCTGTGAAATCATCTCACAGAGTTACAGCTTTCCCCTCAAGAAGCCTTTCGCTAAGACATTTCTTGTGGAATTGGCCAAGTGATATTTGGAAGCCCATAGAGGGCTATCTTGAAAAAGGAAAATCCTCAGATGAAATCGGGAAAGAAGCTTTCTGAGAAACTGATTAGTGTTCTGTTAATTCATCTCACAGAGTTACATCTGTATTTCGTGGATCTCTTTGCTAGCCTTATTTCTGTGGAATCTGAGAACAGATATTTCGGATCCCTTTGAAGATTAGAGGGCCAAAGGAAATATCCTCCGATAAAAAAGGGAAAGAAGCTTTCCGAGAAACTGCTTTGTGTTCTGTGAAATCATCTCACAGAGTTACAGCTTTCCCCTCAAGAAGCCTTTCGCTAAGACAGTTCTTGTGGAATTGGCAAAGTGACATTTGGAAGCCCATAGAGTGCTATGGTGAAAAAGGAAGTATCCTCAGATGAAATCTGGAAAGAAGCTTTCTGAGAAACTGCTTAGTGTTCTGTTAATTCATCTCACAGAGTTACATCTGTATTTCATGGATCTCTTTGCAAGCCTTTTTTCTGTGGAATCTGAGGACAGATATTTCGGATCCCTTTGAATACTATAGGGCCAAAGGAAATATCCAACGATAACAACGAGAACGTAGCTTTCTGAGAAACTTCTTTGTGTTCTGTGAAATCATCTCACAGAGTTACAGCTTTCACCTTAAGGAGCCTTTCGCTAAGACAGTTCTTGTGGAATTGGCCAAGTGATATTTGGAAGCCCCTAGAGGGCTATGGTGAAAAAGGAAATATCCTCAGATGAAATCTGGAAAGAAGTTTTCTGAGAAACTGCTTAGTGTTCTGTTAATTCATCTCACAGAGTCACATCTGTATTTCGTGGATCTCTTTGCTAGCCTTATTTCTGTGGAATCTGAGAACAGATATTTCGGATCCCTTTGAAGACTATAGGGCCAAAGGAAATATCCTCCGATAACAAAGAGAAAGAAGCTTTCTGAGAAACTTCTTTGTGTTCTGTGAAATCATCTCACAGAGTTACAGCTTTCCCCTCAAGAAGACTTTCGCTAAGACAGTTCTTGTGGAATTGGCAAAGTGATATTTGGAAGCCCATAGAGGGCTATGGTGAAAAAGGAAATATCCTCAGATAAAATCTGGAAAGAAGCTTTCTGAGAAACTGCTTAGTGTTCTGTTAATTCATCTCACAGAGTTACATCTGTATTTCGTGGATCTCTTTGCTAGCCTTATTTCTGTGGAATCATAGAACAGATATTTCGGATCCCTTTGAAGACTATTGGGCCAAAGAAAAAATCCTCCGATAACAAAGAGAAAGAAGCTTTCTGAGAAACTTCTTTGTGTTCTGTGAAATCATCTCACAGAGTTACAGCTTTCCCCTCAAGAAGCCTTTCGCTAAGACAGTTCTTGTGGAATTGGCAAAGTGATATTTGGAAGCCCATAGAGGGCTATGGTGAAAAAGGAAATATCCTCAGATGAAATCTGGAAAGAAGCTTTCTGAGAAACTGCTTAGTGTTCTGTTAATTCATCTCACAGAGTTACATCTGTATTTCGTGGATCTCTTTGCTAGCCTTATTTCTGTGGAATCTGAGAACAGATATTTCGGATCCCTTTGAAGACTATAGGGCCAAAGGAAATATCCTCCGATAACAAAGAGAAAGAAGCTTTCTGAGAAACTTCTTTGTGTTCTGCGAAATCATCTCACAGAATTACAGCTTTCGCCTCAAGAAGCCTTTCGCTAAGACAGTTCTTGTGGAATGGGCCAAGTGATATTTGGAAGCCCATAGAGGGCTAGGGTGAAAAAGGAAATATCCTCAGATGAAATCTGGAAAGAAGCTTTCTGAGAAACTGCTTAGTGTTCTGTTAATTCATCTCACAGAGTTACATCTGTATTTCGTGGATCTCTTTGCTAGCCTTATTTCTGTGGAATCTGAGAACAGATATTTCGATCCCTTTGAAGACTATAGGGCCAAAGGAAAAATCCTCCGATAACAAAGAGAAAGAAGCTTTCTGAGAAACTTCTTTGTGTTCTGTGAAATCATCTCAGAGAGTTACAGCTTTCCCCTCAAGAAGCCTTTCGCTACGACTGTTCTTGTGGAATTGGCAAAGTGATATTTGGAAGCCCATAGAAGGCCATGGTGAAAAAGGAAATATCCTCAGATGAAATCTGGAAAGAAGCTTTCTGAGAAACTGCTTAGTGTTCTGTTAATTCATTTCACAGAGTTACATCTGTATTTCGTGGATCTCTTTGCTAGCCTTATTTCTGTGGAATCTTAGAACAGATATTTCGGATCCCTTTGAAGACTATAGGGCCAAAGAAAAAATCCTCCGATAACAAAGAGAAAGAAGCTTTCTGAGAAACTTCTTTGTGTTCTGTGAAATCATCTCACAGAGTTACAGCTTTCCCCTCAAGAAGCCTTTCGCTAAGACAGTTCTTGTGGAATTGGCAAAGTGATATTTGGAAGCCCATAGAGGGCTATGGTGAAAAAGGAAATATCCTCAGATGAAATGTGGAAAGAAGCTTTCTGAGAAACTGCTTAGTGTTCTGTTAATTCATCTCACAGAGTTACATCTGTATTTCGTGGATCTCGTTGCTAGCCTTATTTCTGTGGAATCTGATAACAGATATTTCGGATCCCTTTGAAGACTATGGGGCCAAAGGAAATATCCTCCGATAACGAAGAGAAAGAAGCTTTCTGAGAAACTTCTTTGTGTTCTGTGAAATCATCTCACAGAGTTACAGCTTTCCCCTCAAGAAGCCTTTCGATAAGAGAGTTCTTGTGGAATTGGCCAACTGATATTTGGAAGCCCATAGAGGGCTATGGTGAAAAAGGAAATATCCTCAGATGAAATCTGGAAAGAAGCTTTCTGAGAAACTGCTTAGGGTTCTGTTAATTCATCTCACAGAGTTACATCGGTATTTCGTGGATCTCTTTGCTAGCCTTATTTCTGTGGAATCTGAGAACAGATATTTCGGATCCCTTTGAAGACTATAGGGCCAAAGGAAATATCCTCCGATAACAAAGAGAAAGAAGCTTTCTGAGAAACTTCTTTGTGTTCTGTGAAATCATCTCACAGAGTTAGAGCTTTCCCCTCAAGAAGCCTTTCGCTAAGACATTTCTTGTGGAATTGGCAAAGTGATATTTGGAAGCCCTTAGAGGGCTATGGTGAAAAAGGAAATATCCTCAGATAAAATCTGGAAAGAAGCTTTCTGAGAAACTGCTTAGTGTTCTGTTAATTCATCTCACAGAGTTACATCTGTATTTCGTGGATCTCTTTGCTAGCCTTATTTCTCTGGAATCTGAGAACAGATATTTCGGATCCCTTTGAAAACTATAGGGCCAAAGGAAATATCCTCCGATAACAAAGAGAACGAAGCTTTCTGAGAAACTTCTTTGTGTTCTGTGAAATCGTCTCACAGAGTTACAGCTTTCCCCTCAAGAAGCCTTTCGCTAAGACAGTTCTTGTAGAATTGGCAAAGTGATATTTGGAAGCCCATAGAGGGCTATGGTGAAAAAGGAAATATCCTCAGATGAAATCTGGAAAGAAGCTTTCTGAGAAACTGCTTAGTGTTCTGTTAATTCATCTCACAGAGTTACATCTGTATTTCGTGGATCTCTTTGCTAGCCTTATTTCTGTGGAATCTGAGAACAGATATTTCGGATACCTTTGAAGACTATAGGGCCAAAGGAAAAATCCTCCGATAACGAAGAGAAAGAAGCTTTGTGAGAAACTTCTTTGTGTTCTGTGAAATCATCTCACAGAGTTACAGCTTTCCCCTCAAGAAGCCTTTCGCTAAGACATTTCTTGTGGAATTGGCCAAGTGATATTTGGAAGCCCATAGAGGGCTATCTTGAAAAAGGAAAATCCTCAGATGAAATCGGGAAAGAAGCTTTCTGAGAAACTGATTAGTGTTCTGTTAATTCATCTCACAGAGTTACATCTGTATTTCGTGGATCTCTTTGCTAGCCTTATTTCTGTGGAATCTGAGAACAGATATTTCGGATCCCTTTGAAGATTAGAGGGCCAAAGGAAATATCCTCCGATAAAAAAGGGAAAGAAGCTTTCCGAGAAACTGCTTTGTGTTCTGTGAAATCATCTCACAGAGTTACAGCTTTCCCCTCAAGAAGCCTTTCGCTAAGACAGTTCTTGTGGAATTGGCAAAGTGACATTTGGAAGCCCATAGAGTGCTATGGTGAAAAAGGAAGTATCCTCAGATGAAATCTGGAAAGAAGCTTTCTGAGAAACTGCTTAGTGTTCTGTTAATTCATCTCACAGAGTTACATCTGTATTTCATGGATCTCTTTGCAAGCCTTTTTTCTGTGGAATCTGAGGACAGATATTTCGGATCCCTTTGAATACTATAGGGCCAAAGGAAATATCCAACGATAACAACGAGAACGTAGCTTTCTGAGAAACTTCTTTGTGTTCTGTGAAATCATCTCACAGAGTTACAGCTTTCACCTTAAGGAGCCTTTCGCTAAGACAGTTCTTGTGGAATTGGCCAAGTGATATTTGGAAGCCCCTAGAGGGCTATGGTGAAAAAGGAAATATCCTCAGATGAAATCTGGAAAGAAGTTTTCTGAGAAACTGCTTAGTGTTCTGTTAATTCATCTCACAGAGTCACATCTGTATTTCGTGGATCTCTTTGCTAGCCTTATTTCTGTGGAATCTGAGAACAGATATTTCGGATCCCTTTGAAGACTATAGGGCCAAAGGAAATATCCTCCGATAACAAAGAGAAAGAAGCTTTCTGAGAAACTTCTTTGTGTTCTGTGAAATCATCTCACAGAGTTACAGCTTTCCCCTCAAGAAGCCTTTCGCTAAGAAAGTTCTTGTGGAATTGGAAAAGTGATATTTGGAAGCCCATAGAGGGCTATGGTGAAAAAGGAAATATCCTCAGATGAAATCTGGAAAGAAGCTTTCTGAGAAACTGCTTAGTGTTCTGTTAATTCATCTCACAGAGTTACATCTGTATTTCGTGGATCTCTTTGCTAGCCTTATTTCTGTGGAATCTGAGAACAGATATTTCGGATCCCTTTGAAGACTATAGGGCCAAAGGAAATATCCTCCGATAACAAAGAGAAAGAAGCTTTCTGAGAAACTTCTTTGTGTTCTGTGAATTCATCTCACAAAGTTACAGCTTTCCTCTCAAGAAGCCTTTCGCTAAGACGGTTCTTGTGGAATTGGCAAAGTGATATTTGGAAGCCCATAGAGGGCTATGGTGAAAAAGGAACTATCCTCAGATGAAATCTGGAAAGAAGCTTTCTGAGAAACTGCTTAGTGTTCTGTTAATTCATCTCACAGAGTTACATCTGTATTTCGTGGATCTCTTTGCTAGCCTTATTTCTGTGGAATCTGAGAACAGATATTTTGGATCCCTTTGAAGACTATAGGGCCAAAGGAAATATCCTCCGATAACAAAGAGAAAGAAGCTTTCTGAGAAACTTCTTTGTTTTCTGTGAAATCATCCCACAGAGTTACAGCTTTCCCCTCAAGAAGCCTTTCGCTAAGGCAGTTCTTGTGGAATTGGCAAAGTGATATTTGGAAGCCCATAGAGGGCCATGGTGAAAAAGGAAATATCCTCAGATGAAATCTGGAAAGAAGCTTTCTGAGAAACTGCTTAGTGTTCTGTTAATTCATCTCACAGAGTTACATCTGTATTTCGTGGATCTCTTTGCTAGCTTTATTTCTGTGGAATCTGAGAACAGATATTTCGGATCCCTTTGAAGACTATAGGGCCAAAGGAAATATCCTCCGATAACAAAGAGAAAGAAGCTTTCTGAGAAACTTCTTTGTGTTCTGTGAAATCATCTCACAGAGTTACAGCTTTTCCCTCAAGAAGCCTTTCGCTAAGACTGTTCTTGTGGACTTGGCAACGTGATATTTGGAAGCCCATAGAGGGCTATGGTGAAAAAGGAAATATCCTCAGATGAAATCTGGAAAGAAGCTTTCTGAGAAACTGCTTAGTGTTCTGTTAATTCATCTCACAGAGTTACATCTGTATTTCGTGGATCTCTTTGCTAGCCTTATTTCTGTGGAATCTGAGAACAGATATTTCGGATCCCTTTGAAGACTATAGGGCCAAAGGAAAAATCTTCCGATAACAAAGAGAAAGAAGCTTTCTGAGAAACTTCTTTGTGTTCTGTGAAATCATCTCAGAGAGTTACAGCTTTCCCCTCAAGAAGCCTTTCGCTAAGACAGTTCTTGTGGAATTGGCCAAGTGATATTTGGAAGCCCGTAGAGGGCCATGTTGAAAAAGGAAATATCCTCAGATGAAATCTGGAAAGAAGCTTTCTGAGAAACTGCTTAGTGTTCTGTTAATTCATCTCACAGAGTTACATCTGTATTTCGTGGATCTCTTTGCTAGCTTTATTTCTGTGGAATCTGAGAACAGATATTTCGGATCCCTTTGAAGACTATAGGGCCAAAGGAAATATCCTCCGATAACAAAGAGAAAGAAGCTTTCTGAGAAACTTCTTTGTGTTCTGTGAAATCATCTCACAGAGTTACAGCTTTCCCCTCAAGAAGCCTTTCGCTAAGACATTTCTTGTGGAATTGGCCAAGTGATATTTGGAAGCCCATAGAGGGCTATCTTGAAAAAGGAAAATCCTCAGATAAAATAGGGAAAGAAGCTTTCTGAGAAACTGCTTAGTGTTCTGTTAATTCATCTCACAGAGTTACATCTGTATTTCCTGGATCTCTTTGCTAGCCTTATTTCTGTGGAATCTGAGAACAGATATTTCGGATCCCTTTGAAGACTATAGGGCCAAAGGAAAAATCCTCTGATAACAAAGAGAAAGAAGCTTTCTGAGAAACTTCTTTGTGTTCTGTTAAATCATCTCAGAGAATTACAGCTTTCCCCTCAAGAAGCCTTTCGCTAAGACAGTTCTTGTGGAATTGGCAAAGAGATATTTGGAAGCCCTTAGAGGGCTATAGTGAAAAAGGAAATATCCTCAGATGAAATCTGGAAAGAAGCTTTCTGAGAAACTGCTTAGTGTTCTGTTAATTCATCTCACAGAGTTACATCTGTATTTCCTGGATCTCTTTGCTAGCCTTATTTCTGTGGAATCTGAGAACAGATATTTCGGATCCCTTTGAAGACTATAGGGCCAAAGGAAAAATCCTCTGATAACAAAGAGAAAGAAGCTTTCTGAGAAACTTCTTTGTGTTCTGTGAAATCATCTCAGAGAATTACAGCTTTCCCCTAAAGAAGCCTTTCGCTAAGACAGTTCTTGTGGAATTGGCAAAGTGATATTTGGAAGCCCATAGAGGGCCATGGTGAAAAAGGAAATATCCTCAGATGAAATCTGGAAAGAAGCTTTCTGAGAAACTGCTTAGTGTTCTGTTAATTCATCTCACAGAGTTACAACTGTATTTCGTGGATCTCTTTGCTAGCTTTATTTCTGTGGAATCTGAGAACAGATATTTCGGATCCCTTTGAAGACTATAGGGCCAAAGGAAATATCCTCCGATAATAAAGAGAAAGAAGCTTTCTGAGAAACTTCTTTGTGTTCTGTGAAATCATCTCACAGAGTTACAGCTTTTCCCTCAAGAAGCCTTTCGCTAAGACTGTTCTTGTGGAATTGGCAACGTGATATTTGGAAGCCCATAGAGGGCTATGGTGAAAAAGGAAATACCCTCAGATGAAATCTGGAAAGAAGCTTTCTGAGAAACTGCTTAGTGTTCTGTTAATTCATCTCACAGAGTTACATCTGTATTTCGTGGATCTCTTTGCTAGCCTTATTTCTGTGGAATCTGAGAACAGATATTTCGGATCCCTTTGAAGACCATAGGGCCAAAGGAAATATCCTCCGATAACAAAGAGAAAGAAGCTTTCTGAGAAACTTCTTTGTGTTATGTGAAATCATCTCACAGAGTTACAGCTTTACCCTCAAGAAGCCTTTCGCTAAGACAGTTCTTGTGGAATTGGCCAAGTGATATTTGGAAGCCCCTAGAGGGCTATGGTGAAAAAGGAAATATCCTCAGATGAAATCTGGAAAGAAGCTTTCTGAGAAACTTCTTAGTGTTCTGTTAATTCATCTCACAGTGTTACACCTGTATTTCGTGGATCTCTTTGCTAGCCTTATTTCTGTGGAATGTGAGAGCAATATTTCGGATCCCTTTGAAGACTATAGGGCCAAAGGAAATATCCTCCGATAACAAAGAGAAAGAAGCTTTCTGAGAAACTTCTTTGTGTTCTGTGAAATCATCTCACAGAGTTACAGCTTTCCCCTCAAGAAGCCTTTCGCTAAGCCAGTTTTTGTGGAATTGGCAAAGTGATATTTGGAAGCCCATAGAGGGCTATGGTGAAAAAGGAAATATCCTCAGATGAAATCTGGAAAGAAGCTTTCTGAGAAACTACTTAGTGTTCTGTTAATTCATCTCACAGAGTTACATCTGTATTTCGTGGATCTCTTTGCTAGCCTTATTTCTGTGGAATCTGAGAACAGATATTTCGGATCCCTTTGAAGACTATATGGCCAAAGGAAATATCCTCCGATAACAAAGAGAAAGAAGCTTTCTGAGAAACTTCTTTGTGTTCTGTGAAATCATCTCACAGAGTTACAGCTTTCCCCTCAAGAAGCCTTTCGCTAAGACAGTTCTTGTGGAATTGGCCAAGTGATATTTGGAAGCCCATAGAGGGCTATGGTGAAAAAGGAAATATCCTCAGATGAAATCTGGAAAGAAGCTTTCTGAGAAACTGCTTAGTGTTCTGTTAATTCATCTCACAGAGTTACATCTGTATATCATGGATCTCTTTGCAAGCCTTTTTCTGTGGAATCTGAGGACAGATATTTCGGATCCCTTTGAAGACTATAGGGCCAAAGGAAATATCCAACGATAACAAAGAGAACGAAGCTTTCTGAGAAACTTCTTTGTGTTCTGTGAAATCATATCACAGAGTTACAGCTTTCACCTTAAGGAGCCTTTCGCTAAGACAGTTCTTGTGGAATTGGCCAAGTGATATTTGAAGCCCCTAGAGGGCTATGGTGAAAAAGGAAATATCCTCAGATGAAATCTGGAAAGAAGTTTTCTGAGAAACTGCTTAGTGTTCTGTTAATTCATCTCACAGAGTCACATCTGTATTTCGTGGATCTCTTTGCTAGCCTTATTTCTGTGGAATCTGAGAACAGATATTTCGGATCCCTTTGAAGACTATAGGGCCAAAGGAAATATCCTCCGATAACAAAGAGAAAGAAGCTTTCTGAGAAACTTCTTTGTGTTCTGTGAAATCATCTCACAGAGTTACAGCTTTCCCCTCAAGAAGCCTTTCGCTAAGAAAGTTCTTGTGGAATTGGAAAAGTGATATTTGGAAGCCCATAGAGGGCTATGGTGAAAAAGGAAATATCCTCAGATGAAATCTGGAAAGAAGCTTTCTGAGAAACTGCTTAGTGTTCTGTTAATTCATCTCACAGAGTTACATCTGTATTTCGTGGATCTCTTTGCTAGCCTTATTTCTGTGGAATCTGAGAACAGATATTTCGGATCCCTTTGAAGACTATAGGGCCAAAGGAAATATCCTCCGATAACAAAGAGAAAGAAGCTTTCTGAGAAACTTCTTTGTGTTCTGTGAAATCATCTCACAAAGTTACAGCTTTCCCCTCAAGAAGCCTTTCGCTAAGACGGTTCTTGTGGAATTGGCAAAGTGATATTTGGAAGCCCATAGAGGGCTATGGTGAAAAAGGAACTATCCTCAGATGAAATCTGGAAAGAAGTTTCTGAGAAACTGCTTAGTGTTCTGTTAATTCATCTCACAGAGTTACATCTGTATTTCGTGGATCTCTTTGCTAGCCTTATTTCTGTGGAATCTGAGAACAGATATTTTGGATCCCTTTGAAGACTATAGGGCCAAAGGAAATATCCTCCGATAACAAAGAGAAAGAAGCTTTCTGAGAAACTTCTTTGTTTTCTGTGAAATCATCTCACAGAGTTACAGCTTTCCCCTCAAGAAGCCTTTCGCTAAGACAGTTCTTGTGGAATTGGCAAAGTGATATTTGGAAGCCCATAAAGGGCTATGGTGAAAAAGGAAATATCCTCAGATGAAATCTGGAAAGAAGCTTTCTGAGAAACTGCTTAGTGTTCTGTTAATTCATCTCACAGAGTTACATCTGTATTTCGTGGATCTCTTTGCTAGCTTTATTTCTGTGGAATCTGAGAACAGATATTTCGGATCCCTTTGAAGACTATAGGGCCAAAGGAAATATCCTCTGATAACAAAGAGAAAGAAGCTTTCTGAGAAACTTCTTTGTGTTCTGTGAAATCATCTCACAGAGTTACAGCTTTTCCCTCAAGAAGCCTTTCGCTAAGACTGTTCTTGTGGAATTGGCAACGTGATATTTGGAAGCCCATAGAGGGCTATGGTGAAAAAGGAAATATCCTCAGATGAAATCTGGAAAGAAGCTTTCTGAGAAACTGCTTAGTGTTCTGTTAATTCATCTCACAGAGTTACATCTGTATTTCGTGGATCTCTTTGCTAGCCTTATTTCTGTGGAATCTGAGAACAGATATTTCGGATCCCTTTGAAGACTATAGGGCCAAAGGAAAAATCTTCCGATAACAAAGAGAAAGAAGCTTTCTGAGAAACTTCTTTGTGTTCTGTGAAATCATCTCAGAGAGTTACAGCTTTCCCCTCAAGAAGCCTTTCGCTAAGACAGTTCTTGTGGAATTGGCCAAGTGATATTTGGAAGCCCGTAGAGGGCCATGTTGAAAAAGGAAATATCCTCAGATGAAATCTGGAAAGAAGCTTTCTGAGAAACTGCTTAGTGTTCTGTTAATTCATCTCACAGAGTTACATCTGTATTTCGTGGATCTCTTTGCTAGCTTTATTTCTGTGGAATCTGAGAACAGATATTTCGGATCCCTTTGAAGACTATAGGGCCAAAGGAAATATCCTCCGATAACAAAGAGAAAGAAGCTTTCTGAGAAACTTCTTTGTGTTCTGTGAAATCATCTCACAGAGTTACAGCTTTTCCCTCAAGAAGCCTTTCGCTAAGACTGTTCTTGTGGAAATGGCAACGTGATATTTGGAAGCCCATAGAGGGCTCTGGTGAAAAAGGAAATATCCTCAGATGAAATCTGGAAAGAAGCTTTCTGAGAAACTGCTTAGTGTTCTGTTAATTCATCTCACAGAGTTACATCTGTATTTCGTGGATCTCTTTGCTAGCCTTATTTCTGTGGAATCTGAGAACAGATATTTCGGATCCCTTTGAAGACTATAGGGCCAAAGGAAATATCCTCCGATAACAAAGAGAAAGAAGCTTTCTGAGAAACTTCTTTGTGTTCTGTGAAATCATCTCACAGAGTTACAGCTTTCCCCTCAAGAAGCCTTTCGCTAAGACAGTTCTTGTGGAATTGGCCAAGTGATATTTGGAAGCCCATAGAGGGCTATGGTGAAAAAGGAAATATCCTCAGATGAAATCTGGAAAGAAGCTTTCTGAGAAACTGCTTAGTGTTCTGTTAATTCATCTCACAGAGTTACATCTGTATTTCGTGGATCTCTTTGCTAGCCTTATTTCTGTGGAATCTGAGAACAGATATTTCGGATCCCTTTGAAGTCTATAGGGCCAAAGGAAATATCCTCCGATAACAAGGAGAAAGAAGCTTTCTGAGAAACTTCTTTGTGTTCTGTGAAATCATCTCACAGAGTTACAGCTTTCCCCTCAAGAAGCCTTTCGCTAAGACAGTTCTTGTGGAATTGGCAAAGAGATATTCGGAAGCCCTTAGAGGGCTATAGTGAAAAAGGAAATATCCTCAGAAGAAATCTGGAAAGAAGCTTTCTGAGAAACTGCTTAGTGTTCTGTTAATTCATCTCACAGAGTTACATCTGTATTTCGTGGATCTCTTTGCTAGCCTTATTTCTGTGGAATCTGAGAACAGATATTTCGGATCCCTTTGAAGATTAGAGGGCCAAAGGAAATATCCTCCGATAACAAAGGGAAAGAAGCTTTCCGAGAAACTTCTTTGTGTTCTGTGAAATCATCTCACAGAGTTACAGCTTTCCCCTCAAGAAGCCTTTCGCTAAGACAGTTCTTGTGGAATTGGCAAAGTGACATATGGAAGCCCATAGAGTGCTATGGTGAAAAAGGAAGTATCCTCAGATGAAATCTGGAAAGAAGCTTTCTGAGAAACTGCTTAGTGTTCTGTTAGTTCATCTCACAGAGTTACATCTGTATTTCATGGATCTCTTTGCAAGCCTTTTTTCTGTGGAATCTGAGGACAGATATTTCGGATCCCTTTGAAGACTATAGGGCCAAAGGAAATATCCAACGATAACAAAGAGAACGAAGCTTTCTGAGAAACTTCTTTGTGTTCTGTGAAATCATATCACAGAGTTACAGCTTTCACCTTAAGGAGCCTTTCGCTAAGACAGTTCTTGTGGAATTGGCCAAGTGATATTTGGAAGCCCCTAGAGGGCTATGGTGAAAAAGGAAATATCCTCAGATGAAATCTGGAAAGAAGTTTTCTGAGAAACTGCTTAGTGTTCTATTAATTCATCTCACAGAGTCACATCTGTATTTCGTGGATCTCTTTGCTAGCCTTATTTCTGTGGAATCTGAGAACAGATATTTCGGATCCCTTTGAAGACTATAGGGCCAAAGGAAATATCCTCCGATAACAAAGAGAAAGAAGCTTTCTGAGAAACTTCTTTGTGTTCTGTGAAATCATCTCACAGAGTTACAGCTTTCCCCTCAAGAAGCCTTTCGCTAAGAAAGTTCTTGTGGAATTGGAAAAGTGATATTTGGAAGCCCATAGAGGGCTATGGTGAAAAAGGAAATATCCTCAGATGAAATCTGGAAAGAAGCTTTCTGAGAAACTGCTTAGTGTTCTGTTAATTCATCTCACAGAGTTACATCTGTATTTCGTGGATCTCTTTGCTAGCCTTATTTCTGTGGAATCTGAGAACAGATATTTCGGATCCCTTTGAAGACTATAGGGCCAAAGGAAATATCCCCCGATAACAAAGAGAAAGAAGCTTTCTGAGAAACTTCTTTGTGTTCTGTGAAATCATCTCACAAAGTTACAGCTTTCCCCTCAAGAAGCCTTTCGCTAAGACGGTTCTTGTGGAATTGGCAAAGTGATATTTGGAAGCCCATAGAGGGCTATGGTGAAAAAGGAACTATCCTCAGATGAAATCTGGAAAGAAGTTTCTGAGAAACTGCTTAGTGTTCTGTTAATTCATCTCACATAGTTACATCTGTATTTCGTGGATCTCTTTGCTAGCCTTATTTCTGTGGAATCTGAGAACAGATATTTTGGATCCCTTTGAAGACTATAGGGCCAAAGGAAATATCCTCCGATAACAAAGAGAAAGAAGCTTTCTGAGAAACTTCTTTGTTTTCTGTGAAATCATCTCACAGAGTTACAGCTTTCCCCTCAAGAAGCCTTTCGCTAAGACAGTTCTTGTGGAATTGGCAAAGTGATATTTGGAAGCCCATAGAGGGCTATGGTGAAAAAGGAAATATCCTCAGATGAAATCTGGAAAGAAGCTTTCTGCGAAACTGCTTAGTGTTCTGTTAATTCATCTCACAGAGTTACATCTGTATTTCGTGGATCTCTTTGCTAGCTTTATTTCTGTGGAATCTGAGAACAGATATTTCGGATCCCTTTGAAGACTATAGGGCCAAAGGAAATATCCTCCGATAACAAAGAGAAAGAAGCTTTCTGAGAAACTTCTTTGTGTTCTGTGAAATCATCTCACAGAGTTACAGCTTTTCCCTCAAGAAGCCTTTCGCTAAGACTGTTCTTGTGGAAATGGCAACGTGATATTTGGAAGCCCATAGAGGGCTCTGGTGAAAAAGGAAATATCCTCAGATGAAATCTGGAAAGAAGCTTTCTGAGAAACTGCTTAGTGTTCTGTTAATTCATCTCACAGAGTTAAGTCTGTATTTCGTGGATCTCTTTGCTAGCCTTATTTCTGTGGAATCTGAGAACAGATATTTCGGATCCCTTTGAAGACTATAGGGCCAAAGGAAATATCCTCCGATAACAAAGAGAAAGAAGCTTTCTGAGAAACTTCTTTGTGTTCTGTGAAATCATCTCACAGAGTTACAGCTTTCCCCTCAAGAAGCCTTTCGCTAAGACAGTTCTTGTGGAATTGGCCAAGTGATATTTGGAAGCCCATAGAGGGCTATGGTGAAAAAGGAAATATCCTCAGATGAAATCTGGAAAGAAGCTTTCTGAGAAACTGCTTAGTGTTCTGTTAATTCATCTCACAGAGTTACATCTGTATTTCGTGGATCTCTTTGCTAGCCTTATTTCTGTGGAATCTGAGAACAGATATTTCGGATCCCTTTGAAGTCTATAGGGCCAAAGGAAATATCCTCCGATAACAAGGAGAAAGAAGCTTTCTGAGAAACTTCTTTGTGTTCTGTGAAATCATCTCACAGAGTTACAGCTTTCCCCTCAAGAAGCCTTTCGCTAAGACAGTTCTTGTGGAATTGGCAAAGAGATATTTGGAAGCCCTTAGAGGGCTATAGTGAAAAAGGAAATATCCTCAGATGAAATCTGGAAAGAAGCTTTCTGAGAAACTGCTTAGTGTTCTGTTAATTCATCTCACAGAGTTACATCTGTATTTCCTGGATCTCTTTGCTAGCCTTATTTCTGTGGAATCTGAGAACAGATATTTCGGATCCCTTTGAAGACTATAGGGCCAAAGGAAATATCCTCCGATAATAAAGAGAAAGAAGCTTTCTGAGAAACTTCTTTGTGTTCTGTGAAATCATCTCACACAGTTACAGCTTTTCCCTCAAGAAGCCTTTCGCTAAGACTGTTCTTGTGGAATTGGCAACGTGATATTTGGAAGCCCATAGAGGGCTATGGTGAAAAAGGAAATACCCTCAGATGAAATCTGGAAAGAAGCTTTCTGAGAAACTGCTTAGTGTTCTGTTAATTCATCTCACAGAGTTACATCTGTATTTCGTGGATCTCTTTGCTAGCCTTATTTCTGTGGAATCTGAGAACAGATATTTCGGATCCCTTTGAAGACTATAGGGCCAAAGGAAATATCCTCCGATAACAAAGAGAAAGAAGCTTTCTGAGAAACTTCTTTGTGTTATGTGAAATCATCTCACAGAGTTACAGCTTTACCCTCAAGAAGCCTTTCGCTAAGACAGTTCTTGTGGAATTGGCCAAGTGATATTTGGAAGCCCCTAGAGGGCTATGGTGAAAAAGGAAATATCCTCAGATGAAATCTGGAAAGAAGCTTTCTGAGAAACTTCTTAGTGTTCTGTTAATTCATCTCACAGAGTTACATCTGTATTTCGTGGATCTCTTTGCTAGCCTTATTTCTGTGGAATCTGAGAGCAATATTTCGGATCCCTTTGAAGACTATAGGGCCAAAGGAAATATCCTCCGATAACAAAGAGAAAGAAGCTTTCTGAGAAACTTCTTTGTGCTCTGTGAAATCATCTCACAGAGTTACAGCTTTCCCCTCAAGAAGCCTTTCGCTAAGCCAGTTTTTGTGGAATTGGCAAAGTGATATTTGGAAGCCCATAGAGGGCTATGGTGAAAAAGGAAATATCCTCAGATGAAATCTGGAAAGAAGCTTTCTGAGAAACTACTTAGTGTTCTGTTAATTCATCTCACAGAGTTACATCTGTATTTCGTGGATCTCTTTGCTAGCCTTATTTCTGTGGAATCCGAGAACAGATATTTCGGATCCCTTTGAAGACTATATGGCCAAAGGAAATATCCTCCGATAACAAAGAGAAAGAAGCATTCTGAGAAACTTCTTTGTGTTCTGTGAAATCATCTCACAGAGTTACAGCTTTCCCCTCAAGAAGCCTTTCGCTAAGACAGTTCTTGTGGAATTGGCCAAGTGATATTTGGAAGCCCATAGAGGGCTATGGTGAAAAAGGAAATATCCTCAGATGAAATCTGGAAAGAAGCTTTCTGAGAAACTGCTTAGTGTTCTGTTAATTCATCTCACAGAGTTACATCTGTATTTCCTGGATCTCTTTGCTAGCCTTATTTCTGTGGAATCTGAGAACAGATATTTCGGATCCCTTTGAAGATTAGAGGGCCAAAGGAAATATTCTCCGATAACAAAGGGAAAGAAGCTTTCCGAGAAACTTCTTTGTGTTCTGTGAAATCATCTCACAGAGTTACAGCTTTCCCCTCAAGAAGCCTTTCGCTAAGACAGTTCTTGTGGAATTGGCAAAGTGACATTTGGAAGCCCATAGAGTGCTATGGTGAAAAAGGAAGTATCCTCAGATGAAATCTGGAAAGAAGCTTTCTGAGAAACTGCTTAGTGTTCTGTTAGTTCATCTCACAGAGTTACATCTGTATTTCATGGATCTCTTTGCAAGCCTTTTTTCTGTGGAATCTGAGGACAGATATTTCGGATCCCTTTGAAGACTATAGGGCCAAAGGAAATATCCAACGATAACAAAGAGAACGAAGCTTTCTGAGAAACTTCTTTGTGTTCTGTGAAATCATATCACAGAGTTACAGCTTTCACCTTAAGGAGCCTTTCGCTAAGACAGTTCTTGTGGAATTGGCCAAGTGATATTTGGAAGCCCCTAGAGGGCTATGGTGAAAAAGGAAATATCCTCAGATGAAATCTGGAAAGAAGTTTTCTGAGAAACTGCTTAGTGTTCTGTTAATTCATCTCACAGAGTCACATCTGTATTTCGTGGATCTCTTTGCTAGCCTTATTTCTGTGGAATCTGAGAACAGATATTTCGGATCCCTTTGAAGACTATAGGGCCAAAGGAAATATCCTCCGATAACAAAGAGAAAGAAGCTTTCTGAGAAACTTCTTTGTGTTCTGTGAAATCATCTCACAGAGTTACAGCTTTCCCCTCAAGAAGCCTTTCGCTAAGAAAGTTCTTGTGGAATTGGAAAAGTGATATTTGGAAGCCCATAGAGGGCTATGGTGAAAAAGGAAATATCCTCAGATGAAATCTGGAAAGAAGCTTTCTGAGAAACTGCTTAGTGTTCTGTTAATTCATCTCACAGAGTTACATCTGTATTTCGTGGATCTCTTTGCTAGCCTTATTTCTGTGGAATCTGAGAACAGATATTTCGGATCCCTTTGAAGACTATAGGGCCAAAGGAAATATCCCCCGACAACAAAGAGAAAGAAGCTTTCTGAGAAATTTCTTTGTGTTCTGTGAAATCATCTCACAAAGTTACAGCTTTCCCCTCAAGAAGCCTTTCGCTAAGACAGTTCTTGTGGAATTGGCAAAGTGATATTTGGAAGCCCATAGAGGGCTATGGTGAAAAAGGAAATATCCTCAGATGAAATCTGGAAAGAAGCTTTCTGAGAAACTGCTTAGTGTTCTGTTAATTCATCTCACAGAGTTACATCTGTATTTCGTGGATCTCTTTGCTAGCCTTATTTCTGTGGAATCTGAGAACAGATATTTCGGATCCCTTTGAAGACTATAGGGCCAAAGGAAAAATCTTCCGATAACAAAGAGAAAGAAGCTTTCTGAGAAACTTCTTTGTGTTCTGTGAAATCATCTCAGAGAGTTACAGCTTTCCCCTCAAGAAGCCTTTCGCTAAGACAGTTCTTGTGGAATTGGCCAAGTGATATTTGGAAGCCCGTAGAGGGCCATGTTGAAAAAGGAAATATCCTCAGATGAAATCTGGAAAGAAGCTTTCTGAGAAACTGCTTAGTGTTCTGTTAATTCATCTCACAGAGTTACATCTGTATTTCGTGGATCTCTTTGCTAGCTTTATTTCTGTGGAATCTGAGAACAGATATTTCGGATCCCTTTGAAGACTATAGGGCCAAAGGAAATATCCTCCGATAACAAAGAGAAAGAAGCTTTCTGAGAAACTTCTTTGTGTTCTGTGAAATCATCTCACAGAGTTACAGCTTTTCCCTCAAGAAGCCTTTCGCTAAGACTGTTCTTGTGGAAATGGCAACGTGATATTTGGAAGCCCATAGAGGGCTCTGGTGAAAAAGGAAATATCCTCAGATGAAATCTGGAAAGAAGCTTTCTGAGAAACTGCTTAGTGTTCTGTTAATTCATCTCACAGAGTTACATCTGTATTTCGTGGATCTCTTTGCTAGCCTTATTTCTGTGGAATCTGAGAACAGATATTTCGGATCCCTTTGAAGACTATAGGGCCAAAGGAAATATCCTCCGATAACAAAGAGAAAGAAGCTTTCTGAGAAACTTCTTTGTGTTCTGTGAAATCATCTCACAGAGTTACAGCTTTCCCCTCAAGAAGCCTTTCGCTAAGACAGTTCTTGTGGAATTGGCCAAGTGATATTTGGAAGCCCATAGAGGTCTATGGTGAAAAAGGAAATATCCTCAGATGAAATCTGGAAAGAAGCTTTCTGAGAAACTGCTTAGTGTTCTGTTAATTCATCTCACAGAGTTACATCTGTATTTCGTGGATCTCTTTGCTAGCCTTATTTCTGTGGAATCTGAGAACAGATATTTCGGATCCCTTTGAAGACTATAGGGCCAAAGGAAATATCCTCCGATAACAAGGAGAAAGAAGCTTTCTGAGAAACTTCTTT
Organism: Macaca nemestrina; assembly: GCF_043159975.1. Taxonomy (NCBI): domain Eukaryota; kingdom Metazoa; phylum Chordata; class Mammalia; order Primates; family Cercopithecidae; genus Macaca; species Macaca nemestrina. Next base: position 110,953,715 of record NC_092127.1, on the reverse strand, counting down.
GTGTTCTGTGAAATCATCTCACAGAGTTACAGCTTTCCCCTCAAGAAGCCTTTCGCTAAGACAGTTCTTGTGGAATTGGCAAAGAGATATTTGGAAGCCCTTAGAGGGCTATAGTGAAAAAGGAAATATCCTCAGATGAAATCTGGAAAGAAGCTTTCTGAGAAACTGCTTAGTGTTCTGTTAATTCATCTCACAGAGTTACATCTGTATTTCCTGGATCTCTTTGCTAGCCTTATTTCTGTGGAATCTGAGAACAGATATTTCGGATCCCTTTGAAGACTATAGGGCCAAAGGAAAAATCCTCCGATAACAAAGAGAAAGAAGCTTTCTGAGAAACTTCTTTGTGTTCTGTGAAATCATCTCAGAGAATTACAGCTTTCCCCTCAAGAAGCCTTTCGCTAAGACAGTTCTTGTGGAATTGGCAAAGTGATATTTGGAAGCCCATAGAGGGCCATGGTGAAAAAGGAAATATGCTCAGATGAAATCTGGAAAGAAGCTTTCTGAGAAACTGCTTAGTGTTCTGTTAATTCATCTCACAGAGTTACATCTGTATTTCGTGGATCTCTTTGCTAGCTTTATTTCTGTGGAATGTGAGAACAGATATTTCGGATCCCTTTGAATATTATAGGGCCAAAGGAAATATCCTCCGATAATAAAGAGAAAGAAGCTTTCTGAGAAACTTCTTTGTGTTCTGTGAAATCATCTCACAGAGTTACAGCTTTTCCCTCAAGAAGCCTTTCGCTAAGACTGTTCTTGTGGAATTGGCAACATGATATTTGGAAGCCCATAGAGGGCTATGGTGAAAAAGGAAATACCCTCAGATGAAATCTGGAAAGAAGCTTTCTGAGAAACTGCTTAGTGTTCTGTTAATTCATCTCACAGAGTTACATCTGTATTTCGTGGATCTCTTTGCTAGCCTTATTTCTGTGGAATCTGAGAACAGATATTTCGGATCCCTTTGAAGACTATAGGGCCAAAGGAAATATCCTCCGATAACAAAGAGAAAGAAGCTTTCTGAGAAACTTCTTTGTGTTATGTGAAATCATCTCACAGAGTTACAGCTTTACCCTCAAGAAGCCTTTCGCTAAGACAGTTCTTGTGGAATTGGCCAAGTGATATTTGGAAGCCCCTAGAGGGCTATGGTGAAAAAGGAAATATCCTCAGATGAAATCTGGAAAGAAGCTTTCTGAGAAACTTCTTAGTGTTCTGTTAATTCATCTCACAGTGTTACACCTGTATTTCGTGGATCTCTTTGCTAGCCTTATTTCTGTGGAATCTGAGAGCAATATTTCGGATCCCTTTGAAGACTATAGGGCCAAAGGAAATATCCTCCGATAACAAAGAGAAAGAAGCTTTCTGAGAAACTTCTTTGTGTTCTGTGAAATCATCTCACAGAGTTACAGCTTTCCCCTCAAGAAGCCTTTCGCTAAGCCAGTTTTTGTGGAATTGGCAAAGTGATATTTGGAAGCCCATAGAGGGCTATGGTGAAAAAGGAAATATCCTCAGATGAAATCTGGAAAGAAGCTTTCTGAGAAACTACTTAGTGTTCTGTTAATTCATCTCACAGAGTTACATGTCTATTTCGTGGATCTCTTTGCTAGCCTTATTTCTGTGGAATCTGAGAACAGATATTTCGGATCCCTTTGAAGACTATATGGCCAAAGGAAATATCCTCCGATAACAAAGAGAAAGAAGCTTTCTGAGAAACTTCTTTGTGTTCTGTGAAATCATCTCACAGAGTTACAGCTTTCCCCTCAAGAAGCCTTTCGCTAAGACAGTTCTTGTGGAATTGGCCAAGTGATATTTGGAAGCTCATAGTGGGCTATGGTGAAAAAGGAAATATCCTCAGATGAAATCTGGAAAGAAGCTTTCTGAGAAACTGCTTAGTGTTCTGTTAATTCATCTCACAGAGTTACGTCTGTATTTCCTGGATCTCTTTGCTAGCCTTATTTCTGTGGAATCTGAGAACAGATATTTCGGATCCCTTTGAAGACTATAGGGCCAAAGGAAAAATCCTCCGATAACAAAGAGAAAGAAGCTTTCTGAGAAACTTCTTTGTGTTCTGTGAAATCATCTCAAGGAGTTACAGCTTTCCCCTCAAGAATCCTTTCGCTAAGACAGTTCTTGTGGAATTGGCAAAGTGATATTTGGAAGCCCATAGAGGGCCATGGTGAAAAAGGAAATATCCTCAGATGAAATCTGGAAAGAAGCTTTCTGAGAAACTGCTTAGTGTTCTGTTAATTCATCTCACAGAGTTACATCTGTATTTCGTGGATCTCTTTGCTAGCCTTATTTCTGTGGAATCTGAGAACAGATATTTCGGATCCCTTTGAAGACTATAGGGCCAAAGGAAATATCCTCCGATAATAAAGAGAAAGAAGCTTTCTGAGAACCTTCTTTGTATTCTGTGAAATCATCTCACAGAGTTACAGCTTTCCCCTCAAGAAGCCTTTCGCTAAGACAGTTCTTGTGGAATTGGCCAAGTGATATTTGGAAGCCCATAGAGGGCTATGGTGAAAAAGGAAATATCCTCAGATGAAATCTGGAAAGAAGCTTTCTGAGAAACTTCTTAGTGTTCTGTTAATTCATCTCACAGTGTTACACCTGTATTTCGTGGATCTCTTTGCTAGCCTTATTTCTGTGGAATCTGAGAACAATATTTCGGATCCCTTTGAAGACTATAGGGCCAAAGGAAATATCCTCCGATAACAAAGAGAAAGAAGCTTTCTGAGAAACTTCTTTGTGTTCTGTGAAATCATCTCACAGAGTTACAGCTTTCCCCTCAAGAAGCCTTTCGCTAAGCCCGTTTTTGTGGAATTGGCAAAGTGATATTTGGAAGCCCATAGAGGGCTAGGCTGAAAAAGGAAATATCCTCAGATGAAATCTGGAAAGAAGCTTTCTGAGAAACTACTCAGTGTTCTGTTAATTCATCTCACAGAGTTACATCTGTATTTCGTGGATCTCTTTGCTAGCCTTATTTCTGTGGAATCTGAGAACAGATATTTCGGATCCCTTTGAAGACTATAGGGCCAAAGGAAATATCCTCCGATAACAAAGAGAAAGAAGCTTTCTGAGAAACTTCTTTGTGTTCTGTGAAATCATCTCACAGAGTTACAGCTTTCCCCTCCAGAAGCCTTTCGCTAAGACAGTTCTTGTGGAATTGGCCAAGTGATATTTGGAAGCCCTTAGAGGGCTATGGTGAAAAAGGAAATATCCTCCGATGAAATCTGGAAAGAAGCTTTCTGAGAAACTGCTTAGTGTTCTGTTAATTCATCTCACAGAGTAACATCTGTATTTCGTGGATCTCTTTGCTAGCCTTATTTCTGTGGAGTCTGAGAACAGATATTTCGGATCTCTTTGAAGACTATAGGGCCAAAGGAAAAATCCTCCGATAACAAAGAGAAAGAAGCTTTCTGAGAAACTTCTTTGTGTTCTGTGAAATCATCTCACAGAGTTACAGCTTTCCCCTCAAGAAGCCTTTCGCTGAGACAGTTCTTGTGGAATTGGCAAAGTGATATTTGGAAGCCCATAGAGGGCCATGGTGAAAAAGGTAATATCCTCAGATGAAATCTGGAAAGAAGCTTTCTGAGAAACTGCTTAGTGTTCTGTTCATTCATCTCACAGAGTTACATCTGTATTTCGTGGATCTCTTTGCTAGCCTTATTTCTGTGGAATCTGAGAACAGATATTTCGGATCCCTTTGAAGACTATAGGGCCAAAGGAAATATCCTCCGATAACAAAGAGAAAGAAGCTTTCTGAGAAACTTCTTTGTGTTCTGTGAAATCATCTCACAGAGTTACAGCTTTCCCCTCAAGAAGCCTTTCGCTAAGACAATTCTTGTGGAATTGGCAAAGTGATATTTGGAAGCCCATAGAGGGCTATGGTGAAAAAGGAAATATCCTCAGATGAAATCTGGAAAGAAGCTTTCTGAGAAACTGCTTAGTGTTCTGTTAATTCATCTCACAGAGTTACAACTGTATTTCGTGGATCTCTTTGCTAGCCTTATTTCTGTGGAATCTGAGAACAGATATTTCGGATCCCTTTGAAGACTATAGGGCCAAAGGAAATATCCTCCGATAACAAAGAGAAAGAAGCTTTCTGAAAAACTTCTTTGTATTCTGTGAAATCATATCACAGAGTTACAGCTTTCCCCTCAAGAAGCCTTTCGCTAAGACAGTTCTTGTGGAATTGGCCAAGTGATATTTGGAAGCCCATAGAGGGCTATGGTGAAAAAGGAAATATCCTCAGATGAAATCTGGAAAGAAGCTTTCTGAGAAACTACTCAGTGTTCTGTTAATTCATCTCACAGAGTTACATCTGTATTTCGTGGATCTCTTTGCTAGCCTTATTTCTGTGGAATCTGAGAACAGATATTTCGGATCCCTTTGAAGACTATAGGGCCAAAGGAAATATCCTCCGATAACAAAGAGAAAGAAACCTTCTGAGAAACTTCTTTGTGTTCTGTGAAATCATCTCACAGAGTTACAGCTTTCCCCTCAAGAAGCCTTTCGCTAAGACAGTTCTTGTGGAATTGGCCAAGTGATATTTGGAAGCCCTTAGAGGGCTATGGTGAAAAAGGAAATATCCTCCGATGAAATCTGGAAAGAAGCTTTCTGAGAAACTGCTTAGTGTTCTGTTAATTCATCTCACAGAGTTACATCTGTATTTCGCGGATCTCTTTGCTAGCCTTATTTCTGTGGAATCTGAGAACAGATATTTCGGATCCCTTTGAAGACTATAGGGCTAAAGGAAATATCCTCCGATAACAAAGAGAAAGAAGCTTTCTGAGAAACTTCTTTGTGTTCTGTGAAATCATCTCACAGAGTTACATCTTTCCCCTCAAGAAGCCTTTCGCTAAGACGGTTCTTGTGGAATTGGCAACGTGATATTTTTAAGCCCATAGAGGGCTATGGTGAAAAAGGAAATATCCTCAGATGAAATCTGGAAAGAAGCTTTCTGAGAAACTGCTTAGTGTTCTGTTAATTCATCTCACAGAGTTACAACTGTATTTCGTGGATCTCTTTGCTAGCCTTATTTCTGTGGAATCTGAGAACAGATATTTCGGATCCCTTTGAAGACTATAGGGCCAAAGGAAATATCCTCCGATAACAAAGAGAAAGAAGCTTTCTGAGAAACTTCTTTGTGTTCTGTGAAATCATCTCAAGGAGTTACAGCTTTCCCCTCAAGAATCCTTTCACTAAGACAGTTCTTGTGGAATTGGCAAAGTGATATTTGGAAGCCCATAGAGGGCCATGGTGAAAAAGGAAATATCCTCAGATGAAATCTGGAAAGAAGCTTTCTGAGAAACTGCTTAGTGTTCTGTTAATTCATCTCACAGAGTTACATCTGTATTTCGTGGATCTCTTTGCTAGCTTTATTTCTGTGGAATCTGAGAACAGATATTTCGGATCCCTTTGAAGACTATAGGGCCAAAGGAAATATCCTCCGATAATAAAGAGAAAGAAGGTTTCTGAGAAACTTCTTTGTATTCTGTGAAATCATCTCACAGAGTTACAGCTTTTCCCTCAAGAAGCCTTTCGCTAAGACTGTTCTTGTGGAATAGGCAAGGTGATATTTGGAAGCCCATAGAGGGCTATGGTGAAAAAGGAAATACCCTCAGATGAAATCTGGAAAGAAGCTTTCTGAGAAACTGCTTAGTGTTCTGTTAATTCATCTCACAGAGTTACATCTGTATTTCGTGGATCTCTTTGCTAGCCTTATTTCTGTGGAATCTGAGAACAGATATTTCGGATCCCTTTGAAGACTAAAGGGCCAAAGGAAATATCCTCCGATAACAAAGAGAAAGAAGCTTTCTGAGAACCTTCTTTGTGTTATGTGAAATCATCTCACAGAGTTACAGCTTTCCCCTCAAGAAGCCTTTCGCTAAGACAGTTCTTGTGGAATTGGCCAAGTGATATTTGGAAGCCCATAGAGGGCTATGGTGAAAAAGGAAATATCCTCAGATGAAATCTGGAAAGAAGCTTTCTGAGAAACTTCTTAGTGTTCTGTTAATTCATCTCACAGTGTTACACCTGTATTTCGTGGATCTCTTTGCTAGCCTTATTTCTGTGGAATCTGAGAACAATATTTCGGATCCCTTTGAAGACTATAGGGCCAAAGGAAATATCCTCCGATAACAAAGAGAAAGAAGCTTTCTGAGAAACTTCTTTGTGTTCTGTGAAATCATCTCACAGAGTTACAGCTTTCCCCTCAAGAAGCCTTTCGCTAAGCCAGTTTTTGTGGAATTGGCAAAGTGATATTTGGAAGCCCATAGAGGGCTAGGCTGAAAAAGGAAATATCCTCAGATGAAATCTGGAAAGAAGCTTTCTGAGAAACTACTCAGTGTTCTGTTAATTCATCTCACAGAGTTACATCTGTATTTCGTGGATCTCTTTGCTAGCCTTATTTCTGTGGAATCTGAGAACAGATATTTCGGATCCCTTTGAAGACAATAGGGCCAAAGGAAATATCCTCCGATAACAAAGAGAAAGAAGCTTTCTGAGAAACTTCTTTGTGTTCTGTGAAATCATCTCACAGAGTTACAGCTTTCCCCTCAAGAAGCCTTTCGCTAAGACAGTTCTTGTGGAATTGGCCAAGTGATATTTGGAAGCCCTTAGAGGGCTATGGTGAAAAAGGAAATATCCTCCGATGAAATCTGGAAAGAAGCTTTCTGAGAAACTGCTTAGTGTTCTGTTAATTCATCTCACAGAGTAACATCTGTATTTCGTGGATCTCTTTGCTAGCCTTATTTCTGTGGAATCTGAGAACAGATATTTCGGATCTCTTTGAAGACTATAGGGCCAAAGGAAAAATCCTCCGATAACAAAGAGAAAGAAGCTTTCTGAGAAACTTCTTTGTGTTCTGTGAAATCATCTCACAGAGTTACAGCTTTCCCCTCAAGAAGCCTTTCGCTGAGACAGTTCTTGTGGAATTGGCAAAGTGATATTTGGAAGCCCATAGAGGGCCATGGTGAAAAAGGTAATATCCTCAGATGAAATCTGGAAAGAAGCTTTCTGAGAAACTGCTTAGTGTTCTGTTCATTCATCTCACAGAGTTACATCTGTATTTCGTGGATCTCTTTGCTAGCCTTATTTCTGTGGAATCTGAGAACAGATATTTCGGATCCCTTTGAAGACTATAGGGCCAAAGGAAATATCCTCCGATAACAAAGAGAAAGAAGCTTTCTGAGAAACTTCTTTGTGTTCTGTGAAATCATCTCACAGAGTTACAGCTTTCCCCTCAAGAAGCCTTTCGCTAAGACAATTCTTGTGGAATTGGCAAAGTGATATTTGGAAGCCCATAGAGGGCTATGGTGAAAAAGGAAATATCCTCAGATGAAATCTGGAAAGAAGCTTTCTGTGAAACTGCTTAGTGTTCTGTTAATTCATCTCACAGAGTTACAACTGTATTTCGTGGATCTCTTTGCTAGCCTTATTTCTGTGGAATCTGAGAACAGATATTTCGGATCCCTTTGAAGACTATAGGGCCAAAGGAAATATCCTCCGATAACAAAGAGAAAGAAGCTTTCTGAAAAACTTCTTTGTATTCTGTGAAATCATATCACAGAGTTACAGCTTTCCCCTCAAGAAGCCTTTCGCTAAGACAGTTCTTGTGGAATTGGCCAAGTGATATTTGGAAGCCCATAGAGGGCTATGGTGAAAAAGGAAATATCCTCAGATGAAATCTGGAAAGAAGCTTTCTGAGAAACTACTCAGTGTTCTGTTAATTCATCTCACAGAGTTACATCTGTATTTCGTGGATCTCTTTGCTAGCCTTATTTCTGTGGAATCTGAGAACAGATATTTCGGATCCCTTTGAAGACTATAGGGCCAAAGGAAATATCCTCCGATAACAAAGAGAAAGAAACCTTCTGAGAAACTTCTTTGTGTTCTGTGAAATCATCTCACAGAGTTACAGCTTTCCCCTCAAGAAGCCTTTCGCTAAGACAGTTCTTGTGGAATTGGCCAAGTGATATTTGGAAGCCCTTAGAGGGCTATGGTGAAAAAGGAAATATCCTCCGATGAAATCTGGAAAGAAGCTTTCTGAGAAACTGCTTAGTGTTCTGTTAATTCATCTCACAGAGTAACATCTGTATTTCGTGGATCTCTTTGCTAGCCTTATTTCTGTGGAATCTGAGAACAGATATTTCGGATCTCTTTGAAGACTATAGGGCCAAAGGAAAAATCCTCCGATAACAAAGAGAAAGAAGCTTTCTGAGAAACTTCTTTGTGTTCTGTGAAATCATCTCACAGAGTTACAGCGTTCCCCTCAAGAAGCCTTTCGCTGAGACAGTTCTTGTGGAATTGGCAAAGTGATATTTGGAAGCCCATAGAGGGCCATGGTGAAAAAGGTAATATCCTCAGATGAAATCTGGAAAGAAGCTTTCGGAGAAACTGCTTAGTGTTCTGTTAATTCATCTCACAGAGTTACATCTGTATTTCGTGGATCTCTTTGCTAGCCTTATTTCTGTGGAATCTGAGAACAGATATTTCGGATCCCTTTGAAGACTATAGGGCCAAAGGAAATATCCTCCGATAACAAAGAGAAAGAAGCTTTCTGAGAAACTTCTTTGTATTCTGTGAAATCATCTCACAGAGTTACAGCTTTCCCCTCAAGAAGCCTTTCGCTAAGACAGTTCTTGTGGAATTGGCCAAGTGATATTTGGAAGCCCATAGAGGGCTATGGTGAAAAAGGAAATATCCTCAGATGAAATCTGGAAAGAAGCTTTCTGAGAAACTGCTTAGTGTTCTGTTAATTCATCTCACAGAGTTACATCTGTATTTCGCGGATCTCTTTGCTAGCCTTATTTCTGTGGAATCTGAGAACAGATATTTCGGATCCCTTTGAAGACTATAGGGCTAAAGGAAATATCCTCCGATAACAAAGAGAAAGAAGCTTTCTGAGAAACTTCTTTGTGTTCTGTGAAATCATCTCACAGAGTTACATCTTTCCCCTCAAGAAGCCTTTCGCTAAGACGGTTCTTGTGGAATTGGCAACGTGATATTTTGAAGCCCATAGAGGGCTATGGTGAAAAAGGAAATATCCTCAGATGAAATCTGGAAAGAAGCTTTCTGAGAAACTGCTTAGTGTTCTGTTAATTCATCTCACAGAGTTACAACTGTATTTCGTGGATCTCTTTGCTAGCCTTATTTCTGTGGAATCTGAGAACAGATATTTCGGATCCCTTTGAAGACTATAGGGCCAAAGGAAATATCCTCCGATAACAAAGAGAAAGAAGCTTTCTGAGAAACTTCTTTGTGTTCTGTGAAATCATCTCAAGGAGTTACAGCTTTCCCCTCAAGAATCCTTTCGCTAAGACAGTTCTTGTGGAATTGGCAAAGTGATATTTGGAAGCCCATAGAGGGCCATGGTGAAAAAGGAAATATCCTCAGATGAAATCTGGAAAGAAGCTTTCTGAGAAACTGCTTAGTGTTCTGTTAATTCATCTCACAGAGTTACATCTGTATTTCGTGGATCTCTTTGCTAGCTTTATTTCTGTGGAATCTGAGAACAGATATTTCGGATCCCTTTGAAGACTATAGGGCCAAAGGAAATATCCTCCGATAATAAAGAGAAAGAAGGTTTCTGAGAAACTTCTTTGTATTCTGTGAAATCATCTCACAGAGTTACAGCTTTTCCCTCAAGAAGCCTTTCGCTAAGACTGTTCTTGTGGAATAGGCAAGGTGATATTTGGAAGCCCATAGAGGGCTATGGTGAAAAAGGAAATACCCTCAGATGAAATCTGGAAAGAAGCTTTCTGAGAAACTGCTTAGTGTTCTGTTAATTCATCTCACAGAGTTACATCTGTATTTCGTGGATCTCTTTGCTAGCCTTATTTCTGTGGAATCTGAGAACAGATATTTCGGATCCCTTTGAAGACTAAAGGGCCAAAGGAAATATCCTCCGATAACAAAGAGAAAGAAGCTTTCTGAGAACCTTCTTTGTGTTATGTGAAATCATCTCACAGAGTTACAGCTTTCCCCTCAAGAAGCCTTTCGCTAAGACAGTTCTTGTGGAATTGGCCAAGTGATATTTGGAAGCCCATAGAGGGCTATGGTGAAAAAGGAAATATCCTCAGATGAAATCTGGAAAGAAGCTTTCTGAGAAACTACTCAGTGTTCTGTTAATTCATCTCACAGAGTTACATCTGTATTTCGTGGATCTCTTTGCTAGCCTTATTTCTGTGGAATCTGAGAACAGATATTTCGGATCCCTTTGAAGACTATAGGGCCAAAGGAAATATCCTCCGATAACAAAGAGAAAGAAACCTTCTGAGAAACTTCTTTGTGTTCTGTGTAATCATCTCACAGAGTTACAGCTTTCCCCTCAAGAAGCCTTTCGCTAAGACAGTTCTTGTGGAATTGGCCAAGTGATATTTGGAAGCCCTTAGAGGGCTATGGTGAAAAAGGAAATATCCTCCGATGAAATCTGGAAAGAAGCTTTCTGAGAAACTGCTTAGTGTTCTGTTAATTCATCTCACAGAGTTACATCTGTATTTCGCGGATCTCTTTGCTAGCCTTATTTCTGTGGAATCTGAGAACAGATATTTCGGATCCCTTTGAAGACTATAGGGCTAAAGGAAATATCCTCCGATAACAAAGAGAAAGAAGCTTTCTGAGAAACTTCTTTGTGTTCTGTGAAATCATCTCACAGAGTTACATCTTTCCCCTCAAGAAGCCTTTCGCTAAGACGGTTCTTGTGGAATTGGCAACGTGATATTTTTAAGCCCATAGAGGGCTATGGTGAAAAAGGAAATATCCTCAGATGAAATCTGGAAAGAAGCTTTCTGAGAAACTGCTTAGTGTTCTGTTAATTCATCTCACAGAGTTACAACTGTATTTCGTGGATCTCTTTGCTAGCCTTATTTCTGTGGAATCTGAGAACAGATATTTCGGATCCCTTTGAAGACTATAGGGCCAAAGGAAATATCCTCCGATAACAAAGAGAAAGAAGCTTTCTGAGAAACTTCTTTGTGTTCTGTGAAATCATCTCAAGGAGTTACAGCTTTCCCCTCAAGAATCCTTTCGCTAAGACAGTTCTTGTGGAATTGGCAAAGTGATATTTGGAAGCCCATAGAGGGCCATGGTGAAAAAGGAAATATCCTCAGATGAAATCTGGAAAGAAGCTTTCTGAGAAACTGCTTAGTGTTCTGTTAATTCATCTCACAGAGTTACATCTGTATTTCGTGGATCTCTTTGCTAGCTTTATTTCTGTGGAATCTGAGAACAGATATTTCGGATCCCTTTGAAGACTATAGGGCCAAAGGAAATATCCTCCGATAATAAAGAGAAAGAAGGTTTCTGAGAAACTTCTTTGTATTCTGTGAAATCATCTCACAGAGTTACAGCTTTTCCCTCAAGAAGCCTTTCGCTAAGACTGTTCTTGTGGAATAGGCAAGGTGATATTTGGAAGCCCATAGAGGGCTATGGTGAAAAAGGAAATACCCTCAGATGAAATCTGGAAAGAAGCTTTCTGAGAAACTGCTTAGTGTTCTGTTAATTCATCTCACAGAGTTACATCTGTATTTCGTGGATCTCTTTGCTAGCCTTATTTCTGTGGAATCTGAGAACAGATATTTCGGATCCCTTTGAAGACTAAAGGGCCAAAGGAAATATCCTCCGATAACAAAGAGAAAGAAGCTTTCTGAGAACCTTCTTTGTGTTATGTGAAATCATCTCACAGAGTTACAGCTTTCCCCTCAAGAAGCCTTTCGCTGAGACAGTTCTTGTGGAATTGGCAAAGTGATATTTGGAAGCCCATAGAGGGCTATGGTGAAAAAGGAAATATCCTCAGATGAAATCTGGAAAGAAGCTTTCTGAGAAACTTCTTAGTGTTCTGTTAATTCATCTCACAGTGTTACACCTGTATTTCGTGGATCTCTTTGCTAGCCTTATTTCTGTGGAATCTGAGAACAATATTTCGGATCCCTTTGAAGACTATAGGGCCAAAGGAAATATCCTCCGATAACAAAGAGAAAGAAGCTTTCTGAGAAACTTCTTTGTGTTCTGTGAAATCATCTCACAGAGTTACAGCTTTCCCCTCAAGAAGCCTTTCGCTATGCCAGTTTTTGTGGAATTGGCAAAGTGATATTTGGAAGCCCATAGAGGGCTAGGCTGAAAAAGGAAATATCCTCAGATGAAATCTGGAAAGAAGCTTTCTGAGAAACTACTCAGTGTTCTGTTAATTCATCTCACAGAGTTACATCTGTATTTCGTGGATCTCTTTGCTAGCCTTATTTCTGTGGAATCTGAGAACAGATATTTCGGATCCCTTTGAAGACAATAGGGCCAAAGGAAATATCCTCCGATAACAAAGAGAAAGAAGCTTTCTGAGAAACTTCTTTGTGTTCTGTGAAATCATCTCACAGAGTTACAGCTTTCCCCTCAAGAAGCCTTTCGCTAAGACAGTTCTTGTGGAATTGGCCAAGTGATATTTGGAAGCCCTTAGAGGGCTATGGTGAAAAAGGAAATATCCTCCGATGAAATCTGGAAAGAAGCTTTCTGAGAAACTGCTTAGTGTTCTGTTAATTCATCTCACAGAGTAACATCTGTATTTCGTGGATCTCTTTGCTAGCCTTATTTCTGTGGAATCTGAGAACAGATATTTCGGATCTCTTTGAAGACTATAGGGCCAAAGGAAAAATCCTCCGATAACAAAGAGAAAGAAGCTTTCTGAGAAACTTCTTTGTGTTCTGTGAAATCATCTCACAGAGTTACAGCTTTCCCCTCAAGAAGCCTTTCGCTGAGACAGTTCTTGTGGAATTGGCAAAGTGATATTTGGAAGCCCATAGAGGGCCATGGTGAAAAAGGTAATATCCTCAGATGAAATCTGGAAAGAAGCTTTCTGAGAAACTGCTTAGTGTTCTGTTCATTCATCTCACAGAGTTACATCTGTATTTCGTGGATCTCTTTGCTAGCCTTATTTCTGTGGAATCTGAGAACAGATATTTCGGATCCCTTTGAAGACTATAGGGCCAAAGGAAATATCCTCCGATAACAAAGAGAAAGAAGCTTTCTGAGAAACTTCTTTGTGTTCTGTGAAATCATCTCACAGAGTTACAGCTTTCCCCTCAAGAAGCCTTTCGCTAAGACAGTTCTTGTGGAATTGGCAAAGTGATATTTGGAAGCCCATAGAGGGCTATGGTGAAAAAGGAAATATCCTCAGATGAAATCTGGAAAGAAGCTTTCTGTGAAACTGCTTAGTGTTCTGTTAATTCATCTCACAGAGTTACAACTGTATTTCGTGGATCTCTTTGCTAGCCTTATTTCTGTGGAATCTGAGAACAGATATTTCGGATCCCTTTGAAGACTATAGGGCCAAAGGAAATATCCTCCGATAACAAAGAGAAAGAAGCTTTCTGAAAAACTTCTTTGTATTCTGTGAAATCATATCACAGAGTTACAGCTTTCCCCTCAAGAAGCCTTTCGCTAAGACAGTTCTTGTGGAATTGGCCAAGTGATATTTGGAAGCCCATAGAGGGCTATGGTGAAAAAGGAAATATCCTCAGATGAAATCTGGAAAGAAGCTTTCTGAGAAACTACTCAGTGTTCTGTTAATTCATCTCACAGAGTTACATCTGTATTTCGTGGATCTCTTTGCTAGCCTTATTTCTGTGGAATCTGAGAACAGATATTTCGGATCCCTTTGAAGACTATAGGGCCAAAGGAAATATCCTCCGATAACAAAGAGAAAGAAACCTTCTGAGAAACTTCTTTGTGTTCTGTGAAATCATCTCACAGAGTTACAGCTTTCCCCTCAAGAAGCCTTTCGCTAAGACAGTTCTTGTGGAATTGGCCAAGTGATATTTGGAAGCCCTTAGAGGGCTATGGTGAAAAAGGAAATATCCTCCGATGAAATCTGGAAAGAAGCTTTCTGAGAAACTGCTTAGTGTTCTGTTAATTCATCTCACAGAGTAACATCTGTATTTCGTGGATCTCTTTGCTAGCCTTATTTCTGTGGAATCTGAGAACAGATATTTCGGATCTCTTTGAAGACTATAGGGCCAAAGGAAAAATCCTCCGATAACAAAGAGAAAGAAGCTTTCTGAGAAACTTCTTTGTGTTCTGTGAAATCATCTCACAGAGTTACAGCGTTCCCCTCAAGAAGCCTTTCGCTGAGACAGTTCTTGTGGAATTGGCAAAGTGATATTTGGAAGCCCATAGAGGGCCATGGTGAAAAAGGTAATATCCTCAGATGAAATCTGGAAAGAAGCTTTCGGAGAAACTGCTTAGTGTTCTGTTAATTCATCTCACAGAGTTACATCTGTATTTCGTGGATCTCTTTGCTAGCCTTATTTCTGTGGAATCTGAGAACAGATATTTCGGATCCCTTTGAAGACTATAGGGCCAAAGGAAATATCCTCCGATAACAAAGAGAAAGAAGCTTTCTGAGAAACTTCTTTGTATTCTGTGAAATCATCTCACAGAGTTACAGCTTTCCCCTCAAGAAGCCTTTCGCTAAGACAGTTCTTGTGGAATTGGCCAAGTGATATTTGGAAGCCCATAGAGGGCTATGGTGAAAAAGGAAATATCCTCAGATGAAATCTGGAAAGAAGCTTTCTGAGAAACTGCTTAGTGTTCTGTTAATTCATCTCACAGAGTTACATCTGTATTTCGCGGATCTCTTTGCTAGCCTTATTTCTGTGGAATCTGAGAACAGATATTTCGGATCCCTTTGAAGACTATAGGGCTAAAGGAAATATCCTCCGATAACAAAGAGAAAGAAGCTTTCTGAGAAACTTCTTTGTGTTCTGTGAAATCATCTCACAGAGTTACATCTTTCCCCTCAAGAAGCCTTTCGCTAAGACGGTTCTTGTGGAATTGGCAACGTGATATTTTGAAGCCCATAGAGGGCTATGGTGAAAAAGGAAATATCCTCAGATGAAATCTGGAAAGAAGCTTTCTGAGAAACTGCTTAGTGTTCTGTTAATTCATCTCACAGAGTTACAACTGTATTTCGTGGATCTCTTTGCTAGCCTTATTTCTGTGGAATCTGAGAACAGATATTTCGGATCCCTTTGAAGACTATAGGGCCAAAGGAAATATCCTCCGATAACAAAGAGAAAGAAGCTTTCTGAGAAACTTCTTTGTGTTCTGTGAAATCATCTCAAGGAGTTACAGCTTTCCCCTCAAGAATCCTTTCGCTAAGACAGTTCTTGTGGAATTGGCAAAGTGATATTTGGAAGCCCATAGAGGGCCATGGTGAAAAAGGAAATATCCTCAGATGAAATCTGGAAAGAAGCTTTCTGAGAAACTACTCAGTGTTCTGTTAATTCATCTCACAGAGTTACATCTGTATTTCGTGGATCTCTTTGCTAGCCTTATTTCTGTGGAATCTGAGAACAGATATTTCGGATCCCTTTGAAGACTATAGGGCCAAAGGAAATATCCTCCGATAACAAAGAGAAAGAAACCTTCTGAGAAACTTCTTTGTGTTCTGTGTAATCATCTCACAGAGTTACAGCTTTCCCCTCAAGAAGCCTTTCGCTAAGACAGTTCTTGTGGAATTGGCCAAGTGATATTTGGAAGCCCTTAGAGGGCTATGGTGAAAAAGGAAATATCCTCCGATGAAATCTGGAAAGAAGCTTTCTGAGAAACTGCTTAGTGTTCTGTTAATTCATCTCACAGAGTTACATCTGTATTTCGCGGATCTCTTTGCTAGCCTTATTTCTGTGGAATCTGAGAACAGATATTTCGGATCCCTTTGAAGACTATAGGGCTAAAGGAAATATCCTCCGATAACAAAGAGAAAGAAGCTTTCTGAGAAACTTCTTTGTGTTCTGTGAAATCATCTCACAGAGTTACATCTTTCCCCTCAAGAAGCCTTTCGCTAAGACGGTTCTTGTGGAATTGGCAACGTGATATTTTTAAGCCCATAGAGGGCTATGGTGAAAAAGGAAATATCCTCAGATGAAATCTGGAAAGAAGCTTTCTGAGAAACTGCTTAGTGTTCTGTTAATTCATCTCACAGAGTTACAACTGTATTTCGTGGATCTCTTTGCTAGCCTTATTTCTGTGGAATCTGAGAACAGATATTTCGGATCCCTTTGAAGACTATAGGGCCAAAGGAAATATCCTCCGATAACAAAGAGAAAGAAGCTTTCTGAGAAACTTCTTTGTGTTCTGTGAAATCATCTCAAGGAGTTACAGCTTTCCCCTCAAGAATCCTTTCGCTAAGACAGTTCTTGTGGAATTGGCAAAGTGATATTTGGAAGCCCATAGAGGGCCATGGTGAAAAAGGAAATATCCTCAGATGAAATCTGGAAAGAAGCTTTCTGAGAAACTGCTTAGTGTTCTGTTAATTCATCTCACAGAGTTACATCTGTATTTCGTGGATCTCTTTGCTAGCTTTATTTCTGTGGAATCTGAGAACAGATATTTCGGATCCCTTTGAAGACTATAGGGCCAAAGGAAATATCCTCCGATAATAAAGAGAAAGAAGGTTTCTGAGAAACTTCTTTGTATTCTGTGAAATCATCTCACAGAGTTACAGCTTTTCCCTCAAGAAGCCTTTCGCTAAGACTGTTCTTGTGGAATAGGCAAGGTGATATTTGGAAGCCCATAGAGGGCTATGGTGAAAAAGGAAATACCCTCAGATGAAATCTGGAAAGAAGCTTTCTGAGAAACTGCTTAGTGTTCTGTTAATTCATCTCACAGAGTTACATCTGTATTTCGTGGATCTCTTTGCTAGCCTTATTTCTGTGGAATCTGAGAACAGATATTTCGGATCCCTTTGAAGACTAAAGGGCCAAAGGAAATATCCTCCGATAACAAAGAGAAAGAAGCTTTCTGAGAACCTTCTTTGTGTTATGTGAAATCATCTCACAGAGTTACAGCTTTCCCCTCAAGAAGCCTTTCGCTGAGACAGTTCTTGTGGAATTGGCAAAGTGATATTTGGAAGCCCATAGAGGGCTATGGTGAAAAAGGAAATATCCTCAGATGAAATCTGGAAAGAAGCTTTCTGAGAAACTTCTTAGTGTTCTGTTAATTCATCTCACAGTGTTACACCTGTATTTCGTGGATCTCTTTGCTAGCCTTATTTCTGTGGAATCTGAGAACAATATTTCGGATCCCTTTGAAGACTATAGGGCCAAAGGAAATATCCTCCGATAACAAAGAGAAAGAAGCTTTCTGAGAAACTTCTTTGTGTTCTGTGAAATCATCTCACAGAGTTACAGCTTTCCCCTCAAGAAGCCTTTCGCTAAGCCAGTTTTTGTGGAATTGGCAAAGTGATATTTGGAAGCCCATAGAGGGCTAGGCTGAAAAAGGAAATATCCTCAGATGAAATCTGGAAAGAAGCTTTCTGAGAAACTACTCAGTGTTCTGTTAATTCATCTCACAGAGTTACATCTGTATTTCGTGGATCTCTTTGCTAGCCTTATTTCTGTGGAATCTGAGAACAGATATTTCGGATCCCTTTGAAGACAATAGGGCCAAAGGAAATATCCTCCGATAACAAAGAGAAAGAAGCTTTCTGAGAAACTTCTTTGTGTTCTGTGAAATCATCTCACAGAGTTACAGCTTTCCCCTCAAGAAGCCTTTCGCTAAGACAGTTCTTGTGGAATTGGCCAAGTGATATTTGGAAGCCCTTAGAGGGCTATGGTGAAAAAGGAAATATCCTCCGATGAAATCTGGAAAGAAGCTTTCTGAGAAACTGCTTAGTGTTCTGTTAATTCATCTCACAGAGTAACATCTGTATTTCGTGGATCTCTTTGCTAGCCTTATTTCTGTGGAATCTGAGAACAGATATTTCGGATCTCTTTGAAGACTATAGGGCCAAAGGAAAAATCCTCTGATAACAAAGAGAAAGAAGCTTTCTGAGAAACTTCTTTGTGTTCTGTGAAATCATCTCACAGAGTTACAGCTTTCCCCTCAAGAAGCCTTTCGCTGAGACAGTTCTTGTGGAATTGGCAAAGTGATATTTGGAAGCCCATAGAGGGCCATGGTGAAAAAGGTAATATCCTCAGATGAAATCTGGAAAGAAGCTTTCTGAGAAACTGCTTAGTGTTCTGTTCATTCATCTCACAGAGTTACATCTGTATTTCGTGGATCTCTTTGCTAGCCTTATTTCTGTGGAATCTGAGAACAGATATTTCGGATCCCTTTGAAGACTATAGGGCCAAAGGAAATATCCTCCGATAACAAAGAGAAAGAAGCTTTCTGAGAAACTTCTTTGTGTTCTGTGAAATCATCTCACAGAGTTACAGCTTTCCCCTCAAGAAGCCTTTCGCTAAGACAGTTCTTGTGGAATTGGCAAAGTGATATTTGGAAGCCCATAGAGGGCTATGGTGAAAAAGGAAATATCCTCAGATGAAATCTGGAAAGAAGCTTTCTGTGAAACTGCTTAGTGTTCTGTTAATTCATCTCACAGAGTTACAACTGTATTTCGTGGATCTCTTTGCTAGCCTTATTTCTGTGGAATCTGAGAACAGATATTTCGGATCCCTTTGAAGACTATAGGGCCAAAGGAAATATCCTCCGATAACAAAGAGAAAGAAGCTTTCTGAAAAACTTCTTTGTATTCTGTGAAATCATATCACAGAGTTACAGCTTTCCCCTCAAGAAGCCTTTCGCTAAGACAGTTCTTGTGGAATTGGCAAAGTGATATTTGGAAGCCCATAGAGGGCTATGGTGAAAAAGGAAATATCCTCAGATGAAATCTGGAAAGAAGCTTTCTGAGAAACTACTCAGTGTTCTGTTAATTCATCTCACAGAGTTACATCTGTATTTCGTGGATCTCTTTGCTAGCCTTATTTCTGTGGAATCTGAGAACAGATATTTCGGATCCCTTTGAAGACTATAGGGCCAAAGGAAATATCCTCCGATAACAAAGAGAAAGAAACCTTCTGAGAAACTTCTTTGTGTTCTGTGAAATCATCTCACAGAGTTACAGCTTTCCCCTCAAGAAGCCTTTCGCTAAGACAGTTCTTGTGGAATTGGCCAAGTGATATTTGGAAGCCCTTAGAGGGCTATGGTGAAAAAGGAAATATCCTCCGATGAAATCTGGAAAGAAGCTTTCTGAGAAACTGCTTAGTGTTCTGTTAATTCATCTCACAGAGTAACATCTGTATTTCGTGGATCTCTTTGCTAGCCTTATTTCTGTGGAATCTGAGAACAGATATTTCGGATCTCTTTGAAGACTATAGGGCCAAAGGAAAAATCCTCCGATAACAAAGAGAAAGAAGCTTTCTGAGAAACTTCTTTGTGTTCTGTGAAATCATCTCACAGAGTTACAGCGTTCCCCTCAAGAAGCCTTTCGCTGAGACAGTTCTTGTGGAATTGGCAAAGTGATATTTGGAAGCCCATAGAGGGCCATGGTGAAAAAGGTAATATCCTCAGATGAAATCTGGAAAGAAGCTTTCGGAGAAACTGCTTAGTGTTCTGTTAATTCATCTCACAGAGTTACATCTGTATTTCGTGGATCTCTTTGCTAGCCTTATTTCTGTGGAATCTGAGAACAGATATTTCGGATCCCTTTGAAGACTATAGGGCCAAAGGAAATATCCTCCGATAACAAAGAGAAAGAAGCTTTCTGAGAAACTTCTTTGTATTCTGTGAAATCATCTCACAGAGTTACAGCTTTCCCCTCAAGAAGCCTTTCGCTAAGACAGTTCTTGTGGAATTGGCCAAGTGATATTTGGAAGCCCATAGAGGGCTATGGTGAAAAAGGAAATATCCTCAGATGAAATCTGGAAAGAAGCTTTCTGAGAAACTGCTTAGTGTTCTGTTAATTCATCTCACAGAGTTACATCTGTATTTCGCGGATCTCTTTGCTAGCCTTATTTCTGTGGAATCTGAGAACAGATATTTCGGATCCCTTTGAAGACTATAGGGCTAAAGGAAATATCCTCCGATAACAAAGAGAAAGAAGCTTTCTGAGAAACTTCTTTGTGTTCTGTGAAATCATCTCACAGAGTTACATCTTTCCCCTCAAGAAGCCTTTCGCTAAGACGGTTCTTGTGGAATTGGCAACGTGATATTTTGAAGCCCATAGAGGGCTATGGTGAAAAAGGAAATATCCTCAGATGAAATCTGGAAAGAAGCTTTCTGAGAAACTGCTTAGTGTTCTGTTAATTCATCTCACAGAGTTACAACTGTATTTCGTGGATCTCTTTGCTAGCCTTATTTCTGTGGAATCTGAGAACAGATATTTCGGATCCCTTTGAAGACTATAGGGCCAAAGGAAATATCCTCCGATAACAAAGAGAAAGAAGCTTTCTGAGAAACTTCTTTGTGTTCTGTGAAATCATCTCAAGGAGTTACAGCTTTCCCCTCAAGAATCCTTTCGCTAAGACAGTTCTTGTGGAATTGGCAAAGTGATATTTGGAAGCCCATAGAGGGCCATGGTGAAAAAGGAAATATCCTCAGATGAAATCTGGAAAGAAGCTTTCTGAGAAACTGCTTAGTGTTCTGTTAATTCATCTCACAGAGTTACATCTGTATTTCGTGGATCTCTTTGCTAGCTTTATTTCTGTGGAATCTGAGAACAGATATTTCGGATCCCTTTGAAGACTATAGGGCCAAAGGAAATATCCTCCGATAATAAAGAGAAAGAAGGTTTCTGAGAAACTTCTTTGTATTCTGTGAAATCATCTCACAGAGTTACAGCTTTTCCCTCAAGAAGCCTTTCGCTAAGACTGTTCTTGTGGAATAGGCAAGGTGATATTTGGAAGCCCATAGAGGGCTATGGTGAAAAAGGAAATACCCTCAGATGAAATCTGGAAAGAAGCTTTCTGAGAAACTGCTTAGTGTTCTGTTAATTCATCTCACAGAGTTACATCTGTATTTCGTGGATCTCTTTGCTAGCCTTATTTCTGTGGAATCTGAGAACAGATATTTCGGATCCCTTTGAAGACTAAAGGGCCAAAGGAAATATCCTCCGATAACAAAGAGAAAGAAGCTTTCTGAGAACCTTCTTTGTGTTATGTGAAATCATCTCACAGAGTTACAGCTTTCCCCTCAAGAAGCCTTTCGCTAAGACAGTTCTTGTGGAATTGGCCAAGTGATATTTGGAAGCCCATAGAGGGCTATGGTGAAAAAGGAAATATCCTCAGATGAAATCTGGAAAGAAGCTTTCTGAGAAACTTCTTAGTGTTCTGTTAATTCATCTCACAGTGTTACACCTGTATTTCGTGGATCTCTTTGCTAGCCTTATTTCTGTGGAATCTGAGAACAATATTTCGGATCCCTTTGAAGACTATAGGGCCAAAGGAAATATCCTCCGATAACAAAGAGAAAGAAGCTTTCTGAGAAACTTCTTTGTGTTCTGTGAAATCATCTCACAGAGTTACAGCTTTCCCCTCAAGAAGCCTTTCGCTAAGCCAGTTTTTGTGGAATTGGCAAAGTGATATTTGGAAGCCCATAGAGGGCTAGGCTGAAAAAGGAAATATCCTCAGATGAAATCTGGAAAGAAGCTTTCTGAGAAACTACTCAGTGTTCTGTTAATTCATCTCACAGAGTTACATCTGTATTTCGTGGATCTCTTTGCTAGCCTTATTTCTGTGGAATCTGAGAACAGATATTTCGGATCCCTTTGAAGACTATAGGGCCAAAGGAAATATCCTCCGATAACAAAGAGAAAGAAGCTTTCTGAGAAACTTCTTTGTGTTCTGTGAAATCATCTCACAGAGTTACAGCTTTCCCCTCAAGAAGCCTTTCGCTAAGACAGTTCTTGTGGAATTGGCCAAGTGATATTTGGAAGCCCTTAGAGGGCTATGGTGAAAAAGGAAATATCCTCCGATGAAATCTGGAAAGAAGCTTTCTGAGAAACTGCTTAGTGTTCTGTTAATTCATCTCACAGAGTAACATCTGTATTTCGTGGATCTCTTTGGTAGCCTTATTTCTGTGGAATCTGAGAACAGATATTTCGGATCTCTTTGAAGACTATAGGGCCAAAGGAAAAATCCTCCGATAACAAAGAGAAAGAAGCTTTCTGAGAAACTTCTTTGTGTTCTGTGAAATCATCTCACAGAGTTACAGCTTTCCCCTCAAGAAGCCTTTCGCTGAGACAGTTCTTGTGGAATTGGCAAAGTGATATTTGGAAGCCCATAGAGGGCCATGGTGAAAAAGGTAATATCCTCAGATGAAATCTGGAAAGAAGCTTTCTGAGAAACTGCTTAGTGTTCTGTTCATTCATCTCACAGAGTTACATCTGTATTTCGTGGATCTCTTTGCTAGCCTTATTTCTGTGGAATCTGAGAACAGATATTTCGGATCCCTTTGAAGACTATAGGGCCAAAGGAAATATCCTCCGATAACAAAGAGAAAGAAGCTTTCTGAGAAACTTCTTTGTGTTCTGTGAAATCATCTCACAGAGTTACAGCTTTCCCCTCAAGAAGCCTTTCGCTAAGACAGTTCTTGTGGAATTGGCCAAGTGATATTTGGAAGCCCATAGAGGGCTATGGTGAAAAAGGAAATATCCTCAGATGAAATCTGGAAAGAAGCTTTCTGAGAAACTGCTTAGTGTTCTGTTAATTCATCTCACAGAGTTACAACTGTATTTCGTGGATCTCTTTGCTAGCCTTATTTCTGTGGAATCTGAGAACAGATATTTCGGATCCCTTTGAAGACTATAGGGCCAAAGGAAATATCCTCCGATAACAAAGAGAAAGAAGCTTTCTGAGAAACTTCTTTGTATTCTGTGAAATCATCTCACAGAGTTACAGCTTTCCCCTCAAGAAGCCTTTCGCTAAGACAGTTCTTGTGGAATTGGCCAAGTGATATTTGGAAGCCCATAGAGGGCTATGGTGAAAAAGGAAATATCCTCAGATGAAATCTGGAAAGAAGCTTTCTGAGAAACTGCTTAGTGTTCTGTTAATTCATCTCACAGAGTTACATCTGTATTTCGCGGATCTCTTTGCTAGCCTTATTTCTGTGGAATCTGAGAACAGATATTTCGGATCCCTTTGAGGACTATAGGGCCAAAGGAAATATCCTCCGATAACAAAGAGAAAGAAGCTGTCTGAGAAACTACTTTGTGTTCTGTGAAATCATCTCACAGAGTTACAGCTTTCCCTTCAAGAAGCCTTTCGCTAAGACAGTTCTTGTGGAATTGGCAAAGTGATATTTGGAAGCCCATAGAGGGCTATGGTGAAAAAGGAAATATCCTCAGATGAAATCTGGAAAGAAGCTTTCTGAGAATCTGCTTAGTGTTCTGTTAATTCATCTCACAGAGTTACATCTGTATTTCGTGGATCTCTTAGCTAGCTTTATTTCTGTGGAATCTGAGAACATATATTTCGGATCCCTTTGAAGACTATAGGGCCAAAGGAAATATCCTCCGATAACAAAGAGAAAGAAGCTTTCTGAGAAACTTCTTTGTGTTTTGTGAAATCATCTCACAGAGTTACAGCTTTTCCCTCAAAAAGCCTTTCGCTAAGACTGTTCTTGTGCAATTGGCAAAGTGATATTTGGAAGCCCATAGAGGGCTATGGTGAAAAAGGAAATATCCTCAGATGAAATCTGGAAAGAAGCTTTCTGAGAAACTGCTTAGTGTTCTGTTAATTCATCTCACAGAGTTACATCTGTATTTCGTGGATCTCTTTGCTAGCCTTATTTCTGTGGAATCTGAGAACAGATATTTCGGATCCCTTTGAAGACTATAGGGCCAAAGGAAATATCCTCCGATAACAAAGAGAAAGAAGCTTTCTGAGAAACTTCTTTGTATTCTGTGAAATCATCTCACAGAGTTACAGCTTTCCCCTCAAGAAGCCTTTCGCTAAGACAGTTCTTGAGGAATTGGCCAAGTGATATTTTGAAGCCCATAGAGGGCTATGGTGAAAAAGGAAATATCCTCAGATGAAATCTGGAAAGAAGCTTTCTGAGAAACTGCTTAGTGTTCTGTTAATTCATCTCACAGAGTTACATCTGTATTTCGCGGATCTCTTTGCTAGCCTTATTTCTGTGGAATCTGAGAACAGATATTTCGGATCCCTTTGAAGACTATAGGGCTAAAGGAAATATCCTCCGATAACAAAGAGAAAGAAGCTTTCTGAGAAACTTCTTTGTGTTCTGTGAAATCATCTAACAGAGTTACAGCTTTCCCCTCAAGAAGCCTTTCGCTAAGACAGTTCTTGTGGAATTGGCAAAGTGATATTTGGAAGCCCATAGAGGGCTATGGTGAAAAAGGAAATATCCTCAGATGAAATCTGGAAAGAAGCTTTCTGAGAATCTGCTTAGTGTTCTGTTAATTCATCTCACAGAGTTACAACTGTATTTCGTGGATCTCTTTGCTAGCCTTATTTCTGTGGAATCTGAGAACAGATATTTCGGATCCCTTTGAAGACTATAGGGCCAAAGGAAATATCCTCCGATAACAAAGAGAAAGAAGCTTTCTGAGAAACTTCTTTGTGTTCTGTGAAATCATCTCACAGAGTTACAGCTTTCCCCTCAAGAAGCCTTTCGCTAAGCCAGTTTTGTGGAATTGGCAAAGTGATATTTGGAAGCCCATAGATTGCTATGGTGAAAAAGGAAATATCCTCTGATGAAATCTGGAAAGAAGCTTTCTGAGAAACTGCTTAGTGTTC
Source organism: Macaca nemestrina (assembly GCF_043159975.1). Lineage (NCBI taxonomy): Eukaryota > Metazoa > Chordata > Mammalia > Primates > Cercopithecidae > Macaca > Macaca nemestrina. The sequence goes on along the minus strand of NC_092127.1, from coordinate 110,929,191 downwards.
TGTTAATTCATCTCACAGAGTTACATCTGTATTTCCTGGATCTCTTTGCTAGCCTTATTTCTGTGGAATCTGAGAACAGATATTTCGGATCCCGTTGAAGACTATAGGGCCAAAGGAAAAATCCTCCGATAACAAAGAGAAAGAAGCTTTCTGAGAAACTTCTTTGTGTTCTGTGAAATCATCTCACAGAGTTACAGCTTTCCCCTCAAGAAGCCTTTCGCTAAGACAGTTCTTGTGGAATTGGCAAAGTGATATTTGGAAGCCCATAGAGGGCCATGGTGAAAAAGGAAATATCCTCAGATGAAATCTGGAAAGAAGCTTTCTGAGAAACTGCTTAGTGTTCTGTTAATTCATCTCACAGAGTTACATCTGTATTTCGTGGATCTCTTTGCTAGCTTTATTTCTGTGGAATCTGAGAACAGATATTTCGGATCCCTTTGAAGACTATAGGGCCAAAGGAAATATCCTCCGATAACAAAGAGAAAGAAGCTTTCTGAGAAACTTCTTTGTGTTCTGTGAAATCATCTCACAGAGTTACCGCTTTCCCCTCAAGAAGCCTTTCGCTAAGACAGTTCTTGTGGAATTGGCCAAGTGATATTTGGAAGCCCATAGAGGGCTATGGTGAAAAAGGAAATATCCTCAGATGAAATCTGGAAAGAAGCTTTCTGAGAAACTGCTTAGTGTTCTATTAATTCATCTCACAGAGTTACATCTGTATTTCGTATCTCTTTGCTAGCCTTATTTCTGTGGAATCTGAGAACAGATATTTCGGATCCCTTTGAAGACTATAGGGCCAAAGGAAAAATCCTCCGATAACAAAGAGAAAGAAGCTTTCTGAGAAACTTCTTTGTGTTCTGTGAAATCATCTCAGAGAGTTACAGCTTTCCCCTCAAGAAGCCTTTCGCTAAGACAGTTCTTGTGGAATTGGCAAAGTGATATTTGGAAGCCCATAGAGGGCCATGGTGAAAAAGGAAATATCCTCAGATGAAATCTGGCAAGAAGCTCTCTGAGAAACTGCTTAGTGTTCTGTTAATTAATCTCACAGAGTTACATCTGTATTTCGTGGATCTCTTTGCTAGCTTTATTTCTGTGGAATCTGAGAACAGATATTTCGGATCCCTTTGAAGACTATAGGGCCAAAGGAAATATCCTCCGATAATAAAGAGAAAGAAACTTTCTGAGAAACTTCTTTGTGTTCTGTGAAATCATCTCACGGAGTTACAGCTTTTCAATCAAGAAGCCTTTCGCTAAGACTGCTCTTGTGGAATTGGCAACGTGATATTTGGAAGCCCATAGAGGGCTATGGTGAAAAAGGAAATACCCTCAGATGAAATCTGGAAAGAAGCTTTCTGAGAAACTGCTTAGTGTTCTGTTAATTCATCTCACAGAGTTACATCTGTATTTCGTGGATCCCTTTGCTAGCCTTATTTCTGTGGAATCTGAGAACAGATACTTCGGATCCCTTTGAAGACTATAGGGCCAAAGGAAATATCCTCCGATAACGAAGAGAAAGAAGCTGTCTGAGAAACTTCTTTGTGTTCTGTGAAATCATCTCACAGAGTTACAGCTTTCCCCTCAAGAAGACTTTCGATAAGACAGTTCTTGTGGAATTGGCCAAGTGATATTTGGAAGCCCATAGAGGGCTATGGTGAAAAAGGAAATATCCTCAGATGAAATCTGGAAAGAAGCTTTCTGAGAAACTGCTTAGTGTTCTGTTAATTCATCTCACAGAGTTACATCTGTATTTCGTGAATCTCTTTGCTAGCCTTATTTCTGTGGAATCTGAGAACAGATATTTCGGATCCCTTTGAAGACTATAGGGCCAAACGAAATATCCTCCGATAACAAAGAGAAAGAAGCTTTCTGAGAAACTTCTTTGTGTTTTGTGAAATCATCTCACAGAGTTACAGCTTTTCCCTCAAGAAGCCTTTCGCTAAGACTGTTCTTGTGGAATTGGCAAAGTGATATTTGGAAGCCCATAGAGGGCTATGGTGAAAAAGGAAATATCCTCAGATGAAATCTGGAAAGAAGCTTTCTGAGAAACTGCTTAGTGTTCTGTGAATTCATCTCACAGAGTTACATCTGTATTTCGTGGATCTCTTTGCTAGCCTTATTTCTGTGGAATCTGAGAACAGATATTTCGGATCCCTTTGAAGACTATAGGGCCAAGGAAATATCCTCCGATAACAAAGAGAAAGAAGCTTTCTTAGAAACTTCTTTGTATTCTGTGAAATCATCTCACAGAGTTACAGCTTTCCCCTCAAGAAGCCTTTCGCTAAGACAGTTCTTGTGGAATTGGCCAAGTGATATTTGGAAGCCCATAGAGGGCTATGGTGAAAAAGGAAATATCCTCAGATGAAATCTGGAAAGAAGCTTTCTGAGAAACTGCTTAGTGTTCTGTTAATTCATCTCACAGAGTTACATCTGTATTTCGCGGATCTCTTTGCTAGCCTTATTTCTGTGGAATCTGAGAACAGATATTTCGGATCCCTTTGAAGACTATAGGGCTAAAGGAAATATCCTCCGATAACAAAGAGAAAGAAGCTTTCTGAGAAACTTCTTTGTGTTCTGTGAAATCATCTCACAGAGTTACATCTTTCCCCTCAAGAAGCCTTTCGCTAAGACAGTTCTTGTGGAATTGGCAAAGTGATATTTGGAAGACCATAGAGAGCTATGGTGAAAAAGGAAATATCCTCAGATGAAATCTGGAAAGAAGCTTTCTGAGAAACTGCTTAGTGTTCTGTTAATTCATCTCACAGAGTTACAACTGTATTTCGTGGATCTCTTTGCTAGCCTTATTTCTGTGGAATCTGAGAACAGATATTTCGGATCCCTTTGAAGACTATAGGGCCAAAGGAAATATCCTCCGATAACAAAGAGAAAGAAGCTTTCTGAAAAACTTCTTTGTATTCTGTGAAATCATCTCACAGAGTTACAGCTTTCCCCTCAAGAAGCCTTTCGCTAAGACAGTTCTTGTGGAATTGGCCAAGTGATATTTGGAAGCCCATAGAGGGCTATGGTGAAAAAGGAAATATCCTCAGATGAAATCTGGAAAGAAGCTTTCTGAGAAACTGCTTAGTGTTCTGTTAATTCATCTCACAGAGTTACATCTGTATTTCGCGGATCTCTTTGCTAGCCTTATTTCTGTGGAATCTGAGAACAGATATTTCGGATCCCTTTGAAGACTATAGGGCCAAAGGAAATATCCTATGATAACAAAGAGAAAGAAGCTTTCTGAGAAACTACTTTGTGTTCTGTGAAATCATCTCACAGAGTTACAGCTTTCCCCTCAAGAAGCCTTTCGCTAAGACAGTTCTTGTGGAATTGGCAAAGTGATATTTGGAAGCCCATAGAGGGCTATGGTGAAAAAGGAAATATCCTCAGATGAAATCTGGAAAGAAGCTTTCTGAGAATCTGCTTAGTGTTCTGTTAATTCATCTCACAGAGTTACAACTGTATTTCGTGCATCTCTTTGCTAGCCTTATTTCTGTGGAATCTGAGAACAGATATTTCGGATCCCTTTGAAGACTATAGGGCCAAAGGAAATATCCTCCGATAACAAAGAGAAAGAAGCTTTCTGAGAAACTTCTTTGTGTTCTGTGAAATCATCTCACAGAGTTACAGCTTTCCCCTCAAGAAGCCTTTCGCTAAGCCAGTTTTGTGGAATTGGCAAAGTGATATTTGGAAGCCCATAGATTGCTATGGTGAAAAAGGAAATATCCTCTGATGAAATCTGGAAAGAAGCTTTCTGAGAAACTGCTTAGTGTTCTGTTAATTCATCTCACAGAGTTACATCTGTATTTCCTGGATCTCTTTGCTAGCCTTATTTCTGTGGAATCTGAGAACAGATATTTCGGATCCCGTTGAAGACTGTAGGGCCAAAGGAAAAATCCTCCGATAACAAAGAGAAAGAAGCTTTCTGAGAAACTTCTTTGTGTTCTGTGAAATCATCTCACAGAGTTACAGCTTTCCCCTCAAGAAGCCTTTCGCTAAGACAGTTCTTGTGGAATTGGCAAAGTGATATTTGGAAGCCCATAGAGGGCCATGGTGAAAAAGGAAATATCCTCAGATGGAATCTGGCAAGAAGCTTTCTGAGAAACTGCTTAGTGTTCTGTTAATTCATCTCACAGAGTTACATCTGTATTTCGTGGATCTCTTTGCTAGCTTTATTTCTGTGGAATCTGAGAACAGATATTTCGGATCCCTTTGAAGACTATAGGGCCAAAGGAAATATCCTCCGATAACAAAGAGAAAGAAGCTTTCTGAGAAACTTCTTTGTGTTCTGTGAAATCATCTCACAGAGTTACAGCTTTCCCCTCAAGAAGCCTTTCGCTAAGACAGTTCTTGTGGAATTGGCCAAGTGATATTTGGAAGCCCATAGAGGGCTATGGTGAAAAAGGAAATATCCTCAGATGAAATCTGGAAAGAAGCTTTCTGAGAAACTGCTTAGTGTTCTATTAATTCATCTCACAGAGTTACATCTGTATTTCGTGGATCTCTTTGCTAGCCTTATTTCTGTGGAATCTGAGAACAGATATTTCGGATCCCTTTGAAGACTATAGGGCCAAAGGAAAAATCCTCCGATAACAAAGAGAAAGAAGCTTTCTGAGAAACTTCTTTGTGTTCTGTGAAATCATCTCAGAGAGTTACAGCTTTCCCCTCAAGAAGCCTTTCGCTAAGACAGTTCTTGTGGAATTGGCAAAGTGATATTTGGAAGCCCATAGAGGGCCATGGTGAAAAAGGAAATATCCTCAGATGAAATCTGGCAAGAAGCTCTCTGAGAAACTGCTTAGTGTTCTGTTAATTAATCTCACAGAGTTACATCTGTATTTCGTGGATCTCTTTGCTAGCTTTATTTCTGTGGAATCTGAGAACAGATATTTCGGATCCCTTTGAAGACTATAGGGCCAAAGGAAATATCCTCCGATAATAAAGAGAAAGAAACTTTCTGAGAAACTTCTTTGTGTTCTGTGAAATCATCTCACAGAGTTACAGCTTTTCAATCAAGAAGCCTTTCGCTAAGACTGCTCTTGTGGAATTGGCAACGTGATATTTGGAAGCCCATAGAGGGCTATGGTGAAAAAGGAAATACCCTCAGATGAAATCTGGAAAGAAGCTTTCTGAGAAACTGCTTAGTGTTCTGTTAATTCATCTCACAGAGTTACATCTGTATTTCGTGGATCCCTTTGCTAGCCTTATTTCTGTGGAATCTGAGAACAGATACTTCGGATCCCTTTGAAGACTATAGGGCCAAAGGAAATATCCTCCGATAACGAAGAGAAAGAAGCTGTCTGAGAAACTTCTTTGTGTTCTGTGAAATCATCTCACAGAGTTACAGCTTTCCCCTCAAGAAGACTTTCGATAAGACAGTTCTTGTGGAATTGGCCAAGTGATATTTGGAAGCCCATAGAGGGCTATGGTGAAAAAGGAAATATCCTCAGATGAAATCTGGAAAGAAGCTTTCTGAGAAACTGCTTCGTGTTCTGTTAATTCATCTCACAGAGTTACATCTGTATTTCGTGAATCTCTTTGCTAGCCTTATTTCTGTGGAATCTGAGAACAGATATTTCGGATCCCTTTGAAGACTATAGGGCCAAACGAAATATCCTCCGATAACAAAGAGAAAGAAGCTTTCTGAGAAACTTCTTTGTGTTTTGTGAAATCATCTCACAGAGTTACAGCTTTTCCCTCAAGAAGCCTTTCGCTAAGACTGTTCTTGTGGAATTGGCAAAGTGATATTTGGAAGCCCATAGAGGGCTATGGTGAAAAAGGAAATATCCTCAGATGAAATCTGGAAAGAAGCTTTCTGAGAAACTGCTTAGTGTTCTGTTAATTCATCTCACAGAGTTACATCTGTATTTCGTGGATCTCTTTGCTAGCCTTATTTCTGTGGAATCTGAGAACAGATATTTCGGATCCCTTTGAAGACTATAGGGCCAAAGGAAATATCCTCCGATAACAAAGAGAAAGAAGCTTTCTGAGAAACTTCTTTGTATTCTGTGAAATCATCTCACAGAGTTACAGCTTTCCCCTCAAGAAGCCTTTCGCTAAGACAGTTCTTGTGGAATTGGCCAAGTGATATTTGGAAGCCCATAGAGGGCTATGGTGAAAAAGGAAATATCCTCAGATGAAATCTGGAAAGAAGCTTTCTGAGAAACTGCTTAGTGTTCTGTTAATTCATCTCACAGAGTTACATCTGTATTTCGCGGATCTCTTTGCTAGCCTTATTTCTGTGGAATCTGAGAACAGATATTTCGGATCCCTTTGAAGACTATAGGGCTAAAGGAAATATCCTCCGATAACAAAGAGAAAGAAGCTTTCTGAGAAACTTCTTTGTGTTCTGTGAAATCATCTCACAGAGTTACATCTTTCCCCTCAAGAAGCCTTTCGCTAAGACAGTTCTTGTGGAATTGGCAAAGTGATATTTGGAAGACCATAGAGAGCTATGGTGAAAAAGGAAATATCCTCAGATGAAATCTGGAAAGAAGCTTTCTGAGAAACTGCTTAGTGTTCTGTTAATTCATCTCACAGAGTTACAACTGTATTTCGTGGATCTCTTTGCTAGCCTTATTTCTGTGGAATCTGAGAACAGATATTTCGGATCCCTTTGAAGACTATAGGGCCAAAGGAAATATCCTCCGATAACAAAGAGAAAGAAGCTTTCTGAAAAACTTCTTTGTATTCTGTGAAATCATCTCACAGAGTTACAGCTTTCCCCTCAAGAAGCCTTTCGCTAAGACAGTTCTTGTGGAATTGGCCAAGTGATATTTGGAAGCCCATAGAGGGCTATGGTGAAAAAGGAAATATCCTCAGATGAAATCTGGAAAGAAGCTTTCTGAGAAACTGCTTAGTGTTCTGTTAATTCATCTCACAGAGTTACATCTGTATTTCGCGGATCTGTTTGCTAGCCTTATTTCTGTGGAATCTGAGAACAGATATTTCGGATCCCTTTGAAGACTATAGGGCCAAAGGAAATATCCTACGATAACAAAGAGAAAGAAGCTTTCTGAGAAACTACTTTGTGTTCTGTGAAATCATCTCACAGAGTTACAGCTTTCCCCTCAAGAAGCCTTTCGCTAAGACAGTTCTTGTGGAATTGGCAAAGTGATATTTGGAAGCCCATAGAGGGCTATGGTGAAAAAGGAAATATCCTCAGATGAAATCTGGAAAGAAGCTTTCTGAGAATCTGCTTAGTGTTCTGTTAATTCATCTCACAGAGTTACAACTGTATTTCGTGCATCTCTTTGCTAGCCTTATTTCTGTGGAATCTGAGAACAGATATTTCGGATCCCTTTGAAGACTATAGGGCCAAAGGAAATATCCTCCGATAACAAAGAGAAAGAAGCTTTCTGAGAAACTTCTTTGTGTTCTGTGAAATCATCTCACAGAGTTACAGCTTTCCCCTCAAGAAGCCTTTCGCTAAGCCAGTTTTGTGGAATTGGCAAAGTGATATTTGGAAGCCCATAGATTGCTATGGTGAAAAAGGAAATATCCTCTGATGAAATCTGGAAAGAAGCTTTCTGAGAAACTGCTTAGTGTTCTGTTAATTCATCTCACAGAGTTACATCTGTATTTCGTGGATCTCTTTGCTAGCCTTATTTCTGTGGAATCTGAGAACAGATATTTCGGATCCCGTTGAAGACTATAGGGCCAAAGGAAAAATCCTCCGATAACAAAGAGAAAGAAGCTTTCTGAGAAACTTCTTTGTGTTCTGTGAAATCATCTCACAGAGTTACAGCTTTCCCCTCAAGAAGCCTTTCGCTAAGACAGTTCTTGTGGAATTGGCAAAGTGATATTTGGAAGCCCATAGAGGGCCATGGTGAAAAAGGAAATATCCTCAGATGAAATCTGGAAAGAAGCTTTCTGAGAAACTGCTTAGTGTTCTGTTAATTCATCTCACAGAGTTACATCTGTATTTCGTGGATCTCTTTGCTAGCTTTATTTCTGTGGAATCTGAGAACAGATATTTCGGATCCCTTTGAAGACTATAGGGCCAAAGGAAATATCCTCCGATAACAAAGAGAAAGAAGCTTTCTGAGAAACTTCTTTGTGTTCTGTGAAATCATCTCACAGAGTTACAGCTTTCCCCTCAAGAAGCCTTTCGCTAAGACAGTTCTTGTGGAATTGGCCAAGTGATATTTGGAAGCCCATAGAGGGCTATGGTGAAAAAGGAAATATCCTCAGATGAAATCTGGAAAGAAGCTTTCTGAGAAACTGCTTAGTGTTCTATTAATTCATCTCACAGAGTTACATCTGTATTTCGTGGATCTCTTTGCTAGCCTTATTTCTGTGGAATCTGAGAACAGATATTTCGGATCCCTTTGAAGACTATAGGGCCAAAGGAAAAATCCTCCGATAACAAAGAGAAAGAAGCTTTCCGAGAAACTTCTTTGTGTTCTGTGAAATCATCTCAGAGAGTTACAGCTTTCCCCTCAAGAAGCCTTTCGCTAAGACAGTTCTTGTGGAATTGGCAAAGTGATATTTGGAAGCCCATAGAGGGCCATGGTGAAAAAGGAAATATCCTCAGATGAAATCTGGCAAGAAGCTTTCTGAGAAACTGCTTAGTGTTCTGTTAATTCATCTCACAGAGTTACAACTGTATTTCGTGGATCTCTTTGCTAGCCTTATTTCTGTGTAATCTGAGAACAGATATTTCGGATCCCTTTGAAGACTATAGGGCCAAAGGAAATATCCTCCGATAACAAAGAGAAAGAAGCTTTCTGAGAAACTTCTTTGTGTTCTGTGAAATCATCTCACAGAGTTACAGCTTTCCCCTCAAGAAGCCTTTCGCTAAGCCAGTTTTGTGGAATTGGCAAAGTGATATTTGGAAGCCCATAGAAGGCTATGGTGAAAAAGGAAATATCCTCAGATGAAATCTGGAAAGAAGCTTTCTGAGAAACTGCTTAGTGTTCTGTTAATTCATCTCACAGAGTTACATCTGTATTTCGTGGATCTCTTTGCTAGCCTTATTTCTGTGGAATCTGAGAACAGATATTTCAGATCCCGTTGAAGACTATAGGGCCAAAGGAAAAATCCTCCGATAACAAAGAGAAAGAAGCTTTCTGAGAATCTTCTTTGTGTTCTGTGAAATCATCTCACAGAGTTACAGCTTTCCCCTCAAGAAGCCTTTCGCTAAGACAGTTCTTGTGGAATTGGCAAAGTGATATTTGGAAGCCCATAGAGGGCCATTGTGAAAAAGGAAATATCCTCAGATGAAATCTGGAAAGAAGCTTTCTGAGAAACTGCTTAGTGTTCTGTTAATTCATCTCACAGAGTTACATCTGTATTTCGTGGATCTCTTTGCTAACTTTATTTTTGTGGAATCTGAGAACAGATATTTCGGATCCCTTTGAAGACTATATGGCCAAAGGAAATATCCTCCGATAACAAAGAGAAAGAAGCTTTCTGAGAAACTTCTTTGTGTTCTGTGAAATCATCTCTCAGAGTTACAACTTTCCCCTCAAGAAGCCTTTCGATAAGACAGTTCTTTTGGAATTGGCAAAGTGATATTTGGAAGCCCATAGAGGGCTATGGTGAAAAAGTAAATATCCTCAGATGAAATCTGGAAAGAAGCTTTCTGAGAACCTGCTTAGTGTTCTGTTAATTCATCTCACAGAGTTACATCTGTATTTCGTGGATCTCTTTGCTAGCTTTATTTCTGTGGAATCTGAGAACAGATATTTCGGGTCCCTTTGAAGACTATAGGGCCAAAGGAAAAATCCTCCGATAACAAAGAGAAAGAAGCTTTCTGAGAAACTTCTTTGTGTTCTGTGAAATCATCTCAGAGAGTTTCAGCTTTCCACTCAAGAAGCCTTTCGATAAGACAGTTCTTGTGGAATTGGCAAAGTGATATTTGGAAGCCCTTAGAGGGCCATGGTGAAAAAGGAAATATCCTCAGATGAAATCTGGAAAGAAGCTTTCTGAGAAACTGCTTAGTGTTCTGTTAATTCATCTCACAGAGTTACATCTGTATTTCTTGGATCTCTTTGCTAGCTTTATTTCTGTGGAATCTGAGAATAGTTATTTCGGATCCCTTGATAGACTATAGGGCCAAAGGAAATATCCTCCGATAACAAAGAGAAAGAAGCTTTCTGAGAAACTTCTTTGTGTCCTGTGAAATCATCTCACAGAGTTACAGCTTTCCCCTCAAGAAGCCTTGCGGTAAGACAGTTCTTGTGGAATTGGCAAAGTGATATTTGGAAGCCCATAGAGGGCTATGGTGAAAAAGGAAATATCCTCAGATGAAATCTGGAAAGAAGCTTTCTGAGAAACTGCTTAGTGTTCTGTTAATTCATCTCACAGAGTTACATCTGTATTTCGTGGATCTCTTTGCTAGCCTTATTTCTGTGGAATCTGAGAACAGATATTTCGGATCCCTTTGAAGACTATAGGGCCAAAGGAAATATCCCCCGATAACAAAGAGAAAGAAGCTTTCTGAGAAACTTCTTTGTGTTCTGTGAAATCATCTCACAGAGTTACAGCTTTCCCCTCAAGAAGCCTTTCGCTAAGACAGTTCTTGTGGAATTGGCAAAGTGATATTTGGAAGCCCATAGAGGGCTATGGTGAAAAAGGAAATATCCTCAGATGAAATCTGGAAAGAAACTTTCTGAGAAACTGCTTAGTGTTCTCTTAATTCATCTCACACAGTTACATCTGTATTTCGTGGATCTCTTTGCTAGCCTCATTTCTGTGGAATCTGAGAACAGATATTTCGGATCCCTTTGAAGACTATAGGGCCAAAGGAAAAATCCTCCGATAACAAAGAGAAAGAAGCTTTCTGAGAAATTTCTTTGTGTTCTGTGAAATCATCTCAGAGAGTTACAGCTTTCCCCTCAAGAAGCCTTTCGCTATGACAGTTCTTGTGGAATTGGCAAAGTGATATTTGGAAGCCCATAGAGGGCTATGATGATAAAGGAAATATCCTCAGATGAAATCTGGAAAGAAGCTTTCTGAGAAACTGCTTAGTGTTCTGTTAATTCATCTCACAGAGTTACATCTGTATTTCGTGGATCTCTTTGCTAGCCTTATTTCTGTGGAATCTGAGAACAGATACTTCGGATCCCTTTGAAGACTATAGGGCCAAAGGAAAAATCCTCCGATAACAAAGAGAAAGAAGCTTTCTGAGAAATTTCTTTGTGTTCTGTGAAATCATCTCAGAGAGTTACAGCTTTCCCCTCAAGAAGCCTTTCGCTAAGACAGTTCTTGTGGAATTGGCAAAGTGATATTTGGAAGCCCATAGAGGGCCATGGTGAAAAAGGAAATATCCTCAGATGAAATCTGGAAAGACGTTTCTGAGAAACTGCTTAGTGTTCTGTTAATTCATCTCACACAGTTACATCTGTATTTCGTGGATCTCTTTGCTAGCCTTATTTCTGTGGAATCTGAGAACAGATATTTCAGATCCCCTTGAAGACTATAGGGCCAAAGGAAAAATCCTCCGATAACAAAGAGAAAGAAGCTTTCTGAGAATCTTCTTTGTGTTCTGTGAAATCATCTCACAGAGTTACAGCTTTCCCCTCAAGAAGCCTTTCGCTAAGACAGTTCTTGTGGAATTGGCAAAGTGATATTTGGAAGCCCATAGAGGGCCATTGTGAAAAAGGAAATATCCTCAGATGAAATCTGGAAAGAAGCTTTCTGAGAAACTGCTTAGTGTTCTGTTAATTCATCTCACAGAGTTACATCTGTATTTCGTGGATCTCTTTGCTAACTTTATTTTTGTGGAATCTGAGAACAGATATTTCGGATCCCTTTGAAGACTATATGGCCAAAGGAAATATCCTCCGATAACAAAGAGAAAGAAGCTTTCTGAGAAACTTCTTTGTGTTCTGTGAAATCATCTCTCAGAGTTACAACTTTCCCCTCAAGAAGCCTTTCGATAAGACAGTTCTTTTGGAATTGGCAAAGTGATATTTGGAAGCCCATAGAGGGCTATGGTGAAAAAGTAAATATCCTCAGATGAAATCTGGAAAGAAGCTTTCTGAGAACCTGCTTAGTGTTCTGTTAATTCATCTCACAGAGTTACATCTGTATTTCGTGGATCTCTTTGCTAGCTTTATTTCTGTGGAATCTGAGAACAGATATTTCGGGTCCCTTTGAAGACTATAGGGCCAAAGGAAAAATCCTCCGATAACAAAGAGAAAGAAGCTTTCTGAGAAACTTCTTTGTGTTCTGTGAAATCATCTCAGAGAGTTTCAGCTTTCCCCTCAAGAAGCCTTTCGATAAGACAGTTCTTGTGGAATTGGCAAAGTGATATTTGGAAGCCCTTAGAGGGCCATGGTGAAAAAGGAAATATCCTCAGATGAAATCTGGAAAGAAGCTTTCTGAGAAACTGCTTAGTGTTCTGTTAATTCATCTCACAGAGTTACATCTGTATTTCTTGGATCTCTTTGCTAGCTTTATTTCTGTGGAATCTGAGAATAGTTATTTCGGATCCCTTTGTAGACTATAGGGCCAAAGGAAATATCCTCCGATAACAAAGAGAAAGAAGCTTTCTGAGTAACTTCTTTGTGTTCTGTGAAATCATCTCACAGAGTTACAGCTTTCCCCTCAAGAAGCCTTGCGGTAAGACAGTTCTTGTGGAATTGGCAAACTGATATTTGGAAGCCCATAGAGGGCTATGGTGAAAAAGGAAATATCCTCAGATGAAATCTGGAAAGAAGCTTTCTGTGAAACTGCTTAGTGTTCTGTTAATTCATCTCACAGAGTTACAACTGTATTTCGTGGATCTCTTTGCTAGCCTTATTTCTGTGGAATCTGAGAACAGATATTTCGGATCCCTTTGAAGACTATAGGGCCAAAGGAAATATCCTCCGATAACAAAGAGAAAGAAGCTTTCTGAAAAACTTCTTTGTATTCTGTGAAATCATATCACAGAGTTACAGCTTTCCCCTCAAGAAGCCTTTCGCTAAGACAGTTCTTGTGGAATTGGCCAAGTGATATTTGGAAGCCCATAGAGGGCTATGGTGAAAAAGGAAATATCCTCAGATGAAATCTGGAAAGAAGCTTTCTGAGAAACTACTCAGTGTTCTGTTAATTCATCTCACAGAGTTACATCTGTATTTCGTGGATCTCTTTGCTAGCCTTATTTCTGTGGAATCTGAGAACAGATATTTCGGATCCCTTTGAAGACTATAGGGCCAAAGGAAATATCCTCCGATAACAAAGAGAAAGAAACCTTCTGAGAAACTTCTTTGTGTTCTGTGAAATCATCTCACAGAGTTACAGCTTTCCCCTCAAGAAGCCTTTCGCTAAGACAGTTCTTGTGGAATTGGCCAAGTGATATTTGGAAGCCCTTAGAGGGCTATGGTGAAAAAGGAAATATCCTCCGATGAAATCTGGAAAGAAGCTTTCTGAGAAACTGCTTAGTGTTCTGTTAATTCATCTCACAGAGTAACATCTGTATTTCGTGGATCTCTTTGCTAGCCTTATTTCTGTGGAATCTGAGAACAGATATTTCGGATCTCTTTGAAGACTATAGGGCCAAAGGAAAAATCCTCCGATAACAAAGAGAAAGAAGCTTTCTGAGAAACTTCTTTGTGTTCTGTGAAATCATCTCACAGAGTTACAGCGTTCCCCTCAAGAAGCCTTTCGCTGAGACAGTTCTTGTGGAATTGGCAAAGTGATATTTGGAAGCCCATAGAGGGCCATGGTGAAAAAGGTAATATCCTCAGATGAAATCTGGAAAGAAGCTTTCGGAGAAACTGCTTAGTGTTCTGTTAATTCATCTCACAGAGTTACATCTGTATTTCGTGGATCTCTTTGCTAGCCTTATTTCTGTGGAATCTGAGAACAGATATTTCGGATCCCTTTGAAGACTATAGGGCCAAAGGAAATATCCTCCGATAACAAAGAGAAAGAAGCTTTCTGAGAAACTTCTTTGTATTCTGTGAAATCATCTCACAGAGTTACAGCTTTCCCCTCAAGAAGCCTTTCGCTAAGACAGTTCTTGTGGAATTGGCCAAGTGATATTTGGAAGCCCATAGAGGGCTATGGTGAAAAAGGAAATATCCTCAGATGAAATCTGGAAAGAAGCTTTCTGAGAAACTGCTTAGTGTTCTGTTAATTCATCTCACAGAGTTACATCTGTATTTCGCGGATCTCTTTGCTAGCCTTATTTCTGTGGAATCTGAGAACAGATATTTCGGATCCCTTTGAAGACTATAGGGCTAAAGGAAATATCCTCCGATAACAAAGAGAAAGAAGCTTTCTGAGAAACTTCTTTGTGTTCTGTGAAATCATCTCACAGAGTTACATCTTTCCCCTCAAGAAGCCTTTCGCTAAGACGGTTCTTGTGGAATTGGCAACGTGATATTTTGAAGCCCATAGAGGGCTATGGTGAAAAAGGAAATATCCTCAGATGAAATCTGGAAAGAAGCTTTCTGAGAAACTGCTTAGTGTTCTGTTAATTCATCTCACAGAGTTACAACTGTATTTCGTGGATCTCTTTGCTAGCCTTATTTCTGTGGAATCTGAGAACAGATATTTCGGATCCCTTTGAAGACTATAGGGCCAAAGGAAATATCCTCCGATAACAAAGAGAAAGAAGCTTTCTGAGAAACTTCTTTGTGTTCTGTGAAATCATCTCAAGGAGTTACAGCTTTCCCCTCAAGAATCCTTTCGCTAAGACAGTTCTTGTGGAATTCGCAAAGTGATATTTGGAAGCCCATAGAGGGCCATGGTGAAAAAGGAAATATCCTCAGATGAAATCTGGAAAGAAGCTTTCTGAGAAACTGCTTAGTGTTCTGTTAATTCATCTCACAGAGTTACATCTGTATTTCGTGGATCTCTTTGCTAGCTTTATTTCTGTGGAATCTGAGAACAGATATTTCGGATCCCTTTGAAGACTATAGGGCCAAAGGAAATATCCTCCGATAATAAAGAGAAAGAAGGTTTCTGAGAAACTTCTTTGTATTCTGTGAAATCATCTCACAGAGTTACAGCTTTTCCCTCAAGAAGCCTTTCGCTAAGACTGTTCTTGTGGAATAGGCAAGGTGATATTTGGAAGCCCATAGAGGGCTATGGTGAAAAAGGAAATACCCTCAGATGAAATCTGGAAAGAAGCTTTCTGAGAAACTGCTTAGTGTTCTGTTAATTCATCTCACAGAGTTACATCTGTATTTCGTGGATCTCTTTGCTAGCCTTATTTCTGTGGAATCTGAGAACAGATATTTCGGATCCCTTTGAAGACTAAAGGGCCAAAGGAAATATCCTCCGATAACAAAGAGAAAGAAGCTTTCTGAGAACCTTCTTTGTGTTATGTGAAATCATCTCACAGAGTTACAGCTTTCCCCTCAAGAAGCCTTTCGCTAAGACAGTTCTTGTGGAATTGGCCAAGTGATATTTGGAAGCCCATAGAGGGCTATGGTGAAAAAGGAAATATCCTCAGATGAAATCTGGAAAGAAGCTTTCTGAGAAACTTCTTAGTGTTCTGTTAATTCATCTCACAGTGTTACACCTGTATTTCGTGGATCTCTTTGCTAGCCTTATTTCTGTGGAATCTGAGAACAATATTTCGGATCCCTTTGAAGACTATAGGGCCAAAGGAAATATCCTCCGATAACAAAGAGAAAGAAGCTTTCTGAGAAACTTCTTTGTGTTCTGTGAAATCATCTCACAGAGTTACAGCTTTCCCCTCAAGAAGCCTTTCGCTAAGCCAGTTTTTGTGGAATTGGCAAAGTGATATTTGGAAGCCCATAGAGGGCTAGGCTGAAAAAGGAAATATCCTCAGATGAAATCTGGAAAGAAGCTTTCTGAGAAACTACTCAGTGTTCTGTTAATTCATCTCACAGAGTTACATCTGTATTTCGTGGATCTCTTTGCTAGCCTTATTTCTGTGGAATCTGAGAACAGATATTTCGGATCCCTTTGAAGACTATAGGGCCAAAGGAAATATCCTCCGATAACAAAGAGAAAGAAGCTTTCTGAGAAACTTCTTTGTGTTCTGTGAAATCATCTCACAGAGTTACAGCTTTCCCCTCAAGAAGCCTTTCGCTAAGACAGTTCTTGTGGAATTGGCCAAGTGATATTTGGAAGCCCTTAGAGGGCTATGGTGAAAAAGGAAATATCCTCCGATGAAATCTGGAAAGAAGCTTTCTGAGAAACTGCTTAGTGTTCTGTTAATTCATCTCACGGAGTAACATCTGTATTTCGTGGATCTCTTTGGTAGCCTTATTTCTGTGGAATCTGAGAACAGATATTTCGGATCTCTTTGAAGACTATAGGGCCAAAGGAAAAATCCTCCGATAACAAAGAGAAAGAAGCTTTCTGAGAAACTTCTTTGTGTTCTGTGAAATCATCTCACAGAGTTACAGCTTTCCCCTCAAGAAGCCTTTCGCTGAGACAGTTCTTGTGGAATTGGCAAAGTGATATTTGGAAGCCCATAGAGGGCCATGGTGAAAAAGGTAATATCCTCAGATGAAATCTGGAAAGAAGCTTTCTGAGAAACTGCTTAGTGTTCTGTTCATTCATCTCACAGAGTTACATCTGTATTTCGTGGATCTCTTTGCTAGCCTTATTTCTGTGGAATCTGAGAACAGATATTTCGGATCCCTTTGAAGACTATAGGGCCAAAGGAAATATCCTCCGATAACAAAGAGAAAGAAGCTTTCTGAGAAACTTCTTTGTGTTCTGTGAAATCATCTCACAGAGTTACAGCTTTCCCCTCAAGAAGCCTTTCGCTAAGACAGTTCTTGTGGAATTGGCCAAGTGATATTTGGAAGCCCATAGAGGGCTATGGTGAAAAAGGAAATATCCTCAGATGAAATCTGGAAAGAAGCTTTCTGAGAAACTGCTTAGTGTTCTGTTAATTCATCTCACAGAGTTACAACTGTATTTCGTGGATCTCTTTGCTAGCCTTATTTCTGTGGAATCTGAGAACAGATATTTCGGATCCCTTTGAAGACTATAGGGCCAAAGGAAATATCCTCCGATAACAAAGAGAAAGAAGCTTTCTGAAAAACTTCTTTGTATTCTGTGAAATCATCTCACAGAGTTACAGCTTTCCCCTCAAGAAGCCTTTCGCTAAGACAGTTCTTGTGGAATTGGCCAAGTGATATTTGGAAGCCCATAGAGGGCTATGGTGAAAAAGGAAATATCCTCAGATGAAATCTGGAAAGAAGCTTTCTGAGAAACTGCTTAGTGTTCTGTTAATTCATCTCACAGAGTTACATCTGTATTTCGCGGATCTCTTTGCTAGCCTTATTTCTGTGGAATCTGAGAACAGATATTTCGGATCCCTTTGAGGACTATAGGGCCAAAGGAAATATCCTCCGATAACAAAGAGAAAGAAGCTGTCTGAGAAACTACTTTGTGTTCTGTGAAATCATCTCACAGAGTTACAGCTTTCCCTTCAAGAAGCCTTTCGCTAAGACAGTTCTTGTGGAATTGGCAAAGTGATATTTGGAAGCCCATAGAGGGCTATGGTGAAAAAGGAAATATCCTCAGATGAAATCTGGAAAGAAGCTTTCTGAGAATCTGCTTAGTGTTCTGTTAATTCATCTCACAGAGTTACATCTGTATTTCGTGGATCTCTTAGCTAGCTTTATTTCTGTGGAATCTGAGAACATATATTTCGGATCCCTTTGAAGACTATAGGGCCAAAGGAAATATCCTCCGATAACAAAGAGAAAGAAGCTTTCTGAGAAACTTCTTTGTGTTTTGTGAAATCATCTCACAGAGTTACAGCTTTTCCCTCAAAAAGCCTTTCGCTAAGACTGTTCTTGTGCAATTGGCAAAGTGATATTTGGAAGCCCATAGAGGGCTATGGTGAAAAAGGAAATATCCTCAGATGAAATCTGGAAAGAAGCTTTCTGAGAAACTGCTTAGTGTTCTGTTAATTCATCTCACAGAGTTACATCTGTATTTCGTGGATCTCTTTGCTAGCCTTATTTCTGTGGAATCTGAGAACAGATATTTCGGATCCCTTTGAAGACTATAGGGCCAAAGGAAATATCCTCCGATAACAAAGAGAAAGAAGCTTTCTGAGAAACTTCTTTGTATTCTGTGAAATCATCTCACAGAGTTACAGCTTTCCCCTCAAGAAGCCTTTCGCTAAGACAGTTCTTGAGGAATTGGCCAAGTGATATTTTGAAGCCCATAGAGGGCTATGGTGAAAAAGGAAATATCCTCAGATGAAATCTGGAAAGAAGCTTTCTGAGAAACTGCTTAGTGTTCTGTTAATTCATCTCACAGAGTTACATCTGTATTTCGCGGATCTCTTTGCTAGCCTTATTTCTGTGGAATCTGAGAACAGATATTTCGGATCCCTTTGAAGACTATAGGGCTAAAGGAAATATCCTCCGATAACAAAGAGAAAGAAGCTTTCTGAGAAACTTCTTTGTGTTCTGTGAAATCATCTAACAGAGTTACAGCTTTCCCCTCAAGAAGCCTTTCGCTAAGACAGTTCTTGTGGAATTGGCAAAGTGATATTTGGAAGCCCATAGAGGGCTATGGTGAAAAAGGAAATATCCTCAGATGAAATCTGGAAAGAAGCTTTCTGAGAATCTGCTTAGTGTTCTGTTAATTCATCTCACAGAGTTACAACTGTATTTCGTGGATCTCTTTGCTAGCCTTATTTCTGTGGAATCTGAGAACAGATATTTCGGATCCCTTTGAAGACTATAGGGCCAAAGGAAATATCCTCCGATAACAAAGAGAAAGAAGCTTTCTGAGAAACTTCTTTGTGTTCTGTGAAATCATCTCACAGAGTTACAGCTTTCCCCTCAAGAAGCCTTTCGCTAAGCCAGTTTTGTGGAATTGGCAAAGTGATATTTGGAAGCCCATAGATTGCTATGGTGAAAAAGGAAATATCCTCTGATGAAATCTGGAAAGAAGCTTTCTGAGAAACTGCTTAGTGTTCTGTTAATTCATCTCACAGAGTTACATCTGTATTTCCTGGATCTCTTTGCTAGCCTTATTTCTGTGGAATCTGAGAACAGATATTTCGGATCCCGTTGAAGACTATAGGGCCAAAGGAAAAATCCTCCGATAACAAAGAGAAAGAAGCTTTCTGAGAAACTTCTTTGTGTTCTGTGAAATCATCTCACAGAGTTACAGCTTTCCCCTCAAGAAGCCTTTCGCTAAGACAGTTCTTGTGGAATTGGCAAAGTGATATTTGGAAGCCCATAGAGGGCCATGGTGAAAAAGGAAATATCCTCAGATGAAATCTGGAAAGAAGCTTTCTGAGAAACTGCTTAGTGTTCTGTTAATTCATCTCACAGAGTTACATCTGTATTTCGTGGATCTCTTTGCTAGCCTTATTTCTGTGGAATCTGAGAACAGATATTTCGGATCCCTTTGAAGACTATAGGGCCAAAGGAAATATCCTCCTATAACAAAGAGAAAGAAGATTTCTGAGAAACTTCTTTGTGTTCTGTGAAATCATCTCACAGAGTTACCGCTTTCCCCTCAAGAAGCCTTTCGCTAAGACAGTTCTTGTGGAATTGGCCAAGTGATATTTGGAAGCCCATAGAGGGCTATGGTGAAAAAGGAAATATCCTCAGATGAAATCTGGAAAGAAGCTTTCTGAGAAACTGCTTAGTGTTCTATTAATTCATCTCACAGAGTTACATCTGTATTTCGTATCTCTTTGCTAGCCTTATTTCTGTGGAATCTGAGAACAGATATTTCGGATCCCTTTGAAGACTATAGGGCCAAGGAAATATCCTCCGATAACAAAGAGAAAGAAGCTTTCTTAGAAACTTCTTTGTATTCTGTGAAATCATCTCACAGAGTTACAGCTTTCCCCTCAAGAAGCCTTTCGCTAAGACAGTTCTTGTGGAATTGGCCAAGTGATATTTGGAAGCCCATAGAGGGCTATGGTGAAAAAGGAAATATCCTCAGATGAAATCTGGAAAGAAGCTTTCTGAGAAACTGCTTAGTGTTCTGTTAATTCATCTCACAGAGTTACATCTGTATTTCGCGGATCTCTTTGCTAGCCTTATTTCTGTGGAATCTGAGAACAGATATTTCGGATCCCTTTGAAGACTATAGGGCTAAAGGAAATATCCTCCGATAACAAAGAGAAAGAAGCTTTCTGAGAAACTTCTTTGTGTTCTGTGAAATCATCTCACAGAGTTACATCTTTCCCCTCAAGAAGCCTTTCGCTAAGACAGTTCTTGTGGAATTGGCAAAGTGATATTTGGAAGACCATAGAGAGCTATGGTGAAAAAGGAAATATCCTCAGATGAAATCTGGAAAGAAGCTTTCTGAGAAACTGCTTAGTGTTCTGTTAATTCATCTCACAGAGTTACAACTGTATTTCGTGGATCTCTTTGCTAGCCTTATTTCTGTGGAATCTGAGAACAGATATTTCGGATCCCTTTGAAGACTATAGGGCCAAAGGAAATATCCTCCGATAACAAAGAGAAAGAAGCTTTCTGAAAAACTTCTTTGTATTCTGTGAAATCATCTCACAGAGTTACAGCTTTCCCCTCAAGAAGCCTTTCGCTAAGACAGTTCTTGTGGAATTGGCCAAGTGATATTTGGAAGCCCATAGAGGGCTATGGTGAAAAAGGAAATATCCTCAGATGAAATCTGGAAAGAAGCTTTCTGAGAAACTGCTTAGTGTTCTGTTAATTCATCTCACAGAGTTACATCTGTATTTCGCGGATCTCTTTGCTAGCCTTATTTCTGTGGAATCTGAGAACAGATATTTCGGATCCCTTTGAAGACTATAGGGCCAAAGGAAATATCCTATGATAACAAAGAGAAAGAAGCTTTCTGAGAAACTACTTTGTGTTCTGTGAAATCATCTCACAGAGTTACAGCTTTCCCCTCAAGAAGCCTTTCGCTAAGACAGTTCTTGTGGAATTGGCAAAGTGATATTTGGAAGCCCATAGAGGGCTATGGTGAAAAAGGAAATATCCTCAGATGAAATCTGGAAAGAAGCTTTCTGAGAATCTGCTTAGTGTTCTGTTAATTCATCTCACAGAGTTACAACTGTATTTCGTGCATCTCTTTGCTAGCCTTATTTCTGTGGAATCTGAGAACAGATATTTCGGATCCCTTTGAAGACTATAGGGCCAAAGGAAATATCCTCCGATAACAAAGAGAAAGAAGCTTTCTGAGAAACTTCTTTGTGTTCTGTGAAATCATCTCACAGAGTTACAGCTTTCCCCTCAAGAAGCCTTTCGCTAAGCCAGTTTTGTGGAATTGGCAAAGTGATATTTGGAAGCCCATAGATTGCTATGGTGAAAAAGGAAATATCCTCTGATGAAATCTGGAAAGAAGCTTTCTGAGAAACTGCTTAGTGTTCTGTTAATTCATCTCACAGAGTTACATCTGTATTTCCTGGATCTCTTTGCTAGCCTTATTTCTGTGGAATCTGAGAACAGATATTTCGGATCCCGTTGAAGACTGTAGGGCCAAAGGAAAAATCCTCCGATAACAAAGAGAAAGAAGCTTTCTGAGAAACTTCTTTGTGTTCTGTGAAATCATCTCACAGAGTTACAGCTTTCCCCTCAAGAAGCCTTTCGCTAAGACAGTTCTTGTGGAATTGGCAAAGTGATATTTGGAAGCCCATAGAGGGCCATGGTGAAAAAGGAAATATCCTCAGATGGAATCTGGCAAGAAGCTTTCTGAGAAACTGCTTAGTGTTCTGTTAATTCATCTCACAGAGTTACATCTGTATTTCGTGGATCTCTTTGCTAGCTTTATTTCTGTGGAATCTGAGAACAGATATTTCGGATCCCTTTGAAGACTATAGGGCCAAAGGAAATATCCTCCGATAACAAAGAGAAAGAAGCTTTCTGAGAAACTTCTTTGTGTTCTGTGAAATCATCTCACAGAGTTACAGCTTTCCCCTCAAGAAGCCTTTCGCTAAGACAGTTCTTGTGGAATTGGCCAAGTGATATTTGGAAGCCCATAGAGGGCTATGGTGAAAAAGGAAATATCCTCAGATGAAATCTGGAAAGAAGCTTTCTGAGAAACTGCTTAGTGTTCTATTAATTCATCTCACAGAGTTACATCTGTATTTCGTGGATCTCTTTGCTAGCCTTATTTCTGTGGAATCTGAGAACAGATATTTCGGATCCCTTTGAAGACTATAGGGCCAAAGGAAAAATCCTCCGATAACAAAGAGAAAGAAGCTTTCTGAGAAACTTCTTTGTGTTCTGTGAAATCATCTCAGAGAGTTACAGCTTTCCCCTCAAGAAGCCTTTCGCTAAGACAGTTCTTGTGGAATTGGCAAAGTGATATTTGGAAGCCCATAGAGGGCTATGGTGAAAAAGGAAATATCCTCAGATGAAATCTGGCAAGAAGCTCTCTGAGAAACTGCTTAGTGTTCTGTTAATTAATCTCACAGAGTTACATCTGTATTTCGTGGATCTCTTTGCTAGCTTTATTTCTGTGGAATCTGAGAACAGATATTTCGGATCCCTTTGAAGACTATAGGGCCAAAGGAAATATCCTCCGATAATAAAGAGAAAGAAACTTTCTGAGAAACTTCTTTGTGTTCTGTGAAATCATCTCACAGAGTTACAGCTTTTCAATCAAGAAGCCTTTCGCTAAGACTGCTCTTGTGGAATTGGCAACGTGATATTTGGAAGCCCATAGAGGGCTATGGTGAAAAAGGAAATACCCTCAGATGAAATCTGGAAAGAAGCTTTCTGAGAAACTGCTTAGTGTTCTGTTAATTCATCTCACAGAGTTACATCTGTATTTCGTGGATCCCTTTGCTAGCCTTATTTCTGTGGAATCTGAGAACAGATACTTCGGATCCCTTTGAAGACTATAGGGGCAAAGGAAATATCCTCCGATAACGAAGAGAAAGAAGCTGTCTGAGAAACTTCTTTGTGTTCTGTGAAATCATCTCACAGAGTTACAGCTTTCCCCTCAAGAAGACTTTCGATAAGACAGTTCTTGTGGAATTGGCCAAGTGATATTTGGAAGCCCATAGAGGGCTATGGTGAAAAAGGAAATATCCTCAGATGAAATCTGGAAAGAAGCTTTCTGAGAAACTGCTTCGTGTTCTGTTAATTCATCTCACAGAGTTACATCTGTATTTCGTGAATCTCTTTGCTAGCCTTATTTCTGTGGAATCTGAGAACAGATATTTCGGATCCCTTTGAAGACTATAGGGCCAAACGAAATATCCTCCGATAACAAAGAGAAAGAAGCTTTCTGAGAAACTTCTTTGTGTTTTGTGAAATCATCTCACAGAGTTACAGCTTTTCCCTCAAGAAGCCTTTCGCTAAGACTGTTCTTGTGGAATTGGCAAAGTGATATTTGGAAGCCCATAGAGGGCTATGGTGAAAAAGGAAATATCCTCAGATGAAATCTGGAAAGAAGCTTTCTGAGAAACTGCTTAGTGTTCTGTTAATTCATCTCACAGAGTTACATCTGTATTTCGTGGATCTCTTTGCTAGCCTTATTTCTGTGGAATCTGAGAACAGATATTTCGGATCCCTTTGAAGACTATAGGGCCAAAGGAAATATCCTCCGATAACAAAGAGAAAGAAGCTTTCTGAGAAACTTCTTTGTATTCTGTGAAATCATCTCACAGAGTTACAGCTTTCCCCTCAAGAAGCCTTTCGCTAAGACAGTTCTTGTGGAATTGGCCAAGTGATATTTGGAAGCCCATAGAGGGCTATGGTGAAAAAGGAAATATCCTCAGATGAAATCTGGAAAGAAGCTTTCTGAGAAACTGCTTAGTGTTCTGTTAATTCATCTCACAGAGTTACATCTGTATTTCGCGGATCTCTTTGCTAGCCTTATTTCTGTGGAATCTGAGAACAGATATTTCGGATCCCTTTGAAGACTATAGGGCTAAAGGAAATATCCTCCGATAACAAAGAGAAAGAAGCTTTCTGAGAAACTTCTTTGTGTTCTGTGAAATCATCTCACAGAGTTACATCTTTCCCCTCAAGAAGCCTTTCGCTAAGACAGTTCTTGTGGAATTGGCAAAGTGATATTTGGAAGACCATAGAGAGCTATGGTGAAAAAGGAAATATCCTCAGATGAAATCTGGAAAGAAGCTTTCTGAGAAACTGCTTAGTGTTCTGTTAATTCATCTCACAGAGTTACAACTGTATTTCGTGGATCTCTTTGCTAGCCTTATTTCTGTGGAATCTGAGAACAGATATTTCGGATCCCTTTGAAGACTATAGGGCCAAAGGAAATATCCTCCGATAACAAAGAGAAAGAAGCTTTCTGAAAAACTTCTTTGTATTCTGTGAAATCATCTCACAGAGTTACAGCTTTCCCCTCAAGAAGCCTTTCGCTAAGACAGTTCTTGTGGAATTGGCCAAGTGATATTTGGAAGCCCATAGAGGGCTATGGTGAAAAAGGAAATATCCTCAGATGAAATCTGGAAAGAAGCTTTCTGAGAAACTGCTTAGTGTTCTGTTAATTCATCTCACAGAGTTACATCTGTATTTCGCGGATCTCTTTGCTAGCCTTATTTCTGTGGAATCTGAGAACAGATATTTCGGATCCCTTTGAAGACTATAGGGCCAAAGGAAATATCCTACGATAACAAAGAGAAAGAAGCTTTCTGAGAAACTACTTTGTGTTCTGTGAAATCATCTCACAGAGTTACAGCTTTCCCCTCAAGAAGCCTTTCGCTAAGACAGTTCTTGTGGAATTGGCAAAGTGATATTTGGAAGCCCATAGAGGGCTATGGTGAAAAAGGAAATATCCTCAGATGAAATCTGGAAAGAAGCTTTCTGAGAATCTGCTTAGTGTTCTGTTAATTCATCTCACAGAGTTACAACTGTATTTCGTGCATCTCTTTGCTAGCCTTATTTCTGTGGAATCTGAGAACAGATATTTCGGATCCCTTTGAAGACTATAGGGCCAAAGGAAATATCCTCCGATAACAAAGAGAAAGAAGCTTTCTGAGAAACTTCTTTGTGTTCTGTGAAATCATCTCACAGAGTTACAGCTTTCCCCTCAAGAAGCCTTTCGCTAAGCCAGTTTTGTGGAATTGGCAAAGTGATATTTGGAAGCCCATAGATTGCTATGGTGAAAAAGGAAATATCCTCTGATGAAATCTGGAAAGAAGCTTTCTGAGAAACTGCTTAGTGTTCTGTTAATTCATCTCACAGAGTTACATCTGTATTTCGTGGATCTCTTTGCTAGCCTTATTTCTGTGGAATCTGAGAACAGATATTTCGGATCCCGTTGAAGACTATAGGGCCAAAGGAAAAATCCTCCGATAACAAAGAGAAAGAAGCTTTCTGAGAAACTTCTTTGTGTTCTGTGAAATCATCTCACAGAGTTACAGCTTTCCCCTCAAGAAGCCTTTCGCTAAGACAGTTCTTGTGGAATTGGCAAAGTGATATTTGGAAGCCCATAGAGGGCCATGGTGAAAAAGGAAATATCCTCAGATGAAATCTGGAAAGAAGCTTTCTGAGAAACTGCTTAGTGTTCTGTTAATTCATCTCACAGAGTTACATCTGTATTTCGTGGATCTCTTTGCTAGCTTTATTTCTGTGGAATCTGAGAACAGATATTTCGGATCCCTTTGAAGACTATAGGGCCAAAGGAAATATCCTCCGATAACAAAGAGAAAGAAGCTTTCTGAGAAACTTCTTTGTGTTCTGTGAAATCATCTCACAGAGTTACAGCTTTCCCCTCAAGAAGCCTTTCGCTAAGACAGTTCTTGTGGAATTGGCCAAGTGATATTTGGAAGCCCATAGAGGGCTATGGTGAAAAAGGAAATATCCTCAGATGAAATCTGGAAAGAAGCTTTCTGAGAAACTGCTTAGTGTTCTGTTAATTCATCTCACAGAGTTACATCTGTATTTCGTGGATCTCTTTGCTAGCCTTATTTCTGTGGAATCTGAGAACAGATATTTCGGATCCCTTTGAAGACTATAGGGCCAAAGGAAAAATCCTCCGATAACAAAGAGAAAGAAGCTTTCCGAGAAACTTCTTTGTGTTCTGTGAAATCATCTCAGAGAGTTACAGCTTTCCCCTCAAGAAGCCTTTCGCTAAGACAGTTCTTGTGGAATTGGCAAAGTGATATTTGGAAGCCCATAGAGGGCCATGGTGAAAAAGGAAATATCCTCAGATGAAATCTGGCAAGAAGCTTTCTGAGAAACTGCTTAGTGTTCTGTTAATTCATCTCACAGAGTTACAACTGTATTTCGTGGATCTCTTTGCTAGCCTTATTTCTGTGTAATCTGAGAACAGATATTTCGGATCCCTTTGAAGACTATAGGGCCAAAGGAAATATCCTCCGATAACAAAGAGAAAGAAGCTTTCTGAGAAACTTCTTTGTGTTCTGTGAAATCATCTCACAGAGTTACAGCTTTCCCCTCAAGAAGCCTTTCGCTAAGCCAGTTTTGTGGAATTGGCAAAGTGATATTTGGAAGCCCATAGAAGGCTATGGTGAAAAAGGAAATATCCTCAGATGAAATCTGGAAAGAAGCTTTCTGAGAAACTGCTTAGTGTTCTGTTAATTCATCTCACAGAGTTACATCTGTATTTCGTGGATCTCTTTGCTAGCCTTATTTCTGTGGAATCTGAGAACAGATATTTCAGATCCCGTTGAAGACTATAGGGCCAAAGGAAAAATCCTCCGATAACAAAGAGAAAGAAGCTTTCTGAGAATCTTCTTTGTGTTCTGTGAAATCATCTCACAGAGTTACAGCTTTCCCCTCAAGAAGCCTTTCGCTAAGACAGTTCTTGTGGAATTGGCAAAGTGATATTTGGAAGCCCATAGAGGGCCATTGTGAAAAAGGAAATATCCTCAGATGAAATCTGGAAAGAAGCTTTCTGAGAAACTGCTTAGTGTTCTGTTAATTCATCTCACAGAGTTACATCTGTATTTCGTGGATCTCTTTGCTAACTTTATTTTTGTGGAATCTGAGAACAGATATTTCGGATCCCTTTGAAGACTATATGGCCAAAGGAAATATCCTCCGATAACAAAGAGAAAGAAGCTTTCTGAGAAACTTCTTTGTGTTCTGTGAAATCATCTCTCAGAGTTACAACTTTCCCCTCAAGAAGCCTTTCGATAAGACAGTTCTTTTGGAATTGGCAAAGTGATATTTGGAAGCCCATAGAGGGCTATGGTGAAAAAGTAAATATCCTCAGATGAAATCTGGAAAGAAGCTTTCTGAGAACCTGCTTAGTGTTCTGTTAATTCATCTCACAGAGTTACATCTGTATTTCGTGGATCTCTTTGCTAGCTTTATTTCTGTGGAATCTGAGAACAGATATTTCGGGTCCCTTTGAAGACTATAGGGCCAAAGGAAAAATCCTCCGATAACAAAGAGAAAGAAGCTTTCTGAGAAACTTCTTTGTGTTCTGTGAAATCATCTCAGAGAGTTTCAGCTTTCCACTCAAGAAGCCTTTCGATAAGACAGTTCTTGTGGAATTGGCAAAGTGATATTTGGAAGCCCTTAGAGGGCCATGGTGAAAAAGGAAATATCCTCAGATGAAATCTGGAAAGAAGCTTTCTGAGAAACTGCTTAGTGTTCTGTTAATTCATCTCACAGAGTTACATCTGTATTTCTTGGATCTCTTTGCTAGCTTTATTTCTGTGGAATCTGAGAATAGTTATTTCGGATCCCTTGATAGACTATAGGGCCAAAGGAAATATCCTCCGATAACAAAGAGAAAGAAGCTTTCTGAGAAACTTCTTTGTGTCCTGTGAAATCATCTCACAGAGTTACAGCTTTCCCCTCAAGAAGCCTTGCGGTAAGACAGTTCTTGTGGAATTGGCAAAGTGATATTTGGAAGCCCATAGAGGGCTATGGTGAAAAAGGAAATATCCTCAGATGAAATCTGGAAAGAAGCTTTCTGAGAAACTGCTTAGTGTTCTGTTAATTCATCTCACAGAGTTACATCTGTATTTCGTGGATCTCTTTGCTAGCCTTATTTCTGTGGAATCTGAGAACAGATATTTCGGATCCCTTTGAAGACTATAGGGCCAAAGGAAATATCCCCCGATAACAAAGAGAAAGAAGCTTTCTGAGAAACTTCTTTGTGTTCTGTGAAATCATCTCACAGAGTTACAGCTTTCCCCTCAAGAAGCCTTTCGCTAAGACAGTTCTTGTGGAATTGGCAAAGTGATATTTGGAAGCCCATAGAGGGCTATGGTGAAAAAGGAAATATCCTCAGATGAAATCTGGAAAGAAACTTTCTGAGAAACTGCTTAGTGTTCTCTTAATTCATCTCACACAGTTACATCTGTATTTCGTGGATCTCTTTGCTAGCCTCATTTCTGTGGAATCTGAGAACAGATATTTCGGATCCCTTTGAAGACTATAGGGCCAAAGGAAAAATCCTCCGATAACAAAGAGAAAGAAGCTTTCTGAGAAATTTCTTTGTGTTCTGTGAAATCATCTCAGAGAGTTACAGCTTTCCCCTCAAGAAGCCTTTCGCTATGACAGTTCTTGTGGAATTGGCAAAGTGATATTTGGAAGCCCATAGAGGGCTATGATGATAAAGGAAATATCCTCAGATGAAATCTGGAAAGAAGCTTTCTGAGAAACTGCTTAGTGTTCTGTTAATTCATCTCACAGAGTTACATCTGTATTTCGTGGATCTCTTTGCTAGCCTTATTTCTGTGGAATCTGAGAACAGATACTTCGGATCCCTTTGAAGACTATAGGGCCAAAGGAAAAATCCTCCGATAACAAAGAGAAAGAAGCTTTCTGAGAAATTTCTTTGTGTTCTGTGAAATCATCTCACAGAGTTACAGCTTTCCCCTCAAGAAGCCTTTCGCTAAGACAGTTCTTGTGGAATTGGCAAAGTGATATTTGGAAGCCCATAGAGGGCCATGGTGAAAAAGGAAATATCCTCAGATGAAATCTGGAAAGACGTTTCTGAGAAACTGCTTAGTGTTCTGTTAATTCATCTCACACAGTTACATCTGTATTTCGTGGATCTCTTTGCTAGCTTTATTTCTGTGGAATCTGAGAACAGATATTTCGGATCCCTTTGAAGACTATAGGGCCAAAGAAAATGTCCTCCGTTAACAAAGAGAGAGAAGCTTTCTGAGAAACTTCTTTGTGTTCTGTGAAATCATCTCACAGAGTTACAGCTTTCCCCTCAAGAAGCCTTTCGATAAGACAGTTCTTGTGGAATTGGCCAAGTGATATTTGGAAGCCCATAGAGGGCTATGATGATAAAGGAAATATCCTCAGATGAAATCTGGAAAGAAGCTTTCTGAGAAACTGCTTAGTGTTCTGTTAATTCATCTCACAGAGTTACATCTGTATTTCGTGGATCTCTTTGCTAGCCTTATTTCTGTGGAATCTGAGAACAGATATTTCGGATCCCTTTGAAGACTATAGGGCCAAAGGAAATATCCTCCGATAACAAAGAGAAAGAAGCTTTCCGAGAAACTTCTTTGTGTTCTGTGAAATCATCTCACAGAGTTACAGCTTTCCCCTCAAGAAGCTTTTCGCTAAGACATTTCTTGTGGAATTGGCAAAGTGATATTTGGAAGCCCATAGAGGGCTATGGTGAAAAAGGAAATATCCTCAGATGAAATCTGGAAAGAAGCTTTCTGAGAAACTGCTTAGTGTTCTGTTAATTCATCTCACAGAGTTACATCTGTATTTCGTGGATCTCTTTGCTAGCCTTATTTCTGTGGAATCTGAGAACAGATACTTCGGATCCCTTTGAAGACTATAGGGCCAAAGGAAAAATCCTCCGATAACAAAGAGAAAGAAGCTTTCTGAGAAACTTCTTTGTGTTCTGTGAAATCATCTCAGAGAGTTACAGCTTTCCCTTCAGGAAGCCTTTCGCTAAGACAGTTCTTGTGGAATTGGCACAGTGATATTTGGAAGCACATAGAGGGCCATGGTGCAAAAGGAAATATCCTCAGATGAAATCTGGAAAGAAGCTTTCTGAGAAACTGCTTAGTGTTCTGTTAATTCATCTCACAGAGTTACATCTGTATTTCGTGGATCTCTTTGCTAGCTTTATTTCTGTGGAATCAGAGAACAGATATTTCGGATCCCATTGAAGACTATAGGACCAAAGGAAATATCCTCCGATAACAAAGAGAAAGAATCTTTCTGAGAAACTTCTTTGTGTTCTGTGAAATCATCTCACAGGGTTACAGCTTTTCCCTCAAGAAGCCTTTCGCTATGACTGTTCTTGTGGAATTGGCAACGTGATATTTGGAAGCCCATAGAGGGCTATGGTGAAAAAGGAAATATCCTCAGAAGAAATCTGGAAAGAAGCTTTCTGAGAAACTGCTTAGTGTTCTGTTAATTCATCTCACAGAGTTACATCTGTATTTCGTGGATCTCTTTGCTAGCCTTATTTCTGTGGAATCTGAGAACAGATATTTCGGATCCCTTTGAAGACTATAGGGCCAAAGGAAATATCCTCCGATAACAAAGAGAAAGAAGCTTTCTGAGAAACTTCTTTGTGTTCTGTGAAATCATCTCACAGAGTTACAGCTTTCCCCTCAAGAAGCCTTTCGCTAAGACAGTTCTTGTGGAATTGGCAAAGTGATATTTGGAAGCCCATAGAGGGCTATGGTGAAAAAGGAAATATCCTCAGATGAAATCTGGAAAGAAGCTTTCTGAGAAACTGCTTAGTGTTCTGTTAATTCATCTCACAGAGTTACATCTGTATTTCGTGGATCTCTTTGCTAGCCTTATTTCTGTGGAATCTGAGAACAGATATTTGGGATCCCTTTGAAGACTATAGGGCCAAAGGAAAAATCCTCCGATAACAAAGAGAAAGAAGCTTTCTGAGAAACTTCTTTGTGTTCTGTGAAATCATCTCACAGAGTTGCAGCTTTCCCCTCAAGAAGCCTTTCGCTAAGACAGTTCTTGTGGAATTGTCAAAGTGATATTTGGAAGCCCATAGAGGGCAATGGTGAAAAAGGAAATATCCTCAGATGAAATCTGGAAAGAAGCTTTCAGAGAAACTGCTTAGTGTTCTGTTAATTCATCTCACAGAGTTACATCTGTATTTCGTGGATCTCTTTGCTAGCTTTATTTCTGTGGAATCTGAGAACAGATATTTCGGATCCCTTTGAAGACTATAGGGCCAAAGGCAATATCCTCCGATAACAAAGAGAAAGAAGCTTTCTGAGAAACTTCTTTGTGTTCTGTGAAATCATCTCAGAGAGTTACATCTTTCCCCTCAAGAAGCCTTTCGGTAAGACTGTTCTTGTGGAATTGGCCAAGTGATATTTTGAAGCCCCTAGAGGGCTATGTTGAAAAAGGAAAATCCTCAGATGAAATCTGGAAAGAAGCTTTCTGAGAAACTGCTTAGTGTTCTGTTAATTCATCTCACAGAGTTACATCTGTATTTCGTGGATCTCTTTGCTAGCCTTATTTCTGTGGAATCTGAGAACTGATATTTCGAATCCCTTTTAAGATTAGAGGGCCAAAGGAAATATCCTCCGATAACAAAGAGAAAGAAGCTTTCCGAGAAACTTCTTTGTGTTCTGTGAAATCATCTCACAGAGTTACAACTTTCCCCTCAAGAAGCCTTTCGGTAAGACTGTTCTTGTGGAATTGGCAACGTGATATTTGGAAGCCGCTAGAGGGCTATGGTGAAGAAGGAAATATCCTCAGATGAAATCTGGAAAGAAGCTTTCTGAGAAACTGCTTAGTGTTTTGTTAATTTATCTCACAGAGTTACATCTGTATTTCGTGGATCTCTTTGCTAGCCTTATTTCTGTGGAATCTGAGAACAGATATTTCGGATTCCTTTGAAGACTATAGGGCCAAAGGAAATATCCTCCGATAACAAAGAGAAAGAAGCTTTCTGAGAAACTTCTTTGTGTTCTGTGAAATCATCTCACAGAGTTTCAGCTTTCCCCTCAAGAAGCCTTTCGCTAAGACAGTTCTTGTGGAATTGGCAAAGCGATATTTGGAAGCCCATAGAGGGCTATGGTGAAAAAGGAAATATCCTCAGATGAAATCTGGAAAGAAGCTTTCAGAGAAACTGCTTAGTGTTCTGTTAATTCATCTCACAGAGTTACATCTGTATTTCGTGGATCTCTTTGCTAGCTTTATTTCTGTGGAATCTGAGAACAGATATTTCGGATCCCTTTGAAGACTATAGGGCCAAAGGAAATATCCTCCGATAACAAAGAGAAAGAAGCTTTCTGAGAAACTTCTTTGTGTTCTGTGAAATCATCTCACAGAGTTACAGCTTTCCCCTGAAGAAGCCTTTCGCTAAGACAGTTCTTGTGGAATTGGCCAAGTGATATTTTGAAGCCCCTAGAGGGCTATGTTGAAAAAGGAAAATCCTCAGATGAAATCTGGAAAGAAGCTTTCTGAGAAACTGCTTAGTGTTTTGTTAATTCATCTCACAGAGTTACATCTGTATTTCGTGGATCTCTTTGCTAGCCTTATTTCTGTGGAATCTGAGAACTGATATTTCGGATCCCTTTGAAGATTAGAGGGCCAAAGGAAATATCCTCCGATAACAAAGAGAAAGAAGCTTTCCGAGAAACTTCTTTGTGTTCTGTGAAATCATCTCACAGAGTTACAGCTTTCCCCTCAAGAAGCCTTTCGCTAAGACAGTTCTTATGGAATTGGCAAAGTGATATTTGGAAGCCCATAGAAGGCTATGGTGAAAAAGGAAATATCCTCAGATGAAATCTGGAAAGAAGCTTTCTGAGAAACTGCTTAGTGTTCTGTTAATTCATCTCACAGAGTTACATCTGTATTTCGTGGATCTCTTTGCTAGCCTTATTTCTGTGGAATCTGAGAACAGATATTTCAGATCCCGTTGAAGACTATAGGGCCAAAGGAAAAATCCTCCGATAACAAAGAGAAAGAAGCTTTCTGAGAATCTTCTTTGTGTTCTGTGAAATCATCTCACAGAGTTACAGCTTTCCCCTCAAGAAGCCTTTCGCTAAGACAGTTCTTGTGGAATTGGCAAAGTGATATTTGGAAGCCCATAGAGGGCCATTGTGAAAAAGGAAATATCCTCAGATGAAATCTGGAAAGAAGCTTTCTGAGAAACTGCTTAGTGTTCTGTTAATTCATCACACAGAGTTACATCTGTATTTCGTGGATCTCTTTGCTAACTTTATTTTTGTGGAATCTGAGAACAGATATTTCGGATCCCTTTGAAGACTATATGGCCAAAGGAAATATCCTCCGATAACAAAGAGAAAGAAGCTTTCTGAGAAACTTCTTTGTGTTCTGTGAAATCATCTCACAGAGTTACAACTTTCCCCTCAAGAAGCCTTTCGATAAGACAGTTCTTTTGGAATTGGCAAAGTGATATTTGGAAGCCCATAGAGGGCTATGGTGAAAAAGTAAATATCCTCAGATGAAATCTGGAAAGAAGCTTTCTGAGAACCTGCTTAGTGTTCTGTTAATTCATCTCACAGAGTTACATCTGTATTTCGTGGATCTCTTTGCTAGCTTTATTTCTGTGGAATCTGAGAACAGATATTTTGGGTCCCTTTGAAGACTATAGGGCCAAAGGAAAAATCCTCCGATAACAAAGAGAAAGAAGCTTTCTGAGAAACTTCTTTGTGTTCTGTGAAATCATCTCAGAGAGTTTCAGCTTTCCCCTCAAGAAGGCTTTCGATAAGACAGTTCTTGTGGAATTGGCAAAGTGATATTTGGAAGCCCTTAGAGGGCCATGGTGAAAAAGGAAATATCCTCAGATGAAATCTGGAAAGAAGCTTTCTGAGAAACTGCTTAGTGTTCTGTTAATTCATCTCACAGAGTTACATCTGTATTTCGTGGATCTCTTTGCTAGCCTTATTTCTGTGGAATCTGAGAACAGATATTTGGGATCCCTTTGAAGACTATAGGGCCAAAGGAAAAATCCTCCGATAACAAAGAGAAAGAAGCTTTCTGAGAAACTTCTTTGTGTTCTGTGAAATCATCTCACAGAGTTGCAGCTTTCCCCTCAAGAAGCCTTTCGCTAAGACAGTTCTTGTGGAATTGTCAAAGTGATATTTGGAAGCCCATAGAGGGCAATGGTGAAAAAGGAAATATCCTCAGATGAAATCTGGAAAGAAGCTTTCAGAGAAACTGCTTAGTGTTCTGTTAATTCATCTCACAGAGTTACATCTGTATTTCGTGGATCTCTTTGCTAGCTTTATTTCTGTGGAATCTGAGAACAGATATTTCGGATCCCTTTGAAGACTATAGGGCCAAAGGCAATATCCTCCGATAACAAAGAGAAAGAAGCTTTCTGAGAAACTTCTTTGTGTTCTGTGAAATCATCTCAGAGAGTTACATCTTTCCCCTCAAGAAGCCTTTCGGTAAGACTGTTCTTGTGGAATTGGCCAAGTGATATTTTGAAGCCCCTAGAGGGCTATGTTGAAAAAGGAAAATCCTCAGATGAAATCTGGAAAGAAGCTTTCTGAGAAACTGCTTAGTGTTCTGTTAATTCATCTCACAGAGTTACATCTGTATTTCGTGGATCTCTTTGCTAGCCTTATTTCTGTGGAATCTGAGAACTGATATTTCGAATCCCTTTTAAGATTAGAGGGCCAAAGGAAATATCCTCCGATAACAAAGAGAAAGAAGCTTTCCGAGAAACTTCTTTGTGTTCTGTGAAATCATCTCACAGAGTTACAACTTTCCCCTCAAGAAGCCTTTTGGTAAGACTGTTCTTGTGGAATTGGCAACGTGATATTTGGAAGCCGCTAGAGGGCTATGGTGAAGAAGGAAATATCCTCAGATGAAATCTGGAAAGAAGCTTTCTGAGAAACTGCTTAGTGTTTTGTTAATTTATCTCACAGAGTTACATCTGTATTTCGTGGATCTCTTTGCTAGCTTTATTTCTGTGGAATCTGAGAACAGATATTTCGGATTCCTTTGAAGACTATAGGGCCAAAGGAAATATCCTCCGATAACAAAGAGAAAGAAGCTTTCTGAGAAACTTCTTTGTGTTCTGTGAAATCATCTCACAGAGTTTCAGCTTTCCCCTCAAGAAGCCTTTCGCTAAGACTGTTCTTGTGGAATTGGCAAAGCGATATTTGGAAGCCCATAGAGGGCTATGGTGAAAAAGGAAATATCCTCAGATGAAATCTGGAAAGAAGCTTTCAGAGAAACTGCTTAGTGTTCTGTTAATTCATCTCACAGAGTTACATCTGTATTTCGTGGATCTCTTTGCTAGCTTTATTTCTGTGGAATCTGAGAACAGATATTTCGGATCCCTTTGAAGACTATAGGGCCAAAGGAAATATCCTCCGATAACAAAGAGAAATAAGCTTTCTGAGAAACTTCTTTGTGTTCTGTGAAATCATCTCACAGAGTTACAGCTTTCCCCTGAAGAAGCCTTTCGCTAAGACAGTTCTTGTGGAATTGGCCAAGTGATATTTTGAAGCCCCTAGAGGGCTATGTTGAAAAAGGAAAATCCTCAGATGAAATCTGGAAAGAAGCTTTCTGAGAAACTGCTTAGTGTTTTGTTAATTCATCTCACAGAGTTACATCTGTATTTCGTGGATCTCTTTGCTAGCCTTATTTCTGTGGAATCTGAGAACTGATATTTCGGATCCCTTTGAAGATTAGAGGGCCAAAGGAAATATCCTCCGATAACAAAGAGAAAGAAGCTTTCCGAGAAACTTCTTTGTGTTCTGTGAAATCATCTCACAGAGTTACAGCTTTCCCCTCAAGAAGCCTTTCGCTAAGACAGTTCTTATGGAATTGGCAAAGTGATATTTGGAAGCCCATAGAAGGCTATGGTGAAAAAGGAAATATCCTCAGATGAAATCTGGAAAGAAGCTTTCTGAGAAACTGCTTAGTGTTCTGTTAATTCATCTCACAGAGTTACATCTGTATTTCGTGGATCTCTTTGCTAGCCTTACTTCTGTGGAATCTGAGAACAGATATTTCAGATCCCGTTGAAGACTATAGGGCCAAAGGAAAAATCCTCCGATAACAAAGAGAAAGAAGCTTTCTGAGAATCTTCTTTGTGTTCTGTGAAATCATCTCACAGAGTTACAGCTTTCCCCTCAAGAAGCCTTTCGCTAAGACAGTTCTTGTGGAATTGGCAAAGTGATATTTGGAAGCCCATAGAGGGCCATTGTGAAAAAGGAAATATCCTCAGATGAAATCTGGAAAGAAGCTTTCTGAGAAACTGCTTAGTGTTCTGTTAATTCATCACACAGAGTTACATCTGTATTTCGTGGATCTCTTTGCTAACTTTATTTTTGTGGAATCTGAGAACAGATATTTCGGATCCCTGTGAAGACTATATGGCCAAAGGAAATATCCTCCGATAACAAAGAGAAAGAAGCTTTCTGAGAAACTTCTTTGTGTTCTGTGAAATCATCTCACAGAGTTACAACTTTCCCCTCAAGAAGCCTTTCGATAAGAGAGTTCTTTTGGAATTGGCAAAGTGATATTTGGAAGCCCATAGAGGGCTATGGTGAAAAAGTAAATATCCTCAGATGATATCTGGAAAGAAGCTTTCTGAGAACCTGCTTAGTGTTCTGTTAATTCATCTCACAGAGTTACATCTGTATTTCGTGGATCTCTTTGCTAGCTTTATTTCTGTGGAATCTGAGAACAGATATTTTGGGTCCCTTTGAAGACTATAGGGCCAAAGGAAAAATCCTCCGATAACAAAGAGAAAGAAGCTTTCTGAGAAACTTCTTTGTGTTCTGTAAAATCATCTCAGAGAGTTTCAGCTTTCCCCTCAAGAAGCCTTTCGATAAGACAGTTCTTGTGGAATTGGCAAAGTGATATTTGGAAGCCCTTAGAGGGCCATGGTGAAAAAGGAAATATCCTCAGATGAAATCTGGAAAGAAGCTTTCTGAGAAACTGCTTAGTGTTCTGTTAATTCATCTCACAGAGTTACATCTGTATTTCTTGGATCTCTTTGCTAGCTTTATTTCTGTGGAATCTGAGAATAGTTATTTCGGATCCCTTTGTAGACTATAGGGCCAAAGGAAATATCCTCCGATAACAAAGAGAAAGAAGCTTTCTGAGAAACTTCTTTGTGTTCTGTGAAATCATCTCACAGAGTTACAGCTTTCCCCTCAAGAAGCCTTGCGGTAAGACAGTTCTTGTGGAATTGGCAAAGTGATATTTGGAAGCCCATAGAGGGCTATGGTAAAAAAGGAAATATCCTCAGATGAAATCTGGAAAGAAGCTTTCTGAGAAACTGCTTAGTGTTCTGTTAATTCATCTCACAGAGTTACATTTGTATTTCGTGGATCTCTTTGCTAGCCTTATTTCTGTGGAATCTGAGAACAGATATTTCGGATCCCTTTGAAGACTATAGGGCCAAAGGAAATATCCCCCGATAACAAAGAGAAAGAAGCTTTCTGAGAAACTTCTTTGTGTTCTGTGAAATCATCTCACAGAGTTACAGCTTTCCCCTCAAGAAGCCTTTCGCTAAGACAGTTCTTGTGGAATTGGCAAAGTGATATTTGGAAGCCCATAGAGGGCTCTGGTGAAAAAGGAAATATCCTCAGATGAAATCTGGAAAGAAACTTTCTGAGAAACTGCTTAGTGTTCTCTTAATTCATCTCACACAGTTACATCTGTATTTCGTGGATCTCTTTGCTAGCCTCATTTCTGTGGAATCTGAGAACAGATATTTCGGATCCCTTTGAAGACTATAGGGCCAAAGGAAAAATCCTCCGATAACAAAGAGAAAGAAGCTTTCTGAGAAATTTCTTTGTGTTCTGTGAAATCATCTCAGAGAGTTACAGCTTTCCCCTCAAGAAGCCTTTCGCTAAGACAGTTCTTGTGGAATTGGCAAAGTGATATTTGGAAGCCCATAGAGGGCTATGGTGAAAAAGGAAATATCCTCAGATGAAATCTGGAAAGACGTTTCTGAGAAACTGCTTAGTGTTCTGTTAATTCATCTCACACAGTTACATCTGTATTTCGTGCATCTCTTTGCTAGCTTTATTTCTGTGGAATCTGAGAACAGATATTTCGGATCCCTTTGAAGACTATAGGGCCAAAGGAAATGTCCTCCGTTAACAAAGAGAAAGAAGCTTTCTGAGAAACTTCTTTGTGTTCTGTGAAATCATCTCACAGAGTTACAGCTTTCCCCTCAAGAAGCCTTTCGATAAGACAGTTCTTGTGGAATTGGCCAAGTGATATTTGGAAGCCCATAGAGGGCTATGATGATAAAGGAAATATCCTCAGATGAAATCTGGAAAGAAGCTTTCTGAGAAACTGCTTAGTGTTCTGTTAATTCATCTCACAGAGTTACATCTGTATTTCGTGGATCTCTTTGCTAGCCTTATTTCTGTGGAATCTGAGAACAGATACTTCGGATCCCTTTGAAGACTATAGGGCCAAAGGAAAAATCCTCCGATAACAAAGAGAAAGAAGCTTTCTGAGAAATTTCTTTGTGTTCTGTGAAATCATCTCAGAGAGTTACAGCTTTCCCCTCAAGAAGCCTTTCGCTAAGACAGTTCTTGTGGAATTGGCAAAGTGATATTTGGAAGCCCATAGAGGGCCATGGTGAAAAAGGAAATATCCTCAGATGAAATCTGGAAAGACGTTTCTGAGAAACTGCTTAGTGTTCTGTTAATTCATCTCACACAGTTACATCTGTATTTCGTGGATCTCTTTGCTAGCTTTATTTCTGTGGAATCTGAGAACAGATATTTCGGATCCCTTTGAAGACTATAGGGCCAAAGAAAATGTCCTCCGTTAACAAAGAGAAAGAAGCTTTCTGAGAAACTTCTTTGTGTTCTGTGAAATCATCTCACAGAGTTACAGCTTTCCCCTCAAGAAGCCTTTCGATAAGACAGTTCTTGTGGAATTGGCCAAGTGATATTTGGAAGCCCATAGAGGGCTATGATGATAAAGGAAATATCCTCAGATGAAATCTGGAAAGAAGCTTTCTGAGAAACTGCTTAGTGTTTTGTTAATTCATCTCACAGAGTTACATCTGTATTTCGTGGATCTCTTTGCTAGCCTTATTTCTGTGGAATCTGAGAACAGATATTTCGGATCCCTTTGAAGACAATAGGGCCAAAGGAAATATCCTCCGATAACAAAGAGAAAGAAGCTTTCCGAGAAACTTCTTTGTGTTCTGTGAAATCATCTCACAGAGTTACAGCTTTCCCCTCAAGAAGCCTTTCGCTAAGACATTTCTTGTGGAATTGGCAAAGTGATATTTGGAAGCCCATAGAGGGCTATGGTGAAAAAGGAAATATCCTCAGATGAAATCTGGAAAGAAGGTTTCTGAGAAACTGCTTAGTGTTCTGTTAATTCATCTCACAGAGTTACATCTGTATTTCGTGGATCTCTTTGCTAGCCTTATTTCTGTGGAATCTGAGAACAGATACTTCGGATCCCTTTGAAGACTATAGGGCCAAAGGAAAAATCCTCCGATAACAAAGAGAAAGAAGCTTTCTGAGAAACTTCTTTGTGTTCTGTGAAATCATCTCAGAGAGTTACAGCTTTCCCTTCAGGAAGCCTTTCGCTAAGACAGTTCTTGTGGAATTGGCAAAGTGATATTTGGAAGCACATAGAGGGCCATGGTGCAAAAGGAAATATCCTCAGATGAAATCTGGAAAGAAGCTTTCTGAGAAACTGCTTAGTGTTCTGTTAATTCATCTCACAGAGTTACATCTGTATTTCGTGGATCTCTTTGCTAGCTTTATTTCTGTGGAATCAGAGAACAGATATTTCGGATCCCATTGAAGACTATAGGACCAAAGGAAATATCCTCCGATAACAAAGAGAAAGAATCTTTCTGAGAAACTTCTTTGTGTTCTGTGAAATCATCTCACAGAGTTACAGCTTTTCCCTCAAGAAGCCTTTCGCTATGACTGTTCTTGTGGAATTGGCAACGTGATATTTGGAAGCCCATAGAGGGCTATGGTGAAAAAGGAAATATCCTCAGAAGAAATCTGGAAAGAAGCTTTCTGAGAAACTGCTTAGTGTTCTGTTAATTCATCTCACAGAGTTACATCTGTATTTCGTGGATCTCTTTGCTAGCCTTATTTCTGTGGAATCTGAGAACAGATATTTCGGATCCCTTTGAAGACTATAGGGCCAAAGGAAATATCCTCCGATAACAAAGAGAAAGAAGCTTTCTGAGAAACTTCTTTGTGTTCTGTGAAATCATCTCACAGAGTTACAGCTTTCCCCTCAAGAAGCCTTTCGCTAAGACAGTTCTTGTGGAATTGGCAAAGTGATATTTGGAAGCCCTTAGAGGGCTATGGTGAAAAAGGAAATATCCTCAGATGAAATCTGGAAAGAAGCTTTCTGAGAAACTGCTTAGTGTTCTGTTAATTCATCTCACAAAGTTACATCTGTATTTCGTGGATCTCTTTGCTAGCCTTATTTCTGTGGAATCTGAGAACAGATATTTGGGATCCCTTTGAAGACTATAGGGCCAAAGGAAAAATCCTCCGATAACAAAGAGAAAGAAGCTTTCTGAGAAACTTCTTTGTGTTCTGTGAAATCATCTCACAGAGTTGCAGCTTTCCCCTCAAGAAGCCTTTCGCTAAGACAGTTCTTGTGGAATTGTCAAAGTGATATTTGGAAGCCCATAGAGGGCAATGGTGAAAAAGGAAATATCCTCAGATGAAATCTGGAAAGAAGCTTTCAGAGAAACTGCTTAGTGTTCTGTTAATTCATCTCACAGAGTTACATCTGTATTTCGTGGATCTCTTTGCTAGCTTTATTTCTGTGGAATCTGAGAACAGATATTTCGGATCCCTTTGAAGACTATAGGGCCAAAGGCAATATCCTCCGATAACAAAGAGAAAGAAGCTTTCTGAGAAACTTCTTTGTGTTCTGTGAAATCATCTCAGAGAGTTACATCTTTCCCCTCAAGAAGCCTTTCGGTAAGACTGTTCTTGTGGAATTGGCCAAGTGATATTTTGAAGCCCCTAGAGGGCTATGTTGAAAAAGGAAAATCCTCAGATGAAATCTGGAAAGAAGCTTTCTGAGAAACTGCTTAGTGTTCTGTTAATTCATCTCACAGAGTTACATCTGTATTTCGTGGATCTCTTTGCTAGCCTTATTTCTGTGGAATCTGAGAACTGATATTTCGAATCCCTTTTAAGATTAGAGGGCCAAAGGAAATATCCTCCGATAACAAAGAGAAAGAAGCTTTCCGAGAAACTTCTTTGTGTTCTGTGAAATCATCTCACAGAGTTACAACTTTCCCCTCAAGAAGCCTTTCGGTAAGACTGTTCTTGTGGAATTGGCAACGTGATATTTGGAAGCCGCTAGAGGGCTATGGTGAAGAAGGAAATATCCTCAGATGAAATCTGGAAAGAAGCTTTCTGAGAAACTGCTTAGTGTTTTGTTAATTTATCTCACAGAGTTACATCTGTATTTCGTGGATCTCTTTGCTAGCCTTATTTCTGTGGAATCTGAGAACAGATATTTCGGATCCCTTTGAAGACTATAGGGCCAAAGGAAATATCCTCCGATAACAAAGAGAAAGAAGCTTTCTGAGAAACTTCTTTGTGTTCTGTGAAATCATCTCACAGAGTTACAGCTTTCCCCTCAAGAAGCCTTTCGCTAAGACAGTTCTTGTGGAATTGGCCAAGTGATATTTTGAAGCCCCTAGAGGGCTATGTTGAAAAAGGAAAATCCTCAGATGAAATCTGGAAAGAAGCTTTCTGAGAAACTGCTTAGTGTTTTGTTAATTCATCTCACAGAGTTACATCTGTATTTCGTGGATCTCTTTGCTAGCCTTATTTCTGTGGAATCTGAGAACTGATATTTCGGATCCCTTTGAAGATTAGAGGGCCAAAGGAAATATCCTCCGATAACAAAGAGAAAGAAGCTTTCCGAGAAACTTCTTTGTGTCTGTGAAATCATCTCACAGAGTTACAGCTTTCCCCTCAAGAAGCCTTTCGCTAAGACAGTTCTTATGGAATTGGCAAAGTGATATTTGGAAGCCCATAGAGGGCTATTTTGAAAAAGGAAATATCCTCAGATGAAATCTGGAAAGAAGCTTTCTGAGAAACTGCTTAGTGTTCTGTTAATTCATCTCACAGAGTTACATCTGTATTTCGTGGATCTCTTTGCTAGCCTTATTTCTGTGGAATCTGAGAACAGATATTTCGGATCCCTTTGAAGACTATAGGGCCAAAGGAAATATCCTCCGATAACAAAGAGAAAGAAGCTTTCTGAGAAACTTCTTTGTGTTCTGTGAAATCATCTCAGAGAGTTACATCTTTCCCCTCAAGAAGCCTTTCGGTAAGACTGTTCTTGTGGAATTGGCCAAGTGATATTTTGAAGCCCCTAGAGGGCTATGTTGAAAAAGGAAAATCCTCAGATGAAATCTGGAAAGAAGCTTTCTGAGAAACTGCTTAGTGTTCTGTTAATTCATCTCACAGAGTTACATCTGTATTTCGTGGATCTCTTTGCTAGCCTTATTTCTGTGGAATCTGTGAACTGATATTTCGGATCCCTTTGAAGATTAGAGGGCCAAAGGAAATATCCTCCGATAACAAAGAGAAAGAAGCTTTCCGAGAAACTTCTTTGTGTTCTCTGAAATCATCTCACAGAGTTACAACTTTCCCCTCAAGAAGTCTTTCGCTAAGACAGTTCTTATGGAATTGGCAAAGTGATATTTGGAAGCCCATAGAGGGCTATGGTGAAAAAGGAAATATCCTCAGATGAAATCTGGAAAGAAGTTTTCTGAGAAACTGCTTAGTGTTCTGTTAATTCATCTCACAGAGTTACATCTGTATTTCGTGGATCTCTTTGCTAGCCTTATTTCTGTGGAATCTGAGGACAGATATTTCGGATCCCTTTGAAGACTATCGGGCCAAAGGAAATATCCTCCGATAACAAAGAGAAAGAAGCTTTCTGAGAAACTTCTTTGTGTTCTGT
Organism: Macaca nemestrina; assembly: GCF_043159975.1. Classification (NCBI taxonomy): domain Eukaryota; kingdom Metazoa; phylum Chordata; class Mammalia; order Primates; family Cercopithecidae; genus Macaca; species Macaca nemestrina. The sequence continues at coordinate 110,886,511 of NC_092127.1, read as the reverse complement.
GAAATCATCTCACAGAGTTACAGCTTTCCCCTCAAGAAGCCTTTCGCTAAGACAGTTCTTCTGGAATTGGCCAAGTGATATTTGGAAGCCTATAGAGGGCTATGGTGAAAAAGGAAATATCCTCAGATGAAATCTGGAAAGAAGCTTTCTGAGAAACTGCTTAGTGTTCTGTAAATTCATCTCACAGAGTTACATCTGTATTTCGTGGATCTCTTTGCTAGCCTTATTTCTGTGGAATCTGAGAACAGATATTTCCGATCCCTTTGAAGACTATAGGGCCAAAGGAAATATCCCCCGATAACAAAGAGAAAGAAGCTTTCTGAGAAACTTCTTTGTGTTCTGTGAAATCATCTCACAGAGTTACAGCTTTCCCCTCAAGAAGCCTTTCGCTAAGACAGTTCTTGTGGAATTGGCAAAGTGATATTTGGAAGCCCATAGAGGGCTATGGTGAAAAAGGAAATATCATCAGATGAAATCTGGAAATAATCTTTCTGAGAAACTGCTTAGTGTTCTGTTAATTCATCTCACAGAGTTACATCTGTATTTCGTGGATCTCTTTGCTAGCCTTATTTCTGTGGAATCTGAGAACAGATATTTCGGATCCCTTTGAAGTCTATGGGGCCAAAGGAAAAATCCTCCGATAACAAAGAGAAAGAAGGTTTCTGAGAAATTTCTTTGTGTTCTGTGAAATCATCTCAGAGAGTTACAGCTTTCCCCTCAAGAAGCCTTTCGCTAAGACAGTTCTTGTGGAATTGGCAAAGTGATATTTGGAAGCCCATAGAGGGCCATGGTGAAAAAGGAAATATCCTCAGATGAAATCTGGAAAGAAGTTTCTGAGAAACTGCTTAGAGTTCTGTTAATTCATCTCACAGAGTTACATCTGTATTTCGTGGATCTCTTTGCTAGCTTTTTTTCTGTGGAATCTGAGAACAGATATTTCGGATCCCTTTGAAGACTATAGGGCCAAAGGAAATATCCTCCGATAACAAAGAGAAAGAAGCTTTCTGAGAAACTTCTTTGTGTTCTGTGAAATCATCTCACAGAGTTACAGCTTTCCCCTCAAGAAGCCTTTCGATAAGACAGTTCTTGTGGAATTGGCCAAGTGATATTTGGAAGCCCATAGAGGGCTATGGTGATAAAGGAAATATCCTCAGATGAAATCTGGAAAGAAGCTTTCTGAGAAACTGCTTAGTGTTCTGTTAATTCATCTCACAGAGTTACATCTGTATTTCGTGGATCTCTTTGCTAGCCTTATTTCTGGGGAATCTGAGAACAGATATTTCGGATCCTTCTGAAGACTATAGGGCCAAAGGAAATATCCTCCGATAACAAAGAGAAAGAAGCTTTCTGAGAAACTTCTTTGTGTTCTGTGAAATCATCTCACAGAGTTACAGCTTTCCCCTCAAGAAGCCTTTCGATAAGACAGTTCTTGTGGAATTGGCCAAGTGATATTTGGAAGCCCATAGAGGGCTATGATGATAAAGGAAATATCCTCAGATGAAATCTGGAAAGAAGCTTTCTGAGAAACTGCTTAGTGTTCTGTTAATTCATCTCACAGAGTTACATCTGTATTTCGTGGATCTCTTTGCTAGCCTTATTTCTGTGGAATCTGAGAACAGATATTTCGGATCCGTTTGAAGACTATAGGGCCAAAGGAAATATCCTCCGATAACAAAGAGAAAGAAGCTTTCCGAGAAACTTCTTTGTGTTCTGTGAAATCATCTCACAGAGTTACAGCTTTCCCCTCAAGAAGCCTTTCGCTAAGACAGTTCTTGTGGAATTGGCCAAGTGATATTTGGAAGCCCATAGAGGGCTATGGTGAAAAAGGAAATATCCTCAGATGAAATCTGGAAAGAAGCTTTCTGAGAAACTGCTTAGTGTTCTGTTAATTCATCTCACAGAGTTACATCTATATTTCGTGGATCTCTTTGCTAGCCTTATTTCTGTGGAATCTGAGAACAGATACTTCGGATCCCTTTGAAGACTATAGGGCCAAAGGAAAAATCCTCCGATAACAAAGAGAAAGAAGCTTTCTGAGAAACTCCTTTGTGTTCTGTGAAATCATCTCACCGAGTTACAGCTTTCCCCTCAAGAAGCCTTTCGCTAAGACAGTTCTTGTGGAATTGGCAAAGTGATATTTGGAAGCCCATAGAGGGCCATGGTGAAAAAGGAAATATCCTCAGATGAAATCTGGAAAGAAGCTTTCTGAGAAACTGCTTAGTGTTCTGTTAATTCATCTCACAGAGTTACATCTGTATTTCGTGGATCTCTTTGCTAGCTTTATTTCTGTGGAATCTGAGAACAGATATTTCGGATCCCTTTGAAGACTATAGGGCCAAAGGAAATATCCTCCGATAACAAAGAGAAAGAAGCTTTCTGAGAAACTTCTTTGTGTTCTGTGAAATCATCTCACAGAGTTACAGCTTTCCCCTCAAGAAGCCTTTCGCTAAGACAGTTCTTGTGGAATTGGCAAAGTGATATTTGGAAACCCATAGAGGGCTATGGTGAAAAAGGAAATATCCTCAGATGAAATCTGGAAAGAAGCTTTCTGAGAAACTGCTTAGTGTTCTGTTAATTCATCTTACACAGTTACATCTGTATTTCGTGGATCTCTTTGCTAGCCTTATTTCTGTGGAATCTGAGAACAGATATTTCGGATCCCTTTGAAGACTATAGGGCCAAAGGAAAAATCCTCCGATAACAAAGAGAAAGAAGCTTTCTGAGAAACTTCTTTGTGTTCTGTGAAATCATCTCAGAGAGTTACAGCTTTCCCCTCAAGAAGCCTTTCGCTAAGACAGTTCTTGTGGAATTGGCAAAGTGATATTTGGAAGCCCATAGAGGGCCATGGTGAAAAAGGAAATATCCTCAGATGAAATCTGGAAAGAAGCTTTCTGAGAAACTGCTTAGTGTTCTTTTAATTCATCTCACAGAGTTACATCTGTATTTCGTGGATCTCTTTGCTAGCCTTATTTCTGTGGAATCTGAGAACTGATATTTCGGATCCCTTTGAAGATTAGAGGGCCAAAGGAAATATCCTCCGATAACAAAGAGAAAGAAACTTTCCGAGAAACTTCTTTGTGTTCTGTGAAATCATCTCACAGAGTTACAACTTTCCCCTCAAGAAGTCTTTCGCTAAGACAGTTCTTATGGAATTGGCAAAGTGATATTTGGAAGCCCATAGAGGGCTATGGTGAAAAAGGAAATATCCTCAGATGAAATCTGGAAAGAAGCTTTCTGAGAAACTGCTTAGTGTTCTGTTAATTCATCTCACAGAGTTACATCTGTATTTCGTGGATCTCTTTGCTAGCCTTTTTTCTGTGGAATCTGAGGACAGATATTTCGGATCCCTTTGAAGACTATAGGGCCAAAGGAAATATCCTCCGATAACAAAGAGAAAGAAGCTTTCTGAGAAACTTCTTTGTGTTCTGTGAAATCATCTCACAGAGTTACAGCTTTCCCCTCAAGAAGCCTTTCGCTAAGACAGTTCTTGTGGAATTGGCCAAGTGATATTTGGAAGCCCATAGAGGGCTATGATGATAAAGGAAATATCCTCAGATGAAATCTGGAAAGAAGCTTTCTGAGAAACTGCTTAGTGTTCTGTTAATTCATCTCACAGAGTTACATCTGTATTTCGTGGATCTCTTTGCTAGCCTTATTTCTGTGGAATCTGAGAACAGATACTTCGGATCCCTTTGAAGACTATAGGGCCAAAGGAAAAATCCTCCGATAACAAAGAGAAAGAAGCTTTCTGAGAAATTTCTTTGTGTTCTGTGAAATCATCTCAGAGAGTTACAGCTTTCTCCTCAAGAAGCCTTTCGCTAAGACAGTTCTTGTGGAATTGGCAAAGTGATATTTGGAAGCCCATAGAGGGCCATGGTGAAAAAGGAAATATCCTCAGATGAAATCTGGAAAGACGTTTCTGAGAAACTGCTTAGTGTTCTGTTAATTCATCTCACACAGTTACATCTGTATTTCGTGGATCTCTTTGCTAGCTTTATTTCTGTGGAATCTGAGAACAGATATTTCGGATCCCTTTGAAGACTATAGGGCCAAAGAAAATGTCCTCCGTTAACAAAGAGAAAGAAGCTTTCTGAGAAACTTCTTTGTGTTCTGTGAAATCATCTCACAGAGTTACAGCTTTCCCCTCAAGAAGCCTTTCGCTAAGACATTTCTTGTGGAATTGGCAAAGTGATATTTGGAAGCCCATAGAGGGCTATGGTGAAAAAGGAAATATCCTCAGATGAAATCTGGAAAGAAGGTTTCTGAGAAACTGCTCAGTGTTCTGTTAATTCATCTCACAGAGTTACATCTGTATTTCGTGGATCTCTTTGCTAGCCTTATTTCTGTGGAATCTGAGAACAGATACTTCGGATCCCTTTGAAGACTATAGGGCCAAAGGAAAAATCCTCCGATAACAAAGAGAAAGAAGCTTTCTGAGAAACTTCTTTGTGTTCTGTGAAATCATCTCAGAGAGTTACAGCTTTCCCTTCAGGAAGCCTTTCGCTAAGACAGTTCTTGTGGAATTGGCAAAGTGATATTTGGAAGCACATAGAGGGCCATGGTGCAAAAGGAAATATCCTCAGATGAAATCTGGAAAGAAGCTTTCTGAGAAACTGCTTAGTGTTCTGTTAATTCATCTCACAGAGTTACATCTGTATTTCGTGGATCCCTTTGCTAGCTTTATTTCTGTGGAATCAGAGAACAGATATTTCGGATCCCATTGAAGACTATAGGACCAAAGGAAATATCCTCCGATAACAAAGAGAAAGAATCTTTCTGAGAAACTTCTTTGTGTTCTGTGAAATCATCTCACAGAGTTACAGCTTTTCCCTCAAGAAGGCTTTCGCTATGACTGTTCTTGTGGAATTGGCAACGTGATATTTGGAAGCCCATAGAGGGCTATGGTGAAAAAGGAAATATCCTCAGAAGAAATCTGGAAAGAAGCTTTCTGAGAAACTGCTTAGTGTTCTGTTAATTCATCTCACAGAGTTACATCTGTATTTCGTGGATCTCTTTGCTAGCCTTATTTCTGTGGAATCTGAGAACAGATATTTCGGATCCCTTTGAAGATTATAGGGCCAAAGGAAATATCCTCCGATAACAAAGAGAAAGAAGCTTTCTGAGAAACTTCTTTGTGTTCTGTGAAATCATCTCACAGAGTTACAGCTTTCCCCTCAAGAAGCCTTTCGCTAAGACAGTTCTTGTGGAATTGGCAAAGTGATATTTGGAAGCCCATAGAGGGCTATGGTGAAAAAGGAAATATCCTCAGATGAAATCTGGAAAGAAGCTTTCTGAGAAACTGCTTAGTGTTCTGTTAATTCATCTCACAGAGTTACATCTGTATTTCGTGGATCTCTTTGCTAGCCTTATTTCTGTGGAATCTGAGAACAGATATTTGGGATCCCTTTGAAGACTATAGGGCCAAAGGAAAAATCCTCCGATAACAAAGAGAAAGAAGCTTTCTGAGAAACTTCTTTGTGTTCTGTGAAATCATCTCACAGAGTTGCAGCTTTCCCCTCAAGAAGCCTTTCGCTAAGACAGTTCTTGTGGAATTGTCAAAGTGATATTTGGAAGCCCATAGAGGGCAATGGTGAAAAAGGAAATATCCTCAGATGAAATCTGGAAAGAAGCTTTCAGAGAAACTGCTTAGTGTTCTGTTAATTCATCTCACAGAGTTACATCTGTATTTCGTGGATCTCTTTGCTAGCTTTATTTCTGTGGAATCTGAGAACAGATATTTCGGATCCCTTTGAAGACTATAGGGCCAAAGGCAATATCCTCCGATAACAAAGAGAAAGAAGCTTTCTGAGAAACTTCTTTGTGTTCTGTGAAATCATCTCAGAGAGTTACATCTTTCCCCTCAAGAAGCCTTTCGGTAAGACTGTTCTTGTGGAATTGGCCAAGTGATATTTTGAAGCCCCTAGAGGGCTATGTTGAAAAAGGAAAATCCTCAGATGAAATCTGGAAAGAAGCTTTCTGAGAAACTGCTTAGTGTTCTGTTAATTCATCTCACAGAGTTACATCTGTATTTCGTGGATCTCTTTGCTAGCCTTATTTCTGTGGAATCTGAGAACTGATATTTCGAATCCCTTTTAAGATTAGAGGGCCAAAGGAAATATCCTCCGATAACAAAGAGAAAGAAGCTTTCCGAGAAACTTCTTTGTGTTCTGTGAAATCATCTCACAGAGTTACAACTTTCCCCTCAAGAAGCCTTTCGGTAAGACTGTTCTTGTGGAATTGGCAACGTGATATTTGGAAGCCGCTAGAGGGCTATGGTGAAGAAGGAAATATTCTCAGATGAAATCTGGAAAGAAGCTTTCTGAGAAACTGCTTAGTGTTTTGTTAATGTATCTCACAGAGTTACATCTGTATTTCGTGGATCTCTTTGCTAGCCTTATTTCTGGGGAATCTGAGAACAGATATTTCGGATCCCTTTGAAGACTATAGGGCCAAAGGAAATATCCTCCGATAACAAAGAGAAAGAAGCTTTCTGAGAAACTTCTTTGTGTTCTGTGAAATCATCTCACAGAGTTTCAGCTTTCCCCTCAAGAAGCCTTTCGCTAAGACAGTTCTTGTGGAATTGGCAAAGCGATATTTGGAAGCCCATAGAGGGCTATGGTGAAAAAGGAAATATCCTCAGATGAAATCTGGAAAGAAGCTTTCAGAGAAACTGCTTAGTGTTCTGTTAATTCATCTCACAGAGTTACATCTGTATTTCGTGGATCTCTTTGCTAGCTTTATTTCTGTGGAATCTGAGAACAGATATTTCGGATCCCTTTGAAGACTATAGGGCCAAAGGAAATATCCTCCGATAACAAAGAGAAATAAGCTTTCTGAGAAACTTCTTTGTGTTCTGTGAAATCATCTCACAGAGTTACAGCTTTCCCCTCAAGAAGCCTTTCGCTAAGACAGTTCTTGTGGAATTGGCCAAGTGATATTTTGAAGCCCCTAGAGGGCTATGTTGAAAAAGGAAAATCCTCAGATGAAATCTGGAAAGAAGCTTTCTGAGAAACTGCTTAGTGTTTTGTTAATTCATCTCACAGAGTTACATCTGTATTTCGTGGATCTCTTTGCTAGCCTTATTTCTGTGGAATCTGAGAACTGATATTTCGGATCCCTTTGAAGATTAGAGGGCCAAAGGAAATATCCTCCGATAACAAAGAGAAAGAAGCTTTCCGAGAAACTTCTTTGTGTCTGTGAAATCATCTCACAGAGTTACAGCTTTCCCCTCAAGAAGCCTTTCGCTAAGACAGTTCTTATGGAATTGGCAAAGTGATATTTGGAAGCCCATAGAGGGCTATTTTGAAAAAGGAAATATCCTCAGATGAAATCTGGAAAGAAGCTTTCTGAGAAACTGCTTAGTGTTCTGTTAATTCATCTCACAGAGTTACATCTGTATTTCGTGGATCTCTTTGCTAGCCTTATTTCTGTGGAATCTGAGAACAGATATTTCGGATCCCTTTGAAGACTATAGGGCCAAAGGAAATATCCTCCGATAACAAAGAGAAAGAAGCTTTCTGAGAAACTTCTTTGTGTTCTGTGAAATCATCTCAGAGAGTTACATCTTTCCCCTCAAGAAGCCTTTCGGTAAGACTGTTCTTGTGGAATTGGCCAAGTGATATTTTGAAGCCCCTAGAGGGCTATGTTGAAAAAGGAAAATCCTCAGATGAAATCTGGAAAGAAGCTTTCTGAGAAACTGCTTAGTGTTCTGTTAATTCATCTCACAGAGTTACATCTGTATTTCGTGGATCTCTTTGCTAGCCTTATTTCTGTGGAATCTGTGAACTGATATTTCGGATCCCTTTGAAGATTAGAGGGCCAAAGGAAATATCCTCCGATAACAAAGAGAAAGAAGCTTTCCGAGAAACTTCTTTGTGTTCTGTGAAATCATCTCACAGAGTTACAACTTTCCCCTCAAGAAGTCTTTCGCTAAGACAGTTCTTATGGAATTGGCAAAGTGATATTTGGAAGCCCATAGAGGGCTATGGTGAAAAAGGAAATATCCTCAGATGAAATCTGGAAAGAAGTTTTCTGAGAAACTGCTTAGTGTTCTGTTAATTCATCTCACAGAGTTACATCTGTATTTCGTGGATCTCTTTGCTAGCCTTATTTCTGTGGAATCTGAGGACAGATATTTCGGATCCCTTTGAAGACTATAGGGCCAAAGGAAATATCCTCCGATAACAAAGAGAAAGAAGCTTTCTGAGAAACTTCTTTGTGTTCTGTGAAATCATCTCACAGAGTTACAGCTTTCCCCTCAAGAAGCCTTTCGCTAAGACAGTTCTTCTGGAATTGGCCAAGTGATATTTGGAAGCCCATAGAGGGCTATGGTGAAAAAGGAAATATCCTCAGATGAAATCTGGAAAGAAGCTTTCTGAGAAACTGCTTAGTGTTCTGTAAATTCATCTCACAGAGTTACATCTGTATTTCGTGGATCTCTTTGCTAGCCTTATTTCTGTGGAATCTGAGAACAGATATTTCCGATCCCTTTGAAGACTATAGGGCCAAAGGAAATATCCCCCGATAACAAAGAGAAAGAAGCTTTCTGAGAAACTTCTTTGTGTTCTGTGAAATCATCTCACAGAGTTACAGCTTTCCCCTCAAGAAGCCTTTCGCTAAGACAGTTCTTGTGGAATTGGCAAAGTGATATTTGGAAGCCCATAGAGGGCTATGGTGAAAAAGGAAATATCCTCAGATGAAATCTGGAAAGAATCTTTCTGAGAAACTGCTTAGTGTTCTGTTAATTCATCTCACAGAGTTACATCTGTATTTCGTGGATCTCTTTGCTAGCCTTATTTCTGTGGAATCTGAGAACAGATATTTCGGATCCCTTTGAAGTCTATGGGGCCAAAGGAAAAATCCTCCGATAACAAAGAGAAAGAAGGTTTCTGAGAAATTTCTTTGTGTTCTGTGAAATCATCTCAGAGAGTTACAGCTTTCCCCTCAAGAAGCCTTTCGCTAAGACAGTTCTTGTGGAATTGGCAAAGTGATATTTGGAAGCCCATAGAGGGCCATGGTGAAAAAGGAAATATCCTCAGATGAAATCTGGAAAGAAGTTTCTGAGAAACTGCTTAGTGTTCTGTTAATTCATCTCACAGAGTTACATCTGTATTTCGTGGATCTCTTTGCTAGCTTTATTTCTGTGGAATCTGAGAACAGATATTTCGGATCCCTTTGAAGACTATAGGGCCAAAGGAAATATCCTCCGATAACAAAGAGAAAGAAGCTTTCTGAGAAACTTCTTTGTGTTCTGTGAAATCATCTCACAGAGTTACAGCTTTCCCCTCAAGAAGCCTTTCGATAAGACAGTTCTTGTGGAATTGGCCAAGTGATATTTGGAAGCCCATAGAGGGCTATGGTGATAAAGGAAATATCCTCAGATGAAATCTGGAAAGAAGCTTTCTGAGAAACTGCTTAGTGTTCTGTTAATTCATCTCACAGAGTTACATCTGTATTTCGTGGATCTCTTTGCTAGCCTTATTTCTGTGGAATCTGAGAACAGATATTTCGGATCCTTTTGAAGACTATAGGGCCAAAGGAAATATCCTCCGATAACAAAGAGAAAGAAGCTTTCTGAGAAACTTCTTTGTGTTCTGTGAAATCATCTCACAGAGTTACAGCTTTCCCCTCAAGAAGCCTTTCGATAAGACAGTTCTTGTGGAATTGGCCAAGTGATATTTGGAAGCCCATAGAGGGCTATGATGATAAAGGAAATATCCTCAGATGAAATCTGGAAAGAAGCTTTCTGAGAAACTGCTTAGTGTTCTGTTAATTCATCTCACAGAGTTACATCTGTATTTCGTGGATCTCTTTGCTAGCCTTATTTCTGTGGAATCTGAGAACAGATATTTCGGATCCGTTTGAAGACTATAGGGCCAAAGGAAATATCCTCCGATAACAAAGAGAAAGAAGATTTCCGAGAAACTTCTTTGTGTTCTGTGAAATCATCTCACAGAGTTACAGCTTTCCCCTCAAGAAGCCTTTCGCTAAGACAGTTCTTGTGGAATTGGCCAAGTGATATTTGGAAGCCCATAGAGGGCTATGGTGAAAAAGGAAATATCCTCAGATGAAATCTGGAAAGAAGCTTTCTGAGAAACTGCTTAGTGTTCTGTTAATTCATCTCACAGAGTTACATCTATATTTCGTGGATCTCTTTGCTAGCCTTATTTCTGTGGAATCTGAGAACAGATACTTCGGATCCCTTTGAAGACTATAGGGCCAAAGGAAAAATCCTCCGATAACAAAGAGAAAGAAGCTTTCTGAGAAACTTCTTTGTGTTCTGTGAAATCATCTCACCGAGTTACAGCTTTCCCCTCAAGAAGCCTTTCGCTAAGACAGTTCTTGTGGAATTGGCAAAGTGATATTTGGAAGCCCATAGAGGGCCATGGTGAAAAAGGAAATATCCTCAGATGAAATCTGGAAAGAAGCTTTCTGAGAAACTGCTTAGTGTTCTGTTAATTCATCTCACAGAGTTACATCTGTATTTCGTGGATCTCTTTGCTAGCTTTATTTCTGTGGAATCTGAGAACAGATATTTCGGATCCCTTTGAAGACTATAGGGCCAAAGGAAATATCCTCCGATAACAAAGAGAAAGAAGCTTTCTGAGAAACTTCTTTGTGTTCTGTGAAATCATCTCACAGAGTTACAGCTTTCCCCTCAAGAAGCCTTTCGCTAAGACAGTTCTTGTGGAATTGGCAAAGTGATATTTGGAAACCCATAGAGGGCTATGGTGAAAAAGGAAATATCCTCAGATGAAATCTGGAAAGAAGCTTTCTGAGAAACTGCTTAGTGTTCTGTTAATTCATCTTACACAGTTACATCTGTATTTCGTGGATCTCTTTGCTAGCCTTATTTCTGTGGAATCTGAGAACAGATATTTCGGATCCCTTTGAAGACTATAGGGCCAAAGGAAAAATCCTCCGATAACAAAGAGAAAGAAGCTTTCTGAGAAACTTCTTTGTGTTCTGTGAAATCATCTCAGAGAGTTACAGCTTTCCCCTCAAGAAGCCTTTCGCTAAGACAGTTCTTGTGGAATTGGCAAAGTGATATTTGGAAGCCCATAGAGGGCCATGGTGAAAAAGGAAATATCCTCAGATGAAATCTGGAAAGAAGCTTTCTGAGAAACTGCTTAGTGTTCTGTTAATTCATCTCACAGAGTTACATCTGTATTTCGTGGATCTCTTTGCTAGCCTTATTTCTGTGGAATCTGAGAACTGATATTTCGGATCCCTTTGAAGATTAGAGGGCCAAAGGAAATATCCTCCGATAACAAAGAGAAAGAAACTTTCCGAGAAACTTCTTTGTGTTCTGTGAAATCATCTCACAGAGTTACAACTTTCCCCTCAAGAAGTCTTTCGCTAAGACAGTTCTTATGGAATTGGCAAAGTGATATTTGGAAGCCCATAGAGGGCTATGGTGAAAAAGGAAATATCCTCAGATGAAATCTGGAAAGAAGCTTTCTGAGAAACTGCTTAGTGTTCTGTTAATTCATCTCACAGAGTTACATCTGTATTTCGTGGATCTCTTTGCTAGCCTTTTTTCTGTGGAATCTGAGGACAGATATTTCGGATCCCTTTGAAGACTATAGGGCCAAAGGAAATATCCTCCGATAACAAAGAGAAAGAAGCTTTCTGAGAAACTTCTTTGTGTTCTGTGAAATCATCTCACAGAGTTACAGCTTTCACCTCAAGGAGCCTTTCGCTAAGACAGTTCTTGTGGAATTGGCAAAGTGATATTTGGAAGCCCATAGAGGGCTATGGTGAAAAAGGAAATATCCTCAGATGAAATCTGGAAAGAAGCTTTCTGAGAAACTGCTTAGTGTTCTGTTAATTCATCTCACAGAGTAACATCTGTATTTCATGGATCTCTTTGCTAGCCTTATTCCTGTGGAATCTTAGAACAGATGTTTCGGATCCCTTTGAAGACTATAGGGCCAAAGGAAATATCCTCCGATAACAAAGAGAAAGAAGCTTTCTGAGAAACTTCTTTGTGTTCTGTGAAAACATCTCACAGAGTTACAGCTTTCCCCTCAAGAAGCCTTTCGCTAAGACAGTTCTTGTGGAATTGGCCAAGTGATATTTGGAAGCCCATAGAGGGCCATGGTGAAAAAGGAAATATCCTCAGATGAAATCTGGAAAGAAGCTTTCTGAGAAACTGCTTAGTGTTCTGTTAATTCATCTCACAGAGTTACATCTGTATTTCGTGGATCTCTTTGCTAGCCTTATTTCTGTGGAATCTGAGAACAGATATTTCGGATCCCTTTGAAGACTATAGGGCCAAAGGAAATATCCTCCGATAACAAAGAGAAAGAAGCTTTCTGAGAAACTTCTTTGTGTTCTGTGAAATCATCTCACAGAGTTACAGCTTTCCCCTCAAGAAGCCTTTCGCTAAGACAGTTCTTCTGGAATTGGCCAAGTGATATTTGGAAGCCCATAGAGGGCTATGGTGAAAAAGGAAATATCCTCAGATGAAATCTGGAAAGAAGTTTCTGAGAAACTGCTTAGTGTTCTGTTAATTCATCTCACAGAGTTACATCTGTATTTCGTGGATCTCTTTGCTAGCTTTATTTCTGTGGAATCTGAGAACAGATATTTCGGATCCCTTTGAAGACTATAGGGCCAAAGGAAATATCCTCCGATAACAAAGAGAAAGAAGCTTTCTGAGAAACTTCTTTGTGTTCTGTGAAATCATCTCACAGAGTTACAGCTTTCCCCTCAAGAAGCCTTTCGATAAGACAGTTCTTGTGGAATTGGCCAAGTGATATTTGGAAGCCCATAGAGGGCTATGGTGATAAAGGAAATATCCTCAGATGAAATCTGGAAAGAAGCTTTCTGAGAAACTGCATAGTGTTCTGTTAATTCATCTCACAGAGTTACATCTGTATTTCGTGGATCTCTTTGCTAGCCTTATTTCTGGGGAATCTGAGAACAGATATTTCGGATCCCTTTGAAGACTATAGGGCCAAAGGAAATATCCTCCGATAACAAAGGAAAGAAGCTTTCTGAGAAACTTCTGTGTGTTCTGTGAAATCATCTCACAGAGTTACAGCTTTCCCCTCAAGAAGCCTTTCGCTAAGACAGTTCTTCTGGAATTGGCCAAGTGATATTTGGAAGCCCATAGAGGGCTATGGTGAAAAAGGAAATATCCTCAGATGAAATCTGGAAAGAAGCTTTCTGAGAAACTGCTTAGTGTTCTATAAATTCATCTCACAGAGTTACATCTGTATTTCGTGGATCTCTTTGCTAGCCTTATTTCTGTGGAATCTGAGAACAGATATTTCCGATCCCTTTGAAGACTATAGGGCCAAAGGAAATATCCCCCGATAACAAAGAGAAAGAAGCTTTCTGAGAAACTTCTTTGTGTTCTGTGAAATCATCTCACAGAGTTACAGCTTTCCCCTCAAGAAGCCTTTCGCTAAGACAGTTCTTGTGGAATTGGCAAAGTGATATTTGGAAGCCCATAGAGGGCTATGGTGAAAAAGGAAATATCCTCAGATGAAATCTGGAAAGAAACTTTCTGAGAAACTGCTTAGTGTTCTGTTAATTCATCTCACAGAGTTACATCTGTATTTCGTGGATCTCTTTGCTAGCCTTATTTCTGTGGAATCTGAGAACAGATATTTCGGATCCCTTTGAAGTCTATGGGGCCAAAGGAAAAATCCTCCGATAACAAAGAGAAAGAAGCTTTCTGAGAAATTTCTTTGTGTTCTGTGAAATCATCTCAGAGAGTTACAGCTTTCCCCTCAAGAAGCCTTTCGCTAAGACAGTTCTTGTGGAATTGGCAAAGTGATATTTGGAAGCCCATAGAGGGCCATGGTGAAAAAGGAAATATCCTCAGATGAAATCTGGAAAGAAGTTTCTGAGAAACTGCTTAGTGTTCTGTTAATTCATCTCACAGAGTTACATCTGTATTTCGTGGATCTCTTTGCTAGCTTTATTTCTGTGGAATCTGAGAACAGATATTTCGGATCCCTTTGAAGACTATAGGGCCAAAGGAAATATCCTCCGATAACAAAGAGAAAGAAGCTTTCTGAGAAACTTCTTTGTGTTCTGTGAAATCATCTCACAGAGTTACAGCTTTCCCCTCAAGAAGCCTTTCGATAAGACAGTTCTTGTGGAATTGGCCAAGTGATATTTGGAAGCCCATAGAGGGCTATGGTGATAAAGGAAATATCCTCAGATGAAATCTGGAAAGAAGCTTTCTGAGAAACTGCTTAGTGTTCTGTAAATTCATCTCACAGAGTTACATCTGTATTTCGTGGATCTCTTTGCTAGCCTTATTTCTGTGGAATCTGAGAACAGATATTTCCGATCCCTTTGAAGACTATAGGGCCAAAGGAAATATCCCCCGATAACAAAGAGAAAGAAGCTTTCTGAGAAACTTCTTTGTGTTCTGTGAAATCATCTCACAGAGTTACAGCTTTCCCCTCAAGAAGCCTTTCGCTAAGACAGTTCTTGTGGAATTGGCAAAGTGATATTTGGAAGCCCATAGAGGGCTATGGTGAAAAAGGAAATATCCTCAGATGAAATCTGGAAAGAAACTTTCTGAGAAACTGCTTAGTGTTCTGTTAATTCATCTCACAGAGTTACATCTGTATTTCGTGGATCTCTTTGCTTGCCTTATTTCTGTGGAATCTGAGAACAGATATTTCGGATCCCTTTGAAGTCTATGGGGCCAAAGGAAAAATCCTCCGATAACAAAGAGAAAGAAGGTTTCTGAGAAATTTCTTTGTGTTCTGTGAAATCATCTCAGAGAGTTACAGCTTTCCCCTCAAGAATCCTTTCGCTAAGACAGTTCTTGTGGAATTGGCAAAGTGATATTTGGAAGCCCATAGAGGGCCATGGTGAAAAAGGAAATATCCTCAGATGAAATCTGGAAAGAAGTTTCTGAGAAACTGCTTAGTGTTCTGTTAATTCATCTCACAGAGTTACATCTGTATTTCGTGGATCTCTTTGCTAGCTTTATTTCTGTGGAATCTGAGAACAGATATTTCGGATCCCTTTGAAGACTATAGGGCCAAAGGAAATATCCTCTGATAACAAAGAGAAAGAAGCTTTCTGAGAAACTTCTTTGTGTTCTGTGAAATCATCTCACAGAGTTACAGCTTTCCCCTCAAGAAGCCTTTCGATAAGACAGTTCTTGTGGAATTGGCCAAGTGATATTTGGAAGCCCATAGAGGGCTATGGTGATAAAGGAAATATCCTCAGATGAAATCTGGAAAGAAGCTTTCTGAGAAACTGCTTAGTGTTCTGTTAATTCATCTCACAGAGTTACATCTGTATTTCGTGGATCTCTTTGCTAGCCTTATTTCTGGGGAATCTGAGAACAGATATTTCGGATCCTTTTGAAGACTATAGGGCCAAAGGAAATATCCTCCGATAACAAAGAGAAAGAAGCTTTCTGAGAAACTTCTTTGTGTTCTGTGAAATCATCTCACAGAGTTACAGCTTTCCCCTCAAGAAGCCTTTCGATAAGACAGTTCTTGTGGAATTGGCCAAGTGATATTTGGAAGCCCATAGAGGGCTATGATGATAAAGGAAATATCCTCAGATGAAATCTGGAAAGAAGCTTTCTGAGAAACTGCTTAGTGTTCTGTTAATTCATCTCACAGAGTTACATCTGTATTTCGTGGATCTCTTTGCTAGCCTTATTTCTGTGGAATCTGAGAACAGATATTTCGGATCCGTTTGAAGACTATAGGGCCAAAGGAAATATCCTCCGATAACAAAGAGAAAGAAGCTTTCCGAGAAACTTCTTTGTGTTCTGTGAAATCATCTCACAGAGTTACAGCTTTCCCCTCAAGAAGCCTTTCGCTAAGACAGTTCTTGTGGAATTGGCCAAGTGATATTTGGAAGCCCATAGAGGGCTATGGTGAAAAAGGAAATATCCTCAGATGAAATCTGGAAAGAAGCTTTCTGAGAAACTGCTTAGTGTTCTGTTAATTCATCTCACAGAGTTACATCTATATTTCGTGGATCTCTTTGCTAGCTTTATTTCTGTGGAATCTGAGAACAGATATTTCGGATCCCTTTGAAGACTATAGGGCCAAAGGAAATATCCTCCGATAACAAAGAGAAAGAAGCTTTCTGAGAAACTTCTTTGTGTTCTGTGAAATCATCTCACAGAGTTACAGCTTTCCCCTCAAGAAGCCTTTCGCTAAGACAGTTCTTGTGGAATTGGCAAAGTGATATTTGGAAACCCATAGAGGGCTATGGTGAAAAAGGAAATATCCTCAGATGAAATCTGGAAAGAAGCTTTCTGAGAAACTGCTTAGTGTTCTGTTAATTCATCTCACAGAGTTACATCTGTATTTCGTGGATCTCTTTGCTAGCCTTATTTCTGTGGAATCTGAGAACAGATATTTCGGATCCCTTTGAAGACTATAGGGCCAAAGGAAATATCCTCCGATAACAAAGAGAAAGAAGCTTTCTGAGAAACTTCTTTGTGTTCTGTGAAATCATCTCACAGAGTTACAGCTTTCACCTCAAGGAGCCTTTCGCTAAGACAGTTCTTGTGGAATTGGCAAAGTGATATTTGGAAGCCCATAGAGGGCTATGGTGAAAAAGGAAATATCCTCAGATGAAATCTGGAAAGAAGCTTTCTGAGAAACTGCTTAGTGTTCTGTTAATTCATCTCACAGAGTAACATCTGTATTTCATGGATCTCTTTGCTAGCCTTATTCCTGTGGAATCTTAGAACAGATGTTTCGGATCCCTTTGAAGACTATAGGGCCAAAGGAAATATCCTCCGATAACAAAGAGAAAGAAGCTTTCTGAGAAACTTCTTTGTGTTCTGTGAAAACATCTCACAGAGTTACAGC
Source organism: Macaca nemestrina (assembly GCF_043159975.1). Taxonomy (NCBI): domain Eukaryota; kingdom Metazoa; phylum Chordata; class Mammalia; order Primates; family Cercopithecidae; genus Macaca; species Macaca nemestrina. The sequence goes on along the minus strand of NC_092127.1, from coordinate 110,869,691 downwards.
TTTCCCCTCAAGAAGCCTTTCGCTAAGACAGTTCTTGTGGAATTGGCCAAGTGATATTTGGAAGCCCATAGAGGGCCATGGTGAAAAAGGAAATATCCTCAGATGAAATCTGGAAAGAAGCTTTCTGAGAAACTGCTTAGTGTTCTGTTAATTCATCTCACAGAGTTACATCTGTATTTCGTGGATCTCTTTGCTAGCCTTATTTCTGTGGAATCTGAGAACAGATATTTCGGATCCCTTTGAAGACTATAGGGCCAAAGGAAATATCCTCCGATAACAAAGAGAAAGAAGCTTTCTGAGAAACTTCTTTGTGTTCTGTGAAATCATCTCACAGAGTTACAGCTTTCCCCTCAAGAAGCCTTTCGCTAAGACAGTTCTTCTGGAATTGGCCAAGTGATATTTGGAAGCCCATAGAGGGCTATGGTGAAAAAGGAAATATCCTCAGATGAAATCTGGAAAGAAGTTTCTGAGAAACTGCTTAGTGTTCTGTTAATTCATCTCACAGAGTTACATCTGTATTTCGTGGATCTCTTTGCTAGCTTTATTTCTGTGGAATCTGAGAACAGATATTTCGGATCCCTTTGAAGACTATAGGGCCAAAGGAAATATCCTCCGATAACAAAGAGAAAGAAGCTTTCTGAGAAACTTCTTTGTGTTCTGTGAAATCATCTCACAGAGTTACAGCTTTCCCCTCAAGAAGCCTTTCGATAAGACAGTTCTTGTGGAATTGGCCAAGTGATATTTGGAAGCCCATAGAGGGCTATGGTGATAAAGGAAATATCCTCAGATGAAATCTGGAAAGAAGCTTTCTGAGAAACTGCATAGTGTTCTGTTAATTCATCTCACAGAGTTACATCTGTATTTCGTGGATCTCTTTGCTAGCCTTATTTCTGGGGAATCTGAGAACAGATATTTCGGATCCCTTTGAAGACTATAGGGCCAAAGGAAATATCCTCCGATAACAAAGAGAAAGAAGCTTTCTGAGAAACTTCTGTGTGTTCTGTGAAATCATCTCACAGAGTTACAGCTTTCCCCTCAAGAAGCCTTTCGCTAAGACAGTTCTTCTGGAATTGGCCAAGTGATATTTGGAAGCCCATAGAGGGCTATGGTGAAAAAGGAAATATCCTCAGATGAAATCTGGAAAGAAGCTTTCTGAGAAACTGCTTAGTGTTCTGTAAATTCATCTCACAGAGTTACATCTGTATTTCGTGGATCTCTTTGCTAGCCTTATTTCTGTGGAATCTGAGAACAGATATTTCCGATCCCTTTGAAGACTATAGGGCCAAAGGAAATATCCCCCGATAACAAAGAGAAAGAAGCTTTCTGAGAAACTTCTTTGTGTTCTGTGAAATCATCTCACAGAGTTACAGCTTTCCCCTCAAGAAGCCTTTCGCTAAGACAGTTCTTTTGGAATTGGCAAAGTGATATTTGGAAGCCCATAGAGGGCTATGGTGAAAAAGGAAATATCCTCAGATGAAATCTGGAAAGAAACTTTCTGAGAAACTGCTTAGTGTTCTGTTAATTCATCTCACAGAGTTACATCTGTATTTCGTGGATCTCTTTGCTAGCCTTATTTCTGTGGAATCTGAGAACAGATATTTCGGATCCCTTTGAAGTCTATGGGGCCAAAGGAAAAATCCTCCGATAACAAAGAGAAAGAAGCTTTCTGAGAAATTTCTTTGTGTTCTGTGAAATCATCTCAGAGAGTTACAGCTTTCCCCTCAAGAAGCCTTTCGCTAAGACAGTTCTTGTGGAATTGGCAAAGTGATATTTGGAAGCCCATAGAGGGCCATGGTGAAAAAGGAAATATCCTCAGATGAAATCTGGAAAGAAGTTTCTGAGAAACTGCTTAGTGTTCTGTTAATTCATCTCACAGAGTTACATCTGTATTTCGTGGATCTCTTTGCTAGCTTTATTTCTGTGGAATCTGAGAACAGATATTTCGGATCCCTTTGAAGACTATAGGGCCAAAGGAAATATCCTCCGATAACAAAGAGAAAGAAGCTTTCTGAGAAACTTCTTTGTGTTCTGTGAAATCATCTCACAGAGTTACAGCTTTCCCCTCAAGAAGCCTTTCGATAAGACAGTTCTTGTGGAATTGGCCAAGTGATATTTGGAAGCCCATAGAGGGCTATGGTGATAAAGGAAATATCCTCAGATGAAATCGGGAAAGAAGCTTTCTGAGAAACTGCATAGTGTTCTGTTAATTCATCTCACAGAGTTACATCTGTATTTCGTGGATCTCTTTGCTAGCCTTATTTCTGGGGAATCTGAGAACAGATATTTCGGATCCCTTTGAAGACTATAGGGCCAAAGGAAATATCCTCCGATAACAAAGAGAAAGAAGCTTTCTGAGAAACTTCTTTGTGTTCGGTGAAATCATCTCACAGAGTTACAGCTTTCCCCTCAAGAAGCCTTTCGATAAGACAGTTCTTGTGGAATTGGCCAAGTGATATTTGGAAGCCCATAGAGGGCTATGGTGAAAAAGGAAATATCCTCAGATGAAATCTGGAAAGAAGCTTTCTGAGAAACTGCTTAGTGTTCTGTTAATTCATCTCACAGAGTTACATCTATATTTCGTGGATCTCTTTGCTAGCCTTATTTCTGTGGAATCTGAGAACAGATACTTCGGATCCATTTGAAGACTATAGGGCCAAAGGAAAAATCCTCCGATAACAAAGAGAAAGAAGCTTTCTGAGAAACTTCTTTGTGTTCTGTGAAATCATCTCAGAGAGTTACAGCTTTCCCCTCAAGAAGCCTTTCGCTAAGACAGTTCTTGTGGAATTGGCAAAGTGATATTTGGAAGCCCATAGAGGGCCATGGTGAAAAAGGAAATATCCTCAGATGAAATCTGGAAAGAAGCTTTCTGAGAAACTGCTTAGTGTTCTGTTAATTCATCTCACAGAGTTACATCTGTATTTCGTGGATCTCTTTGCTAGCTTTATTTCTGTGGAATCTGAGAACAGATATTTCGGATCCCTTTGAAGACTATAGGGCCAAAGGAAATATCCTCCGATAACAAAGAGAAAGAAGCTTTCTGAGAAACTTCTTTGTGTTCTGTGAAATCATCTCACAGAGTTACAGCTTTCCCCTCAAGAAGCCTTTCGCTAAGACAGTTCTTGTGGAATTGGCAAAGTGATATTTGGAAACCCATAGAGGGCTATGGTGAAAAAGGAAATATCCTCAGATGAAATCTGGAAAGAAGCTTTCTGAGAAACTGCTTAGTGTTCTGTTAATTCATCTCACACAGTTACATCTGTATTTCGTGGATCTCTTTGCTAGCCTTATTTCTGTGGAATCTGAGAACAGATATTTCGGATCCCTTTGAAGACTATAGGGCCAAAGGAAAAATCCTCCGATAACAAAGAGAAAGAAGCTTTCTGAGAAACTTCTTTGTGTTCTGTGAAATCATCTCAGAGAGTTACAGCTTTCCCCTCAAGAAGCCTTTCGCTAAGACAGTTCTTGTGAAATTGGCAAAGTGATATTTGGAAGCCCATAGAGGGCCATGGTGAAAAAGGAAATATCCTCAGATGAAATCTGGAAAGAAGCTTTCTGAGAAACTGCTTAGTGTTCTGTTAATTCATCTCACAGAGTTACATCTGTATTTCGTGGATCTCTTTGCTAGCTTTATTTCTGTGGAATCTGAGAACAGATATTTCGGATCCCTTTGAAGACTATAGGGCCAAAGGAAATATCCTCTGATAACAAAGAGAAAGAAGCTTTCTGAGAAACTTCTTTGTGTTCTGTGAAATCATCTCACAGAGTTAGAGCTTTCCCCTCAAGAAGCCTTTCGCTAAGACAGTTCTTGTGGAATTGGCAAAGTGATATTTGGAAGCCCATAGAGGGCCATGGTGAAAAAGGAAATATCCTCAGATGAAATCTGGAAAGAAGCTTTCTGAGAAACTGCTTAGTGTTCTGTTAATTCATCTCACAGAGTTACATCTGTATTTCGTGGATCTCTTTGCTAGCTTTATTTCTGTGGAATCTGAGAACAGATATTTCGGATCCCTTTGAAGACTATAGGGCCAAAGGAAATATCCTCCGATAACAAAGAGAAAGAAGCTTTCTGAGAAACTTCTTAGTGTTCTCTGAAATCATCTCACAGAGTTACAGCTTTTCCCTCAAGAAGCCTTTCGCTAAGACTGTTCTTGTGGAATTGGCAACGTGATATTTGGAAGCCCATAGAGGGCTATGGTGAAAAAGGAAATATCCTCAGAAGAAATCTGGAAAGAAGCTTTCTGAGAAACTGCTTAGTGTTCTGTTAATTCATCTCACAGAGTTACATCTGTATTTCGTGGATCTCTTTGCTAGCCTTATTTCTGTGGAATCTGAGAACAGATATTTCGGATCCCTTTGAAGATTATAGGGCCAAAGGAAATATCCTCCGATAACAAAGAGAAAGAAGCTTTCTGAGAAACTTCTTTGTGTTCTGTGAAATCATCTCACAGAGTTACAGCTTTCCCCTCAAGAAGCCTTTCGCTAAGACAGTTCTTGTGGAATTGGCAAAGTGATATTTGGAAGCCCATAGAGGGCTATGGTGAAAAAGGAAATATCCTCAGATGAAATCTGGAAAGAAGCTTTCTGAGAAACTGCTTAGTGTTCTGTTAATTCATCTCACAGAGTTACATCTGTATTTCGTGGATCTCTTTGCTAGCCTTATTTCTGTGGAATCTGAGAACAGATATTTGGGATCCCTTTGAAGACTATAGGGCCAAAGGAAAAATCCTCCGATAACAAAGAGAAAGAAGCTTTCTGAGAAACTTCTTTGTGTTCTGTGAAATCATCTCACAGAGTTGCAGCTTTCCCCTCAAGAAGCCTTTCGCTAAGACAGTTCTTGTGGAATTGTCAAAGTGATATTTGGAAGCCCATAGAGGGCAATGGTGAAAAAGGAAATATCCTCAGATGAAATCTGGAAAGAAGCTTTCAGAGAAACTGCTTAGTGTTCTGTTAATTCATCTCACAGAGTTACATCTGTATTTCGTGGATCTCTTTGCTAGCTTTATTTCTGTGGAATCTGAGAACAGATATTTCGGATCCCTTTGAAGACTATAGGGCCAAAGGCAATATCCTCCGATAACAAAGAGAAAGAAGCTTTCTGAGAAACTTCTTTGTGTTCTGTGAAATCATCTCAGAGAGTTACATCTTTCCCCTCAAGAAGCCTTTCGGTAAGACTGTTCTTGTGGAATTGGCCAAGTGATATTTTGAAGCCCCTAGAGGGCTATGTTGAAAAAGGAAAATCCTCAGATGAAATCTGGAAAGAAGCTTTCTGAGAAACTGCTTAGTGTTCTGTTAATTCATCTCACAGAGTTACATCTGTATTTCGTGGATCTCTTTGCTAGCCTTATTTCTGTGGAATCTGAGAACTGATATTTCGAATCCCTTTTAAGATTAGAGGGCCAAAGGAAATATCCTCCGATAACAAAGAGAAAGAAGCTTTCCGAGAAACTTCTTTGTGTTCTGTGAAATCATCTCACAGAGTTACAACTTTCCCCTCAAGAAGCCTTTTGGTAAGACTGTTCTTGTGGAATTGGCAACGTGATATTTGGAAGCCGCTAGAGGGCTATGGTGAAGAAGGAAATATTCTCAGATGAAATCTGGAAAGAAGCTTTCTGAGAAACTGCTTAGTGTTTTGTTAATGTATCTCACAGAGTTACATCTGTATTTCGTGGATCTCTTTGCTAGCCTTATTTCTGGGGAATCTGAGAACAGATATTTCGGATCCCTTTGAAGACTATAGGGCCAAAGGAAATATCCTCCGATAACAAAGAGAAAGAAGCTTTCTGAGAAACTTCTTTGTGTTCTGTGAAATCATCTCACAGAGTTTCAGCTTTCCCCTCAAGAAGCCTTTCGCTAAGACAGTTCTTGTGGAATTGGCAAAGCGATATTTGGAAGCCCATAGAGGGCTATGGTGAAAAAGGAAATATCCTCAGATGAAATCTGGAAAGAAGCTTTCAGAGAAACTGCTTAGTGTTCTGTTAATTCATCTCACAGAGTTACATCTGTATTTCGTGGATCTCTTTGCTAGCTTTATTTCTGTGGAATCTGAGAACAGATATTTCGGATCCCTTTGAAGACTATAGGGCCAAAGGAAATATCCTCCGATAACAAAGAGAAATAAGCTTTCTGAGAAACTTCTTTGTGTTCTGTGAAATCATCTCACAGAGTTACAGCTTTCCCCTCAAGAAGCCTTTCGCTAAGACAGTTCTTGTGGAATTGGCCAAGTGATATTTTGAAGCCCCTAGAGGGCTATGTTGAAAAAGGAAAATCCTCAGATGAAATCTGGAAAGAAGCTTTCTGAGAAACTGCTTAGTGTTTTGTTAATTCATCTCACAGAGTTACATCTGTATTTCGTGGATCTCTTTGCTAGCCTTATTTCTGTGGAATCTGAGAACTGATATTTCGGATCCCTTTGAAGATTAGAGGGCCAAAGGAAATATCCTCCGATAACAAAGAGAAAGAAGCTTTCCGAGAAACTTCTTTGTGTCTGTGAAATCATCTCACAGAGTTACAGCTTTCCCCTCAAGAAGCCTTTCGCTAAGACAGTTCTTATGGAATTGGCAAAGTGATATTTGGAAGCCCATAGAGGGCTATTTTGAAAAAGGAAATATCCTCAGATGAAATCTGGAAAGAAGCTTTCTGAGAAACTGCTTAGTGTTCTGTTAATTCATCTCACAGAGTTACATCTGTATTTCGTGGATCTCTTTGCTAGCCTTATTTCTGTGGAATCTGAGAACAGATATTTCGGATCCCTTTGAAGACTATAGGGCCAAAGGAAATATCCTCCGATAACAAAGAGAAAGAAGCTTTCTGAGAAACTTCTTTGTGTTCTGTGAAATCATCTCAGAGAGTTACATCTTTCCCCTCAAGAAGCCTTTCGGTAAGACTGTTCTTGTGGAATTGGCCAAGTGATATTTTGAAGCCCCTAGAGGGCTATGTTGAAAAAGGAAAATCCTCAGATGAAATCTGGAAAGAAGCTTTCTGAGAAACTGCTTAGTGTTCTGTTAATTCATCTCACAGAGTTACATCTGTATTTCGTGGATCTCTTTGCTAGCCTTATTTCTGTGGAATCTGTGAACTGATATTTCGGATCCCTTTGAAGATTAGAGGGCCAAAGGAAATATCCTCCGATAACAAAGAGAAAGAAGCTTTCCGAGAAACTTCTTTGTGTTCTGTGAAATCATCTCACAGAGTTACAACTTTCCCCTCAAGAAGTCTTTCGCTAAGACAGTTCTTATGGAATTGGCAAAGTGATATTTGGAAGCCCATAGAGGGCTATGGTGAAAAAGGAAATATCCTCAGATGAAATCTGGAAAGAAGTTTTCTGAGAAACTGCTTAGTGTTCTGTTAATTCATCTCACAGAGTTACATCTGTATTTCGTGGATCTCTTTGCTAGCCTTATTTCTGTGGAATCTGAGGACAGATATTTCGGATCCCTTTGAAGACTATAGGGCCAAAGGAAATATCCTCCGATAACAAAGAGAAAGAAGCTTTCTGAGAAACTTCTTTGTGTTCTGTGAAATCATCTCACAGAGTTACAGCTTTCCCCTCAAGAAGCCTTTCGCTAAGACAGTTCTTCTGGAATTGGCCAAGTGATATTTGGAAGCCCATAGAGGGCTATGGTGAAAAAGGAAATATCCTCAGATGAAATCTGGAAAGAAGCTTTCTGAGAAACTGCTTAGTGTTCTGTAAATTCATCTCACAGAGTTACATCTGTATTTCGTGGATCTCTTTGCTAGCCTTATTTCTGTGGAATCTGAGAACAGATATTTCCGATCCCTTTGAAGACTATAGGGCCAAAGGAAATATCCCCCGATAACAAAGAGAAAGAAGCTTTCTGAGAAACTTCTTTGTGTTCTGTGAAATCATCTCACAGAGTTACAGCTTTCCCCTCAAGAAGCCTTTCGCTAAGACAGTTCTTGTGGAATTGGCAAAGTGATATTTGGAAGCCCATAGAGGGCTATGGTGAAAAAGGAAATATCCTCAGATGAAATCTGGAAAGAATCTTTCTGAGAAACTGCTTAGTGTTCTGTTAATTCATCTCACAGAGTTACATCTGTATTTCGTGGATCTCTTTGCTAGCCTTATTTCTGTGGAATCTGAGAACAGATATTTCGGATCCCTTTGAAGTCTATGGGGCCAAAGGAAAAATCCTCCGATAACAAAGAGAAAGAAGGTTTCTGAGAAATTTCTTTGTGTTCTGTGAAATCATCTCAGAGAGTTACAGCTTTCCCCTCAAGAAGCCTTTCGCTAAGACAGTTCTTGTGGAATTGGCAAAGTGATATTTGGAAGCCCATAGAGGGCCATGGTGAAAAAGGAAATATCCTCAGATGAAATCTGGAAAGAAGTTTCTGAGAAACTGCTTAGTGTTCTGTTAATTCATCTCACAGAGTTACATCTGTATTTCGTGGATCTCTTTGCTAGCTTTATTTCTGTGGAATCTGAGAACAGATATTTCGGATCCCTTTGAAGACTATAGGGCCAAAGGAAATATCCTCCGATAACAAAGAGAAAGAAGCTTTCTGAGAAACTTCTTTGTGTTCTGTGAAATCATCTCACAGAGTTACAGCTTTCCCCTCAAGAAGCCTTTCGATAAGACAGTTCTTGTGGAATTGGCCAAGTGATATTTGGAAGCCCATAGAGGGCTATGGTGATAAAGGAAATATCCTCAGATGAAATCTGGAAAGAAGCTTTCTGAGAAACTGCTTAGTGTTCTGTTAATTCATCTCACAGAGTTACATCTGTATTTCGTGGATCTCTTTGCTAGCCTTATTTCTGTGGAATCTGAGAACAGATATTTCGGATCCTTTTGAAGACTATAGGGCCAAAGGAAATATCCTCCGATAACAAAGAGAAAGAAGCTTTCTGAGAAACTTCTTTGTGTTCTGTGAAATCATCTCACAGAGTTACAGCTTTCCCCTCAAGAAGCCTTTCGATAAGACAGTTCTTGTGGAATTGGCCAAGTGATATTTGGAAGCCCATAGAGGGCTATGATGATAAAGGAAATATCCTCAGATGAAATCTGGAAAGAAGCTTTCTGAGAAACTGCTTAGTGTTCTGTTAATTCATCTCACAGAGTTACATCTGTATTTCGTGGATCTCTTTGCTAGCCTTATTTCTGTGGAATCTGAGAACAGATATTTCGGATCCGTTTGAAGACTATAGGGCCAAAGGAAATATCCTCCGATAACAAAGAGAAAGAAGATTTCCGAGAAACTTCTTTGTGTTCTGTGAAATCATCTCACAGAGTTACAGCTTTCCCCTCAAGAAGCCTTTCGCTAAGACAGTTCTTGTGGAATTGGCCAAGTGATATTTGGAAGCCCATAGAGGGCTATGGTGAAAAAGGAAATATCCTCAGATGAAATCTGGAAAGAAGCTTTCTGAGAAACTGCTTAGTGTTCTGTTAATTCATCTCACAGAGTTACATCTATATTTCGTGGATCTCTTTGCTAGCCTTATTTCTGTGGAATCTGAGAACAGATACTTCGGATCCCTTTGAAGACTATAGGGCCAAAGGAAAAATCCTCCGATAACAAAGAGAAAGAAGCTTTCTGAGAAACTTCTTTGTGTTCTGTGAAATCATCTCACAGAGTTACAGCTTTCCCCTCAAGAAGCCTTTCGCTAAGACAGTTCTTGTGGAATTGGCAAAGTGATATTTGGAAGCCCATAGAGGGCCATGGTGAAAAAGGAAATATCCTCAGATGAAATCTGGAAAGAAGCTTTCTGAGAAACTGCTTAGTGTTCTGTTAATTCATCTCACAGAGTTACATCTGTATTTCGTGGATCTCTTTGCTAGCTTTATTTCTGTGGAATCTGAGAACAGATATTTCGGATCCCTTTGAAGACTATAGGGCCAAAGGAAATATCCTCCGATAACAAAGAGAAAGAAGCTTTCTGAGAAACTTCTTTGTGTTCTGTGAAATCATCTCACAGAGTTACAGCTTTCCCCTCAAGAAGCCTTTCGCTAAGACAGTTCTTGTGGAATTGGCAAAGTGATATTTGGAAACCCATAGAGGGCTATGGTGAAAAAGGAAATATCCTCAGATGAAATCTGGAAAGAAGCTTTCTGAGAAACTGCTTAGTGTTCTGTTAATTCATCTTACACAGTTACATCTGTATTTCGTGGATCTCTTTGCTAGCCTTATTTCTGTGGAATCTGAGAACAGATATTTCGGATCCCTTTGAAGACTATAGGGCCAAAGGAAAAATCCTCCGATAACAAAGAGAAAGAAGCTTTCTGAGAAACTTCTTTGTGTTCTGTGAAATCATCTCAGAGAGTTACAGCTTTCCCCTCAAGAAGCCTTTCGCTAAGACAGTTCTTGTGGAATTGGCAAAGTGATATTTGGAAGCCCATAGAGGGCCATGGTGAAAAAGGAAATATCCTCAGATGAAATCTGGAAAGAAGCTTTCTGAGAAACTGCTTAGTGTTCTGTTAATTCATCTCACAGAGTTACATCTGTATTTCGTGGATCTCTTTGCTAGCCTTATTTCTGTGGAATCTGAGAACTGATATTTCGGATCCCTTTGAAGATTAGAGGGCCAAAGGAAATATCCTCCGATAACAAAGAGAAAGAAACTTTCCGAGAAACTTCTTTGTGTTCTGTGAAATCATCTCACAGAGTTACAACTTTCCCCTCAAGAAGTCTTTCGCTAAGACAGTTCTTATGGAATTGGCAAAGTGATATTTGGAAGCCCATAGAGGGCTATGGTGAAAAAGGAAATATCCTCAGATGAAATCTGGAAAGAAGCTTTCTGAGAAACTGCTTAGTGTTCTGTTAATTCATCTCACAGAGTTACATCTGTATTTCGTGGATCTCTTTGCTAGCCTTTTTTCTGTGGAATCTGAGGACAGATATTTCGGATCCCTTTGAAGACTATAGGGCCAAAGGAAATATCCTCCGATAACAAAGAGAAAGAAGCTTTCTGAGAAACTTCTTTGTGTTCTGTGAAATCATCTCACAGAGTTACAGCTTTCACCTCAAGGAGCCTTTCGCTAAGACAGTTCTTGTGGAATTGGCAAAGTGATATTTGGAAGCCCATAGAGGGCTATGGTGAAAAAGGAAATATCCTCAGATGAAATCTGGAAAGAAGCTTTCTGAGAAACTGCTTAGTGTTCTGTTATTTCATCTCACAGAGTAACATCTGTATTTCATGGATCTCTTTGCTAGCCTTATTCCTGTGGAATCTTAGAACAGATGTTTCGGATCCCTTTGAAGACTATAGGGCCAAAGGAAATATCCTCCGATAACAAAGAGAAAGAAGCTTTCTGAGAAACTTCTTTGTGTTCTGTGAAAACATCTCACAGAGTTACAGCTTTCCCCTCAAGAAGCCTTTCGCTAAGACAGTTCTTGTGGAATTGGCCAAGTGATATTTGGAAGCCCATAGAGGGCCATGGTGAAAAAGGAAATATCCTCAGATGAAATCTGGAAAGAAGCTTTCTGAGAAACTGCTTAGTGTTCTGTTAATTCATCTCACAGAGTTACATCTGTATTTCGTGGATCTCTTTGCTAGCCTTATTTCTGTGGAATCTGAGAACAGATATTTCGGATCCCTTTGAAGACTATAGGGCCAAAGGAAATATCCTCCGATAACAAAGAGAAAGAAGCTTTCTGAGAAACTTCTTTGTGTTCTGTGAAATCATCTCACAGAGTTACAGCTTTCCCCTCAAGAAGCCTTTCGCTAAGACAGTTCTTCTGGAATTGGCCAAGTGATATTTGGAAGCCCATAGAGGGCTATGGTGAAAAAGGAAATATCCTCAGATGAAATCTGGAAAGAAGTTTCTGAGAAACTGCTTAGTGTTCTGTTAATTCATCTCACAGAGTTACATCTGTATTTCGTGGATCTCTTTGCTAGCTTTATTTCTGTGGAATCTGAGAACAGATATTTCGGATCCCTTTGAAGACTATAGGGCCAAAGGAAATATCCTCCGATAACAAAGAGAAAGAAGCTTTCTGAGAAACTTCTTTGTGTTCTGTGAAATCATCTCACAGAGTTACAGCTTTCCCCTCAAGAAGCCTTTCGCTAAGACAGTTCTTGTGGAATTGGCAAAGTGATATTTGGAAGCCCATAGAGGGCTATGGTGAAAAAGGAAATATCCTCAGATGAAATCTGGAAAGAAACTTTCTGAGAAACTGCTTAGTGTTCTGTTAATTCATCTCACAGAGTTACATCTGTATTTCGTGGATCTCTTTGCTAGCCTTATTTCTGTGGAATCTGAGAACAGATATTTCGGATCCCTTTGAAGTCTATGGGGCCAAAGGAAAAATCCTCCGATAACAAAGAGAAAGAAGCTTTCTGAGAAATTTCTTTGTGTTCTGTGAAATCATCTCAGAGAGTTACAGCTTTCCCCTCAAGAAGCCTTTCGCTAAGACAGTTCTTGTGGAATTGGCAAAGTGATATTTGGAAGCCCATAGAGGGCCATGGTGAAAAAGGAAATATCCTCAGATGAAATCTGGAAAGAAGTTTCTGAGAAACTGCTTAGTGTTCTGTTAATTCATCTCACAGAGTTACATCTGTATTTCGTGGATCTCTTTGCTAGCTTTATTTCTGTGGAATCTGAGAACAGATATTTCGGATCCCTTTGAAGACTATAGGGCCAAAGGAAATATCCTCCGATAACAAAGAGAAAGAAGCTTTCTGAGAAACTTCTTTGTGTTCTGTGAAATCATCTCACAGAGTTACAGCTTTCCCCTCAAGAAGCCTTTCGATAAGACAGTTCTTGTGGAATTGGCCAAGTGATATTTGGAAGCCCATAGAGGGCTATGGTGATAAAGGAAATATCCTCAGATGAAATCTGGAAAGAAGCTTTCTGAGAAACTGCTTAGTGTTCTGTAAATTCATCTCACAGAGTTACATCTGTATTTCGTGGATCTCTTTGCTAGCCTTATTTCTGTGGAATCTGAGAACAGATATTTCCGATCCCTTTGAAGACTATAGGGCCAAAGGAAATATCCCCCGATAACAAAGAGAAAGAAGCTTTCTGAGAAACTTCTTTGTGTTCTGTGAAATCATCTCACAGAGTTACAGCTTTCCCCTCAAGAAGCCTTTCGCTAAGACAGTTCTTGTGGAATTGGCAAAGTGATATTTGGAAGCCCATAGAGGGCTATGGTGAAAAAGGAAATATCCTCAGATGAAATCTGGAAAGAAACTTTCTGAGAAACTGCTTAGTGTTCTGTTAATTCATCTCACAGAGTTACATCTGTATTTCGTGGATCTCTTTGCTTGCCTTATTTCTGTGGAATCTGAGAACAGATATTTCGGATCCCTTTGAAGACTATAGGGCCAAAGGAAATATCCTCTGATAACAAAGAGAAAGAAGCTTTCTGAGAAACTTCTTTGTGTTCTGTGAAATCATCTCACAGAGTTACAGCTTTCCCCTCAAGAAGCCTTTCGATAAGACAGTTCTTGTGGAATTGGCCAAGTGATATTTGGAAGCCCATAGAGGGCTATGGTGATAAAGGAAATATCCTCAGATGAAATCTGGAAAGAAGCTTTCTGAGAAACTGCTTAGTGTTCTGTTAATTCATCTCACAGAGTTACTTCTGTATTTCGTGGATCTCTTTGCTAGCCTTATTTCTGGGGAATCTGAGAACAGATATTTCGGATCCTTTTGAAGACTATAGGGCCAAAGGAAATATCCTCCGATAACAAAGAGAAAGAAGCTTTCTGAGAAACTTCTTTGTGTTCTGTGAAATCATCTCACAGAGTTACAGCTTTCCCCTCAAGAAGCCTTTCGATAAGACAGTTCTTGTGGAATTGGCCAAGTGATATTTGGAAGCCCATAGAGGGCTATGATGATAAAGGAAATATCCTCAGATGAAATCTGGAAAGAAGCTTTCTGAGAAACTGCTTAGTGTTCTGTTAATTCATCTCACAGAGTTACATCTGTATTTCGTGGATCTCTTTGCTAGCCTTATTTCTGTGGAATCTGAGAACAGATATTTCGGATCCGTTTGAAGACTATAGGGCCAAAGGAAATATCCTCCGATAACAAAGAGAAAGAAGCTTTCCGAGAAACTTCTTTGTGTTCTGTGAAATCATCTCACAGAGTTACAGCTTTCCCCTCAAGAAGCCTTTCGCTAAGACAGTTCTTGTGGAATTGGCCAAGTGATATTTGGAAGCCCATAGAGGGCTATGGTGAAAAAGGAAATATCCTCAGATGAAATCTGGAAAGAAGCTTTCTGAGAAACTGCTTAGTGTTCTGTTAATTCATCTCACAGAGTTACATCTGTATTTCGTGGATCTCTTTGCTAGCTTTATTTCTGTGGAATCTGAGAACAGATATTTCGGATCCCTTTGAAGACTATAGGGCCAAAGGAAATATCCTCCGATAACAAAGAGAAAGAAGCTTTCTGAGAAACTTCTTTGTGTTCTGTGAAATCATCTCACAGAGTTACAGCTTTCCCCTCAAGAAGCCTTTCGCTAAGACAGTTCTTGTGGAATTGGCAAAGTGATATTTGGAAACCCATAGAGGGCTATGGTGAAAAAGGAAATATCCTCAGATGAAATCTGGAAAGAAGCTTTCTGAGAAACTGCTTAGTGTTCTGTTAATTCATCTCACAGAGTTACATCTGTATTTCGTGGATCTCTTTGCTAGCCTTATTTCTGTGGAATCTGAGAACAGATATTTCGGATCCCTTTGAAGACTATAGGGCCAAAGGAAATATCCTCCGATAACAAAGAGAAAGAAGCTTTCTGAGAAACTTCTTTGTGTTCTGTGAAATCATCTCACAGAGTTACAGCTTTCACCTCAAAGAGCCTTTCGCTAAGACAGTTCTTGTGGAATTGGCAAAGTGATATTTGGAAGCCCATAGAGGGCTATGGTGAAAAAGGAAATATCCTCAGATGAAATCTGGAAAGAAGCTTTCTGAGAAACTGCTTAGTGTTCTGTTAATTCATCTCACAGAGTAACATCTGTATTTCATGGATCTCTTTGCTAGCCTTATTCCTGTGGAATCTTAGAACAGATGTTTCGGATCCCTTTGAAGACTATAGGGCCAAAGGAAATATCCTCCGATAACAAAGAGAAAGAAGCTTTCTGAGAAACTTCTTTGTGTTCTGTGAAAACATCTCACAGAGTTACAGCTTTCCCCTCAAGAAGCCTTTCGCTAAGACAGTTCTTGTGGAATTGGCCAAGTGATATTTGGAAGCCCATAGAGGGCCATGGTGAAAAAGGAAATATCCTCAGATGAAATCTGGAAAGAAGCTTTCTGAGAAACTGCTTAGTGTTCTGTTAATTCATCTCACACAGTTATATCTGTATTTCGTGGATCTCTTTGCTAGCCTTATTTCTGTGGAATCTGAGAACAGATATTTCGGATCCCTTTGAAGACTATAGGGCCAAAGGAAATATCCTCCGATAACAAAGAGAAAGAAGCTTTCTGAGAAACTTCTTTGTGTTCTGTGAAATCATCTCACAGAGTTACAGCTTTCCCCTCAAGAAGCCTTTCGCTAAGACAGTTCTTCTGGAATTGGCCAAGTGATATTTGGAAGCCCATAGAGGGCTATGGTGAAAAAGGAAATATCCTCAGATGAAATCTGGAAAGAAGTTTCTGAGAAACTGCTTAGTGTTCTGTTAATTCATCTCACAGAGTTACATCTGTATTTCGTGGATCTCTTTGCTAGCTTTATTTCTGTGGAATCTGAGAACAGATATTTCGGATCCCTTTGAAGACTATAGGGCCAAAGGAAATATCCTCCGATAACAAAGAGAAAGAAGCTTTCTGAGAAACTTCTTTGTGTTCTGTGAAATCATCTCACAGAGTTACAGCTTTCCCCTCAAGAAGCCTTTCGATAAGACAGTTCTTGTGGAATTGGCCAAGTGATATTTGGAAGCCCATAGAGGGCTATGGTGATAAAGGAAATATCCTCAGATGAAATCTGGAAAGAAGCTTTCTGAGAAACTGCATAGTGTTCTGTTAATTCATCTCACAGAGTTACATCTGTATTTCGTGGATCTCTTTGCTAGCCTTATTTCTGGGGAATCTGAGAACAGATATTTCGGATCCCTTTGAAGACTATAGGGCCAAAGGAAATATCCTCCGATAACAAAGAGAAAGAAGCTTTCTGAGAAACTTCTGTGTGTTCTGTGAAATCATCTCACAGAGTTACAGCTTTCCCCTCAAGAAGCCTTTCGCTAAGACAGTTCTTCTGGAATTGGCCAAGTGATATTTGGAAGCCCATAGAGGGCTATGGTGAAAAAGGAAATATCCTCAGATGAAATCTGGAAAGAAGCTTTCTGAGAAACTGCTTAGTGTTCTGTAAATTCATCTCACAGAGTTACATCTGTATTTCGTGGATCTCTTTGCTAGCCTTATTTCTGTGGAATCTGAGAACAGATATTTCCGATCCCTTTGAAGACTATAGGGCCAAAGGAAATATCCCCCGATAACAAAGAGAAAGAAGCTTTCTGAGAAACTTCTTTGTGTTCTGTGAAATCATCTCACAGAGTTACAGCTTTCCCCTCAAGAAGCCTTTCGCTAAGACAGTTCTTGTGGAATTGGCAAAGTGATATTTGGAAGCCCATAGAGGGCTATGGTGAAAAAGGAAATATCCTCAGATGAAATCTGGAAAGAAACTTTCTGAGAAACTGCTTAGTGTTCTGTTAATTCATCTCACAGAGTTACATCTGTATTTCGTGGATCTCTTTGCTAGCCTTATTTCTGTGGAATCTGAGAACAGATATTTCGGATCCCTTTGAAGTCTATGGGGCCAAAGGAAAAATCCTCCGATAACAAAGAGAAAGAAGCTTTCTGAGAAATTTCTTTGTGTTCTGTGAAATCATCTCAGAGAGTTACAGCTTTCCCCTCAAGAAGCCTTTCGCTAAGACAGTTCTTGTGGAATTGGCAAAGTGATATTTGGAAGCCCATAGAGGGCCATGGTGAAAAAGGAAATATCCTCAGATGAAATCTGGAAAGAAGTTTCTGAGAAACTGCTTAGTGTTCTGTTAATTCATCTCACAGAGTTACATCTGTATTTCGTGGATCTCTTTGCTAGCTTTATTTCTGTGGAATCTGAGAACAGATATTTCGGATCCCTTTGAAGACTATAGGGCCAAAGGAAATATCCTCCGATAACAAAGAGAAAGAAGCTTTCTGAGAAACTTCTTTGTGTTCTGTGAAATCATCTCACAGAGTTACAGCTTTCCCCTCAAGAAGCCTTTCGATAAGACAGTTCTTGTGGAATTGGCCAAGTGATATTTGGAAGCCCATAGAGGGCTATGGTGATAAAGGAAATATCCTCAGATGAAATCGGGAAAGAAGCTTTCTGAGAAACTGCATAGTGTTCTGTTAATTCATCTCACAGAGTTACATCTGTATTTCGTGGATCTCTTTGCTAGCCTTATTTCTGGGGAATCTGAGAACAGATATTTCGGATCCCTTTGAAGACTATAGGGCCAAAGGAAATATCCTCCGATAACAAAGAGAAAGAAGCTTTCTGAGAAACTTCTTTGTGTTCGGTGAAATCATCTCACAGAGTTACAGCTTTCCCCTCAAGAAGCCTTTCGATAAGACAGTTCTTGTGGAATTGGCCAAGTGATATTTGGAAGCCCATAGAGGGCTATGGTGAAAAAGGAAATATCCTCAGATGAAATCTGGAAAGAAGCTTTCTGAGAAACTGCTTAGTGTTCTGTTAATTCATCTCACAGAGTTACATCTATATTTCGTGGATCTCTTTGCTAGCCTTATTTCTGTGGAATCTGAGAACAGATACTTCGGATCCCTTTGAAGACTATAGGGCCAAAGGAAAAATCCTCCGATAACAAAGAGAAAGAAGCTTTCTGAGAAACTTCTTTGTGTTCTGTGAAATCATCTCAGAGAGTTACAGCTTTCCCCTCAAGAAGCCTTTCGCTAAGACAGTTCTTGTGGAATTGGCAAAGTGATATTTGGAAGCCCATAGAGGGCCATGGTGAAAAAGGAAATATCCTCAGATGAAATCTGGAAAGAAGCTTTCTGAGAAACTGCTTAGTGTTCTGTTAATTCATCTCACAGAGTTACATCTGTATTTCGTGGATCTCTTTGCTAGCTTTATTTCTGTGGAATCTGAGAACAGATATTTCGGATCCCTTTGAAGACTATAGGGCCAAAGGAAATATCCTCCGATAACAAAGAGAAAGAAGCTTTCTGAGAAACTTCTTTGTGTTCTGTAAAATCATCTCACAGAGTTACAGCTTTCCCCTCAAGAAGCCTTTCGCTAAGACAGTTCTTGTGGAATTGGCAAAGTGATATTTGGAAACCCATAGAGGGCTATGGTGAAAAAGGAAATATCCTCAGATGAAATCTGGAAAGAAGCTTTCTGAGAAACTGCTTAGTGTTCTGTTAATTCATCTCACAGAGTTACATCTGTATTTCGTGGATCTCTTTGCTAGCCTTATTTCTGTGGAATCTGAGAAGAGATATTTCGGATCCCTTTGAAGACTATAGGGCCAAAGGAAAAATCCTCCGATAACAAAGAGAAAGAAGCTTTCTGAGAAACTTCTTTGTGTTCTGTGAAATCATCTCAGAGAGTTACAGCTTTCCCCTCAAGAAGCCTTTCGCTAAGACAGTTCTTGTGAAATTGGCAAAGTGATATTTGGAAGCCCATAGAGGGCCATGGTGAAAAAGGAAATATCCTCAGATGAAATCTGGAAAGAAGCTTTCTGAGAAACTGCTTAGTGTTCTGTTAATTCATCTCACAGAGTTACATCTGTATTTCGTGGATCTCTTTGCTAGCTTTATTTCTGTGGAATCTGAGAACAGATATTTCGGATCCCTTTGAAGACTATAGGGCCAAAGGAAATATCCTCTGATAACAAAGAGAAAGAAGCTTTCTGAGAAACTT
Source organism: Macaca nemestrina (assembly GCF_043159975.1). Classification (NCBI taxonomy): domain Eukaryota; kingdom Metazoa; phylum Chordata; class Mammalia; order Primates; family Cercopithecidae; genus Macaca; species Macaca nemestrina. The sequence continues at coordinate 110,850,874 of NC_092127.1, read as the reverse complement.
CTTTGTGTTCTGTGAAATCATCTCACAGAGTTAGAGCTTTCCCCTCAAGAAGCCTTTCGCTAAGACAGTTCTTGTGGAATTGGCAAAGTGATATTTGGAAGCCCATAGAGGGCCATGGTGAAAAAGGAAATATCCTCAGATGAAATCTGGAAAGAAGCTTTCTGAGAAACTGCTTAGTGTTCTGTTAATTCATCTCACAGAGTTACATCTGTATTTCGTGGATCTCTTTGCTAGCTTTATTTCTGTGGAATCTGAGAACAGATATTTCGGATCCCTTTGAAGACTATAGGGCCAAAGGAAATATCCTCCGATAACAAAGAGAAAGAAGCTTTCTGAGAAACTTCTTAGTGTTCTCTGAAATCATCTCACAGAGTTACAGCTTTCCCCTCAAGAAGCCTTTCGCTAAGACTGTTCTTGTGGAATTGGCAACGTGATATTTGGAAGCCCATAGAGGGCTATGGTGAAAAAGGAAATATCCTCAGATGAAATCTGGAAAGAAGCTTTCTGAGAAACTGCTTAGTGTTCTGTTAATTCATCTCACAGAGTTACATCTGTATTTCGTGGATCTCTTTGCTAGCTTTATTTCTGTGGAATCTGAGAACAGATATTTCGGATCCCTTTGAAGACTATAGGGCCAAAGGAAATATCCTCCGATAACAAAGAGAAAGAAGCTTTCTGAGAAACTTCTTTGTGTTCTGTGAAATCATCTCACAGAGTTACAGCTTTTCCCTCAAGAAGCCTTTCGCTAAGACTGTTCTTGTGGAACTGGCAACGTGATATTTGGAAGCCCATAGAGGGCTCTGGTGAAAAAGGAAATATCCTCAGATGAAATCTGGAAAGAAGCTTTCTGAGAAACTGTTTAGTGTTCTGTTAATTCATCTCACAGAGTTACATCTGTATTTCGTGGATCTCTTTGCTAGCCTTATTTCTGTGGAATCTGAGAACAGATATTTCGGATCCCTTTGAAGACTATAGGGCCAAAGGAAATATCCTCCGATAACAAAGAGAAAGAAGCTTTCTGAGAAACTTCTTTGTGTTCTGTGAAATCATCTCACTAAGTTACAGCTTTCCCCTCAAGAAGCCTTTCGCTAAGACAGTTCTTGTGGAATTGGCCAAGTGATATTTGGAAGCCCATAGAGGGCTATGGTGAAAAAGGAAATATCCTCAGATGAAATCTGGAAAGAAGCTTTCTGAGAAACTGCTTAGTGTTCTGTTAATTCATCTCACAGAGTTACATCTATATTTCGTGGATCTCTTTGCTAGCCTTATTTCTCTGGAATCTGAGAACAGATACTTCGGATCCCTTTGAAGACTATAGGGCCAAAGGAAAAATCCTCCGATAACAAAGAGAAAGAAGCTTTCTGAGAAACTTCTTTGTGTTCTGTGAAATCATCTCAGAGAGTTACAGCTTTCCCCTCAAGAAGCCTTTCGCTAAGACAGTTCTTGTGGAATTGGCAAAGTGATATTTGGAAGCCCATAGAGGGCCATGGTGAAAAAGGAAATATCCTCAGATGAAATCTGGAAAGAAGCTTTCTGAGAAACTGCTTAGTGTTCTGTTAATTCATCTCACAGAGTTACATCTGTATTTCGTTGATCTCTTTGCTAGCTTTATTTCTGTGGAATCTGAGAACAGATATTTCGGATCCCTTTGAAGACTATAGGGCCAAAGGAAATATCCTCCGATAACAAAGAGAAAGAAGCTTTCTGAGAAACTTCTTTGTGTTCTGTGAAATCATCTCACAGAGTTACAGCTTTCCCCTCAAGAAGCCTTTCGCTAAGACAGTTCTTGTGGAATTGGCAAAGTGATATTTGGAAACCCATAGAGGGCTATGGTGAAAAAGGAAATATCCTCAGATGAAATCTGGAAAGAAGCTTTCTGAGAAACTGCTTAGTGTTCTGTTAATTCATCTCACACAGTTACATCTGTATTTCGTGGATCTCTTTGCTAGCCTTATTTCTGTGGAATCTGAGAACAGATATTTCGGATCCCTTTGAAGACTATAGGGCCAAAGGAAAAATCCTCCGATAACAAAGAGAAAGAAGCTTTCTGAGAAACTTCTTTGTGTTCTGTGAAATCATCGCAGAGAGTTACAGCTTTCCCCTCAAGAAGCCTTTCGCTAAGACAGTTCTTGTGGAATTGGCAATGTGATATTTGGAAGCCCATAGAGGGCCATGGTGAAAAAGGAAATATCCTCAGATGAAATCTGGAAAGAAGCTTTCTGAGAAACTGCTTAGTGTTCTGTTAATTCATCTCACAGAGTTACATCTGTATTTCGTGGATCTCTTTGCTAGCTTTATTTCTGTGGAATCTGAGAACAGATATTTCGGATCCCTTTGAAGACTATAGGGCCAAAGGAAATATCCTCTGATAACAAAGAGAAAGAAGCTTTCTGAGAAACTTCTTTGTGTTCTGTGAAATCATCTCACAGAGTTAGAGCTTTCCCCTCAAGAAGCCTTTCGCTAAGACAGTTCTTGTGGAATTGGCAAAGTGATATTTGGAAGCCCATAGAGGGCCATGGTGAAAAAGGAAATATCCTCAGATGAAATCTGGAAAGAAGCTTTCTGAGAAACTGCTTAGTGTTCTGTTAATTCATCTCACAGAGTTACATCTGTATTTCGTGGATCTCTTTGCTAGCTTTATTTCTGTGGAATCTGAGAACAGATATTTCGGATCCCTTTGAAGACTATAGGGCCCAAGGAAATATCCTCCGATAACAAAGAGAAAGAAGCTTTCTGAGAAACTTCTTAGTGTTCTGTGAAATCATCTCACAGAGTTACAGCTTTTCCCTCAAGAAGCCTTTCGCTAAGACTGTTCTTGTGGAATTGGCAACGTGATATTTGGAAGCCCATAGAGGGCTATGGTGAAAAAGGAAATATCCTCAGATGAAATCTGGAAAGAAGCTTTCTGAGAAACTGCTTAGTGTTCTGTTAATTCATCTCACAGAGTTACATCTGTATTTCGTGGATCTCTTTGCTAGCCTTATTTCTGTGGAATCTGAGAACAGATATTTCGGATCCCTTTGAAGACTATAGGGCCAAAGGAAATATCCTCCGATAACAAAGAGAAAGAAGATTTCTGAGAAACTTCTTTGTGTTCTGTGAAATCATCTCACAGAGTTACAGCTTTCCCCTCAAGAAGTCTTTCGCTAAGACAGTTCTTGTGGAATTGGCAAAGTGATATTTGGAAGCCCATAGAGGGCCATGGTGAAAAAGGAAATATCCTCAGATGAAATCTGGAAAGAAGCTTTCTGAGAAACTGCTTAGTGTTCTGTTAATTCATCTCACAGAGTTACATCTGAATTTCGTGGATGTCTTTGCTAGCTTTATTTCTGTGGAATCTGAGAACAGATATTTCGGATCCCTTTGAAGACTATAGGGCCAAAGGAAATATCCTCCGATAACAAAGAGAAAGAAGCTTTCTGAGAAACTTCTTTGTGTTCTGTTAAATCATCTCAGAGAGTTACATCTTTCCCCTCAAGAAGCCTTTCGCTAAGACAGTTCTTGTGGAATTGGCCAAGTGATATTTGGAAGCCCATAGAGGGCTATGGTGAAAAAGGAAATATCCTCAGATGAAATCTGGAAAGAAGCTTTCTGAGAAACTGCTTAGTGTTCTGTTAATTCATCTCACAGAGTTACATCTGTATTTCGTGTATCTCTTTGCTAGCCTTATTTCTGTGGAATCTGAGAACAGATATTTCGGATCCCTTTGAAGACTATAGGGCCAAAGGAAAAATCCTCCGATAACAAAGAGAAAGAAGCTTTCTGAGAAACTTCTTTGTGTTCTGTGAAATCATCTCAGAGAGTTACAGCTTTCCCCTCAAGAAGCCTTTCGCTAAGACAGTTCTTGTGGAATTGGCAAAGTGATATTTGGAAGCCCATAGAGGGCCATGGTGAAAAAGGAAATATCCTCAGATGAAATCTGGAAAGAAGCTTTCTGAGAAACTGCTTAGTGTTCTGTTGATTCATCTCACAGAGTTACATCTGTATTTCGTGGATCTCTTTGCTAGCTTTATTTCTGTGGAATCTGAGAACAGTATTTCGGATCCCTTTGAAGACTATGAGGCCAAAGGAAATATCCTCTGATAACAAAGAGAAAGAAGCTTTCTGAGAAACTTCTTTGTGTTCTGTGAAATCATCTCACAGAGTTAGAGCTTTCCCCTCAAGAAGCCTTTCGCTAAGACAGTTCTTGTGGAATTGGCAAAGTGATATTAGGAAGCCCATAGAGGGCCATGGTGAAAAAGGAAATATCCTCAGATGAAATCTGGAAAGAAGCTTTCTGAGAAACTGCTTAGTGTTCTGTTAATTCATCTCACAGAGTTACATCTGTATTTCGTGGATCTCTTTGCTAGCTTTATTTCTGTGGAATCTGAGAACAGATATTTCGGATCCCTTTGAAGACTATAGGGCCAAAGGAAATATCCTCCGATAACAAAGAGAAAGAAGCTTTCTGAGAAACTTCTTTGTGTTCTGTGAAATCATCTCACAGAGTTACAGCTTTTCCCTCAAGAAGCCTTTCGCTAAGACTGTTCTTGTGGAACTGGCAACGTGATATTTGGAAGCCCATAGAGGGCTCTGGTGAAAAAGGAAATATCCTCAGATGAAATCTCGAAAGAAGCTTTCTGAGAAACTGTTTAGTGTTCTGTTAATTCATCTCACAGAGTTACATCTGTATTTCGTGGATCTCTTTGCTAGCCTTATTTCTGTGGAATCTGAGAACAGATATTTCGGATCCCTTTGAAGACTATAGGGCCAAAGGAAATATCCTCCGATAACAAAGAGAAAGAAGCTTTCTGAGAAACTTCTTTGTGTTCTGTGAAATCATCTCACAGATTTACAGCTTTCCCCTCAAGAAGCCTTTCGCTAAGACAGTTCTTGTGGAATTGGCCAAGTGATATTTGGAAGCCCATAGAGGGCTATGGTGAAAAAGGAAATATCCTCAGATGAAATCTGGAAAGAAGCTTTCTGAGAAACTGCTTAGTGTTCTGTAAATTCATCTCACAGAGTTACATCTGTATTTCGTGGATCTCTTTGCTGGCCTTATTTCTGTGGAATCTGAGAACAGATATTTCGGATCCCTTTGAAGACTATAGGGCCAAAGGAAATATCCCCCGATAACAAAGAGAAAGAAGCTTTCTGAGAAACTTCTTTGTGTTCTGTGAAATCATCTCACAGAGTTACAGCTTTCCCCTCAAGAAGCCTTTCGCTAAGACAGTTCTTGTGGAATTGGCAAAGTGATATTTGGAAGCCCGTAGAGGGCTATGGTGAAAAAGGAAATATCCTCAGATGAAATCTGGAAAGAAACTTTCTGAGAAACTGCTTAGTGTTCTGATAATTCATCTCACAGAGTTACATCTGTATTTCGTGGATCTCTTTGCTAGCCTTATTTCTGTGGAATCTGAGAACAGATATTTCGGATCCCTTTGAAGACTATAGGGCCAAAGGAAATATCCTCCGATAACAAAGAGAAAGAAGCTTTCTGAGAAATTTCTTTGTGTTCTATGAAATCATCTCAGAGAATTACAGCTTTCCCCTCAAGAAGCCTTTCGCTAAGACAGTTCTTGTGGAATTGGCAAAGTGATATTTGGAAGCCCATAGAGGGCCATGGTGAAAAAGGAAATATCCTCAGATGAAATCTGGAAAGAAGTTTCTGAGAAACTGCTTAGTGTTCTGTTAATTCATCTCACAGAGTTACATCTGTATTTCGTGGATCTCTTTGCTAGCTTTATTTCTGTGGAATCTGAGAACAGATATTTCGGATCCCTTTGAAGACTATAGGGCCAAAGGAAATATGCTCCGATAACAAAGAGAAAGAAGCTTTCTGAGAAACTTCTTTGTGTTCTGTGAAATCATCTCACCGAGTTACAGCTTTCCCCTCAAGAAGTCTTTCGCTAAGACAGTTCTTGTGGAATTGGCAAAGTGATATTTGGAAGCCCATAGAGGGCCATGGTGAAAAAGGAAATATCCTCAGATGAAATCTGGAAAGAAGCTTTCTGAGAAACTGCTTAGTGTTCTGTTAATTCATCTCACAGAGTTACATCTGTATTTCGTGGATCTCTTTGCTAGCTTTATTTCTGTGGAATCTGAGAACCGATATTTCGGATCCCTTTGAAGGCTATAGGGCCAAAGGAAATATCCTCCGATAACAAAGAGAAAGAAGCTTTCTGAGAAACTTCTTTGTGTTCTGTGAAATCATCTCACAGAGTTACAGCTTTCCCCTCAAGAAGCCTTTCGCTAAGACAGTTCTTGTGGAATTGGCAAAGTGATATTTGGAAGCCCATAGAGGGCTATGGTGAAAAAGGAAATATCCTCAGATGAAATCTGGAAAGAAGCTTTCTGAGAAACTGCTTAGTGTTCTGTTAATTCATCTCACAGAGTTACATCTGTATTTCGTGGATCTCTTTGCTAGCTTTATTTCTGTGGAATCTGAGAACAGATATTTCGGATCCCTTTGAAGACTATAGGGCCAAAGGAAATATCCTCCGATAACAAAGAGAAAGAAGCTTTCTGAGAAACTTCTTAGTGTTCTCTGAAATCATCTCACAGAGTTACAGCTTTTCCCTCAAGAAGCCTTTCGCTAAGACTGTTCTTGTGGAATTGGCAACGTGATATTTGGAAGCCCATAGAGGGCTATGGTGAAAAAGGAAATATCCTCAGATGAAATCTGGAAAGAAGCTTTCTGAGAAACTGCTTAGTGTTCTGTTAATTCATCTCACAGAGTTACATCTGTATTTCGTGGATCTCTTTGCTAGCTTTATTTCTGTGGAATCTGAGAACAGATATTTCGGATCCCTTTGAAGACTATAGGGCCAAAGGAAATATCCTCCGATAACAAAGAGAAAGAAGCTTTCTGAGAAACTTCTTAGTGTTCTGTGAAATCATCTCACAGAGTTACAGCTTTTCCCTCAAGAAGCCTTTCGCTAAGACTGTTCTTGTGGAATTGGCAACGTGATATTTGGAAGCCCATAGAGGGCTATGGTGAAAAAGGAAATATCCTCAGATGAAATCTGGAAAGAAGCTTTCTGAGAAACTGCTTAGTGTTCTGTTAATTCATCTCACAGAGTTACATCTGTATTTCGTGGATCTCTTTGCTAGCCTTATTTCTGTGGAATCTGAGAACAGATATTTCGGATCCCTTTGAAGACTATAGGGCCAAAGGAAATATCCTCCGATAACAAAGAGAAAGAAGATTTCTGAGAAACTTCTTTGTGTTCTGTGAAATCATCTCACAGAGTTACAGCTTTCCCCTCAAGAAGTCTTTCGCTAAGACAGTTCTTGTGGAATTGGCAAAGTGATATTTGGAAGCCCATAGAGGGCCATGGTGAAAAAGGAAATATCCTCAGATGAAATCTGGAAAGAAGCTTTCTGAGAAACTGCTTAGTGTTCTGTTAATTCATCTCACAGAGTTACATCTGAATTTCGTGGATGTCTTTGCTAGCTTTATTTCTGTGGAATCTGAGAACAGATATTTCGGATCCCTTTGAAGACTATAGGGCCAAAGGAAATATCCTCCGATAACAAAGAGAAAGAAGCTTTCTGAGAAACTTCTTTGTGTTCTGTTAAATCATCTCAGAGAGTTACATCTTTCCCCTCAAGAAGCCTTTCGCTAAGACAGTTCTTGTGGAATTGGCCAAGTGATATTTGGAAGCCCATAGAGGGCTATGGTGAAAAAGGAAATATCCTCAGATGAAATCTGGAAAGAAGCTTTCTGAGAAACTGCTTAGTGTTCTGTTAATTCATCTCACAGAGTTACATCTGTATTTCGTGTATCTCTTTGCTAGCCTTATTTCTGTGGAATCTGAGAACAGATATTTCGGATCCCTTTGAAGACTATAGGGCCAAAGGAAATATCCTCCGATAACAAAGAGAAAGAAGCTTTCTGAGAAACTTCTTTGTGTTCTGTGAAATCATCTCACAGAGTTACAGCTTTCCCCTCAAGAAGCCTTTCGCTAAGACAGTTCTTGTGGAATTGGCAAAGTGATATTTGGAAGCCCATAGAGGGCTATGGTGAAAAAGGAAATATCGTCAGATGAAATCTGGAAAGAAGCTTTCTGAGAAGCTGCTTAGTGTTCTGTTAATTCATCTCACAGAGTTACATCTGTATTTCGTGGATCTCTTTGCTAGCCTTATTTCTGTGGAATCTGAGAACAGATATTTCGGATCCCTTTGAAGACTATAGGGCCAAAGGAAAAATCCTCCGATAACAAAGAGAAAGATGCTTTCTGAGAAACTTCTTTGTGTTCTGTGAAATCATCACAGAGAGTTACAGCTTTCCCCTCAAGAAGCCTTTCGCTAAGACAGTTCTTGTGGAATTGGCAAAGTGATATTTGGAAGCCCATAGAGGGCCATGGTGAAAAAGGAAATATCCTCAGATGAAATCTGGAAAGAAGCTTTCTGAGAAACTGCTTAGTGTTCTGTTGATTCATCTCACAGAGTTACATCTGTATTTCGTGGATCTCTTTGCTAGCTTTATTTCTGTGGAATCTGAGAACAGTATTTCGGATCCCTTTGAAGACTATGAGGCCAAAGGAAATATCCTCTGATAACAAAGAGAAAGAAGCTTTCTGAGAAACTTCTTTGTGTTCTGTGAAATCATCTCACAGAGTTAGAGCTTTCCCCTCAAGAAGCCTTTCGCTAAGACAGTTCTTGTGGAATTGGCAAAGTGATATTAGGAAGCCCATAGAGGGCCATGGTGAAAAAGGAAATATCCTCAGATGAAATCTGGAAAGAAGCTTTCTGAGAAACTGCTTAGTGTTCTGTTAATTCATCTCACAGAGTTACATCTGTATTTCGTGGATCTCTTTGCTAGCTTTATTTCTGTGGAATCTGAGAACAGATATTTCGGATCCCTTTGAAGACTATAGGGCCAAAGGAAATATCCTCCGATAACAAAGAGAAAGAAGCTTTCTGAGAAACTTCTTTGTGTTCTGTGAAATCATCTCACAGAGTTACAGCTTTTCCCTCAAGAAGCCTTTCGCTAAGACTGTTCTTGTGGAACTGGCAACGTGATATTTGGAAGCCCATAGAGGGCTCTGGTGAAAAAGGAAATATCCTCAGATGAAATCTCGAAAGAAGCTTTCTGAGAAACTGTTTAGTGTTCTGTTAATTCATCTCACAGAGTTACATCTGTATTTCGTGGATCTCTTTGCTAGCCTTATTTCTGTGGAATCTGAGAACAGATATTTCGGATCCCTTTGAAGACTATAGGGCCAAAGGAAATATCCTCCGATAACAAAGAGAAAGAAGCTTTCTGAGAAACTTCTTTGTGTTCTGTGAAATCATCTCACAGATTTACAGCTTTCCCCTCAAGAAGCCTTTCGCTAAGACAGTTCTTGTGGAATTGGCCAAGTGATATTTGGAAGCCCATAGAGGGCTATGGTGAAAAAGGAAATATCCTCAGATGAAATCTGGAAAGAAGCTTTCTGAGAAACTGCTTAGTGTTCTGTAAATTCATCTCACAGAGTTACATCTGTATTTCGTGGATCTCTTTGCTGGCCTTATTTCTGTGGAATCTGAGAACAGATATTTCGGATCCCTTTGAAGACTATAGGGCCAAAGGAAATATCCCCCGATAACAAAGAGAAAGAAGCTTTCTGAGAAACTTCTTTGTGTTCTGTGAAATCATCTCACAGAGTTACAGCTTTCCCCTCAAGAAGCCTTTCGCTAAGACAGTTCTTGTGGAATTGGCAAAGTGATATTTGGAAGCCCGTAGAGGGCTATGGTGAAAAAGGAAATATCCTCAGATGAAATCTGGAAAGAAACTTTCTGAGAAACTGCTTAGTGTTCTGATAATTCATCTCACAGAGTTACATCTGTATTTCGTGGATCTCTTTGCTAGCCTTATTTCTGTGGAATCTGAGAACAGATATTTCGGATCCCTTTGAAGACTATAGGGCCAAAGGAAATATCCTCCGATAACAAAGAGAAAGAAGCTTTCTGAGAAATTTCTTTGTGTTCTATGAAATCATCTCAGAGAATTACAGCTTTCCCCTCAAGAAGCCTTTCGCTAAGACAGTTCTTGTGGAATTGGCAAAGTGATATTTGGAAGCCCATAGAGGGCCATGGTGAAAAAGGAAATATCCTCAGATGAAATCTGGAAAGAAGTTTCTGAGAAACTGCTTAGTGTTCTGTTAATTCATCTCACAGAGTTACATCTGTATTTCGTGGATCTCTTTGCTAGCTTTATTTCTGTGGAATCTGAGAACAGATATTTCGGATCCCTTTGAAGACTATAGGGCCAAAGGAAATATGCTCCGATAACAAAGAGAAAGAAGCTTTCTGAGAAACTTTTTTGTGTTCTGTGAAATCATCTCACCGAGTTACAGCTTTCCCCTCAAGAAGTCTTTCGCTAAGACAGTTCTTGTGGAATTGGCAAAGTGATATTTGGAAGCCCATAGAGGGCCATGGTGAAAAAGGAAATATCCTCAGATGAAATCTGGAAAGAAGCTTTCTGAGAAACTGCTTAGTGTTCTGTTAATTCATCTCACAGAGTTACATCTGTATTTCGTGGATCTCTTTGCTAGCTTTATTTCTGTGGAATCTGAGAACCGATATTTCGGATCCCTTTGAAGGCTATAGGGCCAAAGGAAATATCCTCCGATAACAAAGAGAAAGAAGCTTTCTGAGAAACTTCTTTGTGTTCTGTGAAATCATCTCACAGAGTTACAGCTTTCCCCTCAAGAAGCCTTTCGCTAAGACAGTTCTTGTGGAATTGGCAAAGTGATATTTGGAAGCCCATAGAGGGCTATGGTGAAAAAGGAAATATCCTCAGATGAAATCTGGAAAGAAGCTTTCTGAGAAACTGCTTAGTGTTCTGTTAATTCATCTCACAGAGTTACATCTGTATTTCGTGGATCTCTTTGCTAGCTTTATTTCTGTGGAATCTGAGAACAGATATTTCGGATCCCTTTGAAGACTATAGGGCCAAAGGAAATATCCTCCGATAACAAAGAGAAAGAAGCTTTCTGAGAAACTTCTTAGTGTTCTCTGAAATCATCTCACAGAGTTACAGCTTTTCCCTCAAGAAGCCTTTCGCTAAGACTGTTCTTGTGGAATTGGCAACGTGATATTTGGAAGCCCATAGAGGGCTATGGTGAAAAAGGAAATATCCTCAGATGAAATCTGGAAAGAAGCTTTCTGAGAAACTGCTTAGTGTTCTGTTAATTCATCTCACAGAGTTACATCTGTATTTCGTGGATCTCTTTGCTAGCTTTATTTCTGTGGAATCTGAGAACAGATATTTCGGATCCCTTTGAAGACTATAGGGCCAAAGGAAATATCCTCCGATAACAAAGAGAAAGAAGCTTTCTGAGAAACTTCTTTGTGTTCTGTGAAATCATCTCACAGAGTTACAGCTTTTCCCTCAAGAAGCCTTTCGCTAAGACTGTTCTTGTGGAACTTGCAACGTGATATTTGGAAGCCCATAGAGGGCTCTGGTGAAAAAGGAAATATCCTCAGATGAAATCTGGAAAGAAGCTTTCTGAGAAACTGTTTAGTGTTCTGTTAATTCATCTCACAGAGTTACATCTGTATTTCGTGGATCTCTTTGCTAGCCTTATTTCTGTGGAATCTGAGAACAGATATTTCGGATCCCTTTGAAGACTATAGGGCCAAAGGAAATATCCTCCGATAACAAAGAGAAAGAAGCTTTCTGAGAAACTTCTTTGTGTTCTGTGAAATCATCTCACAGAGTTACAGCTTTCCCCTCAAGAAGCCTTTCGCTAAGACAGTTCTTGTGGAATTGGCCAAGTGATATTTGGAAGCCCATAGAGTGCTATGGTGAAAAAGGAAATATCCTCAGATGAAATCTGGAAAGAAGCTTTCTGAGAAACTGCTTAGTGTTCTGTTAATTCATCTCACAGAGTTACATCTATATTTCGTGGATCTCTTTGCTAGCCTTATTTCTCTGGAATCTGAGAACAGATACTTCGGATCCCTTTGAAGACTATAGGGCCAAAGGAAAAATCCTCCGATAACAAAGAGAAAGAAGCTTTCTGAGAAACTTCTTTGTGTTCTGTGAAATCATCTCAGAGAGTTACAGCTTTCCCCTCAAGAAGCCTTTCGCTAAGACAGTTCTTGTGGAATTGGCAAAGTGATATTTGGAAGCCCATAGAGGGCCATGGTGAAAAAGGAAATATCCTCAGATGAAATCTGGAAAGAAGCTTTCTGAGAAACTGCTTAGTGTTCTGTTAATTCATCTCACAGAGTTACATCTGTATTTCGTGGATCTCTTTGCTAGCTTTATTTCTGTGGAATCTGAGAACAGATATTTCGGATCCCTTTGAAGACTATAGGGCCAAAGGAAATATCCTCCGATAACAAAGAGAAAGAAGCTTTCTGAGAAACTTCTTTGTGTTCTGTGAAATCATCTCACAGAGTTACAGCTTTCCCCTCAAGAAGCCTTTCGCTAAGACAGTTCTTGTGGAATTGGCAAAGTGATATTTGGAAACCCATAGAGGGCTATGGTGAAAAAGGAAATATCCTCAGATGAAATCTGGAAAGAAGCTTTCTGAGAAACTGCTTAGTGTTCTGTTAATTCATCTCACACAGTTACATCTGTATTTCGTGGATCTCTTTGCTAGCCTTATTTCTGTGGAATCTGAGAACAGATATTTCGGATCCCTTTGAAGACTATAGGGCCAAAGGAAAAATCCTCCGATAACAAAGAGAAAGAAGCTTTCTGAGAAACTTCTTTGTGTTCTGTGAAATCATCGCAGAGAGTTACAGCTTTCCCCTCAAGAAGCCTTTCGCTAAGACAGTTCTTGTGGAATTGGCAAAGTGATATTTGGAAGCCCATAGAGGGCCATGGTGAAAAAGGAAATATTCTCAGATGAAATCTGGAAAGAAGCTTTCTGAGAAACTGCTTAGTGTTCTGTTAATGCATCTCACAGAGTTACATCTGTATTTCGTGGATCTCTTTGCTAGCTTTATTTCTGTGGAATCTGAGAACAGATATTTCGGATCCCTTTGAAGACTATAGGGCCAAAGGAAATATCCTCTGATAACAAAGAGAAAGAAGCTTTCTGAGAAACTTCTTTGTGTTCTGTGAAATCATCTCACAGAGTTACAGCTTTCCCCTCAAGAAGCCTTTCGCTAAGACAGTTCTTGTGGAATTGGCAAAGTGATATTTGGAAGCCCATAGAGGGCCATGGTGAAAAAGGAAATATCCTCAGATGAAATCTGGAAAGAAGCTTTCTGAGAAACTGCTTAGTGTTCTGTTAATTCATCTCACAGAGTTACATCTGTATTTCGTGGATCTCTTTGCTAGCTTTATTTCTGTGGAATCTGAGAACAGATATTTCGGATCCCTTTGAAGACTATAGGGCCCAAGGAAATATCCTCCGATAACAAAGAGAAAGAAGCTTTCTGAGAAACTTCTTAGTGTTCTGTGAAATCATCTCACAGAGTTACAGCTTTTCCCTCAAGAAGCCTTTCGCTAAGACTGTTCTTGTGGAATTGGCAACGTGATATTTGGAAGCCCATAGAGGGCTATGGTGAAAAAGGAAATATCCTCAGATGAAATCTGGAAAGAAGCTTTCTGAGAAACTGCTTAGTGTTCTGTTAATTCATCTCACAGAGTTACATCTGTATTTCGTGGATCTCTTTGCTAGCCTTATTTCTGTGGAATCTGAGAACAGATATTTCGGATCCCTTTGAAGACTATAGGGCCAAAGGAAATATCCTCCGATAACAAAGAGAAAGAAGATTTCTGAGAAACTTCTTTGTGTTCTGTGAAATCATCTCACAGAGTTACAGCTTTCCCCTCAAGAAGCCTTTCGCTAAGACAGTTCTTGTGGAATTGGCAAAGTGATATTTGGAAGCCCATAGAGGGCCATGGTGAAAAAGGAAATATCCTCAGATGAAATCTGGAAAGAAGCTTTCTGAGAAACTGCTTAGTGTTCTGTTAATTCATCTCACAGAGTTACATCTGAATTTCGTGGATGTCTTTGCTAGCTTTATTTCTGTGGAATCTGAGAACAGATATTTCGGATCCCTTTGAAGACTATAGGGCCAAAGGAAATATCCTCCGACAACAAAGAGAAAGAAGCTTTCTGAGAAACTTCTTTGTGTTCTGTTAAATCATCTCAGAGAGTTACATCTTTCCCCTCAAGAAGCCTTTCGCTAAGACAGTTCTTGTGGAATTGGCCAAGTGATATTTGGAAGCCCATAGAGGGCTATGGTGAAAAAGGAAATATCCTCAGATGAAATCTGGAAAGAAGCTTTCTGAGAAACTGCTTAGTGTTCTGTTAATTCATCTCACAGAGTTACATCTGTATTTCGTGTATCTCTTTGCTAGCCTTATTTCTGTGGAATCTGAGAACAGATATTTCGGATCCCTTTGAAGACTATAGGGCCAAAGGAAATATCCTCTGATAACAAAGAGAAAGAAGCTTTCTGAGAAACTTCTTTGTGTTCTGTGAAATCATCTCACAGAGTTAGAGCTTTCCCCTCAAGAAGCCTTTCGCTAAGACAGTTCTTGTGGAATTGGCAAAGTGATATTAGGAAGCCCATAGAGGGCCATGGTGAAAAAGGAAATATCCTCAGATGAAATCTGGAAAGAAGCTTTCTGAGAAACTGCTTAGTGTTCTGTTAATTCATCTCACAGAGTTACATCTGTATTTCGTGGATCTCTTTGCTAGCTTTATTTCTGTGGAATCTGAGAACAGATATTTCGGATCCCTTTGAAGACTATAGGGCCAAAGGAAATATCCTCCGATAACAAAGAGAAAGAAGCTTTCTGAGAAACTTCTTTGTGTTCTGTGAAATCATCTCACAGAGTTACAGCTTTTCCCTCAAGAAGCCTTTCGCTAAGACTGTTCTTGTGGAACTGGCAACGTGATATTTGGAAGCCAATAGAGGGCTCTGGTGAAAAAGGAAATATCCTCAGATGAAATCTCGAAAGAAGCTTTCTGAGAAACTGTTTAGTGTTCTGTTAATTCATCTCACAGAGTTACATCTGTATTTCGTGGATCTCTTTGCTAGCCTTATTTCTGTGGAATCTGAGAACAGATATTTCGGATCCCTTTGAAGACTATAGGGCCAAAGGAAATATCCTCCGATAACAAAGAGAAAGAAGCTTTCTGAGAAACTTCTTTGTGTTCTGTGAAATCATCTCACAGAGTTAGAGCTTTCCCCTCAAGAAGCCTTTCGCTAAGACAGTTCTTGTGGAATTGGCAAAGTGATATTAGGAAGCCCATAGAGGGCCATGGTGAAAAAGGAAATATCCTCAGATGAAATCTGGAAAGAAGCCTTCTGAGAAACTGCTTAGTGTTCTGTTAATTCATCTCACAGAGTTACATCTGTATTTCGTGGATCTCTTTGCTAGCCTTATTTCTGTGGAATCTGAGAACAGATATTTCGGATCCCTTTGAAGACTCTAGGGCCAAAGGAAATATCCTCCGATAACAAAGAGAAAGAAGCTTTTCGAGAAACTTCTTTGTGTTCTGTGAAATCATCTCACAGAGTTACAGCTTTCCCCTCAAGAAGCCTTTCGCTAAGACAGTTCTTGTGGAATTGGCAAAGTGATATTTGGAAGCCCATAGAGGGCTATGGTGAAAAAGGAAGTATCCTCAGATGAAATCTGGAAAGAAGCTTTCTGAGAAACTGCTTAGTGTTCTGTTAATTCATCTCACAGAGTTACATCTGTATTTCGTGGATCTCTTTGCTAGCCTTATTTCTGTGGAATCTGAGAACAGATACTTCGGATCCCTTTGAAGACTATAGGGCCAAAGGAAAAATCCTCCGATAACAAAGAGAAAGAAGCTTTCTGAGAAACTTCTTTGTGTTCTGTGAAATCATCTCAGAGAGTTACAGCTTTCCCCTCAAGAAGCCTTTCGCTAAGACAGTTCTTTTGGAATTGGCAAAGTGATATTTGGAAGCCCATAGAGGGCCATGGTGAAAAAGGAAATATCCTCAGATGAAATCTGGAAAGAAGTTTCTGAGAAACTGCTTAGTGTTCTGTTAATTCCTCTCACAGAGTTACATCTGTATTTCGTGGATCTCTTTGCTAGCTTTATTTCTGTGGAATTTGAGAACAGATATTTCGGATCCCTTTGAAGACTATAGGGCCAAAGGAAATATGCTCCGATAACAAAGAGCAAGAAGCTTTCTGAGAAACTTCTTTGTGTTCTGTGAAATCATCTCACCGAGTTACAGCTTTCCCCTCAAGAAGCCTTTCGCTAAGACAGTTCTTGTGGAATTGGCAAAGTGATATTTGGAAGCCCATAGAGGGCCATGGTGAAAAAGGAAATATCCTCAGATGAAATCTGGAAAGAAGCTTTCTGAGAAACTGCTTAGTGTTCTGTTAATTCATCTCACAGAGTTACATCTGTATTTCGTGGATCTCTTTGCTAGCTTTATTTCTGTGGAATCTGAGAACAGATATTTCGGATCCCTTTGAAGGCTATAGGGCCAAAGGAAATATCCTCCGATAACAAAGAGAAAGAAGCTTTCTGAGAAACTTCTTTGTGTTCTGTGAAATCATCTCACAGAGTTACAGCTTTCCCCTCAAGAAGCCTTTCGCTAAGACAGTTCTTGTGGAATTGGCAAAGTGATATTTGGAAACCCATAGAGGGCTATGGTGAAAAAGGAAATATCCTCAGATGAAATCTGGAAAGAAGCTTTCTAGGAAACTACTTAGTGTTCTGTTAATTCATCTCACAGTTTTACATCTGTATTTCGTGGATCTCTTTGCTAGCCTTATTTCTGTGGAATCTGAGAACAGATATTTCGGATCCCTTTGAAGACTATAGGGCCAAAGGAAAAATCCTCCGATAACAAAGAGAAAGAAGCTTTCTGAGAAACTTCTTTGTGTTCTGTGAAATCATCTCAGAGAGTTACAGCTTTCCCCTCAAGAAGCCTTTCGCTAAGACAGTTCTTGTGGAATTGGCAATGTGATATTTGGAAGCCCATAGAGGGCCATGGTGAAAAAGGAAATATCCTCAGATGAAATCTGGATAGAAGCTTTCTGAGAAACTCCTTAGTGTCTGTTAATTCATCTCACAGAGTTACATCTGTTTTTCGTGGATCTCTTTGCTAGCTTTATTTCTGTGGAATCTGAGAACAGATATTTCGGATCCCTTTGAAGACTATAGGGCCAAAGGAAATATCCTCTGATAACAAAGAGCAAGAAGCTTTCTGAGAAACTTCTTTGTGTTCTGTGAAATCATCTCACAGAGTTACAGCTTTCCCCTCATGAAGCCTTTCGCTAAGACAGTTCTTGTGGAATTGGCAAAGTGATATTTGGAAGCCCATAGAGGGCTATGGTGAAAAAGGAAATATCCTCAGATGAAATCTGGAAAGAAGCTTTCTGAGAAACTGCTTAGTGTTCTGTTAATTCATCTCACAGAGTTACATCTGTATTTCGTGGATCTCTTTCCTAGCCTTATTTCTGTGGAATCTGAGAACAGATATTTCGGATCCCTTTGAAGACTATAGGGCCAAAGGAAATATCCCCCGATAACAAAGAGAAAGAAGCTTTCTGAGAAACTTCTTTGTGTTCTGTGAAATCATCTCACAGAGATACAGCTTTCCCCTCAAGAAGCCTTTCGCTAAGACAGTTCTTGTGGAATTGGCAAAGTGATATTTGGAAGCCCATAGAGGGCTATGGTGAAAAAGGAAATATCCTCAGATGAAATCTGGAAAGAAACTTTCTGAGAAACTGCTTAGTGTTCTGTTAATTCATCTCACAGAGTTACATCTGTATTTCGTGGATCTCTTTGCTAGCCTTATTTCTGTGGAATCTGAGAACAGATATTTCGGATCCCTTTGAAGACTATAGGGCCAAAGGAAAAATCCTCCGATAACAAAGAGAAAGAAGCTTTCTGAGAAATTTCTTTGTGTTCTGTGAAATCATCTCAGAGAGTTACAGCTTTCCCCTCAAGAAGCCTTTCGCTAAGACAGTTCTTGTGGAATTGGCAAAGTGATATTTGGAAGCCCATAGAGGGCCATGGTGAAAAAGGAAATATCCTCAGATGAAATCTGCAAAGAAGTTTCTGAGAAACTGCTTAGTGTTCTGTTAATTCATCTCACAGAGTTACATCTGTATTTCGTGGATCTCTTTGCTAGCTTTATTTCTGTGGAATCTGAGAACCGATACTTCGGATCCCTTTGAAGACTATAGGGCCAAAGGAAATATCCTCCGATAACAAAGAGAAAGAAGCTTTCTGAGAAACTTCTTTGTGTTCTGTGAAATCATCTCACAGAGTTACAGCTTTTCCCTCAAGATAGCCTTTCGATAAGACAGTTCTTGTGGAATTGGCCAAGTGATATTTGGAAGCCCATAGAGGGCTATGATGATAAAGGAAATATCCTCAGATGAAATCTGGAAAGAAGCTTTCTGAGAAACTGCTTAGTGTTCTGTTAATTCATCTCACAGAGTTACATCTGTATTTCGTGGATCTCTTTGCTAGCCTTATTTCTGTGGAATCTGAGAACAGATATTTCGGATCCCTTTGAAGACTATAGGGCCAAAGGAAATATCCTCCGATAACAAAGAGAAAGAAGCTTTCTGAGAAACTTCTTTGTGTTCTGTGAAATCATCTCAGAGAGTTACAGCTTTCCCCTCAAGCAGCCTTTCGCTAAGACAGTTCTTGTGGAATTGGCCAAGTGATATTTGGAAGCCCATAGAGGGCTATGATGATAAAGGAAATATCCTCAGATGAAATCTGGAAAGAAGCTTTCTGAGAAACTGCTTAGTGTTCTGTTAATTCATCTCACAGAGTTACATCTGTATTTCGTGGATCTCTTTGCTAGCCTTATTTCTGTGGAATCTGAGAACAGATATTTCGGATCCCTTTGAAGACTATAGGGCCAAAGGAAATATCCTCCGATAACAAAGAGAAAGAAGCTTTTCGAGAAACTTCTTTGTGTTCTGTGAAATCATCTCACAGAGTTACAGCTTTCCCCTCAAGAAGCCTTTCGCTAAGACAGTTCTTGTGGAATTGGCAAAGTGATATTTGGAAGCCCATAGAGGGCTATGGTGAAAAAGGAAGTATCCTCAGATGAAATCTGGAAAGAAGCTGTCTGAGAAACTGCTTAGTGTTCTGTTAATTCATCTCACAGAGTTACATCTGTATTTCGTGGATCTCTTTGCTAGCCTTATTTCTGTGGAATCTGAGAACAGATATTTCGGTTCCCTTTGAAGACTATAGGGCCAACGGAAAAATCCTCCGATAACAAAGAGAAAGAAGCTTTCTGAGAAACTTCTTTGTGTTCTGTGAAATCATCTCAGAGAGTTACAGCTTTCCCCTCAAGAAGCCTTTCGCTAAGACAGTTCTTTTGGAATTGGCAAAGTGATATTTGGAAGCCCATAGAGGGCCATGGTGAAAAAGGAAATATCCTCAGATGAAATCTGGAAAGAAGCTTTCTGAGAAACTGCTTAGTGTTCTGTTAATTCATCTCACAGAGTTACATCTGTATTTCGTGGATCTCTTTGCTAGCTTTATTTCTGTGGAATCTGAGAACAGATATTTCGGATCCCTTTGAAGATTATAGGGCCAAAGGAAATATCCTCCGATAACAAAGAGAAAGAAGCTTTCTGAGAAACTTCTTTGTGTTCTGTGAAATCATCTCACAGAGTTACAGCTTTTCCCTCAAGAAGCCTTTCGCTAAGACTGTTCTTGTGGAATTGGCAACGTGATATTTGGAAGCCCATAGAGGGCTATGGTGAAAATGGAAATATCCTCAGATGAAATCTGGAAAGAAGCTTTCTGAGAAACTGCTTAGTGTTCTGTTAATTCATCTCACAGAGTTACATCTGTATATCGTGGATCTCTTTGCTAGCCTTATTTCTGTGGAATCTGAGAACAGATATTTCGGATCCCTTTGAAGACTATAGGGCCAAAGGAAAAATCCTCCGAAAACAAAGAGAAAGAAGCTTTCTGAGAAACTTCTTTGTGTTCTGTGAAATCATCTCACAGAGTTACAGCTTTCCCCTCAAGAAGCCTTTCGCTAAGACAGTTCTTGTGGAATTGGCCAAGTGATATTTGGAAGCCCATAGAGGGCTATGGTGAAAAAGGAAATATCCTCAGATGAAATCTGGAAAGAAGCTTTCTGAGAAACTGCTTAGTGTTCTGTTAATTCATCTCACAGAGTTACATCTGTATTTCATGGATCTCTTTGCTAGCCTTATTTCTGTGGAATCTGAGAACAGATATTTCGGATCCCTTTGAAGACTATAGGGCCAAAGGAAAAATCCTCCGATAACAAAGAGAAAGATGCTTTCTGAGAAACTTCTTTGTGTTCTGTGAAATCATCTCAGAGAGTTACAGCTTTCCCCACAAGAAGCCTTTCGATAAGACAGTTCTTGTGGAATTGGCAAAGTGATATTTGGAAGCCCATAGAGGGCCATGGTGAAAAAGGAAATATCCTCAGATGAAATCTGGAAAGAAGCTTTCTGAGAAACTGCTTAGTGTTCTGTTAATTCATCTCACAGAGTTACATCTGTATTTCGTGGATCTCTTTGCTAGCCTTATTTCTGTGGAATCTGAGAACAGATATTTCGGATCCCTTTGAAGACTATAGGGCCAAAGGAAATATCCTCCGATAACAAAGAGAAAGAAGCTTTCTGAGAAACTTCTTTGTGTTCTGTGAAATCATCTCACAGAGTTACAGCTTTCCCCTCAAGAAGCCTTTCGCTAAGACAGTTCTTGTGGAATTGGCAAAGTGATATTTGGAAGCCCATAGAGGGCTATGGTGAAAAAGGAAATATCCTCAGATGAAATCTGGAAAGAAGCTTTCTAGGAAACTGCTTAGTGTTCTGTTAATTCATCTCACAGATTTACATCTGTATTTCGTGGATCTCTTTGCTAGCCTTATTTCTGTGGAATCTGAGAACAGATATTTCGGATCCCTTTGAAGACTATAGGGCCAAAGGAAATATCCTCCGATAACAAAGAGAAAGAAGCTTTCTGAGAAACTTCTTTGTGTTCTGTGAAATCATCTCAGAGAGATACAGCTTTCCCCTCAAGAAGCCTTTCGCTAAGACAGTTCTTGTGGAATTGGCAAAGTGATATTTGGAAGCCCATAGAGGGCTATGGTGAAAAAGGAAATATCCTCAGATGAAATCTGGAAAGAAACTTTCTGAGAAACTGCTTAGTGTTCTGTTAATTCATCTCACAGAGTTACATCTGTATTTCGTGGATCTCTTTGCTAGCCTTATTTCTGTGGAATCTGAGAACAGATATTTCGGATCCCTTTGAAGACTATAGGGCCAAAGGAAAAATCCTCCGATAACAAAGAGAAAGAAGCTTTCTGAGAAATTTCTTTGTGTTCTGTGAAATCATCTCAGAGAGTTACAGCTTTCCCCTCAAGAAGCCTTTCGCTAAGACAGTTCTTGTGGAATTGGCAAAGTGATATTTGGAAGCCCATAGAGGGCCATGGTGAAAAAGGAAATATCCTCAGATGAAATCTGGAAAGAAGTTTCTGAGAAACTGCTTAGTGTTCTGTTAATTCATCTCACAGAGTTACATCTGTATTTCGTGGATCTCTTTGCTAGCTTTATTTCTGTGGAATCTGAGAACCGATACTTCGGATCCCTTTGAAGACTATAGGGCCAAAGGAAATATCCTCCGATAACAAAGAGAAAGAAGCTTTCTGAGAAACTTCTTTGTGTTCTGTGAAATCATCTCACAGAGTTACAGCTTTTCCCTCAAGATAGCCTTTCGATAAGATAGTTCTTGTGGAATTGGCCAAGTGATATTTGGAAGCCCATAGAGGGCTATGATGATAAAGGAAATATCCTCAGATGAAATCTGGAAAGAAGCTTTCTGAGAAACTGCTTAGTGTTCTGTTAATTCATCTCACAGAGTTACATCTGTATTTCGTGGATCTCTTTGCTAGCCTTATTTCTGTGGAATCTGAGAACAGATATTTCGAATCCCTTTGAAGACTATAGGGCCAAAGGAAATATCCTCCGATAACAAAGAGAAAGAAGCTTTCTGAGAAACTTCTTTGTGTTCTGTGAAATCATCTCAGAGAGTTACAGCTTTCCCCTCAAGCAGCCTTTCGCTAAGAAAGTTCTTGTGGAATTGGCCAAGTGATATTTGGAAGCCCATAGAGGGCTATGATGATAAAGGAAATATCCTCAGACGAAATCTGGAAAGAAGCTTTCTGAGAAACTGCTTAGTGTTCTGTTAATTCATCTCACAGAGTTACATCTGTATTTCGTGGATCTCTTTGCTAGCCTTATTTCTGTGGAATCTGAGAACAGATATTTCGGATCCCTTTGAAGACTATAGGGCCAAAGGAAATATCCTCCGATAACAAAGAGAAAGAAGCTTTTCGAGAAACTTCTTTGTGTTCTGTGAAATCATCTCACAGAGTTACAGCTTTCCCCTCAAGAAGCCTTTCGCTAAGACAGTTCTTGTGGAATTGGCAAAGTGATATTTGGAAGCCCATAGAGGGCTATGGTGAAAAAGGAAGTATCCTCAGATGAAATCTGGAAAGAAGCTGTCTGAGAAACTGCTTAGTGTTCTGTTAATTCATCTCACAGAGTTACATCTGTATTTCGTGGATCTCTTTGCTAGCCTTATTTCTGTGGAATCTGAGAACAGATATTTCGGTTCCCTTTGAAGACTATAGGGCCAAAGGAAAAATCCTCCGATAACAAAGAGAAAGAAGCTTTCTGAGAAACTTCTTTGTGTTCTGTGAAATCATCTCAGAGAGTTACAGCTTTCCCCTCAAGAAGCCTTTCGCTAAGACAGTTCTTTTGGAATTGGCAAAGTGATATTTGGAAGCCCATAGAGGGCCATGGTGAAAAAGGAAATATCCTCAGATGAAATCTGGAAAGAAGCTTTCTGAGAAACTGCTTAGTGTTCTGTTAATTCATCTCACAGAGTTACATCTGTATTTCGTGGATCTCTTTGCTAGCTTTATTTCTGTGGAATCTGAGAACAGATATTTCGGATCCCTTTGAAGATTATAGGGCCAAAGGAAATATCCTCCGATAACAAAGAGAAAGAAGCTTTCTGAGAAACTTCTTTGTGTTCTGTGAAATCATCTCACAGAGTTACAGCTTTTCCCTCAAGAAGCCTTTCGCTAAGACTGTTCTTGTGGAATTGGCAACGTGATATTTGGAAGCCCATAGAGGGCTATGGTGAAAAAGGAAATATCCTCAGATGAAATCTGGAAAGAAGCTTTCTGAGAAACTGCTTAGTGTTCTGTTAATTCATCTCACAGAGTTAAATCTGTATTTCGAGGATCTCTTTGCTAGCCTTATTTCTGTGGAATCTGAGAACAGATATTTCGGATCCCTTTGAAGACTATAGGGCCAAAGGAAATATCCTCCGATAACAAAGAGAAAGAAGCTTTCTGAGAAACTTCTTTGTGTTCCGTGAAATCATCTCACAGAATTACAGCTTTCCCCTCAAGAAGCCTTTCGCTAAGACAGTTCTTGTGGAATTGGCCAAGTGATATTTGGAAGCCCATAGAGGGCCATGGTGAAAAAGGAAATATCCTCAGATGAAATCTGGAAAGAAGCTTTCTGAGAAACTGCTTAGTGTTCTGTTAATTCATCTCACAGAGTTACATCTGTATATCGTGGATCTCTTTGCTAGCCTTATTTCTGTGTAATCTGAGAACAGATATTTCGGATCCCTCTGAAGACTATAGGGCCAAAGGAAAAATCCTCCGAAAACAAAGAGAAAGAAGCTTTCTGAGAAACTTCTTTGTGTTCTGTGAAATCATCTCACAGAGTTACAGCTTTCCCCTCAAGAAGCCTTTCGCTAAGACAGTTCTTGTGGAATTGGCCAAGTGATATTTGGAAGCCCATAGAGGGCTATGGTGAAAAAGGAAATATCCTCAGATGAAATCTGGAAAGAAGCTTTCTGAGAAACTGCTTAGTGTTCTGTTAATTCATCTCACAGAGTTACATCTGTATTTCATGGATCTCTTTGCTAGCCTTATTTCTGTGGAATCTGAGAACAGATATTTCGGATCCCTTTGAAGACTATAGGGCCAAAGGAAAAATCCTCCGATAACAAAGAGAAAGATGCTTTCTGAGAAACTTCTTTGTGTTCTGTGAAATCGTCTCAGAGAGTTACAGCTTTCCCCTCAAGAAGCCTTTCGATAAGACAGTTCTTGTGGAATTGGCAAAGTGATATTTGGAAGCCCATAGAGGGCCATGGTGAAAAAGGAAATATCCTCAGATGAAATCTGGAAAGAAGCTTTCTGAGAAACTGCTTAGTGTTCTGTTAATTCATCTCACAGAGTTACATCTGTATTTCGTGGATCTCTTTGCTAGCCTTATTTCTGTGGAATCTGAGAACAGATATTTCGGATCCCTTTGAAGACTATAGGGCCAAAGGAAATATCCTCTGATAACAAAGAGAAAGAAGCTTTCTGAGAAACTTCTTTGTGTTCTGTGAAATCATCTCACAGAGTTACAGCTTTCCCCTCAAGAAGCCTTCGCTAAGACAGTTCTTGTGGAATTGGCCAAGTGATATTTGGAAGCCCATAGAGGGCTATGGTGAAAAAGGAAATATCCTCAGATGAAATCTGGAAAGAAGCTTTCTGAGAAACTGCTTAGTGTTCTGTTAATTCATCTCACAGAGTTACATCTGTATTTCGTGGATCTCTTTGCTAGCCTTATTTCTGTGGAATCTGAGAAGAGATATTTCGGATCCCTTTGAAGACTATAGGGCCAAAGGAAATATCCTCCGATAACAAAGAGAAAGAAGCTTTCTGAGAAACTTCTTTGTGTTCTGTGAAATCATCTCACAGAGTTACAGCTTTCCCCTCAAGAAGCCTTTCGCTAAGACAGTTCTTGTGGAATTGGCAAAGTGATATTTGGAAGCCCATAGAGGGCTATGGTGAAAAAGGAAATATCCTCAGATGAAATCTGGATAGAAGCTTTCTAGGAAACTGCTTAGTGTTCTGTTAATTCATCTCACAGATTTACATCTGTATTTCGTGGATCTCTTTGCTAGCCTTATTTCTGTGGAATCTGAGAACAGATATTTCGGATCCCTTTGAAGACTATAGGGCCAAAGGAAAAATCCTCCGATAACAAAGAGAAAGAAGCTTTCTGAGAAACTTCTTTGTGTTCTGTGAAATCATCTCAGAGAGTTACAGCTTTCCCCTCAAGAAGCCTTTCGCTAAGACAGTTCTTGTGGAATTGGCAAAGTGATATTTGGAAGCCCATAGAGGGCCATGGTGAAAAAGGAAATATCCTCAGATGAAATCTGGAAAGAAGCTTTCTGAGAAACTCCTTAGTGTCTGTTAATTCATCTCACAGAGTTACATCTGTATTTCGTGGATCTCTTTGCTAGCTTTATTTCTGTGGAATCTGAGAACAGATATTTCGGATCCCTCTGAAGACTATAGGGCCAAAGGAAATATCCTCTGATAACAAAGAGAAAGAAGCTTTCTGAGAAACTTCTTTGTGTTCTGTGAAATCATCTCACAGAGTTACAGCTTTCCCCTCAAGAAGCCTTTCGCTAAGACAGTTCTTGTGGAATTTGCAAAGTGATATTTGGGAGCCCATAGAGGGCCATGGTGAAAAAGGAAATATCCTCAGATGAAATCTGGAAAGAAGCTTTCTGAGAAACTGCTTAGTGTTCTGTTAATTCATCTCACAGAGTTACATCTGTATTTCGTGGATCTCTTTACTAGCTTTATTTCTGTGGAATCTGAGAACAGATATTTCGGATCCCTTTGAAGACTATAGGGCCAAAGGAAATATCCTCCGATAACAAAGAGAAAGAAGCTTTCTGAGAAACTTCTTTGTGTTCTGTGAAATCATCTCACAGAGTTACAGCTTTTCCCTCAAGAAGCCTTTCGCTAAGACTGTTCTTGTGGAATTGGCAACGTGATATTTGGAAGCCCATAGAGGGCTATGGTGAAAAACGAAATATCCTCCGATGAAATCTGGAAAGAAGCTTTCTGAGAAACTGCTTAGTGTTCTGTTAATTCATCTCACAGAGTTACATCTGTATTTCGTGGATCTCTTTGCTAGCCTTATTTCTGTGGAATCTGAGAACAGATATTTCGGATCCCTTTGAAGACTATAGGGCCAAAGGAAATATCCTCCGATAACAAAGAGAAAGAAGATTTCTGAGAAACTTCTTTGTGTTCTGTGAAATCATCTCACAGAGTTACAGCTTTCCCCTCAAGAAGCCTTTCGATAAGACAGTTCTTGTGGAATTGGCCAAGTGATATTTGGAAGACCATAGAGGGCTATGGTGAAAAAGGAAATATCCTCAGATGAAATCTGGAAAGAAGCTTTCTGAGAAACTGCTTAGTGTTCTGTAAATTCATCTCACAGAGTTACATCTGTATTTCGTGGATCTCTTTGCTAGCCTTATTTCTGTGGAATCTGAGAACACATATTTCGGATCCCTTTGAAGACTATAGGGCCAAAGGAAATATCCTCCGATAACAAAGAGAAAGAAGCTTTCTGAGAAAATTCTTTGTGTTCTGTGAAATCATCTCACAGAGTTACAGCTTTTCCCTCAAGATAGCCTTTCGATAAGACAGTTCTTGTGGAATTGGCCAAGTGATATTTGGAAGCCCATAGAGGGCTATGATGATAAAGGAAATATCCTCAGATGAAATCTGGAAAGAAGCTTTCTGAGAAACTGCTTAGTGTTCTGTTAATTCATCTCACAGAGATACATCTGTATTTCGTGGATCTCTTTTCTAGCCTTATTTCTGTGGAATCTGAGAACAGATATTTCGGATCCCTTTGAAGACTATAGGGCCAAAGGAAATATCCTCCGATAACAAAGAGAAAGAAGCTTTTCGAGAAACTTCTTTGTGTTCTGTGAAATCATCTCACAGAGTTACAGCTTTCCCCTCAAGAAGCCTTTCGCTAAGACAGTTCTTGTGGAATTGGCAAAGTGATATTTGGAAGCCCATAGAGGGCTATGGTGAAAAAGGAAGTATCCTCAGATGAAATCTGGAAAGAAGCTTTCTGAGAAACTGCTTAGTGTTCTGTTAATTCATCTCACAGAGTTACATCTGTATTTCGTGGATCTCTTTGCTAGCCTTATTTCTGTGGAATCTGAGAACAGATACTTCGGATCCCTTTGAAGACTATAGGGCCAAAGGAAAAATCCTCCGATAACAAAGAGAAAGAAGCTTTCTGAGAAACTTCTTTGTGTTCTGTGAAATCATCTCAGAGAGTTACAGCTTTCCCCTCAAGAAGCCTTTCGCTAAGACAGTTCTTTTGGAATTGGCAAAGTGATATTTGGAAGCCCATAGAGGGCCATGGTGAAAAAGGAAATATCCTCAGATGAAATCTGGAAAGAAGTTTCTAAGAAACTGCTTAGTGTTCTGTTAATTCATCTCACAGAGTTACATCTGTATTTCGTGGATCTCTTTGCTAGCTTTATTTCTGTGGAATCTGAGAACAGATATTTCGGATCCCTTTGAAGACTATAGGGCCAAAGGAAATATGCTCCGATAACAAAGAGAAAGAAGCTTTCTGAGAAACTTCTTTGTGTTCTGTGAAATCATCTCAGAGAGTTACAGCTTTCCCCTCAAGAAGCCTTTCGCTAAGACAGTTCTTGTGGAATTGGCAAAGTGATATTTGGAAGCCCATAGAGGGCCATGGTGAAAAAGGAAATATCCTCAGATGAAATCTGGAAAGAAGCTTTCTGAGAAACTGCTTAGTGTTCTGTTAATTCATCTCACAGAGTTACATCTGTATTTCGTGGATCTCTTTGCTAGCCTTATTTCTGTGGAATCTGAGAACAGATATTTCGGATCCCTTTGAAGACTATAGGGCCAAAGGAAAAATCCTCCGATAACAAAGAGAAAGAAGTTTTCTGAGAAACTTCTTTGTGTTCTGTGAAATCATCTCAGAGAGTTACAGCTTTCCCCTCAAGAAGCCTTTCGCTAAGACAGTTCTTGTGGAATTGGCAATGTGATATTTGGAAGCCCATAGAGGGCCATGGTGAAAAAGGAAATATCCTCAGATGAAATCTGGAAAGAAGCTTTCTGAGAAAATCCTTAGTGTCTGTTAATTCATCTCACAGAGTTACATCTGTATTTCGTGGATCTCTTTGCTAGCTTTATTTCTGTGGAATCTGAGAACAGATATTTCGGATCCCTTTGAAGACTATAGGGCCAAAGGAAATATCCTCCGATAACAAAGAGAAAGAAGCTTTCTGAGAAACTTCTTTGTGTTCTGTGAAATCATCTCACAGAGTTACAGCTTTCCCCTCATGAAGCCTTTCGCTAAGACAGTTCTTGTGGAATTGGCAAAGTGATATTTGGAAGCCCATAGAGGGCCATGGTGAAAAAGGAAATATCCTCAGATGAAATCTGGAAAGAAGCTTTCTGAGAAACTGCTTAGTGTTCTGTTAATTCATCTCACAGAGTTACATCTGTATTTCGTGGATCTCTTTGCTAGCCTTATTTCTATGGAATCTGAGAACAGATATTTCGGATCCCTTTGAAGACTATAGGGCCAAAGGAAAAATCCTCCGATAACAAAGAGAAAGAAGCTTTCTGAGAAACTTCTTTGTGTTCTGCGAAATCATCTCAGAGAGTTACAGCTTTCCCCTCAAGAAGCCTTTCGCTAAGACAGTTCTTGTGGAATTGGCAATGTGATATTTGGAAGCCCATTGAGGGCCATGGTGAAAAAGGAAATATCCTCAGATGAAATCTGGAAAGAAGCTTTCTGAGAAACTCCTTAGTGTCTGTTAATTCATCTCACAGAGTTACATCTGTATTTCGTGGATCTCTTTGCTAGCTTTATTTCTGTGGAATCTGAGAACAGATATTTCGGATCCCTCTGAAGACTATAGGGCCAAAGGAAATATCCTCTGATAAAAAAGAGAAAGAAGCTTTCTGAGAAACTTCTTTGTGTTCTGTGAAATCATCTCACAGAGTTACAGCTTTCCCCTCATGAAGCCTTTCGCTAAGACAGTTCTTGTGGAATTGGCAAAGTGATATTTGGAAGCCCATAGAGGGCCATGGTGAAAAAGGAAATATCCTCAGATGAAATCTGGAAAGAAGCTTTCTGAGAAACTGCTTAGTGTTCTGTTAATTCATCTCACAGAGTTACATCTGTATTTCGTGGATCTCTTTACCAGCTTTATTTCTGTGGAATCTGAGAACAGATATTTCGGATCCCTTTGAAGACTATAGGGCCAAAGGAAATATCCTCCGATAACAAAGAGAAAGAAACTTTCTGAGAAACTTCTTTGTGTTCTGTGAAATCATCTCACAGAGTTACAGCTTTTCCCTCAAGAAGCCTTTCGCTAAGACTGTTCTTGTGGAATTGGCAACGTGATATTTGGAAGCCCATAGAGGGCTATGGTGAAAAACGAAATATCCTCAGATGAAATCTGGAAAGAAGCTTTCTGAGAAACTGCTTAGTGTTCTGTTAATTCATCTCACAGAGTTACATCTGTATTTCGTGGATCTCTTTGCTAGCCTTATTTCTGTGGAATCTGAGAACAGATATTTCGGATCCCTTTGAAGACTATAGGGCCAAAGGAAATATCCTCCGATAACAAAGAGAAAGAAGCTTTCTGAGAAACTTCTTTGTGTTCTGTGAAATCATCTCACAGAGTTACAGCTTTCCCCTCAAGAAGCCTTTCGCTAAGACAGTTCTTTTGGAATTGGCAAAGTGATATTTGGAAGCCCATAGAGGGCCATGGTGAAAAAGGAAATATCCTCAGATGAAATCTGGAAAGAAGTTTCTAAGAAACTGCTTAGTGTTCTGTTAATTCATCTCACAGAGTTACATCTGTATTTCGTGGATCTCTTTGCTAGCTTTATTTCTGTGGAATCTGAGAACAGATATTTCGGATCCCTTTGAAGACTATAGGGCCAAAGGAAATATGCTCCGATAACAAAGAGAAAGAAGCTTTCTGAGAAACTTCTTTGTGTTCTGTGAAATCATCTCAGAGAGTTACAGCTTTCCCCTCAAGAAGCCTTTCGCTAAGACAGTTCTTGTGGAATTGGCAAAGTGATATTTGGAAGCCCATAGAGGGCCATGGTGAAAAAGGAAATATCCTCAGATGAAATCTGGAAAGAAGCTTTCTGAGAAACTGCTTAGTGTTCTGTTAATTCATCTCACAGAGTTACATCTGTATTTCGTGGATCTCTTTGCTAGCCTTATTTCTGTGGAATCTGAGAACAGATATTTCGGATCCCTTTGAAGACTATAGGGCCAAAGGAAAAATCCTCCGATAACAAAGAGAAAGAAGTTTTCTGAGAAACTTCTTTGTGTTCTGTGAAATCATCTCAGAGAGTTACAGCTTTCCCCTCAAGAAGCCTTTCGCTAAGACAGTTCTTGTGGAATTGGCAATGTGATATTTGGAAGCCCATAGAGGGCCATGGTGAAAAAGGAAATATCCTCAGATGAAATCTGGAAAGAAGCTTTCTGAGAAAATCCTTAGTGTCTGTTAATTCATCTCACAGAGTTACATCTGTATTTCGTGGATCTCTTTGCTAGCTTTATTTCTGTGGAATCTGAGAACAGATATTTCGGATCCCTTTGAAGACTATAGGGCCAAAGGAAATATCCTCCGATAACAAAGAGAAAGAAGCTTTCTGAGAAACTTCTTTGTGTTCTGTGAAATCATCTCACAGAGTTACAGCTTTCCCCTCATGAAGCCTTTCGCTAAGACAGTTCTTGTGGAATTGGCAAAGTGATATTTGGAAGCCCATAGAGGGCCATGGTGAAAAAGGAAATATCCTCAGATGAAATCTGGAAAGAAGCTTTCTGAGAAACTGCTTAGTGTTCTGTTAATTCATCTCACAGAGTTACATCTGTATTTCGTGGATCTCTTTGCTAGCCTTATTTCTATGGAATCTGAGAACAGATATTTCGGATCCCTTTGAAGACTATAGGGCCAAAGGAAAAATCCTCCGATAACAAAGAGAAAGAAGCTTTCTGAGAAACTTCTTTGTGTTCTGCGAAATCATCTCAGAGAGTTACAGCTTTCCCCTCAAGAAGCCTTTCGCTAAGACAGTTCTTGTGGAATTGGCAATGTGATATTTGGAAGCCCATTGAGGGCCATGGTGAAAAAGGAAATATCCTCAGATGAAATCTGGAAAGAAGCTTTCTGAGAAACTCCTTAGTGTCTGTTAATTCATCTCACAGAGTTACATCTGTATTTCGTGGATCTCTTTGCTAGCTTTATTTCTGTGGAATCTGAGAACAGATATTTCGGATCCCTCTGAAGACTATAGGGCCAAAGGAAATATCCTCTGATAAAAAAGAGAAAGAAGCTTTCTGAGAAACTTCTTTGTGTTCTGTGAAATCATCTCACAGAGTTACAGCTTTCCCCTCATGAAGCCTTTCGCTAAGACAGTTCTTGTGGAATTGGCAAAGTGATATTTGGAAGCCCATAGAGGGCCATGGTGAAAAAGGAAATATCCTCAGATGAAATCTGGAAAGAAGCTTTCTGAGAAACTGCTTAGTGTTCTGTTAATTCATCTCACAGAGTTACATCTGTATTTCGTGGATCTCTTTACCAGCTTTATTTCTGTGGAATCTGAGAACAGATATTTCGGATCCCTTTGAAGACTATAGGGCCAAAGGAAATATCCTCCGATAACAAAGAGAAAGAAACTTTCTGAAAAAACTTCTTTGTGTTCTGTGAAATCATCTCACAGAGTTACAGCTTTTCCCTCAAGAAGCCTTTCGCTAAGACTGTTCTTGTGGAATTGGCAACGTGATATTTGGAAGCCCATAGAGGGCTATGGTGAAAAACGAAATATCCTCAGATGAAATCTGGAAAGAAGCTTTCTGAGAAACTGCTTAGTGTTCTGTTAATTCATCTCACAGAGTTACATCTGTATTTCGTGGATCTCTTTGCTAGCCTTATTTCTGTGGAATCTGAGAACAGATATTTCGGATCCCTTTGAAGACTATAGGGCCAAAGGAAATATCCTCCGATAACAAAGAGAAAGAAGATTTCTGAGAAACTTCTTTGTGTTCTGTGAAATCATCTCACAGAGTTACAGCTTTCCCCTCAAGAAGCCTTTCGATAAGACAGTTCTTGTGGAATTGGCCAAGTGATATTTGGAAGCCCATAGAGGGCTATGGTGAAAAAGGAAATATCCTCAGATGAAATCTGGAAAGAAGCTTTCTGAGAAACTGCTTAGTGTTCTGTAAATTCATCTCACAGAGTTACATCTGTATTTCGTGGATCTCTTTGCTAGCCTTATTTCTGTGGAATCTGAGAACAGATATTTCGGATCCCTTTGAAGACTATAGGGCCAAAGGAAATATACCCCGATAACAAAGAGAAAGAAGCTTTCTGAGAAACTTCTTTGTGTTCTGTGAAATCATCTCACAGAGTTACAGCTTTCCCCTCAAGAAGCCTTTCGCTAAGACAGTTCTTGTGGAATTGGCCAAGTGATATTTGGAAGCCCATAGAGGGCTATGATGATAAAGGAAATATCCTCAGATGAAATCTGGAAAGAAGCTTTCTGAGAAACTGCTTAGTGTTCTGTTAATTCATCTCACAGAGTTACATCTGTATTTCCCGGATCTCTTTGCTAGCCTTATTTCTGTGGAATCTGAGAACAGATATTTCGGATCCCTTTGAAGACTATAGGGCCAAAGGAAATATCCTCCGATAACAAAGAGAAAGAAGCTTTTCGAGAAACTTCTTTGTGTTCTGTGAAATCATCTCACAGAGTTACAGCTTTCCCCTCAAGAAGCCTTTCGCTAAGACAGTTCTTGTGGAATTGGCAAAGTGATATTTGGAAGCCCATAGAGGGCTATGGTGAAAAAGGAAGTATCCTGAGATGAAATCTGGAAAGAAGCTTTCTGAGAAACTGCTTAGTGTTCTGTTAATTCATCTCACAGAGTTACATCTGTATTTCGTGGATCTCTTTGCTTGCCTTATTTCTGTGGAATCTGAGAACAGATACTTCGGATCCCTTTGAAGACTATAGGGCCAAAGGAAAAATCCTCCGATAACAAAGAGAAAGAAGCTTTCTGAGAAACTTCTTTGTGTTCTGTGAAATCATCTCAGAGAGTTACAGCTTTCCCCTCAAGAAGCCTTTCGCTAAGACAGTTCTTTTGGAATTGGCAAAGTGATATTTGGAAGCCCATAGAGGGCCATGGTGAAAAAGGAAATATCCTCAGATGAAATCTGGAAAGAAGTTTCTGAGAAACTGCTTAGTGTTCTGTTAATTCATCTCACAGAGTTACATCTGTATTTCGTGGATCTCTTTGCTAGCTTTATTTCTGTGGAATCTGAGAACAGATATTTCGGATCCCTTTGAAGACTATAGGGCCAAAGGAAAAATCCTCCGATAACAAAGAGAAAGAAGCTTTCTGAGAAACTTCTTTGTGTTCTGTGAAATCATCTCAGAGAGTTACAGCTTTCCCCTCAAGAAGCCTTTCGCTAAGACAGTTCTTGTGGAATTGGCAAAGTGATATTTGGAAGCCCATAGAGGGCCATGGTGAAAAAGGAAATATCCTCAGATGAAATCTGGAAAGAAGCTTTCTGAGAAACTGCTTAGTGTTCTGTTAATTCATCTCACAGAGTTACATCTGTATTTCGTGGATCTCTTTGCTAGCTTTATTTCTGTGGAATCTGAGAACAGATAGATATTTCGGATCCCTTTGAAGGCTATAGGGCCAAAGGAAATATCCTCCGATAACAAAGAGAAAGAAGCTTTCTGAGAAACTTCTTTGTGTTCTGTGAAATCATCTCACAGAGTTACAGCTTTCCCCTCAAGAAGCCTTTCGCTAAGACAGTTCTTGTGGAATTGGCAAAGTGATATTTGGAAGCCCATAGAGGGCTATGGTGAAAAAGGAAATATCCTCAGATGAAATCTGGAAAGAAGCTTTCTAGGAAACTGCTTAGTGTTCTGTTAATTCATCTCACAGATTTACATCTGTATTTCGTGGATCTCTTTGCTAGCCTTATTTCTGTGGAATCTGAGAACAGATATTTCGGATCCCTTTGAAGACTATAGGGCCAAAGGAAAAATCCTCCGATAACAAAGAGAAAGAAGCTTTCTGAGAAACTTCTTTGTGTTCTGTGAAATCATCTCAGAGAGTTACAGCTTTCCCCTCAAGAAGCCTTTCGCTAAGGCAGTTCTTGTGGAATTGGCAATGTGATATTTGGAAGCCCATAGAGGGCCATGGTGAAAAAGGAAATATCCTCAGATGAAATCTGGAAAGAAGCTTTCTGAGAAACTCCTTAGTGTCTGTTAATTCATCTCACAGAGTTACATCTGTATTTCGTGGATCTCTTTGCTAGCTTTATTTCTGTGGAATCTGAGAACAGATATTTCGGATCCCTTTGAAGACTATAGGGCCAAAGGAAATATCCTCTGATAACAAAGAGAAAGAAGCTTTCTGAGAAACTTCTTTGTGTTCTGTGAAATCATCTCACAGAGTTACAGCTTTCCCCTCATGAAGCCTTTCGCTAAGACAGTTCTTGTGGAATTGGCAAAGTGATATTTGGGAGCCCATAGAGGGCCATGGTGAAAAAGGAAATATCCTCAGATGAAATCTGGAAAGAAGCTTTCTGAGAAACTGCTTAGTGTTCTGTTAATTCATCTCACAGAGTTACATCTGTATTTCGTGGATTTCTTTACTAGCTTTATTTCTGTGGAATCTGAGAACAGATATTTCGGATCCCTTTGAAGACTATAGGGCCAAAGGAAATATCCTCCGATAACAAAGAGAAAGAAGCTTTCTGAGAAACTTCTTTGTGTTCTGTGAAATCATCTCACAGAGTTACAGCTTTTCCCTCAAGAAGCCTTTCGCTAAGACTGTTCTTGTGGAATTGGCAACGTGATATTTGGAAGCCTATAGAGGGCTATGGTGAAAAACGAAATATCCTCAGATGAAATCTGGAAAGAAGCTTTCTGAGAAACTGCTTAGTGTTCTGTTAATTCATCTCACAGAGTTACATCTGTATTTCGTGGATCTCTTTGCTTGCCTTATTTCTGTGGAATCTGAGAACAGATACTTCGGATCCCTTTGAAGACTATAGGGCCAAAGGAAAAATCCTCCGATAACAAAGAGAAAGAAGCTTTCTGAGAAACTTCTTTGTGTTCTGTGAAATCATCTCAGAGAGTTACAGCTTTCCCCTTAAGAAGCCTTTCGCTAAGACAGTTCTTTTGGAATTGGCAAAGTGATATTTGGAAGCCCATAGAGGGCCATGGTGAAAAAGGAAATATCCTCAGATGAAATCTGGAAAGAAGTTTCTGAGAAACTGCTTAGTGTTCTGTTAATTCATCTCACAGAGTTACATCTGTATTTCGTGGATCTCTTTCCTAGCTTTATTTCTGTGGAATCTGAGAACAGATATTTCGGATCCCTTTGAAGACTATAGGGCCAAAGGAAAAATCCTCCGATAACAAAGAGAAAGAAGCTTTCTGAGAAACTTCTTTGTGTTCTGTGAAATCATCTCAGAGAGTTACAGCTTTCCCCTCAAGAAGCCTTTCGCTAAGACAGTTCTTGTGGAATTGGCAAAGTGATATTTGGAAGCCCATAGAGGGCCATGGTGAAAAAGGAAATATCCTCAGATGAAATCTGGAAAGAAGCTTTCTGAGAAACTGCTTAGTGTTCTGTTAATTCATCTCACAGAGTTACATCTGTATTTCGTGGATCTCTTTGCTAGCTTTATTTCTGTGGAATCTGAGAACAGATAGATATTTCGGATCCCTTTGAAGGCTATAGGGCCAAAGGAAATATCCTCCGATAACAAAGAGAAAGAAGCTTTCTGAGAAACTTCTTTGTGTTCTGTGAAATCATCTCACAGAGTTACAGCTTTCCCCTCAAGAAGCCTTTCGCTAAGACAGTTCTTGTGGAATTGGCAAAGTGATATTTGGAAGCCCATAGAGGGCTATGGTGAAAAAGGAAATATCCTCAGATGAAATCTGGAAAGAAGCTTTCTAGGAAACTGCTTAGTGTTCTGTTAATTCATCTCACAGATTTACATCTGTATTTCGTGGATCTCTTTGCTAGCCTTATTTCTGTGGAATCTGAGAACAGATATTTCGGATCCCTTTGAAGACTATAGGGCCAAAGGAAAAATCCTCCGATAACAAAGAGAAAGAAGCTTTCTGAGAAACTTCTTTGTGTTCTGTGAAATCATCTCAGAGAGTTACAGCTTTCCCCTCAAGAAGCCTTTCGCTAAGGCAGTTCTTGTGGAATTGGCAATGTGATATTTGGAAGCCCATAGAGGGCCATGGTGAAAAAGGAAATATCCTCAGATGAAATCTGGAAAGAAGCTTTCTGAGAAACTCCTTAGTGTCTGTTAATTCATCTCACAGAGTTACATCTGTATTTCGTGGATCTCTTTGCTAGCTTTATTTCTGTGGAATCTGAGAACAGATATTTCGGATCCCTTTGAAGACTATAGGGCCAAAGGAAATATCCTCTGATAACAAGGAGAAAGAAGCTTTCTGAGAAACTTCTTTGTGTTCTGTGAAATCATCTCACAGAGTTACAGCTTTCCCCTCATGAAGCCTTTCGCTAAGACAGTTCTTGTGGAATTGGCAAAGTGATATTTGGGAGCCCATAGAGGGCCATGGTGAAAAAGGAAATATCCTCAGATGAAATCTGGAAAGAAGCTTTCTGAGAAACTGCTTAGTGTTCTGTTAATTCATCTCACAGAGTTACATCTGTATTTCGTGGATTTCTTTACTAGCTTTATTTCTGTGGAATCTGAGAACAGATATTTCGGATCCCTTTGAAGACTATAGGGCCAAAGGAAATATCCTCCGATAACAAAGAGAAAGAAGCTTTCTGAGAAACTTCTTTGTGTTCTGTGAAATCATCTCACAGAGTTACAGCTTTTCCCTCAAGAAGCCTTTCGCTAAGACTGTTCTTGTGGAATTGGCAACGTGATATTTGGAAGCCTATAGAGGGCTATGGTGAAAAACGAAATATCCTCAGATGAAATCTGGAAAGAAGCTTTCTGAGAAACTGCTTAGTGTTCTGTTAATTCATCTCACAGAGTTACATCTGTATTTCGTGGATCTCTTTGCTAGCTTTATTTCTGTGGAATCTGAGAACAGATATTTCGGATCCCTTTGAAGACTATAGGGCCAAAGGAAATATCCTCCGATAACAAAGAGAAAGAAGATTTCTGAGAAACTTCTTTGTGTTCTGTGAAATCATCTCACAGAGTTACAGCTTTCCCCTCAAGAAGCCTTTCGCTAAGACAGTTCTTGTGGAATTGGCCAAGTGATATTTGGAAGCCCATAGAGGGCTATGGTGAAAAAGGAAATATCCTCAGATTAAATCTGGAAAGAAGCTTTCTGAGAAACTGCTTAGTGTTCTGTAAATTCATCTCACAGAGTTACATCTGTATTTCGTGGATCTCTTTGCTAGCCTTATTTCTGTGGAATCTGAGAACAGATATTTCGGATCCCTTTGAAGACTATAGGGCCAAAGGAAATATCCCCCGATAACAAAGAGAAAGAAGCTTTCTGAGAAACTTCTTTGTGTTCTGTGAAATCATCTCACAGAGTTACAGCTTTCCCCTCAAGAAGCCTTTCGCTAAGACAGTTCTTGTGGAATTGGCAAAGTGATATTTGGAAGCCCATAGAGGGCTATGGTGAAAAAGGAAATATCCTCAGATGAAATCTGGAAAGAAACTTTCTGAGAAACTGCTTAGTGTTCTGTTAATTCATCTCACAGAGTTACATCTGTATTTCGTGGATCTCTTTGCTAGCCTTATTTCTGTGGAATCTGAGAACAGATATTTCGGATCCCTTTGAAGACGATAGGGCCAAAGGAAAAATCCTCCGATAACAAAGAGAAAGAAGCTTTCTGAGAAATTTCTTTGTGTTCTGTGAAATCATCTCAGAGAGTTACAGCTTTCCCCTCAAGAAGCCTTTCGCTAAGACAGTTCTTGTGGAATTGGCAAAGTGATATTTGGAAGCCCATAGAGGGCCATGGTGAAAAAGGAAATATCCTCAGATGAAATCTGGAAAGAAGTTTCTGAGAAACTGCTTAGTGTTCTGTTAATTCATCTCACAGAGTTACATCTGTATTTCGTGGATCTCTTTGCTAGCTTTATTTCTGTGGAATCTGAGAACCGATACTTCGGATCCCTTTGAAGACTATAGGGCCAAAGGAAATATCCTCTGATAACAAAGAGAAAGAAGCTTTCTGAGAAACTTCTTTGTGTTCTGTGAAATCATCTCACAGAGTTACAGCTTTTCCCTCAAGATAGCCTTTCGATAAGACAGTTCTTGTGGAATTGGCCAAGTGATATTTGGAAGCCCATAGAGGGCTATGATGATAAAGGAAATATCCTCAGATGAAATCTGGAAAGAAGCTTTCTGAGAAACTGCTTAGTGTTCTGTTAATTCATCTCACAGAGTTACATCTGTATTTCGTGGATCTCTTTGCTAGCCTTATTTCTGTGGAATCTGAGAACAGATATTTCGGATCCCTTTGAAGACTATAGGGCCAAAGGAAATATCCTCCGATAACAAAGAGAAAGAAGCTTTCTGAGAAACTTCTTTGTGTTCTGTGAAATCATCTCAGAGAGTTACAGCTTTCCCCTCAAGCAGCCTTTCGCTAAGACAGTTCTTGTGGAATTGGCCAAGTGATATTTGGAAGCCCATAGAGGGCTATGATGATAAAGGAAATATCCTCAGATGAAATCTGGAAAGAAGCTTTCTGAGAAACTGCTTAGTGTTCTGTTAATTCATCTCACAGAGTTACATCTGTATTTCGTGGATCTCTTTGCTAGCCTTATTTCTGTGGAATCTGAGAACAGATATTTCGGATCCCTTTGAAGACTATAGGGCCAAAGGAAATATCCTCCGATAACAAAGAGAAAGAAGCTTTTCGAGAAACTTCTTTGTGTTCTGTGAAATCATCTCACAGAGTTACAGCTTTCCCCTCAAGAAGCCTTTCGCTAAGACAGTTCTTGTGGAATTGGCAAAGTGATATTTGGAAGCCCATAGAGGGCTATGGTGAAAAAGGAAGTATCCTCAGATGAAATCTGGAAAGAAGCTTTCTGAGAAACTGCTTAGTGTTCTGTTAATTCATCTCACAGAGTTACATCTGTATTTCGTGGATCTCTTTGCTAGCCTTATTTCTGTGGAACCTGAGAACAGATACTTCGGATCCCTTTGAAGACTATAGGGCCAAAGGAAAAATCCTCCGATAACAAAGAGAAAGAACCTTTCTGAGAAACTTCTTTGTGTTCTGTGAAATCATCTCAGAGAGTTACAGCTTTCCCCTCAAGCAGCCTTTCGCTAAGACAGTTCTTGTGGAATTGGCCTAGTGATATTTGGAAGCCCATAGAGGGCTATGATGATAAAGGAAATATCCTCAGATGAAATCTGGAAAGAAGCTTTCTGAGAAACTGCTTAGTGTTCTGTTAATTCATCTCACAGAGTTACATCTGTATTTCGTGGATCTCTTTGCTAGCCTTATTTCTGTGGAATCTGAGAACAGATATTTCGGATCCCTTTGAAGACTATAGGGCCAAAGGAAATATCCTCCGATAACAAAGAGAAAGAAGCTTTTCGAGAAACTTCTTTGTGTTCTGTGAAATCATCTCAGAGAGTTACAGCTTTCCCCTCAAGAAGCCTTTCGCTAAGACAGTTCTTGTGGAATTGGCAAAGTGATATTTGGAAGCCCATAGAGGGCTATGGTGAAAAAGGAAGTATCCTCAGATGAAATCTGGAAAGAAGCTTTCTGAGAAACTGCTTAGTGTTCTGTTAATTCATCTCACAGAGTTACATCTGTATTTCGTGGATCTCTTTGCTAGCCTTATTTCTGTGGAACCTGAGAACAGATACTTCGGATCCCTTTGAAGACTATAGGGCCAAAGGAAAAATCCTCCGATAACAAAGAGAAAGAAGCTTTCTGAGAAACTTCTTTGTGTTCTGTGAAATCATCTCACAGAGTTACAGCTTTCCCCTCAAGAAGCCTTTCGCTAAGACAGTTCTTGTGGAATTGGCAAAGTGATATTTGGAAGCCCATAGAGGGCTATGGTGAAAAAGGAAATATCCTCAGATGAAATCTGGAAAGAAGCTTTCTAGGAAACTGCTTAGTGTTCTGTTAATTCATCTCACAGATTTACATCTGTATTTCGTGGATCTCTTTGCTAGCCTTATTTCTGTGGAATCTGAGAACAGATATTTCGGATCCCTTTGAAGACTATAGGGCCAAAGGAAAAATCCTCCGATAACAAAGAGAAAGAAGCTTTCTGAGAAACTTCTTTGTGTTCTGTGAAATCATCTCACAGAGTTACAGCTTTCCCCTCAAGAAGCCTTTCGCTAAGACAGTTCTTGTGGAATTGGCAATGTGATATTTGGAAGCCCATAGAGGGCCATGGTGAAAAAGGAAATATCCTCAGATGAAATCTGGAAAGAAGCTTTCTGAGAAACTCCTTAGTGTCTGTTAATTCATCTCACAGAGTTACATCTGTATTTCGTGGATCTCTTTGCTAGCTTTATTTCTGTGGAATCTGAGAACAGATATTTCGGATCCCTTTGAAGACTATAGGGCCAAAGGAAATATCCTTTGAAAACAAAGAGAAAGAAGCTTTCTGAGAAACTTCTTTGTGTTCTGTGAAATCATCTCACAGAGTTACAGCTTTCCCCTCATGAAGCCTTTCGCTAAGACAGTTCTTGTGGAATTGGCAAAGTGATATTTGGAAGCCCATAGAGGGCCATGGTGAAAAAGGAAATATCCTCAGATGAAATCTGGAAAGAAGCTTTCTGAGAAACTGCTTAGTGTTCTGTTAATTCATCTCACAGAGTTACATCTGTATTTCGTGGATTTCTTTACTAGCTTTATTTCTGTGGAATCTGAGAACAGATATTTCGGATCCCTTTGAAGACTATAGGGCCAAAGGAAATATCCTCCGATAACAAAGAGAAAGAAGCTTTCTGAGAAACTTCTTTGTGTTCTGTGAAATCATCTCACAGAGTTACAGCTTTTCCCTCAAGAAGCCTTTCGCTAAGACTGTTCTTGTGGAATTGGCAACGTGATATTTGGAAGCCTATAGAGGGCTATGGTGAAAAACGAAATATCCTCAGATGAAATCTGGAAAGAAGCTTTCTGAGAAACTGCTTAGTGTTCTGTTAATTCATCTCACAGAGTTACATCTGTATTTCGTGGATCTCTTTGCTAGCCTTATTTCTGTGGAATCTGAGAACAGATATTTCGGATCCCTTTGAAGACTATAGGGCCAAAGGAAATATCCTCCGATAACAAAGAGAAAGAAGCTTTCTGAGAAACTTCTTTGTGTTCTGTGAAATCATCTCACAGAGTTACAGCTTTCCCCTCAAGAAGCCTTTCGATAAGACAGTTCTTGTGGAATTGGCCAAGTGATATTTGGAAGCCCATAGAGGGCTATGGTGAAAAAGGAAATATCCTCAGATGAAATCTGGAAAGAAGCTTTCTGAGAAACTGCTTAGTGTTCTGTAAATTCATCTCACAGAGTTACATCTGTATTTCGTGGATCTCTTTGCTAGCCTTATTTCTGTGGAATCTGAGAACAGATATTTCGGATCCCTTTGAAGACTATAGGGCCAAAGGAAATATCCCCCGATAACAAAGAGAAAGAAGCTTTCTGAGAAACTTCTTTGTGTTCTGTGAAATCATCTCACAGAGTTACAGCTTTCCCCTCAAGAAGCCTTTCGCTAAGACAGTTCTTGTGGAATTGGCCAAGTGATATTTGGAAGCCCATAGAGGGCTATGGTGAAAAAGGAAATATCCTCAGATGAAATCTGGAAAGAAGCTTTCTGAGAAACTGCTTAGTGTTCTGTTAATTCATCTCACAGAGTTACATCTGTATATCGTGGATCTCTTTGCTAGCCTTATTTCTGTGGAATCTGAGAACAGATACTTCGGATCCCTTTGAAGACTATAGGGCCAAAGGAAAAATCCTCCGATAACAAAGAGAAAGATGCTTTCTGAGAAACTTCTTTGTGTTCTGTGAAATCATCTCAGAGAGTTACAGCTTTCCCCTCAAGAAGCCTTTCGATAAGACAGTTCTTGTGGAATTGGCAAAGTGATATTTGGAAGCCCATAGAGGGCCATGGTGAAAAAGGAAATATCCTCAGATGTAATCTGGAAAGAAGCTTTCTGAGAAACTGCTTAGTGTTCTGTTAATTCATCTCACAGAGTTACATCTGTATTTCGTGGATCTCTTTGCCAGCCTTATTTCTGTGGAATCTGAGAACAGATATTTCGGATCCCTTTGAAGACTATAGGGCCAAAGGAAATATCCTCTGATAACAAAGAGAAAGAAGCTTTCTGAGAAACTTCTTTGTGTTCTGTGAAATCATCTCACAGAGTTACAGATTTCCCCTCAAGAAGCCTTTCGCTAAGACAGTTCTTGTGGAATTGGCAAAGTGATATTTGGAAGCCCATAGAGGGCCATGCTGAAAAAGGAAATATCCTCAGATGAAATCTGGAAAGAAGCTTTCTGAGAAACTGCTTAGTGTTCTGATAATTCATCTCACAGAGTTACATCTGTATTTCGTGGATCTCTTTGCTAGCTTTATTTCTGTGGAATCTGAGAACAGATATTTCGGATCCCTTTGAAGACTATAGGGCCAAAGGAAATATCCTCCGATAACAAAGAGAAAGAAGCTTTCTGAGAAACTTCTTTGTGTTCTGTGAAATCATCTCACAGAGTTACAGCTTTTCCCTCAAGAATCCTTTCGCTAAGACTGTTCTTGTGGAATTGGCAACGTGATATTTGGAAGCCCATAGAGGGCTATGGTGAAAAACGAAATATCCTCAGATGAAATCTGGAAAGAAGCTTTCTGAGAAACTGCTTAGTGTTCTGTTAATTCATCTCACAGAGTTACATCTGTATTTCGTGGATCTCTTTGCTAGCCTTATTTCTGTGGAATCTGAGAACAGATATTTCGGATCCCTTTGAAGACTATAGGGCCAAAGGAAATATCCTCCGATAACAAAGAGAAAGAAGATTTCTGAGAAACTTCTTTGTGTTCTGTGAAATCATCTCACAGAGTTACAGCTTTCCCCTCAAGAAGCCTTTCGCTAAGACAGTTCTTGTGTAATTGGCAAAGTGATATTTGGAAGCCCATAGAGGGCTATGGTGAAAAAGGAAATATCCTCAGATGAAATCTGGAAAGAAGCTTTCTGAGAAACTGCTTAGTTTTCTGTAAATTCATCTCACAGAGTTACATCTGTATTTCGTGGATCTCTTTGCTAGCCTTATTTCTGTGGAATCTGAGAACAGATATTTCGGATCCCTTTGAAGACTATAGGGCCAAAGGAAATATCCCCCGATAACAAAGAGAAAGAAGCTTTCTGAGAAACTTCTTTGTGTTCTGTGAAATCATCTCAGAGAGTTACAGCTTTCCCCTCAAGAAGCCTTTCGCTAAGACAGTTCTTGTGGAATTGGCAAAGTGATATTTGGAAGCCCATAGAGGGCTATGGTGAAAAAGGAAATATCCTCAGATGAAATCTGGAAAGAAACTTTCTGAGAAACTGCTTAGTGTTCTGTTAATTCATCTCACAGAGTTACATCTGTATTTCGTGGATCTCTTTGCTAGCCTTATTTCTGTGGAATCTGAGAACAGATATTTCGGATCCCTTTGAAGACTATAGGGCCAAAGGAAAAATCCTCCGAAAACAAAGAGAAAGAAGCTTTCTGAGAAATTTCTTTGTGTTCTGTGAAATCATCTCACAGAGTTACAGCTTTCCCCTCAAGAAGCCTTTCGCTAAGACAGTTCTTGTGGAATTGGCAAAGTGATATTTGGAAGCCCATAGAGTGCCATGGTGAAAAAGGAAATATCCTCAGATGAAATCTGGAAAGAAGTTTCTGAGAAACTGCTTAGTGTTCTGTTAATTCATCTCACAGAGTTACATCTGTATTTCGTGGATCTCTTTGCTAGCTTTATTTCTGTGGAATCTGAGAACCGATACTTCGGATCCCTTTGAAGACTATAGGGCCAAAGGAAATATCCTCCGATAACAAAGAGAAAGAAGCTTTCTGAGAAACTTCTTTGTGTTCTGTGAAATCATCTCACAGAGTTACAGCTTTTCCCTCAAGATAGCCTTTCGATAAGACAGTTCTTGTGGAATTGGCCAAGTGATATTTGGAAGCCCATAGAGGGCTATGATGATAAAGGAAATATCCTCAGATGAAATCTGGAAAGAAGCTTTCTGAGAAACTGCTTAGTGTTCTGTTAATTCATCTCACAGAGTTACATCTGTATTTCGTGGATCTCTTTGCTAGCCTTATTTCTGTGGAATCTGAGAACAGATA
This sequence comes from Macaca nemestrina, assembly GCF_043159975.1. Lineage (NCBI taxonomy): Eukaryota > Metazoa > Chordata > Mammalia > Primates > Cercopithecidae > Macaca > Macaca nemestrina. The sequence goes on along the minus strand of NC_092127.1, from coordinate 110,806,715 downwards.
TTTCGGATCCCTTTGAAGACTATAGGGCCAAAGGAAATATCCTCCGATAACAAAGAGAAAGAAGCTTTCTGAGAAACTTCTTTGTGTTCTGTGAAATCATCTCAGAGAGTTACAGCTTTCCCCTCAAGCAGCCTTTAGCTAAGACAGTTCTTGTGGAATTGGCCAAGTGATATTTGGAAGCCCATAGAGGGCTATGATGATAAAGGAAATATCCTCAGATGAAATCTGGAAAGAAGCTTTCTGAGAAACTGCTTAGTGTTCTGTTAATTCATCTCACAGAGTTACATCTGTATTTCGTGGATCTCTTTGCTAGCCTTATTTCTGTGGAATCTGAGAACAGATACTTCGGATCCCTTTGAAGACTATAGGGCCAAAGGAAAAATCCTCCGATAACAAAGAGAAAGAAGCTTTCTGAGAAACTTCTTTGTGTTCTGTGAAATCATCTCAGAGAGTTACAGCTTTCCCCTCAAGAAGCCTTTCGCTAAGACAGTTCTTTTGGAATTGGCAAAGTGATATTTGGAAGCCCATAGAGGGCCATGGAGAAAAAGGAAATATCCTCAGATGAAATCTGGAAAGAAGCTTTCAGAGAAACTGCTTAGTGTTCTGTTAATTCATCTCACAGAGTTACATCTGTATTTCGTGGATCTCTTTGCTAGCTTTATTTCTGTGGAATCTGAGAACTGATATTTCGGATCCCTTTGAAGATTATAGGGCCAAAGGAAATATCCTCCGATAACAAAGAGAAAGAAGCTTTCTGAGAAACTTCTTTGTGTTCTGTGAAATCATCTCACAGAGTTACAGCTTTTCCCTCAAGAAGCCTTTCGCTAAGACTGTTCTTGTGGAATTGGCAACGTGATATTTGGAAGCCCATAGAGGGCTATGGTGAAAAAGGAAATATCCTCAGATGAAATCTGGAAAGAAGCTTTCTGAGAAACTGCTTAGTGTTCTGTTAATTCATCTCACAGAGTTAAATCTGTATTTCGAGGATCTCTTTGCTAGCCTTATTTCTGTGGAATCTGAGAACAGATATTTCGGATCCCTTTGAAGACTATAGGGCCAAAGGAAATATCCTCCGATAACAAAGAGAAAGAAGCTTTCTGAGAAACTTCTTTGTGTTCTGTGAAATCATCTCACAGAGTTACAGCTTTCCCCTCAAGAAGCCTTTCGCTAAGACAGTTCTTGTGGAATTGGCAAAGTGATATTTGGAAGCCCTTAGAGGGCTATGGTGAAAAAGGAAATATCCTCAGATGAAATCTGGAAAGAAGCTTTCTGAGAAACTGCTTAGTGTTCTGTTAATTCATCTCACAGAGTTACATCTGTATTTCGTGGATCTCTTTGCTAGCCTTATTTCTGTGGAATCTGAGAACAGATATTTCGGATCCCTTTGAAGACTATAGGGCCAAAGGAAAAATCCTCCGAAAACAAAGAGAAAGAAGCTTTCTGAGAAACTTCTTTGTGTTCTGTGAAATCATTTCAGAGAGTTAGAGCTTTCCCCTCAAGAAGCCTTTCGCTAAGACAGTTCTTGTGGAATTGGCCAAGTGATATTTGGAAGCCCATAGAGGGCTATGGTGAAAAAGGAAATATCCTCAGATGAAATCTGGAAAGAAGCTTTCTGAGAAACTGCTTAGTGTTCTGTTAATTCATCTCACAGAGTTACATCTGTATTTCATGGATCTCTTTGCTAGCCTTATTTCTGTGGAATCTGAGAACAGATATTTCGGATCCCTTTGAAGACTATAGGGCCAAAGGAAAAATCCTCCGATAACAAAGAGAAAGATGCTTTCTGAGAAACTTCTTTGTGTTCTGTGAAATCATCTCAGAGAGTTACAGCTTTCCCCTCAAGAAGCCTTTCGATAAGACAGTTCTTGTGGAATTGGCAAAGTGATATTTGGAAGCCCATAGAGGGCCATGGTGAAAAAGGAAATATCCTCAGATGAAATCTGGAAAGAAGCTTTCTGAGAAACTGCTTAGTGTTCTGTTAATTCATCTCACAGAGTTACATCTGTATTTCGTGGATCTCTTTGCTAGCCTTATTTCTGTGGAATCTGAGAACAGATATTTCGGATCCCTTTGAAGACTATAGGGCCAAAGGAAATATCCTCTGATAACAAAGAGAAAGAAGCTTTCTGAGAAACTTCTTTGTGTTCTGTGAAATCATCTCACAGAGTTACAGCTTTCCCCTCAAGAAGCCTTCGCTAAGACAGTTCTTGTGGAATTGGCCAAGTGATATTTGGAAGCCCATAGAGGGCTATGGTGAAAAAGGAAATATCCTCAGATGAAATCTGGAAAGAAGCTTTCTGAGAAACTGCTTAGTGTTCTGTTAATTCATCTCACAGAGTTACATCTGTATTTCGTGGATCTCTTTGCTAGCCTTATTTCTGTGGAATCTGAGAAGAGATATTTCGGATCCCTTTGAAGACTATAGGGCCAAAGGAAATATCCTCCGATAACAAAGAGAAAGAAGCTTTCTGAGAAACTTCTTTGTGTTCTGTGAAATCATCTCACAGAGTTACAGCTTTCCCCTCAAGAAGCCTTTCGCTAAGACAGTTCTTGTGGAATTGGCAAAGTGATATTTGGAAGCTCATAGAGGGCTAAGGTGAAAAAGGAAATATCCTCAGATGAAATCTGGAAAGAAGCGTCTGAGAAACTGCTTAGTGTTCTGTTAATTCATCTCACAGAGTTACATCTGTATTTCGTGGATCTCTTTGCTAGCCTTATTTCTGTGGAATCTGAGAACAGATATTTCGGTTCCCTTTGAAGACTATAGGGCCAAAGGAAAAATCCTCCGATAACAAAGAGAAAGAAGCTTTCTGAGAAACTTCTTTGTGTTCTGTGAAATCATCTCACAGAGTTACAGATTTCCCCTCAAGAAGCCTTTCGCTAAGACAGTTCTTGTGGAATTGGCCAAGTGATATTTGGAAGCCCATAGAGGGCCATGGTGAAAAAGGAAATATCCTCAGATGAAATCTGGAAAGAAGCTTTCTGAGAAACTGCTTAGTGTTCTGATAATTCATCTCACAGAGTTACATCTGTATTTCGTGGATCTCTTTGCTAGCTTTATTTCTGTGGAATCTGAGAACAGATATTTCGGATCCCTTTGAAGACTATAGGGCCAAAGGAAATATCCTCCGATAACAAAGAGAAAGAAGCTTTCTGAGAAACTTCTTTGTGTTCTGTGAAATCATCTCACAGAGTTACAGCTTTTCCCTCAAGAAGCCTTTCGCTAAGACTGTTCTTGTGGAATTGGCAACGTGATATTTGGAAGCCCATAGAGGGCTATGGTGAAAAACGAAATATCCTCAGATGAAATCTGGAAAGAAGCTTTCTGAGAAACTGCTTAGTGTTCTGTTAATTCATCTCACAGAGTTACATCTGTATTTCGTGGATCTCTTTGCTAGCCTTATTTCTGTGGAATCTGAGAACAGATATTTCGGATCCCTTTGAAGACTATAGGGCCAAAGGAAATATCCTCCGATAACAAAGAGAAAGAAGCTTTCTGAGAAACTTCTTTGTGTTCTGTGAAATCATCTCACAGAGTTACAGCTTTTCCCTCAAGAAGCCTTTCGCTAAGACTGTTCTTGTGGAATTGGCAACGTGATATTTGGAAGCCTATAGAGGGCTATGGTGAAAAACGAAATATCCTCAGATGAAATCTGGAAAGAAGCTTTCTGAGAAACTGCTTAGTGTTCTGTTAATTCATCTCACAGAGTTACATCTGTATTTCGTGGATCTCTTTGCTAGCCTTATTTCTGTGGAATCTGAGAACAGATATTTCGGATCCCTTTGAAGACTATAGGGCCAAAGGAAATATCCTCCGATAACAAAGAGAAAGAAGCTTTCTGAGAAACTTCTTTGTGTTCTGTGAAATCATCTCACAGAGTTACAGCTTTCCCCTCAAGAAGCCTTTCGATAAGACAGTTCTTGTGGAATTGGCCAAGTGATATTTGGAAGCCCATAGAGGGCTATGGTGAAAAAGGAAATATCCTCAGATGAAATCTGGAAAGAAGCTTTCTGAGAAACTGCTTAGTGTTCTGTAAATTCATCTCACAGAGTTACATCTGTATTTCGTGGATCTCTTTGCTAGCCTTATTTCTGTGGAATCTGAGAACAGATATTTCGGATCCCTTTGAAGACTATAGGGCCAAAGGAAATATCCCCCGATAACAAAGAGAAAGAAGCTTTCTGAGAAACTTCTTTGTGTTCTGTGAAATCATCTCACAGAGTTACAGCTTTCCCCTCAAGAAGCCTTTCGCTAAGACAGTTCTTGTGGAATTGGCAAAGTGATATTTGGAAGCCCATAGAGGGCTATGGTGAAAAAGGAAATATCCTCAGATGAAATCTGGAAAGAAGCTTTCTGAGAAACTGCTTAGTGTTCTGTTAATTCATCTCACAGAGTTACATCTGTATATCGTGGATCTCTTTGCTAGCCTTATTTCTGTGGAATCTGAGAACAGATATTTCGGATCCCTTTGAAGACTATAGGGCCAAAGGAAAAATCCTCCGATAACAAAGAGAAAGATGCTTTCTGAGAAACTTCTTTGTGTTCTGTGAAATCATCTCAGAGAGTTACAGCTTTCCCCTCAAGAAGCCTTTCGATAAGACAGTTCTTGTGGAATTGGCAAAGTGATATTTGGAAGCCCATAGAGGGCCATGGTGAAAAAGGAAATATCCTCAGATGTAATCTGGAAAGAAGCTTTCTGAGAAACTGCTTAGTGTTCTGTTAATTCATCTCACAGAGTTACATCTGTATTTCGTGGATCTCTTTGCTAGCCTTATTTCTGTGGAATCTGAGAACAGATATTTCGGATCCCTTTGAAGACTATAGGGCCAAAGGAAATATCCTCTGATAACAAAGAGAAAGAAGCTTTCTGAGAAACTTCTTTGTGTTCTGTGAAATCATCTCACAGAGTTACAGATTTCCCCTCAAGAAGCCTTTCGCTAAGACAGTTCTTGTGGAATTGGCAAAGTGATATTTGGAAGCCCATAGAGGGCCATGGTGAAAAAGGAAATATCCTCAGATGAAATCTGGAAAGAAGCTTTCTGAGAAACTGCTTAGTGTTCTGATAATTCATCTCACAGAGTTACATCTGTATTTCGTGGATCTCTTTGCTAGCTTTATTTCTGTGGAATCTGAGAACAGATATTTCGGATCCCTTTGAAGACTATAGGGCCAAAGGAAATATCCTCCGATAACAAAGAGAAAGAAGCTTTCTGAGAAACTTCTTTGTGTTCTGTGAAATCATCTCACAGAGTTACAGCTTTTCCCTCAAGAAGCCTTTCGCTAAGACTGTTCTTGTGGAATTGGCAACGTGATATTTGGAAGCCCATAGAGGGCTATGGTGAAAAACGAAATATCCTCAGATGAAATCTGGAAAGAAGCTTTCTGAGAAACTGCTTAGTGTTCTGTTAATTCATCTCACAGAGTTACATCTGTATTTCGTGGATCTCTTTGCTAGCCTTATTTCTGTGGAATCTGAGAACAGATATTTCGGATCCCTTTGAAGACTATAGGGCCAAAGGAAATATCCTCCGATAACAAAGAGAAAGAAGATTTCTGAGAAACTTCTTTGTGTTCTGTGAAATCATCTCACAGAGTTACAGCTTTCCCCTCAAGAAGCCTTTCGCTAAGACAGTTCTTGTGGAATTGGCCAAGTGATATTTGGAAGCCCATAGAGGGCTATGGTGAAAAAGGAAATATCCTCAGATGAAATCTGGAAAGAAGCTTTCTGAGAAACTGCTTAGTGTTCTGTTAATTCATCTCACAGAGTTACATCTGTATTTCGTGGATCTCTTTGCTAGCCTTATTTCTGTGGAATCTGAGAACAGATATTTCGGATCCCTTTGAAGACTATAGGGCCAAAGGAAATATCCCCCGATAACAAAGAGAAAGAAGCTTTCTGAGAAACTTCTTTGTGTTCTGTGAAATCATCTCAGAGAGTTACAGCTTTCCCCTCAAGAAGCCTTTCGCTAAGACAGTTCTTGTGGAATTGGCAAAGTGATATTTGGAAGCCCATAGAGGGCTATGGTGAAAAAGGAAATATCCTCAGATGAAATCTGGAAAGAAGTTTCTGAGAAACTGCTTAGTGTTCTGTTAATTCATCTCACAGAGTTACATCTGTATTTCGTGGATCTCTTTGCTAGCTTTATTTCTGTGGAATCTGAGAACCGATACTTCGCATCCCTTTGAAGACTATAGGGCCAAAGGAAATATCCTCCGATAACAAAGAGAAAGAAGCTTTCTGAGAAACTTCTTTGTGTTCTGTGAAATCATCTCACAGAGTTACAGCTTTTCCCTCAAGATAGCCTTTCGATAAGACAGTTCTTGTGGAATTGGCCAAGTGATATTTGGAAGCCCATAGAGGGCTATGATGATAAAGGAAATATCCTCAGATGAAATCTGGAAAGAAGCTTTCTGAGAAACTGCTTAGTGTTCTGTTAATTCATCTCACAGAGTTACATCTGTATTTCGTGGATCTCTTTGCTAGCCTTATTTCTGTGGAATCTGAGAACAGATATTTCGGATCCCTTTGAAGACTATAGGGCCAAAGGAAATATCCTCCGATACAAAGAGAAAGAAGCTTTTTGAGAAACTTCTTTGTGTTCTGTGAAATCATCTCAGAGAGTTACAGCTTTCCCCTCAAGCAGCCTTTAGCTAAGACAGTTCTTGTGGAATTGGCCAAGTGATATTTGGAAGCCCATAGAGGGCTATGATGATAAAGGAAATATCCTCAGATGAAATCTGGAAAGAAGCTTTCTGAGAAACTGCTTAGTGTTCTGTTAATTCATCTCACAGAGTTACATCTGTATTTCGTGGATCTCTTTGCTAGCCTTATTTCTGTGGAATCTGAGAACAGATACTTCGGATCCCTTTGAAGACTATAGGGCCAAAGGAAAAATCCTCCGATAACAAAGAGAAAGAAGCTTTCTGAGAAACTTCTTTGTGTTCTGTGAAATCATCTCAGAGAGTTACAGCTTTCCCCTCAAGAAGCCTTTCGCTAAGACAGTTCTTTTGGAATTGGCAAAGTGATATTTGGAAGCCCATAGAGGGCCATGGTGAAAAAGGAAATATCCTCAGATGAAATCTGGAAAGAAGCTTTCAGAGAAACTGCTTAGTGTTCTGTTAATTCATCTCACAGAGTTACATCTGTATTTCGTGGATCTCTTTGCTAGCTTTATTTCTGTGGAATCTGAGAACTGATATTTCGGATCCCTTTGAAGATTATAGGGCCAAAGGAAATATCCTCCGATAACAAAGAGAAAGAAGCTTTCTGAGAAACTTCTTTGTGTTCTGTGAAATCATCTCACCGAGTTACAGCTTTTCCCTCAAGAAGCCTTTCGCTAAGACTGTTCTTGTGGAATTGGCAACGTGATATTTGGAAGCCCATAGAGGGCTATGGTGAAAAAGGAAATATCCTCAGATGAAATCTGGAAAGAAGCTTTCTGAGAAACTGCTTAGTGTTCTGTTAATTCATCTCACCGAGTTAAATCTGTATTTCGAGGATCTCTTTGCTAGCCTTATTTCTGTGGAATCTGAGAACAGATATTTCGGATCCCTTTGAAGACTATAGGGCCAAAGGAAATATCCTCCGATAACAAAGAGAAAGAAGCTTTCTGAGAAACTTCTTTGTGTTCTGTGAAATCATCTCACAGAGTTACAGCTTTCCCCTCAAGAAGCCTTTCGCTAAGACAGTTCTTGTGGAATTGGCAAAGTGATATTTGGAAGCCCATAGAGGGCTATGGTGAAAAAGGAAATATCCTCAGATGAAATCTGGAAAGAAGCTTTCTGAGAAACTGCTTAGTGTTCTGTTAATTCATCTCACAGAGTTACATCTGTATTTCGTGGATCTCTTTGCTAGCCTTATTTCTGTGGAATCTGAGAACAGATATTTCGGATCCCTTTGAAGACTATAGGGCCAAAGGAAAAATCCTCCGAAAACAAAGAGAAAGAAGCTTTCTGAGAAACTTCTTAGTGTTCTGTGAAATCATTTCACAGAGTTAGAGCTTTCCCCTCAAGAAGCCTTTCGCTAAGACAGTTCTTGTGGAATTGGCCAAGTGATATTTGGAAGCCCATAGAGGGCTATGGTGAAAAAGGAAATATCCTCAGATGAAATCTGGAAAGAAGCTTTCTGAGAAACTGCTTAGTGTTCTGTTAATTCATCTCACAGAGTTACATCTGTATTTCATGGATCTCTTTGCTAGCCTTATTTCTGTGGAATCTGAGAACAGATATTTCGGATCCCTTTGAGACTATAGGGCCAAAGGAAAAATCCTCCGATAACAAAGAGAAAGATGCTTTCTGAGAAACTTCTTTGTGTTCTGTGAAATCATCTCAGAGAGTTGCAGCTTTCCCCTCAAGAAGCCTTTCGATAAGACAGTTCTTGTGGGATTGGCAAAGTGATATTTGGAAGCCCATAGAGGGCCATGGTGAAAAAGGAAATATCCTCAGATGAAATCTGGAAAGAAGCTTTCTGAGAAACTGCTTAGTGTTCTGTTAATTCATCTCACAGAGTTACATCTGTATTTCGTGGATCTCTTTGCTAGCCTTATTTCTGTGGAATCTGAGAAGAGATATTTCGGATCCCTTTGAAGACTATAGGGCCAAAGGAAATATCCTCCGATAACAAAGAGAAAGAAGCTTTCTGAGAAACTTCTTTGTGTTCTGTGAAATCATCTCACAGAGTTACAGCTTTCCCCTCAAGAAGCCTTTCGCTAAGACAGTTCTTGTGGAATTGGCAAAGTGATATTTGGAAGCTCATAGAGGGCTAAGGTGAAAAAGGAAATATCCTCAGATGAAATCTGGAAAGAAGCTTTCTGAGAAACTGCTTAGTGTTCTGTTAATTCATCTCACAGAGTTACATCTGTATTTCGTGGATCTCTTTGCTAGCCTTATTTCTGTGGAATCTGAGAACAGATATTTCGGTTCCCTTTGAAGACTATAGGGCCAAAGGAAACATCCTCCGATAACAAAGAGAAAGAAGCTTTCTGAGAAACTTCTTTGTGTTCTGTGAAATCATCTCACAGAGTTACAGATTTCCCCTCAAGAAGCCTTTCGCTAAGACAGTTCTTGTGGAATTGGCCAAGTGATATTTGGAAGCCCATAGAGGGCCATGGTGAAAAAGGAAATATCCTCAGATGAAATCTGGAAAGAAGCTTTCTGAGAAACTGCTTAGTGTTCTGATAATTCATCTCACAGAGTTACATCTGTATTTCGTGGATCTCTTTGCTAGCTTTATTTCTGTGGAATCTGAGAACAGATATTTCGGATCCCTTTGAAGACTATAGGGCCAAAGGAAATATCCTCCGATAACAAAGAGAAAGAAGCTTTCTGAGAAACTTCTTTGTGTTCTGTGAAATCATCTCACAGAGTTACAGCTTTTCCCTCAAGAAGCCTTTCGCTAAGACTGTTCTTGTGGAATTGGCAACGTGATATTTGGAAGCCCATAGAGGGCTATGGTGAAAAACGAAATATCCTCAGATGAAATCTGGAAAGAAGCTTTCTGAGAAACTGCTTAGTGTTCTGTTAATTCATCTCACAGAGTTACATCTGTATTTCGTGGATCTCTTTGCTAGCCTTATTTCTGTGGAATCTGAGAACAGATATTTCGGATCCCTTTGAAGACTATAGGGCCAAAGGAAATATCCTCCGATAACAAAGAGAAAGAAGATTTCTGAGAAACTTCTTTGTGTTCTGTGAAATCATCTCACAGAGTTACAGCTTTCCCCTCAAGAAGCCTTTCGATAAGACAGTTCTTGTGGAATTGGCCAAGTGATATTTGGAAGCCCATAGAGGGCTATGGTGAAAAAGGAAATATCCTCAGATGAAATCTGGAAAGAAGCTTTCTGAGAAACTGCTTAGTGTTCTGTTAATTCATCTCACAGAGTTACATCTGTATTTCGTGGATCTCTTTGCTAGCCTTATTTCTGTGGAATCTGAGAACAGATATTTCGGATCCCTTTGAAGACTATAGGGCCAAAGGAAAAATCCTCCGATAACAAAGAGAAAGAAGCTTTCTGAGAAATTTCTTTGTGTTCTGTGAAATCATCTCAGAGAGTTAGAGCTTTCCCCTCAAGAAGCCTTTCGCTAAGACAGTTCTTGTGGAATTGGCAAAGTGATATTTGGAAGCCCATAGAGGGCCATGGTGAAAAAGGAAATATCCTCAGATGAAATCTGGAAAGAAGTTTCTGAGAAACTGCTTAGTGTTCTGTTAATTCATCTCACAGAGTTACATCTGTATTTCGTGGATCTCTTTGCTAGCTTTATTTCTGTGGAATCTGAGAACCGATACTTCGGATCCCTTTGAAGACTATAGGGCCAAAGGAAATATCCTCCGATAACAAAGAGAAAGAAGCTTTCTGAGAAACTTCTTTGTGTTCTGTGAAATCATCTCAGAGAGTTACAGCTTTCCCCTCAAGCAGCCTTTCGCTAAGACAGTTTTTGTGGAATTGGCCAAGTGATATTTGGAAGCCCATAGAGGGCTATGATGATAAAGGAAATATCCTCAGATGAAATCTGGAAAGAAGCTTTCTGAGAAACTGCTTAGTGTTCTGTTAATTCATCTCACAGAGTTACATCTGTATTTCGTGGATCTCTTTGCTAGCCTTATTTCTGTGGAATCTGAGAACAGATATTTCGGATCCCTTTGAAGACTATAGGGCCAAAGGAAATATCCTCCGATAACAAAGAGAAAGAAGCTTTTCGAGAAACTTCTTTGTGTTCTGTGAAATCATCTCACAGAGTTACAGCTTTCCCCTCAAGAAGCCTTTCGCTAAGACAGTTCTTGTGGAATTGGCAAAGTGATATTTGGAAGCCCATAGAGGGCTATGGTGAAAAAGGAAGTATCCTCAGATGAAATCTGGAAAGAAGCTTTCTGAGAAACTGCTTAGTGTTCTGTTAATTCATCTCACAGAGTTACATCTGTATTTCGTGGATCTCTTTGCTAGCCTTTTTTCTGTGGAATCTGAGAACAGATACTTCGGATCCCTTTGAAGACTATAGGGCCAAAGGAAAAATCCTCCGATAACAAAGAGAAAGAAGCTTTCTGAGAAACTTCTTTGTGTTCTGTGAAATCATCTCAGAGAGTTACAGCTTTCCCCTCAAGAACCCTTTCGCTAAGACAGTTCTTTTGGAATTGGCAAAGTGATATTTGGAAGCCCATAGAGGGCCATGGTGAAAAAGGAAATATCCTCAGATGAAATCTGGAAAGAAGCTTTCTGAGAAACTGCTTAGTGTTCTGTTAATTCATCTCACAGAGTTACATCTGTATTTCGTGGATCTCTTTGCTGGCTTTATTTCTGTGGAATCTGAGAACAGATATTTCGGATCCCTTTGAAGATTATAGGGCCAAAGGAAATATCCTCCGATAACAAAGAGAAAGAAGCTTTCTGAGAAACTTCTTTGTGTTCTGTGAAATCATCTCACAGAGTTACAGCTTTTCCCTCAAGAAGCCTTTCGCTAAGACTGTTCTTGTGGAATTGGCAACGTGATATTTGGAAGCCCATAGAGGGCTATGGTGAAAAAGGAAATATCCTCAGATGAAATCTGGAAAGAAGCTTTCTGAGAAACTGCTTAGTGTTCTGTTAATTCATCTCACAGAGTTAAATCTGTATTTCGAGGATCTCTTTGCTAGCCTTATTTCTGTGGAATCTGAGAACAGATATTTCGGATCCCTTTGAAGACTATAGGGCCAAAGGAAATATCCTCCGATAACAAAGAGAAAGAAGCTTTCTGAGAAACTTCTTTGTGTTCTGTGAAATCATCTCACAGAGTTACAGCTTTCCCCTCAAGAAGCCTTTCGCTAAGACAGTTCTTGTGGAATTGGCAAAGTGATATTTGGAAGCCCATAGAGGGCTATGGTGAAAAAGGAAATATCCTCAGATGAAATCTGGAAAGAAGCTTTCTGAGAAACTGCTTAGTGTTCTGTTAATTCATCTCACAGAGTTACATCTGTATATCGTGGATCTCTTTGCTAGCCTTATTTCTGTGGAATTTGAGAACAGATATTTCGGATCCCTTTGTAGACTATAGGGCCAAAGGAAAAATCCTCCGAAAACAAAGAGAAAGAAGCTTTCTGAGAAACTTCTTTGTGTTCTGTGAAATCATCTCACAGAGTTACAGCTTTCCCCTCAAGAAGCCTTTCGCTAAGACAGTTCTTGTGGAATTGGCCAAGTGATATTTGGAAGCCCATAGAGGGCTATGGTGAAAAAGGAAATATCCTCAGATGAAATCTGGAAAGAAGCTTTCTGAGAAACTGCTTAGTGTTCTGTTAATTCATCTCACAGAGTTACATCTGTATTTCATGGATCTCTTTGCTAGCCTTATTTCTGTGGAATCTGAGAACAGATATTTCGGATCCCTTTGAAGACTATAGGGCCAAAGGAAAAATCCTCCGATAACAAAGAGAAAGATGCTTTCTGAGAAACTTCTTTGTGTTCTGTGAAATCATCTCAGAGAGTTACAGCTTTCCCCTCAAGAAGCCTTTCTATAAGACACTTCTTGTGGAATTGGCAAAGTGATATTTGGAAGCCCATAGAGGGCCATGGTGAAAAAGGAAATATCCTCAGATGAAATCTGGAAAGAAGCTTTCTGAGAAACTGCTTAGTGTTCTGTTAATTCATCTCACACAGTTACATCTGTATTTCGTGGATCTCTTTGCTAGCCTTATTTCTGTGGAATCTGAGAACAGATATTTCGGATCCCTTTGAAGACTATAGGGCCAAAGGAAATATCCTATGATAACAAAGAGAAAGAAGCTTTCTGAGAAACTTCTTTGTGTTCTGTGAAATCATCTCACAGAGTTACAGCTTTCCCCTCAAGAAGCCTTCACTAAGACAGTTCTTGTGGAATTGGCCAAGTGATATTTGGAAGCCCATAGAGGGCTATGGTGAAAAAGGAAATATCCTCAGATGAAATCTGGAAAGAAGCTTTCTGAGAAACTGCTTAGTGTTCTGTTAATTCATCTCACAGAGTTACATCTGTATTTCGTGGATCTCTTTGCTAGCCTTATTTCTGTGGAATCTGAGAACAGATATTTCGGTTCCCTTTGAAGACTATAGGGCCAAAGGAAAAATCCTCCGATAACAAAGAGAAAGAAGCTTTCTGAGAAACTTCTTTGTGTTCTGTGAAATCATCACAGAGAGTTACAGCTTTCCCCTCAAGAAGCCTTTCGCTAAGACAGTTCTTGTGGAATTGTCAAAGTGATATTTGGAAGCCCATAGAGGGCCATGGTGAAAAAGGAAACATCCTCAGATGAAATCTGGAAAGAAGCTTTCTGAGAAACTGCTTAGTGTTCTGTTAATTCATCTCACAGATTTACATCTGTATTTCGTGGATCTCTTTGCTAGCTTTATTTCTGTGGAATCTGAGAACTGATATTTCGGATCCCTTTGAAGACTATGGGTCCAAAGGAAATATCCTCTGATAACAAAGAGAAAGAAGCTTTCTGAGAAACTTCTTTGTGTTCTGTGAAATCATCTCACAGAGTTAGAGCTTTCCCCTCAAGAAGCCTTTCGCTAAGACAGTTCTTGTGGAATTGGCAAAGTGATATATGGAAGCCCATAGAGGGCCATGGTGAAAAAGGAAATATCCTCAGATGAAATCTGGAAAGAAGCTTTCTAAGAAACTGCTTAGTGTTCTGATAATTCATCTCACAGAGTTACATCTGTATTTCGTGGATCTCTTTGCTAGCTTTATTTCTGTGGAATCTGAGAACAGATATTTCGGATCCCTTTGAAGACTATAGGGCCAAAGGAAATATCCTCCGATAACAAAGAGAAAGAAGCTTTCTGAGAAACTTCTTTGTGTTCTGTGAAATCATCTCACAGAGTTACAGCTTTTCCCTCAAGAAGCCTTTCGCTAAGACTGTTCTTGTGGAATTGGCAACGTGATATTTGGAAGCCCATAGAGGGCTATGGTGAAAAACGAAATATCCTCAGATGAAATCTGGAAAGAAGCTTTCTGAGAAACTGGTTAGTGTTCTGTTAATTCATCTCACAGAGTTACATCTGTATTTCGTGGATCTCTTTGCTAGCCTTATTTCTGTGGAATCTGAGAACAGATATTTCGGATTCCTTTGAAGACTATAGGGCCAAAGGAAATATCCTCCGATAACAAAGAAAAAGAAGCTTTCTGAGAAACTTCTTTGTGTTCTGTGAAATCATCTCACAGAGTTACAGCTTTCCCCTCAAGAAGCCTTTCGCTAAGACAGTTCTTGTGGAATTGGCAAAGTGATATTTGGAAGCCCATAGAGGGCTATGGTGAAAAAGGAAATATCCTCAGATGAAATCTGGAAAGAAGCTTTCTGAGAAACTGCTTAGTGTTCTGTAAATTCATCTCACAGAGTTACATCTGTATTTCGTGGATCTCTTTGCTAGCCTTATTTCTGTGGAATCTGAGAACAGATATTTCGGATCCCTTTGAAGTCTATAGGGCCAAAGGAAATATCCCCCGATAACAAAGAGAAAGAAGCTTTCTGAGAAACTTCTTTGTGTTCTGTGAAATCATCTCACAGAGTTACAGCTTTCCCCTCAAGTAGCCTTTTGCTAAGACAGTTCTTGTGGAATTGGCAAAGTGATATTTGGAAGCACATAGAGGGCCATGGTGAAAAAGGAAATATCCTCAGATGAAATCTGGAAAGAAGTTTCTGAGAAACTGCTTAGTGTTCTGTTAATTCATCTCACAGAGTTACATCTGTATTTCGTGGATCCCTTTGCTAGCTTTATTTCTGTGGAATCTGAGAACAGATATTTCGGATCCCTTTGAAGACTATAGGGCCAAAGGAAAAATCCTCCGATAACAAAGAGAAAGAAGCTTTCTGAGAAACTTCTTTGTGTTCTGTGAAATCATCTCAGAGAGTTACGGCTTTCCCCTCAAGAAGCCTTTCGCTAAGACAGTTCTTGTGGAATTGGCAAAGTGATATTTGGAAGCCAATAGAGGGCTATGGTGAAAAAGGAAATATCCTCAGATGAAATCTGGAAAGAAGCTTTCTGAGAAACTGCTTAGTGTTCTGTTAATTCATCTCACAGAGTTACATCTGTATTTCGTGGATCTCTTTGCTAGCTTTATTTCTGTGGAATCTGAGAACAGATATTTCGGATCCCTTTGAAGACTATAGGGCCAAAGGAATTATCCTCTGATAACAAAGAGAAAGAAGCTTTCTGAGAAACTTCTTTGTGTTCTGTGAAATCATCTCACAGAATTACAGCTTTCCCCTCAAGAAGCCTTTCGCTAAGACAGTTCTTGTGGAATTGGCAAAGTGATATTTGGAAGCCCATAGAGGGCTATGGTGAAAAAGGAAATATCCTCAGATGAAATCTGGAAAGAAGCTTTCTGAGAAACTGCTTAGTGTTCTGTTAATTCATCTCACAGAGTTACATCTGTATTTCGTGGATCTCTTTGCTAGCTTTATTTCTGTGGAATCTGAGAACAGATATTTCGGATCCCTTTGAAGACTATAGGGCCAAAGGAATTATCCTCTGATAACAAAGAGAAAGAAGCTTTCTGAGAAACTTCTTTGTGTTCTGTGAAATCATCTCACAGAGTTACAGCTTTCCCCTCAAGAAGCCTTTCGCTAAGACAGTTCTTGTGGAATTGTCAAAGTGATATTTGGAAGCCCATAGAGGGCCATGGTGAAAAAGGAAACATCCTCAGATGAAATCTGGAAAGAAGCTTTCTGAGAAACTGCTTAGTGTTCTGTTAATTCATCTCACAGATTTACATCTGTATTTCGTGGATCTCTTTGCTAGCTTTATTTCTGTGGAATCTGAGAACTGATATTTCGGATCCCTTTGAAGACTATGGGTCCAAAGGAAATATCCTCTGATAACAAAGAGAAAGAAGCTTTCTGAGAAACTTCTTTGTGTTCTGTGAAATCATCTCACAGAGTTAGAGCTTTCCCCTCAAGAAGCCTTTCGCTAAGACAGTTCTTGTGGAATTGGCAAAGTGATATATGGAAGCCCATAGAGGGCCATGGTGAAAAAGGAAATATCATCAGATGAAATCTGGAAAGAAGCTTTCTAAGAAACTGCTTAGTGTTCTGATAATTCATCTCACAGAGTTACATCTGTATTTCGTGGATCTCTTTGCTAGCTTTATTTCTGTGGAATCTGAGAACAGATATTTCGGATCCCTTTGAAGACTATAGGGCCAAAGGAAATATCCTCCGATAACAAAGAGAAAGAAGCTTTCTGAGAAACTTCTTTGTGTTCTGTGAAATCATCTCACAGAGTTACAGCTTTTCCCTCAAGAAGCCTTTCGCTAAGACTGTTCTTGTGGAATTGGCAACGTGATATTTGGAAGCCCATAGAGGGCTATGGTGAAAAACGAAATATCCTCAGATGAAATCTGGAAAGAAGCTTTCTGAGAAACTGCTTAGTGTTCTGTTAATTCATCTCACAGAGTTACATCTGTATTTCGTGGATCTCTTTGCTAGCCTTATTTCTGTGGAATCTGAGAACAGATATTTCGGATCCCTTTGAAGACTATAGGGCCAAAGGAAATATCCCCCGATAACAAAAAGAAAGAAGCTTTCTGAGAAACTTCTTTGTGTTCTGTGAAATCATCTCACAGAGTTAGAGCTTTCCCCTCAAGAAGCCTTTTGCTAAGACAGTTCTTGTGGAATTGGCAAAGTGATATTTGGAAGCACATAGAGGGCCATGGTGAAAAAGGAAATATCCTCAGATGAAATCTGGAAAGAAGTTTCTGAGAAACTGCTTAGTGTTCTGTTAATTCATCTCACAGAGTTACATCTGTATTTCGTGGATCTCTTTGCTAGCTTTATTTCTGTTTAATCTCAGAACAGATATTTCGGATCCCTTTGAAGACTATAGGGCCAAAGGAAATATCCTCCGATAACAAAGAGAAAGAAGCTTTCTGAGAAACTTCTTTGTGTTCTGTGAAATCATCTCACAGAGTTACAGCTTTCCCCTCAAGAAGTCTTTCGATAAGACAGTTCTTGTGGAATTGGCCAAGTGATATTTGGAAGTCATAGAGGGCTATGATGATAAAGGAAATATCCTCAGATGAAATCTGGAAAGAAGTTTCTGAGAAACTGCTTAGTGTTCTGTTAATTCATCTCACAGAGTTACATCTGTATTTCGTGGATCTCTTTGCTAGCTTTATTTCTGTGGAATCTGAGAACAGATATTTCGGATCCCTTTGAAGACTATAGGGCCAAAGGAAAAATCCTCCGATAACAAAGAGAAAGAAGCTTTCTGAGAAACTTCTTTGTGTTCTGTGAAATCATCTCAGAGAGTTACAGCTTTCCCCTCAAGAAGCCTTTCGCTAAGACAGTTCTTGTGGAATTGGCAAAGTGATATTTGGAACCCCATAGAGGGCCATGGTGAAAAAGGAAATATCCTCAGATGAAATCTGGAAAGAAGCTTTCTGAGAAACTGCTTAGTGTTCTGTTAATTCATCTCACAGAGTTACATCTGTATTTCGTGGATCTCTTTGCTAGCTTTATTTCTGTGGAATCTGAGAACAGATATTTCGGATCCCTTTGAAGACTATGGGGCCAAAGGAAATATCCTCCGATAACAAAGAGAAAGAAGCTTTCTGAGAAACTTCTTTGTGTTCTGTGAAATCATCTCACAGAGTTACAGCTTTCCCCTCAAGAAGCCTTTCGATAAGACAGTTCTTGTGGAATTGGCAAAGTGATATTTGGAAGCCCATAGAGGGCTATGGTGAAAAAGGAAATATCCTCAGATGAAATCTGGAAAGAAGCTTTCTGAGAAACTGCTTAGTGTTCTGTTAATTCATCTCACAGAGTTACATCTGTATTTCGTGGATCTCTTTGCTAGCTTTATTTCTGTGGAATCTGAGAACAGATATTTCGGATCCCTTTGAAGACTATAGGGCCAAAGGAAATATCCTCCGATAACAAAGAGAAAGAAGCTTTCTGAGAAACTTCTTTGTGTTCTGTGAAATCATCTCACAGAGTTACAGCTTTTCCCTCAAGAAGCCTTTCGCTAAGACTGTTCTTGTGGAATTGGCAACGTGATATTTGGAAGCCCATAGAGGGCTCTGGTGAAAAAGGAAATATCCTCAGATGAAATCTGGATAGAAGCTTTCTGAGAAACTGCTTAGTGTTCTGTTAATTCATCTCACAGAGTTACATCTGTATTTCGTGGATCTCTTTGCTAGCCTTATTTCTGTGGAATCTGAGAACAGATATTTCGGATCCCTTTGAAGACTATAGGGCCAAAGGAAATATCCTCCGATGACAAAGAGAAAGAAGCTTTCTGAGAAACTTCTTTGTGTTCTGTGAAATCATCTCACAGAGTTACAGCTTTCCCCTCAAGAAGCCTTTCGCTAAGACAGTTCTTGTGGAATTGGCCAAGTGATATTTTGAAGCCCATAGAGGGCTATGGTGAAAAAGGAAATATCCTCAGAAGAAATCTGGAAAGAAGCTTTCTGAGAAACTGCTTAGTGTTCTGTAAATTCATCTCACAGAGTTACATCTGTATTTTGTGGATCTCTTTGCTAGCCTTATTTCTGTGGAATCTGAGAACAGATATTTCGCATCCCTTTGAAGACTATAGGGCCAAAGGAAAAATCCTCCGATAACAAAGAGAAAGAAGCTTTCTGAGAAATTTCTTTGTGTTCTGTGAAATCATCTCAGAGAGTTACAGCTTTCCCCTCAAGAAGCCTTTCGCTAAGACAGTTCTTGTGGAATTGGCAAAGTGATATTTGGAAGCCCATAGAGGGCCATGGTGAAAAAGGAAATATCCTCAGATGAAATCTGGAAAGAAGTTTCTGAGAAACTGCTTAGTGTTCTGTTAATTCATCTCACAGAGTTACATCTGTATTTCGTGGATCTCTTTGCTAGCTTTATTTCTGTGGAATCTGAGAACAGATATTTCGGATCCCTTTGAAGACTATAGGGCCAAAGGAAATATCCTCCGATAACAAAGAGAAAGAAGCTTTCTGAGAAACTTCTTTGTGTTCTGTGAAATCATCTCACAGAGTTACAGCTTTCCCCTCAAGAAGCCTTTCGATAAGACAGTTCTTGTGGAATTGGCCAAGTGATATTTGGAAGCCCATAGAGGGCTATGATGATAAAGGAAATATCCTCAGATGAAATCTGGAAAGAAGCTTTCTGAGAAACTGCTTAGTGTTCTGTTAATTCATCTCACAGAGTTACATCTGTATTTCGTGGATCTCTTTGCTAGCCTTATTTCTGTGGAATCTGAGAACAGATATTTCGGATCCCTTTGAAGACTATAGGGCCAAAGGAAATATCCTCCGATAACAAAGAGAAAGAAGCTTTCTGAGAAACTTCTTTGTGTTCTGTGAAATCATCTCACAGAGTTACAGCTTTCCCCTCAAGAAGCCTTTCGCTAAGACAGTTCTTGTGGAATTGGCCAAGTGATATTTGGAAGCCCATAGAGGGAGATGGTGAAAAAGGAAATATCCTCAGATGAAATCTGGAAAGAAGTTTCTGAGAAACTGCTTAGTGTTCTGTTAATTCATCTCACAGAGTTACATCTGTATTTCGTGGATCTCTTTGCTAGCTTTATTTCTGTGGAATCTGAGAACAGATATTTTGGATCCCTTTGAAGATTATAGGGCCAAAGGAAATATCCTCCGATAACAAAGAGAAAGAAGCTTTCTGAGAAACTTCTTTGTGTTCTGTGAAATCATCTCACAGAGTTACAGCTTTCCCCTCAAGAAGCCTTTCGCTAATACAGTTCTTGTGGAATTGGCCAAGTGATATTTGGAAGCCCATAGAGGGCTATGATGATAAAGGAAATATCCTCAGATGAAATCTGGAAAGAAGCTTTCTGAGAAACTGCTTAGTGTTCTGTTAATTCATCTCACAGAGTTACATCTGTATTTCGTGGATCTCTTTGCTAGCCTTATTTCTGTGGAATCTGAGAACAGATACTTCGGATCCCTTTGAAGACTATAGGGCCAAAGGAAAAATCCTCCGATAACAAAGAGAAAGAAGCTTTCTGAGAAACTTCTTTGTGTTCTGTGAAATCATCTCAGAGAGTTACGGCTTTCCCCTCAAGAAGCCTTTCGCTAAGACAGTTCTTGTGGAATTGGCAAAGTGATATTTGGAAGCCCATAGAGGGCCATGGTGAAAAAGGAAATATCCTCAGATGAAATCTGGAAAGAAGCTTTCTGAGAAACTGCTTAGTGTTCTGTTAATTCATCTCACAGAGTTACATCTGTATTTCGTGGATCTCTTTGCTAGCCTTATTTCTGTGGAATCTGAGAACAGATACTTCGGATCCCTTTGAAGACTATAGGGCCAAAGGAAAAATCCTCCGATAACAAAGAGAAAGAAGCTTTCTGAGAAACTTCTTTGTGTTCTGTGAAATCATCTCAGAGAGTTACGGCTTTCCCCTCAAGAAGCCTTTCGCTAAGACAGTTCTTGTGGAATTGGCAAAGTGATATTTGGAAGCCCATAGAGGGCCATGGTGAAAAAGGAAATATCCTCAGATATAATCTGGAAAGAAGCTTTCTGAGAAACTGCTTAGTGTTCTGTTAATTCATCTCACAGAGTTACATCTGTATTTCGTGGATCTCTTTGCTAGCTTTATTTCTGTGGAATCTGAGAACAGATATTTCGGATCCCTTTGAAGACTATAGGGCCAAAGGAAATATCCTCCGATAACAAAGAGAAAGAAGCTTTCTGAGAAACTTCTTTGTGTTCTGTGAAATCATCTCACAGAGTTACAGCTTTCCCCTCAAGAAGCCTTTCGATAAGACAGTTCTTGTGGAATTGGCAAAGTGATATTTGGAAGCCCATAGAGGGCTATGGTGAAAAAGGAAATATCCTCAGATGAAATCTGGAAAGAAGCTTTCTGAGAAACTGCTTAGTGTTCTGTTAATTCATCTCACAGAGATACATCTGTATTTCGTGGATCTCTTTGCTAGCCTTATTTCTGTGGAATCTGAGAAAAGATATTTCGGATCCCTTTTAATACTATAGGGCCAAAGGAAAAATCCTCCGATAACAAAGAGAAAGAAGCTTTCTGAGAAACTTCTTTGTGTTCTGTGAAATCATCTCAGAGAGTTACAGCTTTCCCCTCAAGAAGCCTTTCGCTAAGACAGTTCTTGTGGAATTGGCAAAGTGATATTTGGAAGCCCATAGAGGGCTATGATGAAAAAGGAAATATCCTCAGATGAAATCTGGAAAGAAGCTTTCTGAGAAACTGCTTAGTGTTCTGTTAATTCATCTCACAGAGTTACATCTGTATTTCGTGGATCTCTTTGCTAGCTTTATTTCTGTGGAATCTGAGAACAGATATTTCGGATCCCTTTGAAGACTATAGGGCCAAAGGAAATATCCTCCGATAACAAAGAGAAAGAAGCTTTCTGAGAAACTTCTTTGTGTTCTGTGAAATCATCTCACAGAGTTACAGCTTTTCCCTCAAGAAGCCTTTCGCTAAGACTGTTCTTGTGGAATTGGCAAAGTGATATTTGGAAGCCCATAGAGGGCTCTGGTGAAAAAGGAAATATCCTCAGATGAAATCTGGATAGAAGCTTTCTGAGAAACTGCTTAGTGTTCTGTTAATTCATCTCACAGAGTTACATCTGTATTTCGTGGATCTCTTTGCTAGCCTTATTTCTGTGGAATCTGAGAACAGATATTTCGGATCCCTTTGAAGACTATAGGGCCAAAGGAAATATCCTCCGATGACAAAGAGAAAGAAGCTTTCTGAGAAACTTCTTTGTGTTCTGTGAAATCATCTCACAGAGTTACAGCTTTCCCCTCAGAAGCCTTTCGCTAAGACAGTTCTTGTGGAATTGGCCAAGTGATATTTTGAAGCCCATAGAGGGCTATGGTGAAAAAGGAAATATCCTCAGAAGAAATCTGGAAAGAAGCTTTCTGAGAAACTGCTTAGTGTTCTGTAAATTCATCTCACAGAGTTACATCTGTATTTCGTGGATCTCTTTGCTAGCCTTATTTCTGTGGAATCTGAGAACAGATATTTCGGATCCCTTTGAAGACTATAGGGCCAAAGGAAAAATCCTCCGATAACAAAGAGAAAGAAGCTTTCTGAGAAATTTCTTTGTGTTCTGTGAAATCATCTCAGAGAGTTACAGCTTTCCCCTCAAGAAGCCTTTCGCTAAGACAGTTCTTGTGGAATTGGCAAAGTGATATTTGGAAGCCCATAGAGGGCCATGGTGAAAAAGGAAATATCCTCAGATGAAATCTGGAAAGAAGTTTCTGAGAAACTGCTTAGTGTTCTGTTAATTCATCTCACAGAGTTACATCTGTATTTCGTGGATCTCTTTGCTAGCTTTATTTCTGTGGAATCTGAGAACAGATATTTCGGATCCCTTTGAAGACTATAGGGCCAAAGGAAATATCCTCCGATAACAAAGAGAAAGAAGCTTTCTGAGAAACTTCTTTGTGTTCTGTGAAATCATCTCACAGAGTTACAGCTTTCCCCTCAAGAAGCCTTTCGATAAGACAGTTCTTGTGGAATTGGCCAAGTGATATTTGGAAGCCCATAGAGGGCTATGATGATAAAGGAAATATCCTCAGATGAAATCTGGAAAGAAGCTTTCTGAGAAACTGCTTAGTGTTCTGTTAATTCATCTCACAGAGTTACATCTGTATTTCGTGGATCTCTTTGCTAGCCTTATTTCTGTGGAATCTGAGAACAGATATTTCGGATCCCTTTGAAGACTATAGGGCCAAAGGAAATATCCTCCGATAACAAAGAGAAAGAAGCTTTCTGAGAAACTTCTTTGTGTTCTGTGAAATCATCTCACAGAGTTACAGCTTTCCCCTCAAGAAGCCTTTCGCTAAGACAGTTCTTGTGGAATTGGCCAAGTGATATTTGGAAGCCCATAGAGGGAGATGGTGAAAAAGGAAATATCCTCAGATGAAATCTGGAAAGAAGCTTTCTGAGAAACTGCTTAGTGTTCTGTTAATTCATCTCACAGAGTTACATCTGTATTTCGTGGATCTCTTTGCTAGCTTTATTTCTGTGGAATCTGAGAACAGATATTTTGGATCCCTTTGAAGACTATAGGGCCAAAGGAAATATCCTCCGATAACAAAGAGAAAGAAGCTTTCTGAGAAACTTCTTTGTGTTCTGTGAAATCATCTCACAGAGTTACAGCTTTCCCCTCAAGAAGCCTTTCGATAAGACAGTTCTTGTGGAATTGGCCAAGTGATATTTGGAAGCCCATAGAGGGCTATGATGATAAAGGAAATATCCTCAGATGAAATCTGGAAAGAAGCTTTCTGAGAAACTGCTTAGTGTTCTGTTAATTCATCTCACAGAGTTACATCTGTATTTCGTGGATCTCTTTGCTAGCCTTATTTCTGTGGAATCTGAGAACAGATACTTCGGATCCCTTTGAAGACTATAGGGCCAAAGGAAAAATCCTCCGATAACAAAGAGAAAGAAGCTTTCTGAGAAACTTCTTTGTGTTCTGTGAAATCATCTCAGAGAGTTACGGCTTTCCCCTCAAGAAGCCTTTCGCTAAGACAGTTCTTGTGGAATTGGCAAAGTGATATTTGGAAGCCCATAGAGGGCCATGGTGAAAAAGGAAATATCCTCAGATATAATCTGGAAAGAAGCTTTCTGAGAAACTGCTTAGTGTTCTGTTAATTCATCTCACAGAGTTACATCTGTATTTCGTGGATCTCTTTGCTAGCTTTATTTCTGTGGAATCTGAGAACAGATATTTCGGATCCCTTTGAAGACTATAGGGCCAAAGGAAATATCCTCCGATAACAAAGAGAAAGAAGCTTTCTGAGAAACTTCTTTGTGTTCTGTGAAATCATCTCACAGAGTTACAGCTTTCCCCTCAAGAAGCCTTTCGATAAGACAGTTCTTGTGGAATTGGCAAAGTGATATTTGGAAGCCCATAGAGGGCTATGGTGTAAAAGGAAATATCCTCAGATGAAATCTGGAAAGAAGCTTTCTGAGAAACTGCTTAGTGTTCTGTTAATTCATCTCACAGAGTTACATCTGTATTTCGTGGATCTCTTTGCTAGCCTTATTTCTGTGGAATCTGAGAACAGATATTTCGGATCCCTTTGAAGACTATAGGGCCAAAGGAAATATCCTCCGATAACAAAGAGAAAGAAGCTTTCTGAGAAACTTCTTTGTGTTCTGTGAAATCATCTCAGAGAGTTACAGCTTTCCCCTCAAGAAGCCTTTCGCTAAGACAGTTCTTGTGGAATTGGCAAAGTGATATTTGGAAGCCCATAGAGGGCTATGATGAAAAAGGAAATATCCTCAGATGAAATCTGGAAAGAAGCTTTCTGAGAAACTGCTTAGTGTTCTGTTAATTCATCTCACAGAGTTACATCTGTATTTCGTGGATCTCTTTGCTAGCTTTATTTCTGTGGAATCTGAGAACAGATATTTCGGATCCCTTTGAAGACTATAGGGCCAAAGGAAATATCCTCTGATAACAAAGAGAAAGAAGCTTTCTGAGAAACTTCTTTGTGTTCTGTGAAATCATCTCACAGAGTTACAGCTTTCCCCTCAAGAAGCCTTTCGCTAAGACAGTTCTTGTGGAATTGGCAAAGTGATATTTGGAAGCCCATAGAGGGCCATGGTGAAAAAGGAAATATCCTCAGATGAAATCTGGAAAGAAGCTTTCTGAGAAACTGCTTAGTGTTCTGTTAATTCATCTCACAGAGTTACATCTGTATTTCGTGGATCTCTTTGCTAGCTTTATTTCTGTGGAATCTGAGAACAGATATTTCGGATCCCTTTGAAGACTATAGGGCCAAAGGAAATATCCTCCGATAACAAAGAGAAAGAAGCTTTCTGAGAAACTTCTTAGGGTTCTGTGAAATCATCTCACAGAGTTACAGCTTTTCCCTCAAGAAGCCTTTCGCTAAGACTGTTCTTGTGGAATTGGCAACGTGATATTTGGAAGCCCATAGAGGGCTCTGGTGAAAAAGGAAATATCCTCAGATGAAATCTGGATAGAAGCTTTCTGAGAAACTGCTTAGTGTTCTGTTAATTCATCTCACAGAGTTACATCTGTATTTCGTGGATCTCTTTGCTAGCCTTATTTCTGTGGAATCTGAGAACAGATATTTCGGATCCCTTTGAAGACTATAGGGCCAAAGGAAATATCCTCCGATGACAAAGAGAAAGAAGCTTTCTGAGAAACTTCTTTGTGTTCTGTGAAATCATCTCACAGAGTTACAGCTTTCCCCTCAAGAAGCCTTTCGCTAAGACAGTTCTTGTGGAATTGGCCAAGTGATATTTTGAAGCCCATAGAGGGCCATGGTGAAAAAGGAAATATCCTCAGATGAAATCTGGAAAGAAGTTTCTGAGAAACTGCTTAGTGTTCTGTTAATTCATCTCACAGAGTTACATCTGTATTTCGTGGATCTCTTTGCTAGCTTTATTTCTGTGGAATCTGAGAACAGATATTTCGGATCCCTTTGAAGACTATAGGGCCAAAGGAAATATCCTCCGATAACAAAGAGAAAGAAGCTTTCTGAGAAACTTCTTTGTGTTCTGTGAAATCATCTCACAGAGTTACAGCTTTCCCCTCAAGAAGCCTTTCGATAAGACAGTTCTTGTGGAATTGGCCAAGTGATATTTGGAAGCCCATAGAGGGCTATGATGATAAAGGAAATATCCTCAGATGAAATCTGGAAAGAAGCTTTCTGAGAAACTGCTTAGTGTTCTGTTAATTCATCTCACAGAGTTACATCTGTATTTCGTGGATCTCTTTGCTAGCCTTATTTCTGTGGAATCTGAGAACAGATACTTCGGATCCCTTTGAAGACTATAGGGCCAAAGGAAAAATCCTCCGATAACAAAGAGAAAGAAGCTTTCTGAGAAACTTCTTTGTGTTCTGTGAAATCATCTCAGAGAGTTACAGCTTTCCCCTCAAGAAGCCTTTCGCTAAGACAGTTCTTGTGGAATTGGCAAAGTGATATTTGGAAGCCCATAGAGGGCCATGGTGAAAAAGGAAATATCCTCAGATGAAATCTGGAAAGAAGCTTTCTGAGAAACTGCTTAGTGTTCTGTTAATTCATCTCACAGTGGTACCTCTGTATTTCGTGGATCTCTTTGCTAGCTTTATTTCTGTGGAATCTGAGAACAGATATTTCTGATCCCTTTGAAGACTATAGGGCCAAAGGAAATATCCTCCGATAAGAAAGAGAAAGAAGCTTTCCGAGAAACTTCTTTGTGTTCTGTGAAATCATCTCACAGAGTTACAGCTTTCCCCTCAAGAAGCCTTTCGCTAAGACAGTTCTTGTGGAATTGGCAAAGTGATATTTGGAAGCCCATAGAGGTCTATGGTGAAAAAGGAAATATCCTCAGATGAAATCTGGAAAGAAGCTTTCTGAGAAACTGCTTAGTGTTCTGTTAATTCATCTCACAGAGTTACATCTGTATTTCGTGGATCTCTTTGCTAGCCTTATTTCTGTGGAATCTGAGAACAGATATTTCGGATCCCTTTGAACAATATAGGGCCAAAGGAAATATCCTCCGATAACAAAGAGAAAGAAGCTTTCTGAGAAACTTCTTTGTGTTCTGTGAAATCATCTCACAGAGTTACAGCTTTCCCCTCAGGAAGCCTTTCGCTAAGACAGTTCTTGTGGAATTGGCAAAGCGATATTTGGAAGTCCATAGAGGGCTATGGTGAAAAAGGAAATATCTTCAGATGAAATCTGGAAAGAAGCTTTCTGAGAAACTGCTTAGTGTTCTGTTAATTCATCTCACAGAGTTAAATCTGTATTTCGTGGATCTCTTTGCTAGCCTTATTTCTGTGGAATCTGAGAACAGATATTTCGGATCCCTTTGAAGACTATAGGGCCAAAGGAAAAATCCTCCGATAACAAAGAGAAAGAAGCTTTCTGAGAAACTTCTTTGTGTTCTGTGAAATCATCTCAGAGAGTTACAGCTTTCCCCTCAAGAAGCCTTTCGATAAGACAGTTCTTGTGGAATTGGCAAAGTGATATTTGGAAGCCCATAAAGGGCCATGGTGAAAAAGGAAATATCCTCAGATGAAATCTGGAAAGAAGCTTTCTGAGAAACTGCTTAGTGTTCTGTTAATTCATCTCACAGAGTTACATCTGTATTTCGTGGATCTCTTTGCTAGCTTTATTTCTGTGGAATCTGAGAACAGATATTTCGGATCCCTTTGAAGACTATAGGGCCAAAGGAAATATCCTCCGATAACAAAGAGAAAGAAGCTTTCTGAGAAACTTCTTTGTGTTCTGTGAAATCATCTCACAGAGTTACAGCTTTCCCCTCAAGAAGCCTTTCGCTAAGACAGTTCTTGTGGAATTGGCAAAGTGACATTTGGAAGCCCATAGAGGGCCATGGTGAAAAAGGAAATATCCTCAGATGAAATCTGGAAAGAAGCTTTCTGAGAAACTACTTAGTGTTCTGTTAATTCATCTCACAGAGTTACATCTGTATTTCGTGGATCTCTTTGCTAGCTTTATTTCTGTGGAATCTGAGAACAGATATTTCGGATCCCTTTGAAGACTATAGGGCCAAAGGAAATATCCTCCGATAACAAAGAGAAAGAAGCTTTCTGAGAAACTTCTTTGTGTTCTGTGAAATCATCTCACAGAGTTACAGCTTTCCCCTCAAGAAGCCTTTCGCTAAGACAGTTCTTGTGGAATTGGCAAAGTGATATTTGGAAGCCCATAGAGGGCTATGGTGAAAAAGGAAATATCCTCAGATGAAATCTGGAAAGAAGCTTTCTGAGAAACTGCTTAGTGTTCTGTTAATTCATCTCACAGAGTTACATCTGTATTTCGTGGATCTCTTTGCTAGCCTTATTTCTGTGGAATCTGAGAACAGATATTTCGGATCCCTTTGAAGACTATAGGGCCAATGGAAAAATCCTCCGATAACAAAGAGAAAGAAGCTTTCTGAGAAACTTCTTTGTGTTCTGTGAAATCATCTCACAGAGTTACAGCTTTCCCCTCAAGAAGCCTTTTGATAAGACAGTTCTTGTGGAATTGGCAAAGTGATATTTGGAAGCCCATAGAGGGCTATGGTGAAAAAGGAAATATCCTCAGATGAAATCTGGAAAGAAGCTTTCTGAGAAACTGCTTAGTGTTCTGTTAATTCATCTCACAGAGTTACATCTGTATTTCGTGGATCTCTTTGCTAGCCTTATTTCTGTGGAATCTGAGAACAGATATTTCGGATCCCTTTGAAGACTATAGGGCCAAAGGAAATATCCTCGGATAACAAAGAGAAAGAAGCTTTCTGAGAAACTTCTTTGTGTTCTGTGAAATCATCTCACAGAGTTACAGCTTTCCCCTCAAGAAGCCTTTCGATAAGACAGTTCTTGTGTAATTGGCCAAGTGATATTTGGAAGCCCATAGAGGGCTATGATGATAAAGGAAATATCCTCAGATGAAATCTGGAAAGAAGCTTTCTGAGAAACTGCTTAGTGTTCTGTTAATTCATCTCACAGAGTTACATCTGTATTTCGTGGATCTCTTTGCTAGCCTTATTTCTGTGGAATCTGAGAACAGATATTTCGGATCCCTTTGAAGACTATAGGGCCAAAGGAAATATCCTCCGATAACAAAGAGAAAGAAGCTTTCCGAGAAACTTCTTTGTGTTCTGTGAAATCATCTCACAGAGTTACAGCTTTCCCCTCAAGAAGCTTTCGCTAAGACAGTTCTTGTGGAATTGGCCAAGTGATATTTGGAAGCCCATAGAGGGCTATGGTGAAAAAGGAAATATCCTCAGATGAAATCTGGAAAGAAGCTTTCTGAGAAACTGCTTAGTGTTCTGTTAATTCATCTCACAGAGTTACATCTGTATTTCGTGGATCTCTTTGCTAGCCTTATTTCTGTGGAATCTGAGAAGAGATACTTCGGATCCCTTTGAAGACTATAGGGCCAAAGGAAAAATCCTCCGATAACAAAGAGAAAGAAGCTTTCTGAGAAACTTCTTTGTGTTCTGTGAAATCATCTCAGAGAGTTACAGCTTTCCCCTCAAGAAGCCTTTCGCTAAGACAGTTCTTGTGGAATTGGCAAAGTGATATTTGGAAGCCCATAGAGGGCCATGGTGAAAAAGGAAATATCCTCAGATGAAATCTGGAAAGAAGCTTTCTGAGAAACTGCTTAGTGTTCTGTTAATTCATCTCACAGTGGTACCTCTGTATTTCGTGGATCTCTTTGCTAGCTTTATTTCTGTGGAATCTGAGAACAGATATTTCGGATCCCTTTGAAGACTATAGGGCCAAAGGAAATATCCTCCGATAACAAAGAGAAAGAAGCTTTCCGAGAAACTTCTTTGTGTTTTGTGAAATCATCTCACAGAGTTACAGCTTTCCCCTCAAGAAGCCTTTCGCTAAGACAGTTCTTGTGGAATTGGCAAAGTGATATTTGGAAGCCCATAGAGGTCTATGGTGAAAAAGGAAATATCCTCAGATGAAATCTGGAAAGAAGCTTTCTGAGAAACTGCTTAGTGTTCTGTTAATTCATCTCACAGAGTTACATCTGTATTTCGTGGATCTCTTTGCTAGCCTTATTTCTGTGGAATCTGAGAACAGATATTTCGGATCCCTTTGAACAATATAGGGCCAAAGGAAATATCCTCCGATAACAAAGAGAAAGAAGCTTTCTGAGAAACTTCTTTGTGTTCTGTGAAATCATCTCACAGAGTTACAGCTTTCCCCTCAGGAAGCCTTTCGCTAAGACAGTTCTTGTGGAATTGGCAAAGCGATATTTGGAAGTCCATAGAGAGCTATGGTGAAAAAGGAAATATCCTCAGATGAAATCTGGAAAGAAGCTTTCTGAGAAACTGCTTAGTGTTCTGTTAATTCATCTCACAGAGTTACATCTGTATTTCGTGGATCTCTTTGCTAGCCTTATTTCTGTGGAATCTGAGAACTGATATTTCGGATCCCTTTGAAGACTATAGGGCCAAAGGAAAAATCCTCCGATAACAAAGAGAAAGAAGCTTTCTGAGAAACTTCTTTGTGTTCTGTGAAATCATCTCAGAGAGTTACAGCTTTCCCCTCAAGAAGCCTTTCGATAAGACAGTTCTTGTGGAATTGGCAAAGTGATATTTGGAAGCCCATAAAGGGCCATGGTGAAAAAGGAAATATCCTCAGATGAAATCTGGAAAGAAGCTTTCTGAGAAACTGCTTAGTGTTCTGTTAATTCATCTCACAGAGTTACATCTGTATTTCGTGGATCTCTTTGCTAGCTTTATTTCTGTGGAATCTGAGAACAGATATTTCGATTCCCTTTGAAGACTATAGGGCCAAAGGAAATATCCTCCGATAACAAAGAGAAAGAAGCTTTCTGAGAAACTTCTTTGTGTTCTGTGAAATCATCTCAGAGAGTTACATCTTTCCCCTCAAGAAGCCTTTCGGTAAGACTGTTCTTGTGGAATTGGCAACGTGATATTTGGAAGCCCCTAGAGTGCTATGGTGAAAAAGGAAATATCCTCAGATGAAACCTGGAAAGAAGCTTTCTGAGAAACTGCTTAGTGTTCTGTTAATTCATCTCAAAGAGTTACATCTGTATTTCGTGGATCTCTTTGCTAGCCTTATTTCTGTTGAATCTGAGAACAGATATTTCGGATCCCTTTGAAGACTATAGGGCCAAAGGAAATATCCTCCGATAACAAAGAGAAAGAAGCTTTCTGAGAAACTTCTTTGTGTTCTGTGAAATCATCTCACAGAGTTACAGCTTTCCCCTCAAGAAGGCTTTCGCTAAGACAGTTCTTGTGGAATTGGCCAAGTGATATTTGGAAGCCCATAGAGGGCTATGGTGAAAAAGGAAATATCCTCAGATGAAATCTGGAAAG
Source organism: Macaca nemestrina (assembly GCF_043159975.1). NCBI lineage: Eukaryota > Metazoa > Chordata > Mammalia > Primates > Cercopithecidae > Macaca > Macaca nemestrina. The sequence goes on along the minus strand of NC_092127.1, from coordinate 110,775,971 downwards.
AAGCTTTCTGAGAAACTGCTTAGTGTTCTGTTAATTAATCTCACAGAGTTACATCTGTATTTCGTGGATCTCTTTGCTAGCCTTATTTCTGTGGAATCTGAGAACAGATATTTCGGATCCCTTTGAAGACTATAGGGTCAAAGGAAATATCCTCCGATAACAAAGAGAAAGAAGCTTTCTCAGAAACTTCTTTGTGTTCTGTGAAATCATCTCACAGAGTTACAGCTTTCCCCTCAAGAAGCCTTTCGCTAAGACAGTTCTTGTGGAATTGGCAAAGTGACATTTGGAAGCCCATAGAGGGCCATGGTGAAAAAGGAAATATCCTCAGATGAAATCTGGAAAGAAGCTTTCTGAGAAACTACTTAGTGTTCTGTTAATTCATCTCACAGAGTTACATCTGTATTTCGTGGATCTCTTTGCTAGCTTTATTTCTGTGGAATCTGAGAACAGATATTTCGGATCCCTTTGAAGACTATAGGGCCAAAGGAAATATCCTCCGATAACAAAAGAAAGAAGCTTTCTGAGAAACTTCTTTGTGTTCTGTGAAATCATCTCACAGAGTTACAGCTTTCCCCTCAAGAAGCCTTTCGCTAAGACAGTTCTTGTGGAATTGGCCAAGTGATATTTTGAAGCCCATAGAGGGCTATGTTGAAAAAGGAAAATCCTCAGATGAAATCTGGAAAGAAGCTTTCTGAGAAACTGCTTAGTGTTCTGTTAATTCATCTCACAGAGTTACATCTGTATTTCGTGGATCTCTTTGCTAGCCTTATTTCTGTGGAATCTGAGAACTGATATTTCGGATCCCTTTGAAGATTAGAGGGCCAAAGGAAATATCCTCCGATACCAAAGAGAAAGAAGCTTTCCGAGAAACTTCTTTGTGTTCTGTGAAATCATCTCACAGAGTTACAACTTTCCCCTCAAGAAACCTTTCGCTAAGACAGTTCTTATGGAATTGGCAAAGTGATATTTGGAAGCCCTTCGAGGGCTATGGTGAAAAAGGAAATATCCTCAGATGAAATCAGGAAAGAAGCTTTCTGAGAAACTGCTTAGTGTTCTGTTAATTCATCTCACAGAGTTACATCTGTATTTCGTGGATCTCTTTGCTAGCCTTTTTTCTGTGGGAACTGAGGACAGATATTTCGGATCCCTTTGAAGACTATAGGGCCAAAGGAAATATCCTCCGATAACAAAGAGAACGAAGGTTTCTGAGAAACTTCTTTGTGTTCTGTGAAATCATCTCACAGAGTTACAGCTTTCCCCTCAAGAAGCCTTTCGCTAAGACAGTTCTTGTGGAATTGGCAAAGTGATATTTGGAAGCCCATAGAGGGCTATGGTGAAAAAGGAAATATCCTCAGATGAAATCTGGAAAGAAGCTTTCTGAGAAACTGCTTAGTGTTCTGTTAATTCATCTCACAGAGTAACATCTGTATTTCGTGGATCTCTTTGCTAGCCTTATTTCTGTGGAATCTTAGAACAGATGTTTCGGATCCCTTTGAAGACTATAGGGCCAAAGGAAATATCCTCCGATAACAAAGAGAAAGAAGCTTTCTGAGAAACTTCTTTGTGTTCTGTGAAGTCATCTCAGAGAGTTACAGCTTTCCCCTCAAGAAGCCTTTCGCTACGACAGTTCTTGTGGAATTGGCCAAGTGATATTTGGAAGCCCATAGAGGGCTATGGTGAAAAAGGAAATATCCTCAGATGAAATCTGGAAAGAAGCTTTCTGAGAAACTGCTTAGTGTTCTGTTAATTCATCTCACAGAGTTACATCTGTATTTCGTGGATCTCTTTGCTAGCCTTATTTCTGTGGAATCTGAGAACAGATATTTCGGATCCCTTTGAAGACTATAGGGTCAAAGGAAATATCCTCCGATAACAAAGAGAAAGAAGCTTTCTGAGAAACTTCTTTGTGTTCTGTGAAATCATCTCACAGAGTTACAGCTTTCCCCTCAAGAAGCCTTTCGCTAAGACAGTTCTTGTGGAATTGGAAAAGTGATATTTGGAAGCCCATAGAGGGCCATGGTGAAAAAGGAAATATCCTCAGATGAAATCTGGAAAGAAGCTTTCTGAGAAACTACTTAGTGTTCTGTTAATTCATCTCACAGAGTTACATCTGTATTTCGTGGATCTCTTTGCTAGCTTTATTTCTGTGGAATCTGAGAACAGATATTTCGGATCCCTTTGAAGACTATAGGGCCAAAGGAAATATCCTCCGATAACAAAGAGAAAGAAGCTTTCTGAGAAACTTCTTTGTGTTCTGTGAAATCATCTCACAGAGTTACAGCTTTCCCCTCAAGAAGCCTTTCGCTAAGACAGTTCTTGTGGAATTGGCCAAGTGATATTTTGAAGCCCATAGAGGGCTATGTTGAAAAAGGAAAATCCTCAGATGAAATCTGGAAAGAAGCTTTCTGAGAAACTGCTTAGTGTTCTGTTAATTCATCTCACAGAGTTACATCTGTATTTCGTGGATCTCTTTGCTAGCCTTATTTCTGTGGAATCTGAGAACTGATATTTCGGATCCCTTTGAAGATTAGAGGGCCAAAGGAAATATCCTCCGATACCAAAGAGAAAGAAGCTTTCCGAGAAACTTCTTTGTGTTCTGTGAAATCATCTCACAGAGTTACAACTTTCCCCTCAAGAAGCCTTTCGCTAAGACAGTTCTTATGGAATTGGCAAAGTGATATTTGGAAGCCCTTCGAGGGCTATGGTGAAAAAGGAAATATCCTCAGGTGAAATCTGGAAAGAAGCTTTCTGAGAAACTGCTTAGTGTTCTGTTAATTCATCTCACAGAGTTACATCTGTATTTCGTGGATCTCTTTGCTGGCTTTATTTCTGTGGAATCTGAGAACAGATATTTCGGATCCCTTTGAAGACTATAGGGCCAAAGGAAATATCCTCCGATAACAAAGAGAAAGAAGCTTTCTGAGAAACTTATTTGTGTTCTGTGAAATCATCTCAGAGAGTTACATCTTTCCCCTCAAGAAGCCTTTCGGTAAGACTGTTCTTGTGGAATTGGCAACGTGATATTTGGAAGCCCCTAGAGGGCTATGGTGAAAAAGGAAATATCCTCAGATGAAATCTGGAAAGAAGCTTTCAGAGAAACTGCTTAGTGTTCTGTTAATTCATCTCACAGAGTTACATCTGTATTTCGTGGATCTCTTTGCTAGCCTTATTTCTGTGGAATCTGAGAACAGATATTTCGGATCCCTTTGAAGACTATAGGGCCAAAGGAAAAATCCTCCATTAACGAAGAGAAAGAAGCTTTCTGAGAAACTTCTTTGTGTTTTGTGAAATCATCTCAGAGAGTTACAGCTTTCCCCTCAAGAAGCCTTTCGCTAAGACAGTTCTTGTGGAATTGGCAAAGCGATATTTGGAAGCCCATAGAGGGCTATGGTGAAAAAGGAAATATCCTCAGATGAAATCTGGAAAGAAACTTTCTGAGAAACTTCTTAGTGTTCTTTTAATTCATTTCACAGAGTTACATCTGTATTTCGTGGATCTCTTTGCTAGCCTTATTTCTGTGGAATCTGAGAACAGATATTTCGGATCCCTTTGAAGACTATAGGGCCAAAGGAAATATCCTCCGATAACAAAGAGAAAGAAGCTTTCTGAGAAACTTCTTTGTGTTCTGTGAAATCATCTCACAGAGTTACAGCTTTCCCCTCAAGAAGCCTTTCGCTAAGACAGTTCTTGTGGAATTGGCAAAGCGATATTTGGAAGCCCATAGAGGGCTATGGTGAAAAAGGAAATATCCTCAGATTAAATCTGGAAAGAAGCTTTCTGAGAAACTGCTTAGTGTTCTGTTAATTCATCTCACAGAGTTACATCTGTATTTCGTGGATCTCTTTGCTAGCCTTATTTCTGTGGAATCTGAGAACAGATATTTCGGATCCCTTTGAAGACTATAGGGCCAAAGGAAATATCCTCCGATAACAAAGAGAAAGAAGCTTTCTGAGAAACTTCTTTGTGTTCTGTGAAATCATCTCACAGAGTTACAGCTTTCCCCTCAAGAAGCCTTTCGCTAAGACAGTTCTTGTGGAATTGGCCAAGTGATATTTGGAACCCCATAGAGGGCCATGGTGAAAAAGGAAATATCCTCAGATGAAATCTGGAAAGAAGCTTTCTGAGAAACTGCTTAGTGTTCTGTTAATTCATCTCACAGAGTTACATCTGTATTTCATGGATCTCTTTGCTAGCTTTATTTCTGTGGAATCTTAGAACAGATATTTCGGATCCCTTTGAAGACTATAGGGCCAAAGGAAATATCCTCCGATAACAAAGAGAAAGTAGCTTTCTGAGAAACTTCTTTGTGTTCTGTGAAATCATCTCACAGAGTTACAGCTTTCCCCTCAAGAAGCCTTTCGCTAAGACAGTTCTTGTGGAATTGGCCAAGTTATATTTTGAAGCCCATAGAGGGCCATGGTGAAAGGGGAAATATCCTCAGATGAAATCTGGAAAGAAGCTTTCTGAGAAACTGCTTAGTGTTCTGTTAATTCATCTCACAGAGTTACATCTGTATTTCGTGGATCTCTTTGCTAGCCTTATTTCTGTGGAATCTGAGAACTGATATTTCGGATCCCTTTGAAGATTAGAGGGCCAAAGGAAATATCCTCCGATACCAAAGAGAAAGAAGCTTTCCGAGAAACTTCTTTGTGTTCTGTGAAATCATCTCACAGAGTTACAACTTTCCCCTCAAGAAGCCTTTCGCTAAGACAGTTCTTATGGAATTGGCAAAGTGATATTTGGAAGCCCATAGAGGGCTATGGTGAAAAAGGAAATATCCTCAGATGAAATCTGGAAAGAAGCTTTCTAAGAAACTGCTTAGTGTTCTGTTAATTCATCTCACAGAGTTACATCTGTATTTCCTGGATCTCTTTGCTAGCCTTTTTTCTGTGGAAATTGAGGACAGATATTTCGGATCCCTTTGAAGACTATAGGGCCAAAGGAAATATCCTCCGATAACAAAGAGTACGAAGCTTTCTGAGAAACTTCTTTGTGTTCTGTGAAATCATCTCACAGAGTTACAGCTTTCACCTTAAGGAGCCTTTCGCTAAGACAGTTCTTGTGGAATTGGCAAAGTGATATTTGGAAGCCCATAGAGGGCTATGGTGAAAAAGGAAATATTCTCAGATGAAATCTGGAAAGAAGCTTTCTGAGAAACTGCTTAGTGTTCTGTTAATTCATCTCACAGAGTTACATCTGTATTTCGTGGATCTCTTTGCTAGCCTTATTTCTGTGGAATCTGAGAACAGATATTTCGGATCCCTTTGAAGACTATAGGGCCAAAGGAAATATCCTCCGATAACAAAGAGAAAGAAGCTTTCTGAGAAACTTCTTTGTGTTCTGTGAAATCATCTCACAGAGTTACAGCTTTCCCCTCAAGAAGCCTTTCGCTAAGACAGTTCTTGTGGAATTGGCAAAGTGATATTTGGAAGCCCATAGAAGGCTAAGGTGAAAAAGGAAATATCCTCAGATGAAATCTGGAAAGAAGCTTTCTTAGAAACTGCTTAGTGTTCTGTTAATTCATCTCACAGAGTTACATCTGTATTTCGTGGATCTCTTTACTAGCCTTATTTCTGTGGAATCTGAGAACAGATATTTCGGATCCCTTTGAAGACTATAGGGCCAAAGGAAAAATCCTCCGATAACAAAGAGAAAGAAGCTTTCTGAGAAACTTCTTTGTGTTCTGTGAAATCATCTCTCAGAGTTACAGCTTTCCCCTCAAGAAGCCTTTCGCTAAGACAGTTCTTGTGTAATTGGCAAAGTGATATTTGGAAGCCCATAGAGGGCCATGGTGAAAAAGGAAATATCCTCAGATGAAATCTGGAAAGAAGCTTTCTGAGAAACTGCTTAGTGTTCTGTTAATTCATCTCACTGAGTTACATCTGTATTTCGTGGATCTCTTTGCTAGCCTTATTTCTGTGGAATCTGAGAACAGATATTTCGGATCCCTTTGAAGACTATAGGGCCAAAGGATATATCCTCCGATAACAAAGAGAAAGAAGCTTTCTGAGAAACTTCTTTGTGTTCTGTGAAATCATCTCACAGAGTTACAGCTTCCCCCTCAAGAAGCCTTTCGCTAAGACAGTTCTTGTGGAATTGGAAAAGTGATATTTGGAAGCCCTTAGAGGGCTATGGTGAAAAAGGAAATATCCTCAGATGAAATCTGGAAAGAAGGTTTCTGAGAAACTGCTTAGTGTTCTGTTAATTCATCTCACAGAGTTACATCTGTGTTTCGTGGATCTCTTTGCTAGCCTTATTTCTGTGGAATCTGAGAACAGATATTTCGGATCCCTTTGAAGACTATAGGGCCAAAGGAAAAATCCTCCGATAACAAAGAGAAAGAAGCTTTCTGAGAAACTTCTTTGTGTTCTGTGAAATCATCTAAGAGAGTTACAGCTTTTACCTCAAGAAGCCTTTCGCTAAGACAGTTCTTGTGGAATTGGCAACGTGATATTCGGAAGCCCGTAGAGGGCCAAGGTGAAAAAGGAAATATCCTCAGATGAAATCTGGAAAGAAGCTTTCCGAGAAACTGCTTAGTGTTCTGTTAATTCATCTCACAGAGTTACATCTGTATTTCGTGGATCTCTTTGCTAGCTTTATTTCTGTGGAATCTGAGAACAGATAATTCGGATCCCTTTGAAGACTATAGGGCCAAAGGAAATATCCTCCGATAACAAAGAGAAAGAAGCTTTCTGAGAAACTTCTTTGTGTTCTGTGAAATCATCTCACAGAGTTACAGCTTTTCCCTCAAGAAGCCTTTCGCTAAGACTGTTCTTGTGGATTTGGCAACGTGATATTTGGAAGCCATAGAGGGCTCTGGTGATAAAGGAAATATCCTCAGATGAAATATGGAAAGAAGCTTTCTGAGAAACTGCTTAGTTTTCTGTTAATTCATCTCACAGAGTTACATCTGTATTTCGTGGATCTCTTTGCTAGCCTTATTTCTGTGGAATCTGAGAACAGATATTTCGGATCCCTTTGAAGACTATAGGGCCAAAGGCAATATCCTCCGATAACAAAGAGAAAGAAGCTTTCTGAGAAACTTCTTTGTGTTCTGTGAAATTATCTCAAAGAGTTACAGCTTTCCCCTCAAGAAGCCTTTCGCTAAGACAGTTCTTGTGGAATTGGCAAAGTGATATTTGGAAGCCCATAGAGGGCTATGGTGAAAAAGGAAATATCCTCAGATGAAATCTGGAAGGAAGCTTTCTGAGAAACTGCTTAGTGTTCTGTTAATTCATCTCACAGAGTTACATCTGTGTTTCGTGGATCTCTTTGCTAGCCTTATTTCTGTGGAATCTGAGAACAGATATTTCGGATCCCTTTGAAGACTATAAGGCCAAAGGAAATATCCTCCGATAACAAAGAGAAAGAAGCCTTCTGAGAAACTTCTTTGTGTTCTGTGAAATCATCTCACAGAGTTACAGCTTTCCCCTCAAGAAGCCTTTCGCTAAGACAGTTCTTGTGGAATTGGCAAAGTGATATTTGGAAGCCCATAGAGGGCTATGGTGAAAAAGGAAATATCCTCAGATGAAATCTGGAAAGAAGCTTTCTGAGAAACTGCTTAGTGTTCTGTTAATTCATCTCACAGAGTTACATCTGTATTTCGTGGATCTCTTTGCTAGCCTTATTTCTGTGGAATCTGAGAACAGATATTTCGGATCCCTTTGAAGACTATAGGGCCAAAGGAAAAATCCTCCGATAACAAAGAGAAAGAAGCTTTCTGAGAAACTTCTTTGTGTTCTGTGAAATCATCTCAGAGAGTTACAGCTTTCCCCTCAAGAAGCCTTTCGCTAAGACAGTTCTTGTGGAATTGGCAAAGTGATATTTGGAAGCCCCTAGAGGGCCATGGTGAAAAAGGAAATATCCTCAGATGAAATCTGGAAAGAAGCTTTCTGAGAAACTGCTTAGTGTTCTGTTAATTCATCTCACAGAGTTACATCTGTATTTCGTGGATCTCTTTGCTAGCTTTATTTCTGTGGAATCTGAGAACAGATATTTCGGATCCCTTTGAAGACTATAGGGCCAAAGGAAATATCCTCCAATAACAAAGAGAAAGAAGCTTTCTGGGAAACTTCTTTGTGTTCTGTGAAATCATCTCAGAGAGTTACATCTTTCCCTTCAAGAAGCCTTTCGGTAAGACTGTTCTTGTGGAATTGGCAACGTGATATTTGGAAGCCCCTAGAGGGCTATGATGAAAAAGGAAATATCCTCAGATGAAATCTGGAAAGAAGCTTTCTGAGAAACTGCTTAGTGTTCTGTTAATTCATCTCAAAGAGTTACATCTTTATTTCGTGCATCTCTTTGCTAGCCTTATTTCTGTGGAATCTGAGAACAGATATTTCGGATCCCTTTGAAGACTATAGGGCCAAAGGAAATATCCTCCGATAACAAAGAGAAAGAAGCTTTCTGAGAAACTTCTTTGTGTTCTGTGAAATCATCTCACAGAGTTACAGCTTTCCCCTCAGAAGCCTTTCACTAAGACAGTTCTTGTGGAATTGGCCAAGTGATATTTGGAAGCCCATAGAGGGCTATGGTGAAAAAGGAAATATCCTCAGATGAAATCTTGAAAGAAGCTTTCTGAGAAACTGCTTAGTGTTCTGTTAATTCATCTCACAGAGTTACATCTGTATTTCGTGGATCTCTTTGCTAGCCTTATTTCTGTGGAATCTGAGAAGAGATATTTCGGATCCCTTTGAAGACTATAGGGCCAAAGGAAATATCCTCCGATAACAAAGAGAAAGAAGCTTTCTGAGAAACTTCTTTGTGTTCTATGAAATCATCTCACAGAGTTACAGCTTTCCCCTCAAGAAGCCTTTCGCTAAGACAGTTCTTGTGGAATTGGCCAAGTGATATTTGGAAGCCCATAGAGGGCTATGGTGAAAAAGGAAATATCCTCAGATGAAATCTGGAAAGAAGCTTTCTGAGAAACTGCTTAGTGTTCTGTTAATTCATCTCACAGAGTTACATCTGTATTTCGTGGATCTCTTTGCTAGCCTTATTTCTGTGGAATCTGAGAACAGATATTTCGGATCCTTTTGAAGACTATAGGGCCAAAGGAAAAATCCTCCGATAACAAAGAGAAAGAAGCTTTCTGAGAAACTTCTTAGGGTTCTGTGAAATCATCTCAGAGAGTTACAGCTTTCCCCTCAAGGAGCCTTTCGATAAGACAGTTCTTGTGGAATTGGCAAAGTGATATTTGGAAGCCCATAGAGGGCCATGGTGAAAAAGGTAATATCCTCAGATGAAATCTGGAAAGAAGCTTTCTGAGAAACTGCTTAGTGTTCTGTTAATTCATCTCACAGAGTTACATCTGTATTTCGTGGATATCTTTGCTAGCTTTATTTCTGTGGAATCTGAGAACAGATATTTCGGATCCCTTTGAAGACTATAGGGCCAAAGGAAATATCCTCCGATAACAAAGAGAACGAAGCTTTCTGAGAAACTTCTTTGTGTTCTGTGAAATCATCTCACAGAGTTACAGCTTTCACCTTAAGGAGCCTTTCGCTAAGACAGTTCTTGTGGAATTGGCAAAGTGATATTTGGAAGCCCATAGAGGGCTATGGTGAAAAAGGAAATATTCTCAGATGAAATCTGGAAAGAAGCTTTCTGAGAAACTGCTTAGTGTTCTGTTAATTCATCTCACAGAGTTACATCTGTATTTCGTGGATCTCTTTGCTAGCCTTATTTCTCTGGAATCTGAGAACAGATATTTCGGATCCCTTTGAAGACTATAGGGCCAAAGGAAATATCCTCCGATAACAAAGAGAAAGAAGCTTTCTGAGAAACTTCTTTGTGTTCTGTGAAATCATCTCACAGAGTTACACCTTTCCCCTCAAGAAGCCTTTCGCTAAGACAGTTCTTGTGGAATTGGCAAAGTGATATTTGGAAGCCCATAGAAGGCTAAGGTGAAAAAGGAAATATCCTCAGATGAAATCTGGAAAGAAGCTTTCTTAGAAACTGCTTAGTGTTCTGTTAATTCATCTCACAGAGTTACATCTGTATTTCGTGGATCTCTTTACTAGCCTTATTTCTGTGGAATCTGAGAACAGATATTTCGGATCCCTTTGAAGACTAGAGGGCCAAAGGAAAAATCCTCCGATAAAAAAGAGAAAGAAGCTTTCTGAGAAACTTCTTTGTGTTCTGTGAAATCATCTCTCAGAGTTACATCTTTCCCCTCAAGAAGCCTTTCGCTAAGACAGTTCTTGTGGAATTGGCAAAGTGATATTTGGAAGCCCATAGAGGGCCATGGTGAAAAAGGAAGTATCCTCAGATGAAATCTGGAAAGAAGCTTTCTGAGAAACTGCTTAGTGTTCTGTTAATTCATCTCACAGAGTTACATCTGTATTTCGTGGATCTCTTTGCTAGCTTTATTTCTGTGGAATCTGAGAACAGATATTTCGGATCCCTTTGAAGACTATAGGGCCAAAGGAAATATCCTCCGATAACAAAGAGAAAGAAGCTTTTTGAGAAACTTCTTTGTGTTTTGTGAAATCATCTCACAGAGTTACAGCTGTCCCCTCAAGAAGCCTTTCGCTAAGACAGTTCTTGTGGAATTGGCAAAGTGATATTTGGAAGACCATAGAGGGCTATGGTGAAAAAGGAAATATCCTCAGATGCAATCTGGAAAGAAGCTTTCTGAGAAACTGCTTAGTGTTCTGTTAATTCATCTCACAGAGTTACATCTGTATTTCGTGGATCTCTTTGCTAGCCTTATTTCTGTGGAATCTGAGAACAGATATTTCGGATCCCTTTGAAGACTATAGGGCCAAAGGAAAAATCCTCCGATAACAAAGAGTAAGAAGCTTTCTGAGAAACTTCTTTGTGTTCTGTGAAATCATCTCACAGAGTTACAGCTTTTACCTCAAGAAGCCTTTCGCTAAGACAGTTCTTGTGGAATTGGCAAAGTGATATTCGGAAGCCCATAGAGGGCCAAGGTGAAAAAGGAAATATCCTCAGATGAAATCTGGAAAGAAGCTTTCCGAGAAACTGCTTAGTGTTCTGTTAATTCATCTCACAGAGTTACATCTGTATTTCGTGGATCTCTTTGCTAGCTTTATTTCTGTGGAATCTGAGAACAGATAATTCGGATCCCTTTGAAGACTATAGGGCCAAAGGAAATATCCTCCGATAACAAAGAGAAAGAAGCTTTCTGAGAAACTTCTTTGTGTTCTGTGAAATCATCTCAGAGAGTTACATCTTTCCCCTCAAGGAGCCTTTCGGTAAGACTGTTCTTGTGGAATTGGCAACGTGATATTTGGAAGCCCCTAGAGGGCTATGATGAAAAAGGAAATATCCTCAGATGAAATCTGGAAAGAAGCTTTCTGAGAAACTGCTTAGTGTTCTGTTAATTCATCTCAAAGAGTTACATCTTTATTTCGTGCATCTCTTTGCTAGCCTTATTTCTGTGGAATCTGAGAACAGATATTTCGGATCCCTTTGAAGACTATAGGGCCAAAGGAAATATCCTCCGATAACAAAGAGAAAGAAGCTTTCTGAGAAACTTCTTTGTGTTCTGTGAAATCATCTCACAGAGTTACAGCTTTCCCCTCAGAAGCCTTTCACTAAGACAGTTCTTGTGGAATTGGCCAAGTGATATTTGGAAGCCCATAGAGGGCTATGGTGAAAAAGGAAATATCCTCAGATGAAATCTTGAAAGAAGCTTTCTGAGAAACTGCTTAGTGTTCTGTTAATTCATCTCACAGAGTTACATCTGTATTTCGTGGATCTCTTTGCTAGCCTTATTTCTGTGGAATCTGAGAACAGATATTTCGGATCCCTTTGAAGACTATAGGGCCAAAGGAAAAATCCTCCGATAACAAAGAGAAAGAAGCTTTCTGAGAAACTTCTTAGGGTTCTGTGAAATCATCTCAGAGAGTTACAGCTTTCCCCTCAAGAAGCCTTTCGATAAGACAGTTCTTGTGGAATTGGCAAAGTGATATTTGGAAGCCCATAGAGGGCCATGGTGAAAAAGGAAATATCCTCAGATGAAATCTGGAAAGAAGCTTTCTGAGAAACTGCTTAGTGTTCTGTTAATTCATCTCACTGAGTTACATCTGTATTTCGTGGATCTCTTTGCTAGCCTTATTTCTGTGGAATCTGAGAACAGATATTTCGGATCCCTTTGAAGACTATAGGGCCAAAGGATATATCCTCCGATAACAAAGAGAAAGAAGCTTTCTGAGAAACTTCTTTGTGTTCTGTGAAATCATCTCACAGAGTTACAGCTTCCCCCTCAAGAAGCCTTTCGCTAAGACAGTTCTTGTGGAATTGGAAAAGTGATATTTGGAAGCCCTTAGAGGGCTATGGTGAAAAAGGAAATATCCTCAGATGAAATCTGGAAAGAAGGTTTCTGAGAAACTGCTTAGTGTTCTGTTAATTCATCTCACAGAGTTACATCTGTATTTCGTGGATCTCTTTGCTAGCCTTATTTCTGTGGAATCTGAGAACAGATATTTCGGATCCCTTTGAAGACTATAGGGCCAAAGGAAAAATCCTCCGATAACAAAGAGAAAGAAGCTTTCTGAGAAACTTCTTTGTGTTCTGTGAAATCATCTAAGAGAGTTACAGCTTTTACCTCAAGAAGCCTTTCGCTAAGACAGTTCTTGTGGAATTGGCAACGTGATATTCGGAAGCCCGTAGAGGGCCAAGGTGAAAAAGGAAATATCCTCAGATGAAATCTGGAAAGAAGCTTTCCGAGAAACTGCTTAGTGTTCTGTTAATTCATCTCACAGAGTTACATCTGTATTTCGTGGATCTCTTTGCTAGCTTTATTTCTGTGGAATCTGAGAACAGATAATTCGGATCCCTTTGAAGACTATAGGGCCAAAGGAAATATCCTCCGATAACAAAGAGAAAGAAGCTTTCTGAGAAACTTCTTTGTGTTCTGTGAAATCATCTCACAGAGTTACAGCTTTTCCCTCAAGAAGCCTTTCGCTAAGACTGTTCTTGTGGATTTGGCAACGTGATATTTGGAAGCCATAGAGGGCTCTGGTGATAAAGGAAATATCCTCAGATGAAATATGGAAAGAAGCTTTCTGAGAAACTGCTTAGTTTTCTGTTAATTCATCTCACAGAGTTACATCTGTATTTCGTGGATCTCTTTGCTAGCCTTATTTCTGTGGAATCTGAGAACAGATATTTCGGATCCCTTTGAAGACTATAGGGCCAAAGGCAATATCCTCCGATAACAAAGAGAAAGAAGCTTTCTGAGAAACTTCTTTGTGTTCTGTGAAATTATCTCAAAGAGTTACAGCTTTCCCCTCAAGAAGCCTTTCGCTAAGACAGTTCTTGTGGAATTGGCAAAGAGATATTTGGAAGCCCATAGAGGGCTATGGTGAAAAAGGAAATATCCTCAGATGAAATCTGGAAGGAAGCTTTCTGAGAAACTGCTTAGTGTTCTGTTAATTCATCTCACAGAGTTACATCTGTATTTCGTGGATCTCTTTGCTAGCCTTATTTCTGTGGAATCTGAGAACAGATATTTCGGATCCCTTTGAAGACTATAAGGCCAAAGGAAATATCCTCCGATAACAAAGAGAAAGAAGCCTTCTGAGAAACTTCTTTGTGTTCTGTGAAATCATCTCACAGAGTTACAGCTTTCCCCTCAAGAAGCCTTTCGCTAAGACAGTTCTTGTGGAATTGGCAAAGTGATATTTGGAAGCCCATAGAGGGCTATGGTGAAAAAGGAAATATCCTCAGATGAAATCTGGAAAGAAGCTTTCTGAGAAACTGCTTAGTGTTCTGTTAATTCATCTCACAGAGTTACATCTGTATTTCGTGGATCTCTTTGCTAGCCTTATTTCTGTGGAATCTGAGAACAGATATTTCGGATCCCTTTGAAGACTATAGGGCCAAAGGAAAAATCCTCCGATAACAAAGAGAAAGAAGCTTCCTGAGAAACTTCTTTGTGTTCTATGAAATCATCTCACAGAGTTACAGCTTTCCCCTCAAGAAGCCTTTCGCTAAGACAGTTCTTGTGGAATTGGCCAAGTGATATTTGGAAGCCCATAGAGGGCTATGGTGAAAAAGGAAATATCCTCAGATGAAATCTGGAAAGAAGCTTTCTGAGAAACTGCTTAGTGTTCTGTTAATTCATCTCAAAGAGTTACATCTTTATTTCGTGGATCTCTTTGCTAGCCTTATTTCTGTGGAATCTGAGAACAGATATTTCGGATCCTTTTGAAGACTATAGGGCCAAAGGAAAAATCCTCCGATAACAAAGAGAAAGAAGCTTTCTGAGAAACTTCTTTGTGTTCTGTGAAATCATCTCAGAGAGTTACAGCTTTCCCCTCAAGGAGCCTTTCGATAAGACAGTTCTTGTGGAATTGGCAAAGTGATATTTGGAAGCCCATAGAGGGCCATGGTGAAAAAGGAAATATCCTCAGATGAAATCTGGAAAGAAGCTTTCTGAGAAACTGCTTAGTGTTCTGTTAATTCATCTCACAGAGTTACATCTGTATTTCGTGGATATCTTTGCTAGCTTTATTTCTGTGGAATCTGAGAACAGATATTTCGGATCCCTTTGAAGACTATAGGGCCAAAGGAAATATCCTCCGATAACAAAGAGAACGAAGCTTTCTGAGAAACTTCTTTGTGTTCTGTGAAATCATCTCACAGAGTTACAGCTTTCACCTTAAGGAGCCTTTCGCTAAGACAGTTCTTGTGGAATTGGCAAAGTGATATTTGGAAGCCCATAGAGGGCTATGGTGAAAAAGGAAATATTCTCAGATGAAATCTGGAAAGAAGCTTTCTGAGAAACTGCTTAGTGTTCTGTTAATTCATCTCACAGAGTTACATCTGTATTTCGTGGATCTCTTTGCTAGCCTTATTTCTCTGGAATCTGAGAACAGATATTTCGGATCCCTTTGAAGACTATAGGGCCAAAGGAAATATCCTCCGATAACAAAGAGAAAGAAGCTTTCTGAGAAACTTCTTTGTGTTCTGTGAAATCATCTCACAGAGTTACAGCTTTCCCCTCAAGAAGCCTTTCGCTAAGACAGTTCTTGTGGAATTGGCAAAGTGATATTTGGAAGCCCATAGAAGGCTAAGGTGAAAAAGGAAATATCCTCAGATGAAATCTGGAAAGAAGCTTTCTTAGAAACTGCTTAGTGTTCTGTTAATTCATCTCACAGAGTTACATCTGTATTTCGTGGATCTCTTTACTAGCCTTATTTCTGTGGAATCTCAGAACAGATATTTCGGATCCCTTTGAAGACTAGAGGGCCAAAGGAAAAATCCTCCGATAAAAAAGAGAAAGAAGCTTTCTGAGAAACTTCTTTGTGTTCTGTGAAATCATCTCTCAGAGTTACATCTTTCCCCTCAAGAAGCCTTTCGCTAAGACAGTTCTTGTGGAATTGGCAAAGTGATATTTGGAAGCCCATAGAGGGCCATGGTGAAAAAGGAAATATCCTCAGATGAAATCTGGAAAGAAGCTTTCTGAGAAACTGCTTAGTGTTCTGTTAATTCATCTCACAGAGTTACATCTGTATTTCGTGGATCTCTTTGCTAGCTTTATTTCTGTGGAATCTGAGAACAGATATTTCGGATCCCTTTGAAGACTATAGGGCCAAAGGAAATATCCTCCGATAACAAAGAGAAAGAAGCTTTTTGAGAAACTTCTTTGTGTTTTGTGAAATCATCTCACAGAGTTACAGCTGTCCCCTCAAGAAGCCTTTCGCTAAGACAGTTCTTGTGGAATTGGCAAAGTGATATTTGGAAGCCCATAGAGGGCTATGGTGAAAAAGGAAATATCCTCAGATGCAATCTGGAAAGAAGCTTTCTGAGAAACTGCTTAGTGTTCTGTTAATTCATCTCACAGAGTTACATCTGTATTTCGTGGATCTCTTTGCTAGCCTTATTTCTGTGGAATCTGAGAACAGATATTTCGGATCCCTTTGAAGACTATAGGGCCAAAGGAAAAATCCTCCGATAACAAAGAGAAAGAAGCTTTCTGAGAAACTTCTTTGTGTTCTGTGAAATCATCTCACAGAGTTACAGCTTTCCCCTCAGAAGCCTTTCACTAAGACAGTTCTTGTGGAATTGGCCAAGTGATATTTGGAAGCCCATAGAGGGCTATGGTGAAAAAGGAAATATCCTCAGATGAAATCTGGAAAGAATCTTTCTGAGAAACTGCTTAGTGTTCTGTTAATTCATCTCACAGAGTTACATCTGTATTTCGTGGATCTCTTTGCTAGCCTTATTTCTGTGGAATCTGAGAACAGATATTTCGGATCCCTTTGAAGACTATAGGGCCAAAGGAAAAATCCTCCGATAACAAAGAGAAAGAAGCTTTCTGAGAAACTTCTTAGGGTTCTGTGAAATCATCTCAGAGAGTTACAGCTTTCCACTCAAGAAGCCTTTCGATAAGACAGTTCTTGTGGAATTGGCAAAGTGATATTTGGAAGCCCATAGAGGGCCATGGTGAAAAAGGAAATATCCTCAGATGAAATCTGGAAAGAAGCTTTCTGAGAAACTGCTTAGTGTTCTGTTAATTCATCTCACTGAGTTACATCTGTATTTCGTGGATCTCTTTGCTAGCCTTATTTCTGTGGAATCTGAGAACAGATATTTCGGATCCCTTTGAAGACTATAGGGCCAAAGTATATATCCTCCGATAACAAAGAGAAAGAAGCTTTCTGAGAAACTTCTTTGTGTTCTGTGAAATCATCTCACAGAGTTACAGCTTCCCCCTCAAGAAGCCTTTCGCTAAGACAGTTCTTGTGGAATTGGAAAAGTGATATTTGGAAGCCCTTAGAGGGCTATGGTGAAAAAGGAAATATCCTCAGATGAAATCTGGAAAGAAGGTTTCTGAGAAACTGCTTAGTGTTCTGTTAATTCATCTCACAGAGTTACATCTGTATTTCGTGGATCTCTTTGCTAGCCTTATTTCTGTGGAATCTGAGAACAGATATTTCGGATCCCTTTGAAGACTATAGGGCCAAAGGAAAAATCCTCCGATAACAAAGAGAAAGAAGCTTTCTGAGAAACTTCTTTGTGTTCTGTGAAATCATCTAAGAGAGTTACAGCTTTTACCTCAAGAAGCCTTTCGCTAAGACAGTTCTTGTGGAATTGGCAACGTGATATTCGGAAGCCCGTAGA
The DNA here is from genome assembly GCF_043159975.1 of Macaca nemestrina. Classification (NCBI taxonomy): domain Eukaryota; kingdom Metazoa; phylum Chordata; class Mammalia; order Primates; family Cercopithecidae; genus Macaca; species Macaca nemestrina. The sequence continues at coordinate 110,758,874 of NC_092127.1, read as the reverse complement.
GGGCCAAGGTGAAAAAGGAAATATCCTCAGATGAAATCTGGAAAGAAGCTTTCCGAGAAACTGCTTAGTGTTCTGTTAATTCATCTCACAGAGTTACATCTGTATTTCGTGGATCTCTTTGCTAGCTTTATTTCTGTGGAATCTGAGAACAGATAATTCGGATCCCTTTGAAGACTATAGGGCCAAAGGAAATATCCTCCGATAACAAAGAGAAAGAAGCTTTCTGAGAAACTTCTTTGTGTTCTGTGAAATCATCTCACAGAGTTACAGCTTTTCCCTCAAGAAGCCTTTCGCTAAGACTGTTCTTGTGGATTTGGCAACGTGATATTTGGAAGCCATAGAGGGCTCTGGTGATAAAGGAAATATCCTCAGATGAAATATGGAAAGAAGCTTTCTGAGAAACTGCTTAGTTTTCTGTTAATTCATCTCACAGAGTTACATCTGTATTTCGTGGATCTCTTTGCTAGCCTTATTTCTGTGGAATCTGAGAACAGATATTTCGGTTCCCTTTGAAGACTATAGGGCCAAAGGCAATATCCTCCGATAACAAAGAGAAAGAAGCTTTCTGAGAAACTTCTTTGTGTTCTGTGAAATTATCTCAAAGAGTTACAGCTTTCCCCTCAAGAAGCCTTTCGCTAAGACAGTTCTTGTGGAATTGGCAAAGTGATATTTGGAAGCCCATAGAGGGCTATGGTGAAAAAGGAAATATCCTCAGATGAAATCTGGAAGGAAGCTTTCTGAGAAACTGCTTAGTGTTCTGTTAATTCATCTCACAGAGTTACATCTGTATTTCGTGGATCTCTTTGCTAGCCTTATTTCTGTGGAATCTGAGAACAGATATTTCGGATCCCTTTGAAGACTATAAGGCCAAAGGAAATATCCTCCGATAACAAAGAGAAAGAAGCCTTCTGAGAAACTTCTTTGTGTTCTGTGAAATCATCTCACAGAGTTACAGCTTTCCCCTCAAGAAGCCTTTCGCTAAGACAGTTCTTGTGGAATTGGCAAAGTGATATTTGGAAGCCCATAGAGGGCTATGGTGAAAAAGGAAATATCCTCAGATGAAATCTGGAAAGAAGCTTTCTGAGAAACTGCTTAGTGTTCTGTTAATTCATCTCACAGAGTTACATCTGTATTTCGTGGATCTCTTTGCTAGCCTTATTTCTGTGGAATCTGAGAACAGATATTTCGGATCCCTTTGAAGACTATAGGGCCAAAGGAAAAATCCTCCGATAACAAAGAGAAAGAAGCTTTCTGAGAAACTTCTTTGTGTTCTATGAAATCATCTCACAGAGTTACAGCTTTCCCCTCAAGAAGCCTTTCGCTAAGACAGTTCTTGTGGAATTGGCCAAGTGATATTTGGAAGCCCATAGAGGGCTATGGTGAAAAAGGAAATATCCTCAGATGAAATCTGGAAAGAAGCTTTCTGAGAAACTGCTTAGTGTTCTGTTAATTCATCTCACAGAGTTACATCTGTATTTCGTGGATCTCTTTGCTAGCCTTATTTCTGTGGAATCTGAGAACAGATATTTCGGATCCTTTTGAAGACTATAGGGCCAAAGGAAAAATCCTCCGATAACAAAGAGAAAGAAGCTTTCTGAGAAACTTCTTAGGGTTCTGTGAAATCATCTCAGAGAGTTACAGCTTTCCCCTCAAGGAGCCTTTCGATAAGACAGTTCTTGTGGAATTGGCAAAGTGATATTTGGAAGCCCATAGAGGGCCATGGTGAAAAAGGAAATATCCTCAGATGAAATCTGGAAAGAAGCTTTCTGAGAAACTGCTTAGTGTTCTGTTAATTCATCTCACAGAGTTACATCTGTATTTCGTGGATATCTTTGCTAGCTTTATTTCTGTGGAATCTGAGAACAGATATTTCGGATCCCTTTGAAGACTATAGGGCCAAAGGAAATATCCTCCGATAACAAAGAGAACGAAGCTTTCTGAGAAACTTCTTTGTGTTCTGTGAAATCATCTCACAGAGTTACAGCTTTCACCTTAAGGAGCCTTTCGCTAAGACAGTTCTTGTGGAATTGGCAAAGTGATATTTGGAAGCCCATAGAGGGCTATGGTGAAAAAGGAAATATTCTCAGATGAAATCTGGAAAGAAGCTTTCTGAGAAACTGCTTAGTGTTCTGTTAATTCATCTCACAAAGTTACATCTGTATTTCGTGGATCTCTTTGCTAGCCTTATTTCTCTGGAATCTGAGAACAGATATTTCGGATCCCTTTGAAGACTATAGGGCCAAAGGAAATATCCTCCGATAACAAAGAGAAAGAAGCTTTCTGAGAAACTTCTTTGTGTTCTGTGAAATCATCTCACAGAGTTACAGCTTTCCCCTCAAGAAGCCTTTCGCTAAGACAGTTCTTGTGGAATTGGCAAAGTGATATTTGGAAGCCCATAGAAGGCTAAGGTGAAAAAGGAAATATCCTCAGATGAAATCTGGAAAGAAGCTTTCTTAGAAACTGCTTAGTGTTCTGTTAATTCATCTCACAGAGTTACATCTGTATTTCGTGGATCTCTTTACTAGCCTTATTTCTGTGGAATCTGAGAACAGATATTTCGGATCCCTTTGAAGACTAGAGGGCCAAAGGAAAAATCCTCCGATAAAAAAGAGAAAGAAGCTTTCTGAGAAACTTCTTTGTGTTCTGTGAAATCATCTCTCAGAGTTACATCTTTCCCCTCAAGAAGCCTTTCGCTAAGACAGTTCTTGTGGAATTGGCAAAGTGATATTTGGAAGCCCATAGAGGGCCATGGTGAAAAAGGAAATATCCTCAGATGAAATCTGGAAAGAAGCTTTCTGAGAAACTGCTTAGTGTTCTGTTAATTCATCTCACACAGTTACATCTGTATTTCGTGGATCTCTTTGCTAGCTTTATTTCTGTGGAATCTGAGAACAGATATTTCGGATCCCTTTGAAGACTATAGGGCCAAAGGAAATATCCTCCGATAACAAAGAGAAAGAAGCTTTTTGAGAAACTTCTTTGTGTTTTGTGAAATCATCTCACAGAGTTACAGCTGTCCCCTGAAGAAGCCTTTCGCTAAGACAGTTCTTGTGGAATTGGCAAAGTGATATTTGGAAGCCCATAGAGGGCTATGGTGAAAAAGGAAATATCCTCAGATGCAATCTGGAAAGAAGCTTTCTGAGAAACTGCTTAGTGTTCTGTTAATTCATCTCACAGAGTTACATCTGTATTTCGTGGATCTCTTTGCTAGCCTTATTTCTGTGGAATCTGAGAACAGATATTTCGGATCCCTTTGAAGACTATAGGGCCAAAGGAAAAATCCTCCGATAACAAAGAGAAAGAAGCTTTCTGAGAAACTTCTTTGTGTTCTGTGAAATCATCTCACAGAGTTACAGCTTTTACCACAAGAAGCCTTTCGCTAAGACAGTTCTTGTGGAATTGGCAAAGTGATATTCGGAAGCCCATAGAGGGCCAAGGTGAAAAAGGAAATATCCTCAGATGAAATCTGGAAAGAAGCTTTCCGAGAAACTGCTTAGTGTTCTGTTAATTCATCTCACAGAGTTACATCTGTATTTCGTGGATCTCTTTGCTAGCTTTATTTCTGTGGAATCTGAGAACAGATAATTCGGATCCCTTTGAAGACTATAGGGCCAAAGGAAATATCCTCCGATAACAAAGAGAAAGAAGCATTCTGAGAAACTTCTTTGTGTTCTGTGAAATCATGTCAGAGAGTTACATCTTTCCCCTCAAGGAGCCTTTCGGTAAGACTGTTCTTGTGGAATTGGCAACGTGATATTTGGAAGCCCCTAGAGGGCTATGATGAAAAAGGAAATATCCTCACATGAAATCTGGAAAGAAGCTTTCTGAGAAACTGCTTAGTGTTCTGTTAATTCATCTCAAAGAGTTACATCTTTATTTCGTGCATCTCTTTGCTAGCCTTATTTCTGTGGAATCTGAGAACAGATATTTCGGATCCCTTTGAAGACTATAGGGCCAAAGGAAATATCCTCCGATAACAAAGAGAAAGAAGCTTTCTGAGAAACTTCTTTGTGTTCTGTGAAATCATCTCACAGAGTTACAGCTTTCCCCTCAGAAGCCTTTCACTAAGACAGTTCTTGTGGAATTGGCCAAGTGATATTTGGAAGCCCATAGAGGGCTATGGTGAAAAAGGAAATATCCTCAGATGAAATCTTGAAAGAAGCTTTCTGAGAAACTGCTTAGTGTTCTGTTAATTCATCTCACAGAGTTACATCTGTATTTCGTGGATCTCTTTGCTAGCCTTATTTCTGTGGAATCTGAGAACAGATATTTCGGATCCCTTTGAAGACTATAGGGCCAAAGGAAAAATCCTCCGATAACAAAGAGAAAGAAGCTTTCTGAGAAACTTCTTAGGGTTCTGTGAAATCATCTCAGAGAGTTACAGCTTTCCCCTCAAGAAGCCTTTCAATAAGACAGTTCTTGTGGAATTGGCAAAGTGATATTTGGAAGCCCATAGAGGGCCATGGTGAAAAAGGAAATATCCTCAGATGAAATCTGGAAAGAAGCTTTCTGAGAAACTGCTTAGTGTTCTGTTAATTCATCTCACTGAGTTACATCTGTATTTCGTGGATCTCTTTGCTAGCCTTATTTCTGTGGAATCTGAGAACAGATATTTCGGATCCCTTTGAAGACTATAGGGCCAAAGGATATATCCTCCGATAACAAAGAGAAAGAAGCTTTCTGAGAAACTTCTTTGTGTTCTGTGAAATCATCTCACAGAGTTACAGCTTCCCCCTCAAGAAGCCTTTCGCTAAGACAGTTCTTGTGGAATTGGAAAAGTGATATTTGGAAGCCCTTAGAGGGCTATGGTGAAAAAGGAAATATCCTCAGATGAAATCTGGAAAGAAGGTTTCTGAGAAACTGCTTAGTGTTCTGTTAATTCATCTCACAGAGTTACATCTGTATTTCGTGGATCTCTTTGCTAGCCTTATTTCTGTGGAATCTGAGAACAGATATTTCGGATCCCTTTGAAGACTATAGGGCCAAAGGAAAAATCCTCCGATAACAAAGAGAAAGAAGCTTTCTGAGAAACTTCTTTGTGTTCTGTGAAATCATCTAAGAGAGTTACAGCTTTTACCTCAAGAAGCCTTTCGCTAAGACAGTTCTTGTGGAATTGGCAACGTGATATTCGGAAGCCCGTAGAGGGCCAAGGTGAAAAAGGAAATATCCTCAGATGAAATCTGGAAAGAAGCTTTCCGAGAAACTGCTTAGTGTTCTGTTAATTCATCTCACAGAGTTACATCTGTATTTCGTGGATCTCTTTGCTAGCTTTATTTCTGTGGAATCTGAGAACAGATAATTCGGATCCCTTTGAAGACTATAGGGCCAAAGGAAATATCCTCCGATAACAAAGAGAAAGAAGCTTTCTGAGAAACTTCTTTGTGTTCTGTGAAATCATCTCACAGAGTTACAGCTTTTCCCTCAAGAAGACTTTCGCTAAGACTGTTCTTGTGGATTTGGCAACGTGATATTTGGAAGCCATAGAGGGCTCTGGTGATAAAGGAAATATCCTCAGATGAAATATGGAAAGAAGCTTTCTGAGAAACTGCTTAGTTTTCTGTTAATTCATCTCACGGAGTTACATCTGTATTTCGTGGATCTCTTTGCTAGCCTTATTTCTGTGGAATCTGAGAACAGATATTTCGGATCCCTTTGAAGACTATGGGGCCAAAGTCAATATCCTCCGATAACAAAGAGAAAGAAGCTTTCTGAGAAACTTCTTTGTGTTCTGTGAAATCATCTCACAGAGTTACAGACTTTCCCTCAAGAAGCCTTTCGCTAAGACAGTTCTTGTGGAATTGGCAAAGTGATATTTGGAAGCCCATAGAGGGCTAAGGTGAAAAAGGAAATATCCTCAAATGAAATCTGGAAAGAAGCTTTCTGAGAAACTGCTTAGTGTTCTGTTAATTCATCTCACAGTGTTACATCTGTATTTCGTGGATCTCTTTGCTAGCCTTATTTCTGTGGAATCTGAGAACAGATACTTCGGATCCCTTTGAAGACTATAGGGCCAAAGGAAAAATCCTCCGATAACAAAGAGAAAGAAGCTTTCTGAGAAACTTCTTTGTGTTCTGTGAAATCATCTCACAGAGTTACAGCATTCCCCTCAAGAAGCCTTTCGCTAAGACAGTTCTTGTGGAATTGGCAAAGTGATATTTGGAAGCCCATAGAGGGCCATGGTGAAAAAGGAAATATCCTCAGATGAAATCTGGAAAGAAGCTTTCTGAGAAACTGCTTAGTGTTCTGTTAATTCATCTCACAGAATTACATCTGTATTTCGTGGATCTCTTTGCTAGCCTTATTTCTGTGGAATCTGAGAACAGATATTTCGGATCCCTTTGAAGACTATAGGGCCAAAGGAAATATCCTCCGATAACAAAGAGAACGAAGCTTTCTGAGAAACTTCTTTGTGTTCTGTGAAATCATCTCACAGAGTTACAGCTTTCACCTTAAGGAGCCTTTCGCTAAGACAGTTCTTGTGGAATTGGCAAAGTGATATTTGGAAGCCCATGGAGGGCTATGGTGAAAAAGGAAATATTCTCAGATGAAATCTGGAAAGAAGCTTTCTGAGAAACTGCTTAGTGTTCTGTTAATTCATCTCACAGAGTTACATCTGTATTTCGTGGATCTCTTTGCTAGCCTTATTTCTCTGGAATCTGAGAACAGATATTTCGGATCCCTTTGAAGACTATAGGGCCAAAGGAAATATCCTCCGATAACAAAGAGAAAGAAGCTTTCTGAGAAACTTCTTTGTGTTCTGTGAAATCATCTCACAGAGTTACAGCTTTCCCCTCAAGAAGCCTTTCGCTAAGACAGTTCTTGTGGAATTGGCAAAGTGATATTTGGAAGCCCATAGAAGGCTAAGGTGAAAAAGGAAATATCCTCAGATGAAATCTGGAAAGAAGCTTTCTTAGAAACTGCTTAGTGTTCTGTTAATTCATCTCACAGAGTTACATCTGTATTTCGTGGATCTCTTTACTAGCCTTATTTCTGTGGAATCTGAGAACACATATTTCGGATCCCTTTGAAGACTAGAGGGCCAAAGGAAAAATCCTCCGATAAAAAAGAGAAAGAAGCTTTCTGAGAAACTTCTTTGTGTTCTGTGAAATCATCTCTCAGAGTTACATCTTTCCCCTCAAGAAGCCTTTCGCTAAGACAGTTCTTGTGGAATTGGCAAAGTGATATTTGGAAGCCCATAGAGGGCCATGGTGAAAAAGGAAATATCCTCAGATGAAATCTGGAAAGAAGCTTTCTGAGAAACTGCTTAGTGTTCTGTTAATTCATCTCACAGAGTTACATCTGTATTTCGTGGATCTCTTTGCTAGCTTTATTTCTGTGGAATCTGAGAACAGATATTTCGGATCCCTTTGAAGACTATAGGGCCAAAGGAAATATCCTCCGATAACAAAGAGAAAGAAGCTTTTTGAGAAACTTCTTTGTGTTTTGTGAAATCATCTCACAGAGTTACAGCTGTCCCCTCAAGAAGCCTTTCGCTAAGACAGTTCTTGTGGAATTGGCAAAGTGATATTTGGAAGCCCATAGAGGGCTATGGTGAAAAAGGAAATATCCTCAGATGCAATCTGGAAAGAAGCTTTCTGAGAAACTGCTTAGTGTTCTGTTAATTCATCTCACAGAGTTACATCTGTATTTCGTGGATCTCTTTGCTAGCCTTATTTCTGTGGAATCTGAGAACAGATATTTCGGATCCCTTTGAAGACTATAGGGCCAAAGGAAAAATCCTCCGATAACAAAGAGAAAGAAGCTTTCTGAGAAACTTCTTTGTGTTCTGTGAAATCATCTCACAGAGTTACAGCTTTTACCTCAAGAAGCCTTTCGCTAAGACAGTTCTTGTGGAATTGGCAAAGTGATATTCGGAAGCCCATAGAGGGCCAAGGTGAAAAAGGAAATATCCTCAGATGAAATCTGGAAAGAAGCTTTCCGAGAAACTGCTTAGTGTTCTGTTAATTCATCTCACAGAGTTACATCTGTATTTCGTGGATCTCTTTGCTAGCTTTATTTCTGTGGAATCTGAGAACAGATAATTCGGATCCCTTTGAAGACTATAGGGCCAAAGGAAATATCCTCCGATAACAAAGAGAAAGAAGCTTTCTGAGAAACTTCTTTGTGTTCTGTGAAATCATCTCAGAGAGTTACATCTTTCCCCTCAAGGAGCCTTTCGGTAAGACTGTTCTTGTGGAATTGGCAACGTGATATTTGGAAGCCCCTAGAGGGCTATGATGAAAAAGGAAATATCCTCAGATGAAATCTGGAAAGAAGCTTTCTGAGAAACTGCTTAGTGTTCTGTTAATTCATCTCAAAGAGTTACATCTTTATTTCGTGCATCTCTTTGCTAGCCTTATTTCTGTGGAATCTGAGAACAGATATTTCGGATCCCTTTGAAGACTATAGGGCCAAAGGAAATATCCTCCGATAACAAAGAGAAAGAAGCTTTCTGAGAAACTTCTTTGTGTTCTGTGAAATCATCTCACAGAGTTACAGCTTTCCCCTCAGAAGCCTTTCACTAAGACAGTTCTTGTGGAATTGGCCAAGTGATATTTGGAAGCCCATAGAGGGCTATGGTGAAAAAGGAAATATCCTCAGATGAAATCTTGAAAGAAGCTTTCTGAGAAACTGCTTAGTGTTCTGTTAATTCATCTCACAGAGTTACATCTGTATTTCGTGGATCTCTTTGCTAGCCTTATTTCTGTGGAATCTGAGAACAGATATTTCGGATCCCTTTGAAGACTATAGGGCCAAAGGAAAAATCCTCCGATAACAAAGAGAAAGAAGCTTTCTGAGAAACTTCTTAGGGTTCTGTGAAATCATCTCAGAGAGTTACAGCTTTCCCCTCAAGAAGCCTTTCGATAAGACAGTTCTTGTGGAATTGGCAAAGTGATATTTGGAAGCCCATAGAGGGCCATGGTGAAAAAGGAAATATCCTCAGATGAAATCTGGAAAGAAGCTTTCTGAGAAACTGCTTAGTGTTCTGTTAATTCATCTCACTGAGTTACATCTGTATTTCGTGGATCTCTTTGCTAGCCTTATTTCTGTGGAATCTGAGAACAGATATTTCGGATCCCTTTGAAGACTATAGGGCCAAAGGATATATCCTCCGATAACAAAGAGAAAGAAGCTTTCTGAGAAACTTCTTTGTGTTCTGTGAAATCATCTCACAGAGTTACAGCTTCCCCCTCAAGAAGCCTTTCGCTAAGACAGTTCTTGTGGAATTGGAAAAGTGATATTTGGAAGCCCATAGAGGGCTATGGTGAAAAAGGAAATATCCTCAGATGAAATCTGGAAAGAAGCTTTCTGAGAAACTGCTTAGTGTTCTGTTAATTCATCTCACAGAGTTACATCTGTATTTCGTGGATCTCTTTGCTAGCCTTATTTCTGTGGAATCTGAGAACAGATATTTCGGATCCTTTTGAAGACTATAGGGCCAAAGGAAAAATCCTCCGATAACAAAGAGAAAGAAGCTTTCTGAGAAACTTCTTAGGGTTCTGTGAAATCATCTCAGAGAGTTACAGCTTTCCCCTCAAGGAGCCTTTCGATAAGACAGTTCTTGTGGAATTGGCAAAGTGATATTTGGAAGCCCATAGAGGGCCATGGTGAAAAAGGAAATATCCTCAGATGAAATCTGGAAAGAAGCTTTCTGAGAAACTGCTTAGTGTTCTGTTAATTCATCTCACAGAGTTACATCTGTATTTCGTGGATATCTTTGCTAGCTTTATTTCTGTGGAATCTGAGAACAGATATTTCGGATCCCTTTGAAGACTATAGGGCCAAAGGAAATATCCTCCGATAACAAAGAGAACGAAGCTTTCTGAGAAACTTCTTTGTGTTCTGTGAAATCATCTCACAGAGTTACAGCTTTCACCTTAAGGAGCCTTTCGCTAAGACAGTTCTTGTGGAATTGGCAAAGTGATATTTGGAAGCCCATAGAGGGCTATGGTGAAAAAGGAAATATTCTCAGATGAAATCTGGAAAGAAGCTTTCTGAGAAACTGCTTAGTGTTCTGTTAATTCATCTCACAGAGTTACATCTGTATTTCGTGGATCTCTTTGCTAGCCTTATTTCTCTGGAATCTGAGAACAGATATTTCGGATCCCTTTGAAGACTATAGGGCCAAAGGAAATATCCTCCGATAACAAAGAGAAAGAAGCTTTCTGAGAAACTTCTTTGTGTTCTGTGAAATCATCTCACAGAGTTACAGCTTTCCCCTCAAGAAGCCTTTCGCTAAGACAGTTCTTGTGGAATTGGCAAAGTGATATTTGGAAGCCCATAGAAGGCTAAGGTTAAAAAGGAAATATCCTCAGATGAAATCTGGAAAGAAGCTTTCTTAGAAACTGCTTAGTGTTCTGTTAATTCATCTCACAGAGTTACATCTGTATTTCGTGGATCTCTTTACTAGCCTTATTTCTGTGGAATCTGAGAACAGGTATTTCGGATCCCTTTGAAGACTAGAGGGCCAAAGGAAAAATCCTCCGATAAAAAAGAGAAAGAAGCTTTCTGAGAAACTTCTTTGTGTTCTGTGAAATCATCTCTCAGAGTTACATCTTTCCCCTCAAGAAGCCTTTCGCTAAGACAGTTCTTGTGGAATTGGCAAAGTGATATTTGGAAGCCCATAGAGGGCCATGGTGAAAAAGGAAATATCCTCAGATGAAATCTGGAAAGAAGCTTTCTGAGAAACTGCTTAGTGTTCTGTTAATTCATCTCACAGAGTTACATCTGTATTTCGTGGATCTCTTTGCTAGCTTTATTTCTGTGGAATCTGAGAACAGATATTTCGGATCCCTTTGAAGACTATAGGGCCAAAGGAAATATCCTCCGATAACAAAGAGAAAGAAGCTTTTTGAGAAACTTCTTTGTGTTTTGTGAAATCATCTCACAGAGTTACAGCTGTCCCCTCAAGAAGCCTTTCGCTAAGACAGTTCTTGTGGAATTGGCAAAGTGATATTTGGAAGCCCATAGAGGGCTATGGTGAAAAAGGAAATATCCTCAGATGCAATCTGGAAAGAAGCTTTCTGAGAAACTGCTTAGTGTTCTGTTAATTCATCTCACAGAGTTACATCTGTATTTCGTGGATCTCTTTGCTAGCCTTATTTCTGTGGAATCTGAGAACAGATATTTCGGATCCCTTTGAAGACTATAGGGCCAAAGGAAAAATCCTCCGATAACAAAGAGAAAGAAGCTTTCTGAGAAACTTCTTTGTGTTCTGTGAAATCATCTCACAGAGTTACAGCTTTTACCTCAAGAAGCCTTTCGCTAAGACAGTTCTTGTGGAATTGGCAAAGTGATATTCGGAAGCCCATAGAGGGCCAAGGTGAAAAAGGAAATATCCTCAGATGAAATCTGGAAAGAAGCTTTCCGAGAAACTGCTTAGTGTTCTGTTAATTCATCTCACAGAGTTACATCTGTATTTCGTGGATCTCTTTGCTAGCTTTATTTCTGTGGAATCTGAGAACAGATAATTCGGATCCCTTTGAAGACTATAGGGCCAAAGGAAATATCCTCCGATAACAAAGAGAAAGAAGCTTTCTGAGAAACTTCTTTGTGTTCTGTGAAATCATCTCAGAGAGTTACATCTTTCCCCTCAAGGAGCCTTTCGGTAAGACTGTTCTTGTGGAATTGGCAACGTGATATTTGGAAGCCCCTAGAGGGCTATGATGAAAAAGGAAATATCCTCAGATGAAATCTGGAAAGAAGCTTTCTGAGAAACTGCTTAGTGTTCTGTTAATTCATCTCAAAGAGTTACATCTTTATTTCGTGCATCTCTTTGCTAGCCTTATTTCTGTGGAATCTGAGAACAGATATTTCGGATCCCTTTGAAGACTATAGGGCCAAAGGAAATATCCTCCGATAACAAAGAGAAAGAAGCTTTCTGAGAAACTTCTTTGTGTTCTGTGAAATCATCTCACAGAGTTACAGCTTTCCCCTCAGAAGCCTTTCACTAAGACAGTTCTTGTGGAATTGGCCAAGTGATATTTGGAAGCCCATAGAGGGCTATGGTGAAAAAGGAAATATCCTCAGATGAAATCTTGAAAGAAGCTTTCTGAGAAACTGCTTAGTGTTCTGTTAATTCATCTCACAGAGTTACATCTGTATTTCGTGGATCTCTTTGCTAGCCTTATTTCTGTGGAATCTGAGAACAGATATTTCGGATCCCTTTGAAGACTATAGGGCCAAAGGAAAAATCCTCCGATAACAAAGAGAAAGAAGCTTTCTGAGAAACTTCTTAGGGTTCTGTGAAATCATCTCAGAGAGTTACAGCTTTCCCCTCAAGAAGCCTTTCGATAAGACAGTTCTTGTGGAATTGGCAAAGTGATATTTGGAAGCCCATAGAGGGCCATGGTGAAAAAGGAAATATCCTCAGATGAAATCTGGAAAGAAGCTTTCTGAGAAACTGCTTAGTGTTCTGTTAATTCATCTCACTGAGTTACATCTGTATTTCGTGGATCTCTTTGCTAGCCTTATTTCTGTGGAATCTGAGAACAGATATTTCGGATCCCTTTGAAGACTATAGGGCCAAAGGATATATCCTCCGATAACAAAGAGAAAGAAGCTTTCTGAGAAACTTCTTTGTGTTCTGTGAAATCATCTCACAGAGTTACAGCTTCCCCCTCAAGAAGCCTTTCGCTAAGACAGTTCTTGTGGAATTGGAAAAGTGATATTTGGAAGCCCTTAGAGGGCTATGGTGAAAAAGGAAATATCCTCAGATGAAATCTGGAAAGAAGGTTTCTGAGAAACTGCTTAGTGTTCTGTTAATTCATCTCACAGAGTTACATCTGTATTTCGTGGATCTCTTTGCTAGCCTTATTTCTGTGGAATCTGAGAACAGATATTTCGGATCCCTTTGAAGACTATAGGGCCAAAGGAAAAATCCTCCGATAACAAAGAGAAAGAAGCTTTCTGAGAAACTTCTTTGTGTTCTGTGAAATCATCTCACAGAGTTACTGCTTTCCCCTCAAGAAGCCTTTCGATAAGACAGTTCTTGTGGAATTGGCAAAGTGATATTTGGAAGCCCATAGAGGGCTATGGTGAAAAAGGAAATATCCTCAGATGAAATCTGGAAAGAAGCTTTCTGAGAAACTGCTTAGTGTTCTGTTAATTCATCTCACAGAGTTACATCTGTATTTCTTGGATCTGTTTGCTAGCCTTATTTCTGTGGAATCTGAGAACAGATATTTCGGATCCCTTTGAAGACTATACGGCCAAAGCAAATATCCTCCGATAACAAAGAGAAAGAATCTTTATGAGAAACTTCTTTGTGTTCTGTGAAATCATCTCACAGAGTTACAGCTTTCCCCTCAAGAAGCCCTTCGCTAAGACAGATGTTGTGGAATTGTCAAAGTGATATTTGGAAGCCCTTAGAGGGCTATAGTGAAAAAGGAAATATCCTCAGATGAAATCTGGAAAGAAGCTTTCTGAGAAACTGCTTAGTGTTCTGTTAATTCATCTCACAGAGTTACATCTGTATTTCGTGGATCTCTTTGCTAGCTTTATTTCTGTGGAATCTGAGAACAGATATTTCGGATCCCTTTGAAGACTATAGGGCCAAAGGAAATATCCTCCGATAACAAAGAGAAAGAAGCTTTCTGAGAAACTACTTTGTGTTCTGTGAAATCATCTCACAGAGTTACAGCTTTTCCCTCAAGAAGCCTTTCGCTAAGACAGTTCTTGTGGAATTGGCAACGTGATATTTTGAAGCCCATAGAGGGCTATGGTGAAAAAGGAAATATCCTCAGATGAAATCTGGAAAGAAGCTTTCTGAGAAACTACTTAGTGTACTGTTAATTCATCTCACAGAGTTACATCTGTATTTCGTGGATCTCTTTGCTAGCCTTATTTCTGTGGAATCTGAGAACAGATATTTCGGATCCCTTTGAAGACTAGAGGGCCAAAGGAAATATCCTCCGATAACAAATAGAAAGAATCTTTATGAGAAACTTCTTTGTGTTCTGTGAAATCATCTCACAGAGTTACAGCTTTCCCCTCAAGAAGCCTTTCGCTAAGACAGTTCTTGTGGAATTGGCAAAGTGATATTTGGAAGCCCATAGAAGGCTATAGTGAAAAAGGAAATAACCTCAGATGAAATCTGGAAAGAAGCTTTCTCAGAAACTGCTTAGTGTACTGTTAATTCATCTCACAGAGTTACATCTGTATTTCGTGGATCTCTTTCCTATCCTTATTTCTGTGGAATCAGAGAACAGATATTTCGGATCCCTTTGAAGACTATACGGCCAAAGCAAATATCCTCCGATAACAAAGAGAAAGAATCTTTTTGAGAAACTTCTTTGTGTTCTGTGAAATCATCTCACAGAGTTACAGCTTTCCCCTCAAGAAGCCTTTCTCTAAGAGAGTTCTTGTGGAATTGGCAACGTGATATTTGGAAGCCCATAGAGGGCTATGGTGAAAAAGGAAATATCCTCAGATGAAATCTGGAAAGAAGCTTTCTGAGAAACTGCTTAGTGTTCTGTTAATTCCTCTCACACTGTTACATCTGTATTTCGTGGATCTCTTTGCTAGCCTTATTTCTGTGGATTCTGAGAACAGATATTTCGGATCCCTTTGAAGACTATAGGGCCAAAGCAAATATCCTCCGATAACAAAGAGAAAGAAGGTTTTTGCGAAATTTCTTTGTGTTCTGTGAAATCATCTCAGAGAGTTACAGCTTTCCCCTCAAGAAGCCTTTCGATAAGACAGTTCTTGTGGAATTGGCAAAGTGATATTTGGAAGCCCATAGAGGGCCATGGTGAAAAAGGAAATATCCTCAGATGAAATCTGGAAAGAAGCTTTCTGAGAAACTGCTTAGTGTTCTGTTAATTCATCTCAGAGAGTTACATCTGTATTTCGTGGATCTCTTTGCTAGCTTTATTTCTGTGGAATCTGAGAACAGATATTTCGGATCCCTTTGAAGACTATAGGGCCAAAGGAAATATCCTCCGATAACAAAGAGAAAGAAGCTTTCTGAGAAACTTCTTTGTGTTCTGTGAAATCATCTCACAGAGTTACTGCTTTCCCCTCAAGAAGCCTTTCGATAAGACAGTTCTTGTGGAATTGGCAAAGTGATATTTGGAAGCCCATAGAGGGCTATGGTGAAAAAGGAAATATCCTCAGATGAAATCTGGAAAGAAGCTTTCTGAGAAACTGCTTAGTGTTCTGTTAATTCATCTCACAGAGTTACATCTGTATTTCTTGGATCTGTTTGCTAGCCTTATTTCTGTGGAATCTGAGAACAGATATTTCGGATCCCTTTGAAGACTATACGGCCAAAGCAAATATCCTCCGATAACAAAGAGAAAGAATCTTTATGAGAAACTTCTTTGTGTTCTGTGAAATCATCTCACAGAGTTACAGCTTACCCCTCAAGGAGCCCTTCGCTAAGACAGTTCTTGTGGAATTGTCAAAGTGATATTTGGAAGCCCTTAGAGGGCTATAGTGAAAAAGGAAATATCCTCAGATGAAATCTGGAAAGAAGCTTTCTGAGAAACTGCTTAGTGTTCTGTTAATTCATCTCACAGAGTTACATCTGTATTTCTTGGATCTCTTTGCTAGCCTTATTTCTGTGGAATCTGAGAACAGATATTTCGGATCCCTTTGAAGACTATAGGGCCAATGGAAATATCCTCCGATAACAAAGAGAAAGAAGCTTTCTCAGAAACTTCTTTGTGTTCTGTGAAATCATCTCACAGAGTTACAACTTTCCCCTCAAGAAGCCTTTCGCTAAGACAGTTCTTGTGGAATTGGCAAAGTGATATTTGGAAGCCCATAGAGGGCTATGGTGAAAAAGGAAATATCCTCAGATGAAATCTGGAAAGAAGCTTTCTGAGAAACTGCTTAGTGTTCTGTTAATTCATCTCACAGAGTTACATCTGTATTTCTTGGATCTCTTTGCTAGCCTTATTTCTGTGGAATCTGAGAACAGATATTTCGGATCCCTTTGAAGAATATAGGGCCAAAGCAAATATCCTCTGATAACAAAGAGCAAGAAGGTTTTTGCGAAACTTCTTTGTGTTCTGTGAAATCATCTCACAGAGTTACAGCTTTCCCTCAAGAAGCCTTTCGCTAAGACAGTTCTTGTGGAATTGGCAAAGTGATATTTGGAAGCCCATAGAAGGCTATAGTGAAAAAGGAAATATCCTCAGATGAAATCTGGAAAGAAGCTTTCTGAGAAACTGCTTAGTGTTCTGTTAATTCATCTCACAGAGTTACATCTGTATTTCGTGGATCTCTTTCCTATCCTTATTTCTGTGGAATCAGAGAACAGATATTTCGGATCCCTTTGAAGACTATACGGCCAAAGCAAATATCCTCCGATAACAAAGAGAAAGAAGCTTTCTGAGAAACTTCTTTGTGTTCTGTGAAACCATCTCACAAAGTTACAGCTTTCCCCTCAAGAAGCCTTTCGCTAAGACAGTTCTTGTGGAATTGGCAAAGTGATATTTGGAAGCCCATAGAGGGCTATGGTGAAAAAGGAAATATCCTCAGATGAAATCTGGAAAGAAGCTTTCTGAGAAACTGCTTAGTGTTCTGTTAATTCCTCTCACAGAGTGACATCTGTATTTCGTGGATCTCTTTGCTAGCCTTATTTCTCTGGAATCTGAGAACAGATATTTCGGATCCCTTTGAAGACAATAGGGCCAAAGCAAATATCCTCTGATAACAAAGAGAAAGAAGGTTTTTGCGAAACTTCTTTGTGTTCTGTGAAATCATCTCACAGAGTTACAGCTTTCCCCTCAAGAAGCCTTTCGCTAAGACAGTTCTTGTGGAATTGGCAAAGTGATATTTGGAAGCCCATAGAAGGCTATAGTGAAAAAGGAAATATCCTCAGATGAAATCTGGAAAGAAGCTTTCTGAGAGACTGCTTAGTGTACTGTTAATTCATCTCACAGAGTTACATCTGTATTTCGTGGATCTCTTTCCTATCCTTATTTCTGTGGAATCAGAGAACAGATATTTCGGATCCCTTTGAAGACTATACGGCCAAAGCAAATATCCTCCGATAACAAAGAGAAAGAATCTTTTTGAGAAACTTCTTTGTGTTCTGTGAAATCATCTCACAGAGTTACAGCTTTCCCCTCAAGAAGCCTTTCGCTAAGACAGCTGTTGTGGAATTGGCAAAGTGATATTTGGAAGCCCTTAGAGGGCTATAGTGAAAAAGGAAATATCCTCAGATGAAATCTGGAAAGAAGCTTTCTGAGAATCCGCTTAGTGTTCTGTGACTTCCACTCACAGAATTACATCTGTATTTCGTGGATCTCTTTGCTAGCCTTATTTCTGTGGAATCTGAGAACAGATATTTTGGATCCCTTTGAAGACTATAGGGCCAAAGCAAATATCCTCCGATAACAAAGAGAAAGAAGCTTTCTGAGAGACCTCTTTGTGTTCTGTGAAATTATCTCAAAGAGTTACAGCTTTTCACTCAAGAAGCCTTTCGCTAAGACAGTTCTTGTGGAATTGGCAAAGTGATATTTGGAAGCCCATAGAGGGCTATGGTGAAAAAGGAAATATCCTCAGATGAAATCTGGAAAGAAGCTTTCTGAGAAACTGCTTAGGGTTCTCTTAATTCATCTCACAGAGTTACATCCGTATTTCGTGGATCTCTTTGCTAGCCTTATTTCTGTGGAATCTGAGAACAGATATTTCGGATCCCTTTGAAGACTATACGGCCAAAGCAAATATCCTCCGATAACAAAGAGAAAGAATCTTTTTGAGAAACTTCTTTGTGTTCTGTGAAATCATCTCACAGAGTTACAGCTTTCCCCTCAAGACTCCTTTCGCTAAGACAGTTCTTGTGGAATTGGCAAAGTGATATTTGGAAGCCCATAGAGGGCTATGGTGAAAAAGGAAATATCCTCAGATGAAATCTGGAAAGAAGCTTTCTGAGAAACTGCTTAGTGTTCTGTTAATTCCTCTCACAGTGTTACATCTGTATTTCGTGGATCTCTTTGCTAGCCTTATTTCTGTGGATTCTGAGAACAGATATTTCGGATCCCTTTGAAGACTCTAGGGCCAAAGCAAATATCCTCCGATAACAAAGAGAAAGAAGGTTTTTGCGAAATTTCTTTGTGTTCTGTGAAATCATCTCACAGAGTTACAGCTTTCCCCTGAAGAAGCCCTTCGCTAAGACAGCTGTTGTGGAATTGGCAAAGTGATATTTGGAAGCCCTTAGAGGGCTATAGTGAAAAAGGAAATATCCTCAGATGAAATCTGGAAAGAAGTTTTCTGAGAATCCGCTCAGTGTTCTGTGACTTCCACTCACAGAATTACATCTGTATTTCGTGGATCTCTTTGCTAGCCTTATTTCTGTGGAATCTGAGAACAGATATTTCGGATCCCTTTGAAGCCTATAGGGCCAAAGGAAATATCCTCCGATAACAAAGAGAAAGAAGCTTTCTGAGAGACCTCTTTGTGTTCTGTGAAATTATCTCACAGAGCTACAGCTTTTCCCTCAAGAAGCCTTTCGCTAAGACAGTTCTTGTGGAATTGGCAAAGTGGTATTTGGAAGCCCATAGAGGGCTATGGTGAAAAAGGAAATATCCTCAGATGAAATCTGGAAAGAAGCTTTCTGAGAAACTGCTTAGTGTTCTCTTAATTCATCTCACAGAGTTACATCTGCATTTCGTGGATATCTTTGCTAGCCTTATTTCTGTGGAATCTGAGAACAGATATTTCGGATCCGTTTGAAGACTATAGGGCCAAAGGAAATATCCTCCGATAACAAAGAGAAAGAAGCTTTCTGAGAAACTTGTTTGTGTTCTGTGAAATCATCTCACAGAGTTACAGCTTTCCCCTCAAGAAGCCTTTCGCTAAGACAGTTCTTGTGGAATTGGCAAAGTGATATTTGGAAGCCCCTAGAGGGCTTTGGTGAAAAAGGAAATATCCTCAGATGAAATCTGGAAAGAAGCTTTCTGAGAAACTGCTTAGTGTTCTGTTAATTCATCTCACAGAGTTACATCTGTATTTCTTGGATCTCTTTGCTAGCCTTATTTCTGTGGGATCTGAGAACAGATATTTCGGATCCCTTTGAAGACTATAGGGCCAAAGGAATTATCCCCCGATAACAAAGAGATAGAAGCTTTCTGAGAAACTTCTTTGTGTTCTGTGAAATCATCTCATAGAGTTACAGCTTTCCCCTCAAGAAGCCTTTCGCTAAGACAGTTCTTGTGGAATTGGCAAAGTGATATTTGGAAGCCCATAGAAGGCTATGGTGAAAAAGGAAATATCCTCAGATGAAATCTGGAAAGAAGCTTTCTGAGAAACTGCTTAGTGTTCTGTTAATTCCTCTCACAGAGTGACATCTGTATTTCGTGGATCTCTTTGCTAGCCTTATTTCTGTGGAATCTGAGAACAGATATTTCGGATCCCTTTGAAGACTATAGGGCCAAAGCAAATATCCTCCGATAACAAAGAGCAAGAAGGTTTTTGCGAAACTTCTTTGTGTTCTGTGAAATCATCTCAAAGAGTTACAGCTTTCCCTCAAGAAGCCTTTCGCTAAGACAGTTCTTGTGGAATTGGCAAAGTGATATTTGGAAGCCCATAGAAGGCTATAGTGAAAAAGGAAATATCCTCAGATGAAATCTGGAAAGAAGCTTTCTGAGAAACTGCTTAGTGTACTGTTAATTCATCTCACAGAGTTACATCTGTATTTCGTGGATCTCTTTGCTAGCCTTATTTCTGTGGAATCAGAGAACAGATATTTCGGATCCCTTTGAAGACTATACGGCCAAAGCAAATATCCTCCGATAACAAAGAGAAAGAATCTTTTTGAGAAACTTCTTTGTGTTCTGTGAAATCATCTCACAGAGTCACAGCTTTCCCCTCAAGAAGCCTTTCGCTAAGACTGTTCTTGTGGAATTGGCAACGTGATATTTGGAAGCCTATAGAGGGCTATGGTGAAAAAGAAAATATCCTCAGATGAAATCTGGAAAGAAGCCTTCTGAGAAACTGCTTAGGGTTCTGTTAATTCATCTCACAGATTTACATCTGTATTTCGTGGATCTCTTTGCTAGCCTTATTTCTGTGGAATCTGAGAACAGATATTTCGGATCCCTTTGAAGACTATAGGGCCAAAGGAAATATCCTCCGATAACAAAGAGAAAGAAGCTTTCTGAGAAACTTCTTTGTGTTCTGTGAAATCAAATCACAGAGTTACAGCTTTCCCCTCAAGAAGCCTTTCGCTAAGACAGTTCTTGTGGAATTGGCAAAGTGATATTTGGAAGCCCATAGAAGGCTATAGCGAAAAAGGAAATATCCTCAGATGAAATCTGGAAAGAAGCTTTCTGAGAAACCGATTAGTGTTCTGTGACTTCCACTCACAGAGTTACATCTGTATTTCGTGGATCTCTTTGCTAGCCTTATTTCTGTGGAATCTGAGAACAGATATTTCGGATCCGTTTGAAGACTATAGGGCCAAAGGAAATATCCTCCGATAACAAAGAGAAAGAAGCTTTCTGAGAAACTTGTTTGTGTTCTGTGAAATCATCTCACAGAGTTACAGCTTTCCCCTCAAGAAGCCTTTCGCTAAGACAGTTCTTGTGGAATTGGCAAAGTGATATTTGGAAGCCCATAGAGGGCTATGGTGAAAAAGGAAATATCCTCAGATGAAATCTGGAAAGAAGCTTTCTGAGAAACTGCTTAGTCTTCTGTTAATTCATCTCACAGTGTTACATCTGTATTTCGTGAATCTCTTTGCTAGCCTTATTTCTGTGGAATCTGAGAACAGATATTTCGGATCCCTTTGAAGACTATAGGGCCAAAGGAAATATCCTCCGATAACAAAGAGAAACAAGCTTTCTGAGAAACTTCTTTGTGTTCTGTGAAATCATCTCAGAGAGTTACAGCTTTCCCCTCAAGAAGCCTTTCGCTAAGACAGTTCTTGTGGAATTGGCAAAGTGATATTTGGAAGCCCATAGAGGGCTATGGTGAAAAAGGAAATATCCTCAGATGAAATCTGGAAAGAAGCTTTCTGAGAAACTGCTTAGTGTTCTGTTAATTCATCTCACAGAGTTACATCTGTATTTCGTGGATCTCTTTGCTAGCTTTATTTCTGTGGAATCTGAGAACAGATATTTCGGATCCCTTTGAAGACTATAGGGCCAAAGGAAATATCCTCCGATAACAAAGAGAAAGAAGCTTTCTGAGAAACTTCTTTGTGTTCTGTGAAATCAAATCACAGAGTTACAGCTTTTCCATCAAGAAGCCTTTCGCTAAGACAGTTCTTGTGGAATTGGCAAAGTGATATTTGGAAGCCCATAGAAGGCTATAGCGAAAAAGGAAATATCCTCAGATGAAATCTGGAAAGAAGCTTTCTGAGAAACCGATTAGTGTTCTGTGACTTCCACTCACAGAGTTACATCTGTATTTCGTAGATCTCTTTGCTAGCCTTATTTCTGTGGAATCTGAGAACAGATATTTCGGATCCCTTTGAAGACTATAGGGCCAAAGGAAATATCCTCCGATAACAAAGAGAAAGAAGCTTTCTGAGAAACTTGTTTGTGTTCTGTGAAATCATCTCACAGAGTTACAGCTTTCCCCTCAAGAAGCCTTTCGCTAAGACAGTTCTTGTGGAATTGGCAAAGTGATATTTGGAAGCCCATAGAGGGGTATGGTGAAAAAGGAAATATCCTCAGATGAAATCAGGAAAGAAGCTTTCTGAGAAACTGCTTAGTGTTCTGTTAATTCATCTCACAGTGTTACATCTGTATTGGGTGGATCTCTTTGCTAGCCTTATTTCTGTGGAATCTGAGAACAGATATTTCGTATCCCTTTGAAGACTATAGGGCCAATGGAAATATCCTCCGATAACAAAGAGAAAGAAGCTTTCTGAGAAACTTCTTTGTGTTCTGTGAAATCAAATCACAGAGTTACAGCTTTTCCCTCAAGAAGCCTTTCGCTAAGACAGTTCTTGTGGAATTGGCAAAGTGATATTTGGAAGCCCATAGAAGGCTATAGCGAAAAAGGAAATATCCTCAGATGAAATCTGGAAAGAAGCTTTCTGAGAAACCGATTAGTGTTCTGTGACTTCCACTCACAGAGTTACATCTGTATTTCGTAGATCTCTTTGCTAGCCTTATTTCTGTGGAATCTGAGAACAGATATTTCGGATCCGTTTGAAGACTATAGGGCCAAAGGAAATATCCTCCGATAACAAAGAGAAAGAAGCTTTCTGAGAAACTTGTTTGTGTTCTGTGAAATCATCTCACAGAGTTACAGCTTTCCCCTCAAGAAGCCTTTCGCTAAGACAGTTCTTGTGGAATTGGCAAAGTGATATTTGGAAGCCCATAGAGGGCTATGGTGAAAAAGGAAATATCCTCAGATGAAATCTGGAAAGAAGCTTTCTGAGAAACTGCTTAGTGTTCTGTTAATTCATCTCACAGTGTTACATCTGTATTGGGTGGATCTCTTTGCTAGCCTTATTTCTGTGGAATCTGAGAACAGATATTTCGTATCCCTTTGAAGACTATAGGGCCAATGGAAATATCCTCCGATAACAAAGAGAAAGAAGCTTTCTGAGAAACTTCTTTGTGTTCTGTGAAATCATCTCACAGAGTTACAGCTTTCCCCTCAAGAAGCCTTTCGCTAAGACAGTTCTTGTGGAATTGGCAAAGTGATATTTGGAAGCCCATAGAGGGCTATGGTGAAAAAGGAAATATCCTCAGATGAAATCTGGAAAGAAGCTTTCTGAGAAACTGCTTAGTGTTCTGTTAATTCATCTGACAGAGTTACATCTGTATTTCTTGGATCTCTTTGCTAGCCTTATTTCTGTGGAATCTGAGAACAGATATTTCGGATCCCTTTGAAGACTATAGGGCCAAAGGAAATATCCCCCGATAACAAAGAGAAAGAAGCTTTATGAGAAACTTCTTTGTGTTCTGTGAAATCATCTCAGAGAGTTACAGCTTTCCCCTCAAGAAGCCTTTCGCTAAGACAGTTCTTGTGGAATTGGCAAAGTGATAATTGGAAGCCCATAGAGGGCTATGGTGAAAAAGGAAATATCCTCAGATGAAATCTGGAAAGAAGCTTTCTGAGAAACTGCTTAGTGTACTGTTAATTCATCTCAAAGAGTTACATCTGTATTTCGTGGATCTCTTTCCTATCCTTATTTCTGTGGAATCATAGAACAGATATTTCGGATCCCTTTGAAGACTACACGACCAAAGCAAATATCCTCCGATAACAAAGAGAAAGAATCTTTTTGAGAAACTTCTTTGTGTTCTGTGAAATCATCTCACAGAGTTACGCCTTTCCCCTCAAGAAGCCTTTCGCTAAGACAGCTGTTGTGGAATTGGCAAAGTGATATTTGGAAGCCCTTAGAGGGCTATAGTGAAAAAGGAAATATCCTCAGATGATATCTGGAAAGAAGCTTTCTGAGAATCCGCTTAGTGTTCTGTGACTTCCACTCACAGAATTACATCTGTATTTCGTGGATCTCTTTGCTAGCCTTATTTCTGTGGAATCTGAGAACAGATATTTCGGATCCCTTTGAAGACTATAAGGCCAAAGGAAATAACCTCCGAATACAAAGAGAAAGAAGCTTTCTGAGACACTTCTTTGTGTTCTGTGAAATCATCTCAGAGAGTTACAGCTTTCCGCTCAAGAAGCCTTCGCTAAGACCGTTCTTGTGGAATTGGCAAAGTGATATTTGGAAGCCCATAGAGGGCCATGGTGAAAGGGGAAATATCCTCAGATGAAATCTGGAAAGAAGCTTTCTGAGAAACTGCTTAGTGTTCTGTTAATTCATCTCACAGAGTTACATCTGTATTTCGTGGATCTCTTTGCTAGCTTTATTTCTGTGGAATCTGAGAACAGATATTTCGGATCCCTTTGAAGACTATAGGGCCAAAGGAAATATCCTCCGATAACAAAGAGAAAGAAGCTTTCTGAGAAACTTCTTTGTGTTCTGTGAAATCATCTCACAGAGTTACAGCTTTCCCCTCAAGAAGCCTTTCGCTAAGACAGTTCTTGTGGAATTGGCAAAGTGATATTTGGAAGCCCATAGAGGGCTATGGTTAAAAAGGAAATATCCTCAGATGAAATCTGGAAAGAAGCTTTCTGAGAAACTGCTTAGTGTTCTGTTAATTCCTCTCACAGAGTGACATCTGTATTTCGTGGATCTCTTTGCTAGCCTTATTTCTGTGGAATCTGAGAACAGATATTTCGGATCCCTTTGAAGACTATAGGGCCAAAGCAAATATCCTCCGATAACAAAGAGAAAGAAGGTTTTTGCGAAACTTCTTTGTGTTCTGTGAAATCATCTCACAGAGTTACAGCTTTCCCGTCAAGAAGCCTTCGCTAAGACAGTTCTTGTGGAATTGGCAAAGTGATATTTGGAAGCCCATAGAAGGCTATAGTGTAAAAGGAAATATCCTCAGATGAAATCTGGAAAGAAGCTTTCTGAGAAACTGCTTAGTGTACTGTTAATTCATCTCAAAGAGTTACATCTGTATTTCGTGGATCTCTTTCAAATCCTTATTTCTGTGGAATCATAGAACAGATATTTCGGATCCCTTTGAAGACTATACGGCCAAAGCAAATATCCTCCGATAACAAAGAGAAAGAATCTTTTTGAGAAACTTCTTTGTGTTCTGTGAAATCATCTCACAGAGTTACCCCTTTCCCCTCAAGAAGCCTTTCGCTAAGACAGCTGTTGTGGAATTGGCAGAGTGATATTTGGAAGCCCTTAGAGGGCTATAGTGAAAAAGGAAATATCTTCAGATGAAATCTGGAAAGAAGCTTTCTGAGAATCCGCTTAGTGTTCTGTGACTTCCACTCACAGAATTACATCTGTATTTCGTGGATCTCTTTGCTAGCCTTATTTCTGTGGAATCTGAGAACAGATATTTCGGATCCCTTTGAAGACTATAAGGCCAAAGGAAATATCCTCCGAATACAAAGAGAAAGAAGCTTTCTGAGAAACTTCTTTGTGTTCTGTGAAATCATCTCAGAGAGTTACAGCTTTCCCCTCAAGAAGCCTTTGCTAAGACAGTTCTTGTGGAATTGGCAAAGTGATATTTGGAAGCCCATAGAGGGCCATGGTGAAAGGGGAAATATCCTCAGATGAAATCTGGAAAGAAGCTTTCTGAGAAACTGCTTAGTGTTCTGTTAATTCATCTCACAGAGTTACATCTGTATTTCGTGGATCTCTTTGCTAGCTTTATTTCTGTGGAATCTGAGAACAGATATTTCGGATCCCTTTGAAGACTATAGGGCCAAAGGAAATATCCTCCGATAACAAAGAGAAAGAAGCTTTCTGAGAAACTTCTTTGTGTTCTGTGAAATCATCTCACAGAGTTACAGCTTTCCCCTCAAGAAGCCTTTCGCTAAGACAGTTCTTGTGGAATTGGCAAAGTGATATTTGGAAGCCCATAGAGGGCTATGGTGAAAAAGGAAATATCCTCAGATGAAATCTGGAAAGAAGCTTTCTGAGAAACTGCTTAGTGTTCTGTTAATTCATCTGACAGAGTTACATCTGTATTTCTTGGATCTCTTTGCTAGCCTTATTTCTGTGGAATCTGAGAACAGATATTTCGGATCCCTCTGAAGACTATAGGGCCAAAGGAAATATCCCCCGATAACAAAGAGAAAGAAGCTTTATGAGAAACTTCTTTGTGTTCTGTGAAACCATCTCACAGAGTTACAGCTTTCCCCTCAAGAAGCCTTTCGCTAAGACAGTTCTTGTGGAATTGGCAAAGTGATATTTGGAAGCCCATAGAGGGCTATGGTGAAAAAGGAAATATCCTCAGATGAAATCTGGAAAGAAGCATTCTGAGAAACTGCTTAGTGTACTGTTAATTCATCTCAAAGAGTTACATCTGTATTTCGTGGATCTCTTTCCTATCCTTATTTCTGTGGAATCAGAGAACAGATATTTCGGATCCCTTTGAAGACTATACGGCCAAAGCAAATATCCTCCGATAACAAAGAGAAAGAATCTTTTTGAGAAACTTCTTTGTGTTCTGTGAAATCATCTCACAGAGTTACCCTTTTCCCCTCAAGAAGCCTTTCGCTAAGACAGCTGTTGTGGAATTGGCAAAGTGATATTTGGAAGCCCTTAGAGGGCTATAGTGAAAAAGGAAATATCCTCAGATGAAATCTGGAAAGAAGCTTTCTGAGAAACTGCTTAGTGTTCTGTTAATTCATCTCACAGTGTTACATCTGTATTTCGTGGATCTCTTTGCTAGCCTTATTTCTGTGGAATCTGAGAACAGATATTTCGGATCCCTTTGAAGACTATTGGGCCAAAGGAAATATCCTCCGATAACAAAGAGAAAGAAGCTTTCTGAGAAACTTCTTTGTGTTCTGTGAAATCATCTCACAGAGTTACAACTTTCCCCCAAGAAGCCTTTCGCTAAGACAGTTCTTGTGGAATTGGCAAAGTGATATTTGGAAGCCCATAGAGGGCTATGGTGAAAAAGGAAATATCCTCAGATGAAATCTGGAAAGAAGCTTTCTGAGAAACTGCTTAGTGTTCTCTTAATTCATCTCACAGAGTTACATCTGTATTTCGTGGATCTCTTTGCTAGCCTTATTTCTGTGGAATCTGAGAACAGATATTTCGGATCCCTTTGAAGACTATAGGGCCAAAGGAAATATCCCCCGATAACAAAGGGAAAGAAGCTTTCTGAGAAACTTCTTTGTGTTCTGTGAAATCATCTCACAGAGTTACAGCTTTCCCCTCAAGAAGCTTTCGCTAAGACAGTTCTTGTGGAATTGGCAAAGTGATATTTGGAAGCCCATAGAGGGCTATGGTGAAAAAGGAAATATCCTCCGATGAAATCTGGAAAGAAGCTTTCTGAGAAACTGCTTAGTGTTCTGTTAATTCATCTCACAGAGTTACATCTGTATTTCGTGGATCTCTTTGCTAGCCTTATTTCTGTGGAATCTGAGAACAGATATTTCGGATCCCTTTGAAGACTAGAGGGCCAAAGGAAATATTATCCAATAACAAAGAGAAAGAATCTTTATGAGAAACTTGTTTGTGTTCTGTGAAATCATCTCACAGAGTTACAGCTTTCCCCTCAAGAAGCCTTTCGCTAAGACAGTTCTTGTGGAATTGTCAAAGTGATATTTGCAAGCCCATAGAGGGCTATGGTGAAAAAGGAAATATCCTCAGATGAAATCTGGAAAGAAGCTTTTTGAGAAACTGCTTAGTGTTCTGTTAATTCCTCTCACAGTGTGACATCTGTATTTCGTGGATCTCTTTGCTAGCCTTATTTCTGTGGAATCTGAGAACAGATATTTCGGATCCCTTTGAAGACTTTAGGGCCAAAGCAAATATCCTCCGATAACAAAGAGAAAGAAGGTTTTTGCGAAACTTCTTTTTGTTCTGTGAAATCATCTCACAGAGTTACAGCTTTCCCCTCAAGAAGCCTTTCGCTAAGACAGTTCTTGTGGAATTGGCAAAGTGATATTTGGAAGCCCATAGAGGGCTACGGTGAAAAAGGAAATATCCTCAGATGAAATCTGGAAAGAAGCTTTCTGAGAAACAGCTTAGTGTACTGTTAATTCATCTCACAGAGTTACATCTGTATTTCGTGGTTCTCTTTCCTATCCTTATTTCTGTGGAATCAGAGAACAGATATTTCGGATCCCTTTGAAGACTATACGGCCAAAGCAAATATCCTCCGATAACAAAGAGAAAGAATCTTTTTGAGAAGCTTCTTTGTGTTCTGTGAAATCATCTCACAGAGTTACAGCTTTCCCCTCAAGACTCCTTTCGCTAAGACAGTTCTTGTGGAATTGGCAAAGTGATATTTGGAAGCCCATAGAGGGCTATGGTGAAAAAGGAAATATCCTCAGATGAAATCTGGAAAGAAGCTTTCTGAGAAACTGCTTAGTGTTCTGTTAATTCCTCTCACAGTGTTACATCTGTATTTCGTGGATCTCTTTGCTAGCCTTATTTCTGTGGATTCTGAGAACAGATATTTCGGATCCCTTTGAAGACTATAGGGCCAAAGCAAATATCCTCCGATAACAAAGAGAAAGAAGGTTTTTGCGAAATTTCTTTGTGTTCTGTGAAATCATCTCACAGAGTTACAGCTTTCCCCTGAAGAAGCCCTTCGCTAAGACAGCTGTTGTGGAATTGGCAAAGTGATATTTGGAAGCCCTTAGAGGGCTATAGTGAAAAAGGAAATATCCTCAGATGAAATCTGGAAAGAAGTTTTCTGAGAATCCGCTCAGTGTTCTGTGACTTCCACTCACAGAATTACATCTGTATTTCGTGGATCTCTTTGCTAGCCTTATTTCTGTGGAATCTGAGAACAGATATTTCGGATCCCTTTGAAGCCTATAGGGCCAAAGCAAATATCCTCCGATAACAAAGAGAAAGAAGCTTTCTGAGAGACCTCTTTGTGTTCTGTGAAATTATCTCACAGAGCTACAGCTTTTCCCTCAAGAAGCCTTTCGCTAAGACAGTTCTTGTGGAATTGGCAAAGTGGTATTTGGAAGCCCATAGAGGGCTATGGTGAAAAAGGAAATATCCTCAGATGAAATCTGGAAAGAAGCTTTCTGAGAAACTGCTTAGTGTTCTCTTAATTCATCTCACAGAGTTACATCTGCATTTCGTGGATATCTTTGCTAGCCTTATTTCTGTGGAATCTGAGAACAGATATTTCGGATCCGTTTGAAGACTATAGGGCCAAAGGAAATATCCTCCGATAACAAAGAGAAAGAAGCTTTCTGAGAAACTTGTTTGTGTTCTGTGAAATCATCTCACAGAGTTACAGCTTTCCCCTCAAGAAGCCTTTCGCTAAGACAGTTCTTGTGGAATTGGCAAAGTGATATTTGGAAGCCCCTAGAGGGCTATGTTGAAAAAGGAAATATCCTCAGATGAAATCTGGAAAGAAGCTTTCTGAGAAACTGCTTAGTGTTCTGTTAATTCATCTCACAGAGTTACATCTGTATTTCTTGGATCTCTTTGCTTGCCTTATTTCTGTGGAATCTGAGAACAGATATTTCGGATCCCTTTGAAGACTATAGGGCCAAAGGAAATATCCCCCGATAACAAAGAGATAGAAGCTTTCTGAGAAACTTCTTTGTGTTCTGTGAAATCATCTCATAGAGTTACAGCTTTCCCCTCAAGAAGCCTTTCGCTAAGACAGTTCTTGTGGAATTGGCAAAGTGATATTTGGAAGCCCATAGAAGGCTATGGTGAAAAAGGAAATATCCTCAGATGAAATCTGGAAAGAAGCTTTCTGAGAAACTGCTTAGTGTTCTGTTAATTCCTCTCACAGAGTGACATCTGTATTTCGTGGATCTCTTTGCTAGCCTTATTTCTGTGGAATCTGAGAACAGATATTTCGGATCCCTTTGAAGACTATAGGGCCAAAGCAAATATCCTCCGATAACAAAGAGAAAGAAGGTTTTTGCGAAACTTCTTTGTGTTCTGTGAAATCATCTCACAGAGTTACAGCTTTCCCGTCAAGAAGCCTTCGCTAAGACAGTTCTTGTGGAATTGGCAAAGTGATATTTGGAAGCCCATAGAAGGCTATAGTGTAAAAGGAAATATCCTCAGATGAAATCTGGAAAGAAGCTTTCTGAGAAACTGCTTAGTGTACTGTTAATTCATCTCAAAGAGTTACATCTGTATTTCGTGGATCTCTTTCAAATCCTTATTTCTGTGGAATCATAGAACAGATATTTCGGATCCCTTTGAAGACTATACGGCCAAAGCAAATATCCTCCGATAACAAAGAGAAAGAATCTTTTTGAGAAACTTCTTTGTGTTCTGTGAAATCATCTCACAGAGTTACCCCTTTCCCCTCAAGAAGCCTTTCGCTAAGACAGCTGTTGTGGAATTGGCAGAGTGATATTTGGAAGCCCTTAGAGGGCTATAGTGAAAAAGGAAATATCTTCAGATGAAATCTGGAAAGAAGCTTTCTGAGAATCCGCTTAGTGTTCTGTGACTTCCACTCACAGAATTACATCTGTATTTCGTGGATCTCTTTGCTAGCCTTATTTCTGTGGAATCTGAGAACAGATATTTCGGATCCCTTTGAAGACTATAAGGCCAAAGGAAATATCCTCCGAATACAAAGAGAAAGAAGCTTTCTGAGAAACTTCTTTGTGTTCTGTGAAATCATCTCAGAGAGTTACAGCTTTCCCCTCAAGAAGCCTTTGCTAAGACAGTTCTTGTGGAATTGGCAAAGTGATATTTGGAAGCCCATAGAGGGCCATGGTGAAAGGGGAAATATCCTCAGATGAAATCTGGAAAGAAGCTTTCTGAGAAACTGCTTAGTGTTCTGTTAATTCATCTCACAGAGTTACATCTGTATTTCGTGGATCTCTTTGCTAGCTTTATTTCTGTGGAATCTGAGAACAGATATTTCGGATCCCTTTGAAGACTATAGGGCCAAAGGAAATATCCTCCGATAACAAAGAGAAAGAAGCTTTCTGAGAAACTTCTTTGTGTTCTGTGAAATCATCTCACAGAGTTACAGCTTTCCCCTCAAGAAGCCTTTCGCTAAGACAGTTCTTGTGGAATTGGCAAAGTGATATTTGGAAGCCCATAGAGGGCTATGGTGAAAAAGGAAATATCCTCAGATGAAATCTGGAAAGAAGCTTTCTGAGAAACTGCTTAGTGTTCTGTTAATTCATCTGACAGAGTTACATCTGTATTTCTTGGATCTCTTTGCTAGCCTTATTTCTGTGGAATCTGAGAACAGATATTTCGGATCCCTCTGAAGACTATAGGGCCAAAGGAAATATCCCCCGATAACAAAGAGAAAGAAGCTTTATGAGAAACTTCTTTGTGTTCTGTGAAACCATCTCACAGAGTTACAGCTTTCCCCTCAAGAAGCCTTTCGCTAAGACAGTTCTTGTGGAATTGGCAAAGTGATATTTGGAAGCCCATAGAGGGCTATGGTGAAAAAGGAAATATCCTCAGATGAAATCTGGAAAGAAGCATTCTGAGAAACTGCTTAGTGTACTGTTAATTCATCTCAAAGAGTTACATCTGTATTTCGTGGATCTCTTTCCTATCCTTATTTCTGTGGAATCAGAGAACAGATATTTCGGATCCCTTTGAAGACTATACGGCCAAAGCAAATATCCTCCGATAACAAAGAGAAAGAATCTTTTTGAGAAACTTCTTTGTGTTCTGTGAAATCATCTCACAGAGTTACCCTTTTCCCCTCAAGAAGCCTTTCGCTAAGACAGCTGTTGTGGAATTGGCAAAGTGATATTTGGAAGCCCTTAGAGGGCTATAGTGAAAAAGGAAATATCCTCAGATGAAATCTGGAAAGAAGCTTTCTGAGAAACTGCTTAGTGTTCTGTTAATTCATCTCACAGTGTTACATCTGTATTTCGTGGATCTCTTTGCTAGCCTTATTTCTGTGGAATCTGAGAACAGATATTTCGGATCCCTTTGAAGACTATTGGGCCAAAGGAAATATCCTCCGATAACAAAGAGAAAGAAGCTTTCTGAGAAACTTCTTTGTGTTCTGTGAAATCATCTCACAGAGTTACAACTTTCCCCCAAGAAGCCTTTCGCTAAGACAGTTCTTGTGGAATTGGCAAAGTGATATTTGGAAGCCCATAGAGGGCTATGGTGAAAAAGGAAATATCCTCAGATGAAATCTGGAAAGAAGCTTTCTGAGAAACTGCTTAGTGTTCTCTTAATTCATCTCACAGAGTTACATCTGTATTTCGTGGATCTCTTTGCTAGCCTTATTTCTGTGGAATCTGAGAACAGATATTTCGGATCCCTTTGAAGACTATAGGGCCAAAGGAAATATCCCCCGATAACAAAGGGAAAGAAGCTTTCTGAGAAACTTCTTTGTGTTCTGTGAAATCATCTCACAGAGTTACAGCTTTCCCCTCAAGAAGCTTTCGCTAAGACAGTTCTTGTGGAATTGGCAAAGTGATATTTGGAAGCCCATAGAGGGCTATGGTGAAAAAGGAAATATCCTCCGATGAAATCTGGAAAGAAGCTTTCTGAGAAACTGCTTAGTGTTCTGTTAATTCATCTCACAGAGTTACATCTGTATTTCGTGGATCTCTTTGCTAGCCTTATTTCTGTGGAATCTGAGAACAGATATTTCGGATCCCTTTGAAGACTAGAGGGCCAAAGGAAATATTATCCAATAACAAAGAGAAAGAATCTTTATGAGAAACTTGTTTGTGTTCTGTGAAATCATCTCACAGAGTTACAGCTTTCCCCTCAAGAAGCCTTTCGCTAAGACAGTTCTTGTGGAATTGTCAAAGTGATATTTGCAAGCCCATAGAGGGCTATGGTGAAAAAGGAAATATCCTCAGATGAAATCTGGAAAGAAGCTTTTTGAGAAACTGCTTAGTGTTCTGTTAATTCCTCTCACAGTGTGACATCTGTATTTCGTGGATCTCTTTGCTAGCCTTATTTCTGTGGAATCTGAGAACAGATATTTCGGATCCCTTTGAAGACTTTAGGGCCAAAGCAAATATCCTCCGATAACAAAGAGAAAGAAGGTTTTTGCGAAACTTCTTTTTGTTCTGTGAAATCATCTCACAGAGTTACAGCTTTCCCCTCAAGAAGCCTTTCGCTAAGACAGTTCTTGTGGAATTGGCAAAGTGATATTTGGAAGCCCATAGAGGGCTACGGTGAAAAAGGAAATATCCTCAGATGAAATCTGGAAAGAAGCTTTCTGAGAAACAGCTTAGTGTACTGTTAATTCATCTCACAGAGTTACATCTGTATTTCGTGGTTCTCTTTCCTATCCTTATTTCTGTGGAATCAGAGAACAGATATTTCGGATCCCTTTGAAGACTATACGGCCAAAGCAAATATCCTCCGATAACAAAGAGAAAGAATCTTTTTGAGAAGCTTCTTTGTGTTCTGTGAAATCATCTCACAGAGTTACAGCTTTCCCCTCAAGACTCCTTTCGCTAAGACAGTTCTTGTGGAATTGGCAAAGTGATATTTGGAAGCCCATAGAGGGCTATGGTGAAAAAGGAAATATCCTCAGATGAAATCTGGAAAGAAGCTTTCTGAGAAACTGCTTAGTGTTCTGTTAATTCCTCTCACAGTGTTACATCTGTATTTCGTGGATCTCTTTGCTAGCCTTATTTCTGTGGATTCTGAGAACAGATATTTCGGATCCCTTTGAAGACTATAGGGCCAAAGCAAATATCCTCCGATAACAAAGAGAAAAAAGGTTTTTGCGAAATTTCTTTGTGTTCTGTGAAATCATCTCACAGAGTTACAGCTTTCCCCTGAAGAAGCCCTTCGCTAAGACAGCTGTTGTGGAATTGGCAAAGTGATATTTGGAAGCCCTTAGAGGGCTATAGTGAAAAAGGAAATATCCTCAGATGAAATCTGGAAAGAAGTTTTCTGAGAATCCGCTCAGTGTTCTGTGACTTCCACTCACAGAATTACATCTGTATTTCGTGGATCTCTTTGCTAGCCTTATTTCTGTGGAATCTGAGAACAGATATTTCGGATCCCTTTGAAGCCTATAGGGCCAAAGCAAATATCCTCCGATAACAAAGAGAAAGAAGCTTTCTGAGAGACCTCTTTGTGTTCTGTGAAATTATCTCACAGAGCTACAGCTTTTCCCTCAAGAAGCCTTTCGCTAAGACAGTTCTTGTGGAATTGGCAAAGTGGTATTTGGAAGCCCATAGAGGGCTATGGTGAAAAAGGAAATATCCTCAGATGAAATCTGGAAAGAAGCTTTCTGAGAAACTGCTTAGTGTTCTCTTAATTCATCTCACAGAGTTACATCTGCATTTCGTGGATATCTTTGCTAGCCTTATTTCTGTGGAATCTGAGAACAGATATTTCGGATCCGTTTGAAGACTATAGGGCCAAAGGAAATATCCTCCGATAACAAAGAGAAAGAAGCTTTCTGAGAAACTTGTTTGTGTTCTGTGAAATCATCTCACAGAGTTACAGCTTTCCCCTCAAGAAGCCTTTCGCTAAGACAGTTCTTGTGGAATTGGCAAAGTGATATTTGGAAGCCCCTAGAGGGCTATGTTGAAAAAGGAAATATCCTCAGATGAAATCTGGAAAGAAGCTTTCTGAGAAACTGCTTAGTGTTCTGTTAATTCATCTCACAGAGTTACATCTGTATTTCTTGGATCTCTTTGCTAGCCTTATTTCTGTGGAATCTGAGAACAGATATTTCGGATCCCTTTGAAGACTATAGGGCCAAAGGAAATATCCCCCGATAACAAAGAGATAGAAGCTTTCTGAGAAACTTCTTTGTGTTCTGTGAAATCATCTCATAGAGTTACAGCTTTCCCCTCAAGAAGCCTTTCGCTAAGACAGTTCTTGTGGAATTGGCAAAGTGATATTTGGAAGCCCATAGAAGGCTATGGTGAAAAAGGAAATATCCTCAGATGAAATCTGGAAAGAAGCTTTCTGAGAAACTGCTTAGTGTTCTGTTAATTCCTCTCACAGAGTGACATCTGTATTTCGTGGATCTCTTTGCTAGCCTTATTTCTGTGGAATCTGAGAACAGATATTTCGGATCCCTTTGAAGACTATAGGGCCAAAGCAAATATCCTCCGATAACAAAGAGCAAGAAGGTTTTTGCGAAACTTCTTTGTGTTCTGTGAAATCATCTCAAAGAGTTACAGCTTTCCCTCAAGAAGCCTTTCGCTAAGACAGTTCTTGTGGAATTGGCAAAGTGATATTTGGAAGCCCATAGAAGGCTATAGTGAAAAAGGAAATATCCTCAGATGAAATCTGGAAAGAAGCTTTCTGAGAAACTGCTTAGTGTACTGTTAATTCATCTCACAGAGTTACATCTGTATTTCGTGGATCTCTTTGCTAGCCTTATTTCTGTGGAATCAGAGAACAGATATTTCGGATCCCTTTGAAGACTATACGGCCAAAGCAAATATCCTCCGATAACAAAGAGAAAGAATCTTTTTGAGAAACTTCTTTGTGTTCTGTGAAATCATCTCACAGAGTTACAGCTTTCCCCTCAAGAAGCCTTTCGCTAAGACTGTTCTTGTGGAATTGGCAACGTGATATTTGGAAGCCCATAGAGGGCTATGGTGAAAAAGAAAATATCCTCAAATGAAATCTGGAAAGAAGCCTTCTGAGAAACTGCTTAGGGTTCTGTTAATTCATCTCACAGATTTACATCTGTATTTCGTGGATCTCTTTGCTAGCCTTATTTCTGTGGAATCTGAGAACAGATATTTCGGATCCCTTTGAAGACTATAGGGCCAAAGGAAATATCCTCCGATAACAAAGAGAAAGAAGCTTTCTGAGAAACTTCTTTGTGTTCTGTGAAATCAAATCACAGAGTTACAGCTTTCCCCTCAAGAAGCCTTTCGCTAAGACAGTTCTTGTGGAATTGGCAAAGTGATATTTGGAAGCCCATAGAAGGCTATAGCGAAAAAGGAAATATCCTCAGATGAAATCTGGAAAGAAGCTCTCTGAGAAACCGATTAGTGTTCTGTGACTTCCACTCACAGAGTTACATCTGTATTTCGTGGATCTCTTTGCTAGCCTTATTTCTGTGGAATCTGAGAACAGATATTTCGGATCCGTTTGAAGACTATAGGGCCAAAGGAAATATCCTCCGATAACAAAGAGAAAGAAGCTTTCTGAGAAACTTGTTTGTGTTCTGTGAAATCATCTCACAGAGTTACAGCTTTCCCCTCAAGAAGCCTTTCGCTAAGACAGTTCTTGTGGAATTGGCAAAGTGATATTTGGAAGCCCATAGAGGGCTATGGTGAAAAAGGAAATATCCTCAGATGAAATCTGGAAAGAAGCTTTCTGAGAAACTGCTTAGTGTTCTGTTAATTCATCTCACAGTGTTACATCTGTATTTCGTGAATCTCTTTGCTAGCCTTATTTCTGTGGAATCTGAGAACAGATATTTCGGATCCCTTTGAAGACTATAGGGCCAAAGGAAATATCCTCCGATAACAAAGAGAAACAAGCTTTCTGAGAAACTTCTTTGTGTTCTGTGAAATCATCTCAGAGAGTTACAGCTTTCCCCTCAAGAAGCCTTTCGCTAAGACAGTTCTTGTGGAATTGGCAAAGTGATATTTGGAAGCCCATAGAGGGCTATGGTGAAAAAGGAAATATCCTCAGATGAAATCTGGAAAGAAGCTTTCTGAGAAACTGCTTAGTGTTCTGTTAATTCATCTCACAGAGTTACATCTGTATTTCGTGGATCTCTTTGCTAGCCTTATTTCTGTGGAATCTGAGAACAGATATTTCGGATCCCTTTGAAGACTATAAGGCCAAAGGAAATATCCTCCGATAACAAAGAGAAAGAAGCTTTCTGAGAAACTTCTTTGTGTTCTGTGAAATCATCTCAGAGAGTTACAGCTTTCCCCTCAAGAAGCCTTCACTAAGACAGTTCTTGTGGAATTGGCAAAGTGATATTTGGAAGCCCATAGAGGGCTATGGTGAAAGGGGAAATATCCTCAGATGAAATCTGGAAAGAAGCTTTCTGAGAAACTGCTTAGTGTTCTGTTAATTCATCTCACAGAGTTACATCTGTATTTCGTGGATCTCTTTGCTAGCTTTATTTCTGTGGAATCTGAGAACAGATATTTCGGATCCCTTTGAAGACTATAGGGCCAAAGGAAATATCCTCCGATAACAAAGAGAAAGAAGCTTTCTGAGAAACTTCTTTGTGTTCTGTGAAATCAAATCACAGAGTTACAGCTTTTCCCTCAAGAAGCCTTTCGCTAAGACAGTTCTTGTGGAATTGGCAAAGTGATATTTGGAAGCCCATAGAAGGCTATAGCGAAAAAGGAAATATCCTCAGATGAAATCTGGAAAGAAGCTTTCTGAGATACCGATTAGTGTTCTGTGACTTCCACTCACAGAGTTACATCTGTATTTCGTAGATCTCTTTGCTAGCCTTATTTCTGTGGAATCTGAGAACAGATATTTCGGATCCGTTTGAAGACTATAGGGCCAAAGGAAATATCCTCCGATAACAAAGAGAAAGAAGCTTTCTGAGAAACTTGTTTGTGTTCTGTGAAATCATCTCACAGAGTTACAGCTTTCCCCTCAAGAAGCCTTTCGCTAAGACAGTTCTTGTGGAATTGGCAAAGTGATATTTGGAAGCCCATAGAGGGCTATGGTGAAAAAGGAAATATCCTCAGATGAAATCTGGAAAGAAGCTTTCTGAGAAACTGCTTAGTGTTCTGTTAATTCATCTCACAGTGTTACATCTGTATTGGGTGGATCTCTTTGCTAGCTTTATTTCTGTGGAATCTGAGAACAGATATTTCGTATCCCTTTGAAGACTATGGGGCCAATGGAAATATCCTCCGATAACAAAGAGAAAGAAGCTTTCTGAGAAACTTCTTTGTGTTCTGTGAAATCATCTCACAGAGTTACAGCTTTCCCCTCAAGAAGCCTTTCGCTAAGACAGTTCTTGTGGAATTGGCAAAGTGATATTTGGAAGCCCATAGAGGGCTATGGTGAAAAAGGAAATATCCTCAGATGAAATCTGGAAAGAAGCTTTCTGAGAAACTGCTTAGTGTTCTGTTAATTCATCTGACAGAGTTACATCTGTATTTCTTGGATCTCTTTGCTAGCCTTATTTCTGTGGAATCTGAGAACAGATATTTCGGATCCCTTTGAAGACTATAGGGCCAAAGGAAATATCCCCCGATAACAAAGAGAAAGAAGCTTTATGAGAAACTTCTTTGTGTTCTGTGAAATCATCTCACAGAGTTACCCCTTTCCCCTCAAGAAGCCTTTCGATAAGACAGCTGTTGTGGAATTGGCAAAGTGATATTTGGAAGCCCTTAGAGGGCTATAGTGAAAAAGGAAATATCCTCAGATGATATCTGGAAAGAAGCTTTCTGAGAATCCGCTTAGTGTTCTGTGACTTCCACTCACAGAATTACATCTGTATTTCGTGGATCTCTTTGCTAGCCTTATTTCTGTGGAATCTGAGAACAGATATTTCGGATCCCTCTGAAGACTATAGGGCCAAAGGAAATATCCCCCGATAACAAAGAGAAAGAAGCTTTATGAGAAACTTCTTTGTGTTCTGTGAAACCATCTCACAGAGTTACAGCTTTCCCCTCAAGAAGCCTTTCGCTAAGACAGTTCTTGTGGAATTGGCAAAGTGATATTTGGAAGCCCATAGAGGGCTATGGTGAAAAAGGAAATATCCTCAGATGAAATCTGGAAAGAAGCATTCTGAGAAACTGCTTAGTGTACTGTTAATTCATCTCAAAGAGTTACATCTGTATTTCGTGGATCTCTTTCCTATCCTTATTTCTGTGGAATCAGAGAACAGATATTTCGGATCCCTTTGAAGACTATACGGCCAAAGCAAATATCCTCCGAAAACAAAGAGAAAGAATCTTTTTGAGAAACTTCTTTGTGTTCTGTGAAATCATCTCACAGAGTTACCCTTTTCCCCTCAAGAAGCCTTTCGCTAAGACAGCTGTTGTGGAATTGGCAAAGTGATATTTGGAAGCCCTTAGAGGGCTATAGTGAAAAAGGAAATATCCTCAGATGAAATCTGGAAAGAAGCTTTCTGAGAAACTGCTTAGTGTTCTGTTAATTCATCTCACAGTGTTACATCTGTATTTCGTGGATCTCTTTGCTAGCCTTATTTCTGTGGAATCTGAGAACAGATATTTCGGATCCCTTTGAAGACTATTGGGCCAAAGGAAATATCCTCCGATAACAAAGAGAAA
Source organism: Macaca nemestrina (assembly GCF_043159975.1). Taxonomy (NCBI): domain Eukaryota; kingdom Metazoa; phylum Chordata; class Mammalia; order Primates; family Cercopithecidae; genus Macaca; species Macaca nemestrina. The sequence goes on along the minus strand of NC_092127.1, from coordinate 110,720,261 downwards.
GAAGCTTTCTGAGAAACTTCTTTGTGTTCTGTGAAATCATCTCACAGAGTTACAGCTTTCCCCCAAGAAGCCTTTCGCTAAGACAGTTCTTGTGGAATTGGCAAAGTGATATTTGGAAGCCCATAGAGGGCTATGGTGAAAAAGGAAATATCCTCAGATGAAATCTGGAAAGAAGCTTTCTGAGAAACTGCTTAGTGTTCTCTTAATTCATCTCACAGAGTTACATCTGTATTTCGTGGATCTCTTTGCTAGCCTTATTTCTGTGGAATCTGAGAACAGATATTTCGGATCCCTTTGAAGCCTATAGGGCCAAAGGAAATATCCCCCGATAACAAAGGGAAAGAAGCTTTCTGAGAAACTTCTTTGTGTTCTGTGAAATCATCTCACAGAGTTACAGCTTTCCCCTCAAGAAGCTTTCGCTAAGACAGTTCTTGTGGAATTGGCAAAGTGATATTTGGAAGCCCATAGAGGGCTATGGTGAAAAAGGAAATATCCTCCGATGAAATCTGGAAAGAAGCTTTCTGAGAAACTGCTTAGTGTTCTGTTAATTCATCTCACAGAGTTACATCTGTATTTCGTGGATCTCTTTGCTAGCCTTATTTCTGTGGAATCTGAGAACAGATATTTCGGATCCCTTTGAAGACTAGAGGGCCAAAGGAAATATTATCCAATAACAAAGAGAAAGAATCTTTATGAGAAACTTGTTTGTGTTCTGTGAAATCATCTCACAGAGTTACAGCTTTCCCCTCAAGAAGCCTTTCGCTAAGACAGTTCTTGTGGAATTGTCAAAGTGATATTTGCAAGCCCATAGAGGGCTATGGTGAAAAAGGAAATATCCTCAGATGAAATCTGGAAAGAAGCTTTTTGAGAAACTGCTTAGTGTTCTGTTACTTCCTCTCACAGTGTGACATCTGTATTTCGTGGATCTCTTTGCTAGCCTTATTTCTGTGGAATCTGAGAACAGATATTTCGGATCCCTTTGAAGACTTTAGGGCCAAAGCAAATATCCTCCGATAACAAAGAGAAAGAAGGTTTTTGCGAAACTTCTTTTTGTTCTGTGAAATCATCTCACAGAGTTACAGCTTTCCCCTCAAGAAGCCTTTCGCTAAGACAGTTCTTGTGGAATTGGCAAAGTGATATTTGGAAGCCCATAGAGGGCTACGGTGAAAAAGGAAATATCCTCAGATGAAATCTGGAAAGAAGCTTTCTGAGAATCCGCTTAGTGTTCTGTGACTTCCACTCACAGAGTTACATCTGTATTTCGTGGATCTCTTTGCTAGCCTTATTTCTGTGGAATCTGAGAACAGATATTTCGGATCCCTTTGAAGACTATAGGGCCAAAGCAAATATCCTCCGATAACAAAGAGAAAGAAGGTTTTTGCCAAACTTCTTTGTGTTCTGTGAAATCATCTCACAGAGTTACAGCTTTCCCCTCAAGAAGCCTTTCGCTAAGACAGTTCTTGTGGAATTGGCAAAGTGATATTTGGAAGCCCATAGAAGGCTATAGTGAAAAAGGAAATATCCTCAGATGAAATCTGGAAAGAAGCTTTCTGAGAAACAGCTTAGTGTACTGTTAATTCATCTCACAGAGTTACATCTGTATTTCGTGGTTCTCTTTCCTATCCTTATTTCTGTGGAATCAGAGAACAGATATTTCGGATCCCTTTGAAGACTATACGGCCAAAGCAAATATCCTCCGATAACAAAGAGAAAGAATCTTTTTGAGAAACTTCTTTGTGTTCTGTGAAATCATCTCACAGAGTTACAGCTTTCCCCTCAAGACTCCTTTCGCTAAGACAGTTCTTGTGGAATTGGCAAAGTGATATTTGGAAGCCCATAGAGGGCTATGGTGAAAAAGGAAATATCCTCAGATGAAATCTGGAAAGAAGCTTTCTGAGAAACTGCTTAGTGTTCTGTTAATTCCTCTCACAGTGTTACATCTGTATTTCGTGGATCTCTTTGCTAGCCTTATTTCTGTGGATTCTGAGAACAGATATTTCGGATCCCTTTGAAGACTATAGGGCCAAAGCAAATATCCTCCGATAACAAAGAGAAAGAAGGTTTTTGCGAAATTTCTTTGTGTTCTGTGAAATCATCTCACAGAGTTACAGCTTTCCCCTGAAGAAGCCCTTCGCTAAGACAGCTGTTGTGGAATTGGCAAAGTGATATTTGGAAGCCCTTAGAGGGCTATAGTGAAAAAGGAAATATCCTCAGATGAAATCTGGAAAGAAGTTTTCTGAGAATCCGCTCAGTGTTCTGTGACTTCCACTCACAGAATTACATCTGTATTTCGTGGATCTCTTTGCTAGCCTTATTTCTGTGGAATCTGAGAACAGATATTTCGGATCCCTTTGAAGCCTATAGGGCCAAAGCAAATATCCTCCGATAACAAAGAGAAAGAAGCTTTCTGAGAGACCTCTTTGTGTTCTGTGAAATTATCTCACAGAGCTACAGCTTTTCCCTCAAGAAGCCTTTCGCTAAGACAGTTCTTGTGGAATTGGCAAAGTGGTATTTGGAAGCCCATAGAGGGCTATGGTGAAAAAGGAAATATCCTCAGATGAAATCTGGAAAGAAGCTTTCTGAGAAACTGCTTAGTGTTCTCTTAATTCATCTCACAGAGTTACATCTGCATTTCGTGGATCTCTTTGCTAGCCTTATTTCTGTGGAATCTGAGAACAGATATTTCGGATCCGTTTGAAGACTATAGGGCCAAAGGAAATATCCTCCGATAACAAAGAGAAAGAAGCTTTCTGAGAAACTTGTTTGTGTTCTGTGAAATCATCTCACAGAGTTACAGCTTTCCCCTCAAGAAGCCTTTCGCTAAGACAGTTCTTGTGGAATTGGCAAAGTGATATTTGGAAGCCCCTAGAGGGCTATGTTGAAAAAGGAAATATCCTCAGATGAAATCTGGAAAGAAGCTTTCTGAGAAACTGCTTAGTGTTCTGTTAATTCATCTCACAGAGTTACATCTGTATTTCTTGGATCTCTTTGCTAGCCTTATTTCTGTGGAATCTGAGAACAGATATTTCGGATCCCTTTGAAGACTATAGGGCCAAAGGAAATATCCCCCGATAACAAAGAGATAGAAGCTTTCTGAGAAACTTCTTTGTGTTCTGTGAAATCATCTCATAGAGTTACAGCTTTCCCCTCAAGAAGCCTTTCGCTAAGACAGTTCTTGTGGAATTGGCAAAGTGATATTTGGAAGCCCATAGAAGGCTATGGTGAAAAAGGAAATATCCTCAGATGAAATCTGGAAAGAAGCTTTCTGAGAAACTGCTTAGTGTTCTGTTAATTCCTCTCACAGAGTGACATCTGTATTTCGTGGATCTCTTTGCTAGCCTTATTTCTGTGGAATCTGAGAACAGATATTTCGGATCCCTTTGAAGACTATAGGGCCAAAGCTAATATCCTCCGATAACAAAGAGCAAGAAGGTTTTTGCGAAACTTCTTTGTGTTCTGTGAAATCATCTCAAAGAGTTACAGCTTTCCCTCAAGAAGGCTTTCGCTAAGACAGTTCTTGTGGAATTGGCAAAGTGATATTTGGAAGCCCATAGAAGGCTATAGTGAAAAAGGAAATATCCTCAGATGAAATCTGGAAAGAAGCTTTCTGAGAAACTGCTTAGTGTACTGTTAATTCATCTCACAGAGTTACATCTGTATTTCGTGGATCTCTTTGCTAGCCTTATTTCTGTGGAATCAGAGAACAGATATTTCGGATCCCTTTGAAGACTATACGGCCAAAGCAAATATCCTCCGATAACAAAGAGAAAGAATCTTTTTGAGAAACTTCTTTGTGTTCTGTGAAATCATCTCACAGAGTTACAGCTTTCCCCTCAAGAAGCCTTTCGCTAAGACTGTTCTTGTGGAATTGGCAACGTGATATTTGGAAGCCCATAGAGGGCTATGGTGAAAAAGAAAATATCCTCAAATGAAATCTGGAAAGAAGCCTTCTGAGAAACTGCTTAGGGTTCTGTTAATTCATCTCACAGATTTACATCTGTATTTCGTGGATCTCTTTGCTAGCCTTATTTCTGTGGAATCTGAGAACAGATATTTCGGATCCCTTTGAAGACTATAGGGCCAAAGGAAATATCCTCCGATAACAAAGAGAAAGAAGCTTTCTGAGAAACTTCTTTGTGTTCTGTGAAATCAAATCACAGAGTTACAGCTTTCCCCTCAAGAAGCCTTTCGCTAAGACAGTTCTTGTGGAATTGGCAAAGTGATATTTGGAAGCCCATAGAAGGCTATAGCGAAAAAGGAAATATCCTCAGATGAAATCTGGAAAGAAGCTCTCTGAGAAACCGATTAGTGTTCTGTGACTTCCAGTCACAGAGTTACATCTGTATTTCGTGGATCTCTTTGCTAGCCTTATTTCTGTGGAATCTGAGAACAGATATTTCGGATCCGTTTGAAGACTATAGGGCCAAAGGAAATATCCTCCGATAACAAAGAGAAAGAAGCTTTCTGAGAAACTTGTTTGTGTTCTGTGAAATCATCTCACAGAGTTACAGCTTTCCCCTCAAGAAGCCTTTCGCTAAGACAGTTCTTGTGGAATTGGCAAAGTGATATTTGGAAGCCCATAGAGGGCTATGGTGAAAAAGGAAATATCCTCAGATGAAATCTGGAAAGAAGCTTTCTGAGAAACTGCTTAGTGTTCTGTTAATTCATCTCACAGAGTTACATCTGTATTTCGTGGATCTCTTTGCTAGCCTTATTTCTGTGGAATCTGAGAACAGATATTTCGGATCCCTTTGAAGACTATAAGGCCAAAGGAAATATCCTCCGATAACAAAGAGAAAGAAGCTTTCTGAGAAACTTCTTTGTGTTCTGTGAAATCATCTCAGAGAGTTACAGCTTTCCCCTCAAGAAGCCTTCGCTAAGACAGTTCTTGTGGAATTGGCAAAGTGATATTTGGAAGCCCATAGAGGGCTATGGTGAAAGGGGAAATATCCTCAGATGAAAACTGGAAAGAAGCTTTCTGAGAAACTGCTTAGTGTTCTGTTAATTCATCTCACAGAGTTACATCTGTATTTCGTGGATCTCTTTGCTAGCTTTATTTCTGTGGAATCTGAGAACAGATATTTCGGATCCCTTTGAAGACTATAGGGCCAAAGGAAATATCCTCCGATAACAAAGAGAAAGAAGCTTTCTGAGAAACTTCTTTGTGTTCTGTGAAATCAAATCACAGAGTTACAGCTTTTCCCTCAAGAAGCCTTTCGCTAAGACAGTTCTTGTGGAATTGGCAAAGTGATATTTGGAAGCCCATAGAAGGCTATAGCGAAAAAGGAAATATCCTCAGATGAAATCTGGAAAGAAGCTTTCTGAGATACCGATTAGTGTTCTGTGACTTCCACTCACAGAGTTACATCTGTATTTCGTAGATCTCTTTGCTAGCCTTATTTCTGTGGAATCTGAGAACAGATATTTCGGATCCGTTTGAAGACTATAGGGCCAAAGGAAATATCCTCCGATAACAAAGAGAAAGAAGCTTTCTGAGAAACTTGTTTGTGTTCTGTGAAATCATCTCACAGAGTTACAGCTTTCCCCTCAAGAAGCCTTTCGCTAAGACAGTTCTTGTGGAATTGGCAAAGTGATATTTGGAAGCCCATAGAGGGCTATGGTGAAAAAGGAAATATCCTCAGATGAAATCTGGAAAGAAGCTTTCTGAGAAACTGCTTAGTGTTCTGTTAATTCATCTCACAGTGTTACATCTGTATTGGGTGGATCTCTTTGCTAGCTTTATTTCTGTGGAATCTGAGAACAGATATTTCGTATCCCTTTGAAGACTATGGGGCCAATGGAAATATCCTCCGATAACAAAGAGAAAGAAGCTTTCTGAGAAACTTCTTTGTGTTCTGTGAAATCATCTCACAGAGTTACAGCTTTCCCCTCAAGAAGCCTTTCGCTAAGACAGTTCTTGTGGAATTGGCAAAATGATATTTGGAAGCCCATAGAGGGCTATGGTGAAAAAGGAAATATCCTCAGATGAAATCTGGAAAGAAGCTTTCTGAGAAACTGCTTAGTGTTCTGTTAATTCATCTGACAGAGTTACATCTGTATTTCTTGGATCTCTTTGCTAGCCTTATTTCTGTGGAATCTGAGAACAGATATTTCGGATCCCTTTGAAGACTATAGGGCCAAAGGAAATATCCCCCGATAACAAAGAGAAAGAAGCTTTATGAGAAACTTCTTTGTGTTCTGTGAAATCATCTCACAGAGTTACCCCTTTCCCCTCAAGAAGCCTTTCGCTAAGACAGTTCTTGTGGAATTGGCAAAGTGATATTTGGAAGCCCATAGAGGGCTATGGTGAAAAAGGAAATATCCTCAGATGAAATCTGGAAAGAAGCTTTCTGAGAAACTGCTTAGTGTTCTGTTAATTCCTCTCACAGTGTTACATCTGTATTTCGTGGATCTCTTTGCTAGCCTTATTTCTGTGGATTCTGAGAACAGATATTTCGGATCCCTTTGAAGACTATAGGGCCAAAGCAAATATCCTCCGATAACAAAGAGAAAGAAGGTTTTTGCGAAATTTCTTTGTGTTCTGTGAAATCATCTCACAGAGTTACAGCTTTCCCCTGAAGAAGCCCTTCGCTAAGACAGCTGTTGTGGAATTGGCAAAGTGATATTTGGAAGCCCTTAGAGGGCTATAGTGAAAAAGGAAATATCCTCAGATGAAATCTGGAAAGAAGTTTTCTGAGAATCCGCTCAGTGTTCTGTGACTTCCACTCACAGAATTACATCTGTATTTCGTGGATCTCTTTGCTAGCCTTATTTCTGTGGAATCTGAGAACAGATATTTCGGATCCCTTTGAAGCCTATAGGGCCAAAGCAAATATCCTCCGATAACAAAGAGAAAGAAGCTTTCTGAGAGACCTCTTTGTGTTCTGTGAAATTATCTCACAGAGCTACAGCTTTTCCCTCAAGAAGCCTTTCGCTAAGACAGTTCTTGTGGAATTGGCAAAGTGGTATTTGGAAGCCCATAGAGGGCTATGGTGAAAAAGGAAATATCCTCAGATGAAATCTGGAAAGAAGCTTTCTGAGAAACTGCTTAGTGTTCTCTTAATTCATCTCACAGAGTTACATCTGCATTTCGTGGATATCTTTGCTAGCCTTATTTCTGTGGAATCTGAGAACAGATATTTCGGATCCGTTTGAAGACTATAGGGCCAAAGGAAATATCCTCCGATAACAAAGAGAAAGAAGCTTTCTGAGAAACTTGTTTGTGTTCTGTGAAATCATCTCACAGAGTTACAGCTTTCCCCTCAAGAAGCCTTTCGCTAAGACAGTTCTTGTGGAATTGGCAAAGTGATATTTGGAAGCCCCTAGAGGGCTATGTTGAAAAAGGAAATATCCTCAGATGAAATCTGGAAAGAAGCTTTCTGAGAAACAGCTTAGTGTTCTGTTAATTCATCTCACAGAGTTACATCTGTATTTCTTGGATCTCTTTGCTAGCCTTATTTCTGTGGAATCTGAGAACAGATATTTCGGATCCCTTTGAAGACTATAGGGCCAAAGGAAATATCCCCCGATAACAAAGAGATAGAAGCTTTCTGAGAAACTTCTTTGTGTTCTGTGAAATCATCTCATAGAGTTACAGCTTTCCCCTCAAGAAGCCTTTCGCTAAGACAGTTCTTGTGGAATTGGCAAAGTGATATTTGGAAGCCCATAGAAGGCTATGGTGAAAAAGGAAATATCCTCAGATGAAATCTGGAAAGAAGCTTTCTGAGAAACTGCTTAGTGTTCTGTTAATTCCTCTCACAGAGTGACATCTGTATTTCGTGGATCTCTTTGCTAGCCTTATTTCTGTGGAATCTGAGAACAGATATTTCGGATCCCTTTGAAGACTATAGGGCCAAAGCTAATATCCTCCGATAACAAAGAGCAAGAAGGTTTTTGCGAAACTTCTTTGTGTTCTGTGAAATCATCTCAAAGAGTTACAGCTTTCCCTCAAGAAGCCTTTCGCTAAGACAGTTCTTGTGGAATTGGCAAAGTGATATTTGGAAGCCCATAGAAGGCTATAGTGAAAAAGGAAATATCCTCAGATGAAATCTGGAAAGAAGCTTTCTGAGAAACTGCTTAGTGTACTGTTAATTCATCTCACAGAGTTACATCTGTATTTCGTGGATCTTTTTGCTAGCCTTATTTCTGTGGAATCAGAGAACAGATATTTCGGATCCCTTTGAAGACTATACGGCCAAAGCAAATATCCTCCGATAACAAAGAGAAAGAATCTTTTTGAGAAACTTCTTTGTGTTCTGTGAAATCATCTCACAGAGTTACAGCTTTCCCCTCAAGAAGCCTTTCGCTAAGACTGTTCTTGTGGAATTGGCAACGTGATATTTGGAAGCCCATAGAGGGCTATGGTGAAAAAGAAAATATCCTCAAATGAAATCTGGAAAGAAGCCTTCTGAGAAACTGCTTAGGGTTCTGTTAATTCATCTCACAGATTTACATCTGTATTTCGTGGATCTCTTTGCTAGCCTTATTTCTGTGGAATCTGAGAACAGATATTTCGGATCCCTTTGAAGACTATAGGGCCAAAGGAAATATCCTCCGATAACAAAGAGAAAGAAGCTTTCTGAGAAACTTCTATGTGTTCTGTGAAATCAAATCACAGAGTTACAGCTTTCCCCTCAAGAAGCCTTTCGCTAAGACAGTTCTTGTGGAATTGGCAAAGTGATATTTGGAAGCCCATAGAAGGCTATAGCGAAAAAGGAAATATCCTCAGATGAAATCTGGAAAGAAGCTCTCTGAGAAACCGATTAGTGTTCTGTGACTTCCATTCACAGAGTTACATCTGTATTTCGTGGATCTCTTTGCTAGCCTTATTTCTGTGGAATCTGAGAACAGATATTTCGGATCCGTTTGAAGACTATAGGGCCAAAGGAAATATCCTCCGATAACAAAGAGAAAGAAGCTTTCTGAGAAACTTGTTTGTGTTCTGTGAAATCATCTCACAGAGTTACAGCTTTCCCCTCAAGAAGCCTTTCGCTAAGACAGTTCTTGTGGAATTGGCAAAGTGATATTTGGAAGCCCATAGAGGGCTATGGTGAAAAAGGAAATATCCTCAGATGAAATCTGGAAAGAAGCTTTCTGAGAAACTGCTTAGTGTTCTGTTAATTCATCTCACAGTGTTACATCTGTATTTCGTGAATCTCTTTGCTAGCCTTATTTCTGTGGAATCTGAGAACAGATATTTCGGATCCCTTTGAAGACTATAGGGCCAAAGGAAATATCCTCCGATAACAAAGAGAAACAAGCTTTCTGAGAAACTTCTTTGTGTTCTGTGAAATCATCTCAGAGAGTTACAGCTTTCCCCTCAAGAAGCCTTTCGCTAAGACAGTTCTTGTGGAATTGGCAAAGTGATATTTGGAAGCCCATAGAGGGCTATGGTGAAAAAGGAAATATCCTCAGATGAAATCTGGAAAGAAGCTTTCTGAGAAACTGCTTAGTGTTCTGTTAATTCATCTCACAGAGTTACATCTGTATTTCGTGGATCTCTTTGCTAGCCTTATTTCTGTGGAATCTGAGAACAGATATTTCGGATCCCTTTGAAGACTATAAGGCCAAAGGAAATATCCTCCGATAACAAAGAGAAAGAAGCTTTCTGAGAAACTTCTTTGTGTTCTGTGAAATCATCTCAGAGAGTTACAGCTTTCCCCTCAAGAAGCCTTCGCTAAGACAGTTCTTGTGGAATTGGCAAAGTGATATTTGGAAGCCCATAGAGGGCTATGGTGAAAGGGGAAATATCCTCAGATGAAAACTGGAAAGAAGCTTTCTGAGAAACTGCTTAGTGTTCTGTTAATTCATCTCACAGAGTTACATCTGTATTTCGTGGATCTCTTTGCTAGCTTTATTTCTGTGGAATCTGAGAACAGATATTTCGGATCCCTTTGAAGACTATAGGGCCAAAGGAAATATCCTCCGATAACAAAGAGAAAGAAGCTTTCTGAGAAACTTCTTTGTGTTCTGTGAAATCAAATCACAGAGTTACAGCTTTTCCCTCAAGAAGCCTTTCGCTAAGACAGTTCTTGTGGAATTGGCAAAGTGATATTTGGAAGCCCATAGAAGGCTATAGCGAAAAAGGAAATATCCTCAGATGAAATCTGGAAAGAAGCTTTCTGAGATACCGATTAGTGTTCTGTGACTTCCACTCACAGAGTTACATCTGTATTTCGTAGATCTCTTTGCTAGCCTTATTTCTGTGGAATCTGAGAACAGATATTTCGGATCCGTTTGAAGACTATAGGGCCAAAGGAAATATCCTCCGATAACAAAGAGAAAGAAGCTTTCTGAGAAACTTGTTTGTGTTCTGTGAAATCATCTCACAGAGTTACAGCTTTCCCCTCAAGAAGCCTTTCGCTAAGACAGTTCTTGTGGAATTGGCAAAGTGATATTTGGAAGCCCATAGAGGGCTATGGTGAAAAAGGAAATATCCTCAGATGAAATCTGGAAAGAAGCTTTCTGAGAAACTGCTTAGTGTTCTGTTAATTCATCTCACAGTGTTACATCTGTATTGGGTGGATCTCTTTGCTAGCTTTATTTCTGTGGAATCTGAGAACAGATATTTCGTATCCCTTTGAAGACTATGGGGCCAATGGAAATATCCTCCGATAACAAAGAGAAAGAAGCTTTCTGAGAAACTTCTTTGTGTTCTGTGAAATCATCTCACAGAGTTACAGCTTTCCCCTCAAGAAGCCTTTCGCTAAGACAGTTCTTGTGGAATTGGCAAAGTGATATTTGGAAGCCCATAGAGGGCTATGGTGAAAAAGGAAATATCCTCAGATGAAATCTGGAAAGAAGCTTTCTGAGAAACTGCTTAGTGTTCTGTTAATTCATCTGACAGAGTTACATCTGTATTTCTTGGATCTCTTTGCTAGCCTTATTTCTGTGGAATCTGAGAACAGATATTTCGGATCCCTTTGAAGACTATAGGGCCAAAGGAAATATCCCCCGATAACAAAGAGAAAGAAGCTTTATGAGAAACTTCTTTGTGTTCTGTGAAATCATCTCACAGAGTTACCCCTTTCCCCTCAAGAAGCCTTTCGCTAAGACAGCTGTTGTGGAATTGGCAAAGTGATATTTGGAAGCCCTTAGAGGGCTATAGTGAAAAAGGAAATATCCTCAGATGATATCTGGAAAGAAGCTTTCTGAGAATCCGCTTAGTGTTCTGTGACTTCCACTCACAGAATTACATCTGTATTTCGTGGATCTCTTTGCTAGCCTTATTTCTGTGGAATCTGAGAACAGATATTTCGGATCCCTTTGAAGACTATAAGGCCAAAGGAAATATCCTCCGAATACAAAGAGAAAGAAGCATTCTGAGACACTTCTTTGTGTTCTGTGAAATCATCTCAGAGAGTTACAGCTTTCCCCTCAAGAAGCCTTCGCTAAGACAGTTCTTGTGGAATTGGCAAAGTGATATTTGGAAGCCCATAGAAGGCTATAGTGAAAAAGGAAATATCCTCAGATGAAATCTGGAAAGAAGCTTTCTGAGAAACTGCTTAGTGTACTGTTAATTCATCTCACAGAGTTACATCTGTATTTCGTGGATCTCTTTGCTAGCCTTATTTCTGTGGAATCAGAGAACAGATATTTCGGATCCCTTTGAAGACTATACGGCCAAAGCAAATATCCTCCGATAACAAAGAGAAAGAATCTTTTTGAGAAACTTCTTTGTGTTCTGTGAAATCATCTCACAGAGTTACAGCTTTCCCCTCAAGAAGCCTTTCGCTAAGACTGTTCTTGTGGAATTGGCAACGTGATATTTGGAAGCCCATAGAGGGCTATGGTGAAAAAGAAAATATCCTCAAATGAAATCTGGAAAGAAGCCTTCTGAGAAACTGCTTAGGGTTCTGTTAATTCATCTCACAGATTTACATCTGTATTTCGTGGATCTCTTTGCTAGCCTTATTTCTGTGGAATCTGAGAACAGATATTTCGGATCCCTTTGAAGACTATAGGGCCAAAGGAAATATCCTCCGATAACAAAGAGAAAGAAGCTTTCTGAGAAACTTCTTTGTGTTCTGTGAAATCAAATCACAGAGTTACAGCTTTCCCCTCAAGAAGCCTTTCGCTAAGACAGTTCTTGTGGAATTGGCAAAGTGATATTTGGAAGCCCATAGAAGGCTATAGCGAAAAAGGAAATATCCTCAGATGAAATCTGGAAAGAAGCTCTCTGAGAAACCGATTAGTGTTCTGTGACTTCCACTCACAGAGTTACATCTGTATTTCGTGGATCTCTTTGCTAGCCTTATTTCTGTGGAATCTGAGAACAGATATTTCGGATCCGTTTGAAGACTATAGGGCCAAAGGAAATATCCTCCGATAACAAAGAGAAAGAAGCTTTCTGAGAAACTTGTTTGTGTTCTGTGAAATCATCTCACAGAGTTACAGCTTTCCCCTCAAGAAGCCTTTCGCTAAGACAGTTCTTGTGGAATTGGCAAAGTGATATTTGGAAGCCCATAGAGGGCTATGGTGAAAAAGGAAATATCCTCAGATGAAATCTGGAAAGAAGCTTTCTGAGAAACTGCTTAGTGTTCTGTTAATTCATCTCACAGTGTTACATCTGTATTTCGTGAATCTCTTTGCTAGCCTTATTTCTGTGGAATCTGAGAACAGATATTTCGGATCCCTTTGAAGACTATAGGGCCAAAGGAAATATCCTCCGATAACAAAGAGAAACAAGCTTTCTGAGAAACTTCTTTGTGTTCTGTGAAATCATCTCAGAGAGTTACAGCTTTCCCCTCAAGAAGCCTTTCGCTAAGACAGTTCTTGTGGAATTGGCAAAGTGATATTTGGAAGCCCATAGAGGGCTATGGTGAAAAAGGAAATATCCTCAGATGAAATCTGGAAAGAAGCTTTCTGAGAAACTGCTTAGTGTTCTGTTAATTCATCTCACAGAGTTACATCTGTATTTCGTGGATCTCTTTGCTAGCCTTATTTCTGTGGAATCTGAGAACAGATATTTCGGATCCCTTTGAAGACTATAAGGCCAAAGGAAATATCCTCCGATAACAAAGAGAAAGAAGCTTTCTGAGAAACTTCTTTGTGTTCTGTGAAATCATCTCAGAGAGTTACAGCTTTCCCCTCAAGAAGCCTTCGCTAAGACAGTTCTTGTGGAATTGGCAAAGTGATATTTGGAAGCCCATAGAGGGCTATGGTGAAAGGGGAAATATCCTCAGATGAAATCTGGAAAGAAGCTTTCTGAGAAACTGCTTAGTGTTCTGTTAATTCATCTCACAGAGTTACATCTGTATTTCGTGGATCTCTTTGCTAGCTTTATTTCTGTGGAATCTGAGAACAGATATTTCGGATCCCTTTGAAGACTATAGGGCCAAAGGAAATATCCTCCGATAACAAAGAGAAAGAAGCTTTCTGAGAAACTTCTTTGTGTTCTGTGAAATCAAATCACAGAGTTACAGCTTTTCCCTCAAGAAGCCTTTCGCTAAGACAGTTCTTGTGGAATTGGCAAAGTGATATTTGGAAGCCCATAGAAGGCTATAGCGAAAAAGGAAATATCCTCAGATGAAATCTGGAAAGAAGCTTTCTGAGATACCGATTAGTGTTCTGTGACTTCCACTCACAGAGTTACATCTGTATTTCGTAGATCTCTTTGCTAGCCTTATTTCTGTGGAATCTGAGAACAGATATTTCGGATCCGTTTGAAGACTATAGGGCCAAAGGAAATATCCTCCGATAACAAAGAGAAAGAAGCTTTCTGAGAAACTTGTTTGTGTTCTGTGAAATCATCTCACAGAGTTACAGCTTTCCCCTCAAGAAGCCTTTCGCTAAGACAGTTCTTGTGGAATTGGCAAAGTGATATTTGGAAGCCCATAGAGGGCTATGGTGAAAAAGGAAATATCCTCAGATGAAATCTGGAAAGAAGCTTTCTGAGAAACTGCTTAGTGTTCTGTTAATTCATCTCACAGTGTTACATCTGTATTGGGTGGATCTCTTTGCTAGCTTTATTTCTGTGGAATCTGAGAACAGATATTTCGTATCCCTTTGAAGACTATGGGGCCAATGGAAATATCCTCCGATAACAAAGAGAAAGAAGCTTTCTGAGAAACTTCTTTGTGTTCTGTGAAATCATCTCACAGAGTTACAGCTTTCCCCTCAAGAAGCCTTTCGCTAAGACAGTTCTTGTGGAATTGGCAAAGTGATATTTGGAAGCCCATAGAGGGCTATGGTGAAAAAGGAAATATCCTCAGATGAAATCTGGAAAGAAGCTTTCTGAGAAACTGCTTAGTGTTCTGTTAATTCATCTGACAGAGTTACATCTGTATTTCTTGGATCTCTTTGCTAGCCTTATTTCTGTGGAATCTGAGAACAGATATTTCGGATCCCTTTGAAGACTATAGGGCCAAAGGAAATATCCCCCGATAACAAAGAGAAAGAAGCTTTATGAGAAACTTCTTTGTGTTCTGTGAAATCATCTCACAGAGTTACCCCTTTCCCCTCAAGAAGCCTTTCGCTAAGACAGCTGTTGTGGAATTGGCAAAGTGATATTTGGAAGCCCTTAGAGGGCTATAGTGAAAAAGGAAATATCCTCAGATGATATCTGGAAAGAAGCTTTCTGAGAATCCGCTTAGTGTTCTGTGACTTCCACTCACAGAATTACATCTGTATTTCGTGGATCTCTTTGCTAGCCTTATTTCTGTGGAATCTGAGAACAGATATTTCGGATCCCTTTGAAGACTATAAGGCCAAAGGAAATATCCTCCGAATACAAAGAGAAAGAAGCATTCTGAGACACTTCTTTGTGTTCTGTGAAATCATCTCAGAGAGTTACAGCTTTCCCCTCAAGAAGCCTTCGCTAAGACAGTTCTTGTGGAATTGGCAAAGTGATATTTGGAAGCCCATAGAGGGCCATGGTGAAAGGGGAAATATCCTCAGATGAAATCTGGAAAGAAGCTTTCTGAGAAACTGCTTAGTGTTCTGTTAATTCATCTCACAGAGTTACATCTGTATTTCGTGGATCTCTTTGCTAGCTTTATTTCTGTGGAATCTGAGAACAGATATTTCGGATCCCTTTGAAGACTATAGGGCCAAAGGAAATATCCTCCGATAACAAAGAGAAAGAAGCTTTCTGAGAAACTTCTTTGTGTTCTGTGAAATCATCTCACAGAGTTACAGCTTTCCCCTCAAGAAGCCTTTCGCTAAGACAGTTCTTGTGGAATTGGCAAAGTGATATTTGGAAGCCCATAGAGGGCTATGGTGAAAAAGGAAATATCCTCAGATGAAATCTGGAAAGAAGCTTTCTGAGAAACTGCTTAGTGTTCTGTTAATTCCTCTCACAGAGTGACATCTGTATTTCGTGGATCTCTTTGCTAGCCTTATTTCTGTGGAATCTGAGAACAGATATTTCGGATCCCTTTGAAGACTATAGGGCCAAAGCAAATATCCTCCGATAACAAAGAGAAAGAAGGTTTTTGCGAAACTTCTTTGTGTTCTGTGAAATCATCTCACAGAGTTACAGCTTTCCCCTCAAGAAGCCTTTCGCTAAGACAGTTCTTGTGGAATTGGCAAAGTGATATTTGGAAGCCCATAGAGGGCTATGGTGAAAAAGGAAATATCCTCAGATGAAATCTGGAAAGAAGCTTTCTGAGAAACTGCTTAGTGTACTGTTAATTCATCTCAAAGAGTTACATCTGTATTTCCTGGATCTCTTTCCTATCCTTATTTCTGTGGAATCAGAGAACAGATATTTCGGATCCCTTTGAAGACTATACGGCCAAAGCAAATATCCTCCGATAACAAAGAGAAAGAATCTTTTTGAGAAACTTCTTTGTGTTCTGTGAAATCATCTCACAGAGTTACCCTTTTCCCCTCAAGAAGCCTTTCGCTAAGACAGCTGTTGTGGAATTGGCAAAGTGATATTTGGAAGCCCTTAGAGGGCTATAGTGAAAAAGGAAATATCCTCAGATGAAATCTGGAAAGAAGCTTTCTGAGAATCCGCTTAGTGTTCTGTGACTTCCACTCACAGAATTACATCTGTATTTCGTGGATCTCTTTGCTAGCCTTATTTCTGTGGAATCTGAGAACAGATATTTCGGATCCCTTTGAAGACTATAAGGCCAAAGGAAATATCCTCCGAATACAAAGAGAAAGAAGCTTTCTGAGAAACTTCTTTGTGTTCTGTGAAATCATCTCAGAGAGTTACAGCTTTCCCCTCAAGAAGCTTTCGCTAAGACAGTTCTTGTGGAATTGGCAAAGTGATATTTGGAAGCCCATAGAGGGCCATGGTGAAAAAGGAAATATCCTCAGATGAAATCTGGAAAGAAGCTTTCTGAGAAACTGCTTAGTGTTCTGTTAATTCATCTCACAGAGTTACATCTGTATTTCGTGGATCTCTTTGCTAGCTTTATTTCTGTGGAATCTGAGAACAGATATTTCGGATCCCTTTGAAGACTATAGGGCCAAAGGAAATATCCTCCGATAACAAAGAGAAAGAAGCTTTCTGAGAAACTTGTTTGTGTTCTGTGAAATCATCTCACAGAGTTACAGCTTTCCCCTCAAGAAGCCTTTCGCTAAGACTGTTCTTGTGGAATTGCAACGTGATATTTGGAAGCCCATAGAGGGCTATGGTGAAAAAGAAAATATCCACAGATGAAATCTGGAAAGAAGCCTTCTGTGAAACT
The DNA here is from genome assembly GCF_043159975.1 of Macaca nemestrina. Taxonomy (NCBI): domain Eukaryota; kingdom Metazoa; phylum Chordata; class Mammalia; order Primates; family Cercopithecidae; genus Macaca; species Macaca nemestrina. Next base: position 110,703,618 of record NC_092127.1, on the reverse strand, counting down.
GCTTAGGGTTCTGTTAATTCATCTCACACAGTTACATCTGTATTTCGTGGATCTCTTTGCTAGCCTTATTTCTGTGGAATCTGAGAACAGATATTTCGGATCCCTTTGAAGACTATAGGGCCAAAGGAAATATCCTCCGATAACAAAGAGAAAGAAGCTTTCTGAGAAACTTCTTTGTGTTCTGTGAAATCAAATCACAGAGTTACAGCTTTCCCCTCAAGAAGCCTTTCGCTAAGACAGTTCTTGTGGAATTGGCAAAGTGATATTTGGAAGCCCATAGAAGGCTATAGCGAAAAATGAAATATCCTCACATGAAATCTGGAAAGAAGCTTTCTTAGAAACCGATTAGTGTTCTGTGACTTCCACTCACAGTGTTACATCTGTATTTCGTGGATCTCTTTGCTAGCCTTATTTCTGTGGAATCTGAGAACAGATATTTCGGATCCGTTTGAAGACTATAGGGCCAAAGGAAATATCCTCCGATAACAAAGAGAAAGAAGCTTTCTGAGAAACTTCTTTGTGTTCTGTGAAATCATCTCACAGAGTTACAGCTTTCCCCTCAAGAAGCCTTTCGCTAAGACAGTTCTTGTGGAATTGGCAAAGTGATATTTGGAAGCCCATAGAGGGCTATGGTGAAAAAGGAAATATCTTCAGATGAAATCTGGAAAGAAGCTTTCTGAGAAACTGCTTAGTGTTCTGTTAATTCATCTCACAGTGTTACATCTGTATTTCGTGGATCTCTTTGCTAGCCTTATTTCTGTGGAATCTGAGAACAGATATTTCGGATCCCTTTGAAGACTATTGGGCCAAAGGAAATATCCTCCGATAACAAAGAGAAAGAAGCTTTCTGAGAAACTTCTTTGTGTTCTGTGAAATCATCTCACAGAGTTACAGCTTTCCCCCAAGAAGCCTTTCGCTAAGACAGTTCTTGTGGAATTGGCAAAGTGATATTTGGAAGCCCATAGAGGGCTATGGTGAAAAAGGAAATATCCTCAGATGAAATCTGGAAAGAAGCTTTCTGAGAAACTGCTTAGTGTTCTGTTAATTCATCTCACAGAGTTACATCTGTATTTCGTGGATCTCTTTGCTAGCCTTATTTCTGTGGAATCTGAGAACAGATATTTCGGATCCCTTTGAAGACTATAGGGCCAAAGGAAATATCCCCCGATAACAAAGGGAAAGAAGCTTTCTGAGAAACTTCTTTGTGTTCTGTGAAATCATCTCACAGAGTTACAGCTTTCCCCTCAAGAAGCCTTCGCTAAGACAGTTCTTGTGGAATTGGCAAAGTGATATTTGGAAGCCCATAGAGGGCTATGGTGAAAAAGGAAATATCCTCCGATGAAATCTGGAAAGAAGCTTTCTGAGAAACTGCTTAGTGTTCTGTTAATTCATCTCACAGAGTTACATCTGTATTTCGTGGATCTCTTTGCTAGCCTTATTTCTGTGGAATCTGAGAACAGATATTTCGGATCCCTTTGAAGACTAGAGGGCCAAAGGAAATATTATCCAATAACAAAGAGAAAGAATCTTTATGAGAAACTTCTTTGTGTTCTGTGAAATCATCTCACAGAGTTACAGCTTTCCCCTCAAGAAGCCTTTCGCTAAGACAGTTCTTGTGGAATTGTCAAAGTGATATTTGCAAGCCCATAGAGGGCTATGGTGAAAAAGGAAATATCCTCAGATGAAATCTGGAAAGAAGCTTTTTGAAAACTGCTTAGTGTTCTGTTAATTCCTCTCACAGTGTGACATCTGTATTTCGTGGATCTCTTTGCTAGCCTTATTTCTGTGGAATCTGAGAACAGATATTTCGGATCCCTTTGAAGACTTTAGGGCCAAAGCAAATATCCTCCGATAACAAAGAGAAAGAAGGTTTTTGCGAAACTTCTTTTTGTTCTGTGAAATCATCTCACAGAGTTACAGCTTTCCCCTCAAGAAGCCTTTCGCTAAGACAGTTCTTGTGGAATTGGCAAAGTGATATTTGGAAGCCCATAGAGGGCTACGGTGAAAAAGGAAATATCCTCAGATGAAATCAGGAAAGAAGCTTTCTGAGAAACTGCTTAGTGTTCTGTTAACTCATCTCACAGAGTTACATCTGTATTTCTTGGATCTCTTTGCTAGCCTTATTTCTGTGGAATCTGAGAACAGATATTTCGGATCCCTTTGAAGACTATAGGGCCAAAGGAAATATCCCCCGATAACAAAGAGAAAGAAGCTTTATGAGAAACTTCTTTGTGTTCTGTGAAATCATCTCACAGAGTTACAGCTTTCCCCTCAAGAAGCCTTTCGCTAAGACAGTTCTTGTGGAATTGGCAAAGTGATAATTGGAAGCCCATAGAGGGCTATGGTGAAAAAGGAAATATCCTCAGATGAAATCTGGAAAGAAGCTTTCTGAGAAACTGCTTAGTGTTCTGTTAATTCCTCTCACAGAGTGACATCTTTATTTCGTGGATCTCTTTGCTAGCCTTATTTCTGTGGAATCTGAGAACAGATATTTCGGATCCCTTTGAAGACTATAGGGCCAAAGCAAATATCCTCCGATAACAAAGAGAAGGAAGGTTTTTGCGAAACTTCTTTGTGTTCTGTGAAATCATCTCACAGAGTTACAGCTTTCCCGTCAAGAAGCCTTCGCTAAGACAGTTCTTGTGGAATTGGCAAAGTGATATTTGGAAGCCCATAGAAGGCTATAGTGTAAAAGGAAATATCCTCAGATGAAATCTGGAAAGAAGCTTTCTGAGAAACTGCTTAGTGTACTGTTAATTCATCTCAAAGAGTTACATCTGTATTTCGTGGATCTCTTTCCTATCCTTATTTCTGTGGAATCTGAGAACAGATATTTCGGATCCCTTTGAAGACTATACGGCCAAAGCAAATATCCTCCGATAACAAAGAGAAAGAATCTTTTTGAGAAACTTCTTTGTTCTGTGAAATCATCTCACAGAGTTACCCCTTTCCCCTCAAGAAGCCTTTCGCTAAGACAGCTGTTGTGGAATTGGCAAAGTGATATTTGGAAGCCCTTAGAGGGCTATAGTGAAAAAGGAAATATCTTCAGATGAAATCTGGAAAGAAGCTTTCTGAGAATCCGCTTAGTGTTCTGTGACTTCCACTCACAGAATTACATCTGTATTTCGTGGATCTCTTTGCTAGCCTTATTTCTGTGGAATCTGAGAACAGATATTTCGGATCCCTTTGAAGACTATAAGGCCAAAGGAAATATACTCCGAATACAAAGAGAAAGAAGCTTTCTGAGAAACTTCTTTTTGTTCTGTGAAATCATCTCAGAGAGTTACAGCTTTCCCCTCAAGAAGCCTTCGCTAAGACAGTTCTTGTGGAATTGGCAAAGTGATATTTGGAAGCCCATAGAGGGCCATGGTGAAAGGGGAAATATCCTCAGATGAAATCTGGAAAGAAGCTTTCTGAGAAACTGCTTAGTGTTCTGTTAATTCATCTCACAGAGTTACATCTGTATTTCGTGGATCTCTTTGCTAGCTTTATTTCTGTGGAATCTGAGAACAGATATTTCGGATCCCTTTGAAGACTATAGGGCCAAAGGAAATATCCTCCGATAACAAAGAGAAAGAAGCTTTCTGAGAAACTTCTTTGTGTTCTGTGAAATCATCTCACAGAGTTACAGCTTTCCCCTCAAGAAGCCTTTCGCTAAGACAGTTCTTGTGGAATTGGCAAAGTGATATTTGGAAGCCCATAGAGGGCTATGGTGAAAAAGGAAATATCCTCAGATGAAATCTGGAAAGAAGCTTTCTGAGAAACTGCTTAGTGTTCTGTTAATTCATCTGACAGAGTTACATCTGTATTTCTTGGATCTCTTTGCTAGCCTTATTTCTGTGGAATCTGAGAGCAGATATTTCGGATCCCTTTGAAGACTATAGGGCCAAAGGAAATATCCCCCGATAACAAAGAGAAAGAAGCTTTATGAGAAACTTCTTTGTGTTCTGTGAAACCATCTCACAGAGTTACAGCTTTCCCCTCAAGAAGCCTTTCGCTAAGACAGTTCTTGTGGAATTGGCAAAGTGATATTTGGAAGCCCATAGAGGGCTATGGTGAAAAAGGAAATATCCTCAGATGAAATCTGGAAAGAAGCTTTCTGAGAAACTGCTTAGTGTACTGTTAATTCATCTCAAAGAGTTACATCTGTATTTCGTGGATCTCTTTCCTATCCTTATTTCTGTGGAATCAGAGAACAGATATTTCGGATCCCTTTGAAGACTATACGGCCAAAGCAAATATCCTCCGATAACAAAGAGAAAGAATCTTTTTGAGAAACTTCTTTGTGTTCTGTGAAATCATCTCACAGAGTTACCCTTTTCCCCTTAAGAAGCCTTTCGCTAAGACAGCTGTTGTGGAATTGGCAAAGTGATATTTGGAAGCCCTTAGAGGGCTATAGTGAAAAAGGAAATATCCTCAGATGAAATCTGGAAAGAAGCTTTCTGAGAATCCGCTTAGTGTTCTGTGACTTCCACTCACAGAATTACATCTGTATTTCGTGGATCTCTTTGCTAGCCTTATTTCTGTGGAATCTGAGAACAGATATTTCGGATCCCTTTGAAGACTATAAGGCCAAAGGAAATATCCTCCGAATACAAAGAGAAAGAAGCTTTCTGGGAAACTTCTTTGTGTTCTGTGAAATCATCTCAGAGAGTTACAGCTTTCCCCTCAAGAAGCCTTCGCTAAGACAGTTCTTGTGGAATTGGCAAAGTGATATTTGGAAGCCCTTAGAGGGCCATGGTGAAAGGGGAAATATCCTCAGATGAAATCTGGAAAGAAGCTTTCTGAGAAACTGCTTAGTGTTCTGTTAATTCATCTCACAGAGTTACATCTGTATTTCGTGGATCTCTTTGCTAGCTTTATTTCTGTGGAATCTGAGAACAGATATTTCGGATCCCTTTGAAGACTATAGGGCCAAAGGAAATATCCTCCGATAACAAAGAGAAAGAAGCTTTCTGAGAAACTTCTTTGTGTTCTGTGAAATCATCTCACAGAGTTACAGCTTTCCCCTCAAGAAGCCTTTCGCTAAGACTGTTCTTGTGGAATTGCAACGTCATATTTGGAAGCCCATAGAGGGCTATGGTGAAAAAGAAAATATCCACAGATGAAATCTGGAATGAAGCCTTCTGTGAAACTGCTTAGGGTTCTGTTAATTCATCTCAAAGAGTTACATCTGTATTTCGTGGATCTCTTTGCTAGCCTTATTTCTGTGGAATCTGAGAACAGATATTTCGGATCCGTTTGAAGACTATAGGGCCAAAGGAAATATCCTCCGATAACAAAGAGAAAGAAGCTTTCTGAGAAACTTCTTTGTGTTCTGTGAAATCAAATCACAGAGTTACAGCTTTCCCCTCAAGAAGCCTTTCGCTAAGACAGTTCTTGTGGAATTGGCAAAGTGATATTTGGAAGCCCATAGAAGGCTATAGCGAAAAATGAAATATCCTCACATGAAATCTGGAAAGAAGCTTTCTGAGAAACCGATTAGTGTTCTGTGACTTCCAGTCACAGAGTTACATCTGTATTTCGTGGATCTCTTTGCTAGCCTTATTTCTGTGGAATCTGAGAACAGATATTTCGGATCCCTTTGAAGACTATAGGGCCAAAGGAAATATCCTCCGATAACAAAGAGAAAGAAGCTTTCTGAGAAACTTCTTTGTGTTCTGTGAAATCATCTCACAGAGTTACAGCTTTCCCCTCAAGAAGCCTTTCGCTAAGACAGTTCTTGTGGAATTGGCAAAGTGATATTTGGAAGCCCATAGAGGGCTATGGTGAAAAAGGAAATATCTTCAGATGAAATCTGGAAAGAAGCTTTCTGAGAAACTGCTTAGTGTTCTGTTAATTCATCTCACAGTGTTACATCTGTATTTCGTGGATCTCTTTGCTAGCCTTATTTCTGTGGAATCTGAGAACAGATATTTCGGATCCCTTTGAAGACTATTGGGCCAAAGGAAATATCCTCCGATAACAAAGAGAAAGAAGCTTTCTGAGAAACTTCTTTGTGTTCTGTGAAATCATCTCATAGAGTTACAGCTTTCCCCCAAGAAGCCTTTCGCTAAGACAGTTCTTGTGGAATTGGCAAAGTGATATTTGGAAGCCCATAGAGGGCTATGGTGAAAAAGGAAATATCCTCAGATGAAATCTGGAAAGAAGCTTTCTGAGAAACTGCTTAGTGTTCTGTTAATTCATCTCACAGAGTTACATCTGTATTTCGTGGATCTCTTTGCTAGCCTTATTTCTGTGGAATCTGAGAACAGATATTTCGGATCCCTTTGAAGACTATAGGGCCAAAGGAAATATCCCCCGATAACAAAGGGAAGGAAGCTTTCTGAGAAACTTCTTTGTGTTCTGTGAAATCATCTCAGAGAGTTACAGCTTTCCCCTCAAGAAGCCTTCGCTAAGACAGTTCTTGTGGAATTGGCAAAGTGATATTTGGAAGCCCATAGAGGGCTATGGTGAAAAAGGAAATATCCTCCGATGAAATCTGGAAAGAATCTTTCTGAGAAACTGCTTAGTGTTCTGTTAATTCATCTCACAGAGTTACATCTGTATTTCGTGGATCTCTTTGCTAGCCTTATTTCTGTGGAATCTGAGAACAGATATTTCGGATCCCTTTGAAGACTAGAGGGCCAAAGGAAATATTATCCAATAACAAAGAGAAAGAATCTTTATGAGAAACTTCTTTGTGTTCTGTGAAATCATCTCACAGAGTTACAGCTTTCCCCTCAAGAAGCCTTTCGCTAAGACAGTTCTTGTGGAATTGGCAAAGTGATATTTGCAAGCCCATAGAGGGCTATGGTGAAAAAGGAAATATCCTCAGATGAAATCTGGAAAGAAGCTTTTTGAGAAACTGCTTAGTGTTCTGTTAATTCCTCTCACAGTGTGACATCTGTATTTCGTGGATCTCTTTGCTAGCCTTATTTCTGTGGAATCTGAGAACAGATATTTCGGATCCCTTTGAAGACTTTAGGGCCAAAGCAAATATTATCCGATAACAAAGAGAAAGAAGGTTTTTGCGAAACTTCTTTGTGTTCTGTGAAATCATCTCACAGAGTTACAGCTTTCCCCTCAAGAAGCCTTTCGCTAAGACAGTTCTTGTGGAATTGGCAAAGTGATATTTGGAAGCCCATAGAGGGCTACGGTGAAAAAGGAAATATCCTCAGATGAAATCAGGAAAGAAGCTTTCTGAGAAACTGCTTAGTGTTCTGTTAATTCATCTCACAGAGTTACATCTGTATTTCGTGGATCTCTTTGCTAGCCTTATTTCTGTGGAATCTGAGAACAGATATTTCGGATCCCCTTGAAGACTGTAGGGCCAAAGGAAAAATCCTCCGATAACAAAGAGAAAGAAGATTTCTGAGAAACTTCTTTGTGTTCTGTGAAATCATCTCAGAGAGTTACAGCTTTCCCCTCAAGAAGCCTTCGCTAAGACAGTTCTTGTGGAATTGACAAAGTGATATTTGGAAGCCCATAGAGGGCCATGGTGAAAGGGGAAATATCCTCAGATGAAATCTGGAAAGAAGCTTTCTGAGAAACTGCTTAGTGTTCTGTTAATTCATCTCACAGAGTTACATCTGTATTTCGTGGATCTCTTTGCTAGCTTTATTTCTGTGGAATCTGAGAACAGATATTTCGGATCCCTTTGAAGACTATAGGGCCAAAGGAAATATCCTCCGATAACAAAGAGAAAGAAGCTTTCTGAGAAACTTCTTTGTGTTCTGTGAAATCATCTCACAGAGTTACAGCTTTCCCCTCAAGAAGCCTTTCGCTAAGACAGTTCTTGTGGAATTGGCAAAGTGATATTTGGAAGCCCATAGAAGGCTATAGTGAAAAAGGAAATATCCTCAGATGAAATCTGGAAAGAAGCTTTCTGAGAAACTGCTTAGTTTACTGTTAATTCATCTCACAGAGTTACATCTGTATTTCGTGGATCTCTTTCCTATCCTTATTTCTGTGGAATCTGAGAACAGATATTTCGGATCCCTTTGAAGACTATAGGGCCAAAGGAAATATCCTCCGATAACAAAGAGAAAGAAGCTTTCTGAGAAACTTCTTTGTGTTCTGTGAAATCAAATCACAGAGTTACAGCTTTCCCCTCAAGAAGCCTTTCGCTAAGACAGTTCTTGTGGAATTGGCAAAGTGATATTTGGAAGCCCATAGAAGGCTATACCGAAAAAGGAAATATCCTCAGATGAAATCTGGAAAGAAGCTTTCTGAGAAACCGATTAGTGTTCTGTGACTTCCACTCACAGAGTTACATCTGTATTTCGTGGATCTCTTTGCTAGCCTTATTTCTGTGGAATCTGAGAACAGATATTTCGGATCCGTTTGAAGACTATAGGGCCAAAGGAAATATCCTCCGATAACAAAGAGAAAGAAGCTTTCTGAGAAACTTCTTTGTGTTCTGTGAAATCATCTCACAGAGTTACAGCTTTCCCCTCAAGAAGCCTTTCGCTAAGACAGTTCTTGTGGAATTGGCAAAGTGATATTTGGAAGCCCATAGAGGGCTATGGTGAAAAAGGAAATATCTTCAGATGAAATCTGGAAAGAAGCTTTCTAAGAAACTGCTTAGTGTTCTGTTAATTCATCTCACAGTGTTACATCTGTATTTCGTGGATCTCTTTGCTAGCCTTATTTCTGTGGAATCTGAGAACAGATATTTCGGATCCCTTTGAAGACTATTGGGCCAAAGGAAATATCCTCCGATAACAAAGAGAAAGAAGCTTTCTGAGAAACTTCTTTGTGTTCTGTGAAATCATCTCACAGAGTTACAGCTTTCCCCCAAGAAGCCTTTCGCTAAGACAGTTCTTGTGGAATTGGCAAAGTGATATTTGGAAGCCCATAGAGGGCTATGGTGAAAAAGGAAATATCCTCAGATGAAATCTGGAAAGAAGCTTTCTGAGAAACTGCTTAGTGTTCTGTTAATTCATCTCACAGAGTTACATCTGTATTTCGTGGATCTCTTTGCTAGCCTTATTTCTGTGGAATCTGAGAACAGATATTTCGGATCCCTTTGAAGACTATAGGGCCAAAGGAAATATCCCCCGATAACAAAGGGAAAGAAGCTTTCTGAGAAACTTCTTTGTGTTCTGTGAAATCATCTCAGAGAGTTACAGCTTTCCCCTCAAGAAGCCTTCGCTAAGACAGTTCTTGTGGAATTGGCAAAGTGATATTTGGAAGCCCATAGAGGGCTATGGTGAAAAAGGAAATATCCTCCGATGAAATCTGGAAAGAAGCTTTCTGAGAAACTGCTTAGTGTTCTGTTAATTCATCTCACAGAGTTACATCTGTATTTCGTGGATCTCTTTGCTAGCCTTATTTCTGTGGAATCTGAGAACAGATATTTCGGATCCCTTTGAAGACTAGAGGGCCAAAGGAAATATTATCCAATAACAAAGAGAAAGAATCTTTATGAGAAACTTCTTTGTGTTCTGTGAAATCATCTCACAGAGTTACAGCTTTCCCCTCAAGAAGCCTTTCGCTAAGACAGTTCTTGTGGAATTGGCAAAGTGATATTTGCAAGCCCATAGAGGGCTATGGTGAAAAAGGAAATATCCTCAGATGAAATCTGGAAAGAAGCTTTTTGAGAAACTGCTTAGTGTTCTGTTAATTCCTCTCACAGTGTGACATCTGTATTTCGTGGATCTCTTTGCTAGCCTTATTTCTGTGGAATCTGAGAACAGATATTTCGGATCCCTTTGAAGACTTTAGGGCCAAAGCAAATATTATCCGATAACAAAGAGAAAGAAGGTTTTTGCGAAACTTCTTTGTGTTCTGTGAAATCATCTCACAGAGTTACAGCTTTCCCCTCAAGAAGCCTTTCGCTAAGACAGTTCTTGTGGAATTGGCAAAGTGATATTTGGAAGCCCATAGAGGGCTACGGTGAAAAAGGAAATATCCTCAGATGAAATCAGGAAAGAAGCTTTCTGAGAAACTGCTTAGTGTTCTGTTAATTCATCTCACAGAGTTACATCTGTATTTCGTGGATCTCTTTGCTAGCCTTATTTCTGTGGAATCTGAGAACAGATATTTCGGATCCCCTTGAAGACTGTAGGGCCAAAGGAAAAATCCTCCGATAACAAAGAGAAAGAAGATTTCTGAGAAACTTCTTTGTGTTCTGTGAAATCATCTCAGAGAGTTACAGCTTTCCCCTCAAGAAGCCTTCGCTAAGACAGTTCTTGTGGAATTGACAAAGTGATATTTGGAAGCCCATAGAGGGCCATGGTGAAAGGGGAAATATCCTCAGATGAAATCTGGAAAGAAGCTTTCTGAGAAACTGCTTAGTGTTCTGTTAATTCATCTCACAGAGTTACATCTGTATTTCGTGGATCTCTTTGCTAGCTTTATTTCTGTGGAATCTGAGAACAGATATTTCGGATCCCTTTGAAGACTATAGGGCCAAAGGAAATATCCTCCGGTAACAAAGAGAAAGAAGCTTTCTGAGAAACTTCTTTGTGTTCTGTGAAATCATCTCACAGAGTTACAGCTTTCCCCTCAAGAAGCCTTTCGCTAAGACAGTTCTTGTGGAATTGGCAAAGTGATATTTGGATGCCCTTAGAGGGCTATGGTGAAAAAGGAAATATCCTCAGATGAAATCTGGAAAGAAGCTTTCTGAGAAACTGCTTAGTGTTCTGTTAATTCATCTCACAGAGTGACATCTGTATTTCGTGGATCTCTTTGCTAGCCTTATTTCTGTGGAATCTGAGAACAGATATTTCGGATCCCCTTGAAGACTTTAGGGCCAAAGCAAATATCCTCCGATAACAAAGAGAAAGAAGGTTTTTGCGAAACTTCTTTGTGTTCTGTGAAATCATCTCACAGAGTTACAGCTTTCCCCTCAAGAAGCCTTTCGCTAAGACAGTTCTTGTGGAATTGGCAAAGTGATATTTGGAAGCCCATAGAAGGCTATAGTGAAAAAGGAAATATCCTCAGATGAAATCTGGAAAGAAGCTTTCTGAGAAACTGCTTAGTTTACTGTTAATTCATCTCACAGAGTTACATCTGTATTTCGTGGATCTCTTTCCTATCCTTATTTCTGTGGAATCTGAGAACAGATATTTCGGATCCCTTTGAAGACTATAGGGCCAAAGGAAATATCCTCCGATAACAAAGAGAAAGAAGCTTTCTGAGGAACTTCTTTGTGTTCTGTGAAATCAAATCACAGAGTTACAGCTTTCCCCTCAAGAAACCTTTCGCTAAGACAGTTCTTGTGGAATTGGCAAAGTGATATTTGGAAGCCCATAGAAGGCTATAGCGAAAAAGGAAATATCCTCAGATGAAATCTGGAAAGAAGCTTTCTGACAAACCGATTAGTGTTCTGTGACTTCCACTCACAGAGTTACATCTGTATTTCGTGGATCTCTTTGCTAGCCTTATTTCTGTGGAATCTGAGAACAGATATTTCGGATCCCTTTGAAGAATATAGGGCCAAAGGAAATATCCTCCGATAACAAAGAGAAAGAAGCTTTCTGAGAAACTTCTTTGTGTTCTGTGAAATCATCTCACAGAGTTACAGCTTTCCCCTCAAGAAGCCTTTCGCTAAGACAGTTCTTCTGGAATTGGCAAAGTGATATTTGGAAGCCCGTAGAGGACTATGGTAAAAAAGGAAATATCCTCAGATGAAATCTGGAAAGAAGCTTTCTGAGAAACTGCTTAGTGTACTGTTAATTCATCTCACAGAGTTACATCTGTATTTCGTGGATCTCTTTGCTAGCCTTATTTCTGTGGAATCTGAGAACAGATATTTCGGATCCCTTTGAAGACTAGAGGGCCAAAGGAAATATCCTCCAATAACAAAGAGAAAGAATCTTTATGAGAAACTTCTTTGTGTTCTGTGAAATCATCTCACAGAGTTACAGCTTTCCTCTCAAGAAGCCTTTCGCTAAGACAGTTCTTGTGGAATTGGCAAAGTGATATTTGGAAGCCCATAGAGGGCTATGGTGAAAAAGGAAATATCCTCAGATGAAATCTGGAAATAAGCTTTCTGAGAAACTGCTTAGTGTTCTGTTAATTCCTCTCACAGAGTGACATCTGTATTTCGTGGATCTCTTTGCTAGCCTTATTTCTGTGGAATCTGAGAACAGATATTTCGGATCCCTTTGAAGACTTTAGGGCCAAAGCAAATATCCTCCGATAACAAAGAGAAAGAAGGTTTTTGCGAAACTTCTTTGTGTTCTGTGAAATCATCTCACAGAGTTACAGCTTTCCCCTCAAGAAGCCTTTCGCTAAGACAGTTCTTGTGGAATTGGCAAAGTGATATTTGGAAGCCCATAGAGGGCTACGGTGAAAAAGGAAATATCCTCAGATGAAATCAGGAAAGAAGCTTTCTGAGAAACTGCTTAGTGTTCTGTTAATTCATCTCACAGAGTTACATCTGTATTTCGTGGATCTCTTTGCTAGCCTTATTTCTGTGGAATCTGAGAACAGATATTTCGGATCCCCTTGAAGACTATAGGGCCAAAGGAAAAATCCTCCGATAACAAAGAGAAAGAAGATTTCTGAGAAACTTCTTTGTGTTCTGTGAAATCATCTCAGAGAGTTACAGCTTTCCCCTCAAGAAGCCTTCGCTAAGACAGTTCTTGTGGAATTGGCAAAGTGATATTTGGAAGCCCATAGAGGGCCATGGTGAAAGGGGAAATATCCTCAGATGAAATCTGGAAAGAAGCTTTCTGAGAAACTGCTTAGTGTTCTCTTAATTCATCTCACAGAGTTACATCTGTATTTCGTGGATCTCTTTGCTAGCTTTATTTCTGTGGAATCTGAGAACAGATATTTCGGATCCCTTTGAAGACTATAGGGCCAAAGGAAATATCCTCCGATAACAAAGAGAAAGAAGCTTTCTGAGAAACTTCTTTGTGTTCTGTGAAATCATCTCACAGAGTTACAGCTTTCCCCTCAAGAAGCCTTCGCTAAGACTGTTCTTGTGGAATTGGCCAAGTGATATTTGGAAGCCCATAGAGGGCTATGGTGAAAAAGAAAATATCCTCAGATGAAATCTGGAAAGAAGCTTTCTGAGAAACTGCTTAGGGTTCTGTTAATTCATCTCACAGAGTTACATCTGTATTTCGTGGATCTCTTTGCTAGCCTTATTTCTGTGGAATCTGAGAACAGATATTTCGGATCCTTTGAAGACTATAGGGCCAAAGGAAATATCCTCCGATAACAAAGAGAAAGAAGCTTTCTGAGAAACTTGTTTCTGTTCTGTGAAATCATCTCACAGAGTTACAGCTTTCCCCTCAAGAAGCCTTTCGCTAAGACAGTTCTTGTGGAATTGGCAAAGTGATATTTGGAAGCCCATAGAGGGCTATGGTGAAAAAGGAAATATCCTCAGATGAAATCTGGAAAGAAGCTTTCTGAGAAACTGCTTAGTGTTCTGTTAATTCATCTCACAGTGTTACATCTGTATTTCGTGGATCTCTTTGCTAGCCTTATTTCTGTGGAATCTGAGAACAGATATTTCGGATCCCTTTGAAGACTATAGGGCCAATGGAAATATCCTCCGATAACAAAGAGAAAGAAGCTTTCTGAGAAACTTCTTTGTGTTCTGTGAAATCATCTCACAGAGTTACATCTTTCCCCTCAAGAAGCCTTTCGCTAAGACAGTTCTTGTGGAATTGGCAAAGTGATATTTGGAAGCCCATAGAGGGCTATGGTGAAAAAGGAAGTATCCTCCGATGAAATCTGGAAAGAAGCTTTCTGAGAAACTGCTTAGTGTTCTGTTAATTCATCTCACAGAGTTACATCTGTATTTCTTGGATCTCTTTGCTAGCCTTATTTCTGTGGAATCTGAGAACAGATATTTCGGATCCCTTTGAAGACTATAGGGCCAAAGGAAATATCCCCCGATAACAAAGAGAAAGAAGCTTTATGAGAAACTTCTTTGTGTTCTGTGAAATCATCTCACAGAGTTACAGCTTTCCCCTCAAGAAGCCTTTCGCTAAGACAGTTCTTGTTGAATTGGCAAAGTGATATTTGGAAGCCCATAGAGTGCTACGGTGAAAAAGGAAATATCCTCAGATGAAATCAGGAAAGAAGCTTTCTGAGAAACTGCTTAGGGTTCTGTTAATTCCTCTCACAGAGTGACATCTGTATTTCGTGGATCTCTTTGCTAGCCTTATTTCTGTGGAATCTGAGAACAGATATTTCGGATCCCTTTGAAGACTTTAGGGCCAAAGCAAATATCCTCCGATAACAAAGAGAAAGAAGGTTTTTGCGAAACTTCTTTGTGTTCTGTGAAATCATCTCACAGAGTTACAGCTTTCCCCTCAAGAAGCCTTTCGCTAAGACAGTTCTTGTGGAATTGACAAAGTGATATTTGGAAGCCCATAGAGGGCTACGGTGAAAAAGGAAATATCCTCAGATGAAATCAGGAAAGAAGCTTTCTGAGAAACTGCTTAGTGTTCTGTTAATTCATCTCACAGAGTTACATCTGTATTTCGTGGATCTCTTTGCTAGCCTTATTTCTGTGGAATCTGAGAACAGATATTTCGGATCCCCTTGAAGACTATAGGGCCAAAGGAAAAATCCTCCGATAACAAAGAGAAAGAAGATTTCTGAGAAACTTCTTTTTGTTCTGTGAAATCATCTCAGAGAGTTACAGCTTTCCCCTCAAGAAGCCTTCGCTAAGACAGTTCTTGTGGAATTGGCAAAGTGATATTTGGAAGCCCATAGAGGGCCATGGTGAAAGGGGAAATATCCTCAGATGAAATCTGGAAAGAAGCTTTCTGAGAAACTGCTTAGTGTTCTGTTAATTCATCTCACAGTGTTACATCTGTATTTCGTGGATCTCTTTGCTAGCTTTATTTCTGTGGATTCTGAGAACAGATATTTCGGATCCCTTTGAAGACTATAGGGCCAAAGGAAATATCCTCCGATAACAAAGAGAAAGAAGCTTTCTGAGAAACTTCTTTGTGTTCTGTGAAATCAAATCACAGAGTTACAGCTTTCCCCTCAAGAAGCCTTTCGATAAGACAGTTCTTGTGGAATTGGCAAAGTGATATTTGGAAGCCCATAGAAGGCTATAGCGAAAAAGGAAATATCCTCAGATGAAATCTGGAAAGAAGCTTTCTGAGAAACCGATTAGTGTTCTGTGACTTCCACTCACAGAGTTACATCTGTATTTCGTGGATCTCTTTGCTAGCCTTATTTCTGTGGAATCTGAGAACAGATATTTCGGATCCCTTTGAAGAATATAGGGCCAAAGGAAATATCCTCCGATAACAAAGAGAGAGAAGCTTTCTGAGAAACTTCTTTGAGTTCTGTGAAATCATCTCACAGAGTTACAGCTTTCCCCTCAAGAAGCCTTTCGCTAATACAGTTCTTCTGGAATTGGCAAAGTGATATTTGGAAGCCCGTAGAGGACTATGGTGAAAAAGGAAATATCCTCAGATGAAATCTGGAAAGAAGCTTTCTGAGAAACTGCTTAGTGTACTGTTAATTCATCTCACAGAGTGACATCTGTATTTCGTAGATCTCTTTGCTAGCCTTATTTCTGTGGAATCTGAGAACAGATATTTCGGATCCCTTTGAAGACTAGAGGGCCAAAGGAAATATCCTCCAATAACAAAGAGAAAGAATCTTTATGAGAAACTTCTTTGTGTTCTGTGAAATCATCTCACAGAGTTACAGCTTTCCCCTCAAGTAGCCTTTCGGTAAGACAGTTCTTGAGGAATTGGCAAAGTGATATTTGGAAGCCCATAGAAGGCTATAGTGAAAAAGGAAATATCCTCAGATGAAATCTGGAAAGAAGCTTTCTGAGAAACTGCTTAGTTTACTGTTAATTCATCTCACAGAGTTACATCTGTATTTCGTGGATCTCTTTCCTATCCTTATTTCTGTGGAATCAGAGAACAGATATTTCGGATCCCTTTGAAGACTATACGGCCAAAGGAAATATTCTCCATAACAAAGAGAAAGAAGCTTTCTGAGAAACTTGTTTGTGTTCTGTGAAATCATCTCAGAGAGTTACAGCTTTCCCCTCAAGAAGCCTTTCGCTAAGACAGTTCTTGTGGAATTGGCCAAGTGATATTTGGAAGCCCATAGAGGGCTATGGTGAAAAAGGAAATATCCTCAGATGCAATCTGGAAAGAAGCTTTCTGAGAAACTGCTTAGTGTTCTGTTAATTCATCTCACAGAGTTACATCTGTATTTCGTGGATCTCTTTGCTAGCCTTATTTCTGTGGAATCTGAGAATAGATATTTCGGATCCCTTTGAAGATTATAAGGCCAAAGGAAATATCCTCCGATAACAAAGAGAAAGAAGCTTTCTGAGAAACTTCTTTGTGTTCTGTGAAATCATCTCAGAGAGTTACAGCTTTCCCCTCAAGAAGCCTTCGCTAAGAGAGTTCTTGTGGAATTGGCAAAGTGATATTTGGAAGCCCATAGAGGGCTATGGTGAAAGGGGAAATATCCTCAGATGAAATCTGGAAAGAAGCTTTCTGAGAAACTGCTTAGTGTTCTGTTAATTCATCTCACAGAGTTACATCTGTATTTCGTGGATCTCTTTGCTAGCTTTATTTCTGTGGAATCTGAGAACAGATGTTTCGGATCCCTTTGAAGACTATAGGGCCAAAGGAAATATCCTCCGATAACAAAGAGAAAGAAGCTTTCTGAGAAACTTCTTTGTGTTCTGTGAAATCAAATCACAGAGTTACAGCTTTCCCCTCAAGAAGCCCTTCGCTAAGACAGTTCTTGTGGAATTGGCAAAGTGATATTCGGTAGCCCATAGAAGGCTATAGCGAAAAAGGAAATATCCTCAGATGAAATCTGGAAAGAAGCTTTCTGAGAAACCGATTAGTGTTCTGTGACTTCCACTCACAGAGTTACATCTGTATTTCGTGGATCTCTTTGCTAGCCTTATTTCTGTGGAATCTGAGAACAGATATTTCGGATCCGTTTGAAGACTATAGGGCCAAAGGAAATATCCTCCGATAACAAAGAGAAAGAAGCTTTCGGAGAAACTTGTTTGTGTTCTGTGAAATCATCTCACAGAGTTACAGCTTTCCCCTCAAGAAGCCTTTCGCTAAGACAGTTCTTGTGGAATTGGCAAAGTGATATTTGGAAGCCCATAGAGGGGTATGGTGAAAAAGGAAATATCCTCAGATGAAATCTGGAAAGAAGCTTTCTGAGAAACTGCTTAGTGTTCTGTTAATTCATCTCATAGTGTTACATCTGTATTTCGTGGATCTCTTTGCTAGCCTTATTTCTGTGGAATCTGAGAACAGATATTTCGGATCTCTTTGAAGACTATAGGGCCAATGGAAATATCCTCCGATAACAAAGAGAAAGAAGCTTTCTGAGAAACTTCTTTGTGTTCTGTGAAATCATCTCACAGAGTTACAGCTTTCCCCTCAAGAAGCCTTTCGCTAAGACAGTTCTTGTGGAATTGGCAAAGTGATATTTGGAAGCCCATAGAGGGCTATGGTGAAAAAGGAAGTATCCTCCGATGAATTCTGGAAAGAAGCTTTCTGAGAAACTGCTTAGTGTTCTGTTAATTCATCTCACAGAGTTACATCTGTATTTCTTGGATCTCTTTGCTAGCCTTATTTCTGTGGAATCTGAGAACAGATATTTCGGATCCCTTTGAAGACTATAGGGCCAAAGGAAATATCCCCCGATAACAAAGAGAAAGAAGCTTTATGAGAAACTTCTTTGTGTTCTGTGAAATCATCTCACAGAGTTACAGCTTTCCCCTCAAGAAGCCTTTCGCTAAGACAGTTCTTGTGGAATTGGCAAAGTGATATTTGGAAGCCCATAGAGGGCTACGGTGAAAAAGGAAATATCCTCAGATGAAATCAGGAAAGAAGCTTTCTGAGAAACTGCTTAGTGTTCTGTTAATTCATCTCACAGAGTTACATCTGTATTTCGTGGTTCTCTTTGCTAGCCTTATTTCTGTGGAATCTGAGAACAGATATTTCGGATCCCTTTGAAGACTATAGGGCCAAAGGAAAAATCCTCCGATAACAAAGAGAAAGAAGATTTCTGAGAAACTTCTTTGTGTTCTGTGAAATCATCTCAGAGAGTTACAGCTTTCCCCTCAAGAAGCCTTCGCTAAGACAGTTCTTGTGGAATTGGCAAAGTGATATTTGGAAGCCCATAGAGGGCCATGGTGAAAGGGGAAATATCCTCAGATGAAATCTGGAAAGAAGCTTTCTGAGAAACTGCTTAGTGTTCTGTTAATTCATCTCACAGAGTTACATCTGTATTTCGTGGATCTCTTTGCTAGCTTTATTTCTGTGGAACCTGAGAACAGATATTTCGGATCCCTTTGAAGACTATAGGGCCAAAGGAAATATCCTCCGATAACAAAGAGAAAGAAGCTTTCTGAGAAACTTCTTTGTGTTCTGTGAAATCAAATCACAGAGTTACAGCTTTCCCCTCAAGAAGCCTTTCGCTAAGACAGTTCTTGTGTAATTGGCAAAGTGATATTTGGAAGCCCATAGAAGGCTATAGCAAAAAAGGAAATATCCTCAGATGAAATCTGGAAAGAAGATTTCTGAGAAACCGATTAGTGTTCTGTGACTTCCACTCACAGAGTTACATCTGTATTTCGTGGATCTCTTTGCTAGCCTTATTTCTGTGGAATCTGAGAACAGATATTTCGGATCCCTTTGAAGACTATAGGGCCAAAGGAAATATCCTCCGATAACAAAGAGAAAGAAGCTTTCTGAGAAACTTCTTTGTGTTCTGTGAAATCATCTCACAGAGTTACAGCTTTCCCCTAAAGAAGCCTTTCGATAAGACAGTTCTTCTGGAATTGCAAAGTGATATTTGGAAGCCCGTAGAGGACTATGGTGAAAAAGGAAATATCCTTAGATGAAATCTGGAAAGAAGCTTTCTGAGAAACTGCTTAGTGTACTGTTAATTCATCTCACAGAGTTACATCTGTATTTCGTGGATCTCTTTGCTAGCCTTATTTCTGTGGAATCTGAGAACAGATATTTCGGATCCCTTTGAAGACTAGAGGGCCAAAGGAAATATCCTCCAATAACAAAGAGAAAGAATCTTAATGAGAAACTTCTTTGTGTTCTGTGAAATCATCTCACAGAGTTACAGCTTTCCCCTCAAGAAGCCTTTCGCTAAGACAGTTCTTGTGGAATTGGCAAAGTGATATTTGCAAGCCCACACAGGGCTATGGTGAAAAAGGAAATATCCTCAGATGAAATCTGGAAAGAAGCTTTCTGAGAAACTGCTTCGTGTTCTGTTAATTACTCTCACAGAGTGACATCTGTATTTCGTGGATCTCTTTGCTAGCCTTATTTCTGTGGAATCTGAGAACAGATATTTCGGATCCCTTTGAAGACTTTAGGGCCAAAGCAAATATCCTTCGATAACAAAGAGAAAGAAGGTTTTTGCGAAACTTCTTTGTGTTCTGTGAAATCATCTCACAGAGTTACAGCTTTCCCCTCAAGAAGCCTTTCGCTAAGACAGTTCTTGTGGAATTGGCAAAGTGATATTTGGAAACCCATAGAGGGCTACGGTGAAAAAGGAAATATCCTCAGATGAAATCAGAAAAGAAGCTTTCTGAGAAACTGCTTAGTGTTCTGTTAATTCATCTCACAGAGTTACATCTGTATTTCGTGGATCTCTTTGCTAGCCTTATTTCTGTGGAATCTGAGAACAGATATTTCGGATCCCCTTGAAGACTATAGGGCCAAAGGAAAAATCCTCCG
This sequence comes from Macaca nemestrina, assembly GCF_043159975.1. NCBI lineage: Eukaryota > Metazoa > Chordata > Mammalia > Primates > Cercopithecidae > Macaca > Macaca nemestrina. The sequence continues at coordinate 110,683,951 of NC_092127.1, read as the reverse complement.
ATAACAAAGAGAAAGAAGATTTCTGAGAAACTTCTTTGTGTTCTGTGAAATCATCTCAGAGAGTTACAGCTTTCCCCTCAAGAAGCCTTCGCTAAGACAGTTCTTGTGGAATTGGCAAAGTGATATTTTGAAGCCCATAGAGGGCCACGGTGAAAGGGGAAATATCCTCCGATGAAATCTGGAAAGAAGCTTTCTGAGAAACTGCTTAGTGTTCTGTTAATTCATCTCACAGAGTTACATCTGTATTTCGTGGATCTCTTTGCTAGCTTTATTTCTGTGGAATCTGAGAACAGATATTTCGGATCCCTTTGAAGACTATAGGGCCAAAGGAAATATCCTCCGATAACAAAGAGAAAGAAGCTTTCTGAGAAACTTCTTTGTGTTCTGTGAAATCATCTCACAGAGTTACAGCTTTCCCCTCAAGAAGCCTTCGCTAAGACTGTTCTTGTGGAATTGGCAAAGTGATATTTGGAAGCCCATAGAGGGCAATGGTGAAAAAGAAAATATCCTCAGATGAAATCTGGAAAGAAGCTTTCTGAGAAACTGCTTAGGGTTCTGTTAATTCATCTCACAGAGTTACATCTGTATTTCGTGGATCTCTTTGCTAGCCTTATTTCTGTGGAATCTGAGAACAGATATTTCGGATCCCTTTGAAGACTATAGGGCCAAAGGAAATATCCTCCGATAACAAAGAGAAAGAAGTTTTCTGAGAAACTTCTTTGTGTTCTGTGAAATCAAATCACAGAGTTACAGCTTTCCCCTCAAGAAGCCTTTCTCTAATACAGTTCTTGTGGAATTGGCAAAGTGATATTTGGAAGCCCATAGAAGGCTATAGCGAAAAAGGAAATATCGTCAGATGAAATCTGGAAAGAAGATTTCTGAGAAACCGATTAGTGTTCTGTGACTTCCACTCACAGAGTTACCTCTGTATTTCGTGGATCTCTTTGCTAGCCTTATTTCTGTGGAATCTGAGAACAGATATTTCGGATCCCTTTGAAGAATATAGGGCCAAAGGAAATATCCTCCGATAACAAAGAGAAAGAAGCTTTCTGAGAAACTTCTTTGTGTTCTGTGAAATCATCTCAGAGAGTTACAGCTTTCCCCTCAAGAAGCCTTTCGCTAAGACAGTTCTTCTGGAATTGGCAAAGTGATATTTGGAAGCCCGTAGAGGACTATGGTAAAAAAGGAAATATCCTTATATGAAATCTGGAAAGAAGCTTTCTGAGAAACTGCTTAGTGTACTGTTAATTCATCTCACAGAGTTACATCTGTATTTCGTGGATCTCTTTGCTAGCCTTATTTCTGTGGAATCTGAGAACAGATATTTCGGATCCCTTTGAAGACTATAGGGCCAAAGGAAATATCCTCCAATAACAAAGAGAAAGAATCTTTATGAGAAACTTCTTTGTGTTCTGTGAAATCATCTCACAGAGTTACAGCTTTCCCCTCAAAAAGCCTTTCGCTAAGACAGCTGTTGTGGAATTGGCAAAGTGATATTTGGAAGCCCATAGAGGGCTATGTTGAAAAAGGAAATATCCTCTGATGAAATCTGGAAAGAAGCATTCTGAGAAACTGCTTAGTGTTCTGTTAATTCATCTCACAGAGATACATCTGTATTTCGTGGATCTCTTTGCTAGCCTTATTTCTGTGGAATCTGAGAACAGATATTTCGGATCCCTTTGAAGACTATACGGCCAAAGGAAATATTCTCCATAACAAAGAGAAAGAAGCTTTCTGAGAAACTTCTTTGTGTTCTGTGAAATCATCTCACAGAGTTACAGCTTTTCCCTCAAGAAGCCGTTCGCTAAGACAGATCTTGTGGAATTGGCAAAGTGATATTTGGAAGCCCATAGAGGGCTATAGTGAAAAGAGAAATATCCTCAGATGAAATCTGGAAAGAAGCTTTCTGAGAATCCGCTTAGTGTTCTGTGACTTCCACTCACAGAATTACATCTGTATTTCGTGGATCTCTTTGCTAGCCTTATTTCTGTGGAATCTGAGAACAGATATTTCGAATCCCTTTGAAGACTAGAGGGCCAAAGGAAATATCCTCCGATCACAAAGAGAAAGAAGCTTTCTGAGAGACCTCTTTGAGTTCTGTGAAATTATCTCACAGAGTTACAGCTTTTCCCTCAAGAAGCCTTTCGCTAAGACAGTTCTTGTGGAATTGGCAAAGTGATATTTGGAAGCCCATAGAGGGCTATGGTGAAAAAGGAAATATCCTCAGATGAAATCTGGAAAGAAGCTTTCTGAGAAACTGCTTAGTGTTCTGTTAATTCATCTCACAGTGTTACATCTGTATTTCGTGGATCTCTTTGCTAGCCTTATTTCTGTGGAATCTGAGAACAGATATTTCGGATCCCTTTGAAGACTATAGGGCCAAAGGAAATATCCTCCGATAACAAAGAGAAAGAAGCTTTCTGAGAAACTTCTTTGTGTTCTGTGAAATCATCTCAGAGAGTTACAGCTTTCCCCTCAAGAAGCCTTTCGCTAAGACAGTTCTTGTGGAATTGGCAAATTGATATTTGGAAGCCCATAGAGGGCTATGGTGAAAAAGGAAATATCCTCAGATGAAATCTGGAAAGAAGCTTTCTGAGAAACTGCTTAGTGTTCTGTTAATTCATCTCACAGAGTTACATCTGTATTTCGTGGATCTCTTTGCTAGCCTTATTTCTGTGGAATCTGAGAATAGATATTTCGGATCCCTTTGAAGATTATAAGGCCAAAGGAAATATCCTCCGATAACAAAGAGAAAGAAGCTTTCTGAGAAACTTCTTTGTGTTCTGTGAAATCATCTCAGAGAGTTACAGCTTTCCCCTCAAGAAGCCTTCGCTAAGAGAGTTCTTGTGGAATTGGCAAAGTGATATTTGGAAGCCCATAGAGGGCTATGGTGAAAGGGGAAATATCCTCAGATGAAATCTGGAAAGAAGCTTTCTGAGAAACTGCTTAGTGTTCTGTTAATTCATCTCACAGAGTTACATCTGTATTTAGTGGATCTCTTTGCTAGCTTTATTTCTGTGGAATCTGAGAACAGATGTTTCGGATCCCTTTGAAGACTCTAGGGCCAAAGGAAATATCCTCCGATAACAAAGAGAAAGAAGCTTTCTGAGAAACTTCTTTGTGTTCTGTGAAATCAAATCACAGAGTTACAGCTTTCCCCTCAAGAAGCCCTTCCCTAAGACAGTTCTTGTGGAATTGGCAAAGTGATATTTGGTAGCCCATAGAAGGCTATAGCGAAAAAGGAAATATCCTCAAATGAAATCTGGAAAGAAGCTTTCTGAGAAACCGATTAGTGTTCTGTGACTTCCACTCACAGAGTTACATCTGTATTTCGTGGATCTCTTTGCTAGCCTTATTTCTGTGGAATCTGAGAACAGATATTTCGGATCCCTTTGAAGACTATAGGGCCAAAGGAAATATCCTCCGATAACAAAGAGAAAGAAGCTTTCTGAGAAACTTGTTTGTGTTCTGTGAAATCATCTCACAGAGTTACAGCTTTCCCCTCAAGAAGCCTTTCGCTAAGACAGTTCTTGTGGAATTGGCAAAGTGATATTTGGAAGCCCATAGAGGGCCATGGTGAAAGGGGAAATATCCTCAGATGAAATCTGGAAAGAAGCTTTCTGAGAAACTGCTTAGTGTTCTGTTAATTCATCTCACAGAGTTACATCTGTATTTCGTGGATCTCTTTGCTAGCCTTATTTCTGTGGAATCTCAGAACAGATATTTCGGATCCCTTTGAAGACTATAGGGCCAAAGGAAATATCCTCCGATAACAAAGAGAAAGAAGCTTTCTGAGAAACTTCTTTGTGTTCTGTGAAATCAAATCACAGAGTTACAGCTTTCCCCTCAAGAAGCCTTTCGCTAAGACAGTTCTTGTGGAATTGGCAAAGTGATATTTGGAAGCCCATAGAGGGCTATGGTAAAAAAGGAAATATCCTCAGATGAAATCTGGAAAGAAGCTTTCTGAGAAACTGCTTAGTGTTCTGTTAATTCATCTCACAGAGTTACATCTGCATTTCGTGGATCTCTTTGCTAGCCTTATTTCTGTGGAATCTGAGAACAGATATTTCGGATCCCTTTGAAGACTATGGGGCCAAAGGAAATATCCTTCGATAACAAAGAGAAAGAAGGTTTTTGCGAAACTTCTTTGTGTTCTGTGAAATCATCTCACAGAGTTACAGCTTTCCCCTCAAGAAGCCTTTCGCTAAGACAGTTCTTGTGGAATTGGCAAAGTGATATTTGGAAGCCCATAGAGGGCTACGGTGAAAAAGGAAATATCCTCAGATGAAATCAGGAAAGAAGCTTTCTGAGAAACTGCTTAGTGTTCTGTTAATTCATCTCACAGAGTTACATCTGTATTTCGTGGATCTCTTTGCTAGCCTTATTTCTGTGGAATCTGAGAACAGATATTTCGGATCCCCTTGAAGACTATAGGGCCAAAGGAAAAATCCTCCGATAACAAAGAGAAAGAAGATTTCTGAGAAACTTCTTTTTGTTCTGTGAAATCATCTCAGAGAGTTACAGCTTTCCCCTCAAGAAGCCTTCGATAAGACAGTTCTTGTGGAATTGGCAAAGTGATATTTGGAAGCCCATAGAGGGCCATGGTGAAAGGGGAAATATTCTCAGATGAAATCTGGAAAGAAGCTTTCTGAGAAACTGCTTAGTGTTCTGTTAATTCATCTCACAGAGTTACATCTGTATTTCGTGGATCTCTTTGCTAGCCTTATTTCTGTGGAATCTGAGAACAGATATTTCGGATCCCTTTGAAGACTATAGGGCCAAAGGAAATATCCTCCGATAACAAAGAGAAAGAAGCTTTCTGAGAAACTTCTTTGTGTTCTGTGAAATCAAATCACAGAGTTACAGCTTTCCCCTCAAGAAGCCTTTCGATAAGACAGTTCTTGTGGAATTGGCAAAGTGATATTTGGAAGCCCATAGAAGGCTATAGCGAAAAAGGAAATATCCTCAGATGAAATCTGGAAAGAAGCTTTCTGAGAAACCGATTAGTGTTCTGTGACTTCCACTCACAGAGTTACATCTGTATTTCGTGGATCTCTTTGCTAGCCTTATTTCTGTGGAATCTGAGAACAGATATTTCGGATCCCTTTGAAGAATATAGGGCCAAAGGAAATATCCTCCGATAACAAAGAGAAAGAAGCTTTCTGAGAAACTTCTTTGTGTTCTGTGAAATCATCTCACAGAGTTACAGCTTTCCCCTCAAGAAGCCTTTCGCTAAGAGAGTTCTTCTGGAATTGGCAAAGTGATATTTGGAAGCCCGTAGAGGACTATGGTGAAAAAGGAAATATCCTCAGATGAAATCTGGAAAGAAGCTTTCTGAGAAACTGCTTAGTGTACTGTTAATTCATCTCACAGAGTGACATCTGTATTTCGTAGATCTCTTTGCTAGCCTTATTTCTGTGGAATCTGAGAACAGATATTTCGGATCCCTTTGAAGACTAGAGGGCCAAAGGAAATATCCTCCAATAACAAAGAGAAAGAATCGTTATGAGAAACTTCTTTGTGTTCTGTGAAATCATCTCACAGAGTTACAGCTTTCCCCTCAAGTAGCCTTTCGCTAAGACAGTTCTTGTGGAATTGGCAAAGTGATATTTGGAAGCCCATAGAAGGCTATAGTGAAAAAGGAAATATCCTCAGATGAAATCTGGAAAGAAGCTTTCTGAGAAACTGCTTAGTTTACTGTTAATTCATCTCACAGAGTTACATCTGTATTTCGTGGATCTCTTTCCTATCCTTATTTCTGTGGAATCAGAGAACAGATATTTCGGATCCCTTTGAAGACTATACGGCCAAAGCAAATATCCTCCGATAACAAAGAGAAAGAATCTTTTTGAGAAACTTCTTTGTGTTCTGTGAAATCATCTCACAGAGTTACAGCTTTCCCCTCAAAAAGCCTTTCGCTAAGACAGCTGTTGTGGAATTGGCAAAGTGATATTTGGAAGCCCATAGAGGGCTATGTTGAAAAAGGAAATATCCTCTGATGAAATCTGGAAAGAAGCATTCTGAGAAACTGCTTAGTGTTCTGTTAATTCATCTCACAGAGATACATCTGTATTTCGTGGATCTCTTTGCTAGCCTTATTTCTGTGGAATCTGAGAACAGATATTTCGGATCCCTTTCAAGACTATACGGCCAAAGGAAATATTCTCCATAACAAAGAGAAAGAAGCTTTCTGAGAAACTTCTTTGTGTTCTGTGAAATCATCTCACAGAGTTACAGCTTTTCCCTCAAGAAGCCGTTCGCTAAGACAGATCTTGTGGAATTGGCAAAGTGATATTTGGAAGCCCATAGAGGGCTATAGTGAAAAGAGAAATATCCTCAGATGAAATCTGGAAAGAAGCTTTCTGAGAATCCGCTTAGTGTTCTGTGACTTCCACTCACAGAATTACATCTGTATTTCGTGGATCTCTTTGCTAGCCTTATTTCTGTGGAATCTGAGAACAGATATTTCGAATCCCTTTGAAGACTATAGGGCCAAAGGAAATATCCTCCGATCACAAAGAGAAAGAAGCTTTCTGAGAGACCTCTTTGAGTTCTGTGAAATTATCTCACAGAGTTACAGCTTTTCCCTCAAGAAGCCTTTCGCTAAGACAGTTCTTGTGGAATTGGCAAAGTGATATTTGGAAGCCCATAGAGGGCTATGGTGAAAAAGGAAATATCCTCAGATGAAATCTGGAGAGAAGCTTTCTGAGAAACTGCTTAGTGTTCTGTTAATTCATCTCACAGTGTTACATCTGTATTTCGTGGATCTCTTTGCTAGCCTTATTTCTGTGGAATCTGAGAACAGATATTTCGGATCCCTTTGAAGACTATAGGGCCAAAGGAAATATCCTCCGATAACAAAGAGAAAGAAGCTTTCTGAGAAACTTCTTTGTGTTCTGTGAAATCATCTCAGAGAGTTACAGCTTTCCCCTCAAGAAGCCTTTCGCTAAGACAGTTCTTGTGGAATTGGCAAAGTGATATTTGGAAGCCCATAGAGGGCTATGGTGAAAAAGGAAATATCCTCAGATGAAATCTGGAAAGAAGCTTTCTGAGAAACTGCTTAGTGTTCTGTTAATTCATCTCACAGAGTTACATCTGTATTTCGTGGATCTCTTTGCTAGCCTTATTTCTGTGGAATCTGAGAATATATATTTCGGATCCCTTTGAAGATTATAAGGCCAAAGGAAATATCCTCCGATAACAAAGAGAAAGAAGCTTTCTGAGAAACTTCTTTGTGTTCTGTGAAATCATCTCAGAGAGTTACAGCTTTCCCCTCAAGAAGCCTTCGCTAAGAGAGTTCTTGTGGAATTGGCAAAGTGATATTTGGAAGCCCATAGAGGGCTATGGTGAAAGGGGAAATATCCTCAGATGAAATCTGGAAAGAAGCTTTCTGAGAAACTGCTTAGTGTTCTGTTAATTCATCTCACAGAGTTACATCTGTATTTCGTGGATCTCTTTGCTAGCTTTATTTCTGTGGAATCTGAGAACAGATGTTTCGGATCCCTTTGAAGACTATAGGGCCAAAGGAAATATCCTCCGATAACAAAGAGAAAGAAGCTTTCTGAGAAACTTCTTTGTGTTCTGTGAAATCAAATCACAGAGTTACAGCTTTCCCCTCAAGAAGCCCTTCGCTAAGACAGTTCTTGTGGAATTGGCAAAGTGACATTTGGTAGCCCATAGAAGGCTATAGCGAAAAAGGAAATATCCTCAGATGAAATCTGGAAAGAAGCTTTCTGAGAAACCGATTAGTGTTCTGTGACTTCCACTCACAGAGTTACATCTGTATTTCGTGGATCTCTTTGATAGCCTTATTTCTGTGGAATCTGAGAACAGATATTTCGGATCCGTTTGAAGACTATAGGGCCAAAGGAAATATCCTCCGATAACAAAGAGAAAGAAGCTTTCTGAGAAACTTGTTTGTGTTCTGTGAAATCATCTCACAGAGTTACAGCTTTCCCCTCAAGAAGCCTTTCGCTAAGACAGTTCTTGTGGAATTGTCAAAGTGATATTTGGAAGCCCATAGAGGGCTATGGTGAAAAAGGAAATATCCTCAGATGAAATCTGGAAAGAAGCTTTCTGAGAAACTTCTTTGTGTTCTGTTAATTCATCTCACAGTGTTACATCTGTATTTCGTGGATCTCTTTGCTAGCCTTATTTCTGTGGAATCTGAGAACAGATATTTCGGATCCCTTTGAAGACTATAGGGCCAATGGAAATATCCTCCGATAACAAAGAGAAAGAAGCTTTCTGAGAAACTTCTTTGTGTTCTGTGAAATCATCTCACAGAGTTACAGCTTTCCCCTCAAGAAGCCTTTCGCTAAGACAGTTCTTGTGGAATTGGCAAAGTGATATTTGGAAGCCCATAGAGGGCTTTGGTGAAAAAGGTAGTATCCTCCGATGAAATCTGGAAAGAAGCTTTCTGAGAAACTGCTTAGTGTTCTGTTAATTCATCTCACAGAGTTACATCTGTATTTCTTGGATCTCTTTGCTAGCCTTATTTCTGTGGAATCTGAGAACAGATATTTCGGATCCCTTTGAAGACTATAGGGCCAAAGGAAATATCCCCCGATAACAAAGAGAAAGAAGCTTTATGAGAAACTTCTTTGTGTTCTGTGAAATCATCTCACAGAGTTACAGCTTTCCCCTCAAGAAGCCTTTCGCTAAGACAGTTCTTGTGGAATTGGCAAAGTGATATTTGGAAGCCCATAGAGGGCTACGGTGAAAAAGGAAATATCCTCAGATGAAATCAGGAAAGAAGCTTTCTGAGAAACTGCTTAGTGTTCTGTTAATTCATCTCACAGATTTACATCTGTATTTCGTGGATCTCTTTGCTAGCCTTATTTCTGTGGAATCTGAGAACAGATATTTCGGATCCCTTTGAAGACTATAGGGCCAAAGGAAAAATCCTCCGATAACAAAGAGAAAGAAGATTTCTGAGAAACTTCTTTGTGTTCTGTGAAATCATCTCAGAGAGTTACAGCTTTCCCCTCAAGAAGCCTTCGCTAAGACAGTTCTTGTGGAATTGGCAAAGTGATATTTGGAAGCCCATAGAGGGCCATGGTGAAAGGGGAAATATCCTCAGATGAAATCTGGAAAGAAGCTTTCTGAGAAACTGCTTAGTGTTCTGTTAATTCATCTCACAGAGTTACATCTGTATTTCGTGGATCTCTTTGCTAGCTTTATTTCTGTGGAATCTGAGAACAGATATTTCGGATCCCTTTGAAGACTATAGGGCCAAAGGAAATATCCTCCGATAACAAAGAGAAAGAAGCTTTCTGAGAAACTTCTTTGTGTTCTGTGAAATCATCTCACAGAGTTACAGCTTTCCCCTCAAGAAGCCTTCGCTAAGACTGTTCTTGTGGAATTGGCCAAGTGATATTTGGAAGCCCATAGAGGGCTATGGTGAAAAAGAAAATATCCTCAGATGAAATCTGGAAAGAAGCTTTCTGAGAAACTGCTTAGGGTTCTGTTAATTCATCTCACAGAGTTACATCTGTATTTCGTGGATCTCTTTGCTAGCCTTATTTCTGTGGAATCTGAGAAGAGATATTTCGGATCCCTTTGAAGACTATAGGGCCAAAGGAAATATCCTCCGATAACAAAGAGAAAGAAGCTTTCTGAGAAACTTCTTTGTGTTCTGTGAAATCAAATCACAGAGTTACAGCTTTCCCCTCAAGAAGCCTTTCGCTAAGACAGTTCTTGTGGAATTGGCAAAGTGATATTTGGAAGCCCATAGAGGGCTATGGTGAAAAAGGAAATATCCTCAGATGAAATCTGGAAAGAAGCTTTCTGAGAAACTGCTTAGTGTTCTGTTAATTCATCTCACAGAGTTACATCTGCATTTCGTGGATCTCTTTGCTAGCCTTATTTCTGTGGAATCTGAGAACAGATATTTCGGATCCCTTTGAAGACTATGGGGCCAAAGGAAATATCCTCCGATAACAAAGAGAAAGAAGCTTTCTGAGAAACTTCTTTGTGTTCTGTGAAATCATCTCACAGAGTTACAGCTTTCCCCTCAAGAAGCCTTTCGCTAAGACAGTTCTTCTGGAATTGGCAAAGTGATATTTGGAAGCCCGTAGAGGACTATGGTGAAAAAGGAAATATCCTTAGATGAAATCTGGAAAGAAGCTTTCTGAGAAACTGCTTAGTGTACTGTTAATTCATCTCACAGAGTTACATCTGTATTTCGTGGATCTCTTTGCTAGCCTTATTTCTGTGGAATCTGATAACAGATATTTCGGATCCCTTTGAAGACTAGAGGGCCAAAGAAAATATCCTCCAATAACAAAGAGAAAGAATCTTAATGAGAAACTTCTTTGTGTTCTGTGAAATCATCTCACAGAGTTACAGCTTTCCCCTCAAGAAGCCTTTCGCTAAGACAGTTCTTGTGGAATTGGCAAAGTGATATTTGGAAGCCCATAGAGGGCTACGGTGAAAAAGGAAATATCCTCAGATGAAATCAGGAAAGAAGCTTTCTGAGAAACTGCTTAGTGTTCTGTTAATTCATCTCACAGAGTTACATCTGTATTTCGTGGATCTCTTTGCTAGCCTTATTTCTGTGGAATCTGAGAACAGATATTTCGGATCCCCTTGAAGACTATAGGGCCAAAGGAAAAATCCTCCGATAACAAAGAGAAAGAAGATTTCTGAGAAACTTCTTTTTGTTCTGTGAAATCATCTCAGAGAGTTACAGCTTTCCCCTCAAGAAGCCTTCGCTAAGACAGTTCTTGTGGAATTGGCAAAGTGATATTTGGAAGCCCATAGAGGGCCATGGTGAAAGGGGAAATATTCTCAGATGAAATCTGGAAAGAAGCTTTCTGAGAAACTGCTTAGTGTTCTGTTAATTCATCTCACAGAGTTACATCTGTATTTCGTGGATCTCTTTGCTAGCCTTATTTCTGTGGAATCTGAGAACAGATATTTCGGATCCCTTTGAAGACTATAGGGCCAAAGGAAATATCCTCCGATAACAAAGAGAAAGAAGCTTTCTGAGAAACTTCTTTGTGTTCTGTGAAATCAAATCACAGAGTTACAGCTTTCCCCTCAAGAAGCCTTTCGATAAGACAGTTCTTGTGGAATTGGCAAAGTGATATTTGGAAGCCCATAGAAGGCTATAGCGAAAAAGGAAATATCCTCAGATGAAATCTGGAAAGAAGCTTTCTGAGAAACCGATTAGTGTTCTGTGACTTCCACTCACAGAGTTACATCTGTATTTCGTGGATCTCTTTGCTAGCCTTATTTCTGTGGAATCTGAGAACAGATATTTCGGATCCCTTTGAAGAATATAGGGCCAAAGGAAATATCCTCCGATAACAAAGAGAAAGAAGCTTTCTGAGAAACTTCTTTGTGTTCTGTGAAATCATCTCACAGAGTTACAGCTTTCCCCTCAAGAAGCCTTTCGCTAAGAGAGTTCTTCTGGAATTGGCAAAGTGATATTTGGAAGCCCGTAGAGGACTATGGTGAAAAAGGAAATATCCTCAGATGAAATCTGGAAAGAAGCTTTCTGAGAAACTGCTTAGTGTACTGTTAATTCATCTCACAGAGTGACATCTGTATTTCGTAGATCTCTTTGCTAGCCTTATTTCTGTGGAATCTGAGAACAGATATTTCGGATCCCTTTGAAGACTAGAGGGCCAAAGGAAATATCCTCCAATAACAAAGAGAAAGAATCTTTATGAGAAACTTCTTTGTGTTCTGTGAAATCATCTCACAGAGTTACAGCTTTCCCTTCAAGTAGCCTTTCGCTAAGACAGTTCTTGTGGAATTGGCAAAGTGATATTTGGAAGCCCATAGAAGGCTATAGTGAAAAAGGAAATATCCTCAGATGAAATCTGGAAAGAAGCTTTCTGAGAAACTGCTTAGTTTACTGTTAATTCATCTCACAGAGTTACATCTGTATTTCGTGGATCTCTTTCCTATCCTTATTTCTGTGGAATCAGAGAACAGATATTTCGGATCCCTTTGAAGACTATACGGCCAAAGCAAATATCCTCCGATAACAAAGAGAAAGAATCTTTTTGAGAAACTTCTTTGTGTTCTGTGAAATCATCTCACAGAGTTACAGCTTTCCCCTCAAAAAGCCTTTCGCTAAGACAGCTGTTGTGGAATTGGCAAAGTGATATTTGGAAGCCCATAGAGGGCTATGTTGAAAAAGGAAATATCCTCTGATGAAATCTGGAAAGAAGCATTCTGAGAAACTGCTTAGTGTTCTGTTAATTCATCTCACAGAGATACATCTGTATTTCGTGGATCTCTTTGCTAGCCTTATTTCTGTGGAATCTGAGAACAGATATTTCGGATCCCTTTCAAGACTATACGGCCAAAGGAAATATTCTCCATAACAAAGAGAAAGAAGCTTTCTGAGAAACTTCTTAGTGTTCTGTGAAATCATCTCACAGAGTTACAGCTTTTCCCTCAAGAAGCCGTTCGCTAAGACAGATCTTGTGGAATTGGCAAAGTGATATTTGGAAGCCCATAGAGGGCTATAGTGAAAAGAGAAATATCCTCAGATGAAATCTGGAAAGAAGCTTTCTGAGAATCCGCTTAGTGTTCTGTGACTTCCACTCACAGAATTACATCTGTATTTCGTGGATCTCTTTGCTAGCCTTATTTCTGTGGAATCTGAGAACAGATACTTCGAATCCCTTTGAAGACTATAGGGCCAAAGGAAATATCCTCCGATCACAAAGAGAAAGAAGCTTTCTGAGAGACCTCTTTGAGTTCTGTGAAATTATCTCACAGAGTTACAGCTTTTCCCTCAAGAAGCCTTTCGCTAAGACAGTTCTTGTGGAATTGGCAAAGTGATATTTGGAAGCCCATAGAGGGCTATGGTGAAAAAGGAAATATCCTCAGATGAAATCTGGAGAGAAGCTTTCTGAGAAACTGCTTAGTGTTCTGTTAATTCATCTCACAGTGTTACATCTGTATTTCGTGGATCTCTTTGCTAGCCTTATTTCTGTGGAATCTGAGAACAGATATTTCGGATCCCTTTGAAGACTATAGGGCCAAAGGAAATATCCTCCGATAACAAAGAGAAAGAAGCTTTCTGAGAAACTTCTTTGTGTTCTGTGAAATCATCTCAGAGAGTTACAGCTTTCCCCTCAAGAAGCCTTTCGCTAAGACAGTTCTTGTGGAATTGGCAAAGTGATATTTGGAAGCCCATAGAGGGCTATGGTGAAAAAGGAAATATCCTCAGATGAAATCTGGAAAGAAGCTTTCTGAGAAACTGCTTAGTGTTCTGTTAATTCATCTCACAGAGTTACATCTGTATTTCGTGGATCTCTTTGCTAGCCTTATTTCTGTGGAATCTGAGAATATATATTTCGGATCCCTTTGAAGATTATAAGGCCAAAGGAAATATCCTCCGATAACAAAGAGAAAGAAGCTTTCTGAGAAACTTCTTTGTGTTCTGTGAAATCATCTCAGAGAGTTACAGCTTTCCCCTCAAGAAGCCTTCGCTAAGAGAGTTCTTGTGGAATTGGCAAAGTGATATTTGGAAGCCCATAGAGGGCTATGGTGAAAGGGGAAATATCCTCAGATGATATCTGGAAAGAAGCTTTCTGAGAAACTGCTTAGTGTTCTGTTAATTCATCTCACAGAGTTACATCTGTATTTCGTGGATCTCTTTGCTAGCTTTATTTCTGTGGAATCTGAGAACAGATGTTTCGGATCCCTTTGAAGACTATAGGGCCAAAGGAAATATCCTCCGATAACAAAGAGAAAGAAGCTTTCTGAGAAACTTCTTTGTGTTCTGTGAAATCAAATCACAGAGTTACAGCTTTCCCCTCAAGAAGCCCTTCGCTAAGACAGTTCTTGTGGAATTGGCAAAGTGATATTTGGTAGCCCATAGAAGGCTATAGCGAAAAAGGAAATATCCTCAGATGAAATCTGGAAAGAAGCTTTCTGAGAAACCGATTAGTGTTCTGTGACTTCCACTCACAGAGTTACATCTGCATTTCGTGGATCTCTTTGATAGCCTTATTTCTGTGGAATCTGAGAACAGATATTTCGGATCCGTTTGAAGACTATAGGGCCAAAGGAAATATCCTCCGATAACAAAGAGAAAGAAGCTTTCTGAGAAACTTGTTTGTGTTCTGTGAAATCATCTCACAGAGTTACAGCTTTCCCCTCAAGAAGCCTTTCGCTAAGACAGTTCTTGTGGAATTGTCAAAGTGATATTTGGAAGCCCATAGAGGGCTATGGTGAAAAAGGAAATATCCTCAGATGAAATCTGGAAAGAAGCTTTCTGAGAAACTGCTTAGTGTTCTGTTAATTCATCTCACAGTGTTACATCTGTATTTCGTGGATCTCTTTGCTAGCCTTATTTCTGTGGAATCTGAGAACAGATATTTCGGATCCCTTTGAAGACTATAGGGCCAATGGAAATATCCTCCGATAACAAAGAGAAAGAAGCTTTCTGAGAAACTTCTTTGTGTTCTGTGAAATCATCTCACAGAGTTACAGCTTTCCCCTCAAGAAGCCTTTCGCTAAGACAGTTCTTGTGGAATTGGCAAAGTGATATTTGGAAGCCCATAGAGGGCTTTGGTGAAAAAGGTAGTATCCTCCGATGAAATCTGGAAAGAAGCTTTCTGAGAAACTGCTTAGTGTTCTGTTAATTCATCTCACAGAGTTACATCTGTATTTCGTGGATCTCTTTGCTAGCCTTATTTCTGTGGAATCTGAGAACAGATATTTCGGATCCCTTTGAAGACTATAGGGCCAAAGGAAATATCCCCCGATAACAAAGAGAAAGAAGCTTTATGAGAAACTTCTTTGTGTTCTGTGAAATCATCTCACAGAGTTACAGCTTTCCCCTCAAGAAGCCTTTCGCTAAGACAGTTCTTGTGGAATTGGCAAAGTGATATTTGGAAGCCCATAGAGGGCTACGGTGAAAAAGGAAATATCCTCAGATGAAATCAGGAAAGAAGCTTTCTGAGAAACTGCTTAGTGTTCTGTTAATTCATCTCACAGAGTTACATCTGTATTTCGTGGATCTCTTTGCTAGCCTTATTTCTGTGGAATCTGAGAACAGATATTTCGGATCCCTTTGAAGACTATAGGGCCAAAGGAAATATCCTCCGATAACAAAGAGAAAGAAGCTTTCTGAGAAACTTCTTTGTGTTCTGTGAAATCATCTCACAGAGTTACAGCTTTCCCCTCAAGAAGCCTTCGCTAAGACTGTTCTTGTGGAATTGGCCAAGTGATATTTGGAAGCCCATAGAGGGCTATGGTGAAAAAGAAAATATCCTCAGATGAAATCTGGAAAGAAGCTTTCTGAGAAACTGCTTAGGGTTCTGTTAATTCATCTCACAGAGTTACATCTGTATTTCGTGGATCTCTTTGCTAGCCTTATTTCTGTGGAATCTGAGAAGAGATATTTCGGATCCCTTTGAAGACTATAGGGCCAAAGGAAATATCCTCCGATAACAAAGAGAAAGAAGCTTTCTGAGAAACTTCTTTGTGTTCTGTGAAATCAAATCACAGAGTTACAGCTTTCCCCTCAAGAAGCCTTTCGCTAAGACAGTTCTTGTGGAATTGGCAAAGTGATATTTGGAAGCCCATAGAGGGCTATGGTGAAAAAGGAAATATCCTCAGATGAAATCTGGAAAGAAGCTTTCTGAGAAACTGCTTAGTGTTCTGTTAATTCATCTCACAGAGTTACATCTGCATTTCGTGGATCTCTTTGCTAGCCTTATTTCTGTGGAATCTGAGAACAGATATTTCGGATCCCTTTGAAGACTATGGGGCCAAAGGAAATATCCTCCGATAACAAAGAGAAAGAAGCTTTCTGAGAAACTTCTTTGTGTTCTGTGAAATCATCTCACAGAGTTACAGCTTTCCCCTCAAGAAGCCTTTCGCTAAGACAGTTCTTCTGGAATTGGCAAAGTGATATTTGGAAGCCCGTAGAGGACTATGGTGAAAAAGGAAATATCCTTAGATGAAATCTGGAAAGAAGCTTTCGAGAAACTGCTTAGTGTACTGTTAATTCATCTCACAGAGTTACATCTGTATTTCGTGGATCTCTTTGCTAGCCTTATTTCTGTGGAATCTGATAACAGATATTTCGGATCCCTTTGAAGTCTAGAGGGCCAAAGGAAATATCCTCCAATAACAAAGAGAAAGAATCTTAATGAGAAACTTCTTTGTGTTCTGTGAAATCATCTCACAGAGTTACAGCTTTCCCCTCAAGAAGCCTTTTGCTAAGACAGTTCTTGTGGAATTGGCAAAGTGATATTTGGAAGCCCATAGAGGGCTATGGTGAAAAAGGAAATATCCTCAGATGAAATCTGGAAAGAAGCTTTCTGAGAAACTGCTTAGTGTTCTGTTAATTACTCTCACAGAGTGACATCTGTATTTCGTGGATCTCTTTGCTAGCCTTATTTCTGTGGAATCTGAGAACAGATATTTCGGATACCTTTGAAGATTTTAGGGCCAAAGCAAATATCCTCCGATAACAAAGAGAAAGAAGGTTTTTGCGAAACTTCTTTGTGTTCTGTGAAATCATCTCACAGAGTTACAGCTTTCCCCTCAAGAAGCGTTTCGCTAAGACAGTTCTTGTGGAATTGGCAAAGTGATATTTGGAAGCACATAGAAGGCTATAGTGAAAAAGGAAATATCCTCAGATGAAATCTGGAAAGAAGCTTTCTGAGAAACTGCTTAGTGTTCTGTTAATTCATCTCACAGAGTTACATCTGTATTTCGTGGATCTCTTTCCTATCCTTATTTCTGTGGAATCAGAGAACAGATATTTCGGATCCCTTTGAAGACTATACGGCCAAAGCAAATATCCTCCGATAACAAAGAGAAAGAATCTTTTTGAGAAACTTCTTTGTGTTCTGTGAAATCATCTCACAGAGTTACAGCTTTCCCCTCAAAAAGCCTTTCGCTAAGACAGCTGTTGTGGAATTGGCAAAGTGATATTTGGAAGCCCTTAGAGGGCTATAGTGAAAAAGGAAATATCCTCAGATGGAATCTGGAAAGAAGCTTTCTGAGAATCCGCTTAGTGTTCTGTGACTTCCACTCACAGAATTACATCTGTATTTCGTGGATCTCTTTGCTAGCCTTATTTCTGTGGAATCTGAGAACAGATATTTCGGATCCCTTTGAAGACTATAGGGCCAAAGGAAAATCCTCCGATAACAAAGAGAAAGAAGATTTCTGAGAAACTTCTTTGTGTTCTGTGAAATCATCTCAGAGAGTTACAGCTTTCCCCTCAAGAAGCCTTCGCTAAGACAGTTCTTGTGGAATTGGCAAAGTGATATTTGGAAGCCCATAGAGGGCCATGGTGAAAGGGGAAATATCCTCAGATGAAATCTGGAAAGAAGCTTTCTGAGAAACTGCTTAGTGTTCTGTTAATTCATCTCACAGAGTTACATCTGTATTTCGTGGATCTCTTTGCTAGCTTTATTTCTGTGGAATCTGAGAACAGATATTTCGGATCCCTTTGAAGACTATAGGGCCAAAGGAAATATCCTCCGATAACAAAGAGAAAGAAGATTTCTGAGAAACTTCTTTTTGTTCTGTGAAATCATCTCAGAGAGTTACAGCTTTCCCCTCAAGAAGCCTTCGCTAAGACAGTTCTTGTGGAATTGGCAAAGTGATATTTGGAAGCCCATAGAGGGCCATGGTGAAAGGGGAAATATTCTCAGATGAAATCTGGAAAGAAGCTTTCTGAGAAACTGCTTAGTGTTCTGTTAATTCATCTCACAGAGTTACATCTGTATTTCGTGGATCTCTTTGCTAGCCTTATTTCTGTGGAATCTGAGAACAGATATTTCGGATCCCTTTGAAGACTATAGGGCCAAAGGAAATATCCTCCGATAACAAAGAGAAAGAAGCTTTCTGAGAAACTTCTTTGTGTTCTGTGAAATCAAATCACAGAGTTACAGCTTTCCCCTCAAGAAGCCTTTCGATAAGACAGTTCTTGTGGAATTGGCAAAGTGATATTTGGAAGCCCATAGAAGGCTATAGCGAAAAAGGAAATATCCTCAGATGAAATCTGGAAAGAAGCTTTCTGAGAAACCGATTAGTGTTCTGTGACTTCCACTCACAGAGTTACATCTGTATTTCGTGGATCTCTTTGCTAGCCTTATTTCTGTGGAATCTGAGAACAGATATTTCGGATCCCTTTGAAGAATATAGGGCCAAAGGAAATATCCTCCGATAACAAAGAGAAAGAAGCTTTCTGAGAAACTTCTTTGTGTTCTGTGAAATCATCTCACAGAGTTACAGCTTTCCCCTCAAGAAGCCTTTCGCTAAGAGAGTTCTTCTGGAATTGGCAAAGTGATATTTGGAAGCCCGTAGAGGACTATGGTGAAAAAGGAAATATCCTCAGATGAAATCTGGAAAGAAGCTTTCTGAGAAACTGCTTAGTGTACTGTTAATTCATCTCACAGAGTGACATCTGTATTTCGTAGATCTCTTTGCTAGCCTTATTTCTGTGGAATCTGAGAACAGATATTTCGGATCCCTTTGAAGACTAGAGGGCCAAAGGAAATATCCTCCAATAACAAAGAGAAAGAATCTTTATGAGAAACTTCTTTGTGTTCTGTGAAATCATCTCACAGAGTTACAGCTTTCCCTTCAAGTAGCCTTTCGCTAAGACAGTTCTTGTGGAATTGGCAAAGTGATATTTGGAAGCCCATAGAAGGCTATAGTGAAAAAGGAAATATCCTCAGATGAAATCTGGAAAGAAGCTTTCTGAGAAACTGCTTAGTTTACTGTTAATTCATCTCACAGAGTTACATCTGTATTTCGTGGATCTCTTTCCTATCCTTATTTCTGTGGAATCAGAGAACAGATATTTCGGATCCCTTTGAAGACTATACGGCCAAAGCAAATATCCTCCGATAACAAAGAGAAAGAATCTTTTTGAGAAACTTCTTTGTGTTCTGTGAAATCATCTCACAGAGTTACAGCTTTCCCCTCAAAAAGCCTTTCGCTAAGACAGCTGTTGTGGAATTGGCAAAGTGATATTTGGAAGCCCATAGAGGGCTATGTTGAAAAAGGAAATATCCTCTGATGAAATCTGGAAAGAAGCATTCTGAGAAACTGCTTAGTGTTCTGTTAATTCATCTCACAGAGATACATCTGTATTTCGTGGATCTCTTTGCTAGCCTTATTTCTGTGGAATCTGAGAACAGATATTTCGGATCCCTTTCAAGACTATACGGCCAAAGGAAATATTCTCCATAACAAAGAGAAAGAAGCTTTCTGAGAAACTTCTTAGTGTTCTGTGAAATCATCTCACAGAGTTACAGCTTTTCCCTCAAGAAGCCGTTCGCTAAGACAGATCTTGTGGAATTGGCAAAGTGATATTTGGAAGCCCATAGAGGGCTATAGTGAAAAGAGAAATATCCTCAGATGAAATCTGGAAAGAAGCTTTCTGAGAATCCGCTTAGTGTTCTGTGACTTCCACTCACAGAATTACATCTGTATTTCGTGGATCTCTTTGCTAGCCTTATTTCTGTGGAATCTGAGAACAGATACTTCGAATCCCTTTGAAGACTATAGGGCCAAAGGAAATATCCTCCGATCACAAAGAGAAAGAAGCTTTCTGAGAGACCTCTTTGAGTTCTGTGAAATTATCTCACAGAGTTACAGCTTTTCCCTCAAGAAGCCTTTCGCTAAGACAGTTCTTGTGGAATTGGCAAAGTGATATTTGGAAGCCCATAGAGGGCTATGGTGAAAAAGGAAATATCCTCAGATGAAATCTGGAGAGAAGCTTTCTGAGAAACTGCTTAGTGTTCTGTTAATTCATCTCACAGTGTTACATCTGTATTTCGTGGATCTCTTTGCTAGCCTTATTTCTGTGGAATCTGAGAACAGATATTTCGGATCCCTTTGAAGACTATAGGGCCAAAGGAAATATCCTCCGATAACAAAGAGAAAGAAGCTTTCTGAGAAACTTCTTTGTGTTCTGTGAAATCATCTCAGAGAGTTACAGCTTTCCCCTCAAGAAGCCTTTCGCTAAGACAGTTCTTGTGGAATTGGCAAAGTGATATTTGGAAGCCCATAGAGGGCTATGGTGAAAAAGGAAATATCCTCAGATGAAATCTGGAAAGAAGCTTTCTGAGAAACTGCTTAGTGTTCTGTTAATTCATCTCACAGAGTTACATCTGTATTTCGTGGATCTCTTTGCTAGCCTTATTTCTGTGGAATCTGAGAATATATATTTCGGATCCCTTTGAAGATTATAAGGCCAAAGGAAATATCCTCCGATAACAAAGAGAAAGAAGCTTTCTGAGAAACTTCTTTGTGTTCTGTGAAATCATCTCAGAGAGTTACAGCTTTCCCCTCAAGAAGCCTTCGCTAAGAGAGTTCTTGTGGAATTGGCAAAGTGATATTTGGAAGCCCATAGAGGGCTATGGTGAAAGGGGAAATATCCTCAGATGATATCTGGAAAGAAGCTTTCTGAGAAACTGCTTAGTGTTCTGTTAATTCATCTCACAGAGTTACATCTGTATTTCGTGGATCTCTTTGCTAGCTTTATTTCTGTGGAATCTGAGAACAGATGTTTCGGATCCCTTTGAAGACTATAGGGCCAAAGGAAATATCCTCCGATAACAAAGAGAAAGAAGCTTTCTGAGAAACTTCTTTGTGTTCTGTGAAATCAAATCACAGAGTTACAGCTTTCCCCTCAAGAAGCCCTTCGCTAAGACAGTTCTTGTGGAATTGGCAAAGTGATATTTGGTAGCCCATAGAAGGCTATAGCGAAAAAGGAAATATCCTCAGATGAAATCTGGAAAGAAGCTTTCTGAGAAACCGATTAGTGTTCTGTGACTTCCACTCACAGAGTTACATCTGCATTTCGTGGATCTCTTTGATAGCCTTATTTCTGTGGAATCTGAGAACAGATATTTCGGATCCGTTTGAAGACTATAGGGCCAAAGGAAATATCCTCCGATAACAAAGAGAAAGAAGCTTTCTGAGAAACTTGTTTGTGTTCTGTGAAATCATCTCACAGAGTTACAGCTTTCCCCTCAAGAAGCCTTTCGCTAAGACAGTTCTTGTGGAATTGTCAAAGTGATATTTGGAAGCCCATAGAGGGCTATGGTGAAAAAGGAAATATCCTCAGATGAAATCTGGAAAGAAGCTTTCTGAGAAACTGCTTAGTGTTCTGTTAATTCATCTCACAGTGTTACATCTGTATTTCGTGGATCTCTTTGCTAGCCTTATTTCTGTGGAATCTGAGAACAGATATTTCGGATCCCTTTGAAGACTATAGGGCCAATGGAAATATCCTCCGATAACAAAGAGAAAGAAGCTTTCTGAGAAACTTCTTTGTGTTCTGTGAAATCATCTCACAGAGTTACAGCTTTCCCCTCAAGAAGCCTTTCGCTAAGACAGTTCTTGTGGAATTGGCAAAGTGATATTTGGAAGCCCATAGAGGGCTTTGGTGAAAAAGGTAGTATCCTCCGATGAAATCTGGAAAGAAGCTTTCTGAGAAACTGCTTAGTGTTCTGTTAATTCATCTCACAGAGTTACATCTGTATTTCGTGGATCTCTTTGCTAGCCTTATTTCTGTGGAATCTGAGAACAGATATTTCGGATCCCTTTGAAGACTATAGGGCCAAAGGAAATATCCCCCGATAACAAAGAGAAA
Organism: Macaca nemestrina; assembly: GCF_043159975.1. NCBI lineage: Eukaryota > Metazoa > Chordata > Mammalia > Primates > Cercopithecidae > Macaca > Macaca nemestrina. The sequence goes on along the minus strand of NC_092127.1, from coordinate 110,662,347 downwards.
GAAGCTTTATGAGAAACTTCTTTGTGTTCTGTGAAATCATCTCACAGAGTTACAGCTTTCCCCTCAAGAAGCCTTTCGCTAAGACAGTTCTTGTGGAATTGGCAAAGTGATATTTGGAAGCCCATAGAGGGCTACGGTGAAAAAGGAAATATCCTCAGATGAAATCAGGAAAGAAGCTTTCTGAGAAACTGCTTAGTGTTCTGTTAATTCATCTCACAGAGTTACATCTGTATTTCGTGGATCTCTTTGCTAGCCTTATTTCTGTGGAATCTGAGAACAGATATTTCGGATCCCTTTGAAGACTATAGGGCCAAAGGAAATATCCTCCGATAACAAAGAGAAAGAAGCTTTCTGAGAAACTTCTTTGTGTTCTGTGAAATCATCTCACAGAGTTACAGCTTTCCCCTCAAGAAGCCTTCGCTAAGACTGTTCTTGTGGAATTGGCCAAGTGATATTTGGAAGCCCATAGAGGGCTATGGTGAAAAAGAAAATATCCTCAGATGAAATCTGGAAAGAAGCTTTCTGAGAAACTGCTTAGGGTTCTGTTAATTCATCTCACAGAGTTACATCTGTATTTCGTGGATCTCTTTGCTAGCCTTATTTCTGTGGAATCTGAGAAGAGATATTTCGGATCCCTTTGAAGACTATAGGGCCAAAGGAAATATCCTCCGATAACAAAGAGAAAGAAGCTTTCTGAGAAACTTCTTTGTGTTCTGTGAAATCAAATCACAGAGTTACAGCTTTCCCCTCAAGAAGCCTTTCGCTAAGACAGTTCTTGTGGAATTGGCAAAGTGATATTTGGAAGCCCATAGAGGGCTATGGTGAAAAAGGAAATATCCTCAGATGAAATCTGGAAAGAAGCTTTCTGAGAAACTGCTTAGTGTTCTGTTAATTCATCTCACAGAGTTACATCTGCATTTCGTGGATCTCTTTGCTAGCCTTATTTCTGTGGAATCTGAGAACAGATATTTCGGATCCCTTTGAAGACTATGGGGCCAAAGGAAATATCCTCCGATAACAAAGAGAAAGAAGCTTTCTGAGAAACTTCTTTGTGTTCTGTGAAATCATCTCACAGAGTTACAGCTTTCCCCTCAAGAAGCCTTTCGCTAAGACAGTTCTTCTGGAATTGGCAAAGTGATATTTGGAAGCCCGTAGAGGACTATGGTGAAAAAGGAAATATCCTTAGATGAAATCTGGAAAGAAGCTTTCGAGAAACTGCTTAGTGTACTGTTAATTCATCTCACAGAGTTACATCTGTATTTCGTGGATCTCTTTGCTAGCCTTATTTCTGTGGAATCTGATAACAGATATTTCGGATCCCTTTGAAGTCTAGAGGGCCAAAGGAAATATCCTCCAATAACAAAGAGAAAGAATCTTAATGAGAAACTTCTTTGTGTTCTGTGAAATCATCTCACAGAGTTACAGCTTTCCCCTCAAGAAGCCTTTTGCTAAGACAGTTCTTGTGGAATTGGCAAAGTGATATTTGGAAGCCCATAGAGGGCTATGGTGAAAAAGGAAATATCCTCAGATGAAATCTGGAAAGAAGCTTTCTGAGAAACTGCTTAGTGTTCTGTTAATTACTCTCACAGAGTGACATCTGTATTTCGTGGATCTCTTTGCTAGCCTTATTTCTGTGGAATCTGAGAACAGATATTTCGGATACCTTTGAAGATTTTAGGGCCAAAGCAAATATCCTCCGATAACAAAGAGAAAGAAGGTTTTTGCGAAACTTCTTTGTGTTCTGTGAAATCATCTCACAGAGTTACAGCTTTCCCCTCAAGAAGCGTTTCGCTAAGACAGTTCTTGTGGAATTGGCAAAGTGATATTTGGAAGCACATAGAAGGCTATAGTGAAAAAGGAAATATCCTCAGATGAAATCTGGAAAGAAGCTTTCTGAGAAACTGCTTAGTGTTCTGTTAATTCATCTCACAGAGTTACATCTGTATTTCGTGGATCTCTTTCCTATCCTTATTTCTGTGGAATCAGAGAACAGATATTTCGGATCCCTTTGAAGACTATACGGCCAAAGCAAATATCCTCCGATAACAAAGAGAAAGAATCTTTTTGAGAAACTTCTTTGTGTTCTGTGAAATCATCTCACAGAGTTACAGCTTTCCCCTCAAAAAGCCTTTCGCTAAGACAGCTGTTGTGGAATTGGCAAAGTGATATTTGGAAGCCCTTAGAGGGCTATAGTGAAAAAGGAAATATCCTCAGATGGAATTTGGAAAGAAGCTTTCTGAGAATCCGCTTAGTGTTCTGTGACTTCCACTCACAGAATTACATCTGTATTTCGTGGATCTCTTTGCTAGCCTTATTTCTGTGGAATCTGAGAACAGATATTTCGGATCCCTTTGAAGACTATAGGGCCAAAGGAAAATCCTCCGATAACAAAGAGAAAGAAGATTTCTGAGAAACTTCTTTGTGTTCTGTGAAATCATCTCAGAGAGTTACAGCTTTCCCCTCAAGAAGCCTTCGCTAAGACAGTTCTTGTGGAATTGGCAAAGTGATATTTGGAAGCCCATAGAGGGCCATGGTGAAAGGGGAAATATCCTCAGATGAAATCTGGAAAGAAGCTTTCTGAGAAACTGCTTAGTGTTCTGTTAATTCATCTCACAGAGTTACATCTGTATTTCGTGGATCTCTTTGCTAGCTTTATTTCTGTGGAATCTGAGAACAGATATTTCGGATCCCTTTGAAGACTATAGGGCCAAAGGAAATATCCTCCAATAACAAAGAGAAAGAAGCTTTCTGAGAAACTTCTTTGTGTTCTGTGAAATCATCTCACAGAGTTACAGCTTTCCCCTCAAGAAGCCTTCGCTAAGACTGTTCTTGTGGAATTGGCAAAGTGATATTTGGAAGCCCATAGAGGGCTATGGTGAAAAAGAAAATATCCTCAGATGAAATCTGGAAAGAAGCTTTCTGAGAAACTGCTTAGGGTTCTGTTAATTCATCTCACAGAGTTACATCTGTATTTCGTGGATCTCTTTGCTAGCCTTATTTCTGTGGAATCTGAGAACAGATATTTCGGATCCCTTTGAAGACTATAGGGCCAAAGGAAATATCCTCCGATAACAAAGAGAAAGAAGTTTTCTGAGAAACTTCTTTGTGTTCTGTGAAATCAAATCACCGAGTTACAGCTTTCCCCTCAAGAAGCCTTTCGCTAAGACAGTTCTTGTGGAATTGGCAAAGTGATATTTGGAAGCCCATAGAAGGCTATAGCGAAAAAGGAAATATCGTCAGATGAAATCTGGAAAGAAGATTTCTGAGAAACCGATTAGTGTTCTGTGACTTCCACTCACAGAGTTACATCTGTATTTCGTGGATCTCTTTGCTAGCCTTATTTCTGTGGAATCTGAGAACAGATATTTCGGATCCCTTTGAAGACTATAGGGCCAAAGGAAATATCCTCTGATAACAAAGAGAAAGAAGCTTTCTGAGAAACTTCTTTGTGTTCTGTGAAATCATCTCACAGAGTTACAGCTTTCCCCTCAAGAAGCCTTTCGCTAAGACAGTTCTTCTGGAATTGGCAAAGTGATATTTGGAAGCCCGTAGAGGACTATGGCGAAAAAGGAAATATCCTTAGATGAAATCTGGAAGGAAGCTTTCTGAGAAACTGCTTAGTGTACTGTTAATTCATCTCACAGAGTTACATCTGTATTTCGTCGATCTCTTTGCTAGCCTTATTTCTGTGGAATCTGAGAACAGATATTTCGGATCCCTTTGAAGACTAGAGGGCCAAAGGAAATATCCTCCAATAACAAAGAGAAAGAATCTTTATGAGAAACTTCTTTGTGTTCTGTGAAATCATCTCACAGAGTTACAGCTTTCCCCTCAAGAAGCCTTTCGCTAAGACAGTTCTTGTGGAATTGGCAAAGTGATATTTGGAAGCCCATAGAGGGCTATGGTGAAAAAGGAAATATCCTCAGATGAAATCTGGAAAGAAGCTTTCTGAGAAACTGCTTAGTGTTCTGTTAATTACTCTCACAGAGTGACATCTGTATTTCGTGGATCTCTTTGCTAGCCTTATTTCTGTGGAATCTGAGAACAGATATTTCGTATCCCTTTGAAGACTTTAGGGCCAAAGGAAATATCCTCCGATAACAAAGAGAAAGAAGGTTTTTGCGAAACTTCTTTGTGTTCTGTGAAATCATCTCACAGAGTTACAGCTTTCCCCTCAAGAAGCCTTTCGCTAAGACAGTTCTTGTGGAATTGGCAAAGTGATATTTGGAAGCCCATAGAAGGCTATAGTGAAAAAGGAAATATCCTCAGATGAAATCTGGAAAGAAGCTTTCTGAGAAACTGCTTAGTTTACTGTTAATTCATCTCACAGAGTTACATCTGTATTTCGTGGATCTGTTTCCTATCCTTATTTCTGTGGAATCAGAGAACAGATATTTCGGATACCTTTGAAGACTATACGGCCAAAGCAAATATCCTCCAATAACAAAGAGAAAGAATCTTTTTGAGAAACTTCTTTGTGTTCTGTGAAATCAATTCACAGAGTTACAGCTTTCCCCTGAAAAAGCCTTTCCCTAAGACAGCTGTTGTGGAATTGGCAAAGTGATATTTGGAAGTCCTTAGAGGGCTATAGTGAAAAAGGAAATATCCTCAGATGAAATTTGGAAAGAAGCTTTCTGAGAATCCGCTTAGTGTTCTGTGACTTCCACTCACAGAATTACATCTGTATTTCGTGGATCTCTTTGCTAGCCTTATTTCTGTGGAATCTGAGAACAGATATTTCGGATCCCTTTGAAGACTATATGGCCAAAGGAAAAATCCTCCGATAACAAAGAGAAAGAAGCTTTCTGAGAAACTTCTTTGTGTTCTGTGAAATCATCTCAGAGAGTTACAGCTTTCCCCTCAAGAAGCCTTCGCTAAGACAGTTCTTGTGGAATTGGCAAAGTGATATTTGGAAGCCCATAGAGGGCCATGGTGAAAGGGAAAATATCCTCAGATGAAATCTGGAAAGAAGCTTTCTGAGAAACTACTTAGTGTACTGTTAATTCATCTCACAGAGTTACACCTGTATTTCGTGGATCTCTTTGCTAGCCTTATTTCTGTGGAATCTGAGAACAGATATTTCGGATCCCTTTGAAGACTAGAGGGCCAAAGGAAATATTATCCAATAACAAAGAGAAAGAATCTTTATGAGAAACTTCTTTGTGTTCTGTGAAATCATCTCACAGAGTTACAGCTTTCCCCTCAAGAAGCCTTTCGCTAAGACAGTTCTTCTGGAATTGGCAAAGTGATATTTGGAAGCCCGTAGAGGACTATGGTGAAAAAGGAAATATCCTTAGATGAAATCTGGAAGGAAGCTTTCTGAGAAACTGCTTAGTGTACTGTTAATTCATCTCACAGAGTTACATCTGTATTTCGTCGATCTCTTTGCTAGCCTTATTTCTGTGGAATCTGAGAACAGATATTTCGGATCCCTTTGAAGACTAGAGGGCCAAAGGAAATATCCTCCAATAACAAAGAGAAAGAATCTTTATGAGAAACTTCTTTGTGTTCTGTGAAATCATCTCACAGAGTTACAGCTTTCCCCTCAAGAAGCCTTTCGATAAGACAGTTCTTGTGGAATTGGCAAAGTGATATTTGGAAGCCCATAGAGGGATATGGTGAAAAAGGAAATATCCTCAGATGAAATCTGGAAAGAAGCTTTCTGAGAAACTGCTTAGTGTTCTGTTAATTACTCTTACAGAGTGACATCTGTATTTCGTGGATCTCTTTGTTAGCCTTATTTCTGTGGAATCTGAGAACAGATATTTCGGATCCCTTTGAAGACTTTAGGGCCAAAGCAAATATCCTCCGATAACAAAGAGAAAGAAGGTTTTTGCGAAACTTCTTTGTGTTCTGTGAAATCATCTCACAGAGTTACAGCTTTCCCCTCAAGAAGCCTTTCGCTAAGACAGTTCTTGTGGAATTGGCAAAGTGATATTTGGAAGCCCATAGAAGGCTATAGTGAAAAAGGAAATATCCTCAGATGAAATCTGGAAAGAAGCTTTCTGAGAAACTGCTTAGTTTACTGTTAATTCATCTCACAGAGTTACATCTGTATTTCGTGGATCTCTTTCCTATCCTTATTTCTGTGGAATCTGAGAACAGATATTTCGGATCCCTTTGAAGACTATACGGCCATAGCAAATATCCTCCGATAACAAAGAGAAAGAATCTTTTTGAGAAACTTCTTTGTGTTCTGTGAAATCATCTCACAGAGTTACAGCTTTCCCCTCAAAAAGCCTTTCGCTAAGACAGCTGTTGTGGAATTGACAAAGTGATATTTGGAAGCCCTTAGAGGGCTATAGTGAAAAAGGAAATATCCTCAGATGAAATTTGGGAAGAAGCTTTCTGAGAATCCGCTTAGTGTTCTGTGACTTCCACTCACAGAATTACATCTGTATTTCGTGGATCTCTTTGCTAGCCTTATTTCTGTGGAATCTGAGAACAGATATTTCGGATCCCTTTGAAGACTATAAGGCCAAAGGAAATATCCTCCGATAACAAAGAGAAAGAAGCTTTCTGAGAAACTTCTTTGTGTTCTGTGAAATCATCTCAGAGAGTTACAGCTTTCCCCTCAAGAAGCCTTCGCTAAGACAGTTCTTGTGGAATTGGCAAAGTGATATTTGGAAGCCCATAGAGGGCCATGGTGAAAGGGGAAATATCCTCAGATGAAATCTGGAAAGAAGCTTTCTGAGAAACTGCTTAGTGTTCTGTTAATTCATCTCACAGAGTTACATCTGTATTTCGTGGATCTCTTTGCTAGCTTTATTTCTGTGGAATCTGAGAACAGATATTTCGGATCCCTTTGAAGACTATAGGGCCAAAGGAAATATCCTCCGATAACAAAGAGAAAGAAGCTTTCTGAGAAACTTCTTTGTGTTCTGTGAAATCATCTCACAGAGTTACACCTTTCACTTCAAGAAGCCTTTCGCTAAGACAGTTCTTGTGGAATTGGCAAAGTGATATTTGGAAGCCCATAGAAGGCTATAGCGAAAAAGGAAATATCCTCAGATGAAATCTGGAAAGAAGCTTTCTGAGAAACCGATTAGTGTTCTGTGACTTCCACACACAGAGTTACATCTGTATTTCGTGGATCTCTTTGCTAGCCTTATTTCTGTGGAATCTGAGAACAGATATTTCGGATCCCTTTGAAGAATATAGGGCCAAAGGAAATATCCTCCGATAACAAAGAGAAAGAAGCTTTCTGAGAAACTTCTTTGTGTTCTGTGAAATCATCTCACAGAGTTACAGCTTTCCCCTCAAGAAGCCTTTCGCTAAGACAGTTCTTGTGGAATTGGCAAAGTGATATTTGGAAGCCCATAGTAGGCTTTAGTGAAAAAGGAAATATCCTCAGATGAAATCTGGAAAGAAGCTTTCTGAGAAACTGCTTAGTGTTCTGTTAATTCATCTCACAGAGATACATCTGTATTTCGTGGATCTCTTTGCTACCTTATTTCTGTGGAATCTGAGAGCAGATATTTCGGATCCCTTTGAAGACTATAAGGCCAAAGGAAATATCCTCCGATAACAAAGAGAAAGAAGCTTTCTGAGAAACTGCTTAGTGTTCTGTTAATTCATCTCACAGAGTTACATCTGTATTTCGTGGATCTCTTTGCTACCTTATTTCTGTGGAATCTGAGAACAGATATTTCGGATCCCTTTGAAGACTAGAGGGCCAAAGGAAATATTATCCAATAACAAAGAGAAAGAATCTTTATGAGAAACTTCTTTGTGTTCTGTGAAATCATCTCACAGAGTTACAGCTTTCTCCTCAAGAAGCCTTTCGCTAAGACAGTTCTTCTGGAATTGGCAAAGTGATATTTGGAAGCCCGTAGAGGACTATGGTGAAAAAGGAAATATCCTTAGATGAAATCTGGAAGGAAGCTTTCTGAGAAACTGCTTAGTGTACTGTTAATTCATCTCACAGAGTTACATCTGTATTTCGTCGATCTCTTTGCTAGCCTTATTTCTGTGGAATCTGAGAACAGATATTTCGGATCCCTTTGAAGACTAGAGGGCCAAAGGAAATATCCTCCAATAACAAAGAGAAAGAATCTTTATGAGAAACTTCTTTGTGTTCTGTGAAATCATCTCACAGAGTTACAGCTTTCCCCTCAAGAAGCCTTTCGATAAGACAGTTCTTGTGGAATTGGCAAAGTGATATTTGGAAGCCCATAGAGGGATATGGTGAAAAAGGAAATATCCTCAGATGAAATCTGGAAAGAAGCTTTCTGAGAAACTGCTTAGTGTTCTGTTAATTACTCTTACAGAGTGACATCTGTATTTCGTGGATCTCTTTGTTAGCCTTATTTCTGTGGAATCTGAGAACAGATATTTCGGATCCCTTTGAAGACTTTAGGGCCAAAGCAAATATCCTCCGATAACAAAGAGAAAGAAGGTTTTTGCGAAACTTCTTTGTGTTCTGTGAAATCATCTCACAGAGTTACAGCTTTCCCCTCAAGAAGCCTTTCGCTAAGACAGTTCTTGTGGAATTGGCAAAGTGATATTTGGAAGCCCATAGAAGGCTATAGTGAAAAAGGAAATATCCTCAGATGAAATCTGGAAAGAAGCTTTCTGAGAAACTGCTTAGTTTACTGTTAATTCATCTCACAGAGTTACATCTGTATTTCGTGGATCTCTTTCCTATCCTTATTTCTGTGGAATCTGAGAACAGATATTTCGGATCCCTTTGAAGACTATACGGCCAAAGCAAATATCCTCCGATAACAAAGAGAAAGAATCTTTTTGAGAAACTTCTTTGTGTTCTGTGAAATCATCTCACAGAGTTACAGCTTTCCCCTCAAAAAGCCTTTCGCTAAGACAGCTGTTGTGGAATTGGCAAAGTGATATTTGGAAGCCCTTAGAGGGCTATAGTGAAAAAGGAAATATCCTCAGATGAAATTTGGGAAGAAGCTTTCTGAGAATCCGCTTAGTGTTCTGTGACTTCCACTCACAGAATTACATCTGTATTTCGTGGATCTCTTTGCTAGCCTTATTTCTGTGGAATCTGAGAACAGATATTTCGGATCCCTTTGAAGACTATAAGGCCAAAGGAAATATCCTCCGATAACAAAGAGAAAGAAGCTTTCTGAGAAACTTCTTTGTGTTCTGTGAAATCATCTCAGAGAGTTACAGCTTTACCCTCAAGAAGCCTTCGCTAAGACAGTTCTTGTGGAATTGGCAAAGTGATATTTGGAAGCCCATAGAGGGCCATGGTGAAAGGGGAAATATCCTCAGATGAAATCTGGAAAGAAGCTTTCTGAGAAACTGCTTAGTGTTCTGTTAATTCATCTCACAGAGTTACATCTGTATTTCGTGGATCTCTTTGCTAGCTTTATTTCTGTGGAATCTGAGAACAGATATTTCGGATCCCTTTGAAGACTATAGGGCCAAAGGAAATATCCTCCGATAACAAAGAGAAAGAAGCTTTCTGAGAAACTTCTTTGTGTTCTGTGAAATCATCTCACAGAGTTACACCTTTCACTTCAAGAAGCCTTTCGCTAAGACAGTTCTTGTGGAATTGGCAAAGTGATATTTGGAAGCCCATAGAAGGCTATAGCGAAAAAGGAAATATCCTCAGATGAAATCTGGAAAGAAGCTTTCTGAGAAACCGATTAGTGTTCTGTGACTTCCACACACAGAGTTACATCTGTATTTCGTGGATCTCTTTGCTAGCCTTATTTCTGTGGAATCTGAGAACAGATATTTCGGATCCCTTTGAAGACTATAGGGCCAAAGTATATATCCTCCGATAACAAAGAGAAAGAAGCTTTCTGAGAAACTTCTTTGTGTTCTGTGAAATCATCTCAGAGAGTTACAGCTTTCCCCTCAAGAAGCCTTCGCTAAGACAGTTCTTTTGGAATTGGCAAAGTGATATTTGGAAGCCCATAGAGGGCCATGATGAAAGGGGAAATATCCTTAGATGAAATCTGGAAAGAAGCTTTCTGAGAAACTGCTTAGTGTTCTGTTAATTCATCTCACAGAGTTACATCTGTATTTCTTGGATCTCTTTGCTAGCTTTATTTCTGTGGAATCTGAGAACAGATATTTCGGATCCCTTTGAAGACTATAGGGCCAAAGGAAATATCCTGCGATAACAAAGAGAAAGAAGGTTTTTGCGAAACTACTTTGTGTTCTGTGAAATCATCTCACAGAGTTACAGCTTTCCCCTCAAGAAGCCTTTCGCTAAGACAGCTGTTGTGGAATTGACAAAGTGATATTTGGAAGCCCTTAGAGGGCTATAGAGAAAAAGGAAATATCCTCAGATGAAATCTGCAAAGAAGCTTTCTGAGAATCCGCTTAGTGTTCTGTGACTTCCACTCACAGTATTACATCTGTATTTCGTGGATCTCTTTGCTAGCCTTATTTCTGTGGAATCTGAGAACAGATATTTCGGATTCCTTTGAAGACTATAAGGCCAAAGGAAATATCCTCCGACAACAAAGAGAAAGAAGCTTTCTGAGAAACTTCTTTGTGTTCTGTGAAATCATCTCACAGAGTTACAGCTTTCCCCTCAATAAGCCTTTCGCTAAGACAGTTCTGGTGGAATTGGCAAAGTGATATTTGGAAGCCCATAGAGGGCTATGGTGAAAAAGGAAATATCCTCTGATGAAATCTGGAAAGAAGCATTCTGAGAAACTGCTTAGTGTTCTGTTAATTCATCTCACAGAGTTACATCTGTATTTCGTGGATCTCTTGGCTAGCCTTATTTCTGTGGAATCTGAGAACAGATTTTTCGGATCCCTTTGAAGACTATAGGGCCAAAGGAAATATCCTCCCATAACAAAGAGAAAGAAGCTTTCTGAGAAACTTCTTTGTGTTCTGTGAAATCATCTCACAGAGTTACAGCTTTTCCCTCAAGAAGCCGTTCCCTAAGACAGTTCTTGTGGAATTGGCAAAGTGATATTTGGAAGCCCATAGAGGGCTATAGTGAAAAAGGAAATATCCTCAGATGAAATCTGGAAAGAAGCTTTCTGAGAATCCGCTTAGGTTTCTGTGACTTCCACTCACAGAATTACATCTGTATTTCGTGGATCTCTTTGGTAGCCTTATTTCTATGGAATCTGAGAACAGATATTTCGGATCCCTTTGAAGACTATAGGGCCAAAGGAAATATCCTCCGATAACAAAGAGAAAGAAGCTTTCTGAGAGACCTCTTTGTGTTCTGTGAAATTATCTCACAGAGTTACTGCTTTTCCCTCAAGAAGCCGTTCGCTAAGACAGTTCTTGTGGAATTGGCAAAGTGATATTTGGAAGCCCATAGAGGGCTATAGTGAAAAAGGAAATATCCTCAGATGAAATCTGGAAAGAAGCTTTCTGAGAATCCGCTTAGTTTTCTGTGACTTCCACTCAAAGAATTACATCTTTATTTCGTGGAACTCTTTGCTAGCCTTATTTCTGTGGAATCTGAGAACAGATATTTCGGATCCCTTTGAAGACTATAGGGCCAAAGGAAATATCCTCCGATAACAAAGAGAAAGAATCTTTCTGAGAGACCTCTTTGTGTTCTGTGAAATTATCTCACAGAGTTACAGCTTTTCCCTCAAGAAGCCTTTCGCTAAGACAGTTCTTGTGGAATTGGCAAAGTGATATTTGGAAGCCCATAGAGGGCTACGGTGAAAAAGGAAATATCCTCAGATGAAATCTGGAAAGAAGCTTTCTGAGAAACTGCTTAGTGTTCTGTTAATTCATCTCACAGAGTTACATCAGTATTTCGTGGATCTCTTTGCTAGCCTTATTTCTGTGGAATCTGAGAACAGATATTTCGGATCCCTTTGAAGACTATTGGGCCAAAGCAAATATCCTCCGATAACAAAGAGAAAGAAGCTTTCTGAGAAACTTCTTTGTGTTCTGTGAAATCATCTCACAGAGTTACAGCTTTCCCCTCAGGAAGCCTTTCGCTAAGACAGTTCTTGTGGAATTGGCAAAGTGATATTTGGAAGCCCCTAGAGGGCTATGGTGAAAAAGGAAATGTCCTCAGATGAAATCTGGAAAGAAGCATTCTGAGAAACTGCTTAGTGTTCAGTTAGTTCATCTCACTGAGTTACACGTGTATTTCGTGGATCTCTTTGCTAGCCTTATTTCTGTGGAATCTGAGAACAGATATTTCGGATCCCTTTGAAGACTATAGGGCCAAAGCAAATATCCTCCGATAACAAAGAGAAAGAAGCTTTCTGAGAAACTTCTTTGTGTTCTGTGAAATCATCTCACAGAGTTGCAGCTTTCCCCTCAAGAAGCCTTTCGCTAAGACACTTCTTGTGGAACTGGCAAAGTCATAAGTGGATGCCCATAGAGGGCTATGGTGAAAAAGGAAATATCCTTAGAGGAAATCTGGAAAGAAGCTTTCTGAGAAACTGCTTAGTGTACTGTTAATTCATCTCACAGAGTTACATCTGTATTTCGTGGATCTCTTTGCTAGCCTTATTTCTGTGGAATCTGAGAACAGATATTTTGGATCCCTTTGAAGACTATAGGGCCAATGGAAATATCCTCCGATAAAAAAGAGAATAATGCTTTCTGAGGAATTACTTTGTTTTCTGTGAAATCATCTCACAGAGTTACAGCTTTCCCCTCAAGAAGCCTTGCGATAAGACACTTCTTGTGGAATTGGCAAAGTGATATTTGGAAGCCCCTAGAGGGCTATGGTGAAAAAGGAAATATCCTCAGATGAAATCTGGAAAGAAGCTTTCTGAGAAACTGCTTAGTGTTCTGTTAATTCATCTCACAGAGTTACATCTGTATTTCGTGGATTTCTTTGCTAGCCTTATTTCTGTGGAATCTGAGAACAGATATTTCGGATCCCTTTGAAGATTAGAGGGCCAAAGGAAATATCCTCAGATGAAATCTGGAAAGAAGCTTTCTGAGAAACTGCTTAGTGTTCTGTTTGTTCATCTCACGGAGTTACATATGTATTTCGTGGATCTCTTTGCTAGCCTTATTTCTGTGGAATCTGAGAACAGATATTTCGGATCCCTTTGAAGACCATAGGGCCAAAGCAAATATCCTCCGATAACAAAGAGAAAGAAGCTTTCTGAGAACGATCTTTGTGTTCTGTGAAATCATCTCACAGAGTTACAGCTTTCCCCTCAAGAATCCTTTCGCTAAGACAGTTCTTGTGGAATTGGCAAAATGATATTTGGAAGCCCATAGAGGGCTATGGTGAAAAAGGAAATATCCTCAGATGAAATCTGGAAAGAAGCTTTCTGAGAAACTGCTTAGTGTTCTCTTAATTCATCTCACAGAGTTACATCTGTATTTCGTGGATCTCTTTGCCAGCCTTATTTCTGTGGAATCTGAGAACAGATATTTCGGATCCCTTTGAAGACTATAAGGCCAAAGGAAATATCCTCCGATAACAAAGAGAAAGAAGCTTTCTGAGAAACTTCTTTGTGTTCTGTGAAATCATCTCAGAGAGTTACAGCTTTCCCCTCAAGAAGCCTTCGCTAAGACAGTTCTTGTGGAATTGGCAAAGTGATATTTGGAAGCCCATAGAGGGCCATGGTGAAAGGGGAAATATCCTTAGATGAAATCTGGAAAGAAGCTTTCTGAGAAACTGCTTAGTGTTCTGTTAATTCATCTCACAGAGTTACATCTGTATTTCGTGGATCTCTTTGCTAGCTTTATTTCTGTGGAATCTGAGAACAGATATTTCGGATCCCTTTGAAGACTATAGGGCCAAAGGAAATATCCTCCGATAACAAAGAGAAAGAAGGTTTTTGCGAAACTTCTTTGTGTTCTGTGAAATCATCTCACAGAGTTACAGCTTTCCCCTCAAGAAGCCTTTCGCTAAGACAGCTGTTGTGGAATTGACAAAGTGATATTTGGAAGCCCTTAGAGGGCTATAGAGAAAAAGGAAATATCCACAGATGAAATCTGCAAAGAAGCTTTCTGAGAATCCGCTTAGTGTTCTGTGACTTCCACTCACAGAATTACATCTGTATTTCGTGGATCTCTTTGCTAGCCTTATTTCTGTGGAATCTGAGAACAGATATTTCGGATCCCTTTGAAGACTATAGGGCCAAAGGAAATATCCTCCGATAACAAAGAGAAAGAAACTTTCTGAGAGACCTCTTTGTGTTCTGTGAAATTATCTCTCAGAGTTACAGCTTTTCCCTCAAGAAGCCTTTCGCTAAGACAGTTCTTGTGGAATTGGCAAAGTGATATTTGGAAGCCCATAGAGGGCTATGGTGAAAAAGGAAATATCCTCAGATGAAAATTGGAAAGAAGCTTTCTGAGAAACTGCTTAGTGTTCTCTTAATTCATCTCACAGAGTTACATCTGTATTTCGTGGATCTCTTTGCTAGCCTTATTTCTGTGGAATCTGAGAACAGATATTTCGGATACCTTTGAAGACTATAAGGCCAAAGGAAATATCCTCCGACAACAAAGAGAAAGAAGCTTTCTGAGAAACTTCTTTGTGTTCTGTGAAATCATCTCACAGAGTTACAGCTTTCCCCTCAATAAGCCTTTCGCTAAGACAGTTCTGGTGGAATTGGCAAAGAGATATTTGAAAGCCCATAGAGGGCTATGGTGAAAAAGGAAATATCCTCTGATGAAATCTGGAAAGAAGCATTCTGAGAAACTGCTTAGTGTTCTGTTAATTCATCTCACAGAGTTACATCTGTATTTCGTGGATCTCTTTGCTAGCCTTATTTCTGTGGAATCTGAGAACAGATATTTCGGATCCCTTTGAAGACTATAGGGCCAAAGGAAATATCCTCCGATAACAAAGAGAAAGAAGCTTTCTGAGAAACTTCTTTGTGTTCTGTGAAATCATCTCACAGAGTTAGAGCTTTCCCCTCAAGAAGCCTTTCGCTAAGACAGTTCTTCTGGAATTGGCAAAGTGATATTTGGAAGCCCGTAGAGGACTATGGTGAAAAAGGAAATATCCTTAGATGAAATCTGGAAAGAAGCTTTCTGAGAAACTGCTTAGTGTTCTGTTAATTCATCTCACAGAGTTACATCTGTATTTCGTCGATCTCTTTGCTAGCCTTATTTCTGTGGAATCTGAGAACAGATATTTCGGATCCCTTTGAACACTAGAGGGCCAAAGGAAATATCCTCCAATAACAAAGAGAAAGAATCTTTATGAGAAACTTCTTTGTGTTCTGTGAAATCATCTCACAGAGTTACAGCTTTCCCCTCAAGAAGTCTTTCGCTAAGACAGTTCTTGTGGAATTGGCAAAGTGATATTTGGAAGCCCATAGAGGGCTATGGTGAAAAAGGAAATATCCTCAGATGAAATCTGGAAAGAAGCTTTCTGAGAAACTGCTTAGTGTTCTGTTAATTACTCTCACAGAGTGACATCTGTATTTCGTGGATCTCTTTGCTAGCCTTATTTCTGTGGAATCTGAGAACAGATATTTCGGATCCCTTTGAAGACTTTAGGGCCAAAGCAAATATCCTCCGATAACAAAGAGAAAGAAGGTTTTTGCGAAACTTCTTTGTGTTCTGTGAAATCATCTCACAGAGTTACAGCTTTCCCCTCAAGAAGCCTTTCGCTAAGACAGTTCTTGTGGAATTGGCAAAGTGATATTTGGAAGCCCATAGAAGGCTATGGTGAAAAAGGAAATATCCTCAGATGAAATCTGGAAAGAAGCTTTCTGAGAAACTGCTTAGTTTACTGTTAATTCATCTCACAGAGTTACATCTGTATTTCGTGGATCTCTTTCCTATCCTTATTTCTGTGGAATCAGAGAACAGATATTTCGGATCCCTTTGAAGACTATACGGCCAAAGCAAATATCCTCCGATAACAAAGAGAAAGAATGTTTTTGAGAAACTTCTTTGTGTTCTGTGAAATCATCTCACAGAGTTACAGCTTTCCCCTCAAAAAGCCTTTCTCTAAGACAGCTGTTGTGGAATTGGCAAAGTGATATTTGGAAGCCCTTAGAGGGCTATAGTGAAAAAGGAAATATCCTCAGATGAAATTTGGAAAGAAGCTTTCTGAGAATCCGCTTAGTGTTCTGTGACTTCCACTCACAGAATTACATCTGTATTTCGTGGATCTCTTTGCTAGCCTTATTTCTGTGGAATCTGAGAACAGATATTTCGGATCCCTTTGAAGACTATATGGCCAAAGGAAAAATCCTCCGATAACAAAGAGAAAGAAGCTTTCTGAGATACTTCTTTGTGTTCTGTGAAATCATCTCAGAGAGTTACAGCTTTCCCCTCAAGAAGCCTTCGCTAAGACAGTTCTTGTGGAATTGGCAAAGTGATATTTGGAAGCCCATAGAGGGCCATGGTGAAAGGGGAAATATCCTCAGATGAAATCTGGAAAGAAGCTTTCTGAGAAACTGCTTAGTGTTCTGTTAATTCATCTCACAGAGTTACATCTGTATTTCGTGGATCTCTTTGCTAGCTTTATTTCTGTGGAATCTGAGAACAGATATTTCGGATCCCTTTGAAGACTATATGGCCAAAGGAAATATCCACCGATAACAAAGAGAAAGAAGCTTTCTGAGAAACTTCTTTGTGTTCTGTGAAATCATCTCACAGAGTTACAGATTTCCCCTCAAGAAGCCTTCGCTAAGACTGTTCTTCTGGAATTGGCAACGTGATATTTGTAAGCCCAAAGAGGGCTATGGTGAAAAAGAAAATATCCTCAGATGAAATCTGGAAAGAAGCTTTCTGAGAAACTGCTTAGGGTTCTGTTAATTCATCTCACAGAGTTACATCTGTATTTCGTGGATCTCTTTGCTAGCCTTATTTCTGTGGAATCTGAGAACAGATATTTCGGATCCCTTTGAAGACTATAGGGCCAAAGGAAATATCCTCCGATAACAAAGAGAAAGAAGCTTTCTGAGAAACTTCTTTGTGTTCTGTGAAATCAAATCACAGAGTTACAGCTTTCCCCTCAAGAAGCCTTTCGCTAAGACAGTTCTTGTGGAATTGGCAAAGTGATATTTGGAAGCCCATAGAAGGCTATAGCGAAAAAGGAAATATCCTCAGATGAAATCTGGAAAGAAGCTTTCTGAGAATCCGCTTAGTGTTCTGTGACTTCCACACACAGAATTACATCTGTATTTCGTGGATCTCTTTGCTAGCCTTATTTCTGTGGAATCTGAGAACAGATATTTCGGATCCCTTTGAAGACTATAGGGCCAAAGGAAATATCCTCCGATAACAAAGAGAAAGAAGCTTTCTGAGAAACTTCTTTGTGTTCTGTGAAATCAAATCACAGAGTTACAGCTTTCCCCTCAAGAAGCCTTTCGCTAAGACAGTTCTTGTGGAATTGGCAAAGTGATATTTGGAAGCCCATAGAAGGCTATAGCGAAAAAGGAAATATCCTCAGATGAAATCTGGAAAGAAGCTTTCTGAGAAACTGCTTAGTGTTCTCTTAATTCATCTCACAGAGTTACATCTGTATTTCGTGGATCTCTTTGCTAGCCTTATTTCTGTGGAATCTGAGAACAGATATTTCGGATCCCTTTGAAGACTATAAGGCCAAAGGAAATATCCTCCGATAACAAAGAGAAAGAAGCTTTCTGAGAAACTTCTTTGTGTTCTGTGAAATCATCTCAGAGAGTTACAGCTTTCCCCTCAAGAAGCCTTCGCTAAGACAGTTCTTGTGGAATTGGCAAAGTGATATTTGGAAGCCCATAGAGGGCCATGTTGAAAGGGGAAATATCCTTAGATGAAATCTGGAAAGAAGCTTTCTGAGAAACTGCTTAGTGTTCTGTTAATTCATCTCACAGAGTTACATCTGTATTTCGTGGATCTCTTTGCTAGCTTTATTTCTGTGGAATCTGAGAACAGATATTTCGGATCCCTTTGAAGACTATAGGGCCAAAGGAAATATCCTGCGATAACAAAGAGAAAGAAGGTTTTTGCGAAACTTCTTTGTGTTCTGTGAAATCATCTCACAGAGTTACAGCTTTCCCCTCAAGAAGCCTTTCGCGAAGACAGCTGTTGTGGAATTGACAAAGTGATATTTGGAAGCCCTTAGAGGGCTATAGAGAAAAAGGAAATATCCTCAGATGAAATCTGCAAAGAAGCTTTCTGAGAATCCGCTTAGTGTTCTGTGACTTCCACTCACAGAATTACATCTGTATTTCGTGGATCTCTTTGCTAGCCTTATTTCTGTGGAATCTGAGAACAGATATTTCGGATCCCTTTGAAGACTATAAGGCCAAAGGAAATATCCTCCGATAACAAAGAGAAAGAAGCTTTCTGAGAAACTTCTTTGTGTTCTGTGAAATCATCTCACAGAGTTACAGCTTTCCCCTCAAGAAGCCTTTCGCTAAGACAGTTCTGGTGGAATTGGCAAAGTGATATTTGGAAGCCCATAGAGGGCTATGGTGAAAAAGGAAATATCCTCTGATGAAATCTGGAAAGAAGCATTCTGAGAAACTGCTTAGTGTTCTGTTAATTCATCTCACAGAGTTACATCTGTATTTCGTGGATCTCTTTGCTAGCCTTATTTCTGTGGAATCTGAGAACAGATATTTCGGATCCCTTTGAAGACTATAGGGCCAAAGGAAATATCCTCCGATAACAAAGAGAAAGAATCTTTCTGAGAGACCTCTTTGTGTTCTGTGAAATTATCTCACAGAGTTACAGCTTTTCCCTCAAGAAGCCTTTCGCTAAGACAGTTCTTGTGGAATTGGCAAAGTGATATTTGGAAGCCCATTGAAGGCTATAGTGAAAAAGGAAATATCCTCAGATGAAATCTGGAAAGAAGCTTTCTGAGAAACTGCTTAGTGTACTGTTAATTCATCTCACAGAGTTACATCTGTATTTCGTGGATCTGTTTCCTATCCTTATTTCTGTGGAATCAGAGAACAGATATTTCGGATCCCTTTGAAGACTATACGGCCAAAGCAAATATCCTCCGATAACAAAGAGAAAGAATCTTTTTGAAAAACTTCTTTGTGTTCTGTGAAATCATCTCACAGAGTTACAGCTTTCCCTTCAAGAAGCCTTTCGCTAAGACAGTTCTTGTGGAATTGGCAAAGTGATATTTAGAAGCCCATAGAGGGCTATGGTGAAAAAGGAAATATCCTCAGATGAAATCTGGAAAGAAGCTTTCTGAGAAACTGCTTAGTGTTCTGTTAATTCATCTCACAGAGTTACATCTGTATTTCGTGGATCTCTTTGCTAGCTTTATTTCTGTGGAATCTGAGAACAGATATTTCGGATCCCTTTGAAGACTATAGGGCCAAAGGAAATATCCTGCGATAACAAAGAGAAAGAAGGTTTTTGCGAAACTTCTTTGTGTTCTGTGAAATCATCTCACAGAGTTACAGCTTTCCCCTCAAGAAGCCTTTCGCGAAGACAGCTGTTGTGGAATTGACAAAGTGATATTTGGAAGCCCTTAGAGGGCTATAGAGAAAAAGGAAATATCCTCAGATGAAATCTGCAAAGAAGCTTTCTGAGAATCCGCTTAGTGTTCTGTGACTTCCACTCACAGAATTACATCTGTATTTCGTGGATCTCTTTGCTAGCCTTATTTCTGTGGAATCTGAGAACAGATATTTCGGATCCCTTTGAAGACTATAAGGCCAAAGGAAATATCCTCCGATAACAAAGAGAAAGAAGCTTTCTGAGAAACTTCTTTGTGTTCTGTGAAATCATCTCACAGAGTTACAGCTTTCCCCTCAAGAAGCCTTTCGCTAAGACAGTTCTGGTGGAATTGGCAAAGTGATATTTGGAAGCCCATAGAGGGCTATGGTGAAAAAGGAAATATCCTCTGATGAAATCTGGAAAGAAGCATTCTGAGAAACTGCTTAGTGTTCTGTTAATTCATCTCACAGAGTTACATCTGTATTTCGTGGATCTCTTTGCTAGCCTTATTTCTGTGGAATCTGAGAACAGATATTTCGGATCCCTTTGAAGACTATAGGGCCAAAGGAAATATCCTCCGATAACAAAGAGAAAGAATCTTTCTGAGAGACCTCTTTGTGTTCTGTGAAATTATCTCACAGAGTTACAGCTTTTCCCTCAAGAAGCCTTTCGCTAAGACAGTTCTTGTGGAATTGGCAAAGTGATATTTGGAAGCCCATTGAAGGCTATAGTGAAAAAGGAAATATCCTCAGATGAAATCTGGAAAGAAGCTTTCTGAGAAACTGCTTAGTGTACTGTTAATTCATCTCACAGAGTTACATCTGTATTTCGTGGATCTGTTTCCTATCCTTATTTCTGTGGAATCAGAGAACAGATATTTCGGATCCCTTTGAAGACTATACGGCCAAAGCAAATATCCTCCGATAACAAAGAGAAAGAATCTTTTTGAAAAACTTCTTTGTGTTCTGTGAAATCATCTCACAGAGTTACAGCTTTCCCTTCAAGAAGCCTTTCGCTAAGACAGTTCTTGTGGAATTGGCAAAGTGATATTTAGAAGCCCATAGAGGGCTATGGTGAAAAAGGAAATATCCTCTGATGAAATCTGGAAAGAAGCATTCTGAGAAACTGCTTAGTGTTCCGTTAATTCATCTAACAGAGATACACCTGTATTTCGTGGATCTCTTTGCTAGCCTTATTTCTGTGGAATCTGAGAACAGATATTTCGGATCCCTTTGAAGACGATACGGCCAAAGGAAATATTCTCCATAACAAAGAGAAAGAAGCTTTCTGAGAAACTTCCTTGTGTTCTGTGAAATCATCTCACAGAGTTACAGCTTTTCCCTCAAGAAGCCGTTCGCTAAGACTGTTCTTGTGGAATTGGCAAAGTGATATTTGGAAGCCCATAGAGGGCTATAGTGCAAAGGGAAATATCCTCAGATGAAATCTGGAAAGAAGCTTTCTGAGAATCCGCTTAGTGTTCTGTGACTTCCACTCACAGAATTACATCTGTATTTCGTGGATCTCTTTGCTAGCCTTATTTCTGTGGAATCTGAGAACAGATATTTCGAATCCCTTTGAAGACTATAGGGCCAAAGGAAATATCCTCCGATCACAAAGAGAAAGAAGCTTTCTGAGAGACCTCTTTGAGTTCTGTGAAATTATCTCACAGAGTTACAGCTTTTCCCTCAAGAAGCCTTTCGCTAAGACAGTTCTTGTGGAATTGGCAAAGTGATATTTGGAAGCCCATAGAGGGCTATGGTGAAAAAGGAAATATCCTCAGATGAAATCTGGAAAGAAGCTTTCTGAGAAACTGCTTAGTGTTCTCTTAATTCATCTCACAGAGTTACATCTGTATTTCGTGGATCTCTTTGCTAGCCTTATTTCTGTGGAATCTGAGAACAGATATTTCGGATCCCTTTGAAGACTATAAGGCCAAAGGAAATATCCTCCGATAACAAAGAGAAAGAAGCTTTCTGAGAAACTTCTTTGTGTTCTGTGAAATCATCTCAGAGAGTTACAGCTTTCCCCTCAAGAAGCCTTCGCTAAGACAGTTCTTGTGGAATTGGCAAAGTGATATTTGGAAGCCCATAGAGGGCCATGGTGAAAGGGGAAATATCCTTAGATGAAATCTGGAAAGAAGCTTTCTGAGAAACTGCTTAGTGTTCTGTTAATTCATCTCACAGAGTTACATCTGTATTTCGTGGATCTCTTTGCTAGCTTTATTTCTGTGGAATCTGAGAACAGATATTTCGGATCCCTTTGAAGACTATAGGGCCAAAGGAAATATCCTGCGATAACAAAGAGAAAGAAGGTTTTTGCGAAACTTCTTTGTGTTCTGTGAATTCATCTCACAGAGTTACAGCTTTCCCCTCAAGAAGCCTTTCGCGAAGACAGCTGTTGTGGAATTGACAAAGTGATATTTGGAAGCCCTTAGAGGGCTATAGAGAAAAAGGAAATATCCTCAGATGAAATCTGCAAAGAAGCTTTCTGAGAATCCGCTTAGTGTTCTGTGACTTCCACTCACAGAATTACATCTGTATTTCGTGGATCTCTTTGCTAGCCTTATTTCTGTGGAATCTGAGAACATATATTTCGGATCCCTTTGAAGACTATAAGGCCAAAGGAAATATCCTCCCATAACAAAGAGAAAGAAGCTTTCTGAGAAACTTCTTTGTGTTCTGTGAAATCATCTCACAGAGTTACAGCTTTCCCCTCAAGAAGCCATTCGCTAAGACAGTTCTGGTGGAATTGGCAAAGTGATATTTGGAAGCCCATAGAGGGCTATGGTGAAAAAGGAAATATCCTCTGATGAAATCTGGAAAGAAGCATTCTGAGAAACTGCTTAGTGTTCTGTTAATTCATCTCACAGAGTTACATCTGTATTTCGTGGATCTCTTTGCTAGCCTTATTTCTGTGGAATCTGAGAACAGATATTTCGGATCCCTTTGAAGACTATAGGGCCAAAGGAAATATCCTCCGATAACAAAGAGAAAGAATCTTTCTGAGAGACCTCTTTGTGTTCTGTGAAATTATCTCACAGAGTTACAGCTTTTCCCTCAAGAAGCCTTTCGCTAAGACAGTTCTTGTGGAATTGGCAAAGTGATATTTGGAAGCCCATTGAAGGCTATAGTGAAAAAGGAAATATCCTCAGATGAAATCTGGAAAGAAGCTTTCTGAGAAACTGCTTAGTGTACTGTTAATTCATCTCACAGAGTTACATCTGTATTTCGTGGATCTGTTTCCTATCCTTATTTCTGTGGAATCAGAGAACAGATATTTCGGATCCCTTTGAAGACTATACGGCCAAAGCAAATATCCTCCGATAACAAAGAGAAAGAATCTTTTTGAAAAACTTCTTTGTGTTCTGTGAAATCATCTCACAGAGTTACAGCTTTCCCTTCAAGAAGCCTTTCGCTAAGACACTTCTTGTGGAATTGGCAAAGTGATATTTAGAAGCCCATAGAGGGCTATGGTGAAAAAGGAAATATCCTCTGATGAAATCTGGAAAGAAGCATTCTGAGAAACTGCTTAGTGTTCCGTTAATTCATCTAACAGAGATACACCTGTATTTCGTGGATCTCTTTGCTAGCCTTATTTCTGTGGAATCTGAGAACAGATATTTCGGATCCCTTTGAAGACGATACGGCCAAAGGAAATATTCTCCATAACAAAGAGAAAGAAGCTTTCTGAGAAACTTCCTTGTGTTCTGTGAAATCATCTCACAGAGTTACAGCTTTTCCCTCAAGAAGCCGTTCGCTAAGACTGTTCTTGTGGAATTGGCAAAGTGATATTTGGAAGCCCATAGAGGGCTATAGTGAAAAGGGAAATATCCTCAGATGAAATCTGGAAAGAAGCTTTCTGAGAATCCGCTTAGTGTTCTGTGACTTCCACTCACAGAATTACATCTGTATTTCGTGGATCTCTTTGCTAGCCTTATTTCTGTGGAATCTGAGAACAGATATTTCGAATCCCTTTGAAGACTATAGGGCCAAAGGAAATATCCTCCGATCACAAAGAGAAAGAAGCTTTCTGAGAGACCTCTTTGAGTTCTGTGAAATTATCTCACAGAGTTACAGCTTTTCCCTCAAGAAGCCTTTCGCTAAGACAGTTCTTGTGGAATTGGCAAAGTGATATTTGGAAGCCCATAGAGGGCTATGGTGAAAAAGGAAATATCCTCAAATGAAATCTGGAAAGAAGCTTTCTGAGAAACTGCTTAGTGTTCTGTTAATTCATCTCACAGAGTTACATCTGTATTTCGTGGATCTCTTTGCTAGCCTTATTTCTGTGGAATCTGAGAACAGATATTTCGGATCCCTTTGAAGACTATAAGGCCAAAGGAAATATCCTCCGATAACAAAGAGAAAGAAGTTTTCTGAGAAACTTCTTTGTGTTCTGTGAAATCATCTCAGAGAGTTACAGCTTTCCCCTCAAGAAGCCTTCGCTAAGACAGTTCTTGTGGAATTGGCAAAGTGATATTTGGAAGCCCATAGAGGGCCATGGTGAAAGGGGAAATATCCTTAGATGAAATCTGGAAAGAAGCTTTCTGAGAAACTGCTTAGTTTTCTGTTAATTCATCTCACAGAGTTACATCTGTATTTCGTGGATCTCTTTGCTAGCCTTATTTCTGTGGAATCTGAGAACAGATATTTCGGATCCCTTTGAAGACTATAGGGCCAAAGGAAATATCCTCCGATAACAAAGAGAAAGAAGCTTTCTGAGAGACCTCTTTGTGTTCTGTGAAATTATCTCACAGAGTTACAGCTTTTCCCTCAAGAAGTCGTTCGCTAAGACAGTTCTTGTGGAATTGGCAAAGTGATATTTGGAAGCCCATAGAGGGCTATAGTGAAAAAGGAAATATCCTCAGATGAAATCTGGAAAGAAGCTTTCTGAGAATCCGCTTAGTTTTCTGTGACTTCCACTCACAGAATTACATCTGTATTTCGTGGATCTCTTTGCTAGCCTTATTTCTGTGGAATCTGAGAACAGATATTTCGGATCCCTTTGAAGACTATAGGGCCAAAGGAAATATCCTCCGATAACAAAGAGAAAGAATCTTTCTGAGAGACCTCTTTGTGTTCTGTGAAATTATCTCACAGAGTTACAGCTTTTCCCTCAAGAAGCCTTTCGCTAAGACAGTTCTTGTGGAATTGGCAAAGTGATATTTGGAAGCCCATAGAGGTCTACGGTGCAAAAAGGAAATATCCTCAGATGAAATCTGGAAAGAAGCTTTCTGAGAAACTGCTTAGTGTTCTGTTAATTCATCTCACAGAGTTACATCTGTATTTCGTGGATCTCTTTGCTAGCTTTATTTCTGTGGAATCTGAGAACAGATATTTCGGATCCCTTTGAAGACTATAGGGCCAAAGGAAATATCCTCCGATAACAAAGAGAAAGAAGCTTTCTGAGAAACTTCTTTGTGTTCTGTGAAATCATCTCAGAGAGTTACAGCTTTCCCCTCAAGAAGCCTTCGCTAAGACAGTTCTTGTGGAATTGGCAAAGTGATATTTGGAAGCCCATAGAGGGCCATGGTGAAAGGGGAAATATCCTTAGATGAAATCTGGAAAGAAGCTTTCTGAGAAACTGCTTAGTGTTCTGTTAATTCATCTCACAGAGTTACATCTGTATTTCGTGGATCTCTTTGCTAGCTTTATTTCTGTGGAATCTGAGAACAGATATTTCGGATCCCTTTGAAGACTATAGGGCCAAAGGAAATATCCTGCGATAACAAAGAGAAAGAAGGTTTTTGCGAAACTTCTTTGTGTTCTGTGAAATCATCTCACAGAGTTACAGCTTTCCCCTCAAGAAGCCTTTCGCGAAGACAGCTGTTGTGGAATTGACAAAGTGATATTTGGAAGCCCTTAGAGGGCTATAGAGAAAAAGGAAATATCCTCAGATGAAATCTGCAAAGAAGCTTTCTGAGAATCCGCTTAGTGTTCTGTGACTTCCACTCACAGAATTACATCTGTATTTCGTGGATCTCTTTGCTAGCCTTATTTCTGTGGAATCTGAGAACAGATATTTCGGATCCCTTTGAAGACTATAAGGCCAAAGGAAATATCCTCCCATAACAAAGAGAAAGAAGCTTTCTGAGAAACTTCTTTGTGTTCTGTGAAATCATCTCACAGAGTTACAGCTTTCCCCTCAAGAAGCCATTCGCTAAGACAGTTCTGGTGGAATTGGCAAAGTGATATTTGGAAGCCCATAGAGGGCTATGGTGAAAAAGGAAATATCCTCTGATGAAATCTGGAAAGAAGAATTCTGAGAAACTGCTTAGTGTTCTGTTAATTCATCTCACAGAGTTACATCTGTATTTCGTGGATCTCTTTGCTAGCCTTATTTCTGTGGAATCTGAGAACAGATATTTCGGATCCCTTTGAAGACTATAGGGCCAAAGGAAATATCCTCCGATAACAAAGAGAAAGAATCTTTCTGAGAGACCTCTTTGTGTTCTGTGAAATTATCTCACAGAGTTACAGCTTTTCCCTCAAGAAGCCTTTCGCTAAGACAGTTCTTGTGGAATTGGCAAAGTGATATTTGGAAGCCCATTGAAGGCTATAGTGAAAAAGGAAATATCCTCAGATGAAATCTGGAAAGAAGCTTTCTGAGAAACTGCTTAGTGTACTGTTAATTCATCTCACAGAGTTACATCTGTATTTCGTGGATCTGTTTCCTATCCTTATTTCTGTGGAATCAGAGAACAGATATTTCGGATCCCTTTGAAGACTATACGGCCAAAGCAAATATCCTCCGATAACAAAGAGAAAGAATCTTTTTGAAAAACTTCTTTGTGTTCTGTGAAATCATCTCACAGAGTTACAGCTTTCCCTTCAAGAAGCCTTTCGCTAAGACAGTTCTTGTGGAATTGGCAAAGTGATATTTAGAAGCCCATAGAGGGCTATGGTGAAAAAGGAAATATCCTCTGAGGAAATCTGGAAAGAAGCATTCTGAGAAACTGCTTAGTGTTCCGTTAATTCATCTAACAGAGATACACCTGTATTTCGTGGATCTCTTTGCTAGCCTTATTTCTGTGGAATCTGAGAACAGATATTTCGGATCCCTTTGAAGACGATACGGCCAAAGGAAATATTCTCCATAACAAAGAGAAAGAAGCTTTCTGAGAAACTTCCTTGTGTTCTGTGAAATCATCTCACAGAGTTACAGCTTTTCCCTCAAGAAGCCGTTCGCTAAGACTGTTCTTGTGGAATTGGCAAAGTGATATTTGGAAGCCCATAGAGGGCTATAGTGAAAAGGGAAATATCCTCAGATGAAATCTGGAAAGAAGCTTTCTGAGAATCCGCTTAGTGTTCTGTGACTTCCACTCACAGAATTACATCTGTATTTCGTGGATCTCTTTGCTAGCCTTATTTCTGTGGAATCTGAGAACAGATATTTCGAATCCCTTTGAAGACTATAGGGCCAAAGGAAATATCCTCCGATCACAAAGAGAAAGAAGCTTTCTGAGAGACCTCTTTGAGTTCTGTGAAATTATCTCACAGAGTTACAGCTTTTCCCTCAAGAAGCCTTTCGCTAAGACAGTTCTTGTGGAATTGGCAAAGTGATATTTGGAAGCCCATAGAGGGCTATGGTGAAAAAGGAAATATCCTCAGATGAAATCTGGAAAGAAGCTTTCTGAGAAACTGCTTAGTGTTCTGTTAATTCATCTCACAGAGTTACATCTGTATTTCGTGGATCTCTTTGCTAGCCTTATTTCTGTGGAATCTGAGAACAGATATTTCGGATCCCTTTGAAGACTATAAGGCCAAAGGAAATATCCTCCGATAACAAAGAGAAAGAAGTTTTCTGAGAAACTTCTTTGTGTTCTGTGAAATCATCTCAGAGAGTTACAGCTTTCCCCTCAAGAAGCCTTCGCTAAGACAGTTCTTGTGGAATTGGCAAAGTGATATTTGGAAGCCCATAGAGGGCCATGGTGAAAGGGGAAATATCCTTAGATGAAATCTGGAAAGAAGCTTTCTGAGAAACTGCTTAGTTTTCTGTTAATTCATCTCACAGAGTTACATCTGTATTTCGTGGATCTCTTTGCTAGCCTTATTTCTGTGGAATCTGAGAACAGATATTTCGGATCCCTTTGAAGACTATAGGGCCAAAGGAAATATCCTCCGATAACAAAGAGAAAGAAGCTTTCTGAGAGACCTCTTTGTGTTCTGTGAAATTATCTCACAGAGTTACAGCTTTTCCCTCAAGAAGTCGTTCGCTAAGACAGTTCTTGTGGAATTGGCAAAGTGATATTTGGAAGCCCATAGAGGGCTATAGTGAAAAAGGAAATATCCTCAGATGAAATCTGGAAAGAAGCTTTCTGAGAATCCGCTTAGTTTTCTGTGACTTCCACTCACAGAATTACATCTGTATTTCGTGGATCTCTTTGCTAGCCTTATTTCTGTGGAATCTGAGAACAGATATTTCGGATCCCTTTGAAGACTATAGGGCCAAAGGAAATATCCTCCGATAACAAAGAGAAAGAATCTTTCTGAGAGACCTCTTTGTGTTCTGTGAAATTATCTCACAGAGTTACAGCTTTTCCCTCAAGAAGCCTTTCGCTAAGACAGTTCTTGTGGAATTGGCAAAGTGATATTTGGAAGCCCATAGAGGTCTACGGTGCAAAAAGGAAATATCCTCAGATGAAATCTGGAAAGAAGCTTTCTGAGAAACTGCTTAGTGTTCTGTTAATTCATCTCACAGAGTTACATCTGTATTTCGTGGATCTCTTTGCTAGCCTTATTTCTGTGGAATCTGAGAACAGATATTTCGGATCCCTTTGAAGACTATAGGGCCAAAGGAAATATCCTCCGATAACAAAGAGAAAGAAGCTTTCTGAGAAACTTCTTTGTGTTCTGTGAAATCATCTCACGGAGGTACAGCTTTTCCCTCAAGAAGCCGTTCGCTAAGACAGTTCTTGTGGATCTGGCAAAGTGATATTTGGAAGCCCATAGAGGGCTATAGTGAAAAAGGAAATATCCTCAGATGAAATCTGGAAAGAAGCTTTCTGAGAAACTGCTTAGTGTTCTGTTAATTCATCTCACAGAGTTACATCGGTATTTCGTGGATCTCTTTGCTAGCCTTATTTCTGTGGAATCTGAGAACAGATATTTCGGATCCCTTTGAAGACTATTGGGCCAAAGCAAATATCCTCCGATAACAAAGAGAAAGAAGCTTTCTGAGAAACTTCTTTGTGTTCTGTGAAATCATCTCACAGAGTTACAGCTTTCCCCTCAAGAAGCCTTTCGCTAAGACACTTCTTGTGGAATTGGCAAAGTCATAAGTGGATGCCCATAGAGGACTATGGTGAAAAAGGAAATATCCTTAGAGTAAATCTGGAAAGAAGCTTTCTGAGAAACAGCTTAGTGTACTGTTAATTCATCTCACAGAGTTACATCTGTATTTCGTGGATCTCTTTGCTAGCCTTATTTCTGTGGAATCTGAGAACAGATATTTCGGATCCCTTTGATGACTATAGGGCCAAAGGAAGTATCCTCCGATAAAAAAGAGAAAAAAGCTTTCTGAGGAATTACTTTGTTTTCTGTGAAATCATCTCACAGAGTTACAGCTTTCCCCTCAAGAAGCCTTGCGATAAGACACTTCTTGTGGAATTGGCAAAGTGATATTTGGAAGCCTCTAGAGGGCTATGGTGAAAAAGGAAATATCCTCAGATGAAATCTGGAAAGAAGCTTTCTGAGAAACTGCTTAGTGTTCTGTTAATTCATCTCACAGAGTTACATCTGTATTTCGTGGATCTCTTTGCTAGCCTTATTTCTGTGGAATCTGAGAACAGATATTTCGGATCCCTTTGAAGATTAGAGGGCCAAAGGAAATATCCTCAGATGAAATCTGGAAAGAAGCTTTCTGAGAAACTGCTTAGTGTTCTGTTCGTTCATCTCACAGAGTTACATCTGTATTTCGTGGATCTCTTTGCTAGCCTTATTTCTGTGGAATCTGAGAACAGATATTTCGGATCCCTTTGAAGACCATACGGCCAAAGCAAATATCCTCCGATAACAAAGAGAAAGAAGCTTTCTGAGAACGTTCTTTGTGTTCTGTGAAATCATCTCACAGAGTTACAGCTTTCCCCTCAAGAAGCCTTTCGCTAAGACAGTTCTTGTGGAATTGGCAAAATGATATTTGGAAGCCCATAGAGGGCTATGGTGAAAAAGGAAATATCCTCAGATGAAATCTGGAAAGAAGCTTTCTGAGAAACTGCTTAGTGTTCTCTTAATTCATCTCACAGAGTTACATCTGTATTTCGTGGATCTCTTTGCTAGCCTTATTTCTGTGGAATCTGAGAACAGATATTTCGGATCCCTTTGAAGAATATAAGGCCAAAGGAAATATCCTCCGATAACAAAGAGAAAGAAGCTTTCTGAGAAACTTCTTTGTGTTCTGTGAAATCATCTCAGAGAGTTACAGCTTTCCCCTCAAGAAGCCTTCGCTAAGACAGTTCTTGAGGAATTGGCAAAGTGATATTTGGAACCCCTAGAGGGCCATGGTGAAAGGGGAAATATCCTTAGATGAAATCTGGAAAGAGGCTTTCTGAGAAACTGCTTAGTGTTCTGTTAATTCATCTCACAGAGTTACATCTGTATTTCGTGGATCTCTTTGCTAGCTTTATTTCTGTGGAATCTGAGAACAGATATTTCGGATCCCTTTGAAGACTATAGGGCCAAAGGAAATATCCTCCGATAACAAAGAGAAAGAAGGTTTTTGCGAAACTTCTTTGTGTTCTGTGAAATCATCTCACAGAGTTACAGCTTTCCCCTCAAGAAGCCTTTCGCTAAGACAGCTGTTGTGGAATTGACAAAGTGATATTTGGAAGCCCTTAGAGGGCTACAGAGAAAAAGGAAATATCCTCAGATGAAATCTGCAAAGAAGCTTTCTGAGAATCCGCTTAGTGTTCTGTGACTTCCACTCACAGAATTACATCTGTATTTCGTGGATCTCTTTGCTAGCCTTATTTCTGTGGAATCTGAGAACAGATATTTCGGATCCCTTTGAAGACTATAGGGCCAAAGGAAATATCCTCCGATAACAAAGAGAAAGAAACTTTCTGAGAGACCTCTTTGTGTTCTGTGGAATTATCTCACAGAGTTACAGCTTTTCCCTCAAGAAGCCTTTCGCTAAGACAGTTCTTGTGGAATTGGCAAAGTGATATTTGGAAGCCCATAGAGGGCTATGGTGAAAAAGGAAATATCCTCAGATGAAATCTGGAAAGAAGCTTTCTGAGAAACTGCTTAGTGTTCTCTTAATTCATCTCACAGAGTTACATCTGTATTTCGTGGATCTCTTTGCTAGCCTTATTTCTGTGGAATCTGAGAACAGATATTTCGGATACCTTTGAAGACTATAAGGCCAAAGGAAATATCCTCCGACAACAAAGAGAAAGAAGCTTTCTGAGAAACTTCTTTGTGTTCTGTGAAATCATCTCACAGAGTTACAGCTTTCCCCTCAAGAAGCCTTTCCCTAAGACAGTTCTGGTGGAATTGGCAAAGTGATATTTGAAAGCCCATAGAGGGCTATGGTGAAAAAGGAAATATCCTCTGATGAAATCTGGAAAGAAGCATTCTGAGAAACTGCTTAGTCTTCTGTTAATTCATCTCACAGAGTTACATCTGTATTTCGTGGATCTCTTTGCTAGCCTTATTTCTGTGGAAACTGAGAACAGATATTTCGGATCCCTTTGAAGACTATAGGGCCAAAGGAAATATCCTCCGATAACAAAGAGAAAGAAGCTTTCTGAGAAACTTCTTTGTGTTCTGTGAAATCATGTCACAGAGTTACAGCTTTTCCCTCCAGAAGCCGTTCCCTAAGAGAGTTCTTGTGGAATTGGCAAAGTGATATTTGGAAGCCCATAGAGGGCTATAGTGAAAAAGGAAATATCCTCCGATGAAATCTGGAAAGAAGCTTTCTGAGAATCCGCTTAGTTTTCTGTGACTTCCACTCACAGAATTAAATCTGTATTTCGTGGATCTCTTTGCTAGCCTTATTTCTGTGGAATCTGAGAACAGATATTTCGGATCCCTTTGAAGACTATAGGGCCAAAGGAAATATCCTCCGATAACAAAGAGAAAGAAGCTTTCTGAGAGACCTCTTTGTGTTCTGTGAAATTATCTCACAGAGTTACAGCTTTTCCCTCAAGAAGCCGTTCGCTAAGACAGTTCTTGTGGAATTGGCAAAGTGATATTTGGAAGCCCATAGAGGGCTATAGTGAAAAAGGAAATATCCTCAGATGAAATCTGGAAAGAAGCTTTCTGAGAATCCGCTTAGTTTTCTGTGACTTCCACTCACAGAATTACATCTGTATTTCGTGGATCTCTTTGCTAGCCTTATTTCTGTGGAATCTGAGAACAGATATTTCGGATCCCTTTGGAGACTATAGGGCCAAAGGAAATATCCTCCGATAACAAAGAGAAAGAATCTTTCTGAGAGACCTCTTTGTGTTCTGTGAAATTATCTCACAGAGTTACAGCTTTTCCCTCAAGAAGCCTTTCTCTAAGACAGTTCTTGTGGAATTGGCAAAGTGATATTTGGAAGCCCATAGAGGGCTACGGTGAAAAAGGAAATATCCTCAGATGAAATCTGGAAAGAAGCTTTCTGAGAAACTGCTTAGTGTTCTGTTAATTCATCTCACAGAATTACATCTGTATTTCGTAGATCTCTTTGCCAGCCTTATTTCTGTGGAATCTGAGAACAGATATTTCGGATCCCTTTGAAGACTATAGGGCCAAAGGAAATATCCTCCGATAACAAAGAGAAAGAAGCTTTCTGAGAAACTTCTTTGTGTTCTGTGAAATCATCTCACAGAGTTACAGCTTTTCCCTCAAGAAGCCGTTCGCTAAGACAGTTCTTGTGGAATTGGCAAAGTGATATTTGGAAGCCCATAGAGGGCTATAGTGAAAAAGGAAATATCCTCAGATGAAATCTGGAAAGAAGCTTTCTGAGAAACTGCTTAGTGTTCTGTTAATTCATCTCACAGAGTTACATCTGTATTTCGTGGATCTCTTTGCTAGCCTTATTTCTGTGGAATCTGAGAACAGATATTTCGGATCCCTTTGAAGACTATTGGGCCAAAGCAAATATCCTCCGATAACAAAGAGAAAGAAGCTTTCTGAGAAACTTCTTTGTGTTCTGTGAAATCATCTCACAGAGTTACAGCTTTCCCCTCAGGAAGCCTTTCGCTAAGACAGTTCTTGTGGAATTGGCAAAGTGATATTTGGAAGCCCCTAGAGGGCTATGGTGAAAAAGGAAATATCCTCAGATGAAATCTGGAAAGAAGCCTTCTGAGAAACTGCTTAGTGTTCTGTTAGTTCATCTCACAGAGTTACACGTGTATTTCGTGGATCTCTTTGCTAGCCTTATTTTGTGGAATCTGAGAACAGATATTTCGGATCCCTTTGAAGACTATAGGGCCAAAGCAAATATCCTCCGATAACAAAGAGAAAGAAGCTTTCTGAGAAACTTCTTTGTGTTCTGTGAAATCATCTCCCAGAGTTGCAGCTTTCCCCTCAAGAAGCCTTTCGCTAAGACACTTCTTGTGGAATTGGCAAAGTCATAAGTGGATGCTCATAGAGGGCTATGGTGAAAAAGGAAATATCCTTAGAGGAAATCTGGAAAGAAGCTTTCTGAGAAACTGCTTAGTGTACTGTTAATTCATCTCACAGAGTTACATCTGTATTTCGTGGATCTCTTTGCTAGCCTTATTTCTGTGGAATCTGAGAACAGATATTTCGGATCCCTTTGAAGACTATAGGGCCAAAGGAAATATCCTCCGATAAAAAAGAGAAAAAAGCTTTCTGAGGAATTACTTTGTTTTCTGTGAAATCATCTCACAGAGTTACAGCTTTCCCCGCAAGAAGCCTTGCGATAAGACACTTCTTGTGGAATTGGCAAAGTGATATTTGGAAGCCCCTATAGGGCTATGGTGAAAAAGGAAATATCCTCAGATGAAATCTGGAAAGAAGCTTTCTGAGAAACTGCTTAGTGTTCTGTTAATTCATCTCACAGAGTTACATCTGTATTTCGTGGATCTCTTTGCTAGCCTTATTTCTGTGGAATCTGAGAACAGATATTTCGGATCCCTTTGAAGATTAGAGGGCCAAAGGAAATATCCTCAGATGAAATCTGGAAAGAAGCTTTCTGAGAAACTTCTTAGTGTTCTGTTCGTTCATCTCACAGAGTTACATCTGTATTTCGTGGATCTCTTTGCTAGCCTTATTTCTGTGGAATCTGAGAACAGATATTTCGGATCCCTTTGAAGACCATAGGGCCAAAGCAAATATCCTCCGATAACAAAGAGAAAGAAGCTTTCTGAGAACGTTCTTTGTGTTCTGTGAAATCATCTCACAGAGTTACAGCTTTCCCCTCAAGAATCCTTTCGCTAAGACAGTTCTTGTGGAATTGGCAAAATGATATTTGGAAGCCCATAGAGGGCTATGGTGAAAAAGGAAATATCCTCAGATGAAATCTGGAAAGAAGCTTTCTGAGAAACTGCTTAGTGTTCTCTTAATTCATCTCACAGAGTTACATCTGTATTTCGTGGATCTCTTTGCTAGCTTTATTTCTGTGGAATCTGAGAACAGATATTTCGGATCCCTTTGAAGACTATAAGGCCACAGGAAATATCCTCCGATAACAAAGAGAAAGAAGCTTTCTGAGAAACTTCTTTGTGTTCTGTGAAATCATCTCAGAGAGTTACAGCTTTCCCCTCAAGAAGCCTTCGCTAAGACAGTTCTAGTGGAATTGGCAAAGTGATATTTGGAAGCCCATAGAGGGCCATGGTGAAAGGGGAAATATCCTTAGATGAAATCTGGAAAGAAGCTTTCTGAGAAACTGCTTAGTGTTCTGTTAATTCATCTCACAGAGTTACATCTGTATTTCGTGGATCTCTTTGCTAGCTTTATTTCTGTGGAATCTGAGAACAGATATTTCGGATCCCTTTGAAGACTATAGGGCCAAAGGAAATATCCTCCGATAACAAAGAGAAAGAAGGTTTTTGCGAAACTTCTTTGTGTTCTGTGAAATCATCTCACAGAGTTACAGCTTTCCCCTCAAGAAGCCTTTCGCTAAGACAGCTGTTGTGGAATTGACAAAGTGATATTTGGAAGCCCTTAGAGGCTATAGAGAAAAAGGAAATATCCTCAGATGAAATCTGCAAAGAAGCTTTCTGAGAATCCGCTTAGTGTTCTGTGACTTCCACTCACAGAATTACATCTGTATTTCGTGGATCTCTTTGCTAGCCTTATTTCTGTGGAATCTGAGAACAGATATTTCGGATCCCTTTGAAGACTATAGGGCCAAAGGAAATATCCTCCGATAACAAAGAGAAAGAAACTTTCTGAGAGACCTCTTTGTGTTCTGTGAAATTATCTCACAGAGTTACAGCTTTTCCCTCAAGAAGCCTTTCGCTAAGACAGTTCTTGTGGAATTGGCAAAGTGATATTTGGAAGCCCATAGAGGGCTATGGTGAAAAAGGAAATATCCTCAGATGAAATCTGGAAAGAAGCTTTCTGAGAAACTGCTTAGTGTTCTCTTAATTCATCTCACAGAGTTACATCTGTATTTCGTGGATCTCTTTGCTAGCCTTATTTCTGTGGAATCTGAGAACAGATATTTCGGATACCTTTGAAGACTATAAGGCCAAAGGAAATATCCTCCGACAACAAAGAGAAAGAAGCTTTCTGAGAAACTTCTTTGTGTTCTGTGAAATCATTTCACAGAGATACAGCTTTCCCCTCAATAAGCCTTTCGCTAAGACAGTTCTGGTGGAATTGGCAAAGTGATATTTGAAAGCCCATAGAGGGCTATGGTGAAAAAGGAAATATCCTCTGATGAAATCTGGAAAGAAGCATTCTGAGAAACTGCTTAGTGTTCTGTTAATTCATCTCACAGAGTTACATCTGTATTTCGTGGATCTCTTTGCTAGCCTTATTTCTGTGGAAACTGAGAACAGATATTTCGGATCCCTTTGAAGACTATAGGGCCAAAGGAAATATCCTCCGATAACAAAGAGAAAGAAGCTTTCTGAGAAACTTCTTTGTGTTCTGTGAAATCATCTCACAGAGTTACAGGTTTTCCCTCAAGAAGCCGTTCCCTAAGACAGTTCTTGTGGAATTGGCAAAGTGATATTTGGAAGCCCATAGAGGGCTATAATGAAAAAGGAAATATCCTCAGATGAAATCTGGAAAGAAGCTTTCTGAGAATCCGCTTAGTTTTCTGTGACTTCCACTCACAGAATTATATCTGTATTTCGAGGATCTCTTTGCTAGCCTTATTTCTGTGGAATCTGAGAACAGATATTTCGGATCCCTTTGAAGACTATAGGGCCAAAGGAAATATCCTCCGATAACAAAGAGAAAGAAGCTTTCTGAGAGACCTCTTTGTGTTCTGTGAAATTATCTCACAGAGTTACAGCTTTTCCCTCAAGAAGCCGTTCGCTAAGACAGTTCTTGTGGAATTGGCAAAGTGATATTTGGAAGCCCATAGAGGGCTATAGTGAAAAAGGAAATATCCTCAGATGAAATATGGAAAGAAGCTTTCTGAGAATCCGCTTAGTTTTCTGTGACTTCCACTCACAGAATTACATCTGTATTTCGTGGATCTCTTTGCTAGCCTTATTTCTGTGGAAACTGAGAACAGATATTTCGGATCCCTTTGAAGACTATAGGGCCAAAGGAAATATCCTCCGATAACAAAGAGAAAGAATCTTTCTGAGAGACCTTTTCGTGTTCTGTGAAATTATCTCACAGAGTTACAGCTTTTCCCTCAAGAAGCCTTTCGCTAAGAGAGTTCTTGTGGAATTGGCAAAGTGATATTTGGAAGCCCATAGAGGGCTACGGTGAAAAAGGAAATATCCTCAGATGAAATCTGGAAAGAAGCTTTCTGAGAAACTGCTTAGTGTTCTGTTAATTCATCTCACAGAATTACATCTGTATTTCGTGGATCTCTTTGCTAGC
This sequence comes from Macaca nemestrina, assembly GCF_043159975.1. NCBI lineage: Eukaryota > Metazoa > Chordata > Mammalia > Primates > Cercopithecidae > Macaca > Macaca nemestrina. The sequence goes on along the minus strand of NC_092127.1, from coordinate 110,626,105 downwards.
CTTATTTCTGTGGAATCTGAGAACAGATATTTCGGATCCCTTTGAAGACTATAGGGCCAAAGGAAATATCCTCCGATAACAAAGAGAAAGAAGCTTTCTGAGAAACTTCTTTGTGTTCTGTGAAATCATCTCACAGAGTTACAGCTTTTCCCTCAAGAAGCCGTTCGCTAAGACAGTTCTTGTGGAATTGGCAAAGTGATATTTGGAAGCCCATAGAGGGCTATAGTGAAAAAGGAAATATCCTCAGATGAAATCTGGAAAGAAGCTTTCTGAGAAACTGCTTAGTGTTCTGTTAATTCATCTCACAGATTTACATCTGTATTTCGTGGATCTCTTTGCTAGCCTTATTTCTGTGGAATCTGAGAACAGATATTTCGGATCCCTTTGAAGACTATTGGGCCAAAGCAAATATCCTCCTATAACAAAGAGAAAGAAGCTTTGTGAGAAACTTCTTTGTGTTCTGTGAAATCATCTCACAGAGTTACAGCTTTCCCCTCAGGAAGCCTTTCGCTAAGACAGTTCTTGTGGAATTGGCAAAGTGATATTTGGAAGCCCCTAGAGGGCTACGGTGAAAAAGGAAATATCCTCAGATGAAATCTGGAAAGAAGCCTTCTGAGAAACTTCTTAGTGTTCTGTTCGTTCATCTCACAGAGTTACATCTGTATTTCGTGGATCTCTTTGCTAGCCTTATTTCTGTGGAATCTGAGAACAGATATTTCGGATCCCTTTGAAGACCATAGGGCCAAAGCAAATATCCTCCGATAACAAAGAGAAAGAAGCTTTCTGAGAACGTTCTTTGTGTTCTGTGAAATCATCTCACAGAGTTACAGCTTTCCCCTCAAGAAGCCTTTCGCTAAGACAGTTCTTGTGGAATTGGCAAAGTGATATTTGGAAGCCCATAGAGGGCTATGGTGAAAAAGGAAATATCCTCAGATGAAATCTGGAAAGAAGCTTTCTGAGAAACTGCTTAGTGTTCTCTTAATTCATCTCACAGAGTTACATCTGTATTTCGTGGATCTCTTTGCTAGCCTTATTTCTGTGGAATCTGAGAACAGATATTTCGGATACCTTTGAAGACTATAAGGCCAAAGGAAATATCCTCCGACAACAAAGAGAAAGAAGCTTTCTGAGAAACTTCTTTGTGTTCTGTGAAATCATCTCACAGAGTTACAGCTTTCCCCTCAAGAAGCCTTTCCCTAAGACAGTTCTGGTGGAATTGGCAAAGTGATATTTGAAAGCCCATAGAGGGCTATGGTGAAAAAGGAAATATCCTCTGATGAAATCTGGAAAGAAGCATTCTGAGAAAATGCTTAGTCTTCTGTTAATTCATCTCACAGAGTTACATCTGTATTTCGTGGATCTCTTTGCTAGCCTTATTTCTGTGGAAACTGAGAACAGATATTTCGGATCCCTTTGAAGACTATAGGGCCAAAGGAAATATCCTCCGATAACAAAGAGAAAGAAGCTTTCTGAGAAACTTCTTTGTGTTCTGTGAAATCATGTCACAGAGTTACAGCTTTTCCCTCCAGAAGCCGTTCCCTAAGACAGTTCTTGTGGAATTGGCAAAGTGATATTTGGAAGCCCATAGAGGGCTATAGTGAAAAAGGAAATATCCTCCGATGAAATCTGGAAAGAAGCTTTCTGAGAAACTGCTTAGTGTTCTGTTAATTCATCTCACAGAGTTACATCGGTATTTCGTGGATCTCTTTGCTAGCCTTATTTCTGTGGAATCTGAGAACAGATATTTCGGATCCCTTTGAAGACTATTGGGCCAAAGCAAATATCCTCCGATAACAAAGAGAAAGAAGCTTTCTGAGAAACTTCTTTGTGTTCTGTGAAATCATCTCACAGAGTTACAGCTTTCCCCTCAGGAAGCCTTTCGCTAAGACAGTTCTTGTGGAATTGGCAAAGTGATATTTGGAAGCCCCTAGAGGGCTATGGTGAAAAAGGAAATATCCTCAGATGAAATCTGGAAAGAAGCCTTAAGAGAAACTGCTTAGTGTTCTGTTAGTTCATCTCACAGAGTTACACGTGTATTTCGTGGATCTCTTTGCTAGCCTTATTTTGTGGAATCTGAGAACAGATATTTCGGATCCCTTTGAAGACTATAGGGCCAAAGCAAATATCCTCCGATAACAAAGAGAAAGAAGCTTTCTGAGAAACTTCTTTGTGTTCTGTGAAATCATCTCCCAGAGTTGCAGCTTTCCCCTCAAGAAGCCTTTCGCTAAGACACTTCTTGTGGAATTGGCAAAGTCATAAGTGGATGCCCATAGAGGGCTATGGTGAAAAAGGAAATATCCTTAGAGGAAATCTGGAAAGAAGCTTTCTGAGAAACTGCTTAGTGTACTGTTAATTCATCTCACAGAGTTACATCTGTATTTCGTGGATCTCTTTGCTAGCCTTATTTCTGTGGAATCTGAGAACAGATATTTCGGATCCCTTTGAAGACTATAGGGCCAAAGGAAATATCCTCCGATAAAAAAGAGAATAATGCTTTCTGAGGAATTACTTTGTTTTCTGTGAAATCATCTCACAGAGTTACAGCTTTCCCCGCAAGAAGCCTTGCGATAAGACACTTCTTGTGGAATTGGCAAAGTGATATTTGGAAGCCCCTATAGGGCTATGGTGAAAAAGGAAATATCCTCAGATGAAATCTGGAAAGAAGCTTTCTGAGAAACTGCTTAGTGTTCTGTTAATTCATCTCACAGAGTTACATCTGTATTTCGTGGATCTCTTTGCTAGCCTTATTTCTGTGGAATCTGAGAACAGATATTTCGGATCCCTTTGAAGATTAGAGGGCCAAAAGAAATATCCTCAGATGAAATCTGGAAAGAAGCTTTCTGAGAAACTTCTTAGTGTTCTGTTCGTTCATCTCACAGAGTTACATCTGTATTTCGTGGATCTCTTTGCTAGCCTTATTTCTGTGGAATCTGAGAACAGATATTTCGGATCCCTTTGAAGACCATAGGGCCAAAGCAAATATCCTCCGATAACAAAGAGAAAGAAGCTTTCTGAGAACGTTCTTTGTGTTCTGTGAAATCATCTCACAGAGTTACAGCTTTCCCCTCAAGAATCCTTTCGCTAAGACAGTTCTTGTGGAATTGGCAAAATGATATTTGGAAGCCCATAGAGGGCTATGGTGAAAAAGGAAATATCCTCAGATGAAATCTGGAAAGAAGCTTTCTGAGAAACTGCTTAGTGTTCTCTTAATTCATCTCACAGAGTTACATCTGTATTTCGTGGATCTCTTTGCTAGCTTTATTTCTGTGGAATCTGAGAACAGATATTTCGGATCCCTTTGAAGACTATAAGGCCACAGGAAATATCCTCCGATAACAAAGAGAAAGAAGCTTTCTGAGAAACTTCTTTGTGTTCTGTGAAATCATCTCAGAGAGTTACAGCTTTCCCCTCAAGAAGCCTTCGCTAAGACAGTTCTAGTGGAATTGGCAAAGTGATATTTGGAAGCCCATAGAGGGCCATGGTGAAAGGGGAAATATCCTTAGATGAAATCTGGAAAGAAGCTTTCTGAGAAACTGCTTAGTGTTCTGTTAATTCATCTCACAGAGTTACATCTGTATTTCGTGGATCTCTTTGCTAGCTTTATTTCTGTGGAATCTGAGAACAGATATTTCGGATCCCTTTGAAGACTATAGGGCCAAAGGAAATATCCTCCGATAACAAAGAGAAAGAAGGTTTTTGCGAAACTTCTTTGTGTTCTGTGAAATCATCTCACAGAGTTACAGCTTTCCCCTCAAGAAGCCTTTCGCTAAGACAGCTGTTGTGGAATTGACAAAGTGATATTTGGAAGCCCTTAGAGGCTATAGAGAAAAAGGAAATATCCTCAGATGAAATCTGCAAAGAAGCTTTCTGAGAATCCGCTTAGTGTTCTGTGACTTCCACTCACAGAATTACATCTGTATTTCGTGGATCTCTTTGCTAGCCTTATTTCTGTGGAATCTGAGAACAGATATTTCGGATCCCTTTGAAGACTATAGGGCCAAAGGAAATATCCTCCGATAACAAAGAGAAAGAAACTTTCTGAGAGACCTCTTTGTGTTCTGTGAAATTATCTCACAGAGTTACAGCTTTTCCCTCAAGAAGCCTTTCGCTAAGACAGTTCTTGTGGAATTGGCAAAGTGATATTTGGAAGCCCATAGAGGGCTATGGTGAAAAAGGAAATATCCTCAGATGAAATCTGGAAAGAAGCTTTCTGAGAAACTGCTTAGTGTTCTCTTAATTCATCTCACAGAGTTACATCTGTATTTCGTGGATCTCTTTGCTAGCCTTATTTCTGTGGAATCTGAGAACAGATATTTCGGATACCTTTGAAGACTATAAGGCCAAAGGAAATATCCTCCGACAACAAAGAGAAAGAAGCTTTCTGAGAAACTTCTTTGTGTTCTGTGAAATCATTTCACAGAGATACAGCTTTCCCCTCAATAAGCCTTTCGCTAAGACAGTTCTGGTGGAATTGGCAAAGTGATATTTGAAAGCCCATAGAGGGCTATGGTGAAAAAGGAAATATCCTCTGATGAAATCTGGAAAGAAGCATTCTGAGAAACTGCTTAGTGTTCTGTTAATTCATCTCACAGAGTTACATCTGTATTTCGTGGATCTCTTTGCTAGCCTTATTTCTGTGGAAACTGAGAACAGATATTTCGGATCCCTTTGAAGACTATAGGGCCAAAGGAAATATCCTCCGATAACAAAGAGAAAGAAGCTTTCTGAGAAATTTCTTTGTGTTCTGTGAAATCATCTCACAGAGTTACAGGTTTTCCCTCAAGAAGCCGTTCCCTAAGACAGTTCTTGTGGAATTGGCAAAGTGATATTTGGAAGCCCATAGAGGGCTATAGTGAAAAAGGAAATATCCTCAGATGAAATCTGGAAAGAAGCTTTCTGAGAATCCGCTTAGTTTTCTGTGACTTCCACTCACAGAATTATATCTGTATTTCGAGGATCTCTTTGCTAGCCTTATTTCTGTGGAATCTGAGAAGAGATATTTCGGATCCCTTTGAAGACTATAGGGCCAAAGGAAATATCCTCCGATAACAAAGAGAAAGAAGCTTTCTGAGAGACCTCTTTGTGTTCTGTGAAATTATCTCACAGAGTTACAGCTTTTCCCTCAAGAAGCCGTTCGCTAAGACAGTTCTTGTGGAATTGGCAAAGTGATATTTGGAAGCCCATAGAGGGCTATAGTGAAAAAGGAAATATCCTCAGATGAAATACGGAAAGAAGCTTTCTGAGAATCCGCTTAGTTTTCTGTGACTTCCACTCACAGAATTACATCTGTATTTCGTGGATCTCTTTGCTAGCCTTATTTCTGTGGAAACTGAGAACAGATATTTCGGATCCCTTTGAAGACTATAGGGCCAAAGGAAATATCCTCCGATAACAAAGAGAAAGAATCTTTCTGAGAGACCTTTTCGTGTTCTGTGAAATTATCTCACAGAGTTACAGCTTTTCCCTCAAGAAGCCTTTCGCTAAGAGAGTTCTTGTGGAATTGGCAAAGTGATATTTGGAAGCCCATAGAGGGCTACGGTGAAAAAGGAAATATCCTCAGATGAAATCTGGAAAGAAGCTTTCTGAGAAACTGCTTAGTGTTCTGTTAATTCATCTCACAGAGTTACATCTGTATTTCGTGGATCTCTTTGCTAGCCTTATTTCTGTGGAATCTGAGAACAGATATTTCGGATCCCTTTGAAGACTATAGGGCCAAAGGAAATATCCTCCGATAACAAAGAGAAAGAAGCTTTCTGAGAAACTTCTTTGTGTTCTGTGAAATCATCTCACAGAGTTACAGCTTTTCCCTCAAGAAGTCGTTCGCTAAGACAGTTCTTGTGGAATTGGCAAAGTGATATTTGGAAGCCCATAGAGGGCTATAGTGAAAAAGGAAATATCCTCAGATGAAATCTGGAAAGAAGCTTTCTGAGAAACTGCTTAGTGTTCTGTTAATTCATCTCACAGATTTACATCGGTATTTCGTGGATCTCTTTGCTAGCCTTATTTCTGTGGAATCTGAGAACAGATATTTCGGATCCCTTTGAAGACTATTGGGCCAAAGCAAATATCCTCCTATAACAAAGAGAAAGAAGCTTTGTGAGAAACTTCTTTGTGTTCTGTGAAATCATCTCACAGAGTTACAGCTTTCCCCTCAGGAAGCCTTTCGCTAAGACAGTTCTTGTGGAATTGGCAAAGTGATATTTGGAAGCCCCTAGAGGGCTACGGTGAAAAAAGAAATATCCTCAGATGAAATCTGGAAAGAAGCCTTCTGAGAAACTTCTTAGTGTTCTGTTCGTTCATCTCACAGAGTTACATCTGTATTTCGTGGATCTCTTTGCTAGCCTTATTTCTGTGGAATCTGAGAACAGATATTTCGGATCCCTTTGAAGACCATAGGGCCAAAGCAAATATCCTCCGATAACAAAGAGAAAGAAGCTTTCTGAGAAACTTCTTTGTGTTCTGTGAAATCATCTCACAGAGTTACAGCTTTCCCCTCAGGAAGCCTTTCGCTAAGACAGTTCTTGTGGAATTGGCAAAGTGATATTTGGAAGCCCCTAGAGGGCTATGGTGAAAAAGGAAATATCCTCAGATGAAATCTGGAAAGAAGCCTTCTGAGAAACTGCTTAGTGTTCTGTTAGTTCATCTCACAGAGTTACACGTGTATTTCGTGGATCTCTTTGCTAGCCTTATTTTGTGTAATCTGAGAACAGATATTTCGGATCCCTTTGAAGACTATAGGGCCAAAGCAAATATCCTCCGATAACAAAGAGAAAGAAGCTTTCTGAGAAACTTCTTTGTGTTCTGTGAAATCATCTCCCAGAGTTGCAGCTTTCCCCTCAAGAAGCCTTTCGCTAAGACACTTCTTGTGGAATTGGCAAAGTCATAAGTGGATGCCCATAGAGGGCTATGGTGAAAAAGGAAATATCCTTAGAGGAAATCTGGAAAGAAGCTTTCTGAGAAACTGCTTAGTGTACTGTTAATTCATCTCACAGAGTTACATCTGTATTTCGTGGATCTCTTTGCTAGCCTTATTTCTGTGGAATCTGAGAACAGATATTTCGGATCCCTTTGAAGACTATAGGGCCAAAGGAAATATCCTCCGATAAAAAAGAGAATAATGCTTTCTGAGGAATTACTTTGTTTTCTGTGAAATCATCTCACAGAGTTACAGCTTTCCCCGCAAGAAGCCTTGCGATAAGACACTTCTTGTGGAATTGGCAAAGTGATATTTGGAAGCCCCTATAGGGCTATGGTGAAAAAGGAAATATCCTCAGATGAAATCTGGAAAGAAGCTTTCTGAGAAACTGCTTAGTGTTCTGTTAATTCATCTCACAGAGTTACATCTGTATTTCGTGGATCTCTTTGCTAGCCTTATTTCTGTGGAATCTGAGAACAGATATTTCGGATCCCTTTGAAGATTAGAGGGCCAAAGGAAATATCCTCAGATGAAATCTGGAAAGAAGCTTTCTGAGAAACTTCTTAGTGTTCTGTTCGTTCATCTCACAGAGTTACATCTGTATTTCGTGGATCTCTTTGCTAGCCTTATTTCTGTGGAATCTGAGAACAGATATTTCGGATCCCTTTGAAGACCATAGGGCCAAAGCAAATATCCTCCGATAACAAAGAGAAAGAAGCTTTCTGAGAACGTTCTTTGTGTTCCGTGAAATCATCTCACAGAGTTACAGCTTTCCCCTCAAGAATCCTTTCGCTAAGACAGTTCTTGTGGAATTGGCAAAATGATATTTGGAAGCCCATAGAGGGCTATGGTGAAAAAGGAAATATCCTCAGATGAAATCTGGAAAGAAGCTTTCTGAGAAACTGCTTAGTGTTCTCTTAATTCATCTCACAGAGTTACATCTGTATTTCGTGGATCTCTTTGCTAGCTTTATTTCTGTGGAATCTGAGAACAGATATTTCGGATCTCTTTGAAGACTATAAGGCCACAGGAAATATCCTCCGATAACAAAGAGAAAGAAGCTTTCTGAGAAACTTCTTTGTGTTCTGTGAAATCATCTCAGAGAGTTACAGCTTTCCCCTCAAGAAGCCTTCGCTAAGACAGTTCTAGTGGAATTGGCAAAGTGATATTTGGAAGCCCATAGAGGGCCATGGTGAAAGGGGAAATATCCTTAGATGAAATCTGGAAAGAAGCTTTCTGAGAAACTGCTTAGTGTTCTGTTAATTCATCTCACAGAGTTACATCTGTATTTCGTGGATCTCTTTGCTAGCTTTATTTCTGTGGAATCTGAGAACAGATATTTCGGATCCCTTTGAAGACTATAGGGCCAAAGGAAATATCCTCCGATAACAAAGAGAAAGAAGGTTTTTGCGAAACTTCTTTGTGTTCTGTGAAATCATCTCACAGAGTTACAGCTTTCCCCTCAAGAAGCCTTTCGCTAAGACAGCTGTTGTGGAATTGACAAAGTGATATTTGGAAGCCCTTAGAGGCTATAGAGAAAAAGGAAATATCCTCAGATGAAATCTGCAAAGAAGCTTTCTGAGAATCCGCTTAGTGTTCTGTGACTTCCACTCACAGAATTACATCTGTATTTCGTGGATCTCTTTGCTAGCCTTATTTCTGTGGAATCTGAGAACAGATATTTCGGATCCCTTTGAAGACTATAGGGCCAAAGGAAATATCCTCCGATAACAAAGAGAAAGAAACTTTCTGAGAGACCTCTTTGTGTTCTGTGAAATTATCTCACAGAGTTACAGCTTTTCCCTCAAGAAGCCTTTCGCTAAGACAGTTCTTGTGGAATTGGCAAAGTGATATTTGGAAGCCCATAGAGGGCTATGGTGAAAAAGGAAATATCCTCAGATGAAATCTGGAAAGAAGCTTTCTGAGAAACTGCTTAGTGTTCTCTTAATTCATCTCACAGAGTTACATCTGTATTTCGTGGATCTCTTTGCTAGCCTTATTTCTGTGGAATCTGAGAACAGATATTTCGGATACCTTTGAAGACTATAAGGCCAAAGGAAATATCCTCCGACAACAAAGAGAAAGAAGCTTTCTGAGAAACTTCTTTGTGTTCTGTGAAATCATTTCACAGAGATACAGCTTTCCCCTCAATAAGCCTTTCGCTAAGACAGTTCTGGTGGAATTGGCAAAGTGATATTTGAAAGCCCATAGAGGGCTATGGTGAAAAAGGAAATATCCTCTGATGAAATCTGGAAAGAAGCATTCTGAGAAACTGCTTAGTGTTCTGTTAATTCATCTCACAGAGTTACATCTGTATTTCGTGGATCTCTTTGCTAGCCTTATTTCTGTGGAAACTGAGAACAGATATTTCGGATCCCTTTGAAGACTATAGGGCCAAAGGAAATATCCTCCGATAACAAAGAGAAAGAAGCTTTCTGAGAAACTTCTTTGTGTTCTGTGAAATCATCTCACAGAGTTACAGGTTTTCCCTCAAGAAGCCGTTCCCTAAGACAGTTCTTGTGGAATTGGCAAAGTGATATTTGGAAGCCCATAGAGGGCTATAGTGAAAAAGGAAATATCCTCAGATGAAATCTGGAAAGAAGCTTTCTGAGAATCCGCTTAGTTTTCTGTGACTTCCACTCACAGAATTATATCTGTATTTCGAGGATCTCTTTGCTAGCCTTATTTCTGTGGAATCTGAGAACAGATATTTCGGATCCCTTTGAAGACTATAGGGCCAAAGGAAATATCCTCCGATAACAAAGAGAAAGAAGCTTTCTGAGAGACCTCTTTGTGTTCTGTGAAATTATCTCACAGAGTTACAGCTTTTCCCTCAAGAAGCCGTTCGCTAAGACAGTTCTTGTGGAATTGGCAAAGTGATATTTGGAAGCCCATAGAGGGCTATAGTGAAAAAGGAAATATCCTCAGATGAAATACGGAAAGAAGCTTTCTGAGAATCCGCTTAGTTTTCTGTGACTTCCACTCACAGAATTACATCTGTATTTCGTGGATCTCTTTGCTAGCCTTATTTCTGTGGAAACTGAGAACAGATATTTCGGATCCCTTTGAAGACTATAGGGCCAAAGGAAATATCCTCCGATAACAAAGAGAAAGAATCTTTCTGAGAGACCTTTTCGTGTTCTGTGAAATTATCTCACAGAGTTACAGCTTTTCCCTCAAGAAGCCTTTCGCTAAGAGAGTTCTTGTGGAATTGGCAAAGTGATATTTGGAAGCCCATAGAGGGCTACGGTGAAAAAGGAAATATCCTCAGATGAAATCTGGAAAGAAGCTTTCTGAGAAACTGCTTAGTGTTCTGTTAATTCATCTCACAGAGTTACATCTGTATTTCGTGGATCTCTTTGCTAGCCTTATTTCTGTGGAATCTGAGAACAGATATTTCGGATCCCTTTGAAGACTATAGGGCCAAAGGAAATATCCTCCGATAACAAAGAGAAAGAAGCTTTCTGAGAAACTTCTTTGTGTTCTGTGAAATCATCTCACAGAGTTACAGCTTTTCCCTCAAGAAGTCGTTCGCTAAGACAGTTCTTGTGGAATTGGCAAAGTGATATTTGGAAGCCCATAGAGGGCTATAGTGAAAAAGGAAATATCCTCAGATGAAATCTGGAAAGAAGCTTTCTGAGAAACTGCTTAGTGTTCTGTTAATTCATCTCACAGATTTACATCGGTATTTCGTGGATCTCTTTGCTAGCCTTATTTCTGTGGAATCTGAGAACAGATATTTCGGATCCCTTTGAAGACTATTGGGCCAAAGCAAATATCCTCCTATAACAAAGAGAAAGAAGCTTTGTGAGAAACTTCTTTGTGTTCTGTGAAATCATCTCACAGAGTTACAGCTTTCCCCTCAGGAAGCCTTTCGCTAAGACAGTTCTTGTGGAATTGGCAAAGTGATATTTGGAAGCCCCTAGAGGGCTACGGTGAAAAAGGAAATATCCTCAGATGAAATCTGGAAAGAAGCCTTCTGAGAAACTTCTTAGTGTTCTGTTCGTTCATCTCACAGAGTTACATCTGTATTTCGTGGATCTCTTTGCTAGCCTTATTTCTGTGGAATCTGAGAACAGATATTTCGGATCCCTTTGAAGACCATAGGGCCAAAGCAAATATCCTCCGATAACAAAGAGAAAGAAGCTTTCTGAGAACGTTCTTTGTGTTCTGTGAAATCATCTCACAGAGTTACAGCTTTCCCCTCAAGAATCCTTTCGCTAAGACAGTTCTTGTGGAATTGGCAAAATGATATTTGGAAGCCCCTAGAGGGCTATACTGAAAAAGGAAATATCCTCAGATGAAATCTGGAAAGAAGCTTTCTGAGAAACTGCTTAGTGTTCTCTTAATTCATATCACAGGGTTACATCTGTATTTCGTGGATCTCTTTGCTAGCCTTATTTCGGTGGAATCTGAGAACAGATATTTCGGATCCGTTTGAAGACTATGGGGCCAAAGGAAATATCCTCCGATAACAAAGAGAAAGAAGCTTTCTGAGAAACTTCTTTGTGTTCTGTGAAATCATCTCACAGAGTTACAGCTTTTCCCTCAAGAAGCCTTTCGCTAAGACAGTTCTTGTGGAATTGGCAACGTGATATTTGGAAGCCCATAGAGGGCTATGGTGAAAAAGGAAATATCCTCAGATGAAATCTGGAAAGAAGCTTTCTGAGAAACTGCTTAGTGTTCTGTTAATTCATCTCACAGAGTTACATCAGTATTTCGTGGATCTCTTTGCTAGCCTTATTTCTGTGGAATCTGAGAACAGATATTTCGGATCCCTTTGAAGACTATAGGGCCAAAGGAAATATCCTCCGATAACAAAGAGAAAGAAGCTTTCTGAGAAACTTATTTGTGTTCTGTGAAATCATCTCACAGAGTTACAGCTTTTCCCTCAAGAAGCCTTTCGCTAAGACTGTTCTTGTGGAATTGGCAACGTGATATTTGGAAGCCCATAGAGGGCTATGGTGAAAAAGGAAATATCCTCAGATGAAATCTGGAAAGAAGCTTTCTGAGAAACTGCTTAGTGTTCTGTTAATTCATCTCACAGAGTTACATCTGTATTTCGTGGATCTCTTTGCTAGCCTTATTTCTGTGGAATCTGAGAACAGATATTTCGGATCCCTTTGAAGACTATAGGGCCAAAGGAAATATCCTCCGATAACAAAGAGAAAGAAGCTTTCTGAGAAACTTCTTTGTGTTCTGTGAAATCATCTCACAGAGTTACAGCTTTCCCCTCAAGAAGCCTTTCGCTAAGACAGTTCTTGTGGAATTGGCCAAGTGATATTTGGAAGCCCATAGACGGCTATGGTGACAAAGGAAATATCCTCAGATGAAATCTGGAAAGAAGCTTTCTGAGAAACTGCTTAGTGTTCTGTTAATTCATCTCACAGAGTTACATCGGTATTTCGTGGATCTTTTTGCTAGCTTTTTTTCTGTGGAATCTGAGAACAGATATTTCGGATCCCTTTGAAGACTATAGGGCCAAAGGAAATATCCTCCGATAACAAAGAGAAAGATGCTTTTTGAGACACTTCTTTGTGTTTTGTGAAATCATCTCACAGAGTTACAGCTTTCCCCCTCAAGAAGCCTTTCGCTAAGACAGTTCTTGTGGAATTGGCCAAGTGATATTTGGAAGCCCATAGAGGGCTATGTTGAAAAAGGAAATATCCTCAGATGAAATCTGGAAAGAAGCTTTCTGAGAATCTGCTTAGTGTTCTGTTAATTCATCTCACAGGGTTACATCTGTATTTCGTGGATCTCTTTGCTAGCCTTATTTCTGTGGAATCTGATAACAGATATTTCGGATCCCTTTGAAGACTATAGGGCCAAAGGAAAAATCCTCCGATAACAAAGAGAAAGAAGCTTTCTGAGAAACTTCTTTGTGTTCTGTAAAATCATCCCAGAGAGTTACAGCTTTCCCCTCAAGAAGCCTTTCGCTAAGACAGTTCTTGTGGAATTGGCAAAGTGATATTTGGAAGCCCATAGAGGGCTATGGTGAAAAAGGAAATATCCTCAGATGAAATCTGGAAAGAAGCTTTCTGAGAAACTGCTTAGTGTTCTGTTAATTCAACTCACAGAGTTACATCTGTATTTCGTGGACGTCTTTGCTAGCTTTATTTCTGTGGAATCTGAGAACAGATATTTCGGATCCCTTTGAAGACTATAGGGCCAAAGGAAATATCCTCCGATAACAAAGAGAAAGAAGCTTTCTGAGAAACTTCTTTGTGTTCTGTGAAATCATCTCACAGAGTTACAGCTTTCCCCTCAAGAAACCTTTCGCTAAGACAGTTCTTGTGGAATTGGCCAAGTGATATTTGGAAGCCCATAGAGGGCTATGATGATAAAGGAAATATCCTCAGATGAAATCTGGAAAGAATCTTTCTGAGAAACTGCTTAGTGTTCTGTTAATTCATCTCACAGAGTTACATCTGTATTTCGTGGATCTCTTTCCTAGCCTTATTTCTGTGGAATCTGAGAACAGATATTTCGGATCCCTTTGAAGACTATAGGGCCAAAGGAAATATCCTCCGATAACAAAGAGAAAGAAGCTTTCAGAGAAACTTCTTTGTGTTCTGTGAAATCATCTCACAGAGTTACAGCTTTCCCCTCAAGAAGCCTTTCGCTAAGACAGTTCTTGTGGAATTGGCAAAGTGATATTTGGAAGCCCATAGAGGGCTATGGTGAAAAAGGAAATATCCTCAGATGAAATCTGGAAAGAAGCTTTCTGAACAATGCTTAGTGTTCTGTTAATTCATCTCACAGAGTTACATCTGTATTTCGTGAATCTCTTTGCTAGCCTTATTTCTGTGGAATCTGAGAACAGATATTTCGGATCCCTTTGAAGACTATAGGGGCAAAGGAAAAATCCTCCGATAACAAAGAGAAAGAAGCTTTCTGAGAAACTTCTTAGTGTTCTGTGAAATCATCTCACAGAGTTACAGCTTTCCCCTCAAGAAGCCTTTCGCTAAGACAGTTCTTGTGGAATTGGCAAAGTGATATTTGGAAGCCCATAGAGGGCCATGGTGAAAAAGGAAATATCCTCAGATGAAATCTGGAAAGAAGCTTTCTGAGAAACTGCTTAGTGTTCTATTAATTCATCTCACAGAGCTACATCTGTATTTCGTGGATCTCCTTCCAACTTTATTTCTGTGGAATTTGAGAACAGATATTTCGGATCCCTTTGAAGACTATAGGGCCAAAGGAAATATCCTCCGATAACAAAGAGAAAGAAGCTTTCTGAGAAACTTCTTTGTGTTCTGTGAAATCATCTCACAGAGTTACAGCTTTTCCCTCAAGAAGCCTTTCGCTAAGACTGTTCTTGTGGAATTGGCAAGGTGATATTTGGAAGCCGATAGAGGGCTATGGTGAAAAAGGAAATATCCTCAGATGAAATCTGGAAAGAAGCTTTCTGAGAAACTGCTTAGTGTTCTGTTAATTCATCTCACAGAGTTACATCTGTATTTCGTGGATCTCTTTGCTAGCCTTATTTCTGTGGAATCTGAGAACAGATATTTCGGATCCCTTTGAAGACTATAGGGCCAAAGGAAATATCCTCCGATAACAAAGAGAAAGAAGCTTTCTGAGAAACTTCTTTGTGTTCTGTGAAATCATCTCACAGAGTTACAGCTTTCCCCTCAAGAAGCCTTTCGCTAAGACAGTTCTTGTGGAATTGGCAAAGTGATATTTGAAAGCCCATAGAGGGCTATGGTGAAAAAGGAAATATCCTCAGATGAAATCTGGAAAGAAGCTTTCTGAGAAATTGCTTAGTGATCTGTTAATTCATCTCACAGAGTTACATCTGTATTTCGTGGATCTCTTTGCTAGCCTTATTTCTGTGGAATCTGAGAACAGATATTTCGGATCCCTTTGAAGACTATAGGGCCAAAGGAAATATCCTCCGATAACAAAGAGAAAGAAGCTTTCTGAGAAACTTCTTTGTGTTCTGTGAAATCATCTCACAGAGTTACAGCTTTCCCCTCAAGAAGCCTTTCGCTAAGAAAGTTCTTGTGGAATTGGCAAAGTGATATTTGGAAGCCCATAGAGGGCTATGGTGAAAAAGGAAATATCCTCAGATGCAATCTGGAAAGAAGATTTCTGAGAAACTGCTTAGTGTTCTGTTAATTCATCTCACAGGGTTACATCTGTATTTCGTGGATCTCTTTGCTAGCCTTATTTCTGTTCAACATGAGAACAGATATTTCGGATCCCTTTGAAGACTATAGGGCCAAAGGAAAAATCCTCCGATAACAAAGAGAAAGAAGCTTTCTGAGAAACTTCTTTGTGTTCTGTAAAATCATCCCAGAGAGTTACAGCTTTCCCCTCAAGAAGCCTTTCGCTAAGACAGTTCTTGTGGAATTGGCAAAGTGATATTTGGAAGCCCATAGAGGGCTATGGTGAAAAAGGAAATATCCTCAGATGAAATCTGGAAAGAAGCTTTCTGAGAAACTGCTTAGTGTTCTGTTAATTCAACTCACAGAGTTACATCTGTATTTCGTGGACGTCTTTGCTAGCTTTATTTCTGTGGAATCTGAGAACAGATATTTCGGATCCCTTTGAAGACTATAGGGCCAAAGGAAATATCCTCCGATAACAAAGAGAAAGAAGCTTTCTGAGAAACTTCTTTGTGTTCTGTGAAATCATCTCACAGAGTTACAGCTTTCCCCTCAAGAAACCTTTCGCTAAGACAGTTCTTGTGGAATTGGCCAAGTGATATTTGGAAGCCCATAGAGGGCTATGATGATAAAGGAAATATCCTCAGATGAAATCTGGAAAGAAGCTTTCTGAGAAACTGCTTAGTGTTCTGTTAATTCATCTCACAGAGTTACATCTGTATTTCGTGGATCTCTTTCCTAGCCTTATTTCTGTGGAATCTGAGAACAGATATTTCGGATCCCTTTGAAGACTATAGGGCCAAAGGAAATATCCTCCGATAACAAAGAGAAAGAAGCTTTCAGAGAAACTTCTTTGTGTTCTGTGAAATCATCTCACAGAGTTACAGCTTTCCCCTCAAGAAGCCTTTCGCTAAGACAGTTCTTGTGGAATTGGCAAAGTGATATTTGGAAGCCCATAGAGGGCTATGGTGAAAAAGGAAATATCCTCAGATGAAATCTGGAAAGAAGCTTTCTGAACAATGCTTAGTGTTCTGTTAATTCATCTCACAGAGTTACATCTGTATTTCGTGAATCTCTTTGCTAGCCTTATTTCTGTGGAATCTGAGAACAGATATTTCGGATCCCTTTGAAGACTATAGGGGCAAAGGAAAAATCCTCCGATAACAAAGAGAAAGAAGCTTTCTGAGAAACTTCTTAGTGTTCTGTGAAATCATCTCACAGAGTTACAGCTTTCCCCTCAAGAAGCCTTTCGCTAAGACAGTTCTTGTGGAATTGGCAAAGTGATATTTGGAAGCCCATAGAGGGCCATGGTGAAAAAGGAAATATCCTCAGATGAAATCTGGAAAGAAGCTTTCTGAGAAACTGCTTAGTGTTCTATTAATTCATCTCACAGAGCTACATCTGTATTTCGTGGATCTCCTTCCAACTTTATTTCTGTGGAATTTGAGAACAGATATTTCGGATCCCTTTGAAGACTATAGGGCCAAAGGAAATATCCTCCGATAACAAAGAGAAAGAAGCTTTCTGAGAAACTTCTTTGTGTTCTGTGAAATCATCTCACAGAGTTACAGCTTTTCCCTCAAGAAGCCTTTCGCTAAGACTGTTCTTGTGGAATTGGCAAGGTGATATTTGGAAGCCGATAGAGGGCTATGGTGAAAAAGGAAATATCCTCAGATGAAATCTGGAAAGAAGCTTTCTGAGAAACTGCTTAGTGTTCTGTTAATTCATCTCACAGAGTTACATCTGTATTTCGTGGATCTCTTTGCTAGCCTTATTTCTGTGGAATCTGAGAACAGATATTTCGGATCCCTTTGAAGACTATAGGGCCAAAGGAAATATCCTCCGATAACAAAGAGAAAGAAGCTTTCTGAGAAACTTCTTTGTGTTCTGTGAAATCATCTCACAGAGTTACAGCTTTCCCCTCAAGAAGCCTTTCGCTAAGACAGTTCTTGTGGAATTGGCAAAGTGATATTTGAAAGCCCATAGAGGGCTATGGTGAAAAAGGAAATATCCTCAGATGAAATCTGGAAAGAAGCTTTCTGAGAAATTGCTTAGTGATCTGTTAATTCATCTCACAGAGTTACATCTGTATTTCGTGGATCTCTTTGCTAGCCTTATTTCTGTGGAATCTGAGAACAGATATTTCGGATCCCTTTGAAGACTATAGGGCCAAAGGAAATATCCTCCGATAACAAAGAGAAAGAAGCTTTCTGAGAAACTTCTTTGTGTTCTGTGAAATCATCTCACAGAGTTACAGCTTTCCCCTCAAGAAGCCTTTCGCTAAGAAAGTTCTTGTGGAATTGGCAAAGTGATATTTGGAAGCCCATAGAGGGCTATGGTGAAAAAGGAAATATCCTCAGATGCAATCTGGAAAGAAGATTTCTGAGAAACTGCTTAGTGTTCTGTTAATTCATCTCACAGGGTTACATCTGTATTTCGTGGATCTCTTTGCTAGCCTTATTTCTGTTCAACATGAGAACAGATATTTCGGATCCCTTTGAAGACTATAGGGCCAAAGGAAAAATCCTCCGATAACAAAGAGAAAGAAGCTTTCTGAGAAACTTCTTTGTGTTCTGTAAAATCATCCCAGAGAGTTACAGCTTTCCCCTCAAGAAGCCTTTCGCTAAGACAGTTCTTGTGGAATTGGCAAAGTGATATTTGGAAGCCCATAGAGGGCTATGGTGAAAAAGGAAATATCCTCAGATGAAATCTGGAAAGAAGCTTTCTGAGAAACTGCTTAGTGTTCTGTTAATTCAACTCACAGAGTTACATCTGTATTTCGTGGACGTCTTTGCTAGCTTTATTTCTGTGGAATCTGAGAACAGATATTTCGGATCCCTTTGAAGACTATAGGGCCAAAGGAAATATCCTCCGATAACAAAGAGAAAGAAGCTTTCTGAGAAACTTCTTTGTGTTCTGTGAAATCATCTCACAGAGTTACAGCTTTCCCCTCAAGAAACCTTTCGCTAAGACAGTTCTTGTGGAATTGGCCAAGTGATATTTGGAAGCCCATAGAGGGCTATGATGATAAAGGAAATATCCTCAGATGAAATCTGGAAAGAAGCTTTCTGAGAAACTGCTTAGTGTTCTGTTAATTCATCTCACAGAGTTACATCTGTATTTCGTGGATCTCTTTCCTAGCCTTATTTCTGTGGAATCTGAGAACAGATATTTCGGATCCCTTTGAAGACTATAGGGCCAAAGGAAATATCCTCCGATAACAAAGAGAAAGAAGCTTTCAGAGAAACTTCTTTGTGTTCTGTGAAATCATCTCACAGAGTTACAGCTTTCCCCTCAAGAAGCCTTTCGCTAAGACAGTTCTTGTGGAATTGGCAAAGTGATATTTGGAAGCCCATAGAGGGCTATGGTGAAAAAGGAAATATCCTCAGATGAAATCTGGAAAGAAGCTTTCTGAACAATGCTTAGTGTTCTGTTAATTCATCTCACAGAGTTACATCTGTATTTCGTGAATCTCTTTGCTAGCCTTATTTCTGTGGAATCTGAGAACAGATATTTCGGATCCCTTTGAAGACTATAGGGGCAAAGGAAAAATCCTCCGATAACAAAGAGAAAGAAGCTTTCTGAGAAACTTCTTAGTGTTCTGTGAAATCATCTCACAGAGTTACAGCTTTCCCCTCAAGAAGCCTTTCGCTAAGACAGTTCTTGTGGAATTGGCAAAGTGATATTTGGAAGCCCATAGAGGGCCATGGTGAAAAAGGAAATATCCTCAGATGAAATCTGGAAAGAAGCTTTCTGAGAAACTGCTTAGTGTTCTATTAATTCATCTCACAGAGCTACATCTGTATTTCGTGGATCTCCTTCCAACTTTATTTCTGTGGAATTTGAGAACAGATATTTCGGATCCCTTTGAAGACTATAGGGCCAAAGGAAATATCCTCCGATAACAAAGAGAAAGAAGCTTTCTGAGAAACTTCTTTGTGTTCTGTGAAATCATCTCACAGAGTTACAGCTTTTCCCTCAAGAAGCCTTTCGCTAAGACTGTTCTTGTGGAATTGGCAAGGTGATATTTGGAAGCCGATAGAGGGCTATGGTGAAAAAGGAAATATCCTCAGATGAAATCTGGAAAGAAGCTTTCTGAGAAACTGCTTAGTGTTCTGTTAATTCATCTCACAGAGTTACATCTGTATTTCGTGGATCTCTTTGCTAGCCTTATTTCTGTGGAATCTGAGAACAGATATTTCGGATCCCTTTGAAGACTATAGGGCCAAAGGAAATATCCTCCGATAACAAAGAGAAAGAAGCTTTCTGAGAAACTTCTTTGTGTTCTGTGAAATCATCTCACAGAGTTACAGCTTTCCCCTCAAGAAGCCTTTCGCTAAGACAGTTCTTGTGGAATTGGCAAAGTGATATTTGAAAGCCCATAGAGGGCTATGGTGAAAAAGGAAATATCCTCAGATGAAATCTGGAAAGAAGCTTTCTGAGAAATTGCTTAGTGATCTGTTAATTCATCTCACAGAGTTACATCTGTATTTCGTGGATCTCTTTGCTAGCCTTATTTCTGTGGAATCTGAGAACAGATATTTCGGATCCCTTTGAAGACTATAGGGCCAAAGGAAATATCCTCCGATAACAAAGAGAAAGAAGCTTTCTGAGAAACTTCTTTGTGTTCTGTGAAATCATCTCACAGAGTTACAGCTTTCCCCTCAAGAAGCCTTTCGCTAAGAAAGTTCTTGTGGAATTGGCAAAGTGATATTTGGAAGCCCATAGAGGGCTATGGTGAAAAAGGAAATATCCTCAGATGCAATCTGGAAAGAAGATTTCTGAGAAACTGCTTAGTGTTCTGTTAATTCATCTCACAGGGTTACATCTGTATTTCGTGGATCTCTTTGCTAGCCTTATTTCTGTTCAACATGAGAACAGATATTTCGGATCCCTTTGAAGACTATAGGGCCAAAGGAAAAATCCTCCGATAACAAAGAGAAAGAAGCTTTCTGAGAAACTTCTTTGTGTTCTGTAAAATCATCCCAGAGAGTTACAGCTTTCCCCTCAAGAAGCCTTTCGCTAAGACAGTTCTTGTGGAATTGGCAAAGTGATATTTGGAAGCCCATAGAGGGCTATGGTGAAAAAGGAAATATCCTCAGATGAAATCTGGAAAGAAGCTTTCTGAGAAACTGCTTAGTGTTCTGTTAATTCAACTCACAGAGTTACATCTGTATTTCGTGGACGTCTTTGCTAGCTTTATTTCTGTGGAATCTGAGAACAGATATTTCGGATCCCTTTGAAGACTATAGGGCCAAAGGAAATATCCTCCGATAACAAAGAGAAAGAAGCTTTCTGAGAAACTTCTTTGTGTTCTGTGAAATCATCTCACAGAGTTACAGCTTTCCCCTCAAGAAACCTTTCGCTAAGACAGTTCTTGTGGAATTGGCCAAGTGATATTTGGAAGCCCATAGAGGGCTATGATGATAAAGGAAATATCCTCAGATGAAATCTGGAAAGAAGCTTTCTGAGAAACTGCTTAGTGTTCTGTTAATTCATCTCACAGAGTTACATCTGTATTTCGTGGATCTCTTTCCTAGCCTTATTTCTGTGGAATCTGAGAACAGATATTTCGGATCCCTTTGAAGACTATAGGGCCAAAGGAAATATCCTCCGATAACAAAGAGAAAGAAGCTTTCTGAGAAACTTCTTTGTGTTCTGTGAAATCATCTCACAGAGTTACAGCTTTCCCCTCAAGAAGCCTTTCGCTAAGACAGTTCTTGTGGAATTGGCAAAGTGATATTTGGAAGCCCATAGAGGGCTATGGTGAAAAAGGAAATATCCTCAGATGAAATCTGGAAAGAAGCTTTCTGAACAATGCTTAGTGTTCTGTTAATTCATCTCACAGAGTTACATCTGTATTTCGTGAATCTCTTTGCTAGCCTTATTTCTGTGGAATCTGAGAACAGATATTTCGGATCCCTTTCAAGACTATAGGGCCAAAGGAAAAATCCTCCGATAACAAATAGAAAGAAGCTTTCTGAGAAACTTCTTTGTGTTCTGTGAAATCATCTCACAGAGTTACAGCTTTCCCCTCAAGAAGCCTTTCGCTAAGACAGTTCTTGTGGAATTGGCAAAGTGATATTTGGAAGCCCATAGAGGGCCATGGTGAAAAAGGAAATATCCTCAGATGAAATCTGGAAAGAAGCTTTCTGAGAAACTGCTTAGTGTTCTATTAATTCATCTCACAGAGCTACATCTGTATTTCGTGGATCTCCTTCCAACTTTATTTCTGTGGAATTTGAGAACAGATATTTCGGATCCCTTTGAAGACTATAGGGCCAAAGGAAATATCCTCCGATAACAAAGAGAAAGAAGCTTTCTGAGAAACTTCTTTGTGTTCTGTGAAATCATCTCACAGAGTTACAGCTTTTCCCTCAAGAAGCCTTTCGCTAAGACTGTTCTTGTGGAATTGGCAAGGTGATATTTGGAAGCCCATAGAGGGCTATGGTGAAAAAGGAAATATCCTCAGATGAAATCTGGAAAGAAGCTTTCTGAGAAACTGCTTAGTGTTCTGTTAATTCATCTCACAGAGTTACATCTGTATTTCGTGGATCTCTTTGCTAGCCTTATTTCTGTGGAATCTGAGAACAGATATTTCGGATCCCTTTGAAGACTATAGGGCCAAAGGAAATATCCTCCGATAACAAAGAGAAAGAAGCTTTCTGAGAAACTTCTTTGTGTTCTGTGAAATCATCTCACAGAGTTACAGCTTTCCCCTCAAGAAGCCTTTCACTAAGACAGTTCTTGTGGAATTGGCAAAGTGATATTTGAAAGCCCATAGAGGGCTATGGTGAAAAAGGAAATATCCTCAGATGAAATCTGGAAAGAAGCTTTCTGAGAAATTGCTTAGTGATCTGTTAATTCATCTCACAGAGTTACATCTGTATTTCGTGGATCTCTTTGCTAGCCTTATTTCTGTGGAATCTGAGAACAGATATTTCGGATCCCTTTGAAGACTATAGGGCCAAAGGAAATATCCTCCGATAACAAAGAGAAAGAAGCTTTCTGAGAAACTTCTTTGTGTTCTGTGAAATCATCTCACAGAGTTACAGCTTTCCCCTCAAGAAGCCTTTCGCTAAGAAAGTTCTTGTGGAATTGGCAAAGTGATATTTGGAAGCCCATAGAGGGCTATGGTGAAAAAGGAAATATCCTCAGATGCAATCTGGAAAGAAGATTTCTGAGAAACTGCTTAGTGTTCTGTTAATTCATCTCACAGGGTTACATCTGTATTTCGTGGATCTCTTTGCTAGCCTTATTTCTGTTCAACATGAGAACAGATATTTCGGATCCCTTTGAAGACTATAGGGCCAAAGGAAAAATCCTCCGATAACAAAGAGAAAGAAGCTTTCTGAGAAACTTCTTTGTGTTCTGTAAAATCATCCCAGAGAGTTACAGCTTTCCCCTCAAGAAGCCTTTCGCTAAGACAGTTCTTGTGGAATTGGCAAAGTGATATTTGGAAGCCCATAGAGGGCTATGGTGAAAAAGGAAATATCCTCAGATGAAATCTGGAAAGAAGCTTTCTGAGAAACTGCTTAGTGTTCTGTTAATTCAACTCACAGAGTTACATCTGTATTTCGTGGACGTCTTTGCTAGCTTTATTTCTGTGGAATCTGAGAACAGATATTTCGGATCCCTTTGAAGACTATAGGGCCAAAGGAAATATCCTCCGATAACAAAGAGAAAGAAGCTTTCTGAGAAACTTCTTTGTGTTCTGTGAAATCATCTCACAGAGTTACAGCTTTCCCCTCAAGAAACCTTTCGCTAAGACAGTTCTTGTGGAATTGGCCAAGTGATATTTGGAAGCCCATAGAGGGCTATGATGATAAAGGAAATATCCTCAGATGAAATCTGGAAAGAAGCTTTCTGAGAAACTGCTTAGTGTTCTGTTAATTCATCTCACAGAGTTACATCTGTATTTCGTGGATCTCTTTCCTAGCCTTATTTCTGTGGAATCTGAGAACAGATATTTCGGATCCCTTTGAAGACTATAGGGCCAAAGGAAATATCCTCCGATAACAAAGAGAAAGAAGCTTTCTGAGAAACTTCTTTGTGTTCTGTGAAATCATCTCACAGAGTTACAGCTTTCCCCTCAAGAAGCCTTTCGCTAAGACAGTTCTTGTGGAATTGGCAAAGTGATATTTGGAAGCCCATAGAGGGCTATGGTGAAAAAGGAAATATCCTCAGATGAAATCTGGAAAGAAGCTTTCTGAACAATGCTTAGTGTTCTGTTAATTCATCTCACAGAGTTACA
Organism: Macaca nemestrina; assembly: GCF_043159975.1. Lineage (NCBI taxonomy): Eukaryota > Metazoa > Chordata > Mammalia > Primates > Cercopithecidae > Macaca > Macaca nemestrina. Next base: position 110,602,824 of record NC_092127.1, on the reverse strand, counting down.
TCTGTATTTCGTGAATCTCTTTGCTAGCCTTATTTCTGTGGAATCTGAGAACAGATATTTCGGATCCCTTTCAAGATTATAGGGCCAAAGGAAAAATCCTCCGATAACAAATAGAAAGAAGCTTTCTGAGAAACTTCTTTGTGTTCTGTGAAATCATCTCACAGAGTTACAGCTTTCCCCTCAAGAAGCCTTTCGCTAAGACAGTTCTTGTGGAATTGGCAAAGTGATATTTGGAAGCCCATAGAGGGCCATGGTGAAAAAGGAAATATCCTCAGATGAAATCTGGAAAGAAGCTTTCTGAGAAACTGCTTAGTGTTCTATTAATTCATCTCACAGAGCTACATCTGTATTTCGTGGATCTCCTTCCAACTTTATTTCTGTGGAATCTGAGAACAGATATTTCGGATCCCTTTGAAGACTATAGGGCCAAAGGAAATATCCTCCGATAACAAAGAGAAAGAAGCTTTCTGAGAAACTTCTTTGTGTTCTGTGAAATCATCTCACAGAGTTACAGCTTTTCCCTCAAGAAGCCTTTCGCTAAGACTGTTCTTGTGGAATTGGCAAGGTGATATTTGGAAGCCCATAGAGGGCTATGGTGAAAAAGGAAATATCCTCCGATGAAATCTGGAAAGAAGCTTTCTGAGAAACTGCTTAGTGTTCTGTTAATTCATCTCACAGAGTTACATCTGTATTTCGTGGATCCCTTTGCTAGCCTTATTTCTGTGGAATCTGAGAACAGATATTTCGGATCCCTTTGAAGACTATAGGGCCAAAGGAAATATCCTCCGATAACAAAGAGACAGAAGCTTTCTGAGAAACTTCTTTGTGTTCTGTGAAATCATCTCACAGAGTTACAGCTTTTACCTCAAGAAGCCTTTCGCTAGACTGTTCTTGTGGAATTGGCAACGTGATATTTGGAAGCCCATAGAGGGCTATGGTGAAAAAGGAAATATCCTCAGATGAAATCTGGAAAGAAGCTTTCTGAGAAACTGCTTAGTGTTCTGTTAATTCATCTCACAGAGTTACATCTGTATTTCGTGGATCTCTTTGCTAGCCTTATTTCTGTGGAATCTGAGAACAGATATTTCGGATCCCTTTGAAGACTATAGGGCCAAAGGAAATATCCTCCGATAACAAAGAGAAAGAAGCTTTCTGAGAAACTTCTTTGTGTTCTGTGAAATCATCTCACAGAGTTACAGCTTTCCTCTCAAGAAGCCTTTCGCTAAGACAGTTCATCTGGAATTGGCAAAGTGATATTTGAAAGCCCATAGAGGGCTATGGTGAAAAAGGAAATATCCTCAGATGAAATCTGGAAAGAAGCTTTCTGAGAAACTGCTTAGTGATCTGTTAATTCATCTCACAGAGTTACATCTGTATTTCGTGGATCTCTTTGCTAGCCTTATTTCTGTGGAATCTGAGAACAGATATTTATGATCCCTTTGAAGACTATAGGGCCAAAGGAAATATCCTCCGATAACAAAGAGAAAGAAGCTTTCTGAGAAACTTCTTTGTGTTCTGTGAAATCATCTCACAGAGTTACAGCTTTCCCCTCAAGAAGCCTTTCGCTAAGACAGTTCTTGTGGAATTGGCAAAGTGAGATTTGGAAGCCCATAGAGGGCCATGGTGAAAAAGGAAATATCCTCAGATGAAATCTGGAAAGAATCTTTCTGAGAAACTGCTTAGTGTTCTGTTAATTCATCTCACAGAGTTACATCTGTATTTCGTGGATCTCTTTGCTAGCCTTATTTCTGTGGAATCTGAGAACAGATATTTCGGATCACTTTGAAGAGTATAGGGCCAAAGGAAATATCCTCTGATAACAAAGAGAAAGAAGCTTTCTGAGAAACTTCTTTGTGTTCTGTGAAATCACCTCAGAGAGTTACAGATTTCCCCTCAAGAAGCCTTTCGCTAAGACAGTTCTTGTGGAATTGGCAAAGTGATATTTGGAAGCCCATAGAGGGCTATGGTGAAAAAGGAAATATCCTCCGATGAAATCTGGAAAGAAGCTTTCTGAGAAACTGCTTAGTGTTCTGTTAATTCATCTCACAGAGTTACATCTGTATTTCGTGGATCTCTTTGCTAGCCTTATTTCTGTGGAATCTGAGAACAGATATTTCGGATAGCTTTGAAGACTATAGGGCCAAAGGAAATATCCTCCGATAACAAAGAGAAAGAAGCTTTCTGAGAAACTTCTTTGTGTTCTGTGAAATCATCTCACAGAGTTAAAGCTTTCCTCTCAAGAAGCCTTTCGCTAAGACAGTTCTTGTGGAATTGGCAAAGTGATATTTGGAAGCCCATAGAGGGCCATGGTGAAAAAGGAAATATCCTCAGATGAAATCTGGAAAGAAGCTTTCTGAGAAACTGCTTAGTGTTCTATTAATTCATCTCACAGAGTTACATCTGTATTTCGTGGATCTCCTTGCTAGCTTTATTTCTGTGGAATCTGAGAACAGATATTTCGGATCCCTTTGAAGACTATAGGGCCAAAGGAAATATCCTCCGATAACAAAGAGAAAGAAGCTTTCTGAGAAACTTCTTTGTGTTCTGTGAAATCATCTCACAGAGTTACAGCTTTTCCCTCAAGAAGCCTTTCGCTAAGACTGTTCTTGTGGAATTGGCAAAGTGATATTTGGAAGCCCATAGAGGGCTATGGTGAAAAAGGAAATATCCTCAGATGAAATCTGGAAAGAAGCTTTCTGAGAAACTGCTTAGTGTTCTGTTAAATCATCTCACAGAATTAGATCTGTATTTCGTGGATCTCTTTGCTAGCCTTATTTCTGTGGAATCTGAGAACAGATATTTCGGAATCCTTTGAAGACTATAGGGCCAAAGGAAATATCCTCCGATAACAAAGAGAAAGAAGATTTCTGAGAAACTTCTTTGTGTTCTGTGAAATCATCTCACAGATTTACAGCTTTCCCCTCAAGAAGCCTTTCGCTAAGACAGTTCTTGTGGAATTGGCAAAGTGATATTTGAAAGCCCATAGAGGGCTATGGTGAAAAAGGAAATATCCTCAGATGAAATCTGGAAAGAAGCTTTCTGAGAAAATGCTTAGTGTTCTGTTAATTCATCTCACAGAGTTACATCTGTATTTCGTGGATCTCTTTGCTAGCCTTATTTCTGTGGAATCTGAGAACAGATATTTCGGATCCCTTTGAAGACTATAGGGCCAAAGGAAATATCCTCCGATAACAAAGAGAAAGAAGCTTTCTGAGAAACTTCTTTGTGTTCTGTGAAATCATCTCACAGAGTTACAGCTTTCCCCTCAAGAAGCCTTTCGCTAAGACAGTTCTTGTGGAATTGGCAAAGTGATATTTGGAAGCCCATGGAGGGCTATGGTGAAAAAGGAAATATCCTCAGATGAAATCTGGAAAGAAGCTTTCTGAGAAACTGCTTAGTGTTCTGTTAATTCATCTCACAGAGTTACATCTGTATTTCGTGGATCTCTTTGTTAGCCTTATTTCTGTGGAATCTGAGAACAGATATGTCGGATCCCTTTGAAGACTATAGGGCCAAAGGAAAAATCCTCCGATAACAAAGAGAAAGAAGCTTTCTGAGAAACTTCTTTGTGTTCTGTGAAATCATCTCAGAGAGTTACAGCTTTCCCCTAAAGAAGCCTTTCGCTAAGACAGTTCTTGTGGAATTGGCAAAGTGATATTTGGAAGCCCATAAAGGGCCATGGTGAAAAAGGAAATATCCTCAAATGAAATCTGGAAAGAAGCTTTCTGAGAAACTGCTTAGTGTTCCTTTAATTCATCTCACAGAGTTACATCTGTATTTCGTGGATCTCTTTGCTAGCTTTATTTCTGTGGAATCTGAGAACAGATATTTCGGATCCCTTTGAAGACTATAGGGCCAAAGGAAATATCCTCCGATAACAAAGAGAAAGAAGCTTTCTGAGAAACTTCTTTGTGTTCTGTGAAATCATCTCACAGAGTTACAGCTTTCTCCTCAAGAAGCCTTTCGCTAAGACAGTTCTTGTGGAATTGGCAAAGTCATATTTGAAAGCCCATAGAGGGCTATGGTGAAAAACGAAATATCCTCAGATGAAATCTGTAAAGAAGCTTTCTGAGAAACTGCTTAGTGTTCTGTTAATTCATCTCACAGAGTTACATCTGTATTTCGTGGATCTCTTTGCTAGCTTTATTTCTGTGTAATCTGAGAACAGATATTTCGGATCCCTTTGAAGACTATAGGGCCAAAGGCAATATCCTCCGATAACAAAGAGAAAGAAGCTTTCTGAGAAACTTCTTTGTGTTCTGTGAAATCATCTCACAGAGTTACAGCTTTCCCCTCAAGAAGCCTTTCGCTAAGACAGTTCTTGTGGAATTGGCAAAGTGATATTTGGAAGCCCATAGAGGGCTATGGTGAAAAAGGAAATATCCTCCGATGAAATCTGGAAAGAAGCTTTCTGATAAACTGCTTAGTGTTCTGTTAATTCATCTCACAGATTTACATCTGTATTTCGTGGATCTCTTTGCTAGCCTTATTTCTGTGGAATCTGAGAACAGATATTTCGGATCACTTTGAAGAATATAGGGCCAAAGGAAATATCCTCCGATAACAAAGAGAAAGAAGCTTTCTGAGAAACTTCTTTGTGTTCTGTGAAATCATCTCACAGAGTTACAGCTTTCCCCCTCAAGAAGCCTTTCGCTAAGACAGTTCTTGTGGAATTGGCAAAGTGATATTTGGAAGCCCATAGAGGGCTATGGTGAAAAAGGAAATATCCTCAGATGAAATCTGGAAAGAAGCTTTCTGAGAAACTGCTTAGTGTTCTGTTAATTCATCTCACAGAGTTACATCTGTATTTCGTGGATCTCTTTGCTAGCCTTATTTCTGTGGAATCTGAGAACAGATATTTCGGAATCCTTTGAAGATTATAGGGCCAAAGGAAATATCCTCCGATAACAAAGAGAAAGAAGCTTTCTTAGAAACTTCTTTGTGTTCTGTGAAATCATCTCACAGAGTTACAGCTTTCCCCTCAAGAAGCCTTTCGCTAAGACAGTTCTTGTGGAATTGGCAAAGTGATATTTGAAAGCCCATAGAGGGCTATGGTGAAAAAGGAAATATCCTCAGATGAAATCTGGAAAGAAGCTTTCTGAGAAAATGCTTAGTGTTCTGTTAATTCATCTCACAGAGTTACATCTGTATTTCGTGGATCTCTTTGCTAGCCTTATTTCTGTGGAATCTGAGAACAGATATTTCGGATCCCTTTGAAGACTATAGGGCCAAAGGAAATATCCTCCGATAACAAAGAGAAAGAAGCTTTCTGAGAAACTTCTTTGTGTTCTGTGAAATCATCTCACAGAGTTACAGCTTTCCCTTCAAGAAGCCTTTCGCTAAGACAGTTCTTGTGGAATTGGCAAAGTGATATTTGGAAGCCCATGGAGGGCTACGGTGAAAAAGGAAATATCCTCAGATGAAATCTGGAAAGAAGCTTTCTGAGAAACTGCTTAGTGTTCTGTTAATTCATCTCACAGAGTTACATCTGTATTTCGTGGATCTCTTTGTTAGCCTTATTTCTGTGGAATCTGAGAACAGATATGTCGGATCCCTTTGAAGACTATAGGGCCAAAGGAAAAATCCTCCGATAACAAAGAGAAAGAAGCTTTCTGAGAAACTTCTTTGTGTTCTGTGAAATCATCTCAGAGAGTTACAGCTTTCCCCTAAAGAAGCCTTTCGCTAAGACAGTTCTTGTGGAATTGGCAAAGTGATATTTGGAAGCCCATAAAGGGCCATGGTGAAAAAGGAAATATCCTCAAATGAAACCTGGAAAGAAGCTTTCTGAGAAACTGCTTAGTGTTCCTTTAATTCATCTCACAGAGTTACATCTGTATTTCGTGGATCTCTTTGCTAGCTTTATTTCTGTGGAATCTGAGAACAGATATTTCGGATCCCTTTGAAGACTATAGGGCCAAAGGAAATATCCTCCGATAACAAAGAGAAAGAAGCTTTCTGAGAAACTTCTTTGTGTTCTGTGAAATCATCTCACAGAGTTACAGCTTTCTCCTCAAGAAGCCTTTCGCTAAGACAGTTCTTGTGGAATTGGCAAAGTCATATTTGAAAGCCCATAGAGGGCTATGGTGAAAAAGGAAATATCCTCAGATGAAATCTGGAAAGAAGCTTTCTGAGAAACTGCTTAGTGTTCTGTTAATTCATCTCACAGAGTTACATCTGTATTTCGTGGATCTCTTTGCTAGCTTTATTTCTGTGTAATCTGAGAACAGATATTTCGGATCCCTTTGAAGACTATAGGGCCAAAGGCAATATCCTCCGATAACAAAGAGAAAGAAGCTTTCTGAGAAACTTCTTTGTGTTCTGTGAAATCATCTCACAGAGTTACAGCTTTCCCCTCAAGAAGCCTTTCGCTAAGACAGTTCTTGTGGAATTGGCAAAGTGATATTTGGAAGCCCATAGAGGGCTATGGTGAAAAAGGAAATATCCTCAGATGAAATCTGGAAAGAAGCTTTCTGATAAACTGCTTAGTGTTCTGTTAATTCATCTCACAGAGTTACATCTGTATTTCGTGGATCTCTTTGCTAGCCTTATTTCTGTGGAATCTGAGAACAGATATTTCGGATCACTTTGAAGAATATAGGGCCAAAGGAAATATCCTCCGATAACAAAGAGAAAGAAGCTTTCTGAGAAACTTCTTTGTGTTCTGTGAAATCATCTCACAGAGTTACAGCTTTCCCCCTCAAGAAGCCTTTCGCTAAGACAGTTCTTGTGGAATTGGCAAAGTGATATTTGGAAGCCCATAGAGGGCTATGGTGAAAAAGGAAATATCCTCAGATGAAATCTGGAAAGAAGCTTTCTGAGAAACTGCTTAGTGTTCTGTTAATTCATCTCACAGAGTTACATCTGTATTTCGTGGATCTCTTTGCTAGCCTTATTTCTGTGGAATCTGAGAACAGATATTTCGGATCCCTTTCAAGACTATAGGGCCAAAGGAAAAATCCTCCGATAACAAAGAGAAAGAAGCTTTCTGAGAAACTTCTTTGTGTTCTGTGAAATCATCTCACAGAGTTACAGCTTTCCCCTCAAGAAGCCTTTCGCTAAGACAGTTCTTGTGGAATTGGCAAAGTGATATTTGGAAGCCCATAGAGGGCCATGGTGAAAAAGGAAATATCCTCAGATGAAATCTGGAAAGAAGCTTTCTGAGAAACTGCTTAGTGTTCTATTAATTCATCTCACAGAGTTACATCTGTATTTCGTGGATCTCCTTCCAACTTTATTTCTGTGGAATCTGAGAACAGATATTTCGGATCCCTTTGAAGACTATAGGGCCAAAGGAAATATCCTCCGATAACAAAGAGAAAGAAGCTTTCTGAGAAACTTCTTTGTGTTCTGTGAAATCATCTCACAGAGTTACAGCTTTTCCCTCAAGAAGCCTTTCGCTAAGACTGTTCTTGTGGAATTGGCAAGGTGATATTTGGAAGCCCATAGAGGGCTATGGTGAAAAAGGAAATATCCTCAGATGAAATCTGGAAAGAAGCTTTCTGAGAAACTGCTTAGTGTTCTGTTAATTCATCTCACAGAGTTACATCTGTATTTCGTGGATCTCTTTGCTAGCTTTATTTCTGTGGAATCTGAGAACAGATATTTCGGATCCCTTTGAAGACTATAGGGCCAAAGGCAATATCCTCCGATAACAAAGAGAAAGAAGCTTTCTGAGAAACTTCTTTGTGTTCTGTGAAATCATCTCACAGAGTTACAGCTTTCCCCTCAAGAAGCCTTTCGCTAAGACAGTTCTTGTGGAATTGGCAAAGTGATATTTGGAAGCCCATAGAGGGCTATGGTGAAAAAGGAAATATCCTCAGATGAAATCTGGAAAGAAGCTTTCTGATAAACTGCTTAGTGTTCTGTTAATTCATCTCACAGAGTTACATCTGTATTTCGTGGATCTCTTTGCTAGCCTTATTTCTGTGGAATCTGAGAACAGATATTTCGGATCACTTTGAAGACTATAGGGCCAAAGGAAATATCCTCCGATAACAAAGAGAAAGAAGCTTTCTGAGAAACTTCTTTGTGTTCTGTGAAATCATCTCACAGAGTTACAGCTTTCCCCCTCAAGAAGCCTTTCGCTAAGACAGTTCTTGTGGAATTGGCAAAGTGATATTTGGAAGCCCATAGAGGGCTATGGTGAAAAAGGAAATATCCTCAGATGAAATCTGGAAAGAAGCTTTCTGAGAAACTGCTTAGTGTTCTGTTAATTCATCTCACAGAGTTACATCTGTATTTCGTGGATCTCTTTGCTAGCCTTATTTCTGTGGAATCTGAGAACAGATATTTCGGATCCCTTTCAAGACTATAGGGCCAAAGGAAAAATCCTCCGATAACAAAGAGAAAGAAGCTTTCTGAGAAACTTCTTTGTGTTCTGTGAAATCATCTCACAGAGTTACAGCTTTCCCCTCAAGAAGCCTTTCGCTAAGACAGTTCTTGTGGAATTGGCAAAGTGATATTTGGAAGACCATAGAGGGCCATGGTGAAAAAGGAAATATCCTCAGATGAAATCTGGAAAGAAGCTTTCTGAGAAACTGCTTAGTGTTCTATTAATTCATCTCACAGAGTTACATCTGTATTTCGTGGATCTCCTTCCAACTTTATTTCTGTGGAATCTGAGAACAGATATTTCGGATCCCTTTGAAGACTATAGGGCCAAAGGAAATATCCTCCGATAACAAAGAGAAAGAAGCTTTCTGAGAAACTTCTTTGTGTTCTGTGAAATCATCTCACAGAGTTACAGCTTTCCCCTCAAGAAGCCTTTCGCTAAGACAGTTCTTGTGGAATTGGCAAAGTGATATTTGGAAGCCCATAGAGGACTATGGTGAAAAAGGAAATATCCTCAGATGAAATCTGGAAAGAAGATTTCTGAGAAACTGCTTAGTGTTCTGTTAATTCATCTCACAGAGTTACATCTGTATTTCGTGGATCTCTTTGCTAGCCTTATTTCTGTGGAATCTGAGAACAGATATTTCGGATCCCTTTGGAGACTATAGGGCCAAAGGAAAAATCCTCCGATAACAAAGAGAAAGAAGCTTTCTGAGAAACTTCTTTCTGTTCTGTGAAATCATCTCACAGAGTTACAGCTTTCCCCTCAAGAAGCCTTTCGCTAAGACAGTTCTTGTGGAATTGGCCAAGTGATATTTTGAAGCCCATAGAGGGCCATGGTGAAAAAGGAAATATCCTCAGATGAAATCTGGAAAGAAGCTTTCTGAGAAACTGCTTAGTGTTCTGTTAATTCATCTCACAGAGTTACATCTGTATTTCGTGGATCTCTTTGCTAGCCTTATTTCTGTGGAATCTGAGAACAGATATTTCGGATCCCTTTGAAGACTATAGAGCCAAAGGAAATATCCTCCGATAACAAAGAGAAAAAAGCTTTCTGAGAAACTTCTTTGTGTTCTGTGAAATCATCTCACAGAATTACAGCTTTCCCCTCAAGAAGCCTTTCGCTAAGACAGTTCTTGTGGAATTGGCCAAGTGATATTTGGAAGCCCATAGAGGGCTATGGTGAAAAAGGTAATATCCTCAGATGAAATCTGGAAAGAAGCTTTCTGAGAAACTGCTTAGTGTTCTGTTAATTCATCTCACAGAGTTACATCTGTATTTCGTGGATCTCTTTGCTAGCCTTATTTCTGTGGAATCTGAGAACAGATATTTCGGATCCCTTTGAAGACTATAGGGCCAAAGGAAATATCCTCCGATAACAAAGAGAAAGAAGCTTTCTGAGAAACTTCTTTGTGTTCTGTGAAATCATCTCACAGAGTTACAGCTTTCCCCTCAAGAAGCCTTTCGCTAAGACAGTTCTTGTGGAATTGGCAAAGTGATATTTGGAAGCCCATAGAGGACTATGGTGAAAAAGGAAATATCCTCAGATGAAATCTGGAAAGAAGATTTCTGAGAAACTGCTTAGTGTTCTGTTAATTCATCTCACAGAGTTACATCTGTATTTCGTGGATCTCTTTGCTAGCCTTATTTCTGTGGAATCTGAGAACAGATATTTCGGATCCCTTTGGAGACTATAGGGCCAAAGGAAAAATCCTCCGATAACAAAGAGAAAGAAGCTTTCTGAGAAACTTCTTTCTGTTCTGTGAAATCATCTCACAGAGTTACAGCTTTCCCCTCAAGAAGCCTTTCGCTAAGACAGTTCTTGTGGAATTGGCCAAGTGATATTTTGAAGCCCATAGAGGGCCATGGTGAAAAAGGAAATATCCTCAGATGAAATCTGGAAAGAAGCTTTCTGAGAAACTGCTTAGTGTTCTGTTAATTCATCTCACAGAGTTACATCTGTATTTCGTGGATCTCTTTGCTAGCCTTATTTCTGTGGAATCTGAGAACAGATATTTCGGATCCCTTTGAAGACTATAGAGCCAAAGGAAATATCCTCCGATAACAAAGAGAAAAAAGCTTTCTGAGAAACTTCTTTGTGTTCTGTGAAATCATCTCACAGAATTACAGCTTTCCCCTCAAGAAGCCTTTCGCTAAGACAGTTCTTGTGGAATTGGCCAAGTGATATTTGGAAGCCCATAGAGGGCTATGGTGAAAAAGGTAATATCCTCAGATGAAATCTGGAAAGAAGCTTTCTGAGAAACTGCTTAGTGTTCTGTTAATTCATCTCACAGAGTTACATCTGTATTTCGTGGATCTCTTTGCTAGCCTTATTTCTGTGGAATCTGAGAACAGATATTTCGGATCACTTTGAAGACTATAGGGCCAAAGGAAATATCCTGCGATAACAAAGAGAAAGAAGCTTTCTGAGAAACTTCTTTGTGTTCTGTGAAATCATCTCACAGAGTTACAGCTTTCCCCTCAAGAAGCCTTTCGCTAAGACAGTTCTTGTGGAATTGGTAAAGTGATATTTGGAAGCCCATAGAAGGCTATGGTGAAAAAGGAAATATCCTCAGATGAAATCTGGAAAGAAGCTTTCTGAGAAACTGCTTAGTGTTCTGTCAATTCATCTCACAGAGTTACATCTGTATTTCGTGGATCTCTTTGCTAGCCTTATTTCTGTGGAATCTGAGAACAGATATTTCGGATCCCTTTGAAGACTATAGGGCCAAAGGAAATATCCTCCGATAACAAAGAGAAAGAAGCTTTCTGAGAAACTTCTTTGTGTTCTGTGAAATCATCTCACAGAGTTACAGCTTTTCCCTCAAGAAGCCTTTCGCTAAGACTGTTCTTGTGGAATTGGCAAAGTGATATTTGGAAGCCCATAGAGGGCTATGGTGAAAAAGGAAATATCCTCAGATGAAATCTGGAAAGAAGCTTTCTGAGAAACTGCTTAGTGTTCTGTTAATTCATCTCACAGAGTTACATCTGTATTTCGTGGATCTCTTTACTAGCCTTATTTCTGTGGAATGTGAGAAAAGGTATTTCGGAATCCTTTGAAGACTATAGGGCCAAAGGAAATATCCTCCGATAACAAAGAGAAAGAAGCTTTCTGAGAAACTTCTTTGTGTTCTGTGAAATCATCTCACAGAGTTACAGCTTTCCCCTCAAGAAGCCTTTCGATAAGACAGTTCTTGTGGAATTGGCAAAGTGATATTTGAAAGCCCATAGAGGGCTACGGTGAAAAAGGAAATATCCTCAGATGAAATCTGGAAAGAAGCTTTCTGAGAAACTGCTTAGTGTTCTGTTAATTCATCTCACAGAGTTACATCTGTATTTCGTGGATCTCTTTGCTAGCCTTATTTCTGTGGAATCTGAGAACAGATATTTCGGAATCCTTTGAAGACTATAGGGCCAAAGGAAAAATCCTCCGATAACAAAGAGAAAGAAGCTTTCTGAGAAACTTCTTTGTGTTCTGTGAAATCATCTCACAGAGTTACAGCTTTTCCCTCAAGAAGCCTTTCGCTCAGACTGTTCTTGTGGAATTGGCAACGTGATATTTGGAAGCCCATAGAGGGCTAAGGTGAAAAAGGAAATATCCTCAGATGAAATCTGGAAAGAAGCTTTCTGAGAAACTGCTTAGTGTTCTGTTAATTCATCTCACAGAGTTACATCTGTATTTCGTGGATCTCTTTGCTAGCCTTATTTCTGTGGAATCTGAGAACAGATATTTCGGATCCCTTTGAAGACTATAGGGCCAAAGGAAATATCCTGCGATAACAAAGAGAAAGAAGCTTTCTGAGAACCTTCTTTGTGTTCTGTGAAATCATCTCACAGAGTTACAGCTTTCCCCTCAAGAAGCCTTTCGCTAAGACAGTTCTTGTGGAATTGGCAAAGTGATATTTGAAAGCCCATAGAGGTCTATGGTGAAAAAGGAAATATCCTCAGATGAAATCTGGAAAGAAGCTTTCTGAGAAACTGCTTAGTGTTCTGTTAATTCATCCAAAAGAGTTACATCTGTATTTCGTGGATCTCTTTGCTAGCCTTATTTCTGTGGAATCTGAGAACAGATATTTCGGATCCCTTTGAAGAATATAGGGCCAAAGGAAATATCCTCGGATAACAAAGAGAAAGAAGCTTTCTGAGAAACTTCTTTGTGTTCTGTGAAATCATCTCACAGAATTACAGCTTTCCCCTCAAGAAGCCTTTCGCTAAGACAGTTCTTGTGGAATTGGCCAAGTGATATTTGGAAGCCCATAGAGGGCTATGGTGACAAAGGTAATATCCTCAGATGAAATCTGGAAAGAAGCTTTCTGAGAAACTGCTTAGTGTTCTGTTAATTCATCTCACAGAGTTACATCTGTATTTCGTGGATCTCTTTGCTAGCCTTATTTCTGTGGAATCTGAGAACAGATATTTCGGATCACTTTGAAGACTATAGGGCCAAAGGAAATATCCTCGGATAACAAAGAGAATGAAGCTTTCTGAGAAACTTCTTTGTGTTCTGTGAAATCATCTCAGAGAGTTACAGCTTTCCCCTCAAGAAGCCTTTCGCTAAGACAGTTCTTGTGGAATTGGCAAAGTGATATTTGGAAGCCCATAGAGGGCTATGGTGAAAAAGGAAATATCCTCAGATGAAATCTGGAAAGAAGCTTTCTGAGAAACTGCTTAGTGTTCTGTCAATTCATCTCACAGTGTTACATCTGTATTTCGTGGATCTCTTTGCTAGCCTTATTTCTGTGGAATCTGAGAACAGATATTTCGGATCCCTTTGAAGACTATAGGGCCAAAGGAAATATCCTCCGATAACAAAGAGAAAGAAGCTTTCTGAGAAACTTCTTTGTGTTCTGTGAAATCACCTCACAGAGTTACAGCTTTCCCCTCAAGAAGCCTTTCGCTAAGACAGTTCTTGTGGAATTGGCCAAGTGATATTTGGAAGCCCATAGAGGGCTATGGTGAAAAAGGAAATATCCTCAGATGAAATCTGGAAAGAAGCTTTCTGAACAATGCTTAGTGTTCTGTTAATTCATCTCACAGAGTTACATCTGTATTTCGTGGATCTCTTTGCTAGCCTTATTTCTGTGGAATCTGAGAACAGATATTTCGGATCCCTTTGAAGACTATAGGGCCAAAGGAAAAATCCTCCGATAACAAAGAGAAAGAAGCTTTCTGAGAAACTTCTTTGTGTTCTGTGAAATCATCTCACAGAGTTACAGCTTTCCCCTCAAGAAGCCTTTCGCTAAGACAGTTCTTGTGGAATTGGCAAAGTGATATTTGGAAGCCCATAGAGGGCCATGGTGAAAAAGGAAATATCCTCAGATGAAATCTGGAAAGAAGCTTTCTGAGAAACTGCTTAGTGTTCTATTAATTCATCTCAGAGAGTTACATCTGTATTTCGTGGATCTCCTTGCTAGCTTTATTTCTGTGGAATCTGAGAACAGATATTTCGGATCCCTTTGAAGACTTTAGGGCCAAAGGAAATATCCTCCGATAACAAAGAGAAAGAAGCTTTCTGAGAAACTTCTTTGTGTTCTGTGAAATCATCTCAAGGAGTTACAGCTTTTCCCTCAAGAAGCCTTTCGCTAAGACTGTTCTTGTGGAATTGGCAAAGTGATATTTGGAAGCCCATAGAGGGCTATGGTGAAAAAGGAAATATCCTCAGATGAAATCTGGAAAGAAGCTTTCTGAGAAACTGCTTAGTGTTCTGTTAATTCATCTCACAGAGTTACATCTGTATTTCGTGGATCTCTTTGCTAGCCTTATTTCTGTGGAATCTGAGAACAGATATGTCGGATCCCTTTGCAGACTATAGGGCCAAAGGAAAAATCCTCCGATAACAAAGAGAAAGAAGCTTTCTGAGAAACTTCTTTGTGTTCTGTGAAATCATCTCAGAGAGTTACAGCTTTCCCCTCAAGAAGCCTTTCGCTAAGACAGTTCTTGTGGAATTGGCAAAGTGATATTTGGAAGCCCATAAAGGGCCATGGTGAAAAAGGAAATATCCTCAGATGAAATCTGGAAAGAAGCTTTCTGAGAAACTGCTTAGTGTTCTGTTAATTCATCTCACAGAGTTACATCTGTATTTCGTGGATCTCTTTGCCAGCTTTTTTTCTGTGGAATCTGAGAACAGATATTTCGGATCCCTTTGAAGACTATAGGGCCAAAGGAAATATCCTCCGATAACGAAGAGAAAGAAGCTTTCTGAGAAACTTCTTTGTGTTCTGTGAAATCATCTCACAGAGTTACAGCTTTCCCCTTAAGAAGCCTTTCGCTAAGACAGTGCTTGTGGAATTGGCAAAGTGATATTTGAAAGCCCATAGAGGGCTATGGTGAAAAAGGAAATATCCTCAGATGAAATCTGGAAAGAAGCTTTCTGAGAAACTGCTTAGTGTTCTGTTAATTCATCTCACAGAGTTACATCTGTATTTCGTGGATATCTTTGCTAGCTTTATTTCTGTGGAATCTGAGAACAGATATTTCGGATCCCTTTGAAGACTATAGGGCCAAAGGAAATATCCTCCGATAACAAAGAGAAAGAAGCTTTCTGAGAAACTTCTTTGTGTTCTGTGAAATCATCTCACAGAGTTACAGATTTTCCCTCAAGAAGCCTTTCGCTAAGACTGTTCTTGTGGAATTGGCAACGTGATATTTGGAAGCCCCTAGAGGGCCATGGTGAAAAAGGGAATATCCTCAGATGAAATCTGGAAAGAAGCTTTCTGAGAAACTGCTTAGTGTTCTGTTAATTCATCTGACAGAGTTACATCTGTATTTCGTGGATCTCTTTGCTAGCTTTATTTCTGTGGAATCTGAGAACACATATTTCGGATCCCTTTGAAGACTATAGGGCCAAAGGAAATATCCTCCGATAACAAAGAGAAAGAAGCTTTCTGAGAAACTTCTTTGTGTTCTGTGAAATCATCTCAGAGAGTTACAGCTTTCCCCTCAAGAAGCCTTTCGCTAAGACAGTTCTTGTGGAATTGGCAAAGTGATATTTGGAAGCCCATAGAGGGCTATGGTGAAAAAGGAAATATCCACAGATGAAATCTGGAAAGAAGCTTTCTGAGAAACTGCTTAGTGTTCTGTTAATTCATCTCACAGAGTTACATCTGTATTTCGTGGATCTCTTTGCTAGCTTTATTTCTGTGGAATCTGAGAACAGATATTTCGGATCCCTTTTAAGACTATAGGGCCAAAGGAAATATCCTCCGATAACGAAGAGAAAGAAGCTTTCTGAGAAACTTCTTTGTGTTCTGTAAAATCATCTCACAGAGTTACAGCCTTCCCCTCAAGAAGCCTTTCGATAAGACAGTTCTTGTGGAATTGGCCAAGTGATATTTGGAAGCCCATAGAGGGCTATGGTGAAAAAGGAAATATCCTCAGATGAAATCTGGAAAGAAGCTTTCTGAGAAACTGCTTAGTGTTCTGTTAATTCATCTCACAGAGTTACATCTGTATTTCGTGGATCTCTTTGCTAGCCTTATTTCTGTGGAATCTGAGAACAGATATTTCGGATCCCTTTGAAGACTATAGGGCCAAAGGAAATATCCTCCGATAACAAAGAGAAAGAAGCTTTCTGAGAAACTTCTTTGTGTTCTGTGAAATCATCTCACAGAGTTACAGATTTCCCCTCAAGAAGCCTTTCGCTAAGACAGTTCTTGTGGAATTGGCAAAGTGATATTTGGAAGCCCATAGAGGGCTATGGTGAAAAAGGAAGTATCCTCAGATGAAATCCGGAAAGAAGCTTTCCGAGAAACTGCTTAGTGTTCCGTTCATTCATCTCACAGAGTTACATCTGTATATCGTGGATCTCTTTGCTAGCCTTATTTCTGTGGAATCTGAGAACAGATATTTCGGATCCCTTTGGAGACTATAGGGGCAAAGGAAAAATCCTACGATAACAAAGAGAAAGAAGCTTTCTGAGAAACTTCTTTGTGTTCTGTGAAATCATCTCACAGAGTTACAGCTTTCCTCTCAAGAAGCCTTTCGATAAGACAGTTCTTGTGGAATTGGCAAAGTGATATTTGGAAGCCCATAGAGGGCCATGGTGAAAAAAGAAATATCCTCAGATGAAATCTGGAAAGAAGCTTTCTGAGAAACTGCTTAGTGTTCTATTAATTCATCTCAGAGAGTTACATCTGTATTTCGTGGATCTCCTTGCTAGCTTTATTTCTGTGGAATCTGAGAACAGATATTTCGGATCCCTTTGAAGACTATAGGGCCAAAGGAAATATCCTCCGATAACAAAGAGAAAGAAGCTTTCTGAGAAACCTCTTTGTGTTCTGTGAAATCATCTCACAGAGTTACAGCTTTTCCCTCAAGAAGCCTTTCGCTAAGACTGTTCTTGTGGAATTGGCAAAGTGATATTTGGAAGCCCATAGAGGACTATGGTGAAAAAGGAAATATCCTCAGGTGAAATCTGGAAAGAAGCTTTCTGAGAAACTTCTTAGTGTTCTGTTAATTCATCTCACAGAGTTACATCTGTATTTCGTGGATCTCTTTGCTAGCCTTATTTCTGTGGAATCTGAGAACAGATATTTCGGAATCCTTTGAAGACTATAGGGCCAAAGGAAATATCCTCCGATAACAAAGAGAAAGAAGCTTTCTGAGAAACTTCTTTGTGTTCTGTGAAATCATCTCACAGAATTACAGCTTTCCCCTCAAGAAGCCTTTCGCTAAGACAGTTCTTGTGGAATTGGCAAAGTGATATTTGGAAGCCCATAGAGGGCTATGGTGAAAAAGGAAATATCCTCAGATGAAATCTGGAAAGAAGCTTTCTGAGAAACTGCTTAGTGTTCTGTCAATTCATCTCACAGTGTTACATCTGTATTTCGTGGATATCTTTGCTAGCCTTATTTCTGTGGAATCTGAGAACAGATATTTCGGATCCCTTTGAAGACTATAGGGCCAAAGGAAATATCCTCCGATAACAAAGAGAAAGAAGCTTTCTGAGAAACTTCTTTGTGTTCTGTGAAATCACCTCACAGAGTTACAGCTTTCCCCTCAAGAAGCCTTTCGCTAAGACAGTTCTTGTGGAATTGGCCAAGTGATATTTGGAAGCCCATAGAGGGCTATGGTGAAAAAGGAAATATCCTCAGATGAAATCTGGAAAGAAGCTTTCTGAACAATGCTTAGTGTTCTGTTAATTCATCTCACAGAGTTACATCTGTATTTCGTGGATCTCTTTGCTAGCCTTATTTCTGTGGAATCTGAGAACAGATATTTCGGATCCCTTTGAAGACTATAGGGCCAAAGGAAAAATCCTCCGATAACAAAGAGAAAGAATCTTTCTGAGAAACTTCTTTGTGTTCTGTGAAATCATCTCACAGAGTTACAGCTTTCCCCTCAAGAAGCCTTTCGCTAAGACAGTTCTTGTGGAATTGGCAAAGTGATATTTGGAAGCCCATAGAGGGCCATGGTGAAAAAGGAAATATCCTCAGATGAAATCTGGAAAGAAGCTTTCTGAGAAACTGCTTAGTGTTCTATTAATTCATCTCAGAGAGTTACATCTGTATTTCGTGGATCTCCTTGCTAGCTTTATTTCTGTGGAATCTGAGAACAGATATTTCGGATCCCTTTGAAGACTTTAGGGCCAAAGGAAATATCCTCCGATAACAAAGAGAAAGAAGCTTTCTGAGAAACTTCTTTGTGTTCTGTGAAATCATCTCAAGGAGTTACAGCTTTTCCCTCAAGAAGCCTTTCGCTAAGACTGTTCTTGTGGAATTGGCAAAGTGATATTTGGAAGCCCATAGAGGGCTATGGTGAAAAAGGAAATATCCTCAGATGAAATCTGGAAAGAAGCTTTCTGAGAAACTGCTTAGTGTTCTGTTAATTCATCTCACAGAGTTACATCTGTATTTCGTGGATCTCTTTGCTAGCCTTATTTCTGTGGAATCTGAGAACAGATATGTCGGATCCCTTTGCAGACTATAGGGCCAAAGGAAAAATCCTCCGATAACAAAGAGAAAGAAGCTTTCTGAGAAACTTCTTTGTGTTCTGTGAAATCATCTCAGAGAGTTACAGCTTTCCCCTCAAGAAGCCTTTCGCTAAGACAGTTCTTGTGGAATTGGCAAAGTGATATTTGGAAGCCCATAAAGGGCCATGGTGAAAAAGGAAATATCCTCAGATGAAATCTGGAAAGAAGCTTTCTGAGAAACTGCTTAGTGTTCTGTTAATTCATCTCACAGAGTTACATCTGTATTTCGTGGATCTCTTTGCCAGCTTTTTTTCTGTGGAATCTGAGAACAGATATTTCGGATCCCTTTGAAGACTATAGGGCCAAAGGAAATATCCTCCGATAACGAAGAGAAAGAAGCTTTCTGAGAAACTTCTTTGTGTTCTGTGAAATCATCTCACAGAGTTACAGCTTTCCCCTTAAGAAGCCTTTCGCTAAGACAGTGCTTGTGGAATTGGCAAAGTGATATTTGAAAGCCCATAGAGGGCTATGGTGAAAAAGGAAATATCCTCAGATGAAATCTGGAAAGAAGCTTTCTGAAAAACTGCTTAGTGTTCTGTTAATTCATCTCACAGAGTTACATCTGTATTTCGTGGATATCTTTGCTAGCTTTATTTCTGTGGAATCTGAGAACAGATATTTCGGATCCCTTTGAAGACTATAGGGCCAAAGGAAATATCCTCCGATAACAAAGAGAAAGAAGCTTTCTGAGAAACTTCTTTGTGTTCTGTGAAATCATCTCACAGAGTTACAGATTTTCCCTCAAGAAGCCTTTCGCTAAGACTGTTCTTGTGGAATTGGCAACGTGATATTTGGAAGCCCCTAGAGGGCCATGGTGAAAAAGGAAATATCCTCAGATGAAATCTGGAAAGAAGCTTTCTGAGAAACTGCTTAGTGTTCTGTTAATTCATCTCACAGAGTTACATCTGTATTTCGTGGATCTCTTTGCTAGCTTTATTTCTGTGGAATCTGAGAACAGATATTTCGGATCCCTTTTAAGACTATAGGGCCAAAGGAAATATCCTCCGATAACGAAGAGAAAGAAGCTTTCTGAGAAACTTCTTTGTGTTCTCTAAAATCATCTCACAGAGTTACAGCCTTCCCCTCAAGAAGCCTTTCGATAAGACAGTTCTTGTGGAATTGGCCAAGTGATATTTGGAAGCCCATAGAGGGCTATGGTGAAAAAGGAAATATCCTCAGATGAAATCTGGAAAGAAGCTTTCTGAGAAACTGCTTAGTGTTCTGTTAATTCATCTCACAGAGTTACATCTGTATTTCGTGGATCTCTTTGCTAGCCTTATTTCTGTGGAATCTGAGAACAGATATTTCGGATCCCTTTGAAGACTATAGGGCCAAAGGAAATATCCTCCGATAACAAAGAGAAAGAAGCTTTCTGAGAAACTTCTTTGTGTTCTGTGAAATCATCTCACAGAGTTACAGATTTCCCCTCAAGAAGCCTTTCGCTAAGACAGTTCTTGTGGAATTGGCAAAGTGATATTTGGAAGCCCATAGAGGGCTATGGTGAAAAAGGAAGTATCCTCAGATGAAATCCGGAAAGAAGCTTTCCAAGAAACTGCTTAGTGTTCCGTTCATTCATCTCACAGAGTTACATCTGTATATCGTGGATCTCTTTGCTAGCCTTATTTCTGTGGAATCTGAGAACAGATATTTCGGATCCCTTTGGAGACTATAGGGGCAAAGGAAAAATCCTACGATAACAAAGAGAAAGAAGCTTTCTGAGAAACTTCTTTGTGTTCTGTGAAATCATCTCACAGAGTTACAGCTTTCCTCTCAAGAAGCCTTTCGATAAGACAGTTCTTGTGGAATTGGCAAAGTGATATTTGGAAGCCCATAGAAGGCCATGGTGAAAAAAGAAATATCCTCAGATGAAATCTGGAAAGAAGCTTTCTGAGAAACTGCTTAGTGTTCTATTAATTCATCTCAGAGAGTTACATCTGTATTTCGTGGATCTCCTTGCTAGCTTTATTTCTGTGGAATCTGAGAACAGATATTTCGGATCCCTTTGAAGACTATAGGGCCAAAGGAAATATCCTCCGATAACAAAGAGAAAGAAGCTTTCTGAGAAACCTCTTTGTGTTCTGTGAAATCATCTCACAGAGTTACAGCTTTTCCCTCAAGAAGCCTTTCGCTAAGACTGTTCTTGTGGAATTGGCAAAGGGATATTTGGAAGCCCATAGAGGACTATGGTGAAAAAGGAAATATCCTCAGGTGAAATCTGGAAAGAAGCTTTCTGAGAAACTGCTTAGTGTTCTGTTAATTCATCTCACAGAGTTACATCTGTATTTCGTGGATCTCTTTGCTAGCCTTATTTCTGTGGAATCTGAGAACAGATATTTCGGAATCCTTTGAAGACTATAGGGCCAAAGGAAATATCCTCCGATAACAAAGAGAAAGAAGCTTTCTGAGAAACTTCTTTGTGTTCTGTGAAATCATCTCACAGAGTTACAGCTTTCCCCTCAAGAAGCCTTTCGCTAAGACAGTTCTTGTGGAATTGGCAAAGTGATATTTGAAAGCCCATAGAGGGCTATGGTGAAAAAGGAAATATCCTCAGATGAAATCTGGAAAGAAGCTTTCTGAGAAACTGCTCAGTGTTCTGTTAATTCATCTCACAGAGTTACATCTGTATTTCGTGCATCTCTTTGCTTGCCTTATTTCTGTGGAATCTGAGAACAGATATTTCGGATCCCTTTGAAGACTATAGGGCCAAAGGAAATATCCTCCGATAACAAAGAGAACGAAGCTTTCTGAGAAACTTCTTTGTGTTCTGTGAAATCATCTCACAGAGTTACAGCTTTCCCCACAAGAAGCCTTTCGCTAAGACAGTTCTTGTGGAATTGGCAAAGTGATATTTGGAAGCCCATAGAGGGCTATGGTGAAAAAGGAAATATCCTCAGATGAAATCTGGAAAGAAGCTTTCTGAGAAACTGCTTAGTGTTCTGTTAATTCATCTCACAGAGTTACATCTGTATTTCGTGCATCTCTTTGCTTGCCTTATTTCTGTGGAATCTGAGAACAGATATTTCGGATCCCTTTGAAGACTATAGGGCCAAAGGAAAAATCCTCCGATAACGAAGAGAAAGAAGCTTTCTGAGAAACTTCTTTGTGTTCTGTGAAATCATCTCAGAGAGTTACAGCTTTCCCCTCAAGAAGCCTTTCGCTAAGACAGTTCTTTTGGAATTGGACAAGTGATATTTGGAAGCCCATAGAGGGCCATGGCGAAAAAGGAAATATCCTCAGATGAAATCTGGAAAGAAGCTTTCTGAGAAACTGCTTCGTGTTCTGTTAATTCTTCTCTCAGAGTTACATCTGTATTTCGTGGATCTCTTTGCTAGCCTTATTTCTGTGGAATCTGAGAACAGATATTTCGGATCCCTTTGAAGAATATAGGGCCAAAGGAAAAATCCTCCGATAACAAAGAGAAAGAAGCTTTCTGAGAAACTTCTTTGTGTTCTGTGAAATCATCTCAGAGAGTTACAGCTTTCCCCTCAAGAAGCCTTTCGCTAATACAGTTCTTGTGGAATTGGCAAAGTGATATTTGGAAGCCCATAGAGGGCCATGGTGTAAAAGGAAATATCCTCAGATGAAATCTGGAAAGAAGCTTTCTGAGAAACTGCTTAGTGTTCTGTTAATTCATCTCACAGAGTTACATCTGTATTTCGTGGATCTCTTTGCTAGCTTTATTTCTGTGGAATCTGAGAACAGATATTTCGGATCCCTTTGAAGACTATAGGGCCAAAGGAAAAACCCTCCGATAACAAATAGAAAGAAGCTTTCTGAGAAACTTCTTTGTGTTCTGTGAAATCATCTCACAGAGTTACAGCTTTCCCCTCAAGAAGCCTTTCGCTAAGACAGTTCTTGTGGAATTGGCAAAGTGATATTTGGAAGCCCATAGAGGGCCATGGTGAAAAAGGAAATATCCTCAGATGAAATCTGGAAAGAAGCTTTCTGAGAAACTGCTTAGTGTTCTATTAATTCATCTCAGAGAGTTACATCTGTATTTCGTGGATCTCCTTGCTAGCTTTATTTCTGTGGAATCTGAGAACAGATATTTCGGATCCCTTTGAAGACTTTAGGGCCAAAGGAAGTATCCTCCGATAACAAAGAGAAAGAAGCTTTCTGAGAAACTTCTTTGTGTTCTGTGAAATCATCTCAAGGAGTTACAACTTTTCCCTCAAGAAGCCTTTCGCTAAGACTGTTCTTGTGGAATTGGCAAAGTGATATTTGGAAGCCCATAGAGGGCTATGGTGAAAAAGGAAATATCCTCAGATGAAATCTGGAAAGAAGCTTTCTGAGAAACTGCTTAGTGTTCTGTTAATACATCTCACAGAGTTACATCTGTATTTCGTGGATCTCTTTGCTAGCCTTATTTCTGTGGAATCTGAGAACAGATATGTCGGATCCCTTTGAAGACTATAGGGCCAAAGGAAAAATCCTCCGATAACAAAGAGAAAGAAGCTTTCTGAGAAACTTCTTTGTGTTCTGTGAAATCATCTCAGAGAGTTACAGCTTTCCCCTCAAGAAGCCTTTCGCTAAGACAGTTCTTGTGGAATTGGCAAAGTGATATTTGGAAGCCCATAAAGGGCCATGGTGAAAAAGGAAATATCCTCAGATGAAATCTGGAAAGAAGCTTTCTGAGAAACTGCTTAGTGTTCTGTTAATTCATCTCACAGAGTTACATCTGTATTTCGTGGATCTCTTTGCCAGCTTTTTTTCTGTGGAATCTGAGAACAGATATTTCGGATCCCTTTGAAGACTATAGGGCCAAAGGAAATATCCTCCGATAACGAAGAGAAAGAAGCTTTCTGAGAAACTTCTTTGTGTTCTGTGAAATCATCTCACAGAGTTACAGCTTTCCCCTTAAGAAGCCTTTCGCTAAGACAGTGCTTGTGGAATTGGCAAAGTGATATTTGAAAGCCCATAGAGGGCTATGGTGAAAAACGAAATATCCTCAGATGAAAACTGGAAAGAAGCTTTCTGAGAAACTGCTTAGTGTTCTGTTAATTCATCTCACAGAGTTACATCTGTATTTCGTGGATCTCTTTGCTAGCTTTATTTCTGTGGAATCTGAGAACAGATATTTCGGATCCCTTTGAAGACTATAGGGCCAAAGGAAATATCCTCCGATAACAAAGAGAAAGAAGCTTTCTGAGAAACTTCTTTGTGTTCTGTGAAATCATCTCACAGAGTTACAGATTTTCCCTCAAGAAGCCTTTCGCTAAGACTGTTCTTGTGGAATTGGCAACGTGATATTTGGAAGCCCCTAGAGGGCCATGGTGAAAAAGGAAATATCCTCAGATGAAATCTGGAAAGAAGCTTTCTGAGAAACTGCTTAGTGTTCTGTTAATTCATCTCACAGAGTTACATCTGTATTTCGTGGATCTCTTTGCTAGCTTTATTTCTGTGGAATCTGAGAACAGATATTTCGGATCCCTTTGAAGACTATAGGGCCAAAAGAAATATCCTCCGATAACAAAGAGAAAGAAGCTTTCTGAGAAACTTCTTTGTGTTCTGTGAAATCATCTCAGAGAGTTACAGCTTTCCCCTCAAGAAGCCTTTCGGTAAGACAGTTCTTGTGGAATTGGCAAAGTGATATTTGGAAGCCCAAAGAGGGCCATGGTGAAAAAGGAAATATCCTCAGATGAAATCTGGAAAGAAGCTTTCTGAGAAACTGCTTAGTGTTCTGTTAATTCTTCTCACAGAGTTACATCTGTATTTCGTGGATCTCTTTGCTAGCCTTATTTCTGTGGAATCTGAGAACAGATATTTCGGATCCCTTTGAAGACTATAGGGCCAAAGGAAAAATCCTCCGATAACAAAGAGAAAGAAGCTTTCTGAGAAACTTCTTTGTGTTCTGTGAAATCATCTCAGAGAGTTACAGCTTTCCCCTCAAGAAGCCTTTCGCTAATACAGTTCTTGTGGAATTGGCAAAGTGATATTTGGAAGCCCATAGAGGGCCATGGTGAAAAAGGAAATATCCTCAGATGAAATGTGGAAAGAAGCTTTCTGAGAAACTGCTTAGTGTTCTGTTATTTAATCTCACAGAGTTACATCTGTATTTCGTGGATCTCTTTGCTAGCTTTATTTCTGTGGAATCTGAGAACAGATATTTCGGATCCCTTTGAAGACTATAGGGCCAATGGAA
Source organism: Macaca nemestrina (assembly GCF_043159975.1). Classification (NCBI taxonomy): domain Eukaryota; kingdom Metazoa; phylum Chordata; class Mammalia; order Primates; family Cercopithecidae; genus Macaca; species Macaca nemestrina. Next base: position 110,578,381 of record NC_092127.1, on the reverse strand, counting down.
ATATCCTCCGATAACAAAGAGAAAGAAGCTTTCTGAGAAACTTCTTTGTGTTCTGTGAAATCATCTCACAGAGTTACAGTTTTTCCCTCAAGAAGCCTTTCGCTAAGACTGTTCTTGTGTAATTGGCAAAGTGATATTTGGAAGCCCATAGAGGGCTATGGTGAAAAAGGAAATATCCTCAGATGAAATCTGGAAAGAAGCTTTCTGAGAAACTGCTTAGTGTTCTGTTAATTCATCTCACAGAGTTACATCTGTATTTCGTGGATCTCTTTGCTAGCCTTATTTCTGTGGAATCTGAGAACAGATATTTCAGATCCCTTTGAAGACTATAGGGCCAAAGGAAAAATCCTCCGATAACGAAGAGAAAGAAGCTTTCTGAGAAACTTCTTTGTGTTCTGTGAAATCATCTCAGAGAGTTACAGCTTTCCCCTCAAGAAGCCTTTCGCTAAGATAGTTCTTTTGGAATTGGACATGTGATATTTGGAAGCCCATAGAGGGCCATGGTGAAAAAGGAAATATCCTCAGATGAAATCTGGAAAGAAGCTTTCTGAGAAACTGCTTAGTGTTCTGTTAATTCATCTCACAGAGTTACATCTGTATTTCGTGGATCTCTTTGCTAGCCTTATTTCTGTGGAATCTGAGAACAGATATTTCGGATCCTTTGAAGACTATAGGGCCAAAGGAAAAATCCTCCGATAAGAAAGAGAAAGAAGCTTTCTGGGAAATTTCTTTGTGTTCTGTGAAATCATCTCACAGAGTTACAGCTTTCCCCTCAAGAAGCCTTTCGCTAAGACAGTTCTTGTGGAATTGGCAAAGTGATATTTGGAAGCCCATAGAGGGCCATGGTGAAAAAGGAAATATCCTCAGATGAAATCTGGAAAGAAGCTTTCTGAGAAACTGCTTAGTGTTCTGTTAATTCATCTCACAGAGTTACATCTGTATTTCGTGGATCTCTTTGCTAGCCTTATTTCTGTGGAATCTGAGAACAGATATTTCGGATCACTTTGAAGACTATAGGGCCAAAGGAAATATCCTCGGATAACAAAGAGAATGAAGCTTTCTGAGAAACTTCTTTGTGTTCTGTGAAATCATCTCAGAGAGTTACAGCTTTCCCCTCAAGAAGCCTTTCGCTAAGACAGTTCTTGTGGAATTGGCCAAGTGATATTTGGAAGCCCATAGAGGGCTATGGTGAAAAAGGAAATATCCTCAGATGAAATCTGGAAAGAAGCTTTCTGAGAAACTGCTTAGTGTTCTGTCAATTCATCTCACAGTGTTACATCTGTATTTCGTGGATCTCTTTGCTAGCCTTATTTCTGTGGAATCTGAGAACAGATATTTCGGATCCCTTTGAAGACTATAGGGCCAAAGGAAATATCCTCCGATAACAAAGAGAAAGAAGCTTTCTGAGAAACTTCTTTGTGTTCTGTGAAATCACCTCACAGATTTACAGCTTTCCCCTCAAGAAGCCTTTCGCTAAGACAGTTCTTGTGGAATTGGCCAAGTGATATTTGGAAGCCCATAGAGGGCTATGGTGAAAAAGGAAATATCCTCAGATGAAATCTGGAAAGAAGCTTTCTGAACAATGCTTAGTGTTCTGTTAATTCATCTCACAGAGTTACATCTGTATTTCGTGGATCTCTTTGCTAGCCTTATTTCTGTGGAATCTGAGAACAGATATTTCGGATCCCTTTGAAGACTATAGGGCCAAAGGAAAAATCCTCCGATAACAAAGAGAAAGAAGCTTTCTGAGAAACTTCTTTGTGTTCTGTGAAATCATCTCACAGAGTTACAGCTTTCCCCTCAAGAAGCCTTTCACTAAGACAGTTCTTGTGGAATTGGCAAAGTGATATTTGGAAGCCCATAGAGGGCCATGGTGAAAAAGGAAATATCCTCAGATGAAATCTGGAAAGAAGCTTTCTGAGAAACTGTTTAGTGTTCTATTAATTCATCTCAGAGAGTTACATCTGTATTTCGTGGATCTCCTTGCTAGCTTTATTTCTGTGGAATCTGAGAACAGATATTTCGGATCCCTTTGAAGACTTTAGGGCCAAAGGAAATATCCTCCGATAACAAAGAGAAAGAAGCTTTCTGAGAAACTTCTTTGTGTTCTGTGAAATCATCTCAAGGAGTTACAGCTTTTCCCTCAAGAAGCCTTTCGCTAAGACTGTTCTTGTGGAATTGGCAAAGTGATATTTGGAAGCCCATAGAGGGCTATGGTGAAAAAGGAAATATCCTCAGATGAAATCTGGAAAGAAGCTTTCTGAGAAACTGCTTAGTGTTCTGTTAATTCATCTCACAGAGTTACATCTGTATTTCGTGGATCTCTTTGCTAGCCTTATTTCTGTGGAATCTGAGAACAGATATGTCGGATCCCTTTGCAGACTATAGGGCCAAAGGAAAAATCCTCCGATAACAAAGAGAAAGAAGCTTTCTGAGAAACTTCTTTGTGTTCTGTGAAATCATCTCAGAGAGTTACAGCTTTCCCCTCAAGAAGCCTTTCGCTAAGACAGTTCTTGTGGAATTGGCAAAGTGATATTTGGAAGCCCATAAAGGGCCATGGTGAAAAAGGAAATATCCTCAGATGAAATCTGGAAAGAAGCTTTCTGAGAAACTGCTTAGTGTTCTGTTAATTCATCTCACAGAGTTACATCTGTATTTCGTGGATCTCTTTGCCAGCTTTTTTTCTGTGGAATCTGAGAACAGATATTTCGGATCCCTTTGAAGACTATAGGGCCAAAGGAAATATCCTCCGATAACGAAGAGAAAGAAGCTTTCTGAGAAACTTCTTTGTGTTCTGTGAAATCATCTCACAGAGTTACAGCTTTCCCCTTAAGAAGCCTTTCGCTAAGACAGTGCTTGTGGAATTGGCAAAGTGATATTTGAAAGCCCATAGAGGGCTATGGTGAAAAAGGAAATATCCTCAGATGAAATCTGGAAAGAAGCTTTCTGAGAAACTGCTTAGTGTTCTGTTAATTCATCTCACAGAGTTACATCTGTATTTCGTGGATATCTTTGCTAGCTTTATTTCTGTGGAATCTGAGAACAGATATTTCGGATCCCTTTGAAGACTATAGGGCCAAAGGAAATATCCTCCGATAACAAAGAGAAAGAAGCTTTCTGAGAAACTTCTTTGTGTTCTGTGAAATCATCTCACAGAGTTACAGATTTTCCCTCATGAAGCCTTTCGCTAAGACTGTTCTTGTGGAATTGGCAACGTGATATTTGGAAGCCCCTAGAGGGCCATGGTGAAAAAGGAAATATCCTCAGATGAAATCTGGAAAGAAGCTTTCTGAGAAACTGCTTAGTGTTCTGTTAATTCATCTCACAGAGTTACATCTGTATTTCGTGGATCTCTTTGCTAGCTTTATTTCTGTGGAATCTGAGAACACATATTTCGGATCCCATTGAAGACTATAGGGCCAAAGGAAATATCCTCCGATAACAAAGAGAAAGAAGCTTTCTGAGAAACTTCTTTGTGTTCTGTGAAATCATCTCAGAGAGTTACAGCTTTCCCCTCAAGAAGCCTTTCGCTAAGACAGTTCTTGTGGAATTGGCAAAGTGATATTTGGAAGCCCATAGAGGGCTATGGTGAAAAAGGAAATATCCACAGATGAAATCTGGAAAGAAGCTTTCTGAGAAACTGCTTAGTGTTCTGTTAATTCATCTCACAGAGTTACATCTGTATTTCGTGGATCTCTTTGCTAGCTTTATTTCTGTGGAATCTGAGAACAGATATTTCGGATCCCTTTTAAGACTATAGGGCCAAAGGAAATATCCTCCGATAACGAAGAGAAAGAAGCTTTCTGAGAAACTTCTTTGTGTTCTGTAAAATCATCTCACAGAGTTACAGCCTTCCCCTCAAGAAGCCTTTCGATAAGACAGTTCTTGTGGAATTGGCCAAGTGATATTTGGAAGCCCATAGAGGGCTATGGTGAAAAAGGAAATATCCTCAGATGAAATCTGGAAAGAAGATTTCTGAGAAACTGCTTAGTGTTCTGTTAATTCATCTCACAGAGTTACATCTGTATTTCGTGGATCTCTTTGCTAGCCTTATTTATGTGGAATCTGAGAACAGATATTTCGGATCCCTTTGAAGACTTTAGGGCCAAAGGAAATATCCTCCGATAACAAAGAGAAAGAAGCTTTCTGAGAAACTTCTTTGTGTTCTGTGAAATCATCTCAAGGAGTTACAGCTTTTCCCTCAAGAAGCCTTTCGCTAAGACTGTTCTTGTGGAATTGGCAAAGTGATATTTGGAAGCCCATAGAGGGCCATGGTGAAAAAGGAAATATCCTCAGATGAAATCTGGAAAGAAGCTTTCTGAGAAACTGCTTAGTGTTCTGTTAATTCATCTCACAGAGTTACATCTGTATTTCGTGGATCTCTTTGCTAGCCTTATTTCTGTGGAATCTGAGAACAGATATGTCGGATCCCTTTGCAGACTATAGGGCCAAAGGAAAAATCCTCCGATAACAAAGAGAAAGAAGCTTTCTGAGAAACTTCTTTGTGTTCTGTGAAATCATCTCAGAGAGTTACAGCTTTCCCCTCAAGAAGCCTTTCGCTAAGACAGTTCTTGTGGAATTGGCAAAGTGATATTTGGAAGCCCATAAAGGGCCATGGTGAAAAAGGAAATATCCTCAGATGAAATCTGGAAAGAAGCTTTCTGAGAAACTGCTTAGTGTTCTGTTAATTCATCTCACAGAGTTACATCTGTATTTCGTGGATCTCTTTGCCAGCTTTTTTTCTGTGGAATCTGAGAACAGATATTTCGGATCCCTTTGAAGACTATAGGGCCAAAGGAAATATCCTCCGATAACGAAGAGAAAGAAGCTTTCTGAGAAACTTCTTTGTGTTCTGTGAAATCATCTCACAGAGTTACAGCTTTCCCCTTAAGAAGCCTTTCGCTAAGACAGTGCTTGTGGAATTGGCAAAGTGATATTTGAAAGCCCATAGAGGGCTATGGTGAAAAAGGAAATATCCTCAGATGAAATCTGGAAAGAAGCTTTCTGAGAAACTGCTTAGTGTTCTGTTAATTCATCTCACAGAGTTACATCTGTATTTCGTGGATATCTTTGCTAGCTTTATTTCTGTGGAATCTGAGAACAGATATTTCGGATCCCTTTGAAGACTATAGGGCCAAAGGAAATATCCTCCGATAACAAAGAGAAAGAAGCTTTCTGAGAAACTTCTTTGTGTTCTGTGAAATCATCTCACAGAGTTACAGATTTTCCCTCATGAAGCCTTTCGCTAAGACTGTTCTTGTGGAATTGGCAACGTGATATTTGGAAGCCCCTAGAGGGCCATGGTGAAAAAGGAAATATCCTCAGATGAAATCTGGAAAGAAGCTTTCTGAGAAACTGCTTAGTGTTCTGTTAATTCATCTCACAGAGTTACATCTGTATTTCGTGGATCTCTTTGCTAGCTTTATTTCTGTGGAATCTGAGAACACATATTTCGGATCCCATTGAAGACTATAGGGCCAAAGGAAATATCCTCCGATAACAAAGAGAAAGAAGCTTTCTGAGAAACTTCTTTGTGTTCTGTGAAATCATCTCAGAGAGTTACAGCTTTCCCCTCAAGAAGCCTTTCGCTAAGACAGTTCTTGTGGAATTGGCAAAGTGATATTTGGAAGCCCATAGAGGGCTATGGTGAAAAAGGAAATATCCACAGATGAAATCTGGAAAGAAGCTTTCTGAGAAACTGCTTAGTGTTCTGTTAATTCATCTCACAGAGTTACATCTGTATTTCGTGGATCTCTTTGCTAGCTTTATTTCTGTGGAATCTGAGAACAGATATTTCGGATCCCTTTTAAGACTATAGGGCCAAAGGAAATATCCTCCGATAACGAAGAGAAAGAAGCTTTCTGAGAAACTTCTTTGTGTTCTGTAAAATCATCTCACAGAGTTACAGCCTTCCCCTCAAGAAGCCTTTCGATAAGACAGTTCTTGTGGAATTGGCCAAGTGATATTTGGAAGCCCATAGAGGGCTATGGTGAAAAAGGAAATATCCTCAGATGAAATCTGGAAAGAAGATTTCTGAGAAACTGCTTAGTGTTCTGTTAATTCATCTCACAGAGTTACATCTGTATTTCGTGGATCTCTTTGCTAGCCTTATTTATGTGGAATCTGAGAACAGATATTTCGGATCCCTTTGAAGACTATAGGGCCAAAGGAAATATCCTCCGATAACAAAGAGAAAGAAGCTTTCTGAGAAACTTCTTTGTGTTCTGTGAAATCATCTCACAGAGTTACAGATTTCCCCTCAAGAAGCCTTTCGCTAAGACAGTTCTTGTGGAATTGGCAAAGTGATATTTGGAAGCCCATAGAGGGCTATGGTGAAAAAGGAAGTATCCTCAGATGAAATCCGGAAAGAAGCTTTCCGAGAAACTGCTTAGTGTTCCGTTCATTCATCTCACAGAGTTACATCTGTATATCGTGGATCTCTTTGCTAGCCTTATTTCTGTGGAATCTGAGAACAGATATTTCGGATCCCTTTGGAGACTATAGGGGCAAAGGAAAAATCCTACGATAACAAAGAGAAAGAAGCTTTCTGAGAAACTTCTTTGTGTTCTGTGAAATCATCTCACAGAGTTACAGCTTTCCCCTCAAGAAGCCTTTCGATAAGACAGTTCTTGTGGAATTGGCAAAGTGATATTTGGAAGCCCATAGAGGGCCATGGTGAAAAAAGAAATATCCTCAGATGAAATCTGGAAAGAAGCTTTCTGAGAAACTGCTTAGTGTTCTATTAATTCATCTCAGAGAGTTACATCTGTATTTCGTGGATCTCCTTGCTAGCTTTATTTCTGTGGAATCTGAGAACAGATATTTCGGATCCCTTTGAAGAATATAGGGCCAAAGGAAATATCCTCCGATAACAAAGAGAAAGAAGCTTTCTGAGAAACCTCTTTGTGTTCTGTGAAATCATCTCACAGAGTTACAGCTTTTCCCTCAAGAAGCCTTTCGCTAAGACTGTTCTTGTGGAATTGGCAAAGTGATATTTGGAAGCCCATAGAGGACTATGGTGAAAAAGGAAATATCCTCAGGTGAAATCTGGAAAGAAGCTTTCTGAGAAACTGCTTAGTGTTCTGTTAATTCATCTCACAGAGTTACATCTGTATTTCGTGGATCTCTTTGCTAGCCTTATTTCTGTGGAATCTGAGAACAGATATTTCGGAATCCTTTGAAGACTATAGGGCCAAAGGAAATATCCTCCGATAACAAAGAGAAAGAAGCTTTCTGAGAAACTTCTTTGTGTTCTGTGAAATCATCTCACAGAGTTACAGCTTTCCCCTCAAGAAGCCTTTCGCTAAGACAGTTCTTGTGGAATTGGCAAAGTGATATTTGAAAGCCCATAGAGGGCTATGGTGAAAAAGGAAATATCCTCAGATGAAATCTGGAAAGAAGCTTTCTGAGAAACTGCTCAGTGTTCTGTTAATTCATCTCACAGAGTTACATCTGTATTTCGTGCATCTCTTTGCTTGCCTTATTTCTGTGGAATCTGAGAACAGATATTTCGGATCCCTTTGAAGACTATAGGGCCAAAGGAAATATCCTCCGATAACAAAGAGAACGAAGCTTTCTGAGAAACTTCTTTGTGTTCTGTGAAATCATCTCACAGAGTTACAGCTTTCCCCACAAGAAGCCTTTCGCTAAGACAGTTCTTGTGGAATTGGCAAAGTGATATTTGGAAGCCCATAGAGGGCTATGGTGAAAAAGGAAATATCCTCAGATGAAATCTGGAAAGAAGCTTTCTGAGAAACTGCTTAGTGTTCTGTTAATTCATCTCACAGAGTTACATCTGTATTTCGTGCATCTCTTTGCTTGCCTTATTTCTGTGGAATCTGAGAACAGATATTTCGGATCCCTTTGAAGACTATAGGGCCAAAGGAAAAATCCTCCGATAACGAAGAGAAAGAAGCTTTCTGAGAAACTTCTTTGTGTTCTGTGAAATCATCTCAGAGAGTTACAGCTTTCCCCTTAAGAAGCCTTTCGCTAAGACAGTTCTTTTGGAATTGGACAAGTGATATTTGGAAGCCCATAGAGGGCCATGGTGAAAAAGGAAATATCCTCAGATGAAATCTGGAAAGAAGCTTTCTGAGAAACTGCTTCGTGTTCTGTTAATTCTTCTCTCAGAGTTACATCTGTATTTCGTGGATCTCTTTGCTAGCCTTATTTCTGTGGAATCTGAGAACAGATATTTCGGATCCCTTTGAAGACTATAGGGCCAAAGGAAAAATCCTCCGATAACAAAGAGAAAGAAGCTTTCTGAGAAACTTCTTTGTGTTCTGTGAAATCATCTCAGAGAGTTACAGCTTTCCCCTCAAGAAGCCTTTCGCTAATACAGTTCTTGTGGAATTGGCAAAGTGATATTTGGAAGCCCATAGAGGGCCATGGTGAAAAAGGAAATATCCTCAGATGAAATCTGGAAAGAAGCTTTCTGAGAAACTGCTTAGTGTTCTGTTAATTCATCTCACAGAGTTACATCTGTATTTCGTGGATCTCTTTGCTAGCTTTATTTCTGTGGAATCTGAGAACAGATATTTCGGATCCCTTTGAAGACTATAGGGCCAAAGGAAATATCCTCCGATAACAAATAGAAAGAAGATTTCTGAGAAACTCTTTGTGTTCTGTGAAATCATCTCACAGAGTTACAGCTTTCCCCTCAAGAAGCCTTTCGCTAAGACAGTTCTTGTGGAATTGGCAAAGTGATATTTGGAAGCCCATAGAGGGCTATGGTGAAAAAGGAATTATCCTCTGATGAAATCTGGAAAGAAGCTTTCTGAGAAACTGCTTAGTGTTCTGTTAATTCATCTCACAGAGTTACATCTGTATTTCGTGGATCTCTTTGCTAGCCTTATTTCTGTGGAATCTGAGAACAGATATTTCGGATCCCTTTGAAGACTATAGGGCCAAAGGAAAAATCCTCCGATAACAAAGAGAAAGAAGCTTTCTGAGAAACTTCTTTGTGTTCTGTGAAATCATCTCACAGAGTTACAGCTTTCCCCTCAAGAAGCCGTTCGCTAAGACAGTTCTTGTGGAATTGGCAAAGTGATATTTGGAAGCCCATAGAGGGCCATGGTGAAAAAGGAAATATCCTCAGATGAAATCTGGAAAGAAGCTTTCTGAGAAACTGCTTAGTGTTCTATTAATTCATCTCAGAGAGTTACATCTGTATTTCGTGGATCTCCTTGCTAGCTTTATTTCTGTGGAATCTGAGAACAGATATTTCGGATCCCTTTGAAGACTTTAGGGCCAAAGGAAATATCCTCCGATAACAAAGAGAAAGAAGCTTTCTGAGAAACTTCTTTGTGTTCTGTGAAATCATCTCAAGGAGTTACAGCTTTTCCCTCAAGAAGCCTTTCGCTAAGACTGTTCTTGTGGAATTGGCAAAGTGATATTTGGAAGCCCATAGAGGGCTATGGTGAAAAAGGAAATATCCTCAGATGAAATCTGGAAAGAAGCTTTCTGAGAAACTGCTTAGTGTTCTGTTAATACATCTCACAGAGTTACATCTGTATTTCGTGGATCTCTTTGCTAGCCTTATTTCTGTGGAATCTGAGAACAGATATGTCGGATCCCTTTGCAGACTATAGGGCCAAAGGAAAAATCCTCCGATAACAAAGAGAAAGAAGCTTTCTGAGAAACTTCTTTGTGTTCTGTGAAATCATCTCAGAGAGTTACAGCTTTCCCCTCAAGAAGCCTTTCGCTAAGACAGTTCTTGTGGAATTGGCAAAGTGATATTTGGAAGCCCATAAAGGGCCATGGTGAAAAAGGAAATATCCTCAGATGAAATCTGGAAAGAAGCTTTCTGAGAAACTGCTTAGTGTTCTGTTAATTCATCTCACAGAGTTACATCTGTATTTCGTGGATCTCTTTGCCAGCTTTTTTTCTGTGGAATCTGAGAACAGATATTTCGGATCCCTTTGAAGACTATAGGGCCAAAGGAAATATCCTCCGATAACGAAGAGAAAGAAGCTTTCTGAGAAACTTCTTTGTGTTCTGTGAAATCATCTCACAGAGTTACAGCTTTCCCCTTAAGAAGCCTTTCGCTAAGACAGTGCTTGTGGAATTGGCAAAGTGATATTTGAAAGCCCATAGAGGGCTATGGTGAAAAACGAAATATCCTCAGATGAAAACTGGAAAGAAGCTTTCTGAGAAACTGCTTAGTGTTCTGTTAATTCATCTCACAGAGTTACATCTGTATTTCGTGGATCTCTTTGCTAGCCTTATTTCTGTGGAATCTGAGAACAGATATTTCGGATCCCTTTGAAGACTATAGGGCCAAAGGAAATATCCTCCGATAACAAAGAGAAAGAAGCTTTCTGAGAAACTTCTTTGTGTTCTGTGAAATCATCTCACAGAGTTACAGATTTTCCCTCAAGAAGCCTTTCGCTAAGACTGTTCTTGTGGAATTGGCAACGTGATATTTGGAAGCCCCTAGAGGGCCATGGTGAAAAAGGAAATATCCTCAGATGAAATCTGGAAAGAAGCTTTCTGAGAAACTGCTTAGTGTTCTGTTAATTCATCTCACAGAGTTACATCTGTATTTCGTGGATCTCTTTGCTAGCTTTATTTCTGTGGAATCTGAGAACAGATATTTCGGATCCCTTTGAAGACTATAGGGCCAAAAGAAATATCCTCCGATAACAAAGAGAAAGAAGCTTTCTGAGAAACTTCTTTGTGTTCTGTGAAATCATCTCAGAGAGTTACAGCTTTCCCCTCAAGAAGCCTTTCGGTAAGACAGTTCTTGTGGAATTGGCAAAGTGATATTTGGAAGCCCAAAGAGGGCCATGGTGAAAAAGGAAATATCCTCAGATGAAATCTGGAAAGAAGCTTTCTGAGAAACTGCTTAGTGTTCTGTTAATTCATCTCACAGAGTTACATCTGTATTTCGTGGATCTCTTTGCTAGCTTTATTTCTGTGGAATCTGAGAACAGATATTTCGGATCCCTTTGAAGACTATAGGGCCAAAAGAAATATCCTCCGATAACAAAGAGAAAGAAGCTTTCTGAGAAACTTCTTTGTGTTCTGTGAAATCATCTCAGAGAGTTACAGCTTTCCCCTCAAGAAGCCTTTCGGTAAGACAGTTCTTGTGGAATTGGCAAAGTGATATTTGGAAGCCCAAAGAGGGCCATGGTGAAAAAGGAAATATCCTCAGATGAAATCTGGAAAGAAGCTTTCTGAGAAACTGCTTAGTGTTCTGTTAATTCTTCTCACAGAGTTACATCTGTATTTCGTGGATCTCTTTGCTAGCCTTATTTCTGTGGAATCTGAGAACAGATATTTCGGATCCCTTTGAAGACTATAGGGCCAAAGGAAAAATCCTCCGATAACAAAGAGAAAGAAGCTTTCTGAGAAACTTCTTTGTGTTCTGTGAAATCATCTCAGAGAGTTACAGCTTTCCCCTCAAGAAGCCTTTCGCTAATACAGTTCTTGTGGAATTGGCAAAGTGATATTTGGAAGCCCATAGAGGGCCATGGTGAAAAAGGAAATATCCTCAGATGAAATGTGGAAAGAAGCTTTCTGAGAAACTGCTTAGTGTTCTGTTATTTAATCTCACAGAGTTACATCTGTATTTCGTGGATCTCTTTGCTAGCTTTATTTCTGTGGAATCTGAGAACAGATATTTCGGATCCCTTTGAAGACTATAGGGCCAATGGAAATATCCTCCGATAACAAAGAGAAAGAAGCTTTCTGAGAAACTTCTTTGTGTTCTGTGAAATCATCTCACAGAGTTACAGCTTTCCCCTCAAGAAGCCTTTCGCTAAGACAGTTCTTGTGGAATTGGCAAAGTGATATTTGGAAGCCCATAGAGGGCTATGGTGAAAAAGGAATTATCCTCTGATGAAATCTGGAAAGAAGCTTTCTGAGAAACTGCTTAGTGTTCTGTTAATTCATCTCACAGAGTTACATCTGTATTTCGTGGATCTCTTTGCTAGCCTTATTTCTGTGGAATCTGAGAACAGATATTTCGGATCCCTTTGAAGACTATAGGGCCAAAGGAAAAATCCTCCGATAACAAAGAGAAAGAAGCTTTCTGAGAAACTTCTTTGTGTTCTGTGAAATCATCTCACAGAGTTACAGCTTTCCCCTCAAGAAGCCGTTCGCTAAGACAGTTCTTGTGGAATTGGCAAAGTGATATTTGGAAGCCCATAGAGGGCCATGGTGAAAAAGGAAATATCCTCAGATGAAATCTGGAAAGAAGCTTTCTGAGAAACTGCTTAGTGTTCTATTAATTCATCTCAGAGAGTTACATCTGTATTTCGTGGATCTCCTTGCTAGCTTTATTTCTGTGGAATCTGAGAACAGATATTTCGGATCCCTTTGAAGACTTTAGGGCCAAAGGAAATATCCTCCGATAACAAAGAGAAAGAAGCTTTCTGAGAAACTTCTTTGTGTTCTGTGAAATCATCTCAAGGAGTTACAGCTTTTCCCTCAAGAAGCCTTTCGCTAAGACTGTTCTTGTGGAATTGGCAAAGTGATATTTGGAAGCCCATAGAGGGCTATGGTGAAAAAGGAAATATCCTCAGATGAAATCTGGAAAGAAGCTTTCTGAGAAACTGCTTAGTGTTCTGTTAATACATCTCACAGAGTTACATCTGTATTTCGTGGATCTCTTTGCTAGCCTTATTTCTGTGGAATCTGAGAACAGATATGTCGGATCCCTTTGCAGACTATAGGGCCAAAGGAAAAATCCTCCGATAACAAAGAGAAAGAAGCTTTCTGAGAAACTTCTTTGTGTTCTGTGAAATCATCTCAGAGAGTTACAGCTTTCCCCTAAAGAAGCCTTTCGCTAAGACAGTTCTTGTGGAATTGGCAAAGTGATATTTGGAAGCCCATAAAGGGCCATGGTGAAAAAGGAAATATCCTCAGATGAAATCTGGAAAGAAGCTTTCTGAGAAACTGCTTAGTGTTCTGTTAATTCATCTCACAGAGTTACATCTGTATTTCGTGGATCTCTTTGCCAGCTTTTTTTCTGTGGAATCTGAGAACAGATATTTCGGATCCCTTTGAAGACTATAGGGCCAAAGGAAATATCCTCCGATAACGAAGAGAAAGAAGCTTTCTGAGAAACTTCTTTGTGTTCTGTGAAATCATCTCACAGAGTTACAGCTTTCCCCTTAAGAAGCCTTTCGCTAAGACAGTGCTTGTGGAATTGGCAAAGTGATATTTGAAAGCCCATAGAGGGCTATGGTGAAAAACGAAATATCCTCAGATGAAAACTGGAAAGAAGCTTTCTGAGAAACTGCTTAGTGTTCTGTTAATTCATCTCACAGAGTTACATCTGTATTTCGTGGATCTCTTTGCTAGCCTTATTTCTGTGGAATCTGAGAACAGATATTTCGGATCCCTTTGAAGACTATAGGGCCAAAGGAAATATCCTCCGATAACAAAGAGAAAGAAGCTTTCTGAGAAACTTCTTTGTGTTCTGTGAAATCATCTCACAGAGTTACAGATTTTCCCTCAAGAAGCCTTTCGCTAAGACTGTTCTTGTGGAATTGGCAACGTGATATTTGGAAGCCCCTAGAGGGCCATGGTGAAAAAGGAAATATCCTCAGATGAAATCTGGAAAGAAGCTTTCTGAGAAACTGCTTAGTGTTCTGTTAATTCATCTCACAGAGTTACATCTGTATTTCGTGGATCTCTTTGCTAGCTTTATTTCTGTGGAATCTGAGAACAGATATTTCGGATCCCTTTGAAGACTATAGGGCCAAAAGAAATATCCTCCGATAACAAAGAGAAAGAAGCTTTCTGAGAAACTTCTTTGTGTTCTGTGAAATCATCTCAGAGAGTTACAGCTTTCCCCTCAAGAAGCCTTTCGGTAAGACAGTTCTTGTGGAATTGGCAAAGTGATATTTGGAAGCCCAAAGAGGGCCATGGTGAAAAAGGAAATATCCTCAGATGAAATCTGGAAAGAAGCTTTCTGAGAAACTGCTTAGTGTTCTGTTAATTCATCTCACAGAGTTACATCTGTATTTCGTGGATCTCTTTGCTAGCTTTATTTCTGTGGAATCTGAGAACAGATATTTCGGATCCCTTTGAAGACTATAGGGCCAAAAGAAATATCCTCCGATAACAAAGAGAAAGAAGCTTTCTGAGAAACTTCTTTGTGTTCTGTGAAATCATCTCAGAGAGTTACAGCTTTCCCCTCAAGAAGCCTTTCGGTAAGACAGTTCTTGTGGAATTGGCAAAGTGATATTTGGAAGCCCAAAGAGGGCCATGGTGAAAAAGGAAATATCCTCAGATGAAATCTGGAAAGAAGCTTTCTGAGAAACTGCTTAGTGTTCTGTTAATTCTTCTCACAGAGTTACATCTGTATTTCGTGGATCTCTTTGCTAGCCTTATTTCTGTGGAATCTGAGAACAGATATTTCGGATCCCTTTGAAGACTATAGGGCCAAAGGAAAAATCCTCCGATAACAAAGAGAAAGAAGCTTTCTGAGAAACTTCTTTGTGTTCTGTGAAATCATCTCAGAGAGTTACAGCTTTCCCCTCAAGAAGCCTTTCGCTAATACAGTTCTTGTGGAATTGGCAAAGTGATATTTGGAAGCCCATAGAGGGCCATGGTGAAAAAGGAAATATCCTCAGATGAAATGTGGAAAGAAGCTTTCTGAGAAACTGCTTAGTGTTCTGTTATTTAATCTCACAGAGTTACATCTGTATTTCGTGGATCTCTTTGCTAGCTTTATTTCTGTGGAATCTGAGAACAGATATTTCGGATCCCTTTGAAGACTATAGGGCCAATGGAAATATCCTCCGATAACAAAGAGAAAGAAGCTTTCTGAGAAACTTCTTTGTGTTCTGTGAAATCATCTCACAGAGTTACAGTTTTTCCCTCAAGAAGCCTTTCGCTAAGACTGTTCTTGTGTAATTGGCAAAGTGATATTTGGAAGCCCATAGAGGGCTATGGTGAAAAAGGAAATATCCTCAGATGAAATCTGGAAAGAAGCTTTCTGAGAAACTGCTTAGTGTTCTGTTAATTCATCTCACAGAGTTACATCTGTATTTCGTGGATCTCTTTGCTAGCCTTATTTCTGTGGAATCTGAGAACAGATATTTCAGATCCCTTTGAAGACTATAGGGCCAAAGGAAAAATCCTCCGATAACGAAGAGAAAGAAGCTTTCTGAGAAACTTCTTTGTGTTCTGTGAAATCATCTCAGAGAGTTACAGCTTTCCCCTCAAGAAGCCTTTCGCTAAGAGAGTTCTTTTGGAATTGGACATGTGATATTTGGAAGCCCATAGAGGGCCATGGTGAAAAAGGAAATATCCTCAGATGAAATCTGGAAAGAAGCTTTCTGAGAAACTGCTTAGTGTTCTGTTAATTCATCTCACAGAGTTACATCTGTATTTCGTGGATCTCTTTGCTAGCCTTATTTCTGTGGAATCTGAGAACAGATATTTCGGATCCTTTGAAGACTATAGGGCCAAAGGAAAAATCCTCCGATAAGAAAGAGAAAGAAGCTTTCTGGGAAATTTCTTTGTGTTCTGTGAAATCATCTCACAGAGTTACAGCTTTCCCCTCAAGAAGCCTTTCGCTAAGACAGTTCTTGTGGAATTGGCAAAGTGATATTTGGAAGCCCATAGAGGGCCATGGTGAAAAAGGAAATATCCTCAGATGAAATCTGGAAAGAAGCTTTCTGAGAAACTGCTTAGTGTTCTGTTAATTCATCTCACAGAGTTACATCTGTATTTCGTGGATCTCTTTGCTAGCCTTATTTCTGTGGAATCTGAGAACAGATATTTCGGATCACTTTGAAGACTATAGGGCCAAAGGAAATATCCTCGGATAACAAAGAGAATGAAGCTTTCTGAGAAACTTCTTTGTGTTCTGTGAAATCATCTCACAGAGTTACAGATTTTCCCTCAAGAAGCCTTTCGCTAAGACTGTTCTTGTGGAATTGGCAACGTGATATTTGGAAGCCCCTAGAGGGCCATGGTGAAAAAGGAAATATCCTCAGATGAAATCTGGAAAGAAGCTTTCTGAGAAACTGCTTAGTGTTCTGTTAATTCATCTCACAGAGTTACATCTGTATTTCGTGGATCTCTTTGCTAGCTTTATTTCTGTGGAATCTGAGAACAGATATTTCGGATCCCTTTGAAGACTATAGGGCCAAAAGAAATATCCTCCGATAACAAAGAGAAAGAAGCTTTCTGAGAAACTTCTTTGTGTTCTGTGAAATCATCTCAGAGAGTTACAGCTTTCCCCTCAAGAAGCCTTTCGGTAAGACAGTTCTTGTGGAATTGGCAAAGTGATATTTGGAAGCCCAAAGAGGGCCATGGTGAAAAAGGAAATATCCTCAGATGAAATCTGGAAAGAAGCTTTCTGAGAAACTGCTTAGTGTTCTGTTAATTCATCTCACAGAGTTACATCTGTATTTCGTGGATCTCTTTGCTAGCTTTATTTCTGTGGAATCTGAGAACAGATATTTCGGATCCCTTTGAAGACTATAGGGCCAAAAGAAATATCCTCCGATAACAAAGAGAAAGAAGCTTTCTGAGAAACTTCTTTGTGTTCTGTGAAATCATCTCAGAGAGTTACAGCTTTCCCCTCAAGAAGCCTTTCGGTAAGACAGTTCTTGTGGAATTGGCAAAGTGATATTTGGAAGCCCAAAGAGGGCCATGGTGAAAAAGGAAATATCCTCAGATGAAATCTGGAAAGAAGCTTTCTGAGAAACTGCTTAGTGTTCTGTTAATTCTTCTCACAGAGTTACATCTGTATTTCGTGGATCTCTTTGCTAGCCTTATTTCTGTGGAATCTGAGAACAGATATTTCGGATCCCTTTGAAGACTATAGGGCCAAAGGAAAAATCCTCCGATAACAAAGAGAAAGAAGCTTTCTGAGAAACTTCTTTGTGTTCTGTGAAATCATCTCAGAGAGTTACAGCTTTCCCCTCAAGAAGCCTTTCGCTAATACAGTTCTTGTGGAATTGGCAAAGTGATATTTGGAAGCCCATAGAGGGCCATGGTGAAAAAGGAAATATCCTCAGATGAAATGTGGAAAGAAGCTTTCTGAGAAACTGCTTAGTGTTCTGTTATTTAATCTCACAGAGTTACATCTGTATTTCGTGGATCTCTTTGCTAGCTTTATTTCTGTGGAATCTGAGAACAGATATTTCGGATCCCTTTGAAGACTATAGGGCCAATGGAAATATCCTCCGATAACAAAGAGAAAGAAGCTTTCTGAGAAACTTCTTTGTGTTCTGTGAAATCATCTCACAGAGTTACAGCTTTCCCCTCAAGAAGCCTTTCGCTAAGACAGTTCTTGTGGAATTGGCAAAGTGATATTTGGAAGCCCATAGAGGGCTATGGTGAAAAAGGAATTATCCTCTGATGAAATCTGGAAAGAAGCTTTCTGAGAAACTGCTTAGTGTTCTGTTAATTCATCTCACAGAGTTACATCTGTATTTCGTGGATCTCTTTGCTAGCCTTATTTCTGTGGAATCTGAGAACAGATATTTCGGATCCCTTTGAAGACTATAGGGCCAAAGGAAAAATCCTCCGATAACAAAGAGAAAGAAGCTTTCTGAGAAACTTCTTTGTGTTCTGTGAAATCATCTCACAGAGTTACAGCTTTCCCCTCAAGAAGCCGTTCGCTAAGACAGTTCTTGTGGAATTGGCAAAGTGATATTTGGAAGCCCATAGAGGGCCATGGTGAAAAAGGAAATATCCTCAGATGAAATCTGGAAAGAAGCTTTCTGAGAAACTGCTTAGTGTTCTATTAATTCATCTCAGAGAGTTACATCTGTATTTCGTGGATCTCCTTGCTAGCTTTATTTCTGTGGAATCTGAGAACAGATATTTCGGATCCCTTTGAAGACTTTAGGGCCAAAGGAAATATCCTCCGATAACAAAGAGAAAGAAGCTTTCTGAGAAACTTCTTTGTGTTCTGTGAAATCATCTCAAGGAGTTACAGCTTTTCCCTCAAGAAGCCTTTCGCTAAGACAGTTCTTGTGGAATTGGCAAAGTGATATTTGGAAGCCCATAGAGGGCTATGGTGAAAAAGGAAATATCCTCAGATGAAATCTGGAAAGAAGCTTTCTGAGAAACTGCTTAGTGTTCTGTTAATACATCTCACAGAGTTACATCTGTATTTCGTGGATCTCTTTGCTAGCCTTATTTCTGTGGAATCTGAGAACAGATATGTCGGATCCCTTTGCAGACTATAGGGCCAAAGGAAAAATCCTCCGATAACAAAGAGAAAGAAGCTTTCTGAGAAACTTCTTTGTGTTCTGTGAAATCATCTCAGAGAGTTACAGCTTTCCCCTAAAGAAGCCTTTCGCTAAGACAGTTCTTGTGGAATTGGCAAAGTGATATTTGGAAGCCCATAAAGGGCCATGGTGAAAAAGGAAATATCCTCAGATGAAATCTGGAAAGAAGCTTTCTGAGAAACTGCTTAGTGTTCTGTTAATTCATCTCACAGAGTTACATCTGTATTTCGTGGATCTCTTTGCCAGCTTTTTTTCTGTGGAATCTGAGAACAGATATTTCGGATCCCTTTGAAGACTATAGGGCCAAAGGAAATATCCTCCGATAACGAAGAGAAAGAAGCTTTCTGAGAAACTTCTTTGTGTTCTGTGAAATCATCTCACAGAGTTACAGCTTTCCCCTTAAGAAGCCTTTCGCTAAGACAGTGCTTGTGGAATTGGCAAAGTGATATTTGAAAGCCCATAGAGGGCTATGGTGAAAAACGAAATATCCTCAGATGAAAACTGGAAAGAAGCTTTCTGAGAAACTGCTTAGTGTTCTGTTAATTCATCTCACAGAGTTACATCTGTATTTCGTGGATCTCTTTGCTAGCCTTATTTCTGTGGAATCTGAGAACAGATATTTCGGATCCCTTTGAAGACTATAGGGCCAAAGGAAATATCCTCCGATAACAAAGAGAAAGAAGCTTTCTGAGAAACTTCTTTGTGTTCTGTGAAATCATCTCACAGAGTTACAGATTTTCCCTCAAGAAGCCTTTCGCTAAGACTGTTCTTGTGGAATTGGCAACGTGATATTTGGAAGCCCCTAGAGGGCCATGGTGAAAAAGGAAATATCCTCAGATGAAATCTGGAAAGAAGCTTTCTGAGAAACTGCTTAGTGTTCTGTTAATTCATCTCACAGAGTTACATCTGTATTTCGTGGATCTCTTTGCTAGCTTTATTTCTGTGGAATCTGAGAACAGATATTTCGGATCCCTTTGAAGACTATAGGGCCAAAAGAAATATCCTCCGATAACAAAGAGAAAGAAGCTTTCTGAGAAACTTCTTTGTGTTCTGTGAAATCATCTCAGAGAGTTACAGCTTTCCCCTCAAGAAGCCTTTCGGTAAGACAGTTCTTGTGGAATTGGCAAAGTGATATTTGGAAGCCCAAAGAGGGCCATGGTGAAAAAGGAAATATCCTCAGATGAAATCTGGAAAGAAGCTTTCTGAGAAACTGCTTAGTGTTCTGTTAATTCATCTCACAGAGTTACATCTGTATTTCGTGGATCTCTTTGCTAGCTTTATTTCTGTGGAATCTGAGAACAGATATTTCGGATCCCTTTGAAGACTATAGGGCCAAAAGAAATATCCTCCGATAACAAAGAGAAAGAAGCTTTCTGAGAAACTTCTTTGTGTTCTGTGAAATCATCTCAGAGAGTTACAGCTTTCCCCTCAAGAAGCCTTTCGGTAAGACAGTTCTTGTGGAATTGGCAAAGTGATATTTGGAAGCCCAAAGAGGGCCATGGTGAAAAAGGAAATATCCTCAGATGAAATCTGGAAAGAAGCTTTCTGAGAAACTGCTTAGTGTTCTGTTAATTCTTCTCACAGAGTTACATCTGTATTTCGTGGATCTCTTTGCTAGCCTTATTTCTGTGGAATCTGAGAACAGATATTTCGGATCCCTTTGAAGACTATAGGGCCAAAGGAAAAATCCTCCGATAACAAAGAGAAAGAAGCTTTCTGAGAAACTTCTTTGTGTTCTGTGAAATCATCTCAGAGAGTTACAGCTTTCCCCTCAAGAAGCCTTTCGCTAATACAGTTCTTGTGGAATTGGCAAAGTGATATTTGGAAGCCCATAGAGGGCCATGGTGAAAAAGGAAATATCCTCAGATGAAATGTGGAAAGAAGCTTTCTGAGAAACTGCTTAGTGTTCTGTTATTTAATCTCACAGAGTTACATCTGTATTTCGTGGATCTCTTTGCTAGCTTTATTTCTGTGGAATCTGAGAACAGATATTTCGGATCCCTTTGAAGACTATAGGGCCAATGGAAATATCCTCCGATAACAAAGAGAAAGAAGCTTTCTGAGAAACTTCTTTGTGTTCTGTGAAATCATCTCACAGAGTTACAGTTTTTCCCTCAAGAAGCCTTTCGCTAAGACTGTTCTTGTGTAATTGGCAAAGTGATATTTGGAAGCCCATAGAGGGCTATGGTGAAAAAGGAAATATCCTCAGATGAAATCTGGAAAGAAGCTTTCTGAGAAACTGCTTAGTGTTCTGTTAATTCATCTCACAGAGTTACATCTGTATTTCGTGGATCTCTTTGCTAGCCTTATTTCTGTGGAATCTGAGAACAGATATTTCAGATCCCTTTGAAGACTATAGGGCCAAAGGAAAAATCCTCCGATAACGAAGAGAAAGAAGCTTTCTGAGAAACTTCTTTGTGTTCTGTGAAATCATCTCAGAGAGTTACAGCTTTCCCCTCAAGAAGCCTTTCGCTAAGAGAGTTCTTTTGGAATTGGACATGTGATATTTGGAAGCCCATAGAGGGCCATGGTGAAAAAGGAAATATCCTCAGATGAAATCTGGAAAGAAGCTTTCTGAGAAACTGCTTAGTGTTCTGTTAATTCATCTCACAGAGTTACATCTGTATTTCGTGGATCTCTTTGCTAGCCTTATTTCTGTGGAATCTGAGAACAGATATTTCGGATCCTTTGAAGACTATAGGGCCAAAGGAAAAATCCTCCGATAAGAAAGAGAAAGAAGCTTTCTGGGAAATTTCTTTGTGTTCTGTGAAATCATCTCACAGAGTTACAGCTTTCCCCTCAAGAAGCCTTTCGCTAAGACAGTTCTTGTGGAATTGGCAAAGTGATATTTGGAAGCCCATAGAGGGCCATGGTGAAAAAGGAAATATCCTCAGATGAAATCTGGAAAGAAGCTTTCTGAGAAACTGCTTAGTGTTCTGTTAATTCATCTCACAGAGTTACATCTGTATTTCGTGGATCTCTTTGCTAGCCTTATTTCTGTGGAATCTGAGAACAGATATTTCGGATCACTTTGAAGACTATAGGGCCAAAGGAAATATCCTCGGATAACAAAGAGAATGAAGCTTTCTGAGAAACTTCTTTGTGTTCTGTGAAATCATCTCAGAGAGTTACAGCTTTCCCCTCAAGAAGCCTTTCGCTAAGACAGTTCTTGTGGAATTGGCCAAGTGATATTTGGAAGCCCATAGAGGGCTATGGTGAAAAAGGAAATATCCTCAGATGAAATCTGGAAAGAAGCTTTCTGAGAAACTGCTTAGTGTTCTGTCAATTCATCTCACAGTGTTACATCTGTATTTCGTGGATCTCTTTGCTAGCCTTATTTCTGTGGAATCTGAGAACAGATATTTCGGATCCCTTTGAAGACTATAGGGCCAAAGGAAATATCCTCCGATAACAAAGAGAAAGAAGCTTTCTGAGAAACTTCTTTGTGTTCTGTGAAATCACCTCACAGATTTACAGCTTTCCCCTCAAGAAGCCTTTCGCTAAGACAGTTCTTGTGGAATTGGCCAAGTGATATTTGGAAGCCCATAGAGGGCTATGGTGAAAAAGGAAATATCCTCAGATGAAATCTGGAAAGAAGCTTTCTGAACAATGCTTAGTGTTCTGTTAATTCATCTCACAGAGTTACATCTGTATTTCGTGGATCTCTTTGCTAGCCTTATTTCTGTGGAATCTGAGAACAGATATTTCGGATCCCTTTGAAGACTATAGGGCCAAAGGAAAAATCCTCCGATAACAAAGAGAAAGAAGCTTTCTGAGAAACTTCTTTGTGTTCTGTGAAATCATCTCACAGAGTTACAGCTTTCCCCTCAAGAAGCCTTTCACTAAGACAGTTCTTGTGGAATTGGCAAAGTGATATTTGGAAGCCCATAGAGGGCCATGGTGAAAAAGGAAATATCCTCAGATGAAATCTGGAAAGAAGCTTTCTGAGAAACTGCTTAGTGTTCTATTAATTCATCTCAGAGAGTTACATCTGTATTTCGTGGATCTCCTTGCTAGCTTTATTTCTGTGGAATCTGAGAACAGATATTTCGGATCCCTTTGAAGACTTTAGGGCCAAAGGAAATATCCTCCGATAACAAAGAGAAAGAAGCTTTCTGAGAAACTTCTTTGTGTTCTGTGAAATCATCTCAAGGAGTTACAGCTTTTCCCTCAAGAAGCCTTTCGCTAAGACTGTTCTTGTGGAATTGGCAAAGTGATATTTGGAAGCCCATAGAGGGCTATGGTGAAAAAGGAAATATCCTCAGATGAAATCTGGAAAGAAGCTTTCTGAGAAACTGCTTAGTGTTCTGTTAATTCATCTCACAGAGTTACATCTGTATTTCGTGGATCTCTTTGCTAGCCTTATTTCTGTGGAATCTGAGAACAGATATGTCGGATCCCTTTGCAGACTATAGGGCCAAAGGAAAAATCCTCCGATAACAAAGAGAAAGAAGCTTTCTGAGAAACTTCTTTGTGTTCTGTGAAATCATCTCAGAGAGTTACAGCTTTCCCCTCAAGAAGCCTTTCGCTAAGACAGTTCTTGTGGAATTGGCAAAGTGATATTTGGAAGCCCATAAAGGGCCATGGTGAAAAAGGAAATATCCTCAGATGAAATCTGGAAAGAAGCTTTCTGAGAAACTGCTTAGTGTTCTGTTAATTCATCTCACAGAGTTACATCTGTATTTCGTGGATCTCTTTGCCAGCTTTTTTTCTGTGGAATCTGAGAACAGATATTTCGGATCCCTTTGAAGACTATAGGGCCAAAGGAAATATCCTCCGATAACGAAGAGAAAGAAGCTTTCTGAGAAACTTCTTTGTGTTCTGTGAAATCATCTCACAGAGTTACAGCTTTCCCCTTAAGAAGCCTTTCGCTAAGACAGTGCTTGTGGAATTGGCAAAGTGATATTTGAAAGCCCATAGAGGGCTATGGTGAAAAAGGAAATATCCTCAGATGAAATCTGGAAAGAAGCTTTCTGAGAAACTGCTTAGTGTTCTGTTAATTCATCTCACAGAGTTACATCTGTATTTCGTGGATATCTTTGCTAGCTTTATTTCTGTGGAATCTGAGAACAGATATTTCGGATCCCTTTGAAGACTATAGGGCCAAAGGAAATATCCTCCGATAACAAAGAGAAAGAAGCTTTCTGAGAAACTTCTTTGTGTTCTGTGAAATCATCTCACAGAGTTACAGATTTTCCCTCATGAAGCCTTTCGCTAAGACTGTTCTTGTGGAATTGGCAACGTGATATTTGGAAGCCCCTAGAGGGCCATGGTGAAAAAGGAAATATCCTCAGATGAAATCTGGAAAGAAGCTTTCTGAGAAACTGCTTAGTGTTCTGTTAATTCATCTCACAGAGTTACATCTGTATTTCGTGGATCTCTTTGCTAGCTTTATTTCTGTGGAATCTGAGAACACATATTTCGGATCCCATTGAAGACTATAGGGCCAAAGGAAATATCCTCCGATAACAAAGAGAAAGAAGCTTTCTGAGAAACTTCTTTGTGTTCTGTGAAATCATCTCAGAGAGTTACAGCTTTCCCCTCAAGAAGCCTTTCGCTAAGACAGTTCTTGTGGAATTGGCAAAGTGATATTTGGAAACCCATAGAGGGCTATGGTGAAAAAGGAAATATCCACAGATGAAATCTGGAAAGAAGCTTTCTGAGAAACTGCTTAGTGTTCTGTTAATTCATCTCACAGAGTTACATCTGTATTTCGTGGATCTCTTTGCTAGCTTTATTTCTGTGGAATCTGAGAACAGATATTTCGGATCCCTTTTAAGACTATAGGGCCAAAGGAAATATCCTCCGATAACGAAGAGAAAGAAGCTTTCTGAGAAACTTCTTTGTGTTCTGTAAAATCATCTCACAGAGTTACAGCCTTCCCCTCAAGAAGCCTTTCGATAAGACAGTTCTTGTGGAATTGGCCAAGTGATATTTGGAAGCCCATAGAGGGCTATGGTGAAAAAGGAAATATCCTCAGATGAAATCTGGAAAGAAGATTTCTGAGAAACTGCTTAGTGTTCTGTTAATTCATCTCACAGAGTTACATCTGTATTTCGTGGATCTCTTTGCTAGCCTTATTTATGTGGAATCTGAGAACAGATATTTCGGATCCCTTTGAAGACTTTAGGGCCAAAGGAAATATCCTCCGATAACAAAGAGAAAGAAGCTTTCTGAGAAACTTCTTTGTGTTCTGTGAAATCATCTCAAGGAGTTACAGCTTTTCCCTCAAGAAGCCTTTCGCTAAGACTGTTCTTGTGGAATTGGCCAAGTGATATTTGGAAGCCCATAGAGGGCTATGGTGAAAAAGGAAATATCCTCAGATGAAATCTGGAAAGAAGCTTTCTGAGAAACTGCTTAGTGTTCTGTTAATTCATCTCACAGAGTTACATCTGTATTTCGTGGATCTCTTTGCTAGCCTTATTTCTGTGGAATCTGAGAACAGATATGTCGGATCCCTTTGCAGACTATAGGGCCAAAGGAAAAATCCTCCGATAACAAAGAGAAAGAAGCTTTCTGAGAAACTTCTTTGTGTTCTGTGAAATCATCTCAGAGAGTTACAGCTTTCCCCTCAAGAAGCCTTTCGCTAAGACAGTTCTTGTGGAATTGGCAAAGTGATATTTGGAAGCCCATAAAGGGCCATGGTGAAAAAGGAAATATCCTCAGATGAAATCTGGAAAGAAGCTTTCTGAGGAACTGCTTAGTGTTCTGTTAATTCATCTCACAGAGTTACATCTGTATTTCGTGGATCTCTTTGCCAGCTTTTTTTCTGTGGAATCTGAGAACAGATATTTCGGATCCCTTTGAAGACTATAGGGCCAAAGGAAATATCCTCCGATAACGAAGAGAAAGAAGCTTTCTGAGAAACTACTTTGTGTTCTGTGAAATCATCTCACAGAGTTACAGCTTTCCCCTTAAGAAGCCTTTCGCTAAGACAGTGCTTGTGGAATTGGCAAAGTGATATTTGAAAGCCCATAGAGGGCTATGGTGAAAAAGGAAATATCCTCAGATGAAATCTGGAAAGAAGCTTTCTGAGAAACTGCTTAGTGTTCTGTTAATTCATCTCACAGAGTTACATCTGTATTTCGTGGATATCTTTGCTAGCTTTATTTCTGTGGAATCTGAGAACAGATATTTCGGATCCCTTTGAAGACTATAGGGCCAAAGGAAATATCCTCCGATAACAAAGAGAAAGAAGCTTTCTGAGAAACTTCTTTGTGTTCTGTGAAATCATCTCACAGAGTTACAGATTTTCCCTCATGAAGCCTTTCGCTAAGACTGTTCTTGTGGAATTGGCAACGTGATATTTGGAAGCCCCTAGAGGGCCATGGTGAAAAAGGAAATATCCTCAGATGAAATCTGGAAAGAAGCTTTCTGAGAAACTGCTTAGTGTTCTGTTAATTCATCTCACAGAGTTACATCTGTATTTCGTGGATCTCTTTGCTAGCTTTATTTCTGTGGAATCTGAGAACACATATTTCGGATCCCATTGAAGACTATAGGGCCAAAGGAAATATCCTCCGATAACAAAGAGAAAGAAGCTTTCTGAGAAACTTCTTTGTGTTCTGTGAAATCATCTCAGAGAGTTACAGCTTTCCCCTCAAGAAGCCTTTCGCTAAGACAGTTCTTGTGGAATTGGCAAAGTGATATTTGGAAGCCCATAGAGGGCTATGGTGAAAAAGGAAATATCCACAGATGAAATCTGGAAAGAAGCTTTCTGAGAAACTGCTTAGTGTTCTGTTAATTCATCTCACAGAGTTACATCTGTATTTCGTGGATCTCTTTGCTAGCTTTATTTCTGTGGAATCTGAGAACAGATATTTCGGATCCCTTTTAAGACTATAGGGCCAAAGGAAATATCCTCCGATAACGAAGAGAAAGAAGCTTTCTGAGAAACTTCTTTGTGTTCTGTAAAATCATCTCACAGAGTTACAGCCTTCCCCTCAAGAAGCCTTTCGATAAGACAGTTCTTGTGGAATTGGCCAAGTGATATTTGGAAGCCCATAGAGGGCTATGGTGAAAAAGGGAATATCCTCAGATGAAATCTGGAAAGAAGATTTCTGAGAAACTGCTTACTGTTCTGTTAATTCATCTCACAGAGTTACATCTGTATTTCGTGGATCTCTTTGCTAGCCTTATTTATGTGGAATCTGAGAACAGATATTTCGGATCCCTTTGAAGACTATAGGGCCAAAGGAAATATCCTCCGATAACAAAGAGAAAGAAGCTTTCTGAGAAACTTCTTTGTGTTCTGTGAAATCATCTCACAGAGTTACAGATTTCCCCTCAAGAAGCCTTTCGCTAAGACAGTTCTTGTGGAATTGGCAAAGTGATATTTGGAAGCCCATAGAGGGCTATGGTGAAAAAGGAAGTATCCTCAGATGAAATCCGGAAAGAAGCTTTCCGAGAAACTGCTTAGTGTTCCGTTCATTCATCTCACAGAGTTACATCTGTATATCGTGGATCTCTTTGCTAGCCTTATTTCTGTGGAATCTGAGAACAGATATTTCGGATCCCTTTGGAGACTATAGGGGCAAAGGAAAAATCCTACGATAACAAAGAGAAAGAAGCTTTCTGAGAAACTTCTTTGTGTTCTGTGAAATCATCTCACAGAGTTACAGCTTTCCCCTCAAGAAGCCTTTCGATAAGACAGTTCTTGTGGAATTGGCAAAGTGATATTTGGAAGCCCATAGAGGGCCATGGTGAAAAAAGAAATATCCTCAGATAAAATCTGGAAAGAAGCTTTCTGAGAAACTGCTTAGTGTTCTATTAATTCATCTCAGAGAGTTACATCTGTATTTCGTGGATCTCCTTGCTAGCTTTATTTCTGTGGAATCTGAGAACAGATATTTCGGATCCCTTTGAAGAATATAGGGCCAAAGGAAATATCCTCCGATAACAAAGAGAAAGAAGCTTTCTGAGAAACCTCTTTGTGTTCTGTGAAATCATCTCACAGAGTTACAGCTTTTCCCTCAAGAAGCCTTTCGCTAAGACTGTTCTTGTGGAATTGGCAAAGTGATATTTGGAAGCCCATAGAGGACTATGGTGAAAAAGGAAATATCCTCAGGTGAAATCTGGAAAGAAGCTTTCTGAGAAACTGCTTAGTGTTCTGTTAATTCATCTCACAGAGTTACATCTGTATTTCGTGGATCTCTTTGCTAGCCTTATTTCTGTGGAATCTGAGAACAGATATTTCGGAATCCTTTGAAGACTATAGGGCCAAAGGAAATATCCTCCGATAACAAAGAGAAAGAAGCTTTCTGAGAAACTTCTTTGTGTTCTGTGAAATCATCTCACAGAGTTACAGCTTTCCCCTCAAGAAGCCTTTCGCTAAGACAGTTCTTGTGGAATTGGCAAAGTGATATTTGAAAGCCCATAGAGCTCTATGGTGAAAAAGGAAATATCCTCAGATGAAATCTGGAAAGAAGCTTTCTGAGAAACTGCTCAGTGTTCTGTTAATTCATCTCACAGAGTTACATCTGTATTTCGTGCATCTCTTTGCTTGCCTTATTTCTGTGGAATCTGAGAACAGATATTTCGGATCCCTTTGAAGACTATAGGGCCAAAGGAAATATCCTCCGATAACAAAGAGAACGAAGCTTTCTGAGAAACTTCTTTGTGTTCTGTGAAATCATCTCACAGAGTTACAGCTTTCCCCACAAGAAGCCTTTCGCTAAGACAGTTCTTGTGGAATTGGCAAAGTGATATTTGGAAGCCCATAGAGGGCTATGGTGAAAAAGGAAATATCCTCAGATGAAATCTGGAAAGAAGCTTTCTGAGAAACTGCTTAGTGTTCTGTTAATTCATCTCACAGAGTTACATCTGTATTTCGTGCATCTCTTTGCTTGCCTTATTTCTGTGGAATCTGAGAACAGATATTTCGGATCCCTTTGAAGACTATAGGGCCAAAGGAAAAATCCTCCGATAACGAAGAGAAAGAAGCTTTCTGAGAAACTTCTTTGTGTTCTGTGAAATCATCTCAGAGAGTTACAGCTTTCCCCTCAAGAAGCCTTTCGGTAAGACAGTTCTTGTGGAATTGGCAAAGTGATATTTGGAAGCCCAAAGAGGGCCATGGTGAAAAAGGAAATATCCTCAGATGAAATCTGGAAAGAAGCTTTCTGAGAAACTGCTTAGTGTTCTGTTAATTCATCTCACAGAGTTACATCTGTATTTCGTGGATCTCTTTGCTAGCCTTATTTCTGTGGAATCTGAGAACAGATATTTCGGATCCCTTTGAAGACTATAGGGCCAAAGGAAAAATCCTCCGATAACAAAGAGAAAGAAGCTTTCTGAGAAACTTCTTTGTGTTCTGTGAAATCATCTCAGAGAGTTACAGCTTTCCCCTCAAGAAGCCTTTCGCTAATACAGTTCTTGTGGAATTGGCAAAGTGATATTTGGAAGCCCATAGAGGGCCATGGTGAAAAAGGAAATATCCTCAGATGAAATGTGGAAAGAAGCTTTCTGAGAAACTGCTTAGTGTTCTGTTAATTAATCTCACAGAGTTACATCTGTATTTCGTGGATCTCTTTGCTAGCTTTATTTCTGTGGAATCTGAGAACAGATATTTCGGATCCCTTTGAAGACTATAGGGCCAATGGAAATATCCTCCGATAACAAAGAGAAAGAAGCTTTCTGAGAAACTTCTTTGTGTTCTGTGAAATCATCTCACAGAGTTACAGTTTTTCCCTCAAGAAGCCTTTCGCTAAGACTGTTCTTGTGTAATTGGCAAAGTGATATTTGGAAGCCCATAGAGGGCTATGGTGAAAAAGGAAATATCCTCAGATGAAATCTGGAAAGAAGCTTTCTGAGAAACTGCTTAGTGTTCTGTTAATTCATCTCACAGAGTTACATCTGTATTTCGTGGATCTCTTTGCTAGCCTTATTTCTGTGGAATCTGAGAACAGATATTTCGGATCCCTTTGAAGACTATAGGGCCAAAGGAAAAATCCTCCGATAACGAAGAGAAAGAAGCTTTCTGAGAAACTTCTTTGTGTTCTGTGAAATCATCTCAGAGAGTTACAGCTTTCCCCTCAAGAAGCCTTTCGCTAAGAGAGTTCTTTTGGAATTGGACATGTGATATTTGGAAGCCCATAGAGGGCCATGGTGAAAAAGGAAATATCCTCAGATGAAATCTGGAAAGAAGCTTTCTGAGAAACTGCTTAGTGTTCTGTTAATTCATCTCACAGAGTTACATCTGTATTTCGTGGATCTCTTTGCTAGCCTTATTTCTGTGGAATCTGAGAACAGATATTTCGGATCCTTTGAAGACTATAGGGCCAACGGAAAAATCCTCCGATAAGAAAGAGAAAGAAGCTTTCTGGGAAATTTCTTTGTGTTCTGTGAAATCATCTCACAGAGTTACAGCTTTCCCCTCAAGAAGCCTTTCGCTAAGACAGTTCTTGTGGAATTGGCAAAGTGATATTTGGAAGCCCATAGAGGGCCATGGTGAAAAAGGAAATATCCTCAGATGAAATCTGGAAAGAAGCTTTCTGAGAAACTGCTTAGTGTTCTGTTAATTCATCTCACAGAGTTACATCTGTATTTCGTGGATCTCTTTGCTAGCTTTATTTCTGTGGAATCTGAGAACAGATATTTCGGATCCCTTTGAAGACTATAGGGCCAATGGAAATATCCTCCGATAACAAAGAGAAAGAAGCTTTCTGAGAAACTTCTTTGTGTTCTGTGAAATCATCTCACAGAGTTACAGCTTTTCCCTCAAGAAGCCTTTCGCTAAGACTGTTCTTGTGGAATTGGCAAAGTGATATTTGGAAGCCCATAGAGGGCTATGGTGAAAAAGGAAATATCTTCAGATGAAATCTGGAAAGAAGCTTTCTGAGAAACTGCTTAGTGTTCTGTTAATTCATCTCACAGAGTTACATCTGTATTTCGTGGATCTCTTTGCTAGCCTTATTTCTGTGGAATCTGAGAACAGATATTTTGGATCCCTTTGAAGACTATAGGGCCAAAGGAAATATCCTCCGATAACAAAGAGAAAGAAGCTTTCTGAGAAACTTCTTTGTGTTCTGTGAAATCATCTCACAGAGTTACAGCTTTCCCCTCAAGAAGCCTTTCGCTAAGACAGTTCTTGTGGAATTGGCAAAGTGATATTTGAAAGCCCATAGAGGGCTATGGTGAAAAAGGAAATATCCTCAGATGAAATCTGGAAAGAAGCTTTCTGAGAAACTGCTTAGTGTTCTGTTAATTCATCTCACAGAGTTACATCTGTATTTCGTGGATCTCTTTGCTAGCCTTATTTCTGTGGAATCTGAGAACAGATATTTCGGATCCCTTTGAAGACTATAGGGCCAAAGGAAATATCCTACGATAACAAAGAGAAAGAAGCTTTCTGAGAAACTTCTTTCTGTTCCGTGAAATCATCTCACAGAGTTACAGCTTTCCCCTCAAGAAGCCTTTCGCTAAGACAGTTCTTGTGGAATTGGCAAAGTGATATTTGGAAGCCCATAGAGGGCTATGGTGAAAAAGGAAATATCCTCAGATGAAATCTCGAAAGAAGCTTTCTGAGAAACTGCTTAGTGTTCTGTTAATTCATCTCACAGAGTTACATCTGTATTTCGTGGATCTCTTTGCTAGCCTTATTTCTGTGGAATCTGAGAACAGATATTTCGGATCCCTTTGAAGACTACAGGGCCAAAGGAAATATCCTCCGATAACAAAGAGAAAGAAGCTTTCTGAGAAACTTCTTTGTGTTCTGTGAAATCATCTCAGAGAGTTACAGCTTTCCCCTCAAGAAGCCTTTCGCTAAGACAGTTCTTGTGGAATTGGCAAAGTGATATTTGGAAGCCCATAGAGGGCTATGGTGAAAAAGGAAATATCCTCAGATGAAATCTGGAAAGAAGCTTTCTGAGAAACTGCTTAGTGTTCTGTTAATTCATCTCACGGAGTTACATCTGTATTTCGTGGATCTCTTTGCTAGCCTTATTTCTGTGGAATCTGAGAACAGATATTTCGCATCCTTTGAAGACTATAGGGCCAAAGGAAAAATCCTCCGATAACAAAGAGAAGGAAGCTTTCTGGGAAATTTCTTTGTGTTCTGTGAAATCATCTCACAGAGTTACAGCTTTCCCCTCAAGAAGCCTTTCGCTAAGACAGTTCTTGTGAAATTGGCAAAGTGATATTTGGAAGCCCATATAGGGCCATGGTGAAAAAGGAAATATCCTCAGATGAAATCTGGAAAGAAGCTTTCTGAGAAACTGCTTAGTGTTCTGTTAATTCATCTCACAGAGTTACATCTGTATTTCGTGGATCTCTTTGCTAGCCTTATTTCTGTGGAATCTGAGAACAGATATTTCGGATCCCTTTGAAGACTATAGGTCCAAAGGAAATATCCTCCGATAACAAAGAGAAAGAAGCTTTCTGAGAAACTTCTTTGTGTTCTGTGAAATCATCTCACAGAGTTACAGCTTTCCCCTCAAGAAGCCTTTCGCTAAGACAGTTCTTGTGGAATTGGAAAAGTGATATTTGAAAGCCCATAGAGGGCTATGGTGAAAAAGGAAATATCCTCAGATGAAATCTGGAAAGAAGGTTTCTGAGAAACTGCTTAGTGTTCTGTTAATTCATCTCACAGAGTTACATCTGTATTTCGTTGATCTCTTTGCTAGCCTTATTTCTGTGGAATCTGAGAACAGATATTTCGGATCCCTTTGAAGACTATAAGACCAAAGGAACAATCCTCCGATAACAAAGAGAAAGAAGCTTTCTGAGAAACTTCTTTGTGTTCTGTGAAATCATCTCAGAGAGTTACAGCTTTCCCCTCAAGAAGCCTTTCGCTAAAACAGTTCTTTTGGAATTGGACAAGTGATATTTGGAAGCCCATAGAGGGCCATGGTGAAAAAGGAAATATCCTCAGATGAAATCTGGAAAGAAGCTTTCTGAGAAACTGCTTAGTGTTCTGTTAATTCATCTCACAGAGTTACATCTGTATTTCGTGGATCTCTTTGCTAGCTTTATTTCTGTGGAATCTGAGAACAGATATTTCGGATCCCTTTGAAGACTATAGGTCCAAAGGAAATATCCTCCGATAACAAAGAGAAAGAAGCTTTCTGAGAAACTCTTTGTGTTTTGTGAAATCATCTCACAGAGTTACACATTTCCCCTCAAGAAGACTTTCGCTAAGACAGTTCTTGTGGAATTGGCAAAGTGATATTTGTAAGCCCATAGAGGGCTATGGTGAAAAAGGAAATATCCTCAGATGAAATCTGGAAAGAAGATTTCTGAGAAACTGCTTAGTGTTCTGTTCATTCATCTCACAGAGTTACATCTGCATTTCGTGGATCTCTTTGCTAGCCTTATTTCTGTGGAATCTGAGAACAGATATTTCGGATCCCTTTGAAGACTATAGGGTCAAAGGAAATATCCTCCGACAACAAAGAGAAAGAAGCTTTCTGAGAAACTTCTTTGTGTTCTGTGAAATCATCTCACAGAGTTACAGCTTTCCCCTCAAGAAGCCTTTCGCTAAGACAGTTCTTGTGGAATTGGCAAAGTGATATTTGAAAGCCCATAGAGGGCTATGGTGAAAAAGGAAATATCCTCAGATGAAATCTGGAAAGAAGCTTTCTGAGAAACTGCTTAGTGTTCTGTTAAATCATCTCACAGAGTTACATCTGTATTTCGTGGATCTCTTTGCTAGCCTTATTTCTCTGGAATCTGAGAACAGATATTTCGGATCCCTTTGAAGACTATAGGGCCAAAGGAAATATCCTCCGATAAAAAAGAGAAAGAAGCTTTCTGAGAAACTTCTTTGTGTTCTGTGAAATCATCTCACAGAGTTACAGCTTTCCCCTCAAGAAGCCTTTCGCTAAGACAGTTCTTGTGGAATTGGCAAAGTGATATTTGGAAGCCCATAGAGGGCCATGGTGAAAAAGGAAATATCCTCAGATGAAATCTGGAAAGAAGCTTTCTGAGAAACTGCTTAGTGTTCTGTTAATTCATCTCACAGAGTTACATCTGTATTTCGTGGATCTCTTTGCTAGCTTTATTTCTGTGGGATCTGAGAACAGATATTTCGGATCCCTTTGAAGACTATAGGGCCAAAGGAAATATCCTCCGATAAAAAAGAGAAAGAAGCTTTCTGAGAAACTTCTTTGTGTTCTGTGAAATCATCTCACAGAGTTACAGCTTTCCCCTCAAGAAGCCTTTCGCTAAGACAGGTCTTGTGGAATTGGCAAAGTGATATTTGGAAGCCCATAGAGGGCTATGGTGAAAAAGGAAATATCCTCAGATGAAATCTGGAAAGAAGCTTTCTGAGAAACTGCTTAGTGTTCTGTTAATTCATCTCACAGAGTTCCATCTGTATTTCATGAATCTCTTTGCTAGCCTTATTTCTGTGGAATCTGAGAACAGATATTTCGGATCCCTTTGAAGACAATAGGGCCAAAGGAAAAATCCTCCGATAACAAAGAGAAAGAAGCTTTCTGAGAAACTTCTTTGTGTTCTGTGAAATCATCTCACAGAGTTACAGCTTTCCCCTCAAGAAGCCTTTCGCTAAAAGAGTTCTTGTGGAATTGGCAAAGTGATATTTGGAAGCCCATAGAGGGCTATGGTGAAAAAGGAAATATCCTCAGATGAAATCTGGAAAGAAGCTTTCTGAGAAGCTGCTTAGTGTTCTGTTAATTCTTCTCACAGAGTTACATCTGTATTTCGTGGATCTCTTTGCTAGCCTTATTTCTGTGGAATCTGAGAACAGATATTTCGGATCCCTTTGAAGACTATAGGGCCAAAGGAAAAATCCTCCGAAAACGAAGAGAAAGAAGCTTTCTGAGAAACTTCTTTGTGTTCTGTGAAATCATCTCAGAGAGTTACAGCTTTCCCCTCAAGAAGCCTTTCGCTAAGACAGTTCTTTTGGAATTGGACAAGTGATATTAGGAAGCCCATAGAGGGCCATGGTGAAAAAGGAAATATCCTCAGATGAAATCTGGAAAGAAGCTTTCTGAGAAACTGCTTAGTGTTCTGTTAATTCATCTCACAGGGTTACATCTGTATTTCGTGGATCTCTTTGCTAGCTTTATTTCTGTGGAATCTGAGAACAGATATTTCGGATCCCTTTGAAGACTATAGGTCCAAAGGAAATATCCTCCGATAACAAAGAGAAAGAAGCTTTCTGAGAAACTCTTTGTGTTCTGTGAAATCATCTCACAGAGTTACACATTTCCCCTCAAGAAGACTTTCGCTAAGACAGTTCTTGTGGAATTGGCAAAGTGATATTTGTAAGCCCATAGAGGGCTATGGTGAAAAAGGAAATATCCTCAGATGAAATCTGGAAAGAAGATTTCTGAGAAACTGCTTAGTGTTCTGTTCATTCATCTCACAGAGTTACATCTGCATTTCGTGGATCTCTTTGCTAGCCTTATTTCTGTGGAATCTGAGAACAGATATTTCGGATCCCTTTGAAGACTATAGGGTCAAAGGAAATATCCTCCGACAACAAAGAGAAAGAAGCTTTCTGAGAAACTTCTTTGTGTTCTGTGAAATCATCTCACAGAGTTACAGCTTTCCCCTCAAGAAGCCTTTCGCTAAGACAGTTCTTGTGGAATTGGCAAAGTGATATTTGGAAGCCCATAGAGGGCTATGGTGAAAAAGGAAATATCCTCAGATGAAATCTGGAAAGAAGCTTTCTGAGAAGCTGCTTAGTGTTCTGTTAATTCTTCTCACAGAGTTACATCTGTATTTCGTGGATCTCTTTGCTAGCCTTATTTCTGTGGAATCTGAGAACAGATATTTCGCATCCTTTGAAGACTATAGGGCCAAAGGAAAAATCCTCCGATAACAAAGAGAAAGAAGCTTTCTGGGAAATTTCTTTGTGTTCTGTGAAATCATCTCACAGAGTTACAGCTTTCCCCTCAAGAGGCCTTTCGCTAAGACAGTTCTTGTGGAATTGGCAAAGTGATATTTGGAAGCCCATAGAGGGCCATGGTGAAAAAGGAAATATCCTCAGATGAAATCTGGAAAGAAGCTTTCTGAGAAACTGCTTAGTGTTCTGTTAATTCATCTCACAGAGTTCCATCTGTATTTCGTGAATCTCTTTGCTAGCCTTATTTTTGTGGAATCTGAGAACAGATATTTCGGATCCCTTTGAAGACAATAGGGCCAAAGGAAAAATCTTCCGATAACAAAGAGAAAGAAGCTTTCTGAGAAACTTCTTTGTGTTCTGTGAAATCATCTCACAGAGTTACAGCTTTCCCCTCAAGAAGCCTTTCGCGAAAAGAGTTCTTGTGGAATTGGCAAAGTGATATTTGGAAGCCCATAGAGGGCTATGGTGAAAAAGGAAATATCCTCAGATGAAATCTGGAAAGAAGCTTTCTGAGAAGCTGCTTAGTGTTCCGTTAATTCATCTCACAGAGTTACATCTGTATTTCGTGGATCTCTTTGCTAGCCTTATTTCTGTGGAATCTGAGAACAGATATTTCGCATCCTTTGAAGACTATAGGGCCAAAGGAAAAATCCTCCGATAACAAAGAGAAAGAAGCTTTCTGGGAAATTTCTTTGTGTTCTGTGAAATCATCTCACAGAGTTACAGCTTTCCCCTCAAGAAGCCTTTCGCTAAGACAGTTCTTGTGGAATTGGCAAAGTGATATTTGGAAGCCCATAGAGGGCCATGGTGAAAAAGGAAATATCCTCAGATGAAATCTGGAAAGAAGCTTTCTGAGAAACTGCTTAGTGTTCTGTTAATTCATCTCACAGAGTTACATCTGTATTTCGTGGATCTCTTTGCTAGCTTTATTTCTGTGGAATCTGAGAACAGATATTTCGGATCCCTTTGAAGACTATAGGGCCAAAGGAAATATCCTCCGATAACAAAGAGAAAGAAGCTTTCTGAGAAACTTCTTTGTGTTCTGTGAAATCATCTCAGAGAGTTACAGCTTTCCCCTCAAGAAGCCTTTCGCTAAGACAGTTCTTTTGGAATTGGACAAGTGATATTTGGAAGCCCATAGAGGGCCATGGTGAAAAAGGAAATATCCTCAGATGAAATCTGGAAAGAAGCTTTCTGAGAAACTGCTTAGTGTTCTGTTAATTCATCTCACAGAGTTACATCTGTATTTCGTGGATCTCTTTGCTAGCTTTATTTCTGTGGAATCTGAGAACAGATATTTCGGATCACTTTGAAGACTATAGGTCCAAAGGAAATATCCTCCGATAACAAAGAGAAAGAAGCTTTCTGAGAAACTCTTTGTGTTCTGTGAAATCATCTCACAGAGTTACACATTTCCCCTCAAGAAGCCTTTCGCTAAGACAGTTCTTTTGGAATTGGACAAGTGATATTTGGAAGCCCATAGAGGGCCTTGGTGAAAAAGGAAATATCCTCCGATGAAATCTGGAAAGAAGCTTTCTGAGAAACTGCTTAGTGTTCTGTTAATTCATCTCACAGAGTTACATCTGTATTTCGTGGATCTCTTTGCTAGCTTTATTTCTGTGGAATCTGAGAACAGATATTTCGGATCCCTTTGAAGACTACAGGGCCAAAGGAAATATCCTCCGATAACAGAGAAAGAAGCTTTCTGAGAAACTTCTTTGTGTTCTGTGAAATCATCTCACAGAGTTACAGCTTTCCCCTCAAGAAGCCTTTCGCTAAGACAGTTCTTGTGGAATTGGCAAAGTGATATTTGGAAGCCCATAGAGGGCTATGATGAAAAAGGAAATATCCTCAGATGAAATCTGGAAAGAAGCTTTCTGAGAAACTGCTTAGTGTTCTGTTAATTCATCTCACAGAGTTACATCTGTATTTCGTGGATCTCTTTGCTAGCCTTATTTCTGTGGAATCTGAGAACAGATATTTCGGATCCCTTTGAAGACTATAGGGCCAAAGGAAATATCCTCCGATAACAAAGAGAAAGAAGCTTTCTGAGAAACTTCTTTGTGTTCTGTGAAATCATCTCACAGAGTTACAGCTTTCCACTCAAGAAGCCTTTCGCTAAGACAGTTCTTGTGGAATTGGCAAAGTGATATTTGAAAGCCCATAGAGGGCTATGGTGAAAAAGGAAATATCCTCAGATGAAATCTGGAAAGAAGCTTTCTGAGAAACTGCTTAGTGTTCTGTTAATTCATCTCAGAGAGTTACATCTGTATTTCGTGGATCTCTTTGCTAGCCTTTTTTCTGTGGAATCTGAGAACAGATATTTCGGATCCCTTTGAAGACTATAGGGCCAAAGGAAATATCCTCCGATAACAAAGAGAAAGAAGCTTTCTGAGAAACTTCTTTGTGTTCTGTGAAATCATCTCACAGAGTTACAGCTTTCCCCTCAAGAAGCCTTTCGCTAAGACAGTTCTTGTGGAATTGGCAAAGTGATATTTGGAAGCCCATAGAGGGCTATGGTGAAAAAGGAAATATCCTCAGATGAAATCTGGAAAGAAGCTTTCTGAGAAACTGCTTAGTGTTCTGTTAATTCATCTCACAGCGTTACATCTGTATTTCGTGGATCTCTTTGCTAGCTTTATTTCTGTGGAATCTGAGAACAGATATTTCGGATCCCTTTGAAGATTATAGCGCCAATGGAAATATCCTCCGATAACAAAGAGAAAGAAGCTTTCTGAGAAACTTCTTTGTGTTCTGTGAAATCATCTCACAGAGTTACAGCTTTTCCCTCAAGAAGCCTTTCGCTAAGACTGTTGTTGTGGAACTGGCAAAGTGATATTTGAAAGCCCATAGAGGGCTATGGTGAAAAAGGAAATATCCTCAGATGAAATCTGGAAAGAAGCCCTCTGAGAAACTGCTTAGTGTTCTGTTAATTCATCTCACAGAGTTACATCTGTATTTCGTGGATCTCTTTGCTAGCCTTATTTCTGTGGAATCTGAGAACAGATATTTCGGATCCCTTTGAAGACTATTGGGCCAAAGGAAAAATCCTCCGATAACAAAGAGAAAGAAGCTTTCTGAGAAACTTCTTTGTGTTCTGTGAAATCATCTCACAGAGTTACAGCTTTCCCCTCAAGAAGCCTTTCGCTAAGACAGTTCTTGTGGAATTGGCAAAGTTATATTTGGAAGCCCATAGAGGGCTATGGTGAAAAAGGAAATATCCTCAGATGAAATCTGGAAAGAAGCTTTCTGAGAAACTGCTTAGTGTTCTGTTAATTCATCTCACAGAGTTACATCTGTATTTCGTGGATCTCTTTGCTAGCTTTATTTCTGTGGAATCTGAGAACAGATATTTCGGATCCCTTTGAAGACTACAGGGCCAAAGGAAATATCCTCCGATAACAGAGAAAGAAGCTTTCTGAGAAACTTCTTTGTGTTCTGTGAAATCATCTCACAGAGTTACAGCTTTCCCCTCAAGAAGCCTTTCGCTAAGACAGTTCTTGTGGAATTGGCCAAGTGATATTTGGAAGCCCATAGAGGGCTATGGTGAAAAAGGAAATATCCTCAGATGAAATCTGGAAAGAAGATTTCTGAGAAACTGCTTAGTGTTCTCTTAATTCATCTCACAGAGTTACATCTGTATTTCGTGGATCTCTTTGCTAGCCTTATTTCTGTGGAATCTGAGAACAGATATTTCGGATCCCTTTGAAGACTATAGGGCCAAAGGAATTATCCTCCGATAACAAAGAGAAAGAAGCTTTCTGAGAAACTTCTTTGTGTTCTGTGAAATCATCTCACAGAGTTACAGCTTTCCCCTCAAGAAGCCTTTCGCTAAGACAGTTGTTGTGGAATTGGCAAAGTGATATTTCAAAGCCCATAGAGGGCTATGGTGAAAAAGGAAATATCCTCAGATGAAATCTGGAAAGAAGCTTTCTGAGAAACTGCTTAGTGTTCTGTTAATTCATCTCACAGAGTTACATCTGTATTTAGTGGATCTCCTTGCTGGCCTTATTTCTGTGGAATCTGAGAACAGATATTTCGGATCCCTTTGAAGACTATAGGACCAAAGGAAAAATCCTCCGATAACAAAGAGAAAGAAGCTTTCTGAGAAACTTCTTTGTGTTCTGTGAAATCATCTCAGAGAGTTACAGCTTTCCCCTCAAGAAGCCTTTCGCTAATACAGTTCTTTTGGAATTGGACAAGTGATATTTGGAAGCCCATAGAGGGCCATGGTGAAAAAGGAAATATCCTCAGATGAAATCTGGAAAGAAGCTTTCTGAGAAACTGCTTAGTGTTCTGTTAATTCATCTCACAGAGTTACATCTGTATTTCGTGGATCTCTTTGCTAGCTTTATTTCTGTGGAATCTGAGAACAGATATTTCGGATCCCTTTGAAGACTATAGGGCCAAAGGAAATATCCTCCGATAACATAGAGAAAGAAGCTTTCTGAGAAACTCTTTGTGTTCTGTGAAATCATCTCACAGAGTTACACATTTCCCCTCAAGAAGACTTTCGCTAAGACGGTTCTTGTGGAATTCGCAAAGTGATATTTGTAAGCCCATAGAGGGCTACGGTGAAAAAAGAAATATCCTCAGATGAAATCTGGAAAGAAGATTTCTGAGAAACTGCTTAGTGTTCTGTTAATTCATCTCACAGAGTTACATCTGTATTTCGTGGATCTCTTTGCTAGCCTTATTTCTGTGGAATCTGAGAACAGATATTTCGGATCCCTTTGAAGACTATAGGGCCAAAGGAAATATCCTCCGATAACAAAGAGAAAGAAGCTTTCTGAGAAACTTCTTTGTGTTCTGTGAAATCATCTCACAGAGTTACAGCTTTCCCCTCAAGAAGCCTTTCGCTAAGACAGTTCTTGTGGAATTGGCAAAGTGATATTTGGAAGCCCATAGAGGGCTATGGTGAAAAAGGAAATATCCTCAGATGAAATTTGGAAAGAAGTTTCTGAGAAACTGCTTAGTGTTCTGTTAATTCATCTCACAGAGTTACATCTGTATTTCGTGGATCTCTTTGCTAGCCTTATTTCTGTGGAATCTGAGAACAGATATTTCGGATCCCTTTGAAGCCTATAGGGCCAAAGGAAATATCCCCCGATAACAAAGAGAACGAAACTTTCTGAGAAACTTCTTTGTGTTCTGTGAAATCATCTCACAGAGTTACAGCTTTCCCCACAAGAAGCCTTTCGCTAAGAGAGATCTTGTGGAATTGGCAAAGTGATATTTGGAAGCCCATAGAGGGCTATGGTGAAAAAGGAAATATCCTCAGATGAAATCTGGAAAGAAGCTTTCTGAGAAACTGCTTAGTGTTCTGTTAATTCATCTCACAGAGTTACATCTGTATTTC
The DNA here is from genome assembly GCF_043159975.1 of Macaca nemestrina. NCBI lineage: Eukaryota > Metazoa > Chordata > Mammalia > Primates > Cercopithecidae > Macaca > Macaca nemestrina. The sequence continues at coordinate 110,538,009 of NC_092127.1, read as the reverse complement.
GTGGATCTCTTTGCTAGCCTTATTTCTGTGGAATCTGAGAACAGATATTTCGGATCCCTTTGAAGACTATAGGGCCAAAGGAAAAATCCTCCGATAACAAAGAGAAAGAAGCTTTCTGAGAAACTTCTTTGTGTTCTGTGAAATCATCTCAGAGAGTTACAGCTTTCCCCTCAAGAAGCCTTTCGCTAAGACAGTTCTTGTGGAATTGGCAAAGTGATATTTGGAAGCCCATAGAGGGCTATGGTGAAAAAGGAAATATCCTCAGATGAAATCTGGAAAGAAGCTTTCTGAGAAACTGCTTAGTGTTCTGTTAATTCATCTCACAGCGTTACATCTGTATTTCGTGGATCTCTTTGCTAGCTTTATTTCTGTGGAATCTGAGAACAGATATTTCGGATCCCTTTGAAGATTATAGCGCCAATGGAAATATCCTCCGATAACAAAGAGAAAGAAGCTTTCTGAGAAACTTCTTTGTGTTCTGTGAAATCATCTCACAGAGTTACAGCTTTTCCCTCAAGAAGCCTTTCGCTAAGACTGTTGTTGTGGAACTGGCAAAGTGATATTTGAAAGCCCATAGAGGGCTATGGTGAAAAAGGAAATATCCTCAGATGAAATCTGGAAAGAAGCCCTCTGAGAAACTGCTTAGTGTTCTGTTAATTCATCTCACAGAGTTACATCTGTATTTCGTGGATCTCTTTGCTAGCCTTATTTCTGTGGAATCTGAGAACAGATATTTCGGATCCCTTTGAAGACTATTGGGCCAAAGGAAAAATCCTCCGATAACAAAGAGAAAGAAGCTTTCTGAGAAACTTCTTTGTGTTCTGTGAAATCATCTCACAGAGTTACAGCTTTCCCCTCAAGAAGCCTTTCGCTAAGACAGTTCTTGTGGAATTGGCAAAGTTATATTTGGAAGCCCATAGAGGGCTATGGTGAAAAAGGAAATATCCTCAGATGAAATCTGGAAAGAAGCTTTCTGAGAAACTGCTTAGTGTTCTGTTAATTCATCTCACAGAGTTACATCTGTATTTCGTGGATCTCTTTGCTAGCTTTATTTCTGTGGAATCTGAGAACAGATATTTCGGATCCCTTTGAAGACTACAGGGCCAAAGGAAATATCCTCCGATAACAGAGAAAGAAGCTTTCTGAGAAACTTCTTTGTGTTCTGTGAAATCATCTCACAGAGTTACAGCTTTCCCCTCAAGAAGCCTTTCGCTAAGACAGTTCTTGTGGAATTGGCCAAGTGATATTTGGAAGCCCATAGAGGGCTATGGTGAAAAAGGAAATATCCTCAGATGAAATCTGGAAAGAAGATTTCTGAGAAACTGCTTAGTGTTCTCTTAATTCATCTCACAGAGTTACATCTGTATTTCGTGGATCTCTTTGCTAGCCTTATTTCTGTGGAATCTGAGAACAGATATTTCGGATCCCTTTGAAGACTATAGGGCCAAAGGAATTATCCTCCGATAACAAAGAGAAAGAAGCTTTCTGAGAAACTTCTTTGTGTTCTGTGAAATCATCTCACAGAGTTACAGCTTTCCCCTCAAGAAGCCTTTCGCTAAGACAGTTGTTGTGGAATTGGCAAAGTGATATTTCAAAGCCCATAGAGGGCTATGGTGAAAAAGGAAATATCCTCAGATGAAATCTGGAAAGAAGCTTTCTGAGAAACTGCTTAGTGTTCTGTTAATTCATCTCACAGAGTTACATCTGTATTTAGTGGATCTCCTTGCTGGCCTTATTTCTGTGGAATCTGAGAACAGATATTTCGGATCCCTTTGAAGACTATAGGACCAAAGGAAAAATCCTCCGATAACAAAGAGAAAGAAGCTTTCTGAGAAACTTCTTTGTGTTCTGTGAAATCATCTCAGAGAGTTACAGCTTTCCCCTCAAGAAGCCTTTCGCTAATACAGTTCTTTTGGAATTGGACAAGTGATATTTGGAAGCCCATAGAGGGCCATGGTGAAAAAGGAAATATCCTCAGATGAAATCTGGAAAGAAGCTTTCTGAGAAACTGCTTAGTGTTCTGTTAATTCATCTCACAGAGTTACATCTGTATTTCGTGGATCTCTTTGCTAGCTTTATTTCTGTGGAATCTGAGAACAGATATTTCGGATCCCTTTGAAGACTATAGGGCCAAAGGAAATATCCTCCGATAACATAGAGAAAGAAGCTTTCTGAGAAACTCTTTGTGTTCTGTGAAATCATCTCACAGAGTTACACATTTCCCCTCAAGAAGACTTTCGCTAAGACGGTTCTTGTGGAATTCGCAAAGTGATATTTGTAAGCCCATAGAGGGCTACGGTGAAAAAAGAAATATCCTCAGATGAAATCTGGAAAGAAGATTTCTGAGAAACTGCTTAGTGTTCTGTTAATTCATCTCACAGAGTTACATCTGTATTTCGTGGATCTCTTTGCTAGCCTTATTTCTGTGGAATCTGAGAACAGATATTTCGGATCCCTTTGAAGACTATAGGGCCAAAGGAAATATCCTCCGATAACAAAGAGAAAGAAGCTTTCTGAGAAACTTCTTTGTGTTCTGTGAAATCATCTCACAGAGTTACAGCTTTCCCCTCAAGAAGCCTTTCGCTAAGACAGTTCTTGTGGAATTGGCAAAGTGATATTTGGAAGCCCATAGAGGGCTATGGTGAAAAAGGAAATATCCTCAGATGAAATTTGGAAAGAAGTTTCTGAGAAACTGCTTAGTGTTCTGTTAATTCATCTCACAGAGTTACATCTGTATTTCGTGGATCTCTTTGCTAACCTTATTTCTGTGGAATCTGAGAACAGATATTTCGGATCCCTTTGAAGCCTATAGGGCCAAAGGAAATATCCCCCGATAACAAAGAGAACGAAACTTTCTGAGAAACTTCTTTGTGTTCTGTGAAATCATCTCACAGAGTTACAGCTTTCCCCACAAGAAGCCTTTCGCTAAGAGAGATCTTGTGGAATTGGCAAAGTGATATTTGGAAGCCCATAGAGGGCTATGGTGAAAAAGGAAATATCCTCAGATGAAATCTGGAAAGAAGCTTTCTGAGAAACTGCTTAGTGTTCTGTTAATTCATCTCACAGAGTTACATCTGTATTTCGTGGATCTCTTTGCTAGCCTTATTTCTGTGGAATCTGAGAACAGATATTTCGGATCCCTTTGAAGACTATAGGGCCAAAGGAAAAATCCTCCGATAACAAAGAGAAAGAAGCTTTCTGAGAAACTTCTTTGTGTTCTGTGAAATCATCTCAGAGAGTTACAGCTTTCCCCTCAAGAAGCCTTTCGCTAAGACTGTTCTTGTGGAATTGGCAAAGTGATATTTGGAAGCCCATAGAGGGCCATGGTGAAAAAGGAAATATCCTCAGATGAAATCTGGAAAGAAGCTTTCTGAGAAACTGCTTAGTGTTCTGTTAATTCATCTCACAGAGTTACATCTGTATTTCGTGGATCTCTTTGCTAGCTTTATTTCTGTGGAATCTGAGAACAGATATTTCGGATCCCTTTGAAGACTATGGGGCCAAAGGAAATATCCTCCGATAACGAAGAGAAAGAAGCTTTCGGAGAAACTTCTTTGTGTTCTGTGAAATCATCTCACAGAGTTAGAGCTTTCCCCTCAAGAAGCCTTTCGATAAGACAGTTCTTGTGGAATTGGCAAAGTGATATTTGGAAGCCCATAGGGGTCTATGGTGAAAAAGGAAATATCCTCAGATGAAATCTGGAAAGAAGCTTTCAGAGAAACTGCTTAGTGTTCTGTTAATTCATCTCACAGAGTTACATCTGTATTTCGTGGATCTCTTTGCTAGCCTTATTTCTGTGGAATCTGAGAACAGATATTTCGGATCCCTTTGTAGACTATAGGGCCAAAGGAAATATCCTCCGATAACAAAGAGAAAGAAGCTTTCTGAGAAACTTCTTTGTGTTCTGTGAAATCATCTCACAGAGTTACAGCTTTCCCCTCAAGACGCCTTTCGCTAAGACAGTTCTTGTGGAATTGGCAAAGTGATATTTGGAAGCCCATAGAGGGCTATGGTGAAAAAGGAAATATCCTCAGATGAAATCTGGAAAGAAGCTTTCTGAGAAACTGCTTAGTGTTCTGTTAATTCATCTCACAGAGTTACATCTGTATTTCGTGGATCTCTTTGCTAGCCTTATTTCTGTGGAATCTGAGAACAGATATTTCGGATCCCTTTGAAGACAATAGGGCCAAAGGAAAAATCCTCCGATAACAAAGAGAAAGAAGCTTTCTGAGAAACTTCTTTGTGTTCTGTGAAATCATCTCACAGAGTTACAGCTTTCCCCTCAAGAAGCCTTTCGCTAAGACACTTCTTGTGGAATTGGCCAATTGATATTTGGAAGCCCATAGAGGGCTATGGTGAAAAAGGAAATATCCTCAGATGAAATCTGGAAAGAAGCTTTCTGAGAAACTGCTTAGTGTTCTGTTAATTCATCTCACAGAGTTACATCTGTATTTCGTGGATCTCTTTGCTAGCCTTATTTCTGTGGAATCTGAGAACAGATATTTCGGATCCTTTGAAGACTATAGGGCCAAAGGAAAAATCCTCCGATAACAAAGAGAAAGAAGCTTTCTGAGAAACTTCTTTGTGTTCTGTGAAATCATCTCAGAGAGTTACAGCTTTCCCCTCAAGAATCCTTTCGCTAAGACAGTTCTTGTGGAATTGGAAAAGTGATATTTGGAAGCCCATAGAGGGCCATGGTGAAAAAGGAAATATCCTCAGATGAAATCTGGAAAGAAGCTTTCTGAGAAACTGCTTAGTGTTCTCTTAATTCATCTCACAGAGTTACATATGTATTTCGTGGATCTCTTTGCTAGCCTTATTTCTGTGGAATCTGAGAACAGATATTTCGGATCCTTTGAAGACTATAGGGCCAATGGATTTATCCTCCGATAACAAAGAGAAAGAAGCTTTCTGAGAAACTTCTTTGTGTTCTGTGAAATCATCTCACAGAGTTAGAGATTTTCCCTCAAGAAGCCTTTCGCTAAGACTGTTCTTGTGGAATTGGCAAAGTGATATTTGGAAGCCCATAGAGGGCTATGGTGAAAAAGGAAATATCCTCAGATGAAATCTGGAAGGAAGCTTTCTGAGAAACTGCTTAGTGTTCTGTTAATTCATCTCACAGAGTTACATCTGTATTTCGTGGATCTCTTTGCTAGCCTTATTTCTGTGGAATCTGAGAACAGATATTTCGGATCCCTTTGAAGACTATAGGGCCAAAGGAAATATCCTCCGATAACAAAGAGAAAGAAGCTTTCTGAGAAACTTCTTTGTGTTCTGTGAAATCATCTCACAGAGTTACAGCTTTCCCCTCAAGAAGCCTTTCGCTAAGACAGTTCTTGTGGAATTGGCAAAGTGATATTTGGAAGCCCATAGAGGGCTATGGTGAAAAAGGAAATATCCTCAGATGAAATTTGGAAAGAAGTTTCTGAGAAACTGCTTAGTGTTCTGTTAATTCATCTCACAGAGTTACATCTGTATTTCGTGGATCTCTTTGCTAGCCTTATTTCTGTGGAATCTGAGAACAGATATTTCGGATCCCTTTGAAGCCTATAGGGCCAAAGGAAATATCCCCCGATAACAAAGAGAACGAAACTTTCTGAGAAACTTCTTTGTGTTCTGTGAAATCATCTCACAGAGTTACAGCTTTCCCCACAAGAAGCCTTTCGCTAAGAGAGATCTTGTGGAATTGGCAAAGTGATATTTGGAAGCCCATAGAGGGCTATGGTGAAAAAGGAAATATCCTCAGATGAAATCTGGAAAGAAGCTTTCTGAGAAACTGCTTAGTGTTCTGTTAATTCATCTCACAGAGTTACATCTGTATTTCGTGGATCTCTTTGCTAGCCTTATTTCTGTGGAATCTGAGAACAGATATTTCGGATCCCTTTGAAGACTATAGGGCCAAAGGAAAAATCCTCCGATAACAAAGAGAAAGAAGCTTTCTGAGAAACTTCTTTGTGTTCTGTGAAATCATCTCAGAGAGTTACAGCTTTCCCCTCAAGAAGCCTTTCGCTAAGACTGTTCTTGTGGAATTGGCAAAGTGATATTTGGAAGCCCATAGAGGGCCATGGTGAAAAACGAAATATCCTCAGATGAAATCTGGAAAGAAGCTTTCTGAGAAACTGCTTAGTGTTCTGTTAATTCATCTCACAGAGTTACATCTGTATTTCGTGGATCTCTTTGCTAGCTTTATTTCTGTGGAATCTGAGAACAGATATTTCGGATCCCTTTGAAGACTATGGGGCCAAAGGAAATATCCTCCGATAACGAAGAGAAAGAAGCTTTCGGAGAAACTTCTTTGTGTTCTGTGAAATCATCTCACAGAGTTAGAGCTTTCCCCTCAAGAAGCCTTTCGATAAGACAGTTCTTGTGGAATTGGCAAAGTGATATTTGGAAGCCCATAGGGGTCTATGGTGAAAAAGGAAATATCCTCAGATGAAATCTGGAAAGAAGCTTTCAGAGAAACTGCTTAGTGTTCTGTTAATTCATCTCACAGAGTTACATCTGTATTTCGTGGATCTCTTTGCTAGCCTTATTTCTGTGGAATCTGAGAACAGATATTTCGGATCCCTTTGTAGACTATAGGGCCAAAGGAAATATCCTCCGATAACAAAGAGAAAGAAGCTTTCTGAGAAACTTCTTTGTGTTCTGTGAAATCATCTCACAGAGTTACAGCTTTCCCCTCAAGACGCCTTTCGCTAAGACAGTTCTTGTGGAATTGGCAAAGTGATATTTGGAAGCCCATAGAGGGCTATGGTGAAAAAGGAAATATCCTCAGATGAAATCTGGAAAGAAGCTTTCTGAGAAACTGCTTAGTGTTCTGTTAATTCATCTCACAGAGTTACATCTGTATTTCGTGGATCTCTTTGCTAGCCTTATTTCTGTGGAATCTGAGAACAGATATTTCGGATCCCTTTGAAGACAATAGGGCCAAAGGAAAAATCCTCCGATAACAAAGAGAAAGAAGCTTTCTGAGAAACTTCTTTGTGTTCTGTGAAATCATCTCACAGAGTTACAGCTTTCCCCTCAAGAAGCCTTTCGCTAAGACACTTCTTGTGGAATTGGCCAATTGATATTTGGAAGCCCATAGAGGGCTATGGTGAAAAAGGAAATATCCTCAGATGAAATCTGGAAAGAAGCTTTCTGAGAAACTGCTTAGTGTTCTGTTAATTCATCTCACAGAGTTACATCTGTATTTCGTGGATCTCTTTGCTAGCCTTATTTCTGTGGAATCTGAGAACAGATATTTCGGATCCTTTGAAGACTATAGGGCCAAAGGAAAAATCCTCCGATAACAAAGAGAAAGAAGCTTTCTGAGAAACTTCTTTGTGTTCTGTGAAATCATCTCAGAGAGTTACAGCTTTCCCCTCAAGAATCCTTTCGCTAAGACAGTTCTTGTGGAATTGGAAAAGTGATATTTGGAAGCCCATAGAGGGCCATGGTGAAAAAGGAAATATCCTCAGATGAAATCTGGAAAGAAGCTTTCTGAGAAACTGCTTAGTGTTCTCTTAATTCATCTCACAGAGTTACATCTGTATTTCGTGGATCTCTTTGCTAGCCTTATTTCTGTGGAATCTGAGAACAGATATTTCGGATCCTTTGAAGACTATAGGGCCAATGGATTTATCCTCCGATAACAAAGAGAAAGAAGCTTTCTGAGAAACTTCTTTGTGTTCTGTGAAATCATCTCACAGAGTTAGAGATTTTCCCTCAAGAAGCCTTTCGCTAAGACTGTTCTTGTGGAATTGGCAAAGTGATATTTGGAAGCCCATAGAGGGCTATGGTGAAAAAGGAAATATCCTCAGATGAAATCTGGAAGGAAGCTTTCTGAGAAACTGCTTAGTGTTCTGTTAATTCATCTCACAGAGTTACATCTGTATTTCGTGGATCTCTTTGCTAGCCTTATTTCTGTGGAATCTGAGAACAGATATTTCGGATCCCTTTGAAGACTATAGGGCCAAAGGAAAAATCCTCCGATAACGAAGAGAAAGAAGCTTTCTGAGAAACTTCTTTGTGTTCTGTGAAATCATCTCAGAGAGTTACAGCTTTCTCCTCAAGAAGCCTTTCGCTAAGACAGTTCTTTTGGAATTGGACAAGTGATATTTGGAAGCCCATAGAGGGCCATGGTGAAAAAGGAAATATCCTCAGATGAAATCTGGAAAGAAGATTTCTGAGAAACTGCTTAGTGTTCTGTTAATTCATCTCTCAGAGTTACATCTGTATTTCGTGGATCTCTTTGCTAGCCTTATTTCTGTGGAATCTGAGAACAGATATTTCGGATCCCTTTGAAGACTACAGGGCCAAAGGAAATATCCTCCGATAACAAAGAGAAAGAAGCTTTCTGAGAAACTTCTTTGTGTTCTGTGAAATCATCTCACAGAGTTACAGCTTTCTCCTCAAGAAGCCTTTCGCTAAGACAGTTCTTGTGGAATTGGCAAAGTGATATTTGAAAGCCCATAGAGGGCTATGGTGAAAAAGGAAATATCCTCAGATGAAATCTGGAAAGAAGCTTTCTGAGAAACTGCTTAGTGTTCTGTTAATTCATCTCACAGAGTTACATCTGTATTTCGTGGATCTCTTTGCTAGCCTTATTTCTGTGGAATCTGAGAACAGATATTTCGGATCCCTTTGAAGACTATAGGGCCAAAGGAAATATCCTCCGATAACAAAGAGAAAGAAGCTTTCTGAGAAACTTCTTTGTGTTCTGTGAAATCATCTCACAGAGTTACAGCTTTCCCCTCAAGAAGCCTTTCGCTAAGACAGTTCTTGTGGAATTGGCAAAGTGATATTTGGAAGCCCATAGAGGGCTATGGTGAAAAAGGAAATATCCTCAGATGAAATCTGGAAAGAAGCTTTCTGAGAAACTGCTTAGTGTTCTGTTAATTCATCTCACAGAGTTACATCTGTGTTTCGTGGATCTCTTTGCTAGCCTTATTTCTGTGGAATCTGAGAACAGATATTTCGGATCCCTTTGAAGACAATAGGGCCAAAGGAAAAATCCTCTGATAACAAAGAGAAAGAAGCTTTCTGAGAAACTTCTTTGTGTTCTGTGAAATCATCTCAGAGAGTTACAGCTTTCCCCTCAAGAAGGCTTTCGCTAAGACAGTTCTTGTGGAATTGGCAAAGTGATATTTGGAAGCCCATAGAGGACTATGGTGAAAAAGGAAATATCCTCAGATGAAATCTGGAAAGAAGCTTTCTGAGAAATTGCTTAGTGTTCTGTTAATTCATCTCACAGAGTTACATCTGTATTTCGTGGATCTCTTTGCTAGCTTTATTTCTGTGGAATCTGAGAACAGATATTTCGGATCCCTTTGAAGACTATAGGGCCAATGGAAATATCCTCCGATAACAAAGAGAAAGAAGCTTTCTGAGAAACTTCTTTGTGTTCTGTGAAATCATCTCACTGAGTTAGAGATTTTCCCTCAAGAAGCCTTTCGCTAAGACTGTTCTTGTGGAATTGGCAACGTGATATTTGGAAGCCCATATAGGGCTATGGTGAAAAAGGAAATATCCTCAGATGAAATCTGGAAAGAAGCTTTCTGAGAAACTGCTTAGTGTTCTGTTAATTCATCTCACAGAGTTACATCTGTATTTCGTGGATCTCTTTGCTAGCCTTATTTCTGTGGAATCTGAGAACAGATATTTCGGATCCCTTTGAAGACTATAGGGCCAAAGGAAAAATCCTCCGATAACGAAGAGAAAGAAGCTTTCTGAGAAACTTCTTTGTGTTCTGTGAAATCATCTCAGAGAGTTACAGCTTCTCCTCAAGAAGCCTTTCGCTAAGACAGTTCTTTTGGAATTGGACAAGTGATATTTGGAAGCCCATAGAGGGCTATGGTGAAAAAGGAAATATCCTCAGATGAAATCGGGAAAGAAGCTTTCTGAGAAACTGCTTAGTGTTCTGTTAATTCATCTCACAGAGTTACATCTGTATTTCGTGGATCTCTTTGCTAGCTTTATTTCTGTGGAATCTGAGAACAGATATTTCGGATCCCTTTGAAGACTATAGGGCCAAAGGAAATATCCTCCGATAACAAAGAGAAAGAAGCTTTCTGAGAAACTCTTTGTGTTCTGTGAAATCATCTCACAGAGTTACACATTTCCCCTCAAGAAGACTTTCGCTAAGACAGTTCTTGTGGAATTGGCAAAGTGATATTTGGAAGCCCATAGAGGGCTATGGTGAAAAAGGAAATATCCTCCGATGAAATCTGGAAAGAAGCTTTCTGAGAAACTGCTTAGTGTTCTGTTAATTCATCTCACAGAGTTACATCTGTATTTCTTGGATCTCTTTGCTAGCCTTATTTCTGTGGAATCTGAGAACAGATATTTCGGATCCCTTTGAAGACTATAGGGCCAAAGGAAATATCCTCCGATAACAAAGAGAAAGAAGCTTTCTGAGAAACTTCTTCGTGTTCTGTGAAATCATCTCACAGAGTTACAGCTTTCCCCTCAAGAAGCCTTTCGCTAAGACAGTTCTTGTGGAATTGGCAAAGTGATATTTGAAAGCCCATAGAGGGCTATGGTGAAAAAGGAAATATCCTCAGATGAAATCTGGAAAGAAGCTTTCTGAGAAACTGCTTAGTGTTCTGTTAATTCATCTCACAGAGTTACATCTGTATTTCGTGGATCTCTTTGCTATCCTTATTTCTCTGGAATCTGAGAACAGATATTTCGGATCCCTTTGAAGACTATAGGGCCAAAGGAAATATCCTCCGATAACAAAGAGAAAGAAGCTTTCTGAGAAACTTCTTTGTGTTCTGTGAAATCATCTCACAGAGTTACAGCTTTCCCCTCAAGAAGCCTTTCGCTAAGACAGTTCTTGTGGAATTGGCAAAGTGATATTTGGAAGCCCATAGAGGGCTTTGGTGAAAAAGGAAATATCCTAAGATAAAATCTGGAAAGAAGCTTTCTGAGAAACTGCTTAGTGTTCTGTTAATTCATCTCACAGAGTTACATCTGTATTTCGTGGATCTCTTTGCTAGCCTTATTTCTGTGGAATCTGAGAACAGATATTTCGGATCCCTTTGAAGACAATAGGGCCAAAGGAAAAATCCTCCGATAACAAAGAGAAGGAAGCTTTCTGAGAAACTTCTTTGTGTTCTGTGAAATCATCTCACAGAGTTACAGCTTTCCCCTCAAGAAGCCTTTCGCTAAGACAGTTCTTGTGGAATTGGCCAAGTGATATTTGGAAGCCCATAGAGGGCTATGGTGAAAAAGGAAATATCCTCAGATGAAATCTGGAAAGAAGCTTTCTGAGAAACTGCTTAGTGTTCTGTTAATTCATCTCACAGAGTTACATCTGTATTTCGAGGATCTCTTTGCTAGCCTTATTTCTGTGGAATCTGAGAACAGATATTTCGGATCCCTTTGAAGGCTATAGGGCCAAAGGAAAAATCCTCCGATAACAAAGAGAAAGAAACTTTCTGAGAAACTTCTTTGTGTTCTGTGAAATCATCTCAGAGAGTTACAGCTTTCCCCTCAAGAAGCCTTTCGCTAAGAGAGTTCTTTTGGATTTGGACAAGTGATATTTGGAAGCCCATAGAGGGCCATGGTGAAAAAGGAAATATCCTCAGATGAAATCTGGAAAGAAGCTTTCTGAGAAACTGCTTAGTGTTCTGTTAATTCATCTAACAGAGTTACATCTGTATTTCGTGGATCTCTTTGCTAGCTTTATTTCTGTGGAATCTGAGAACAGATATTTCGGATCCCTTTGAAGACTATAGGGCCAAAGGAAATATCCTCCGATAACAAAGAGAAAGAAGCTTTCTGAGAAACTCTTTGTGTTCTGTGAAATCATCTCACAGAGTTACAGCTTTCCCCTCAAGAAGCCTTTCGCTAAGACAGTTCTTGTGGAATTGGCCAAGTGATATTTGGAAGCCCATAGAGGGCTATGGTGAAAAAGGAAATATCCTCAGATGAAATCTGGAAAGAAGTTTCTGAGAAACTGCTTAGTGTTCTGTTAATTCATCTCACAGAGTTACATCTGTATTTCGTGGATCTCTTTGCTAGCCTTATTTCTGTGGAATCTGAGAACAGATATTTCGGATCCCTTTGAAGCCTATAGGGCCAAAGGAAATATCCTCCGATAACAAAGAGAACGAAACTTTCTGAGAAACTTCTTTGTGTTCTGTGAAATCATCTCACAGAGTTACAGCTTTCCCCACAAGAAGCCTTTCGCTAAGACAGATCTTGTGGAATTGGCAAAGTGATATTTGGAAGCCCATAGAGGGCTATGGTGAAAAAGGAAATATCCTCAGATGAAATCTGGAAATAAGCTTTCTGAGAAACTGCTTAGTGTTCTGTTAATTCATCTCACAGAGTTACATCTGTATTTCGTGGATCTCTTTGCTAGCCTTATTTCTGTGGAATCTGAGAACAGATATTTCGGATCCCTTTGAAGACTATAGGGCCAAAGGAAAAATCCTCCGATAACAAAGAGAAAGAAGCTTTCTGAGAAACTTCTTTGTGTTCTGTGAAATCATCTCAGAGAGTTACAGCTTTCCTCTCAAGAAGCCTTTCGCTAAGACAGTTCTTGTGGAATTGGCAAAGTGATATTTGGAAGCCCATAGAGGGCTATGGTGAAAAAGGAAATATCCTCAGATGAAATCTGGAAAGAAGCTTTCTGAGAAACTGCTTAGTGTTCTGTTAATTCATCTCACAGAGTTACATCTGTATTTCGTGGATCTCTTTGCTAGCCTTATTTCTGTGGAATCTGAGAACAGATATTTCGGATCCCTTTGAAGACTATAGGGCCAAAGGAAATATCCTCCGATAACAAAGAGAAAGAAGCTTTCTGAGAAACTTCTTTGTGTTCTGTGAAATCATCTCACAGAGTTACAGCTTTCCCCTCAAGAAGCCTTTCGATAAGACAGTTCTTGTGGAATTGGCAAAGTGATATTTGGAAGCCCATAGGGGTCTATGATGAAAAAGGAAATATCCTCAGATGAAATGTGGAAAGAAGCTTTCTGAGAAACTGCTTAGTGTTCTGTTAATTCATCTCACAGAGTTACATCTGTATTTCGTGGATCTCTTTGCTAGCCTTATTTCTGTGGAATCTGAGAACAGATATATCGGATCCCTTTGTAGACTATAGGGCCAAAGGAAATATCCTCCGATAACAAAGAGAAAGAAGCTTTCTGAGAAACTTCTTTGTGTTCTGTGAAATCATCTCACAGAGTTACAGCTTTCCCCTCAAGAAGCCTTTCGCTAAGACACTTCTTGTGGAATTGGCCAATTGATATTTGGAAGCCCATAGAGGGCTATGGTGAAAATGAAATATCCTCAGATGAAATCTGGAAAGAAGCTTTCTGAGAAACTGCTTAGTGTTCTGTTAATTCATCTCACAGAGTTACATCTGTATTTCGTGGATCTCTTTGCTAGCCTTATTTCTGTGGAATCTGAGAACAGATATTTCGGATCCTTTGAAGACTATAGGGCCAAAGGAAAAATCCTCCGATAACAAAGAGAAAGAAGCTTTCTGAGAAACTCTTTTGTGTTCTTTGAAATCATCTCAGAGTGTTACAACTTTCCCCTCAAGAAGCCTTTCGCTAAGACAGTTCTTGTGGAATTGGCAAAGTGATATTTGAAAGACCGTAGAGGGCTATGGTGAAAAAGGAAATATCCTCAGATGAAATCTGGAAAGAAGCTTTCTGAGAAACTGCTTAGTGTTCTGTTAATTCATCTCACAGAGTTACATCTGTATTTCGTGGATCTCTTTGCTAGCCTTATTTCTATGCAATCTGAGAACAGATATTTCGGATCCCTTTGAAGACTATAGGGCCAAAGGAAATATCCTCCGATAACGAAGAGAAAGAAGCTTTCTGAGAAACTTCTTTATGTTCTGTGAAATCATCTCACGGAGTTACAGCTTTCCCCTCAAGAAGCCTTTCGCTAAGACAGTTCTTGTGGAATTGGCAAAGTGATATTTGGAAGCCCATAGAGGGCCATGGTGAAAAAGGAAATATCCTCAGATGAAATCTGGAAAGAAGCTTTCTGAGAAACTGCTTAGTGTTCTGTTATTTCATCTCACAGAATTACATCTGTATTTCGTGGATCTCTCGGCTAGCTTTATTTCTGTGGAATCTGAGAACAGATAATTCGGATCCCTTTGAAGACTAAAGGGCCAAAGGAAATATCCTCCGATAACGAAGAGAAAGAAGCTTTCTGAGAAACTTCTTTGTGTTCTGTGAAATCATCTCACAGAGTTACAGCTTTCCCCTCAAGAAGCCTTTCGCTAAGACAGTTCTTGTGGAATTGGCAAAGTGATATTTGAAAGCCCATGGAGGGCTATGGTGGAAAAGGAAATATCCTCAGATGAAATCTGGAAAGAAGCTTTCTGAGAAACTGCTTAGTGTTCTGTTAATTCATCTCACAGAGTTACATCTGTATTTCGTGGATCTCTTTGCTAGCCTTATTTCTGTGGAATCTGAGAACAGATATTTCGGATCCCTTTGAAGACTATAGGGCCAAAGGAAAAATCCTCCGATAACAAAGAGAAAGAAGCTTTGTGAGAAACTCCTTTGTGTTCTGTGAAATCATCACACAGAGTTACAGCTTTCCCCTCAAGAGGCCTTTCGCTAAGACAGTTCTTGTGGAATTGGCAAAGTGATATTTGGAAGCCCACAGAGGGCTATGGTGAAAAAGGAAATATCCTCAGATGAAATCTGGAAAGAAGCTTTCTGAGAAACTGCTTAGTGTTCTATTAGTTCATCTCAAAGAGTTACATCTGTATTTCGTGGATCTCTTTGCTAGCCTTATTTCTGTGGAATCTGAGAACAGATATTTCGGATCCCTTTGAAGACTATAGGGCCAAAGGAAATATCCTCCGATAACAAAGAGAACGAAGCTTTCTGAGAAACTTCTTTGTGTTCTGTGAAATCATCTCACAGAGTTACAGCTTTCCCCACAAGAAGCCTTTCGCTAAGACAGTTCTTGTGGAATTGGCAAAGTGATATTTGGAAGCCCATAGAGGGCTATGGTGAAAAAGGAAATATCCTCAGATGAAATCTGGAAAGAAGCTTTCTGAGAAACTGCTTAGTGTTCTGTTAATTCATCTCACAGAGTTACATCTGTATTTCGTGGATCTCTTTGCTAGCCTTATTTCTGTGGAATCTGAGAACAGATATTTCGGATCCCTTTGAAGACTATAGGGCCAAAGGAAATATCCTCCGATAACAAAGAGAACGAAGCTTTCTGAGAAACTTCTTTGTGTTCTGTGAAATCATCTCACAGAGTTACAGCTTTCCCCACAAGAAGCCTTTCGCTAAGACAGTTCTTGTGGAATTGGCAAAGTGATATTTGGAAGACCATAGAGGGCTATGGCGAAAAAGGAAATATCCTCAGATGAAATCTGGAAAGAAGCTTTCTGAGAAACTGCTTAGTGTTCTGTTAATTCATCTCACAGAGTTACATCTGTATTTCATGGATCTCTTTGCTAGCTTTATTTCTGTTGAATCTGAGAACAGATATTTCGGATCGCTTTGAAGACTATAGGGTCAAAGGAAATATCCTCCGATAACGAAGAGAAAGAAGCTTTCTGAGAAACTTCCTTGTGTTCTGTGAAATCATCTCACAGAGTTACAGCTTTCCCCTCAAGAAGCCTTTCGATAAGACAGTTCTTGTGGAATTGGCCAAGTGATATTTGGAAGCCCATAGAGGGCTATGGTGAAAAAGGAAATATCCTCAGATGAAATCTGGAAAGAAGCTTTCTGAGAAACTGCTTAGTGTTCTGTTAATTCATCTCACGGAGTTACATCTGTATTTGGTGGATCTCTTGGCTAGCCTTATTTCTGTGGAATCTGAGAACAGGTATTTCGGATCCCTTTGAAGACTATAGGGCCAAAGGAAAAATCCTCCGATAACAAAGAGAAAGAAGCTTTGTGAGAAACTCCTTTGTGTTCTGTGAAATCATCTCACAGAGTTACAGCTTTCCCCTCAAGAGGCCTTTCGCTAAGACAGTTCTTGTGGAATTGGCAAAGTGATATTTGGAAGACCATAGAGGGCTATGGTGAAAAAGGAAATATCCGCAGATGAAATCTGGAAAGAAGCTTTCTGAGAAACTGCTTAGTGTTCTATTAGTTCATCTCAAAGACTTACATCTATATTTCGTGGATCTCTTTGCTAGCCTTATTTATGTGGAATCTGAGAACAGATATTTCGGATCCCTTTGAAGACTATAGGGCCAAAGGAAATATCCTCCGATAACAAAGAGAACGAAGCTTTCTGAGAAACTTCTTTGTGTTCTGTGAAATCATCTCACAGAGTTACAGCTTTCCCCACAAGAAGCCTTTCGCTAAGACAGTTCTTGTGGAATTGGCAAAGTGATATTTGGAAGACCATAGAGGGCTATGGTGAAAAAGGAAATATCCTCAGATGAAATCTGGAAAGAAGCTTTCTGAGAAACTGCTTAGTGTTCTGTTAATTCATCTCACAGAGTTACATCTGTATTTCGTGGATCTCTTTGCTAGCTTTATTTCTGTGGAATCTGAGAAGAGATATTTCGGATCGCTTTGAAGACTATAGGGTCAAAGGAAATATCCTCCGATAACGAAGAGAAAGAAGCTTTCTGAGAAACTACTTTGTGTTCTGTGAAATCATCTCACAGAGTTACAGCTTTCCCCTCAAGAAGCCTTTCGATAAGACAGTTCTTGTGGAATTGGCCAAGTGATATTTGGAAGCCCATAGAGGGCTATGGTGAAAAAGGAAATATCCTCAGATGAAATCTGGAAAGAAGCTTTCTGAGAAACTGCTTAGTGTTCTGTTAATTCATCTCACAGAGTTACATCTGTATTTCGTGGATCTCTTTGCTAGCCTTATTTCTGTGGAATCTGAGAACAGATATTTCGGATCCCTTTGAAGACTATAGGGCCAAAGGAAATATCCTCCGATAACAAAGGGAACGAAGCTTTTTGAGAAACTTCTTTGAGTTCTGTGAAATCATCTCACAGTGTTACAGCTTTCCCCACAAGAAGCCTTTCGCTAAGACAGTTCTTGTGGAATTGGCAAAGTGATATTTGGAAGCCCATAGAGGGCTATGGTGAAAAAGGAAATATCCTCAGATGAAATCTGGAAAGAAGCTTTCTGAGAAACTGCTTAGTGTTCTGTTAATTCATCTCACAGAGTTACATCTGTATTTCGTGGATCTCTTTGCTAGCCTTATTTCTGTGGAATCTGAGAACAGATATTTCAGATCCCTTTGAAGAGTATAGGGCCAAAGGAAATATCCTCCGATAACAAAGAGAACGAAGCTTTCTGAGAAACTTCTTTCTGTTCTGTGAAATCACCTCACAGAGTTACAGCTTTCCCCTAAAGAAGCCTTTCGCTAAGACAGTTCTTGTGGAATTGGCAAAGTGATATTTGAAAGCCCATAGAGGGCTATGGTGAAAATGAAAATATCCTCAGATGAAATCTGGAAAGAAGCTTTCTGAGAAACTGCTTAGTGTTCTGTTAATTCATCTCACAGAGTTACATCTGTTTTTCGTGGATCTCTTTGCTAGCCTTATTTCTGTGGAATCTGAGAACAGATAATCCGGATCCCTTTGAAGACTATAGGGCCAAAGTAAAATATTCTCCGATAACAAAGAGAAAGAAGCTTTCTGAGAAACTTCTTTGTGTTCTGTGAAATCATCTCACAGAGTTACAGCATTCCCCTCAAGAAGCCTTTCGCTATGACAGTTCTTGTGGAAATGGCAAAGTGATATTTGGCAACCCATAGAGGGCTATGGTGAAAAAGGAAATATCCTCAGATGAAATCTGGAAAGAAGCTTTCTGAGAAACTGCTTAGTGTTCTGTTAATTCATCTCACAGAGTTACATCTGTATTTCGTGGATCTCTTTGAGAGACTTATTTCTGTGGAATCTGAGAACAGATATTTCGGATCCCTTTGAAGACTATAGGGCCAAAGGAAATATCCTCCGATAACAAAGAGAAAGAAGCTTTCTGAGAAACTTCTTTGTGTTCTGTGAAATCATCTCACAGAGTTACAGCTTTCCCCTCAAGAAGCCTTTCGCTAAGACAGTTCTTGTGGAATTGGCAAAGTGACATTTGGTAGCCCATAGAGGGCTATGTTGAAAAAGGAAATATCCTCAGATGAAATCCGGAAAGAAGCTTTCTGAGAAACTGCTTAGTGTTCTGTTAATTCATCTCACAGAGTTACATCTGTATTTCGTGGATCTCTTTGCTAGCCTTATTTCTGTGGAATCTGAGAACAGATATTCCGGATCCCTTTGAATACTATAGGGCCAAAGGAAATATCCTCCGATAACAAAGAGAAAGAAGCTTTCTGAGAAACTTCTTTGTGTTCTGTGAAATCATCTCACAGAGTTACAGCTTTCCCCTCAAGAAGCCTTTCGCTAAGACAGTTCTTGTGGAATTGGTAAAGTGACATTTGGAAGTCCAAAGAGGGCTATGTTGAAAAAGGAAATATCCTCAGATGAAATCTGGAAAGAAGCTTTCTGAGAAACTGCTTAGTGTTCTCTTAATTCATCTCACGTAGTTACATCTGTATTTCGTGGGTCTCTCTGCTAGCCTTATTTCTCTGGAATCTGAGAACAGATATTTCGGATCCCTTTGAAGACTATAAGGCCAAAGGAAATGTCCTCCGATCACAAAGAGAAAGAAGCTTTCTGAGAAACTTCTTTGTGTTCTGTGAAATCATCTCACAGAGTTACAGCTTTCCCCTCAAGAAGCCTTTCGCTAAGACAGTTCTTGTGGAATTGGCAAAGTGATATTTGGAAGCCCCTAGAGGGCTATGGTGAAAAAGGAAATATCCTCAGATGAAATCTGGAAAGAAGCTTTCTGAGAACCTGCTTAGTGTTCTGTTAATTCATCTCACAGAGTTACAACTGTATTTCGTGGATCTCTTTGCTAGCCTTATTCCTGGGGAATCTGAGAACAGATATTCCGGATCCCTTTGAAGCCTATAGGGCCAAAGGAAATATTCTCCGATTACAAAGAGAAAGAAGCTTTCTGAGAAACTTCTTTGTGTTCTGTGAAATCATCTCACAGAGTTACAGCTTTCCCCTCAAGAAGCCTTTCGCTAAGACAGTTCTTGTGGAATTGGCAAAGTGAGATTTGGAAGCCCATAGAGGGCAATGGTGAAAAAGGAAATATCCTCAGATGAAATCTGGAAAGAAGCTTTCTGAGAAACTGCTTAGTGTTCTGTTAATTCATCTCACAGAGTTACATCTGTATTTCGTGGATCTCTTTGCTAGCCTTATTTCTGTGGAATCAGAGAACAGATATTTCGGATCCCTTTGAAGACTAAGGGACCAAAGGAAATATCCTCCGATAACGAAGAGAAAGAAGCTTTCTGAGAAACTTCTTTGTGTTTTGTGAAATCATCTCACAGAGTTACAGCTTTCCCCTCAAGAAGCCTTTCGCTAAGACAGTTCTTGTGGAATTGGCAAAGTGATATTTGGAAGCCCTTAGAGGGCCATGGTGAAAAAGGAAATATCCTCAGATGAAATCTGGAAAGAAGCTTTCTGAGAAACTGCTTAGTGTTCTGTTAATTCATCTCACCGAGTTACATCTGTATTTCGTGGATCTCTTTGCTAGCCTTATTTCTGTGGAATCTGAGAACAGATATTTCGATCCCTTTGAAGACTATAGGGCCAAAGGAAAAATCCTCCGATAACAAAGAGAAAGAAGCTTTCTGAGAAACTTCTTTGTGTTCTGTGAAATCATCTCAGAGAGTTACAGCTTTCCCCTCAAGAAGCCTTTCGCTAAGACAGTTCTTGTGGAATTGGCAAAGTGATATTTGGAAGCCCATAGAGGGCTATGGTGAAAAAGGAAATATCCTCAGATGAAATCTGGAAAGAAGCTTTCTGAGAAACTGCTTAGTGTTCTGTTAATTCATCTCACAGAGTTACATCTGTATTTCGTGGATCTCGTTGATAGTCTTATTTCTGTGGAATCTGAGAACAGATATTTCAGATCCCTTTGAAGACTATGGGGCCAAAGGAAATATCCTCCGATAACGAAGAGAACGAAGCTTTCTGAGGAACTTCTTTGTGTTCTGTGAAATCATCTCACAGAGTTACAGCTTTCCCCTCAAGAAGCCTTTCGATAAGACAGTTCTTGTGGAATTGGCCAAGTGATATTTGGAAGCCCATAGAGGGCTATGGTGAAAAAGGAAATATCCTCAGATGAAATCTGGAAAGAAGCTTTCTGAGAAACTGCTTAGTGTTCTGCTAATTCATCTCACAGAGTTACATCTGTATTTCGTGGATCTCTTTGCTAGCCTTATTTCTGTGGAATCTGAGAACAGATATTTCGGATCCCTTTGAAGACTATAGGGCCAAAGGAAATATCATCCGATAACAAAGAGAAAGAAGCTTTCTGAGAAACTTCTTTGTATTCTGTGAAATCATCTCACAGAGTTAGAGCTTTCCCCTCAGGAAGCCTTTCGCTAAGACAGTTCTTGTGGAATTGGCAAAGTGATATTTGGAAGCCCTTAGAGGGCTATGGTGAAAAAGGAAATATCCTCAGATGAAATCTGGAAAGAAGCTTTCTGAGAAACTGCTTAGTGTTCTGTTAATTCATCTCACAAAGTTACATCTGTATTTCGTGGATCTCTTTGCTAGCCTTATTTCTGTGGAATCTGAGAACAGATATTTCGGATCCCTTTGAAGACTATAGGGCCAAAGGAAATATCCTCCGATAACAAAGAGAAAGAAGCTTTCTGAGAAACTTCTTTGTGTTCTGTGAAATCATCTCACAGAGTTACAGCTTTCCCCTCAAGAAGACTTTCGCTAAGGCAGTTCTTGTGGAATTGGCAAAGTGATATTTGGAAGCCCATAGAGGGCTATGGTGAAAAAGGAAATATCCTCAGATGAAATCTGGAAAGAAGCTTTCTGAGAAACTGCTTAGTGTTCTGTTAATTCATCTCACAGAGTTACATCTGTATTTCGTGGATCTCTTTGCTAGCCTTATTTCTGTGGAATCTGAGAACAGATATTTCGGATCCCTTTGAAGACTCTAGGGCCAAAGGAAATATCCTCCGATAACAAAGAGAACGAAGCTTTCTGAGAAACTTCTTTGTGTTCTCTGAAATCGTCTCACAGAGTTACAGCTTTCCCCTCAAGAAGCCTTTCGCTAAGACAGTTCTTGTGGAATTGGCAAAGTGATATTTGGAAGCCCATAGAGGGCTATGGTGAAAAAGGAAATATCCTCAGATGAAATCTGGAAAGAAGCTTTCTGAGAAACTGCTTAGTGTTCTGTTAATTCATCTCACAGAGTTACATCTGTATTTCGTGGATCTCTTTGCTAGCCTTATTTCTGTGGAATCTGAGAACAGATATTTCGGATCCCTTTGAAGACTATGGGGCCAAAGGAAATATCCTCCGATAACGAAGAGAAAGAAGCTTTCTGAAAAACTTCTTTGTGTTCTGTGAAATCATCTCACGGAGTTACAGCTTTCCCCTCAAGAAGCCTTTCGATAAGACAGTTCTTGTGGAATTGGCAAAGTGATATTTGGAAGCCCATAGAGGGCCATGGTGAAAAAGGAAATATCCTCAGATGAAATCTGGAAAGAAGCTTTCTGAGAAACTGCTTAGTGTTCTGTTAATTCATCTCACAGAGTTACATCTGTATT
Organism: Macaca nemestrina; assembly: GCF_043159975.1. Classification (NCBI taxonomy): domain Eukaryota; kingdom Metazoa; phylum Chordata; class Mammalia; order Primates; family Cercopithecidae; genus Macaca; species Macaca nemestrina. Next base: position 110,516,417 of record NC_092127.1, on the reverse strand, counting down.
TCGTGGATCTCTTTGCTAGCCTTATTTCTGTGGAATCTGAGAACAGATATTTCGGATCACTTTGAAGACTATAGGGCCAAAGGAAATATCCTCCGATAACAAAGAGAAAGAAGCTTTCTGAGAAACTTCTTTGTGTTCTGTGAAATCATCTCACAGAATTACAGCTTTCCCCTCAAGAAGCCTTTCGCTAAGACAGTTCTTTTGGAATTGGCAAAGTGATATTTGGAAGCCCATAGAGGGCTATGGTGAAAAAGGAAATATCCTCAGATGAAATCTGGAAAGAAGCTTTCTGAGAAACTGCTTAGTGTTCTGTTAATTCATCTCACAGAGTTACATCTGTATTTCGTGGATCTCTTTGCTAGCCTTATTTCTGTGGAATCTGAGAACAATTATTTCGGATCCCTTTGAAGACTATAGGGCCAAAGGAAATATCCTCCGATAACAAAGAGAAAGAAGCTTTCTGAGAAACTTCTTTGTGTTCTGTGAAATCATCTCACAGAGTTACAGCTTTCCCCACAAGAAACCTTTCGCTAAGACAGTTCTTGTGGAATTGGCAAAGTGATATTTGGAAGCCCATAGAGGGCCATGGTGAAAAAGGAAATATCCTCAGATGAAATCTGGAAAGAAGCTTTCTGAGAAACTGCTTAGTGTTCTGTTAATTCATCTCACAGAGTTACATCTGTATTTCGTGGATCTCTTTGCTAGCTTTATTTCTGTGGAATCTGAGAACAGATATTTCGGATCCCTTTGAAGACTATAGGGCCAAAGGAAATATCCTCCGATAACGAAGAGAAAGAAGCTTTCTGAGAAACTTCTTTGTGTTCTGTGAAATCATCTCACAGAGTTACAGCTTTCCCCTCAAGAAGCCTTTCGCTAAGACAGTTCTTGTGGAATTGGCCAAGTGATATTTGGAAGCCCATAGAGGGCTATGGTGAAAAAGGAAATATCCTCAGATGAAATCTGGAAAGAAGCTTTCTGAGAAACTGCTTAGTGTTCTGTTAATTCATCTCACAGAGTTACATCTGTATTTCGTGGATCTCTTTGCTAGCCTTATTTCTGTGGAATCTGAGAACAGATATTTCGGATCCCTTTGAAGACTATAGGGCCAACGAAAAAATCCTCCGATAACAAAGAGAAAGAAGCTTTCTGAGAAACTTCTTTGTGTTCTGTGAAATCATCTCACAGAGTTACAGCTTTCCCCTCAAGAAGCCTTTCGCTAAGACAGTTCTTGTGGAATTGGCAAAGTGATATTTGGAAGCCCATAGAGGGCTATGGTGAAAAAGGAAATATCCTCAGATGAAATCTGGAAAGAAGCTTTCTGAGAAACTGCTTAGTGTTCTGTTAATTCATCTCACAGAGTTACATCTGTATTTCGTGGATCTCTTTGCTAGCCTTATTTCTGTGGAATCTGAGAACAGATATTTCGGATCCCTTTGAAGACTATGGGGCCAAAGGAAATATCCTCCGATAACGAAGAGAAAGAAGCTTTCTGAAAAACTTCTTTGTGTTCTGTGAAATCATCTCACAGAGTTACAGCTTTCCCCTCAAGAAGCCTTTCGATAAGACAGTTCTTGTGGAATTGGCAAAGTGATATTTGGAAGCCCATAGAGGGCCATGGTGAAAAAGGAAATATCCTCAGATGAAATCTGGAAAGAAGCTTTCTGAGAAACTGCTTAGTGTTCTGTTAATTCATCTCACAGAGTTACATCTGTATTTCGCGGATCTCTTTGCTAGCCTTATTTCTGTGGAATCTGAGAACAGATATTTCGGATCCCTTTGAAGACTATAGGGCCAAAGGAAATATCCTCCGATAACAAAGAGAAAGAAGCTTTCTGAGAAACTTCCTTGTGTTCTGTGAAATCATCTCACAGAATTACAGCTTTCCCCTCAAGAAGCCTTTCGCTAAGACAGTTCTTTTGGAATTGGCAAAGTGATATTTGGAAGCCCATAGAGGGCTATGGTGAAAAAGGAAATATCCTCAGATGAAATCTGGAAAGAAGCTTTCTGAGAAACTGCTTAGTGTTCTGTTAATTCATCTCACAGAGTTACATCTGTATTTCGTGGATCTCTTTGCTAGCCTTATTTCTGTGGAATCTGAGAACAATTATTTCGGATCCCTTTGAAGACTATAGGGCCAAAGGAAATATCCTCCGATAACAAAGAGAAAGAAGCTTTCTGAGAAACTTCTTTGTGTTCTGTGAAATCATCTCACAGAGTTACAGCTTTCCCCACAAGAAACCTTTCGCTAAGACAGTTCTTGTGGAATTGGCAAAGTGATATTTGGAAGCCCATAGAGGGCCATGGTGAAAAAGGAAATATCCTCAGATGAAATCTGGAAAGAAGCTTTCTGAGAAACTGCTTAGTGTTCTGTTAATTCATCTCACAGAGTTACATCTGTATTTCGTGGATCTCTTTGCTAGCTTTATTTCTGTGGAATCTGAGAACAGATATTTCGGATCCCTTTGAAGACTATAGGGCCAAAGGAAATATCCTCCGATAACGAAGAGAAAGAAGCTTTCTGAGAAACTTCTTTGTGTTCTGTGAAATCATCTCACAGAGTTACAGCTTTCCCCTCAAGAAGCCTTTCGCTAAGACAGTTCTTGTGGAATTGGCCAAGTGATATTTGGAAGCCCATAGAGGGCTATGGTGAAAAAGGAAATATCCTCAGATGAAATCTGGAAAGAAGCTTTCTGAGAAACTGCTTAGTGTTCTGTTAATTCATCTCACAGAGTTACATCTGTATTTCGTGGATCTCTTTGCTAGCCTTATTTCTGTGGAATCTGAGAACAGATATTTCGGATCCCTTTGAAGACTATATGGCCAAAGGAAATATCCTCCGATAACAAAGAGAAAGAAGCTTTCTGAGAAACTTCTTTGTATTCTGTGAAATCATCTCACAGAGTTAGAGCTTTCCCCTCAGGAAGCCTTTCGCTAAGACAGTTCTTGTGGAATTGGCAAAGTGATATTTGGAAGCCCTTAGAGGGCTATGGTGAAAAAGGAAATATCCTCAGATGAAATCTGGAAAGAAGCTTTCTGAGAAACTGCTTAGTGTTCTGTTAATTCATCTCACAAAGTTACATCTGTATTTCGTGGATCTCTTTGCTAGCCTTATTTCTGTGGAATCTGAGAACAGATATTTCGGATCCCTTTGAAGACTATAGGGCCAAAGGAAATATCCTCCGATAACAAAGAGAAAGAAGCTTTCTGAGAAACTTCTTTGTGTTCTGTGAAATCATCTCACAGAGTTACAGCTTTCCCCTCAAGAAGACTTTCGCTAAGGCAGTTCTTGTGGAATTGGCAAAGTGATATTTGGAAGCCCATAGAGGGCTATGGTGAAAAAGGAAATATCCTCAGATGAAATCTGGAAAGAAGCTTTCTGAGAAACTGCTTAGTGTTCTGTTAATTCATCTCACAGAGTTACATCTGTATTTCGTGGATCTCTTTGCTAGCCTTATTTCTGTGGAATCTGAGAACAGATATTTCGGATCCCTTTGAAGACTCTAGGGCCAAAGGAAATATCCTCCGATAACAAAGAGAACGAAGCTTTCTGAGAAACTTCTTTGTGTTCTCTGAAATCGTCTCACAGAGTTACAGCTTTCCCCTCAAGAAGCCTTTCGCTAAGACAGTTCTTGTGGAATTGGCAAAGTGATATTTGGAAGCCCATAGAGGGCTATGGTGAAAAAGGAAATATCCTCAGATGAAATCTGGAAAGAAGCTTTCTGAGAAACTGCTTAGTGTTCTGTTAATTCATCTCACAGAGTTACATCTGTATTTCGTGGATCTCTTTGCTAGCCTTATTTCTGTGGAATCTGAGAACAGATATTTCGGATCCCTTTGAAGACTATGGGGCCAAAGGAAATATCCTCCGATAACGAAGAGAAAGAAGCTTTCTGAAAAACTTCTTTGTGTTCTGTGAAATCATCTCACAGAGTTACAGCTTTCCCCTCAAGAAGCCTTTCGATAAGACAGTTCTTGTGGAATTGGCAAAGTGATATTTGGAAGCCCATAGAGGGCCATGGTGAAAAAGGAAATATCCTCAGATGAAATCTGGAAAGAAGCTTTCTGAGAAACTGCTTAGTGTTCTGTTAATTCATCTCACAGAGTTACATCTGTATTTCGTGGATCTCTTTGCTAGCCTTATTTCTGTGGAATCTGAGAACAGATATTTCGGATCCCTTTGAAGACTATAGGGCCAAAGGAAATATCCTCCGATAACAAAGAGAACGAAGCTTTCTGAGAAACTTCTTTGTGTTCTGTGAAATCATCTCACAGAATTACAGCTTTCCCCTCAAGAAGCCTTTCGCTAAGACAGTTCTTTTGGAATTGGCAAAGTGATATTTGGAAGCCCATAGAGGGCTATGGTGAAAAAGGAAATATCCTCAGATGAAATCTGGAAAGAAGCTTTCTGAGAAACTGCTTAGTGTTCTGTTAATTCATCTCACAGAGTTACATCTGTATTTCGTGGATCTCTTTGCTAGCCTTATTTCTGTGGAATCTGAGAACAATTATTTCGGATCCCTTTGAAGACTATAGGGCCAAAGGAAATATCCTCCGATAACAAAGAGAAAGAAGCTTTCTGAGAAACTTCTTTGTGTTCTGTGAAATCATCTCACAGAGTTACAGCTTTCCCCACAAGAAACCTTTCGCTAAGACAGTTCTTGTGGAATTGGCAAAGTGATATTTGGAAGCCCATAGAGGGCCATGGTGAAAAAGGAAATATCCTCAGATGAAATCTGGAAAGAAGCTTTCTGAGAAACTGCTTAGTGTTCTGTTAATTCATCTCACAGAGTTACATCTGTATTTCGTGGATCTCTTTGCTAGCTTTATTTCTGTGGAATCTGAGAACAGATATTTCGGATCCCTTTGAAGACTATAGGGCCAAAGGAAATATCCTCCGATAACGAAGAGAAAGAAGCTTTCTGAGAAACTTCTTTGTGTTCTGTGAAATCATCTCACAGAGTTACAGCTTTCCCCTCAAGAAGCCTTTCGCTAAGACAGTTCTTGTGGAATTGGCCAAGTGATATTTGGAAGCCCATAGAGGGCTATGGTGAAAAAGGAAATATCCTCAGATGAAATCTGGAAAGAAGCTTTCTGAGAAACTGCTTAGTGTTCTGTTAATTCATCTCACAGAGTTACATCTGTATTTCGTGGATCTCTTTGCTAGCCTTATTTCTGTGGAATCTGAGAACAGATATTTCGGATCCCTTTGAAGACTATAGGGCCAACGAAAAAATCCTCCGATAACAAAGAGAAAGAAGCTTTCTGAGAAACTTCTTTGTGTTCTGTGAAATCATCTCACAGAGTTACAGCTTTCCCCTCAAGAAGCCTTTCGCTAAGACAGTTCTTGTGGAATTGGCAAAGTGATATTTGGAAGCCCATAGAGGGCTATGGTGAAAAAGGAAATATCCTCAGATGAAATCTGGAAAGAAGCTTTCTGAGAAACTGCTTAGTGTTCTGTTAATTCATCTCACAGAGTTACATCTGTATTTCGTGTATCTCTTTGCTAGCCTTATTTCTGTGGAATCTGAGAACAGATATTTCGGATCCCTTTGAAGACTATGGGGCCAAAGGAAATATCCTCCGATAACGAAGAGAAAGAAGCTTTCTGAAAAACTTCTTTGTGTTCTGTGAAATCATCTCACAGAGTTACAGCTTTCCCCTCAAGAAGCCTTTCGATAAGACAGTTCTTGTGGAATTGGCAAAGTGATATTTGGAAGCCCATAGAGGGCCATGGTGAAAAAGGAAATATCCTCAGATGAAATCTGGAAAGAAGCTTTCTGAGAAACTGCTTAGTGTTCTGTTAATTCATCTCACAGAGTTACATCTGTATTTCGTGGATCTCTTTGCTAGCCTTATTTCTGTGGAATCTGAGAACAGATATTTCGGATCCCTTTGAAGACTATAGGGCCAAAGGAAATATCCTCCGATAACAAAGAGAAAGAAGCTTTCTGAGAAACTTCCTTGTGTTCTGTGAAATCATCTCACAGAATTACAGCTTTCCCCTCAAGAAGCCTTTCGCTAAGACAGTTCTTTTGGAATTGGCAAAGTGATATTTGGAAGCCCATAGAGGGCTATGGTGAAAAAGGAAATATCCTCAGATGAAATCTGGAAAGAAGCTTTCTGAGAAACTGCTTAGTGTTCTGTTAATTCATCTCACAGAGTTACATCTGTATTTCGTGGATCTCTTTGCTAGCCTTATTTCTGTGGAATCTGAGAACAATTATTTCGGATCCCTTTGAAGACTATAGGGCCAAAGGAAATATCCTCCGATAACAAAGAGAAAGAAGCTTTCTGAGAAACTTCTTTGTGTTCTGTGAAATCATCTCACAGAGTTACAGCTTTCCCCACAAGAAACCTTTCGCTAAGACAGTTCTTGTGGAATTGGCAAAGTGATATTTGGAAGCCCATAGAGGGCCATGGTGAAAAAGGAAATATCCTCAGATGAAATCTGGAAAGAAGCTTTCTGAGAAACTGCTTAGTGTTCTGTTAATTCATCTCACAGAGTTACATCTGTATTTCGTGGATCTCTTTGCTAGCTTTATTTCTGTGGAATCTGAGAACAGATATTTCGGATCCCTTTGAAGACTATAGGGCCAAAGGAAATATCCTCCGATAACGAAGAGAAAGAAGCTTTCTGAGAAACTTCTTTGTGTTCTGTGAAATCATCTCACAGAGTTACAGCTTTCCCCTCAAGAAGCCTTTCGCTAAGACAGTTCTTGTGGAATTGGCCAAGTGATATTTGGAAGCCCATAGAGGGCTATGGTGAAAAAGGAAATATCCTCAGATGAAATCTGGAAAGAAGCTTTCTGAGAAACTGCTTAGTGTTCTGTTAATTCATCTCACAGAGTTACATCTGTATTTCGTGGATCTCTTTGCTAGCCTTATTTCTGTGGAATCTGAGAACAGATATTTCGGATCCCTTTGAAGACTATATGGCCAAAGGAAATATCCTCCGATAACAAAGAGAAAGAAGCTTTCTGAGAAACTTCTTTGTATTCTGTGAAATCATCTCACAGAGTTAGAGCTTTCCCCTCAGGAAGCCTTTCGCTAAGACAGTTCTTGTGGAATTGGCAAAGTGATATTTGGAAGCCCTTAGAGGGCTATGGTGAAAAAGGAAATATCCTCACATGAAATCTGGAAAGAAGCTTTCTGAGAAACTGCTTAGTGTTCTGTTAATTCATCTCACAAAGTTACATCTGTATTTCGTGGATCTCTTTGCTAGCCTTATTTCTGTGGAATCTGAGAACAGATATTTCGGATCCCTTTGAAGACTATAGGGCCAAAGGAAATATCCTCCGATAACAAAGAGAAAGAAGCTTTCTGAGAAACTTCTTTGTGTTCTGTGAAATCATCTCACAGAGTTACAGCTTTCCCCTCAAGAAGACTTTCGCTAAGGCAGTTCTTGTGGAATTGGCAAAGTGATATTTGGAAGCCCATAGAGGGCTATGGTGAAAAAGGAAATATCCTCAGATGAAATCTGGAAAGAAGCTTTCTGAGAAACTGCTTAGTGTTCTGTTAATTCATCTCACAGAGTTACATCTGTATTTCGTGGATCTCTTTGCTAGCCTTATTTCTGTGGAATCTGAGAACAGATATTTCGGATCCCTTTGAAGACTCTAGGGCCAAAGGAAATATCCTCCGATAACAAAGAGAACGAAGCTTTCTGAGAAACTTCTTTGTGTTCTCTGAAATCGTCTCACAGAGTTACAGCTTTCCCCTCAAGAAGCCTTTCGCTAAGACAGTTCTTGTGGAATTGGCAAAGTGATATTTGGAAGCCCATAGAGGGCTATGGTGAAAAAGGAAATATCCTCAGATGAAATCTGGAAAGAAGCTTTCTGAGAAACTGCTTAGTGTTCTGTTAATTCATCTCACAGAGTTACATCTGTATTTCGTGGATCTCTTTGCTAGCCTTATTTCTGTGGAATCTGAGAACAGATATTTCGGATCCCTTTGAAGACTATGGGGCCAAAGGAAATATCCTCCGATAACGAAGAGAAAGAAGCTTTCTGAAAAACTTCTTTGTGTTCTGTGAAATCATCTCACAGAGTTACAGCTTTCCCCTCAAGAAGCCTTTCGATAAGACAGTTCTTGTGGAATTGGCAAAGTGATATTTGGAAGCCCATAGAGGGCCATGGTGAAAAAGGAAATATCCTCAGATGAAATCTGGAAAGAAGCTTTCTGAGAAACTGCTTAGTGTTCTGTTAATTCATCTCACAGAGTTACATCTGTATTTCGTGGATCTCTTTGCTAGCCTTATTTCTGTGGAATCTGAGAACAGATATTTCGGATCCCTTTGAAGACTATAGGGCCAAAGGAAATATCCTCCGATAACAAAGAGAAAGAAGCTTTCTGAGAAACTTCTTTGTGTTCTGTGAAATCATCTCACAGAATTACAGCTTTCCCCTCAAGAAGCCTTTCGCTAAGACAGTTCTTTTGGAATTGGCAAAGTGATATTTGGAAGCCCATAGAGGGCTATGGTGAAAAAGGAAATATCCTCAGATGAAATCTGGAAAGAAGCTTTCTGAGAAACTGCTTAGTGTTCTGTTAATTCATCTCACAGAGTTACATCTGTATTTCGTGGATCTCTTTGCTAGCCTTATTTCTGTGGAATCTGAGAACAATTATTTCGGATCCCTTTGAAGACTATAGGGCCAAAGGAAATATCCTCCGATAACAAAGAGAAAGAAGCTTTCTGAGAAACTTCTTTGTGTTCTGTGAAATCATCTCACAGAGTTACAGCTTTCCCCACAAGAAACCTTTCGCTAAGACAGTTCTTGTGGAATTGGCAAAGTGATATTTGGAAGCCCATAGAGGGCCATGGTGAAAAAGGAAATATCCTCAGATGAAATCTGGAAAGAAGCTTTCTGAGAAACTGCTTAGTGTTCTGTTAATTCATCTCACAGAGTTACATCAGTATTTCGTGGATCTCTTTGCTAGCCTTATTTCTGTGGAATCTGAGAAGAGATATTTCGGATCCCTTTGAAGACTATAGGGCCAAAGGAAATATCCTCCGATAAAAAAGAGAAAGAAGCTTTCTGAGAAACTTCTTTGTGTTCTGTGAAATCATCTCACAGAGTTACAGCTTTCCCCTCAAGAAACCTTTCACTAAGACAGTTCTTTTGGAATTGGTAAAGTGATATTTGGAAGCCCATAGAGGGCTATGGTGAAAAAGGAAATATCCTCAGATGAAATCTCGAAAGAAGCTTTCTGAGAAACTGCTTAGTGTTCTGTTAATTCATCTCACAGAGTTACATCTGTATTTCGTGGATCTCTTTGCTAGCCCTGTTTCTGTGGAATCTGAGAGCAGATATTTCGGATCCCTTTGAAGACTATAGGGCCAAAGGAAATATCCTCCTATAACAAAGAGAAAGAAGCTTTCTGAGAAACTTCTTTGTGTTCTGTGAAATCATCTCACAGAGTTACAGCTTTCCCCTCAAGAAGCCTTTCGCTAAGACAGTTCTTGTGGAATTGGCAAAGTGATATTTGGAAGCCCATAAAGGGCTATGGTGAAAAAGGAAATATCCTCAGATGAAACCCGGAAAGAAGCTTTCTGAGAAACTGCTTAGTGTTCTGTTAATTCATCTCACAGAGTAACATCTGTATTTCGTGGATCTCTTTGCTAGCCTTATTTCTGTGGAATCTGAGAACAGATATTTCGGATCCCTTTGAAGACTATAGGGCCAAAGAAAAAATCCTCCGATAACAAAGAGAAAGAAGCTTTCTGAGGAACTTCTTTGTGTTCTGGGAAATCATCTCACAGAGGTACAGCTTTCCCCTCAAGAAGCCTTTCGCTAAGACAGTTCTTGTGGAATTGGCAAAGTGATATTTGGAAGCCCATAGAGGGCCATGGTGAAAAAGGAAATATCCTCAGATGAAATCTGGAAAGAAGCTTTCTGAGAAACCGCTTAGTGTTCTGTTAATTCATCTTACAGAGTTACATCTGTATTTCGTGGATCTCTTTGCTAGCTTTATTTCTGTGGAATCTGAGAACAGATATTAAGGATCCCTTTGAAGACTATAGGGCCAAAGGAAATATCCTCCGATAACAAAGAGAAAGAAGCTTTCTGAGAAACTTCTTTGTGTTCTGTGAAATCATCTCACAGAGTTACAGCTTTCACCTCAAGAAGCCTTTCGCTAAGACAGTTCTTGTGGAATTGGCCAAGTGATATTTGGAAGCCCATAGAGGGCTATGGTGAAAAAGGAAATATCCTCAGATGAAATCTGGAAAGAAGCTTTCTGAGAAACTGCTTAGTGTTCTGTAAATTCATCTCACAGAGTTACATCTGTATTTCGTGGATCTCTTTGCTAGCCTTATTTCTGTGGAATCTGAGAACAGATATTTCGGATCACTTTGAAGACTATAGGGCCAAAGGAAATATCCTCCGATAACAAAGAGAAAGAAGCTTTCTGAGAAACTTCTTTGTGTTCTGTGAAATCATCTCACAGAGTTACAGCTTTCCCCTCAAGAAGCCTTTCGCTAAGACAGTTCTTGTGGAATTGGCAAAGTGATATTTGGAAGCCCATAGAGGGCTATGGTGAAAAAGGAAATATCCTCAGATGAAATCTGGAAAGAAGCTTTCTGAGAAACTGCTTAGTGTTCTGTTAATTCATCTCACAGAGTTACATCTGTATTTCGTCGATCTCTTTGCTAGCCTTATTTCTGTGGAATCTGAGAACAGATATTTCGGATCCCTTTGAAGACTATAGGGCCAAAGGAAAAATCCTCCGATAACAAAGAGAAAGAAGCTTTCTGAGAAACTTCTTTGTGTTCTGTGAAATCATCTCAGAGAGTTACAGCTTTCCCCTCAAGAAGCCTTTCGCTAAGACAGTTCTTGTGGAATTGGCAAAGTGATATTTGGAAGCCCTTAGAGGGCCATGGTGAAAAAGGAAATATCCTCAGATGAAATCTGGAAAGAAGCTTTCTGAGAAACCGCTTAGTGTTCTGTTAATTCATCTTACAGAGTTACATCTGTATTTCGTGGATCTCTTTGCTAGCTTTATTTCTGTGGAATCTGAGAACAGATATTTCGGATCCCTTTGAAGACTATAGGGCCAAAGGAAATATCCTCCGATAACAAAGAGAAAGAAGCTTTCTGAGAAACTTCTTTGTGTTCTGTGAAATCATCTCACAGAGTTACAGCTTTCCCCTCAAGAAGCCTTTCGCTAAGACTGTTCTTGTGGAATTGGCAACGTGATATTTGGAAGCCCATAGAGGGCTATGGTGAAAAAGGAAATATCCTCAGATGAAATCTGGAAAGAAGCTTTCTGAGAAACTGCTTAGTGTTCTGTTAATTCATCTCACAGAGTTACATCTGTATTTCGTGGATCTCTTTGCTAGCCTTATTTCTGTGGAATCTGAGAAGAGATATTTCGGATCCCTTTGAAGACTATAGGGCCAAAGGAAATATCCTCCGATAAAAAAGAGAAAGAAGCTTTCTGAGAAACTTCTTTGTGTTCTGTGAAATCATCTCACAGAGTTACAGCTTTCCCCTCAAGAAACCTTTCACTAAGACAGTTCTTTTGGAATTGGTAAAGTGATATTTGGAAGCCCATAGAGGGCTATGGTGAAAAAGGAAATATCCTCAGATGAAATCTGGAAAGAAGCTTTCTGAGAAACTGCTTAGTGTTCTGTTAATTCATCTCACAGAGTTACATCTGTATTTCGTTGATCTCTTCGCTAGCCCTGTTTCTGTGGAATCTGAGAGCAGATATTTCGGATCCCTTTGAAGACTATAGGGCCAAAGGAAATATCCTCCTATAACAAAGAGAAAGAAGCTTTCTGAGAAACTTCTTTGTGTTCTGTGAAATCATCTCACAGAGTTACAGCTTTCCCCTCAAGAAGCCTTTCGCTAAGACAGTTCTTGTGGAATTGGCAAAGTGATATTTGGAAGCCCATAGAGGGCTATGGTGAAAAAGGAAATATCCTCAGATGAAATCTGGAAAGAAGCTTTCTGAGAAACTGCTTAGTGTTCTGTTAATTCATCTCACAGAGTTACATCTGTATTTCGTGGATCTCTTTGCTAGCCTTATTTCTGTGGAATCTGAGAACAGATATTTCGGATCCCTTTGAAGACTATAGGGCCAAAGGAAATATCCTCCGATAACAAAGAGAAAGAAGCTTTCTGAGAAACTTCTTTGTGTTCTGTGAAATCATCTCACAGAGTTACAGCTTTCCCCTCAAGAAGCCTTTCGCTAAGACAGTTCTTGTGGAATTGGCAAAGTGATATTTGGAAGCCCATAGAGGGCTATGGTGAAAAAGGAAATATCCTCAGATGAAATCTGGAAAGAAGTTTTCAGAGAAACTGCTTAGTGTTCTGTTAATTCATCTCACAGAGTTACATCTGTATTTCGTGGATCTCTTTGCTAGCCCTATTTCTGTGGAATCTGAGAGCAGATATTTCGGATCCCTTTGAAGACTATAGGAGCAAAGGAAATATCCTCCGATAACAAAGAGAAAGAAGCTTTCTGGGAAACTTCTTTGTGTTCTGTGAAATCATCTCACAGAGTTACAGCTTTCCCCTCAAGAAGCCTTTCGCTAAGACAGTTCATGTGGAATTGGCCAAGTGATATTTGGAAGCCCATAGAGGGCTATGGTGAAAAAGGAAATATCCTCAGATGAAATCTGGAAAGAAGCTTTCTGAGAAACTGCTTAGTGTTCTGTTAATTCATCTCACAGAGTAACATCTGTATTTCGTGGATCTCTTTCCTACCCTTATTTCTGTGGAATCTGAGAACAGATATTTCGGATCCCTTTGAAGACTATAGGGCCAAAGGAAAAATCCACCGATAACAAAGAGAAAGAAGCTTTCTGAGAAACTTCTTTGTGTTCTGTGAAATCATCTCACAGAGTTACAGCTTTCCCCTCAAGAAGCCTTTCGCTAAGACAGTTCTTGTGGAATTGGCAAAGTGATATTTGGAAGCCCATGGAGGGCTATGGTGAAAAAGGAAATATCCTCAGATGAAACCCGGAAAGAAGCTTTCTGAGAAACTGCTTAGTGTTCTGTTAATTCATCTCACAGAGTCACATCTGTATTTCGTGGATCTCTTTGCTAGCCTTATTTCTGTGGAATCTGAGAACAGATATTTCGGATCCCTTTGAAGACTATAGGGCCAAAGGAAAAATCCTCCGATAACAAAGAGAAAGAAGCTTTCTGAGAAACTTCTTTGTGTTCTGTGAAATCATCTCAGAGAGTTACAGCTTTCCCCTCAAGAAGCCTTTCGCTAAGACAGTTCTTGTGGAATTGGCAAAGTGATATTTGGAAACCCTTAGAGGGCCATGGTGAAAAAGGAAATATCCTCAGATGAAATCTGGAAAGAAGCTTTCTGAGAAACCGCTTAGTGTTCTGTTAATTCATCTTACAGAGTTACATCTGTATTTCGTGGATCTCTTTGCTAGCTTTATTTCTGTGGAATCTGAGAACAGATATTTCGGATCCCTTTGAAGACTATAGGGCCAAAGGAAATATCCTCCGATAACAAAGAGAAAGAAGCTTTCTGAGAAACTTCTTTGTGTTCTGTGAAATCATCTCACAGAGTTACAGCTTTCCCCTCAAGAAGCCTTTCGCTAAGACTGTTCTTGTGGAATTGGCAACGTGATATTTGGAAGCCCATAGAGGGCTATGGTGAAAAAGGAAATATCCTCAGATGAAATCTGGAAAGAAGCTTTCTGAGAAACTGCTTAGTGTTCTGTTAATTCATCTCACAGAGTTACATCTGTATTTCGTGGATCTCTTTGCTAGCCTTATTTCTGTGGAATCTGAGAAGAGATATTTCGGATCCCTTTGAAGACTATAGGGCCAAAGGAAATATCCTCCGATAAAAAAGAGAAAGAAGCTTTCTGAGAAACTTCTTTGTGTTCTGTGAAATCATCTCACAGAGTTACAGCTTTCCCCTCAAGAAACCTTTCACTAAGACAGTTCTTTTGGAATTGGTAAAGTGATATTTGGAAGCCCATAGAGGGCTATGGTGAAAAAGGAAATATCCTCAGATGAAATCTGGAAAGAAGCTTTCTGAGAAACTGCTTAGTGTTCTGTTAATTCACCTCACAGAGTTACATCTGTATTTCGTGGATCTCTTTGCTAGCCCTGTTTCTGTGGAATCTGAGAGCAGATATTTCGGATCCCTTTGAAGAGTATAGGGCCAAAGGAAATATCCTCCTATAACAAAGAGAAAGAAGCTTTCTGAGAAACTTCTTTGTGTTCTGTGAAATCATCTCACAGAGTTACAGCTTTCCCCTCAAGAAGCCTTTCGATAAGACAGTTCTTGTGGAATTGGCCAAGTGATATTTGGAAGCCCATAAAGGGCTATGGTGAAAAAGGAAATATCCTCAGATGAAACCCGGAAAGAAGCTTTCTGAGAAACTGCTTAGTGTTCTGTTAATTCATCTCACAGAGTAACATCTGTATTTCGTGGATCTCTTTGCTAGCCTTATTTCTGTGGAATCTGAGAACAGATATTTCGGATCCCTTTGAAGACTATAGGGCCAAAGGAAAAATCCTCCGATAACAAAGAGAAAGAAGCTTTCTGAGGAACTTCTTTGTGTTCTGTGAAATCATCTCACAGAGTTACAGCTTTCCCCTCAAGAAGCCTTTCGCTAAGACAGTTCTTGTGGAATTGGCAAAGTGATATTTGGAAGCCCATAGAGGGCCATGGTGAAAAAGGAAATATCCTCAGATGAAATCTGGAAAGAAGCTTTCTGAGAAACCGCTTAGTGTTCTGTTAATTCATCTTACAGGGTTACATCTGTATTTCGTGGATCTCTTTGCTAGCTTTATTTCTGTGGAATCTGAGAACAGATATTTCGGATCCCTTTGAAGACTATAGGGCCAAAGGAAATATCCTCCGATAACAAAGAGAAAGAAGCTTTCTGAGAAACTTCTTTGTGTTCTGTGAAATCATCTCACAGAGTTACAGCTTTCCCCTCAAGAAGCCTTTCGCTAAGACAGTTCTTGTGGAATTGGCAAAGTGATATTTGGAAGCCCATAGAGGGCCATGGTGAAAAAGGAAATATCCTCAGATGAAATCTGGAAAGAAGCTTTCTGAGAAACTGCTTAGTGTTCTGTTAATTCATCTCACAGAGTTACATCTGTATTTCGTGGATCTCTTTGCTAGCCTTATTTCTGTGGAATCTGAGAACAGATATTTCGGATCTCTTTGAAGACTATAGGGCCAAAGGAAATATCCTCCGATAACAAAGAGAAAGAAGCTTTCTGAGAAACTTCTTTGTGTTCTGTGAAATCATCTCACAGAGTTACAGCTTTCACCTCAAGAAGCCTTTCGCTAAGACAGTTCTTGTGGAATTGGCCAAGTGATATTTGGAAGCCCATAGAGGGCTATGGTGAAAAAGGAAATATCCTCAGATGAAATCTGGAAAGAAGCTTTCTGAGAAACTGCTTAGTGTTCTGTAAATTCATCTCACAGAGTTACATCTGTATTTCGTGGATCTCTTTGCTAGCCTTATTTCTGTGGAATCTGAGAACAGATATTTCGGATCACTTTGAAGACTATAGGGCCAAAGGAAATATCCTCCAATAACAAAGAGAAAGAAGCTTTCTGAGAAACTTCTTTGTGTTCTGTGAAATCATCTCACAGAGTTACAGCTTTCCCCTCAAGAAGCCTTTCGCTAAGACAGTTCTTGTGGAATTGGCAAAGTGATATTTGGAAGCCCATAGAGGGCTATGGTGAAAAAGGAAATATCCTCAGATGAAATCTGGAAAGAAGCTTTCTGAGAAACTGCTTAGTGTTCTGTTAATTCATCTCACAGATTTACATCTGTATTTCGTCGATCTCTTTGCTAGCCTTATTTCTGTGGAATCTGAGAACAGATATTTCGGATCCCTTTGAAGACTATAGGGCCAAAGGAAATATCCTCCGATAACAAAGAGAAAGAAGCTTTCTGAGAAACTTCTTTGTGTTCTGTGAAATCATCTCACAGAGTTACAGCTTTCCCCTCAAGAAGCCTTTCGCTAAGACAGTTCTTGTGGAATTGGCAAAGTGATATTTGCAAGCCCATAGAGGGCTATGGTGAAAAAGGAAATATCCTCAGATGAAATCTGGAAAGAAGCTTTCAGAGAAACTGCTTAGTGTTCTGTTAATTCATCTCACTGAGTTACATCTGTATTTCGTGGATCTCTTTGCTAGCCCTATTTCTGTGGAATCTGAGAGCAGATATTTCGGATCCCTTTGAAGACTATAGGGGCAAAGGAAATATCCTCCAATAACAAAGAGAAAGAAGCTTTCTGGGAAACTTCTTTGTGTTCTGTGAAATCATCTCACAGAGTTACAGCTTTCCCCTCAAGAAGCCTTTCGCTAAGACAGTTCATGTGGAATTGGCCAAGTGATATTTGGAAGCCCATAGAGGGCTATGGTGAAAAAGGAAATATCCTCAGATGAAATCTGGAAAGAAGCCCTCTGAGAAACTGCTTAGTGTTCTGTTAATTCATCTCACAGAGTTACATCTGTATTTCGTGGATCTCTTTCCTACCCTTATTTCTGTGGAATCTGAGAACAGATATTTCGGATCCCTTTGAAGACTATAGGGCCAAAGGAAAAATCCTCCGATAACAAAGAGAAAGAAGCTTTCTGAGAAACTTCTTTGTGTTCTGTGAAATCATCTCACAGAGTTACAGCTTTCCCCTCAAGAAGCCTTTCGCTAAGACAGTTCTTGTGGAATTGGCAAAGTGATATTTGGAAGCCCATGGAGGGCTATGGTGAAAAAGGAAATATCCTCAGATGAAACCCGGAAAGAAGCTTTCTGAGAAACTGCTTAGTGTTCTGTTAATTCATCTCACAGAGTCACATCTGTATTTCGTGGATCTCTTTGCTAGCCTTATTTCTGTGGAATCTGAGAACAGATATTTCGGATCCCTTTGAAGACTATAGGGCCAAAGGAAAAATCCTCCGATAACAAAGAGAAAGAAGCTTTCTGAGAAACTTCTTTGTGTTCTGTGAAATCATCTCACAGAGTTACAGCTTTCCCCTCAAGAAGCCTTTCGCTAAGACAGTTCTTGTGGAATTGGCAAATTGATATTTGGAAGCCCTTAGAGGGCTATGGTGAAAAAGGAAATATCCTCAGATGAAATCTGGAAAGAAGCTTTCTGAGAAACTGCTTAGTGTTCTGTTAATTCATCTCACAGAGTTACATCTGTATTTCGTGGATCTCTTTGCTAGCCTTATTTCTGTGGAATCTGAGAACAGATATTTCGGATCCCTTTGAAGACTATAGGGCCAAAGGAAATATCCTCCGATAACAAAGAGAAAGAAGCTTTCTGAGAAACTTCTTTGTGTTCTGTGAAATCATCTCACAGAGTTACAGCTTTCCCCTCAAGAAGCCTTTCGCTAAGACAGTTCTTGTGCAATTGGCAAAGTGATATTTGGAAGCCCATAGAGGGCTATGGTGAAAAAGGAAATATCCTCAGATGAAATCTGGAAAGAAGCTTTCTGAGAAACTGCTTAGTATTCTGTTAATTCATCTCACAGAGTTACATCTGTATTTCGTGGATCTCTTTGCTAGCCCTATTTCTGTGGAATCTGAGAGCAGATATTTCGGATCCCTTTGAAGACTATAGGGGCAAAGGAAATATCCTCCGATAACAAAGAGAAAGAAGCTTTCTGGGAAACTTCTTTGTGTTCTGTGAAATCATCTCACAGAGTTACAGCTTTCCCCTCAAGAAGCCTTTCGCTAAGACAGTTCTTGTGGAATTGGCAAAGTGATATTTGGAAGCCCATAGAGGGCTATGGTGAAAAAGGAAATATCCTCAGATGAAATCTGGAAAGAAGCTTTCTGAGAAACTGCTTAGTGTTCTGTTAATTCATCTCACAGAGTAACATCTGTATTTCGTGGATCTCTTTGCTACCCTTATATCTGTGGAATCTGAGAACAGATATTTCGGATCCCTTTGAAGACTATAGGGCCAAAGGAAAAATCCTCCGATAACAAAGAGAAAGAAGCTTTCTGAGAAACTTCTTTGTGTTCTGTGAAATCATCTCACAGAGTTACAGCTTTCCCCTCAAGAAGCCTTTCGCTAAGACTGTTCTTGTGGAATTGGCAACGTGATATTTGGAAGCCCATAGAGGGCTGTGGTGAAAAAGGAAATATCCTCAGATGAAATCTGGAAAGAAGCTCTCTGAGAAACTGCTTAGTGTTCTGTTAATTCATCTCACAGAGTTACATCTGTATTTCGTGGATCTCTTTGCTAGCCTTATTTCTGTGGAATCTGAGAACAGATATTTCGGATCCCTTTGAAGACTATAGGGCCAAAGGAAATATCCTCCGATAACAAAGAGAAGGAAGCTTTCTGAGAAACTTCTTTGTGTTCTGTGAAATCATCTCACAGGGTTACAACTTTCCCCTCAAGAAGGCTTTCGCTAAGACAGTTCTTGTGGAATTGGCAAAGTGATATTTGGAAGCCCATATAGGGCCATGGTGAAAAAGGAAATATCCTCAGATGAAATCTGGAAAGAAGCTTTCTGAGAAACCGCTTAGTGTTCTGTTAATTCATCTTACAGAGTTACATCTGTATTTCGTGGATCTCTTTGCTAGCTTTATTTCTGTGGAATCTGAGAACAGATATTTCGGATCCCTTTGAAGACTATAGGGCCAAAGGAAATATCCTCCGATAACAAAGAGAAAGAAGCTTTCTGAGAAACTTCTTTGTGTTCTGTGAAATCATCTCACAGAGTTACAGCTTTCCCCTCAAGAAGCCTTTCGCTAAGACAGTTCTTGTGGAATTGGCCAAGTGATATTAGGAAGCCCATAGAGGGCTATGGTGAAAAAGGAAATATCCTCAGATGAAATCTGGAAAGAAGCTTTCTGAGAAACTGCTTAGTGTTCTGTTAATTCATCTCACAGAGTTACATCTGTATTTCGTGGATCTCTTTGCTAGCCTTATTTCTGTGGAATCTGAGAACAGATATTTCGGATCCCTTTGAAGACTATAGGGCCAAAGGAAATATCCTCCGATAACAAAGAGAAAGAAGCTTTCTGAGAAACTTCTTTGTGTTCTGTGAAATCATCTCACAGAGTTACAGCTTTCACCTCAAGAAGCCTTTCGCTGAGACAGTTCTTGTGGAATTGGCCAAGTGATATTTGGAAGCCCATAGAGGGCTATGGTGAAAAAGGAAATATCCTCAGATGAAATCTGGAAAGAAGCTTTCTGAGAATCTGCTTAGTGTTCTGTAAATTCATCTCACAGAGTTACATCTGTATTTCGTGGATCTCTTTGCTAGCCTTCTTTCTGTGGAATCTGAGAACAGATATTTCGGATCCCTTTGAAGACTATAGGGCCAAAGGAAATATCCTCCGATAACAAAGAGAAAGAAGCTTTCTGAGAAACTTCTTTGTGTTCTGTGAAATCATCTCACAGAGTTACAGCTTTCCCCTCAAGAAGCCTTTCGCTAAGACAGTTCTTGTGGAATTGGCAAATTGATATTTGGAAGCCCTTAGAGGGCTATGGTGAAAAAGGAAATATCCTCAGATGAAATCTGGAAAGAAGCTTTCTGAGAAACTGCTTAGTGTTCTGTTAATTCATCTCACAGAGTTACATCTGTATTTCGTGGATCTCTTTGCTAGCCTTATTTCTGTGGAATCTGAGAACAGATATTTCGGATCCCTTTGAAGACTATAGGGCCAAAGGAAATATCCTCCGATAACAAAGAGAAAGAAGCTTTCTGAGAAACTTCTTTGTGTTCTGTGAAATCATCTCACAGAGTTACAGCTTTCCCCTCAAGAAGCCTTTCGCTAAGACAGTTCTTGTGCAATTGGCAAAGTGATATTTGGAAGCCCATAGAGGGCTATGGTGAAAAAGGAAATATCCTCAGATGAAATCTGGAAAGAAGCTTTCTGAGAAACTGCTTAGTATTCTGTTAATTCATCTCACAGAGTTACATCTGTATTTCGTGGATCTCTTTGCTAGCCCTATTTCTGTGGAATCTGAGAGCAGATATTTCGGATCCCTTTGAAGACTATAGGGGCAAAGGAAATATCCTCCGATAACAAAGAGAAAGAAGCATTCTGGGAAACTTCTTTGTGTTCTGTGAAATCATCTCACAGAGTTACAGCTTTCCCCTCAAGAAGCCTTTCGCTAAGACAGTTCTTGTGGAATTGGCAAAGTGATATTTGGAAGCCCATAGAGGGCTATGGTGAAAAAGGAAATATCCTCAGATGAAATCTGGAAAGAAGCTTTCTGAGAAACTGCTTAGTGTTCTGTTAATTCATCTCACAGAGTAACATCTGTATTTCGTGGATCTCTTTGCTACCCTTATATCTGTGGAATCTGAGAACAGATATTTCGGATCCCTTTGAAGACTATAGGGCCAAAGGAAAAATCCTCCGATAACAAAGAGAAAGAAGCTTTCTGAGAAACTTCTTTGTGTTCTGTGAAATCATCTCACAGAGTTACAGCTTTCCCCTCAAGAAGCCTTTCGCTAAGACTGTTCTTGTGGAATTGGCAACGTGATATTTGGAAGCCCATAGAGGGCTGTGGTGAAAAAGGAAATATCCTCAGATGAAATCTGGAAAGAAGCTCTCTGAGAAACTGCTTAGTGTTCTGTTAATTCATCTCACAGAGTTACATCTGTATTTCGTGGATCTCTTTGCTAGCCTTATTTCTGTGGAATCTGAGAACAGATATTTCGGATCCCTTTGAAGACTATAGGGCCAAAGGAAATATCCTCCGATAACAAAGAGAAAGAAGCTTTCTGAGAAACTTCTTTGTGTTCTGTGAAATCATCTCACAGGGTTACAGCTTTCCCCTCAAGAAGGCTTTCGCTAAGACAGTTCTTGTGGAATTGGCAAAGTGATATTTGGAAGCCCTTAGAGGGCCATGGTGAAAAAGGAAATATCCTCAGATGAAATCTGGAAAGAAGCTTTCTGAGAAACCGCTTAGTGTTCTGTTAATTCATCTTACAGAGTTACATCTGTATTTCGTGGATCTCTTTGCTAGCTTTATTTCTGTGGAATCTGAGAACAGATATTTCGGATCCCTTTGAAGACTATAGGGCCAAAGGAAATATCCTCCGATAACAAAGAGAAAGAAGCTTTCTGAGAAACTTCTTTGTGTTCTGTGAAATCATCTCACAGAGTTACAGCTTTCCCCTCAAGAAGCCTTTCGCTAAGACAGTTCTTGTGGAATTGGCAAATTGATATTTGGAAGCCCTTAGAGGGCTATGGTGAAAAAGGAAATATCCTCAGATGAAATCTGGAAAGAAGCTTTCTGAGAAACTGCTTAGTGTTCTGTTAATTCATCTCACAGAGTTACATCTGTATTTCGTGGATCTCTTTGCTAGCCTTATTTCTGTGGAATCTGAGAACAGATATTTCGGATCCCTTTGAAGACTATAGGGCCAAAGGAAATATCCTCCGATAACAAAGAGAAAGAAGCTTTCTGAGAAACTTCTTTGTGTTCTGTGAAATCATCTCACAGAGTTACAGCTTTCCCCTCAAGAAGCCTTTCGCTAAGACAGTTCTTGTGCAATTGGCAAAGTGATATTTGGAAGCCCATAGAGGGCTATGGTGAAAAAGGAAATATCCTCAGATGAAATCTGGAAAGAAGCTTTCTGAGAAACTGCTTAGTATTCTGTTAATTCATCTCACAGAGTTACATCTGTATTTCGTGGATCTCTTTGCTAGCCCTATTTCTGTGGAATCTGAGAGCAGATATTTCGGATCCCTTTGAAGACTATAGGGGCAAAGGAAATATCCTCCGATAACAAAGAGAAAGAAGCATTCTGGGAAACTTCTTTGTGTTCTGTGAAATCATCTCACAGAGTTACAGCTTTCCCCTCAAGAAGCCTTTCGCTAAGACAGTTCTTGTGGAATTGGCAAAGTGATATTTGGAAGCCCATAGAGGGCTATGGTGAAAAAGGAAATATCCTCAGATGAAATCTGGAAAGAAGCTTTCTGAGAAACTGCTTAGTGTTCTGTTAATTCATCTCACAGAGTAACATCTGTATTTCGTGGATCTCTTTGCTACCCTTATATCTGTGGAATCTGAGAACAGATATTTCGGATCCCTTTGAAGACTATAGGGCCAAAGGAAAAATCCTCCGATAACAAAGAGAAAGAAGCTTTCTGAGAAACTTCTTTGTGTTCTGTGAAATCATCTCACAGAGTTACAGCTTTCCCCTCAAGAAGCCTTTCGCTAAGACTGTTCTTGTGGAATTGGCAACGTGATATTTGGAAGCCCATAGAGGGCTGTGGTGAAAAAGGAAATATCCTCAGATGAAATCTGGAAAGAAGCTCTCTGAGAAACTGCTTAGTGTTCTGTTAATTCATCTCACAGAGTTACATCTGTATTTCGTGGATCTCTTTGCTAGCCTTATTTCTGTGGAATCTGAGAACAGATATTTCGGATCCCTTTGAAGACTATAGGGCCAAAGGAAATATCCTCCGATAACAAAGAGAAAGAAGCTTTCTGAGAAACTTCTTTGTGTTCTGTGAAATCATCTCACAGGGTTACAGCTTTCCCCTCAAGAAGGCTTTCGCTAAGACAGTTCTTGTGGAATTGGCAAAGTGATATTTGGAAGCCCATAGAGGGCTATGGTGAAAAAGGAAATATCCTCAGATGAAATCTGGAAAGAAGCTTTCTGAGAAACTGCTTAGTGTTCTGTTAATTCATCTCACAGAGTTACATCTGTATTTCGTGGATCTCTTTGCTAGCTTTATTTCTGTGGAATCTGAGAACAGATATTTCGTGTCCCTATGAAGACTATAGGGCCAAAGGAAATATCCTCCGATAACAAAGAGAAAGAAGCTTTCTGAGAAACTTCTTTGTGTTCTGTGAAATCATCTCACAGAGTTACAGCTTTTCCCTCAAGAAGCCTTTCGCTAAGACTGTTCTTGTGGAATTGGCAACGTGATATTTGGAAGCCATAGAGGGCTCTGGTGATAAAGGAAATATCCTCAGATGAAATCTGGAAAGAAGCTTTCTGAGAAACTGCTTAGTGTTCTGTTAATTCATCTCACAGAGTAACATCTGTATTTCGTGGATCTCTTTGCTAGCCTTATTTCTGTGGAATCTGAGAACAGATATTTCGGATCCCTTTGAAGACTATAGGGCCAAAGGAAAAATCCTCCGATAACAAAGAGAAAGAAGCTTTCTGAGGAACTTCTTTGTGTTCTGTGAAATCATCTCACAGAGTTACAGCTTTCCCCTCAAGAAGCCTTTCGCTAAGACAGTTCTTGTGGAATTGGCAAAGTGATATTTGGAAGCCCATAGAGGGCCATGGTGAAAAAGGAAATATCCTCAGATGAAATCTGGAAAGAAGCTTTCTGAGAAACCGCTTAGTGTTCTGTTAATTCATCTTACAGAGTTACATCTGTATTTCGTGGATCTCTTTGCTAGCTTTATTTCTGTGGAATCTGAGAACAGATATTTCGGATCCCTTTGAAGACTATAGGGCCAAAGGAAATATCCTCCGATAACAAAGAGAAAGAAGCTTTCTGAGAAACTTCTTTGTGTTCTGTGAAATCATCTCACAGAGTTACAGCTTTCCCCTCAAGAAGCCTTTCGCTAAGACAGTTCTTGTGGAATTGGCAAAGTGATATTTGGAAGCCCATAGAGGGCCATGGTGAAAAAGGAAATATCCTCAGATGAAATCTGGAAAGAAGCTTTCTGAGAAACTGCTTAGTGTTCTGTTAATTCATCTCACAGAGTTACATCTGTATTTCGTGGATCTCTTTGCTAGCCTTATTTCTGTGGAATCTGAGAACAGATATTTCGGATCCCTTTGAAGACTATAGGGCCAAAGGAAATATCCTCCGATAACAAAGAGAAAGAAGCTTTCTGAGAAACTTCTTTGTGTTCTGTGAAATCATCTCACAGAGTTACAGCTTTCACCTCAAGAAGCCTTTCGCTAAGACAGTTCTTGTGGAATTGGCCAAGTGATATTTGGAAGCCCATAGAGGGCTATGGTGAAAAAGGAAATATCCTCAGATGAAATCTGGAAAGAAGCTTTCTGAGAAACTGCTTAGTGTTCTGTTAATTCATCTCACAGAGTTACATCTGTATTTCGTGGATCTCTTTGCTAGCCTTATTTCTGTGGAATCTGAGAACAGATATTTCGGATCACTTTGAAGACTATAGGGCCAAAGGAAATATCCTCCGATAACAAAGAGAAAGAAGCTTTCTGAGAAACTTCTTTGTGTTCTGTGAAATCATCTCACAGAGTTACAGCTTTCCCCTCAAGAAGCCTTTCGCTAAGACAGTTCTTGTGGAATTGGCAAAGTGATATTTGGAAGCCCATAGAGGGCTATGGTGAAAAAGGAAATATCCTCAGATGAAATCTGGAAAGAAGCTTTCTGAGAAACTGCTTAGTGTTCTGTTAATTCATCTCACAGGGTTACATCTGTATTTCGTCGATCTCTTTGCTAGCCTTATTTCTGTGGAATCTGAGAACAGATATTTCGGATCCCTTTGAAGACTATAGGGCCAAAGGAAATATCCTCCGATAACAAAGAGAAAGAAGCTTTCTGAGAAACTTCTTTGTGTTCTGTGAAATCATCTCACAGAGTTACAGCTTTCCCCTCAAGAAGCCTTTCGCTAAGACAGTTCTTGTGGAATTGGCAAAGTGATATTTGCAAGCCCCTAGAGGGCTATGGTGAAAAAGGAAATATCCTCAGATGAAATCTGGAAAGAAGCTTTCAGAGAAACTGCTTAGTGTTCTGTTAATTCATCTCACTGAGTTACATCTGTATTTCGTGGATCTCTTTGCTAGCCCTATTTCTGTGGAATCTGAGAGCAGATATTTCGGATCCCTTTGAAGACTATAGGGGCAAAGGAAATATCCTCCGATAACAAAGAGAAAGAAGCTTTCTGGGAAACTTCTTTGTGTTCTGTGAAATCATCTCACAGAGTTACAGCTTTCCCCTCAAGAAGCCTTTCGCTAAGACAGTTCATGTGGAATTGGCCAAGTGATATTTGGAAGCCCATAGAGGGCTATGGTGAAAAAGGAAATATCCTCAGATGAAATCTGGAAAGAAGCTTTCTGAGAAACTTCTTAGTGTTCTGTTAATTCATCTCACAGAGTAACATCTGTATTTCGTGGATCTCTTTCCTACCCTTATTTCTGTGGAATCTGAGAACAGATATTTCGGATCCCTTTGAAGACTATAGGGCCAAAGGAAAAATCCTCCGATAACAAAGAGAAAGAAGCTTTCTGAGAAACTTCTTTGTGTTCTGTGAAATCATCTCACAGAGTTACAGCTTTCCCCTCAAGAAGCCTTTCGCTAAGACAGTTCTTGTGGAATTGGCAAAGTGATATTTGGAAGCCCATGGAGGGCTATGGTGAAAAAGGAAATATCCTCAGATGAAACCCGGAAAGAAGCTTTCTGAGAAACTGCTTAGTGTTCTGTTAATTCATCTCACAGAGTCACATCTGTATTTCGTGGATCTCTTTGCTAGCCTTATTTCTGTGGAATCTGAGAACAGATATTTCGGATCCCTTTGAAGACTATAGGGCCAAAGGAAAAATCCTCCGATAACAAAGAGAAAGAAGCTTTCTGAGAAACTTCTTTGTGTTCTGTGAAATCATCTCAGAGAGTTACAGCTTTCCCCTCAAGAGGCCTTTCGCTAAGACAGTTCTTGTGGAATTGGCAAAGTGATATTTGGAAGCCCTTAGAGGGCCATGGTGAAAAAGGAAATATCCTCAGATGAAATCTGGAAAGAAGCTTTCTGAGAAACCGCTTAGTGTTCTGTTAATTCATCTTACAGAGTTACATCTGTATTTCGTGGATCTCTTTGCTAGCTTTATTTCTGTGGAATCTGAGAACAGATATTTCGGATCCCTTTGAAGACTATAGGGCCAAAGGAAATATCCTCCGATAACAAAGAGAAAGAAGCTTTCTGAGAAACTTCTTTGTGTTCTGTGAAATCATCTCACAGAGTTACAGCTTTCCCCTCAAGAAGCCTTTCGCTAAGACAGTTCTTGTGGAATTGGCCAAGTGATATTAGGAAGCCCATAGAGGGCTATGGTGAAAAAGGAAATATCCTCAGATGAAATCTGGAAAGAAGCTTTCTGAGAAACTGCTTAGTGTTCTGTTAATTCATCTCACAGAGTTACATCTGTATTTCGTGGATCTCTTTGCTAGCCTTATTTCTGTGGAATCTGAGAACAGATATTTCGGATCCCTTTGAAGACTATAGGGCCAAAGGAAATATCCTCCGATAACAAAGAGAAAGAAGCTTTCTGAGAAACTTCTTTGTGTTCTGTGAAATCATCTCACAGAGTTACAGCTTTCACCTCAAGAAGCCTTTCGCTGAGACAGTTCTTGTGGAATTGGCCAAGTGATATTTGGAAGCCCATAGAGGGCTATGGTGAAAAAGGAAATATCCTCAGATGAAATCTGGAAAGAAGCTTTCTGAGAATCTGCTTAGTGTTCTGTAAATTCATCTCACAGAGTTACATCTGTATTTCGTGGATCTCTTTGCTAGCCTTCTTTCTGTGGAATCTGAGAACAGATATTTCGGATCCCTTTGAAGACTATAGGGCCAAAGGAAATATCCTCCGATAACAAAGAGAAAGAAGCTTTCTGAGAAACTTCTTTGTGTTCTGTGAAATCATCTCACAGAGTTACAGCTTTCCCCTCAAGAAGCCTTTCGCTAAGACAGTTCTTGTGGAATTGGCAAATTGATATTTGGAAGCCCATAGATGGCTATGGTGAAAAAGGAAATATCCTCAGATGAAATCTGGAAAGAAGCTTTCTGAGAAACTGCTTAGTGTTCTGTTAATTCATCTCACAGAGTTACATCTGTATTTCGTGGATCTCTTTGCTAGCCTTATTTCTGTGGAATCTGAGAACAGATATTTCGGATCCCTTTGAAGACTATAGGGCCAAAGGAAATATCCTCCGATAACAAAGAGAAAGAAGCTTTCTGAGAAACTTCTTTGTGTTCTGTGAAATCATCTCACAGAGTTACAGCTTTCCCCTCAAGAAGCCTTTCGCTAAGACAGTTCTTGTGCAATTGGCAAAGTGATATTTGGAAGCCCATAGAGGGCTATGGTGAAAAAGGAAATATCCTCAGATGAAATCTGGAAAGAAGCTTTCTGAGAAACTGCTTAGTATTCTGTTAATTCATCTCACAGAGTTACATCTGTATTTCGTGGATCTCTTTGCTAGCCCTATTTCTGTGGAATCTGAGAGCAGATATTTCGGATCCCTTTGAAGACTATAGGGGCAAAGGAAATATCCTCCGATAACAAAGAGAAAGAAGCTTTCTGGGAAACTTCTTTGTGTTCTGTGAAATCATCTCACAGAGTTACAGCTTTCCCCTCAAGAAGCCTTTCGCTAAGACAGTTCTTGTGGAATTGGCAAAGTGATATTTGGAAGCCCATAGAGGGCTATGGTGAAAAAGGAAATATCCTCAGATGAAATCTGGAAAGAAGCTTTCTGAGAAACTGCTTAGTGTTCTGTTAATTCATCTCACAGAGTTACATCTGTATTTCGTGGATCTCTTTGCTACCCTTATTTCTGTGGAATCTGAGAACAGATATTTCGGATCCCTTTGAAGACTATAGGGCCAAAGGAAAAATCCTCCGATAACAAAGAGAAAGAAGCTTTCTGAGAAACTTCTTTGTGTTCTGTGAAATCATCTCACAGAGTTACAGCTTTCCCCTCAAGAAGCCTTTCGCTAAGACTGTTCTTGTGGAATAGGCAACGTGATATTTGGAAGCCCATAGAGGGCTGTGGTGAAAAAGGAAATATCCTCAGATGAAATCTGGAAAGAAGCTCTCTGAGAAACTGCTTAGTGTTCTGTTAATTCATCTCACAGAGTTACATCTGTATTTCGTGGATCTCTTTGCTAGCCTTATTTCTGTGGAATCTGAGAACAGATATTTCGGATCCCTTTGAAGACTATAGGGCCAAAGGAAATATCCTCCGATAACAAAGAGAAAGAAGCTTTCTGAGAAACTTCTTTGTGTTCTGTGAAATAATCTCACAGGGTTACAGCTTTCCCCTCAAGAAGGCTTTCGCTAAGACAGTTCTTGTGGAATTGGCAAAGTGATATTTGGAAGCCCATAGAGGGCTATGGTGAAAAAGGAAATATCCTCAGATGAAATCTGGAAAGAAGCTTTCTGAGAAACTGCTTAGTGTTCTGTTAATTCTTCTCACAGAGTTACATTTGTATTTCGTGGATCTCTTTGCTAGCCTTATTTCTGTGGAATCTGAGAACAGATATTTCGGATCCCTTTGAAGACTATAGGGCCAATGGAAATATCCTCCGATAACAAAGAGAAAGAAGCTTTCTGAGATACTTCTTTGTGTTCTGTGAAATCATCTCACAGAGTTACAGCTTTTCCCTCAAGAAGCCTTTCGCTAAGACTGTTCTTGTGGAATTGGCAACGTGATATTTGGAAGCCATAGAGGGCTCTGGTGATAAAGGAAATATCCTCAGATGAAATCTGGAAAGAAGCTTTCTGAGAAACTGCTTAGTGTTCTGTTAATTCATCTCACAGAGTTACATCTGTATTTCGTGGATCTCTTTGCTAGCCTTATTTCTGTGGAATCTGAGAACAGATATTTCGGATCCCTTTGAAGACTATAGGGCCAAAGGAAATATCCTCCGATAACAAAGAGAAAGAAGCTTTCTGAGAAACGTCTCTGTGTTCTGTGAAATCATCTCACAGAGTTACAGCTTTCCCCTCAACAAGCCTTTCGCTAAGACAGTTCTTGTGGAATTGGCCAAGTGATATTTGGAAGCCCATAGAGGGCTATGGTGAAAAAGGAAATATCCTCAGATGAAATCTGGAAAGAAGCTTTCTGAGAAACTTCTTAGTGTTCTGTTAATTCATCTCACAGAGTTACATCTGTATTTCGTGGATCTCTTTGCTAGCCTTATTTCTGTGGAATCTGAGAACAGATATTTCGCATCCCTTTGAAGACTATAGGGCCAAAGGAAAAATCCTCCGATAACAAAGAGAAAGAAGCTTTCTGAGAAACTTCTTTGTGTTCTGTGAAATCATCTCACAGAGTTACAGCTTTCCCCTCAAGAAGCCTTTCGATAAGACAGTTCTTGTGGAATTGGCCAAGTGATATTTGGAAGCCCAAAGAGGGCTATGATGATAAAGGAAATATCCTCAGATGAAATCTGGAAAGAAGCTTTCTGAGAAACTGCTTAGTGTTCTGTTAATTCATCTCACAGAGTAACATCTGTATTTCGTGGATCTCTTTCCTACCCTTATTTCTGTGGAATCTGAGAACAGATATTTCGGATCCCTTTGAAGACTATAGGGCCAAAGGAAAAATCCTCCGATAACAAAGAGAAAGAAGCTTTCTGAGAAACTTCTTTGTGTTCTGTGAAATCATCTCACAGAGTTACAGCTTTCCCCTCAAGAAGCCTTTCGCTAAGACAGTTCTTGTGGAATTAGCAAAGTGATATTTGGAAGCCCATGGAGGGCTATGGTGAAAAAGGAAATATCCTCAGATGAAACCCGGAAAGAAGCTTTCTGAGAAACTGCTTAGTGTTCTGTTAATTCATCTCACAGAGTCACATCTGTATTTCGTGGATCTCTTTGCTAGCCTTATTTCTGTGGAATCTGAGAACAGATATTTCGGATCCCTTTGAAGACTATAGGGCCAAAGGAAAAATCCTCCGATAAAAAAGAGAAAGAAGCTTTCTGAGAAACTTCTTTGTGTTCTGTGAAATCATCTCAGAGAGTTACAGCTTTCCCCTCAAGAAGCCTTTCGCTAAGACAGTTCTTGTGGAATTGGCAAAGTGATATTTGGAAGCCCTTAGAGGGCCATGGTGAAAAAGGAAATATCCTCAGATGAAATCTGGAAAGAAGCTTTCTGAGAAACTGCTTAGTGTTCTGCTAATTCATCTTACAGAGTTACATCTGTATTTCGTGGATCTCTTTGCTAGCTTTATTTCTGTGGAATCTGAGAACAGATATTTCGGATCCCTTTGAAGACTATAGGGCCAAAGGAAATATCCTCCGATAACAAAGAGAAAGAAGCTTTCTGAGAAACTTCTTTGTGTTCTGTGAAATCATCTCACAGAGTTACAGCTTTCCCCTCAAGAAGCCTTTCGCTAAGACTGTTCTTGTGGAATTGGCAACGTGATATTTGGAAGCCCATAGAGGGCTATGGTGAAAAAGGAAATATCCTCAGATGAAATCTGGAAAGAAGCTTTCTGAGAAACTGCTTAGTGTTCTGTTAATTCATCTCACAGAGTTACATCTGTATTTCGTGGATCTCTTTGCTAGCCTTATTTCTGTGGAATCTGAGAAGAGATATTTCGGATCCCTTTGAAGACTATAGGGCCAAAGGAAATATCCTCCGATAACAAAGAGAAAGAAGCTTTCTGAGAAACTTCTTTGTGTTCTGTGAAATCATCTCACAGAGTTACAGCTTTCCCCTCAATAAGCCTTTCGCTAAGACAGTTCTTGTGCAATTGGCAAAGTGATATTTGGAAGCCCATAGAGGGCTATGGTGAAAAAGGAAATATCCTCAGATGAAATCTGGAAAGAAGCTTTCTGAGAAACTGCTTAGTGTTCTGTTAATTCATCTCACAGAGTTACATCTGTATTTCGTCGATATCTTTGCTAGCCTTATTTCTGTGGAATCTGAGAACAGATATTTCGGATCCCTTTGAAGACTATAGGGCCAAAGGAAATATCCTCCGATAACAAAGAGAAAGAAGCTTTCTGAGAAACTTCTTTGTGTTCTGTGAAATCATCTCACAGAGTTACAGCTTTCCCCTCAAGAAGCCTTTCTCTAAGACAGTTCTTGTGGAATTGGCAAAGTGATATTTGCAAGCCCATAGAGGGCTATGGTGAAAAAGGAAATATCCTCAGATGAAATCTGGAAAGAAGCTTTCAGAGAAACTGCTTAGTGTTCTGTTAATTCATCTCACTGAGTTACATCTGTATTTCGTGGATCTCTTTGCTAGCCCTATTTCTGTGGAATCTGAGAACAGATATTTCGGATCCCTTTGAAGACTATAGGGCCAATGGAAATATCCTCTGATAACAAAGAGAAAGAAGCTTTCTGAGATACTTCTTTGTGTTCTGTGAAATCATCTCACAGAGTTACAGCTTTTCCCTCAAGAAGCCTTTCGCTAAGACTGTTCTTGTGGAATTGGCAACGTGATATTTGGAAGCCATAGAGGGCTCTGGTGATAAAGGAAATATCCTCAGATGAAATCTGGAAAGAAGCTTTCTGAGAAACTGCTTAGTGTTCTGTTAATTCATCTCACAGAGTTACATCTGTATTTCGTGGATCTCTTTGCTAGCCTTATTTCTGTGGAATCTGAGAACAGATATTTCGGATCCCTTTGAAGACTATAGGGCCAAAGGAAATATCCTCCGATAACAAAGAGAAAGAAGCTTTCTGAGAAACGTCTCTGTGTTCTGTGAAATCATCTCACAGAGTTACAGCTTTCCCCTCAACAAGCCTTTCGCTAAGACAGTTCTTGTGGAATTGGCCAAGTGATATTTGGAAGCCCATAGAGGGCTATGGTGAAAAAGGAAATATCCTCAGATGAAATCTGGAAAGAAGCTTTCTGAGAAACTTCTTAGTGTTCTGTTAATTCATCTCACAGAGTTACATCTGTATTTCGTGGATCTCTTTGCTAGCCTTATTTCTGTGGAATCTGAGAACAGATATTTCGCATCCCTTTGAAGACTATAGGGCCAAAGGAAAAATCCTCCGATAACAAAGAGAAAGAAGCTTTCTGAGAAACTTCTTTGTGTTCTGTGAAATCATCTCACAGAGTTACAGCTTTCCCCTCAAGAAGCCTTTCGATAAGACAGTTCTTGTGGAATTGGCCAAGTGATATTTGGAAGCCCAAAGAGGGCTATGATGATAAAGGAAATATCCTCAGATGAAATCTGGAAAGAAGCTTTCTGAGAAACTGCTTAGTGTTCTGTTAATTCATCTCACAGAGTAACATCTGTATTTCGTGGATCTCTTTCCTACCCTTATTTCTGTGGAATCTGAGAACAGATATTTCGGATCCCTTTGAAGACTATAGGGCCAAAGGAAAAATCCTCCGATAACAAAGAGAAAGAAGCTTTCTGAGAAACTTCTTTGTGTTCTGTGAAATCATCTCACAGAGTTACAGCTTTCCCCTCAAGAAGCCTTTCGCTAAGACAGTTCTTGTGGAATTAGCAAAGTGATATTTGGAAGCCCATGGAGGGCTATGGTGAAAAAGGAAATATCCTCAGATGAAACCCGGAAAGAAGCTTTCTGAGAAACTGCTTAGTGTTCTGTTAATTCATCTCACAGAGTCACATCTGTATTTCGTGGATCTCTTTGCTAGCCTTATTTCTGTGGAATCTGAGAACAGATATTTCGGATCCCTTTGAAGACTATAGGGCCAAAGGAAAAATCCTCCGATAAAAAAGAGAAAGAAGCTTTCTGAGAAACTTCTTTGTGTTCTGTGAAATCATCTCAGAGAGTTACAGCTTTCCCCTCAAGAAGCCTTTCGCTAAGACAGTTCTTGTGGAATTGGCAAAGTGATATTTGGAAGCCCTTAGAGGGCCATGGTGAAAAAGGAAATATCCTCAGATGAAATCTGGAAAGAAGCTTTCTGAGAAACTGCTTAGTGTTCTGCTAATTCATCTTACAGAGTTACATCTGTATTTCGTGGATCTCTTTGCTAGCTTTATTTCTGTGGAATCTGAGAACAGATATTTCGGATCCCTTTGAAGACTATAGGGCCAAAGGAAATATCCTCCGATAACAAAGAGAAAGAAGCTTTCTGAGAAACTTCTTTGTGTTCTGTGAAATCATCTCACAGAGTTACAGCTTTCCCCTCAAGAAGCCTTTCGCTAAGACTGTTCTTGTGGAATTGGCAACGTGATATTTGGAAGCCCATAGAGGGCTATGGTGAAAAAGGAAATATCCTCAGATGAAATCTGGAAAGAAGCTTTCTGAGAAACTGCTTAGTGTTCTGTTAATTCATCTCACAGAGTTACATCTGTATTTCGTGGATCTCTTTGCTAGCCTTATTTCTGTGGAATCTGAGAAGAGATATTTCGGATCCCTTTGAAGACTATAGGGCCAAAGGAAATATCCTCCGATAACAAAGAGAAAGAAGCTTTCTGAGAAACTTCTTTGTGTTCTGTGAAATCATCTCACAGAGTTACAGCTTTCCCCTCAAGAAGCCTTTCGCTAAGACAGTTCTTGTGCAATTGGCAAAGTGATATTTGGAAGCCCATAGAGGGCTATGGTGAAAAAGGAAATATCCTCAGATGAAATCTGGAAAGAAGCTTTCTGAGAAACTGCTTAGTGTTCTGTTAATTCATCTCACAGAGTTACATCTGTATTTCGTCGATCTCTTTGCTAGCCTTATTTCTGTGGAATCTGAGAACAGATATTTCGGATCCCTTTGAAGACTATAGGGCCAAAGGAAATATCCTCCGATAACAAAGAGAAAGAAGCTTTCTGAGAAACTTCTTTGTGTTCTGTGAAATCATCTCACAGAGTTACAGCTTTCCCCTCAAGAAGCCTTTCTCTAAGACAGTTCTTGTGGAATTGGCAAAGTGATATTTGCAAGCCCATAGAGGGCTATGGTGAAAAAGGAAATATCCTCAGATGAAATCTGGAAAGAAGCTTTCAGAGAAACTGCTTAGTGTTCTGTTAATTCATCTCACTGAGTTACATCTGTATTTCGTGGATCTCTTTGCTAGCCCTATTTCTGTGGAATCTGAGAACAGATATTTCGGATCCCTTTGAAGACTATAGGGGCAAAGGAAATATCCTCCGATAACAAAGAGAAAGAAGCTTTCTGGGAAACTTCTTTGTGTTCTGTGAAATCATCTCACAGAGTTACAGCTTTCCCCTCAAGAAGCCTTTCCCTAAGACAGTTCATGTGGAATTGGCCAAGTGATATTTGGAAGCCCATAGAGGGCTATGGTGAAAAAGGAAATATCCTCAGATGAAATCTGGAAAGAAGCTTTCTGAGAAACTTCTTAGTGTTCTGTTAATTCATCTCACAGAGTAACATCTGTATTTCGTGGATCTCTTTCCTACCCTTATTTCTGTGGAATCTGAGAACAGATATTTCGGATCCCTTTGAAGACTATAGGGCCAAAGGAAAAATCCTCCGATAACAAAGAGAAAGAAGCTTTCTGAGAAACTTCTTTGTGTTCTGTGAAATCATCTCACAGAGTTACAGCTTTCCCCTCAAGAAGCCTTTCGCTAAGACAGTTCTTGTGGAATTGGCAAAGTGATATTTGGAAGCCCATGGAGGGCTATGGTGAAAAAGGAAATATCCTCAGATGAAACCCGGAAAGAAGCTTTCTGAGAAACTGCTTAGTGTTCTGTTAATTCATCTCACAGAGTCACATCTGTATTTCGTGGATCTCTTTGCTAGCCTTATTTCTGTGGAATCTGAGAACAGATATTTCGGATCCCTTTGAAGACTATAGGGCCAAAGGAAAAATCCTCCGATAACAAAGAGAAAGAAGCTTTCTGAGAAACTTCTTTGTGTTCTGTGAAATCATCTCACAGAGTTACAGCTTTCCCCTCAAGAAGCCTTTCGCTAAGACAGTTCTTGTGGAATTGGCAAAGTGATATTTGGAAGCCCTTAGAGGGCCATGGTGAAAAAGGAAATATCCTCAGATGAAATCTGGAAAGAATCTTTCTGAGAAACCGCTTAGTGTTCTGTTAATTCATCTTACAGAGTTACATCTGTATTTCGTGGATCTCTTTGCTAGCTTTATTTCTGTGGAATCTGAGAACAGATATTTCGGATCCCTTTGAAGACTATAGGGCCAAAGGAAATATCCTCCGATAACAAAGAGAAAGAAGCTTTCTGAGAAACTTCTTTGTGTTCTGTGAAATCATCTCACAGAGTTACAGCTTTCCCCTCAAGAAGCCTTTCGCTAAGACAGTTCTTGTGGAATTGGCCAAGTGATATTAGGAAGCCCATAGAGGGCTATGGTGAAAAAGGAAATATCCTCAGATGAAATCTGGAAAGAAGCTTTCTGAGAAACTGCTTAGTGTTCTGTTAATTCATCTCACAGAGTTACATCTGTATTTCGTGGATCTCTTTGCTAGCCTTATTTCTGTGGAATCTGAGAACAGATATTTCGGATCCCTTTGAAGACTATAGGGCCAAAGGAAATATCCTCCGATAACAAAGAGAAAGAAGCTTTCTGAGAAACTTCTTTGTGTTCTGTGAAATCATCTCACAGAGTTACAGCTTTCACCTCAAGAAGCCTTTCGCTGAGACAGTTCTTGTGGAATTGGCCAAGTGATATTTGGAAGCCCATAGAGGGCTATGGTGAAAAAGGAAATATCCTCAGATGAAATCTGGAAAGAAGCTTTCTGAGAATCTGCTTAGTGTTCTGTAAATTCATCTCACAGAGTTACATCTGTATTTCGTGGATCTCTTTGCTAGCCTTCTTTCTGTGGAATCTGAGAACAGATACTTCGGATCCCTTTGAAGACTATAGGGCCAAAGGAAATATCCTCCGATAACAAAGAGAAAGAAGCTTTCTGAGAAACTTCTTTGTGTTCTGTGAAATCATCTCACAGAGTTACAGCTTTCCCCTCAAGAAGCCTTTCGCTAAGACAGTTCTTGTGGAATTGGCAAATTGATATTTGGAAGCCCATAGAGGGCTATGGTGAAAAAGGAAATATCCTCAGATGAAATCTGGAAAGAAGCTTTCTGAGAAACTGCTTAGTGTTCTGTTAATTCATCTCACAGAGTTACATCTGTATTTCGTGGATCTCTTTGCTAGCCTTATTTCTGTGGAATCTGAGAACAGATATTTCGGATCCCTTTGAAGACTATAGGGCCAAAGGAAATATCCTCCGATAACAAAGAGAAAGAAGCTTTCTGAGAAACTTCTTTGTGTTCTGTGAAATCATCTCACAGAGTTACAGCTTTCCCCTCAAGAAGCCTTTCGCTAAGACAGTTCTTGTGCAATTGGCAAAGTGATATTTGGAAGCCCATAGAGGGCTATGGTGAAAAAGGAAATATCCTCAGATGAAATCTGGAAAGAAGCTTTCTGAGAAACTGCTTAGTATTCTGTTAATTCATCTCACAGAGTTACATCTGTATTTCGTGGATCTCTTTGCTAGCCCTATTTCTGTGGAATCTGAGAGCAGATATTTCGGATCCCTTTGAAGACTATAGGGGCAAAGGAAATATCCTCCGATAACAAAGAGAAAGAAGCTTTCTGGGAAACTTCTTTGTGTTCTGTGAAATCATCTCACAGAGTTACAGCTTTCCCCTCAAGAAGCCTTTCGCTAAGACAGTTCTTGTGGAATTGGCAAAGTGATATTTGGAAGCCCATAGAGGGCTATGGTGAAAAAGGAAATATCCTCAGATGAAATCTGGAAAGAAGCTTTCTGAGAAACTGCTTAGTGTTCTGTTAATTCATCTCACAGAGTAACATCTGTATTTCGTGGATCTCTTTGCTACCCTTATTTCTGTGGAATCTGAGAACAGATATTTCGGATCCCTTTGAAGACTATAGGGCCAAAGGAAAAATCCTCCGATAACAAAGAGAAAGAAGCTTTCTGAGAAACTTCTTTGTGTTCTGTGAAATCATCTCACAGAGTTACAACTTTCCCCTCAAGAAGCCTTTCGCTAAGACTGTTCTTGTGGAATTGGCAACGTGATATTTGGAAGCCCATAGAGGGCTGTGGTGAAAAAGGAAATATCCTCAGATGAAATCTGGAAAGAAGCTCTCTGAGAAACTGCTTAGTGTTCTGTTAATTCATCTCACAGAGTTACATCTGTATTTCGTGGATCTCTTTGCTAGCCTTATTTCTGTGGAATCTGAGAACAGATATTTCGGATCCCTTTGAAGACTATAGGGCCAAAGGAAATATCCTCCGATAACAAAGAGAAAGAAGCTTTCTGAGAAACTTCTTTGTGTTCTGTGAAATCATCTCACAGGGTTACAGCTTTCCCCTCAAGAAGGCTTTCGCTAAGACAGTTCTTGTGGAATTGGCAAAGTGATATTTGGAAGCCCATAGAGGGCTATGGTGAAAAAGGAAATATCCTCAGATGAAATCTGGAAAGAAGCTTTCTGAGAAACTGCTTAGTGTTCTGTTAATTCATCTCACAGAGTTACATCTGTATTTCGTGGATCTCTTTGCTAGCTTTATTTCTGTGGAATCTGAGAACAGATATTTCGGGTCCCTATGAAGACTATAGGGCCAAAGGAAATATCCTCCGATAACAAAGAGAAAGAAGCTTTCTGAGAAACTTCTTTGTGTTCTGTGAAATCATCTCACAGAGTTACAGCTTTTCCCTCAAGAAGCCTTTCGCTAAGACTGTTCTTGTGGAATTGGCAACGTGATATTTGGAAGCCATAGAGGGCTCTGGTGATAAAGGAAATATCCTCAGATGAAATCTGGAAAGAAGCTTTCTGAGAAACTGCTTAGTGTTCTGTTAATTCATCTCACAGAGTTACATCTGTATTTCGTGGATCTCTTTGCTAGCCTTATTTCTGTGGAATCTGAGAACAGATATTTCGGATCCCTTTGAAGACTATAGGGCCAAAGGAAATATCCTCCGATAACAAAGAGAAAGAAGCTTTCTGAGAAACTTCTCTGTGTTCTGTGAAATCATCTCACAGAGTTACAGCTTTCCCCTCAAGAAGCCTTTCGCTAAGACAGTTCTTGTGGAATTGGCAAAGTGATATTTGGAAGCCCATAGAGGGCTATGGTGAAAAAGGAAATATCCTCAGATGAAATCTGGAAAGAAGCTTTCTGAGAAACTTCTTAGTGTTCTGTTAATTCATCTCACAGAGTTACATCTGTATTTCGTGGATCTCTTTGCTAGCCTTATTTCTGTGGAATCTGAGAACAGATATTTCGGATCCCTTTGAAGACTATAGGGCCAAAGGAAAAATCCTCCGATAACAAAGAGAAAGAAGCTTTCTGAGAAACTTCTTCGTGTTCTGTGAAATCATCTCACAGAGTTACAGCTTTCCCCTCAAGAAGCCTTTCGATAAGACAGTTCTTGTGGAATTGGCCAAGTGATATTTGGAAGCCCAAAGAGGGCTATGATGATAAAGGAAATATCCTCAGATGAAATCTGGAAAGAAGCTTTCTGAGAAACTGCTTAGTGTTCTGTTAATTCATCTCACAGTGTTACATCTGTATTTCGTGGATCTCTTTGCTAGCCTTATTTCTGTGAAATCTGAGAACAGATATTTCGGATCCCTTTGAAGACTATAGGGCCAAAGGAAATATCCTCCGATAACAAAGAGAAAGCAGCTTTCCGAGAGACTTCTTTGTGTTCTGCGAAATCATCTCAGAGAGTTACAGCTTTCCCCTCAAGAAGCCTTTCGCTAAGATAGTTCTTATGGAATTGGCAAAGTGATATTTGGAAGCCCATATAGGGCCATGGTAAAAAAGGAAATATCCTCAGATGAAATATGGAAAGAAGCTTTCTGAGAAACTGCTTAGTGTTCTGTTAATTCATCTCACAGAGTTACATCTGTATTTCGTGGATCTCCTTCCTAGCTTTATTTCTGTGGAATCTAAGAACAGATATTTCGGATCCCTTTGAAGACTATAGGGCCAAAGGAAATATCCTCCGATAACAAAGAGAAAGAAGCTTTCTGAGAAACTTCTTTGTGTTCTGTGAAATCATCTCACAGAGTTACAGCTTTTCCCGCAAGAAGTCTTTCGCTAAGACAGTTCTTGTGGAATTGGCAACGTGATATTTGGAAGCCCATAGAGGGCTATGGTGAAAAAAGAAATATCCTCAGATGAAATCTGGAAAGAACCTTTCTGAGAAACTGCTTAGTGTTCTGTTAATTCATCTCACAGAGTTACATCTGTATTTCCTGGATCTCTTTGCTAGCCTTATTTCTGTGGAATCTGAGAACAGATATTTCGGATCCCTTTGAAGACTATAGGGCCAAAGGAAATATCCTCCGATAACAAAGAGAAAGAAGCTTTCTGAGAAACTTCTTTGTGTTCTGTGAAATCATCTCACAGAGTTACAGCCTTCCCCTCAAGAAGCCTTTCGCTAAGACAGTTCTTGTGGAATTGGCAAAGTGATATTTGGAAGCCCATAGAGGGCTATGGTGAAAAAGGAAATATCCTCAGATGAAATCTGGAAAGAAGCTTTCTGAGAAACTGCTTAGTGTTCTGTTAATTCATCTCACAGAGTTACATCTGTATTTCGTGGATCTCTTTGCTAGCCCTATTTCTGTGGAATCTGAGAACAGATATTTCGGATCCCTTTGAAGACTATAGGGCCAAAGGAAAAATCCTCCGATAACAAAGAGAAAGAAGCTTTCTGAGAAACTTCTTTGTGTTCTGTGAAATCATCTCAGAGAGTTACAGCTTTCCCCTGAAGAAGCCTTTCGATAAGACAG
This sequence comes from Macaca nemestrina, assembly GCF_043159975.1. NCBI lineage: Eukaryota > Metazoa > Chordata > Mammalia > Primates > Cercopithecidae > Macaca > Macaca nemestrina. Next base: position 110,477,123 of record NC_092127.1, on the reverse strand, counting down.
TTCTTGTGGAATTGGCAAAGTGATATTTGGAAGCCCATAGAGGGCCATGGTGAAAAAGGAAATATCCTCAGATGAAATCTGGAAAGAAGCTTTCTGAGAAACTGCTTAGTGTTCTGTTAATTCATCTCACAGAGTTACATCTGTATTTCGTGGATCTCTTTGCTAGCCTTATTTCTGTGGAATCTGAGAACAGATATTTCAGATCCCTTTGAGGACTATAGGGCCAAAGGAAATATCCTCCGATAACAAAGAGAAAGAAGCTTTCTGAGAAACTTCTTTGTGTTCTGTGAAATCATCTCACAGAGTTACAGCTTTTCCCTCAAGAAGCCTTTCGCTAAGACAGTTCTTGTGGAATTGGCCAGGTGATATTTGGAAGCCCCTAGAGGGCTATGGTGAAAAAGGAAATATCCTCAGATGAAATCTGGAAAGAAGCTTTCTGAGAAACTGCTTAGTGTTCTGTTAATTCATCTCACAGAGTTACATCTGTATTTCGTGGATCTCTTTGCTAGCCTTATTTCTGTGGAATCTGAGAACAGATATTTCGGATCCCTTTGAAGACTATAGGGCCAAAGGAAATATCCTCCGATAACAAAGAGAAAGAAGCTTTCCGAGAGACTTCTTTGTGTTCTGCGAAATCATCTCAGAGAGTTACAGCTTTCCCCTCAAGAAGCCTTTCGCTAAGATAGTTCTTGTGGAATTGGCAAAGTGATATTTGGAAGCCCATATAGGGCCATGGTAAAAAAGGAAATATCCTCAGATGAAATCTGGAAAGAAGCTTTCTGAGAAACTGCTTAGTGTTCTGTTAATTCATCTCACAGAGTTACATCTGAATTTCGTGGATCTCTTTCCTACCCTTATTTCTGTGGAATCTGAGAACAGATATTTCGGATCCCTTTGAAGACTATAGGGCCAAAGGAAAAATCCTCCGATAACAAAGAGAAAGAAGCTTTCTGAGAAACTTCTTTGTGTTCTGTGAAATCATCTCACAGAGTTACAGCTTTCCCCTCAAGAAGCCTTTCGCAAAGACTGTTCTTGTGGAATTGGCAACGTGATATTTGGAAGCCCATAGAGGGCTGTGGTGAAAAAGGAAATATCCTCAGATGAAATCTGGAAAGAAGCTCTCTGAGAAACTGCTTAGTGTTCTGTTAATTCATCTCACAGAGTTACATCTGTATTTCGTGGATCTCTTTGCTAGCCTTATTTCTGTGGAATCTGAGAACAGATATTTCGGATCCCTTTGAAGACTATAGGGCCAAAGGAAATATCCTCCGATAACAAAGAGAAAGAAGCTTTCTGAGAAACTTCTTTGTGTTCTGTGAAATCATCTCACAGGGTTACCGCTTTCCCCTCAAGAAGGCTTTCGCTAAGACAGTTCTTGTGGAATTGGCAAAGTGATATTTGGAAGCCCATAGAGGGCTATGGTGAAAAAGGAAATATCCTCAGATGAAATCTGGAAAGAAGCTTTCTGAGAAACTGCTTAGTGTTCTGTTAATTCATCTCACAGAGTTACATCTGTATTTCGTGGATCTCTTTGCTAGCTTTATTTCTGTGGAATCTGAGAACAGATATTTCGGGTCCCTATGAAGACTATAGGGCCAAAGGAAATATCCTCCGATAACAAAGAGAAAGAAGCTTTCTGAGAAACTTCTTTGTGTTCTGTGAAATCATCTCACAGAGTTACAGCTTTTCCCTCAAGAAGCCTTTCGCTAAGACTGTTCTTGTGGAATTGGCAACGTGATATTTGGAAGCCATAGAGGGCTCTGGTGATAAAGGAAATATCCTCAGATGAAATCTGGAAAGAAGCTTTCTGAGAAACTGCTTAGTGTTCTGTTAATTCATCTCACAGAGTTACATCTGTATTTCGTGGATCTCTTTGCTAGCCTTATTTCTGTGGAATCTGAGAACAGATATTTCGGATCCCTTTGAAGACTATAGGGCCAAAGGAAATATCCTCCGATAACAAAGAGAAAGAAGCTTTCTGAGAAACTTCTCTGTGTTCTGTGAAATCATCTCACAGAGTTACAGCTTTCCCCTCAAGAAGCCTTTCGCTAAGACTGTTCTTGTGGAATTGGCAACGTGATATTTGGAAGCCCATAGAGGGCTATGGTGAAAAAGGAAATATCCTCAGATGAAATCTGGAAAGAAGCTTTCTGAGAAACTGCTTAGTGTTCTGTTAATTCATCTCACAGAGTTACATCTGTATTTCGTGGATCTCTTTGCTAGCCTTATTTCTGTGGAATCTGAGAAGAGATATTTCGGATCCCTTTGAAGACTATAGGGCCAAAGGAAATATCCTCCGATAAAAAAGAGAAAGAAGCTTTCTGAGAAACTTCTTTGTGTTCTGTGAAATCATCTCACAGAGTTACAGCTTTCCCCTCAAGAAACCTTTCACTAAGACAGTTCTTTTGGAATTGGTAAAGTGATATTTGGAAGCCCATAGAGGGCTATGGTGAAAAAGGAAATATCCTCAGATGAAATCTGGAAAGAAGCTTTCTGAGAAACTGCTTAGTGTTCTGTTAATTCATCTCACAGAGTTACATCTGTATTTCGTGGATCTCTTTGCTAGCCCTGTTTCTGTGGAATCTGAGAGCAGATATTTCGGATCCCTTTGAAGACTATAGGGCCAAAGGAAATATCCTCCTATAACAAAGAGAAAGAAGCTTTCTGAGAAACTTCTTTGTGTTCTGTGAAATCATCTCACAGAGTTACAGCTTTCCCCTCAAGAAGCCTTTCGCTAAGACAGTTCTTGTGGAATTGGCAAAGTGATATTTGGAAGCCCATAGAGGGCTATGGTGAAAAAGGAAATATCCTCAGATGAAATCTGGAAAGAAGCATTCTGAGAAACTGCTTAGTGTTCTGTTAATTCATCTCACAGAGTTACATCTGTATTTCGTCGATCTCTTTGCTAGCCTTATTTCTGTGGAATCTGAGAACAGATATTTCGGATCCCTTTGAAGACTATAGGGCCAAAGGAAATATCCTCCGATAACAAAGAGAAAGAAGCTTTCTGAGAAACTTCTTTGTGTTCTGTGAAATCATCTCACAGAGTTACAGCTTTCCCCTCAAGAAGCCTTTCGCTAAGACAGTTCTTGTGGAATTGGCAAAGTGATATTTGGAAGCCCATAGAGGGCTATGGTGAAAAAGGAAATATCCTCAGATGAAATCTGGAAAGAAGTTTTCAGAGAAACTGCTTAGTGTTCTGTTAATTCATCTCACAGAGTTACATCTGTATTTCGTGGATCTCTTTGCTAGCCCTATTTCTGTGGAATCTGAGAGCAGATATTTCGGATCCCTTTGAAGACTATAGGGGCAAAGGAAATATCCTCCGATAACAAAGAGAAAGAAGCTTTCTGGGAAACTTCTTTGTGTTCTGTGAAATCATCTCACAGAGTTACAGCTTTCCCCTCAAGAAGCCCTTCGCTAAGACAGTTCATGTGGAATTGGCCAAGTGATATTTGGAAGCCCATAGAGGGCTATGGTGAAAAAGGAAATATCCTCAGATGAAATCTGGAAAGAAGCTTTCTGAGAAACTGCTTAGTGTTCTGTTAATTCATCTCACAGAGTAACATCTGTATTTCGTGGATCTCTTTCCTACCCTTATTTCTGTGGAATCTGAGAACAGATATTTCGGATCCCTTTGAAGACTATAGGGCCAAAGGAAAAATCCACCGATAACAAAGAGAAAGAAGCTTTCTGAGAAACTTCTTTGTGTTCTGTGAAATCATCTCACAGAGTTACAGCTTTCCCCTCAAGAAGCCTTTCGCTAAGACAGTTCTTGTGGAATTGGCAAAGTGATATTTGGAAGCCCATGGAGGGCTATGGTGAAAAAGGAAATATCCTCAGATGAAACCCGGAAAGAAGCTTTCTGAGAAACTGCTTAGTGTTCTGTTAATTCATCTCACAGAGTCACATCTGTATTTCGTGGATCTCTTTGCTAGCCTTATTTCTGTGGAATCTGAGAACAGATATTTCGGATCCCTTTGAAGACTATAGGGCCAAAGGAAAAATCCTCCGATATCAAAGAGAAAGAAGCTTTCTGAGAAACTTCTTTGTGTTCTGTGAAATCATCTCAGAGAGTTACAGCTTTCCCCTCAAGAAGCCTTTCGCTAAGACAGTTCTTGTGGAATTGGCAAAGTGATATTTGGAAGCCCTTAGAGGGCCATGGTGAAAAAGGAAATATCCTCAGATGAAATCTGGAAAGAAGCTTTCTGAGAAACCGCTTAGTGTTCTGTTAATTCATCTTACAGAGTTACATCTGTATTTCGTGGATCTCTTTGCTAGCTTTATTTCTGTGGAATCTGAGAACAGATATTTCGGATCCCTTTGAAGACTATAGGGCCAAAGGAAATATCCTCCGATAACAAAGAGAAAGAAGCTTTCTGAGAAACTTCTTTGTGTTCTGTGAAATCATCTCACAGAGTTACAGCTTTCCCCTCAAGAAGCCTTTCGCTAAGACTGTTCTTGTGGAATTGGCAACGTGATATTTGGAAGCCCATAGAGGGCTATGGTGAAAAAGGAAATATCCTCAGATGAAATCTGGAAAGAAGCTTTCTGAGAAACTGCTTAGTGTTCTGTTAATTCATCTCACAGAGTTACATCTGTATTTCGTGGATCTCTTTGCTAGCCTTATTTCTGTGGAATCTGAGAAGAGATATTTCGGATCCCTTTGAAGACTATAGGGCCAAAGGAAATATCCTCCGATAAAAAAGAGAAAGAAGCTTTCTGAGAAACTTCTTTGTGTTCTGTGAAATCATCTCACAGAGTTACAGCTTTCCCCTCAAGAAACCTTTCACTAAGACAGTTCTTTTGGAATTGGTAAAGTGATATTTGGAAGCCCATAGAGGGCTATGGTGAAAAAGGAAATATCCTCAGATGAAATCTGGAAAGAAGCTTTCTGAGAAACTGCTTAGTGTTCTGTTAATTCATCTCACAGAGTTACATCTGTATTTCGTGGATCTCTTTGCTAGCCCTGTTTCTGTGGAATCTGAGAGCAGATATTTCGGATCCCTTTGAAGACTATAGGGCCAAAGGAAATATCCTCCTATAACAAAGAGAAAGAAGCTTTCTGAGAAACTTCTTTGTGTTCTGTGAAATCATCTCACAGAGTTACAGCTTTCCCCTCAAGAAGCCTTTCGATAAGACAGTTCTTGTGGAATTGGCCAAGTGATATTTGGAAGCCCATAAAGGGCTATGGTGAAAAAGGAAATATCCTCAGATGAAACCCGGAAAGAAGCTTTCTGAGAAACTGCTTAGTGTTCTGTTAATTCATCTCACAGAGTAACATCTGTATTTCGTGGATCTCTTTGCTAGCCTTATTTCTGTGGAATCTGAGAACAGATATTTCGGATCCCTTTGAAGACTATAGGGCCAAAGGAAAAATCCTCCGATAACAAAGAGAAAGAAGCTTTCTGAGGAACTTTTTTGTGTTCTGTGAAATCATCTCACAGAGTTACAGCTTTCCCCTCAAGAAGCCTTTCGCTAAGACAGTTCTTGTGGAATTGGCAAAGTGATATTTGGAAGCCCATAGAGGGCCATGGTGAAAAAGGAAATATCCTCAGATGAAATCTGGAAAGAAGCTTTCTGAGAAACCGCTTAGTGTTCTGTTAATTCATCTTACAGAGTTACATCTGTATTTCGTGGATCTCTTTGCTAGCTTTATTTCTGTGGAATCTGAGAACAGATATTTCGGATCCCTTTGAAGACTATAGGGCCAAAGGAAATATCCTCCGATAACAAAGAGAAAGAAGCTTTCTGAGAAACTTCTTTGTGTTCTGTGAAATCATCTCACAGAGTTACAGCTTTCCCCTCAAGAAGCCTTTCGCTAAGACAGTTCTTGTGGAATTGGCAAAGTGATATTTGGAAGCCCATAGAGGGCCATGGTGAAAAAGGAAATATCCTCAGATGAAATCTGGAAAGAAGCTTTCTGAGAAACTGCTTAGTGTTCTGTTAATTCATCTCACAGAGTGACATCTGTATTTCGTGGATCTCTTTGCTAGCCTTATTTCTGTGGAATCTGAGAACAGATATTTCGGATCCCTTTGAAGACTATAGGGCCAAAGGAAATATCCTCCGATAACAAAGAGAAAGAAGCTTTCTGAGAAACTTCTTTGTGTTCTGTGAAATCATCTCACAGAGTTACAGCTTTCACCTCAAGAAGCCTTTCGCTAAGACAGTTCTTGTGGAATTGGCCAAGTGATATTTGGAAGCCCATAGAGGGCTATGGTGAAAAAGGAAATATCCTCAGATGAAATCTGGAAAGAAGCTTTCTGAGAAACTGCTTAGTGTTCTGTAAATTCATCTCACAGAGTTACATCTGTATTTCGTGGATCTCTTTGCTAGCCTTATTTCTGTGGAATCTGAGAACAGATATTTCGGATCACTTTGAAGACTATAGGGCCAAAGGAAATATCCTCCAATAACAAAGAGAAAGAAGCTTTCTGAGAAACTTCTTCGTGTTCTGTGAAATCATCTCACAGAGTTACAGCTTTCCCCTCAAGAAGCCTTTCGCTAAGACAGTTCTTGTGGAATTGGCAAAGTGATATTTGGAAGCCCATAGAGGGCTATGGTGAAAAAGGAAATATCCTCAGATGAAATCTGGAAAGAAGCTTTCTGAGAAACTGCTTAGTGTTCTGTTAATTCATCTCACAGATTTACATCTGTATTTCGTCGATCTCTTTGCTAGCCTTATTTCTGTGGAATCTGAGAACAGATATTTCGGATCCCTTTGAAGACTATAGGGCCAAAGGAAATATCCTCCGATAACAAAGAGAAAGAAGCTTTCTGAGAAACTTCTTTGTGTTCTGTGAAATCATCTCACAGAGTTACAGCTTTCCCCTCAAGAAGCCTTTCGCTAAGACAGTTCTTGTGGAATTGGCAAAGTGATATTTGCAAGCCCATAGAGGGCTATGGTGAAAAAGGAAATATCCTCAGATGAAATCTGGAAAGAAGCTTTCAGAGAAACTGCTTAGTGTTCTGTTAATTCATCTCACTGAGTTACATCTGTATTTCGTGGATCTCTTTGCTAGCCCTATTTCTGTGGAATCTGAGAGCAGATATTTCGGATCCCTTTGAAGACTATAGGGGCAAAGGAAATATCCTCCAATAACAAAGAGAAAGAAGCTTTCTGGGAAACTTCTTTGTGTTCTGTGAAATCATCTCACAGAGTTACAGCTTTCCCCTCAAGAAGCCTTTCGCTAAGACAGTTCATGTGGAATTGGCCAAGTGATATTTGGAAGCCCATAGAGGGCTATGGTGAAAAAGGAAATATCCTCAGATGAAATCTGGAAAGAAGCTTTCTGAGAAACTTCTTAGTGTTCTGTTAATTCATCTCACAGAGTAACATCTGTATTTCGTGGATCTCTTTCCTACCCTTATTTCTGTGGAATCTGAGAACAGATATTTCGGATCCCTTTGAAGACTATAGGGCCAAAGGAAAAATCCTCCGATAACAAAGAGAAAGAAGCTTTCTGAGAAACTTCTTTGTGTTCTGTGAAATCATCTCACAGAGTTACAGCTTTCCCCTCAAGAAGCCTTTCGCTAAGACAGTTCTTGTGGAATTGGCAAAGTGATATTTGGAAGCCCATGGAGGGCTATGGTGAAAAAGGAAATATCCTCAGATGAAACCCGGAAAGAAGCTTTCTGAGAAACTGCTTAGTGTTCTGTTAATTCATCTCACAGAGTCACATCTGTATTTCGTGGATCTCTTTGCTAGCCTTATTTCTGTGGAATCTGAGAACAGATATTTCGGATCCCTTTGAAGACTATAGGGCCAAAGGAAAAATCCTCCGATAACAAAGAGAAAGAAGCTTTCTGAGAAACTTCTTTGTGTTCTGTGAAATCATCTCAGAGAGTTACAGCTTTCCCCTCAAGAAGCCTTTCGCTAAGACAGTTCTTGTGGAATTGGCAAAGTGATATTTGGAAGCCCATATAGGGCCATGGTGAAAAAGGAAATATCCTCAGATGAAATCTGGAAAGAAGCTTTCTGAGAAACCGCTTAGTGTTCTGTTAATTCATCTTACAGAGTTACATCTGTATTTCGTGGATCTCTTTGCTAGCTTTATTTCTGTGGAATCTGAGAACAGATATTTCGGATCCCTTTGAAGACTATAGGGCCAAAGGAAATATCCTCCGATAACAAAGAGAAAGAAGCTTTCTGAGAAACTTCTTTGTGTTCTGTGAAATCATCTCACAGAGTTACAGCTTTCCCCTCAAGAAGCCTTTCGCTAAGACAGTTCTTGTGGAATTGGCCAAGTGATATTAGGAAGCCCATAGAAGGCTATGGTGAAAAAGGAAATATCCTCAGATGAAATCTGGAAAGAAGCTTTCTGAGAAACTGCTTAGTGTTCTGTTAATTCATCTCACAGAGTTACATCTGTATTTCGTGGATATCTTTGCTAGCCTTATTTCTGTGGAATCTGAGAACAGATATTTCGGATCCCTTTGAAGACTATAGGGCCAAAGGAAATATCCTCCGATAACAAAGAGAAAGAAGCTTTCTGAGAAACTTCTTTGTGTTCTGTGAAATCATCTCACAGAGTTACAGCTTTCACCTCAAGAAGCCTTTCGCTGAGACAGTTCTTGTGGAATTGGCCAAGTGATATTTGGAAGCCCATAGAGGGCTATGGTGAAAAAGGAAATATCCTCAGATGAAATCTGGAAAGAAGCTTTCTGAGAATCTGCTTAGTGTTCTGTAAATTCATCTCACAGAGTTACATCTGTATTTCGTGGATCTCTTTGCTAGCCTTCTTTCTGTGGAATCTGAGAACAGATATTTCGGATCCCTTTGAAGACTATAGGGCCAAAGGAAATATCCTCCGATAACAAAGAGAAAGAAGCTTTCTGAGAAACTTCTTTGTGTTCTGTGAAATCATCTCACAGAGTTACAGCTTTCCCCTCAAGAAGCCTTTCGCTAAGACAGTTCTTGTGGAATTGGCAAATTGATATTTGGAAGCCCATAGAGGGCTATGGTGAAAAAGGAAATATCCTCAGATGAAATCTGGAAAGAAGCTTTCTGAGAAACTGCTTAGTGTTCTGTTAATTCATCTCACAGAGTTACATCTGTATTTCGTGGATCTCTTTGCTAGCCTTATTTCTGTGGAATCTGAGAACAGATATTTCGGATCCCTTTGAAGACTATAGGGCCAAAGGAAATATCCTCCGATAACAAAGAGAAAGAAGCTTTCTGAGAAACTTCTTTGTGTTCTGTGAAATCATCTCACAGAGTTACAGCTTTCACCTCAAGAAGCCTTTCGCTAAGACAGTTCTTGTGGAATTGGCCAAGTGATATTTGGAAGCCCATAGAGGGCTATGGTGAAAAAGGAAATATCCTCAGATGAAATCTGGAAAGAAGCTTTCTGAGAAACTGCTTAGTGTTCTGTTAATTCATCTCACAGAGTTACATCTGTATTTCGTGGATCTCTTTGCTAGCCTTATTTCTGTGGAATCTGAGAACAGATATTTCGGATCACTTTGAAGACTATAGGGCCAAAGGAAATATCCTCCGATAACAAAGAGAAAGAAGCTTTCTGAGAAACTTCTTTGTGTTCTGTGAAATCATCTCACAGAGTTACAGCTTTCCCCTCAAGAAGCCTTTCGCTAAGACAGTTCTTGTGGAATTGGCAAAGTGATATTTGGAAGCCCATAGAGGGCTATGGTGAAAAAGGAAATATCCTCAGATGAAATCTGGAAAGAAGCTTTCTGAGAAACTGCTTAGTGTTCTGTTAATTCATCTCACAGAGTTACATCTGTATTTCGTGGATCTCTTTGCTAGCCTTATTTCTGTGGAATCTGAGAACAGATATTTCGGATCCCTTTGAAGACTATAGGGCCAAAGGAAATATCCTCCGATAACAAAGAGAAAGAAGCTTTCTGAGAAACTTCTTTGTGTTCTGTGAAATCATCTCACAGAGTTACAGCTTTCCCCTCAAGAAGCCTTTCGCTAAGACAGTTCTTGTGGAATTGGCAAAGTGATATTTGCAAGCCCATAGAGGGCTATGGTGAAAAAGGAAATATCCTCAGATGAAATCTGGAAAGAAGCTTTCAGAGAAACTGCTTAGTGTTCTGTTAATTCATCTCACTGAGTTACATCTGTATTTCGTGGATCTCTTTGCTAGCCCTATTTCTGTGGAATCTGAGAGCAGATATTTCGGATCCCTTTGAAGACTATAGGGGCAAAGGAAATATCCTCCGATAACAAAGAGAAAGAAGCTTTCTGGGAAACTTCTTTGTGTTCTGTGAAATCATCTCACAGAGTTACAGCTTTCCCCTCAAGAAGCCTTTCGCTAAGACAGTTCATGTGGAATTGGCCAAGTGATATTTGGAAGCCCATAGAGGGCTATGGTGAAAAAGGAAATATCCTCAGATGAAATCTGGAAAGAAGCTTTCTGAGAAACTTCTTAGTGTTCTGTTAATTCATCTCACAGAGTAACATCTGTATTTCGTGGATCTCTTTCCTACCCTTATTTCTGTGGAATCTGAGAACAGATATTTCGGATCCCTTTGAAGACTATAGGGCCAAAGGAAAAATCCTCCGATAACAAAGAGAAAGAAGCTTTCTGAGAAACTTCTTTGTGTTCTGTGAAATCATCTCACAGAGTTACAGCTTTCCCCTCAAGAAGCCTTTCGCTAAGACAGTTCTTGTGGAATTGGCAAAGTGATATTTGGAAGCCCATGGAGGGCTATGGTGAAAAAGGAAATATCCTCAGATGAAACCCGGAAAGAAGCTTTCTGAGAAACTGCTTAGTGTTCTGTTAATTCATCTCACAGAGTCACATCTGTATTTCGTGGATCTCTTTGCTAGCCTTATTTCTGTGGAATCTGAGAACAGATATTTCGGATTCCTTTGAAGACTATAGGGCCAAAGGAAAAATCCTCCGATAACAAAGAGAAAGAAGCTTTCTGAGAAACTTCTTTGTGTTCTGTGAAATCATCTCAGAGAGTTACAGCTTTCCCCTCAAGAAGCCTTTCGCTAAGACAGTTCTTGTGGAATTGGCAAAGTGATATTTGGAAGCCCTTAGAGGGCCATGGTGAAAAAGGAAATATCCTCAGATGAAATCTGGAAAGAAGCTTTCTGAGAAACCGCTTAGTGTTCTGTTAATTCATCTTACAGAGTTACATCTGTATTTCGTGGATCTCTTTGCTAGCTTTATTTCTGTGGAATCTGAGAACAGATATTTCGGATCCCTTTGAAGACTGTAGGGCCAAAGGAAATATCCTCCGATAACAAAGAGAAAGAAGCTTTCTGAGAAACTTCTTTGTGTTCTGTGAAATCATCTCACAGAGTTACAGCTTTCCCCTCAAGAAGCCTTTCGCTAAGACAGTTCTTGTGGAATTGGCCAAGTGATATTAGGAAGCCCATAGAGGGCTATGGTGAAAAAGGAAATATCCTCAGATGAAATCTGGAAAGAAGCTTTCTGAGAAACTGCTTAGTGTTCTGTTAATTCATCTCACAGAGTTACATCTGTATTTCGTGGATCTCTTTGCTAGCCTTATTTCTGTGGAATCTGAGAACAGATATTTCGGATCCCTTTGAAGACTATAGGGCCAAAGGAAATATCCTCCGATAACAAAGAGAAAGAAGCTTTCTGAGAAACTTCTTTGTGTTCTGTGAAATCATCTCACAGAGTTACAGCTTTCACCTCAAGAAGCCTTTCGCTGAGACAGTTCTTGTGGAATTGGCCAAGTGATATTTGGAAGCCCATAGAGGGCTATGGTGAAAAAGGAAATATCCTCAGATGAAATCTGGAAAGAAGCTTTCTGAGAATCTGCTTAGTGTTCTGTAAATTCATCTCACAGAGTTACATCTGTATTTCGTGGATCTCTTTGCTAGCCTTCTTTCTGTGGAATCTGAGAACAGATATTTCGGATCCCTTTGAAGACTATAGGGCCAAAGGAAATATCCTCCGATAACAAAGAGAAAGAAGCTTTCTGAGAAACTTCTTTGTGTTCTGTGAAATCATCTCACAGAGTTACAGCTTTCCCCTCAAGAAGCCTTTCGCTAAGACTGTTCTTGTGGAATTGGCAACGTGATATTTGGAAGCCATAGAGGGCTCTGGTGATAAAGGAAATATCCTCAGATGAAATCTGGAAAGAAGCTTTCTGAGAAACTGCTTAGTGTTCTGTTAATTCATCTCACAGAGTTACATCTGTATTTCGTGGATCTCTTTGCTAGCCTTATTTCTGTGGAATCTGAGAACAGATATTTCGGATCCCTTTGAAGATTATAGGGCCAAAGGAAATATCCTCCGATAACAAAGAGAAAGAAGCTTTCGGAGAAACTTCTCTGTGTTCTGTGAAATCATCTCACAGAGTTACAGCTTTCCCCTCAAGAAGCCTTTCGATAAGACAGTTCTTGTGGAATTGGCCAAGTGATATTTGGAAGCCCATAAAGGGCTATGGTGAAAAAGGAAATATCCTCAGATGAAACCCGGAAAGAAGCTTTCTGAGAAACTGCTTAGTGTTCTGTTAATTCATCTCACAGAGTAACATCTGTATTTCGTGGATCTCTTTGCTAGCCTTATTTCTGTGGAATCTGAGAACAGATATTTCGGATCCCTTTGAAGACTATAGGGCCAAAGGAAAAATCCTCCGATAACAAAGAGAAAGAAGCTTTCTGAGGAACTTCTTTGTGTTCTGTGAAATCATCTCACAGAGTTACAGCTTTCCCCTCAAGAAGCCTTTCGCTAAGACAGTTCTTGTGGAATTGGCAAAGTGATATTTGGAAGCCCATAGAGGGCCATGGTGAAAAAGGAAATATCCTCAGATGAAATCTGGAAAGAAGCTTTCTGAGAAACCGCTTAGTGTTCTGTTAATTCATCTTACAGAGTTACATCTGTATTTCGTGGATCTCTTTGCTAGCTTTATTTCTGTGGAATCTGAGAACAGATATTTCGGATCCCTTTGAAGACTATAGGGCCAAAGGAAATATCCTCCGATAACAAAGAGAAAGAAGCTTTCTGAGAAACTTCTTTGTGTTCTGTGAAATCATCTCACAGAGTTACAGCTTTCCCCTCAAGAAGCCTTTCGCTAAGACAGTTCTTGTGGAATTGGCAAAGTGATATTTGGAAGCCCATAGAGGGCCATGGTGAAAAAGGAAATATCCTCAGATGAAATCTGGAAAGAAGCTTTCTGAGAAACTGCTTAGTGTTCTGTTAATTCATCTCACAGAGTTACATCTGTATTTCGTGGATCTCTTTGCTAGCCTTATTTCTGTGGAATCTGAGAACAGATATTTCGGATCCCTTTGAAGACTATAGGGCCAAAGGAAATATCCTCCGATAACAAAGAGAAAGAAGCTTTCTGAGAAACTTCTTTGTGTTCTGTGAAATCATCTCACAGAGTTACAGCTTTCACCTCAAGAAGCCTTTCGCTAAGACAGTTCTTGTGGAATTGGCCAAGTGATATTTGGAAGCCCATAGAGGGCTATGGTGAAAAAGGAAATATCCTCAGATGAAATCTGGAAAGAAGCTTTCTGAGAAACTGCTTAGTGTTCTGTTAATTCATCTCACAGAGTTACATCTGTATTTCGTGGATCTCTTTGCTAGCCTTATTTCTGTGGAATCTGAGAACAGATATTTCGGATCCCTTTGAAGACTATAGGGCCAAAGGAAATATCCTCCGATAACAAAGAGAAAGAAGCTTTCTGAGAAACTTCTTTGTGTTCTGTGAAATCATCTCACAGAGTTACAGCTTTCCCCTCAAGAAGCCTTTCGCTAAGACAGTTCTTGTGGAATTGGCAAAGTGATATTTGCAAGCCCATAGAGGGCTATGGTGAAAAAGGAAATATCCTCAGATGAAATCTGGAAAGAAGCTTTCAGAGAAACTGCTTAGTGTTCTGTTAATTCATCTCACTGAGTTACATCTGTATTTCGTGGATCTCTTTGCTAGCCCTATTTCTGTGGAATCTGAGAGCAGATATTTCGGATCCCTTTGAAGACTATAGGGGCAAAGGAAATATCCTCCGATAACAAAGAGAAAGAAGCTTTCTGGGAAACTTCTTTGTGTTCTGTGAAATCATCTCACAGAGTTACAGCTTTCCCCTCAAGAAGCCCTTCGCTAAGACAGTTCATGTGGAATTGGCCAAGTGATATTTGGAAGCCCATAGAGGGCTATGGTGAAAAAGGAAATATCCTCAGATGAAATCTGGAAAGAAGCTTTCTGAGAAACTGCTTAGTGTTCTGTTAATTCATCTCACAGAGTAACATCTGTATTTCGTGGATCTCTTTCCTACCCTTATTTCTGTGGAATCTGAGAACAGATATTTCGGATCCCTTTGAAGACTATAGGGCCAAAGGAAAAATCCACCGATAACAAAGAGAAAGAAGCTTTCTGAGAAACTTCTTTGTGTTCTGTGAAATCATCTCACAGAGTTACAGCTTTCCCCTCAAGAAGCCTTTCGCTAAGACAGTTCTTGTGGAATTGGCAAAGTGATATTTGGAAGCCCATGGAGGGCTATGGTGAAAAAGGAAATATCCTCAGATGAAACCCGGAAAGAAGCTTTCTGAGAAACTGCTTAGTGTTCTGTTAATTCATCTCACAGAGTCACATCTGTATTTCGTGGATCTCTTTGCTAGCCTTATTTCTGTGGAATCTGAGAACAGATATTTCGGATCCCTTTGAAGACTATAGGGCCAAAGGAAAAATCCTCCGATATCAAAGAGAAAGAAGCTTTCTGAGAAACTTCTTTGTGTTCTGTGAAATCATCTCAGAGAGTTACAGCTTTCCCCTCAAGAAGCCTTTCGCTAAGACAGTTCTTGTGGAATTGGCAAAGTGATATTTGGAAGCCCTTAGAGGGCCATGGTGAAAAAGGAAATATCCTCAGATGAAATCTGGAAAGAAGCTTTCTGAGAAACCGCTTAGTGTTCTGTTAATTCATCTTACAGAGTTACATCTGTATTTCGTGGATCTCTTTGCTAGCTTTATTTCTGTGGAATCTGAGAACAGATATTTCGGATCCCTTTGAAGACTATAGGGCCAAAGGAAATATCCTCCGATAACAAAGAGAAAGAAGCTTTCTGAGAAACTTCTTTGTGTTCTGTGAAATCATCTCACAGAGTTACAGCTTTCCCCTCAAGAAGCCTTTCGCTAAGACTGTTCTTGTGGAATTGGCAACGTGATATTTGGAAGCCCATAGAGGGCTATGGTGAAAAAGGAAATATCCTCAGATGAAATCTGGAAAGAAGCTTTCTGAGAAACTGCTTAGTGTTCTGTTAATTCATCTCACAGAGTTACATCTGTATTTCGTGGATCTCTTTGCTAGCCTTATTTCTGTGGAATCTGAGAAGAGATATTTCGGATCCCTTTGAAGACTATAGGGCCAAAGGAAATATCCTCCGATAAAAAAGAGAAAGAAGCTTTCTGAGAAACTTCTTTGTGTTCTGTGAAATCATCTCACAGAGTTACAGCTTTCCCCTCAAGAAACCTTTCACTAAGACAGTTCTTTTGGAATTGGTAAAGTGATATTTGGAAGCCCATAGAGGGCTATGGTGAAAAAGGAAATATCCTCAGATGAAATCTGGAAAGAAGCTTTCTGAGAAACTGCTTAGTGTTCTGTTAATTCATCTCACAGAGTTACATCTGTATTTCGTGGATCTCTTTGCTAGCCCTGTTTCTGTGGAATCTGAGAGCAGATATTTCGGATCCCTTTGAAGACTATAGGGCCAAAGGAAATATCCTCCTATAACAAAGAGAAAGAAGCTTTCTGAGAAACTTCTTTGTGTTCTGTGAAATCATCTCACAGAGTTACAGCTTTCCCCTCAAGAAGCCTTTCGATAAGACAGTTCTTGTGGAATTGGCCAAGTGATATTTGGAAGCCCATAAAGGGCTATGGTGAAAAAGGAAATATCCTCAGATGAAACCCGGAAAGAAGCTTTCTGAGAAACTGCTTAGTGTTCTGTTAATTCATCTCACAGAGTAACATCTGTATTTCGTGGATCTCTTTGCTAGCCTTATTTCTGTGGAATCTGAGAACAGATATTTCGGATCCCTTTGAAGACTATAGGGCCAAAGGAAAAATCCTCCGATAACAAAGAGAAAGAAGCTTTCTGAGGAACTTTTTTGTGTTCTGTGAAATCATCTCACAGAGTTACAGCTTTCCCCTCAAGAAGCCTTTCGCTAAGACAGTTCTTGTGGAATTGGCAAAGTGATATTTGGAAGCCCATAGAGGGCCATGGTGAAAAAGGAAATATCCTCAGATGAAATCTGGAAAGAAGCTTTCTGAGAAACCGCTTAGTGTTCTGTTAATTCATCTTACAGAGTTACATCTGTATTTCGTGGATCTCTTTGCTAGCTTTATTTCTGTGGAATCTGAGAACAGATATTTCGGATCCCTTTGAAGACTATAGGGCCAAAGGAAATATCCTCCGATAACAAAGAGAAAGAAGCTTTCTGAGAAACTTCTTTGTGTTCTGTGAAATCATCTCACAGAGTTACAGCTTTCCCCTCAAGAAGCCTTTCGCTAAGACAGTTCTTGTGGAATTGGCAAAGTGATATTTGGAAGCCCATAGAGGGCCATGGTGAAAAAGGAAATATCCTCAGATGAAATCTGGAAAGAAGCTTTCTGAGAAACTGCTTAGTGTTCTGTTAATTCATCTCACAGAGTGACATCTGTATTTCGTGGATCTCTTTGCTAGCCTTATTTCTGTGGAATCTGAGAACAGATATTTCGGATCCCTTTGAAGACTATAGGGCCAAAGGAAATATCCTCCGATAACAAAGAGAAAGAAGCTTTCTGAGAAACTTCTTTGTGTTCTGTGAAATCATCTCACAGAGTTACAGCTTTCACCTCAAGAAGCCTTTCGCTAAGACAGTTCTTGTGGAATTGGCCAAGTGATATTTGGAAGCCCATAGAGGGCTATGGTGAAAAAGGAAATATCCTCAGATGAAATCTGGAAAGAAGCTTTCTGAGAAACTGCTTAGTGTTCTGTAAATTCATCTCACAGAGTTACATCTGTATTTCGTGGATCTCTTTGCTAGCCTTATTTCTGTGGAATCTGAGAACAGATATTTCGGATCACTTTGAAGACTATAGGGCCAAAGGAAATATCCTCCAATAACAAAGAGAAAGAAGCTTTCTGAGAAACTTCTTCGTGTTCTGTGAAATCATCTCACAGAGTTACAGCTTTCCCCTCAAGAAGCCTTTCGCTAAGACAGTTCTTGTGGAATTGGCAAAGTGATATTTGGAAGCCCATAGAGGGCTATGGTGAAAAAGGAAATATCCTCAGATGAAATCTGGAAAGAAGCTTTCTGAGAAACTGCTTAGTGTTCTGTTAATTCATCTCACAGATTTACATCTGTATTTCGTCGATCTCTTTGCTAGCCTTATTTCTGTGGAATCTGAGAACAGATATTTCGGATCCCTTTGAAGACTATAGGGCCAAAGGAAATATCCTCCGATAACAAAGAGAAAGAAGCTTTCTGAGAAACTTCTTTGTGTTCTGTGAAATCATCTCACAGAGTTACAGCTTTCCCCTCAAGAAGCCTTTCGCTAAGACAGTTCTTGTGGAATTGGCAAAGTGATATTTGCAAGCCCATAGAGGGCTATGGTGAAAAAGGAAATATCCTCAGATGAAATCTGGAAAGAAGCTTTCAGAGAAACTGCTTAGTGTTCTGTTAATTCATCTCACTGAGTTACATCTGTATTTCGTGGATCTCTTTGCTAGCCCTATTTCTGTGGAATCTGAGAGCAGATATTTCGGATCCCTTTGAAGACTATAGGGGCAAAGGAAATATCCTCCAATAACAAAGAGAAAGAAGCTTTCTGGGAAACTTCTTTGTGTTCTGTGAAATCATCTCACAGAGTTACAGCTTTCCCCTCAAGAAGCCTTTCGCTAAGACAGTTCATGTGGAATTGGCCAAGTGATATTTGGAAGCCCATAGAGGGCTATGGTGAAAAAGGAAATATCCTCAGATGAAATCTGGAAAGAAGCTTTCTGAGAAACTTCTTAGTGTTCTGTTAATTCATCTCACAGAGTAACATCTGTATTTCGTGGATCTCTTTCCTACCCTTATTTCTGTGGAATCTGAGAACAGATATTTCGGATCCCTTTGAAGACTATAGGGCCAAAGGAAAAATCCTCCGATAACAAAGAGAAAGAAGCTTTCTGAGAAACTTCTTTGTGTTCTGTGAAATCATCTCACAGAGTTACAGCTTTCCCCTCAAGAAGCCTTTCGCTAAGACAGTTCTTGTGGAATTGGCAAAGTGATATTTGGAAGCCCATGGAGGGCTATGGTGAAAAAGGAAATATCCTCAGATGAAACCCGGAAAGAAGCTTTCTGAGAAACTGCTTAGTGTTCTGTTAATTCATCTCACAGAGTCACATCTGTATTTCGTGGATCTCTTTGCTAGCCTTATTTCTGTGGAATCTGAGAACAGATATTTCGGATCCCTTTGAAGACTATAGGGCCAAAGGAAAAATCCTCCGATAACAAAGAGAAAGAAGCTTTCTGAGAAACTTCTTTGTGTTCTGTGAAATCATCTCAGAGAGTTACAGCTTTCCCCTCAAGAAGCCTTTCGCTAAGACAGTTCTTGTGGAATTGGCAAAGTGATATTTGGAAGCCCATATAGGGCCATGGTGAAAAAGGAAATATCCTCAGATGAAATCTGGAAAGAAGCTTTCTGAGAAACCGCTTAGTGTTCTGTTAATTCATCTTACAGAGTTACATCTGTATTTCGTGGATCTCTTTGCTAGCTTTATTTCTGTGGAATCTGAGAACAGATATTTCGGATCCCTTTGAAGACTATAGGGCCAAAGGAAATATCCTCCGATAACAAAGAGAAAGAAGCTTTCTGAGAAACTTCTTTGTGTTCTGTGAAATCATCTCACAGAGTTACAGCTTTCCCCTCAAGAAGCCTTTCGCTAAGACAGTTCTTGTGGAATTGGCCAAGTGATATTAGGAAGCCCATAGAAGGCTATGGTGAAAAAGGAAATATCCTCAGATGAAATCTGGAAAGAAGCTTTCTGAGAAACTGCTTAGTGTTCTGTTAATTCATCTCACAGAGTTACATCTGTATTTCGTGGATATCTTTGCTAGCCTTATTTCTGTGGAATCTGAGAACAGATATTTCGGATCCCTTTGAAGACTATAGGGCCAAAGGAAATATCCTCCGATAACAAAGAGAAAGAAGCTTTCTGAGAAACTTCTTTGTGTTCTGTGAAATCATCTCACAGAGTTACAGCTTTCACCTCAAGAAGCCTTTCGCTGAGACAGTTCTTGTGGAATTGGCCAAGTGATATTTGGAAGCCCATAGAGGGCTATGGTGAAAAAGGAAATATCCTCAGATGAAATCTGGAAAGAAGCTTTCTGAGAATCTGCTTAGTGTTCTGTAAATTCATCTCACAGAGTTACATCTGTATTTCGTGGATCTCTTTGCTAGCCTTCTTTCTGTGGAATCTGAGAACAGATATTTCGGATCCCTTTGAAGACTATAGGGCCAAAGGAAATATCCTCCGATAACAAAGAGAAAGAAGCTTTCTGAGAAACTTCTTTGTGTTCTGTGAAATCATCTCACAGAGTTACAGCTTTCCCCTCAAGAAGCCTTTCGCTAAGACAGTTCTTGTGGAATTGGCAAATTGATATTTGGAAGCCCATAGAGGGCTATGGTGAAAAAGGAAATATCCTCAGATGAAATCTGGAAAGAAGCTTTCTGAGAAACTGCTTAGTGTTCTGTTAATTCATCTCACAGAGTTACATCTGTATTTCGTGGATCTCTTTGCTAGCCTTATTTCTGTGGAATCTGAGAACAGATATTTCGGATCCCTTTGAAGACTATAGGGCCAAAGGAAATATCCTCCGATAACAAAGAGAAAGAAGCTTTCTGAGAAACTTCTTTGTGTTCTGTGAAATCATCTCACAGAGTTACAGCTTTCACCTCAAGAAGCCTTTCGCTAAGACAGTTCTTGTGGAATTGGCCAAGTGATATTTGGAAGCCCATAGAGGGCTATGGTGAAAAAGGAAATATCCTCAGATGAAATCTGGAAAGAAGCTTTCTGAGAAACTGCTTAGTGTTCTGTTAATTCATCTCACAGAGTTACATCTGTATTTCGTGGATCTCTTTGCTAGCCTTATTTCTGTGGAATCTGAGAACAGATATTTCGGATCACTTTGAAGACTATAGGGCCAAAGGAAATATCCTCCGATAACAAAGAGAAAGAAGCTTTCTGAGAAACTTCTTTGTGTTCTGTGAAATCATCTCACAGAGTTACAGCTTTCCCCTCAAGAAGCCTTTCGCTAAGACAGTTCTTGTGGAATTGGCAAAGTGATATTTGGAAGCCCATAGAGGGCTATGGTGAAAAAGGAAATATCCTCAGATGAAATCTGGAAAGAAGCTTTCTGAGAAACTGCTTAGTGTTCTGTTAATTCATCTCACAGAGTTACATCTGTATTTCGTGGATCTCTTTGCTAGCCTTATTTCTGTGGAATCTGAGAACAGATATTTCGGATCCCTTTGAAGACTATAGGGCCAAAGGAAATATCCTCCGATAACAAAGAGAAAGAAGCTTTCTGAGAAACTTCTTTGTGTTCTGTGAAATCATCTCACAGAGTTACAGCTTTCCCCTCAAGAAGCCTTTCGCTAAGACAGTTCTTGTGGAATTGGCAAAGTGATATTTGCAAGCCCATAGAGGGCTATGGTGAAAAAGGAAATATCCTCAGATGAAATCTGGAAAGAAGCTTTCAGAGAAACTGCTTAGTGTTCTGTTAATTCATCTCACTGAGTTACATCTGTATTTCGTGGATCTCTTTGCTAGCCCTATTTCTGTGGAATCTGAGAGCAGATATTTCGGATCCCTTTGAAGACTATAGGGGCAAAGGAAATATCCTCCGATAACAAAGAGAAAGAAGCTTTCTGGGAAACTTCTTTGTGTTCTGTGAAATCATCTCACAGAGTTACAGCTTTCCCCTCAAGAAGCCTTTCGCTAAGACAGTTCATGTGGAATTGGCCAAGTGATATTTGGAAGCCCATAGAGGGCTATGGTGAAAAAGGAAATATCCTCAGATGAAATCTGGAAAGAAGCTTTCTGAGAAACTTCTTAGTGTTCTGTTAATTCATCTCACAGAGTAACATCTGTATTTCGTGGATCTCTTTCCTACCCTTATTTCTGTGGAATCTGAGAACAGATATTTCGGATCCCTTTGAAGACTATAGGGCCAAAGGAAAAATCCTCCGATAACAAAGAGAAAGAAGCTTTCTGAGAAACTTCTTTGTGTTCTGTGAAATCATCTCACAGAGTTACAGCTTTCCCCTCAAGAAGCCTTTCGCTAAGACAGTTCTTGTGGAATTGGCAAAGTGATATTTGGAAGCCCATGGAGGGCTATGGTGAAAAAGGAAATATCCTCAGATGAAACCCGGAAAGAAGCTTTCTGAGAAACTGCTTAGTGTTCTGTTAATTCATCTCACAGAGTCACATCTGTATTTCGTGGATCTCTTTGCTAGCCTTATTTCTGTGGAATCTGAGAACAGATATTTCGGATTCCTTTGAAGACTATAGGGCCAAAGGAAAAATCCTCCGATAACAAAGAGAAAGAAGCTTTCTGAGAAACTTCTTTGTGTTCTGTGAAATCATCTCAGAGAGTTACAGCTTTCCCCTCAAGAAGCCTTTCGCTAAGACAGTTCTTGTGGAATTGGCAAAGTGATATTTGGAAGCCCTTAGAGGGCCATGGTGAAAAAGGAAATATCCTCAGATGAAATCTGGAAAGAAGCTTTCTGAGAAACCGCTTAGTGTTCTGTTAATTCATCTTACAGAGTTACATCTGTATTTCGTGGATCTCTTTGCTAGCTTTATTTCTGTGGAATCTGAGAACAGATATTTCGGATCCCTTTGAAGACTGTAGGGCCAAAGGAAATATCCTCCGATAACAAAGAGAAAGAAGCTTTCTGAGAAACTTCTTTGTGTTCTGTGAAATCATCTCACAGAGTTACAGCTTTCCCCTCAAGAAGCCTTTCGCTAAGACAGTTCTTGTGGAATTGGCCAAGTGATATTAGGAAGCCCATAGAGGGCTATGGTGAAAAAGGAAATATCCTCAGATGAAATCTGGAAAGAAGCTTTCTGAGAAACTGCTTAGTGTTCTGTTAATTCATCTCACAGAGTTACATCTGTATTTCGTGGATCTCTTTGCTAGCCTTATTTCTGTGGAATCTGAGAACAGATATTTCGGATCCCTTTGAAGACTATAGGGCCAAAGGAAATATCCTCCGATAACAAAGAGAAAGAAGCTTTCTGAGAAACTTCTTTGTGTTCTGTGAAATCATCTCACAGAGTTACAGCTTTCACCTCAAGAAGCCTTTCGCTGAGACAGTTCTTGTGGAATTGGCCAAGTGATATTTGGAAGCCCATAGAGGGCTATGGTGAAAAAGGAAATATCCTCAGATGAAATCTGGAAAGAAGCTTTCTGAGAATCTGCTTAGTGTTCTGTAAATTCATCTCACAGAGTTACATCTGTATTTCGTGGATCTCTTTGCTAGCCTTCTTTCTGTGGAATCTGAGAACAGATATTTCGGATCCCTTTGAAGACTATAGGGCCAAAGGAAATATCCTCCGATAACAAAGAGAAAGAAGCTTTCTGAGAAACTTCTTTGTGTTCTGTGAAATCATCTCACAGAGTTACAGCTTTCCCCTCAAGAAGCCTTTCGCTAAGACTGTTCTTGTGGAATTGGCAACGTGATATTTGGAAGCCATAGAGGGCTCTGGTGATAAAGGAAATATCCTCAGATGAAATCTGGAAAGAAGCTTTCTGAGAAACTGCTTAGTGTTCTGTTAATTCATCTCACAGAGTTACATCTGTATTTCGTGGATCTCTTTGCTAGCCTTATTTCTGTGGAATCTGAGAACAGATATTTCGGATCCCTTTGAAGATTATAGGGCCAAAGGAAATATCCTCCGATAACAAAGAGAAAGAAGCTTTCGGAGAAACTTCTCTGTGTTCTGTGAAATCATCTCACAGAGTTACAGCTTTCCCCTCAAGAAGCCTTTCGATAAGACAGTTCTTGTGGAATTGGCCAAGTGATATTTGGAAGCCCATAAAGGGCTATGGTGAAAAAGGAAATATCCTCAGATGAAACCCGGAAAGAAGCTTTCTGAGAAACTGCTTAGTGTTCTGTTAATTCATCTCACAGAGTAACATCTGTATTTCGTGGATCTCTTTGCTAGCCTTATTTCTGTGGAATCTGAGAACAGATATTTCGGATCCCTTTGAAGACTATAGGGCCAAAGGAAAAATCCTCCGATAACAAAGAGAAAGAAGCTTTCTGAGGAACTTCTTTGTGTTCTGTGAAATCATCTCACAGAGTTACAGCTTTCCCCTCAAGAAGCCTTTCGCTAAGACAGTTCTTGTGGAATTGGCAAAGTGATATTTGGAAGCCCATAGAGGGCCATGGTGAAAAAGGAAATATCCTCAGATGAAATCTGGAAAGAAGCTTTCTGAGAAACCGCTTAGTGTTCTGTTAATTCATCTTACAGAGTTACATCTGTATTTCGTGGATCTCTTTGCTAGCTTTATTTCTGTGGAATCTGAGAACAGATATTTCGGATCCCTTTGAAGACTATAGGGCCAAAGGAAATATCCTCCGATAACAAAGAGAAAGAAGCTTTCTGAGAAACTTCTTTGTGTTCTGTGAAATCATCTCACAGAGTTACAGCTTTCCCCTCAAGAAGCCTTTCGCTAAGACAGTTCTTGTGGAATTGGCAAAGTGATATTTGGAAGCCCATAGAGGGCCATGGTGAAAAAGGAAATATCCTCAGATGAAATCTGGAAAGAAGCTTTCTGAGAAACTGCTTAGTGTTCTGTTAATTCATCTCACAGAGTTACATCTGTATTTCGTGGATCTCTTTGCTAGCCTTATTTCTGTGGAATCTGAGAACAGATATTTCGGATCCCTTTGAAGACTATAGGGCCAAAGGAAATATCCTCCGATAACAAAGAGAAAGAAGCTTTCTGAGAAACTTCTTTGTGTTCTGTGAAATCATCTCACAGAGTTACAGCTTTCACCTCAAGAAGCCTTTCGCTAAGACAGTTCTTGTGGAATTGGCCAAGTGATATTTGGAAGCCCATAGAGGGCTATGGTGAAAAAGGAAATATCCTCAGATGAAATCTGGAAAGAAGCTTTCTGAGAAACTGCTTAGTGTTCTGTTAATTCATCTCACAGAGTTACATCTGTATTTCGTGGATCTCTTTGCTAGCCTTATTTCTGTGGAATCTGAGAACAGATATTTCGGATCCCTTTGAAGACTATAGGGCCAAAGGAAATATCCTCCGATAACAAAGAGAAAGAAGCTTTCTGAGAAACTTCTTTGTGTTCTGTGAAATCATCTCACAGAGTTACAGCTTTCCCCTCAAGAAGCCTTTCGCTAAGACAGTTCTTGTGGAATTGGCAAAGTGATATTTGCAAGCCCATAGAGGGCTATGGTGAAAAAGGAAATATCCTCAGATGAAATCTGGAAAGAAGCTTTCAGAGAAACTGCTTAGTGTTCTGTTAATTCATCTCACTGAGTTACATCTGTATTTCGTGGATCTCTTTGCTAGCCCTATTTCTGTGGAATCTGAGAGCAGATATTTCGGATCCCTTTGAAGACTATAGGGGCAAAGGAAATATCCTCCGATAACAAAGAGAAAGAAGCTTTCTGGGAAACTTCTTTGTGTTCTGTGAAATCATCTCACAGAGTTACAGCTTTCCCCTCAAGAAGCCTTTCGCTAAGACAGTTCATGTGGAATTGGCCAAGTGATATTTGGAAGCCCATAGAGGGCTATGGTGAAAAAGGAAATATCCTCAGATGAAATCTGGAAAGAAGCTTTCTGAGAAACTTCTTAGTGTTCTGTTAATTCATCTCACAGAGTAACATCTGTATTTCGTGGATCTCTTTCCTACCCTTATTTCTGTGGAATCTGAGAACAGATATTTCGGATCCCTTTGAAGACTATAGGGCCAAAGGAAAAATCCTCCGATAACAAAGAGAAAGAAGCTTTCTGAGAAACTTCTTTGTGTTCTGTGAAATCATCTCACAGAGTTACAGCTTTCCCCTCAAGAAGCCTTTCGCTAAGACAGTTCTTGTGGAATTGGCAAAGTGATATTTGGAAGCCCATGGAGGGCTATGGTGAAAAAGGAAATATCCTCAGATGAAACCCGGAAAGAAGCTTTCTGAGAAACTGCTTAGTGTTCTGTTAATTCATCTCACAGAGTCACATCTGTATTTCGTGGATCTCTTTGCTAGCCTTATTTCTGTGGAATCTGAGAACAGATATTTCGGATTCCTTTGAAGACTATAGGGCCAAAGGAAAAATCCTCCGATAACAAAGAGAAAGAAGCTTTCTGAGAAACTTCTTTGTGTTCTGTGAAATCATCTCAGAGAGTTACAGCTTTCCCCTCAAGAAGCCTTTCGCTAAGACAGTTCTTGTGGAATTGGCAAAGTGATATTTGGAAGCCCTTAGAGGGCCATGGTGAAAAAGGAAATATCCTCAGATGAAATCTGGAAAGAAGCTTTCTGAGAAACCGCTTAGTGTTCTGTTAATTCATCTTACAGAGTTACATCTGTATTTCGTGGATCTCTTTGCTAGCTTTATTTCTGTGGAATCTGAGAACAGATATTTCGGATCCCTTTGAAGACTGTAGGGCCAAAGGAAATATCCTCCGATAACAAAGAGAAAGAAGCTTTCTGAGAAACTTCTTTGTGTTCTGTGAAATCATCTCACAGAGTTACAGCTTTCCCCTCAAGAAGCCTTTCGCTAAGACAGTTCTTGTGGAATTGGCCAAGTGATATTAGGAAGCCCATAGAGGGCTATGGTGAAAAAGGAAATATCCTCAGATGAAATCTGGAAAGAAGCTTTCTGAGAAACTGCTTAGTGTTCTGTTAATTCATCTCACAGAGTTACATCTGTATTTCGTGGATCTCTTTGCTAGCCTTATTTCTGTGGAATCTGAGAACAGATATTTCGGATCCCTTTGAAGACTATAGGGCCAAAGGAAATATCCTCCGATAACAAAGAGAAAGAAGCTTTCTGAGAAACTTCTTTGTGTTCTGTGAAATCATCTCACAGAGTTACAGCTTTCACCTCAAGAAGCCTTTCGCTGAGACAGTTCTTGTGGAATTGGCCAAGTGATATTTGGAAGCCCATAGAGGGCTATGGTGAAAAAGGAAATATCCTCAGATGAAATCTGGAAAGAAGCTTTCTGAGAATCTGCTTAGTGTTCTGTAAATTCATCTCACAGAGTTACATCTGTATTTCGTGGATCTCTTTGCTAGCCTTCTTTCTGTGGAATCTGAGAACAGATATTTCGGATCCCTTTGAAGACTATAGGGCCAAAGGAAATATCCTCCGATAACAAAGAGAAAGAAGCTTTCTGAGAAACTTCTTTGTGTTCTGTGAAATCATCTCACAGAGTTACAGCTTTCCCCTCAAGAAGCCTTTCGCTAAGACTGTTCTTGTGGAATTGGCAACGTGATATTTGGAAGCCATAGAGGGCTCTGGTGATAAAGGAAATATCCTCAGATGAAATCTGGAAAGAAGCTTTCTGAGAAACTGCTTAGTGTTCTGTTAATTCATCTCACAGAGTTACATCTGTATTTCGTGGATCTCTTTGCTAGCCTTATTTCTGTGGAATCTGAGAACAGATATTTCGGATCCCTTTGAAGATTATAGGGCCAAAGGAAATATCCTCCGATAACAAAGAGAAAGAAGCTTTCGGAGAAACTTCTCTGTGTTCTGTGAAATCATCTCACAGAGTTACAGCTTTCCCCTCAAGAAGCCTTTCGATAAGACAGTTCTTGTGGAATTGGCCAAGTGATATTTGGAAGCCCATAAAGGGCTATGGTGAAAAAGGAAATATCCTCAGATGAAACCCGGAAAGAAGCTTTCTGAGAAACTGCTTAGTGTTCTGTTAATTCATCTCACAGAGTAACATCTGTATTTCGTGGATCTCTTTGCTAGCCTTATTTCTGTGGAATCTGAGAACAGATATTTCGGATCCCTTTGAAGACTATAGGGCCAAAGGAAAAATCCTCCGATAACAAAGAGAAAGAAGCTTTCTGAGGAACTTCTTTGTGTTCTGTGAAATCATCTCACAGAGTTACAGCTTTCCCCTCAAGAAGCCTTTCGCTAAGACAGTTCTTGTGGAATTGGCAAAGTGATATTTGGAAGCCCATAGAGGGCCATGGTGAAAAAGGAAATATCCTCAGATGAAATCTGGAAAGAAGCTTTCTGAGAAACCGCTTAGTGTTCTGTTAATTCATCTTACAGAGTTACATCTGTATTTCGTGGATCTCTTTGCTAGCTTTATTTCTGTGGAATCTGAGAACAGATATTTCGGATCCCTTTGAAGACTATAGGGCCAAAGGAAATATCCTCCGATAACAAAGAGAAAGAAGCTTTCTGAGAAACTTCTTTGTGTTCTGTGAAATCATCTCACAGAGTTACAGCTTTCCCCTCAAGAAGCCTTTCGCTAAGACAGTTCTTGTGGAATTGGCAAAGTGATATTTGGAAGCCCATAGAGGGCCATGGTGAAAAAGGAAATATCCTCAGATGAAATCTGGAAAGAAGCTTTCTGAGAAACTGCTTAGTGTTCTGTTAATTCATCTCACAGAGTTACATCTGTATTTCGTGGATCTCTTTGCTAGCCTTATTTCTGTGGAATCTGAGAACAGATATTTCGGATCCCTTTGAAGACTATAGGGCCAAAGGAAATATCCTCCGATAACAAAGAGAAAGAAGCTTTCTGAGAAACTTCTTTGTGTTCTGTGAAATCATCTCACAGAGTTACAGCTTTCACCTCAAGAAGCCTTTCGCTAAGACAGTTCTTGTGGAATTGGCCAAGTGATATTTGGAAGCCCATAGAGGGCTATGGTGAAAAAGGAAATATCCTCAGATGAAATCTGGAAAGAAGCTTTCTGAGAAACTGCTTAGTGTTCTGTTAATTCATCTCACAGAGTTACATCTGTATTTCGTGGATCTCTTTGCTAGCCTTATTTCTGTGGAATCTGAGAACAGATATTTCGGATCACTTTGAAGACTATAGGGCCAAAGGAAATATCCTCCGATAACAAAGAGAAAGAAGCTTTCTGAGAAACTTCTTTGTGTTCTGTGAAATCATCTCACAGAGTTACAGCTTTCCCCTCAAGAAGCCTTTCGCTAAGACAGTTCTTGTGGAATTGGCAAAGTGATATTTGGAAGCCCATAGAGGGCTATGGTGAAAAAGGAAATATCCTCAGATGAAATCTGGAAAGAAGCTTTCTGAGAAACTGCTTAGTGTTCTGTTAATTCATCTCACAGAGTTACATCTGTATTTCGTCGATCTCTTTGCTAGCCTTATTTCTGTGGAATCTGAGAACAGATATTTCGGATCCCTTTGAAGACTATAGGGCCAAAGGAAATATCCTCCGATAACAAAGAGAAAGAAGCTTTCTGAGAAACTTCTTTGTGTTCTGTGAAATCATCTCACAGAGTTACAGCTTTCCCCTCAAGAAGCCTTTCGCTAAGACAGTTCTTGTGGAATTGGCAAAGTGATATTTGCAAGCCCATAGAGGGCTATGGTGAAAAAGGAAATATCCTCAGATGAAATCTGGAAAGAAGCTTTCAGAGAAACTGCTTAGTGTTCTGTTAATTCATCTCACTGAGTTACATCTGTATTTCGTGGATCTCTTTGCTAGCCCTATTTCTGTGGAATCTGAGAGCAGATATTTCGGATCCCTTTGAAGACTATAGGGGCAAAGGAAATATCCTCCGATAACAAAGAGAAAGAAGCTTTCTGGGAAACTTCTTTGTGTTCTGTGAAATCATCTCACAGAGTTACAGCTTTCCCCTCAAGAAGCCTTTCTCTAAGACAGTTCATGTGGAATTGGCCAAGTGATATTTGGAAGCCCATAGAGGGCTATGGTGAAAAAGGAAATATCCTCAGATGAAATCTGGAAAGAAGCTTTCTGAGAAACTTCTTAGTGTTCTGTTAATTCATCTCACAGAGTACCATCTGTATTTCGTGGATCTCTTTCCTACCCTTATTTCTGTGGAATCTGAGAACAGATATTTCGGATCCCTTTGAAGACTATAGGGCCAAAGGAAAAATCCTCCGA
Source organism: Macaca nemestrina (assembly GCF_043159975.1). NCBI lineage: Eukaryota > Metazoa > Chordata > Mammalia > Primates > Cercopithecidae > Macaca > Macaca nemestrina. The sequence goes on along the minus strand of NC_092127.1, from coordinate 110,448,072 downwards.
TAACAAAGAGAAAGAAGCTTTCTGAGAAACTTCTTTGTGTTCTGTGAAATCATCTCACAGAGTTACAGCTTTCCCCTCAAGAAGCCTTTCGCTAAGACAGTTCTTGTGGAATTGGCAAAGTGATATTTGGAAGCCCATGGAGGGCTATGGTGAAAAAGGAAATATCCTCAGATGAAACCCGGAAAGAAGCTTTCTGAGAAACTGCTTAGTGTTCTGTTAATTCATCTCACAGAGTCACATCTGTATTTCGTGGGTCTCTTTGCTAGCCTTATTTCTGTGGAATCTGAGAACAGATATTTCGGATCCCTTTGAAGACTATAGGGCCAAAGGAAATATCCTCCGATAACAAAGAGAAAGAAGCTTTCTGAGAAACTTCTTTGTGTTCTGTGAAATCATCTCACAGAGTTACAGCTTTCACCTCAAGAAGCCTTTCGCTGAGACAGTTCTTGTGGAATTGGCCAAGTGATATTTGGAAGCCCATAGAGGGCTATGGTGAAAAAGGAAATATCCTCAGATGAAATCTGGAAAGAAGCTTTCTGAGAATCTGCTTAGTGTTCTGTAAATTCATCTCACAGAGTTACATCTGTATTTCGTGGATCTCTTTGCTAGCCTTCTTTCTGTGGAATCTGAGAACAGATATTTCGGATCCCTTTGAAGACTATAGGGCCAAAGGAAATATCCTCCGATAACAAAGAGAAAGAAGCTTTCTGAGAAACTTCTTTGTGTTCTGTGAAATCATCTCACAGAGTTACAGCTTTCCCCTCAGGAAGCCTTTCGCTAAGACAGTTCTTGTGGAATTGGCAAATTGATATTTGGAAGCCCATAGAGGGCTATGGTGAAAAAGGAAATATCCTCAGATGAAATCTGGAAAGAAGCTTTCTGAGAAACTGCTTAGTGTTCTGTTAATTCATCTCACAGAGTTACATCTGTATTTCGTGGATCTCTTTGCTAGCCTTATTTCTGTGGAATCTGAGAACAGATATTTCGGATCCCTTTGAAGACTATAGGGCCAAAGGAAATATCCTCCGATAACAAAGAGAAAGAAGCTTTCTGAGAAACTTCTTTGTGTTCTGTGAAATCATCTCACAGAGTTACAGCTTTCCCCTCAAGAAGCCTTTCGCTAAGACAGTTCTTGTGCAATTGGCAAAGTGATATTTGGAAGCCCATAGAGGGCTATGGTGAAAAAGGAAATATCCTCAGATGAAATCTGGAAAGAAGCTTTCTGAGAAACTGCTTAGTATTCTGTTAATTCATCTCACAGAGTTACATCTGTATTTCGTGGATCTCTTTGCTAGCCCTATTTCTGTGGAATCTGAGAGCAGATATTTCGGATCCCTTTGAAGACTATAGGGGCAAAGGAAATATCCTCCGATAACAAAGAGAAAGAAGCTTTCTGGGAAACTTCTTTGTGTTCTGTGAAATCATCTCACAGAGTTACAGCTTTCCCCTCAAGAAGCCTTTCGCTAAGACAGTTCTTGTGGAATTGGCAAAGTGATATTTGGAAGCCCATAGAGGGCTATGGTGAAAAAGGAAATATCCTCAGATGAAATCTGGAAAGAAGCTTTCTGAGAAACTGCTTAGTGTTCTGTTAATTCATCTCACAGAGTAACATCTGTATTTCGTGGATCTCTTTGCTACCCTTATTTCTGTGGAATCTGAGAACAGATATTTCGGATTCCTTTGAAGACTATAGGGCCAAAGGAAAAATCCTCCGATAACAAAGAGAAAGAAGCTTTCTGAGAAACTTCTTTGTGTTCTGTGAAATCATCTCACAGAGTTACAGCTTTCCCCTCAAGAAGCCTTTCGCTAAGACTGTTCTTGTGGAATAGGCAACGTGATATTTGGAAGCCCATAGAGGGCTGTGGTGAAAAAGGAAATATCCTCAGATGAAATCTGGAAAGAAGCTCTCTGAGAAACTGCTTAGTGTTCTGTTAATTCATCTCACAGAGTTACATCTGTATTTCGTGGATCTCTTTGCTAGCCTTATTTCTGTGGAATCTGAGAACAGATATTTCGGATCCCTTTGAAGACTATAGGGCCAAAGGAAATATCCTCCGATAACAAAGAGAAAGAAGCTTTCTGAGAAACTTCTTTGTGTTCTGTGAAATCATCTCACAGGGTTACAGCTTTCCCCTCAAGAAGGCTTTCGCTAAGACAGTTCTTGTGGAATTGGCAAAGTGATATTTGGAAGCCCATAGAGGGCTATGGTGAAAAAGGAAATATCCTCAGATGAAATCTGGAAAGAAGCTTTCTGAGAAACTGCTTAGTGTTCTGTTAATTCTTCTCACAGAGTTACATCTGTATTTCGTGGATCTCTTTGCTAGCCTTATTTCTGTGGAATCTGAGAACAGATATTTCGGATCCCTTTGAAGACTATAGGGCCAATGGAAATATCCTCCGATAACAAAGAGAAAGAAGCTTTCTGAGATACTTCTTTGTGTTCTGTGAAATCATCTCACAGAATTACAGCTTTTCCCTCAAGAAGCCTTTCGCTAAGACTGTTCTTGTGGATTTGGCAACGTGATATTTGGAAGCCATAGAGGGCTCTGGTGATAAAGGAAATATCCTCAGATGAAATCTGGAAAGAAGCTTTCTGAGAAACTGCTTAGTGTTCTGTTAATTCATCTCACAGAGTTACATCTGTATTTCGTGGATCTCTTTGCTAGCCTTATTTCTGTGGAATCTGAGAACAGATATTTCGGATCCCTTTGAAGACTATAGGGCCAAAGGAAATATCCTCCGATAACAAAGAGAAAGAAGCTTTCTGAGAAACGTCTCTGTGTTTTGTGAAATCATCTCACAGAGTTACAGCTTTCCCCTCAACAAGCCTTTCGCTAAGACAGTTCTTGTGGAATTGGCCAAGTGATATTTGGAAGCCCATAGAGGGCTATGGTGAAAAAGGAAATATCCTCAGATGAAATCTGGAAAGAAGCTTTCTGAGAAACTTCTTAGTGTTCTGTTAATTCATCTCACAGAGTTACATCTGTATTTCGTGGATCTCTTTGCTAGCCTTATTTCTGTGGAATCTGAGAACAGATATTTCGCATCCCTTTGAAGACTATAGGGCCAAAGGAAAAATCCTCCGATAACAAAGAGAAAGAAGCTTTCTGAGAAACTTCTTCGTGTTCTGTGAAATCATCTCACAGAGTTACAGCTTTCCCCTCAAGAAGCCTTTCGATAAGACAGTTCTTGTGGAATTGGCCAAGTGATATTTGGAAGCCCAAAGAGGGCTATGATGATAAAGGAAATATCCTCAGATGAAATCTGGAAAGAAGCTATCTGAGAAACTGCTTAGTGTTCTGTTAATTCATCTCACAGAGTAACATCTGTATTTCGTGGATCTCTTTCCTACCCTTATTTCTGTGGAATCTGAGAACAGATATTTCGGATCCCTTTGAAGACTATAGGGCCAAAGGAAAAATCCTCCGATAACAAAGAGAAAGAAGCTTTCTGAGAAACTTCTTTGTGTTCTGTGAAATCATCTCACAGAGTTACAGCTTTCCCCTCAAGAAGCCTTTCGCTAAGACAGTTCTTGTGGAATTGGCAAAGTGATATTTGGAAGCCCATGGAGGGCTATGGTGAAAAAGGAAATATCCTCAGATGAAACCCGGAAAGAAGCTTTCTGAGAAACTGCTTAGTGTTCTGTTAATTCATCTCACAGAGTCACATCTGTATTTCGTGGATCTCTTTGCTAGCCTTATTTCTGTGGAATCTGAGAACAGATATTTCGGATCCCTTTGAAGACTATAGGGCCAAAGGAAAAATCCTCCGATAACAAAGAGAAAGAAGCTTTCTGAGAAACTTCTTTGTGTTCTGTGAAATCATCTCACAGAGTTACAGCTTTCCCCTCAAGAAGCCTTTCGCTAAGACAGTTCTTGTGGAATTGGCAAAGTGATATTTGGAAGCCCTTAGAGGGCCATGGTGAAAAAGGAAATATCCTCAGATGAAATCTGGAAAGAAGCTTTCTGAGAAACCGCTTAGTGTTCTGTTAATTCATCTTACAGAGTTACATCTGTATTTCGTGGATCTCTTTGCTAGCTTTATTTCTGTGGAATCTGAGAACAGATATTTCGGATCCCTTTGAAGACTATAGGGCCAAAGGAAATATCCTCCGATAACAAAGAGAAAGAAGCTTTCTGAGAAACTTCTTTGTGTTCTGTGAAATCATCTCACAGAGTTACAGCTTTCCCCTCAAGAAGCCTTTCGCTAAGACTGTTCTTGTGGAATTGGCAACGTGATATTTGGAAGCCCATAGAGGGCTATGGTGAAAAAGGAAATATCCTCAGATGAAATCTGGAAAGAAGCTTTCTGAGAAACTGCTTAGTGTTCTGTTAATTCATCTCACAGAGTTACATCTGTATTTCGTGGATCTCTTTGCTAGCCTTATTTCTGTGGAATCTGAGAACAGATATTTCGGATCCCTTTGAAGACTATAGGGCCAAAGGAAATATCCTCCGATAACAAAGAGAAAGAAGCTTTCTGAGAAACTTCTTTGTGTTCTGTGAAATCATCTCACAGAGTTACAGCTTTCACCTCAAGAAGCCTTTCGCTAAGACAGTTCTTGTGGAATTGGCCAAGTGATATTTGGAAGCCCATAGAGGGCTATGGTGAAAAAGGAAATATCCTCAGATGAAATCTGGAAAGAAGCTTTCTGAGAAACTGCTTAGTGTTCTGTTAATTCATCTCACAGAGTTACATCTGTATTTCGTGGATCTCTTTGCTAGCCTTATTTCTGTGGAATCTGAGAACAGATATTTCGGATCACTTTGAAGACTATAGGGCCAAAGGAAATATCCTCCGATAACAAAGAGAAAGAAGCTTTCTGAGAAACTTCTTTGTGTTCTGTGAAATCATCTCACAGAGTTACAGCTTTCCCCTCAAGAAGCCTTTCGCTAAGACAGTTCTTGTGGAATTGGCAAAGTGATATTTGGAAGCCCATAGAGGGCTATGGTGAAAAAGGAAATATCCTCAGATGAAATCTGGAAAGAAGCTTTCTGAGAAACTGCTTAGTGTTCTGTTAATTCATCTCACAGAGTTACATCTGTATTTCGTCGATCTCTTTGCTAGCCTTATTTCTGTGGAATCTGAGAACAGATATTTCGGATCCCTTTGAAGACTATAGGGCCAAAGGAAATATCCTCCGATAACAAAGAGAAAGAAGCTTTCTGAGAAACTTCTTTGTGTTCTGTGAAATCATCTCACAGAGTTACAGCTTTCCCCTCAAGAAGCCTTTCGCTAAGACAGTTCTTGTGGAATTGGCAAAGTGATATTTGCAAGCCCATAGAGGGCTATGGTGAAAAAGGAAATATCCTCAGATGAAATCTGGAAAGAAGCTTTCAGAGAAACTGCTTAGTGTTCTGTTAATTCATCTCACTGAGTTACATCTGTATTTCGTGGATCTCTTTGCTAGCCCTATTTCTGTGGAATCTGAGAGCAGATATTTCGGATCCCTTTGAAGACTATAGGGGCAAAGGAAATATCCTCCGATAACAAAGAGAAAGAAGCTTTCTGGGAAACTTCTTTGTGTTCTGTGAAATCATCTCACAGAGTTACAGCTTTCCCCTCAAGAAGCCTTTCTCTAAGACAGTTCATGTGGAATTGGCCAAGTGATATTTGGAAGCCCATAGAGGGCTATGGTGAAAAAGGAAATATCCTCAGATGAAATCTGGAAAGAAGCTTTCTGAGAAACTTCTTAGTGTTCTGTTAATTCATCTCACAGAGTACCATCTGTATTTCGTGGATCTCTTTCCTACCCTTATTTCTGTGGAATCTGAGAACAGATATTTCGGATCCCTTTGAAGACTATAGGGCCAAAGGAAAAATCCTCCGATAACAAAGAGAAAGAAGCTTTCTGAGAAACTTCTTTGTGTTCTGTGAAATCATCTCACAGAGTTACAGCTTTCCCCTCAAGAAGCCTTTCGCTAAGACAGTTCTTGTGGAATTGGCAAAGTGATATTTGGAAGCCCATGGAGGGCTATGGTGAAAAAGGAAATATCCTCAGATGAAACCCGGAAAGAAGCTTTCTGAGAAACTGCTTAGTGTTCTGTTAATTCATCTCACAGAGTCACATCTGTATTTCGTGGGTCTCTTTGCTAGCCTTATTTCTGTGGAATCTGAGAACAGATATTTCGGATCCCTTTGAAGACTATAGGGCCAAAGGAAATATCCTCCGATAACAAAGAGAAAGAAGCTTTCTGAGAAACTTCTTTGTGTTCTGTGAAATCATCTCACAGAGTTACAGCTTTCACCTCAAGAAGCCTTTCGCTGAGACAGTTCTTGTGGAATTGGCCAAGTGATATTTGGAAGCCCATAGAGGGCTATGGTGAAAAAGGAAATATCCTCAGATGAAATCTGGAAAGAAGCTTTCTGAGAATCTGCTTAGTGTTCTGTAAATTCATCTCACAGAGTTACATCTGTATTTCGTGGATCTCTTTGCTAGCCTTCTTTCTGTGGAATCTGAGAACAGATATTTCGGATCCCTTTGAAGACTATAGGGCCAAAGGAAATATCCTCCGATAACAAAGAGAAAGAAGCTTTCTGAGAAACTTCTTTGTGTTCTGTGAAATCATCTCACAGAGTTACAGCTTTCCCCTCAGGAAGCCTTTCGCTAAGACAGTTCTTGTGGAATTGGCAAATTGATATTTGGAAGCCCATAGAGGGCTATGGTGAAAAAGGAAATATCCTCAGATGAAATCTGGAAAGAAGCTTTCTGAGAAACTGCTTAGTGTTCTGTTAATTCATCTCACAGAGTTACATCTGTATTTCGTGGATCTCTTTGCTAGCCTTATTTCTGTGGAATCTGAGAACAGATATTTCGGATCCCTTTGAAGACTATAGGGCCAAAGGAAATATCCTCCGATAACAAAGAGAAAGAAGCTTTCTGAGAAACTTCTTTGTGTTCTGTGAAATCATCTCACAGAGTTACAGCTTTCCCCTCAAGAAGCCTTTCGCTAAGACAGTTCTTGTGCAATTGGCAAAGTGATATTTGGAAGCCCATAGAGGGCTATGGTGAAAAAGGAAATATCCTCAGATGAAATCTGGAAAGAAGCTTTCTGAGAAACTGCTTAGTATTCTGTTAATTCATCTCACAGAGTTACATCTGTATTTCGTGGATCTCTTTGCTAGCCCTATTTCTGTGGAATCTGAGAGCAGATATTTCGGATCCCTTTGAAGACTATAGGGGCAAAGGAAATATCCTCCGATAACAAAGAGAAAGAAGCTTTCTGGGAAACTTCTTTGTGTTCTGTGAAATCATCTCACAGAGTTACAGCTTTCCCCTCAAGAAGCCTTTCGCTAAGACAGTTCTTGTGGAATTGGCAAAGTGATATTTGGAAGCCCATAGAGGGCTATGGTGAAAAAGGAAATATCCTCAGATGAAATCTGGAAAGAAGCTTTCTGAGAAACTGCTTAGTGTTCTGTTAATTCATCTCACAGAGTAACATCTGTATTTCGTGGATCTCTTTGCTACCCTTATTTCTGTGGAATCTGAGAACAGATATTTCGGATTCCTTTGAAGACTATAGGGCCAAAGGAAAAATCCTCCGATAACAAAGAGAAAGAAGCTTTCTGAGAAACTTCTTTGTGTTCTGTGAAATCATCTCACAGAGTTACAGCTTTCCCCTCAAGAAGCCTTTCGCTAAGACTGTTCCTGTGGAATAGGCAACGTAATATTTGGAAGCCCATAGAGGGCTGTGGTGAAAAAGGAAATATCCTCAGATGAAATCTGGAAAGAAGCTCTCTGAGAAACTGCTTAGTGTTCTGTTAATTCATCTCACAGAGTTACATCTGTATTTCGTGGATCTCTTTGCTAGCCTTATTTCTGTGGAATCTGAGAACAGATATTTCGGATCCCTTTGAAGACTATAGGGCCAAAGGAAATATCCTCCGATAACAAAGAGAAAGAAGCTTTCTGAGAAACTTCTTTGTGTTCTGTGAAATCATCTCACAGGGTTACAGCTTTCCCCTCAAGAAGGCTTTCGCTAAGACAGTTCTTGTGGAATTGGCAAAGTGATATTTGGAAGCCCATAGAGGGCTATGGTGAAAAAGGAAATATCCTCAGATGAAATCTGGAAAGAAGCTTTCTGAGAAACTGCTTAGTGTTCTGTTAATTCTTCTCACAGAGTTACATCTGTATTTCGTGGATCTCTTTGCTAGCCTTATTTCTGTGGAATCTGAGAACAGATATTTCGGATCCCTTTGAAGACTATAGGGCCAATGGAAATATCCTCCGATAACAAAGAGAAAGAAGCTTTCTGAGATACTTCTTTGTGTTCTGTGAAATCATCTCACAGAATTACAGCTTTTCCCTCAAGAAGCCTTTCGCTAAGACTGTTCTTGTGGATTTGGCAACGTGATATTTGGAAGCCATAGAGGGCTCTGGTGATAAAGGAAATATCCTCAGATGAAATCTGGAAAGAAGCTTTCTGAGAAACTGCTTAGTGTTCTGTTAATTCATCTCACAGAGTTACATCTGTATTTCGTGGATCTCTTTGCTAGCCTTATTTCTGTGGAATCTGAGAACAGATATTTCGGATCCCTTTGAAGACTATAGGGCCAAAGGAAATATCCTCCGATAACAAAGAGAAAGAAGCTTTCTGAGAAACGTCTCTGTGTTTTGTGAAATCATCTCACAGAGTTACAGCTTTCCCCTCAACAAGCCTTTCGCTAAGACAGTTCTTGTGGAATTGGCCAAGTGATATTTGGAAGCCCATAGAGGGCTATGGTGAAAAAGGAAATATCCTCAGATGAAATCTGGAAAGAAGCTTTCTGAGAAACTTCTTAGTGTTCTGTTAATTCATCTCACAGAGTTACATCTGTATTTCGTGGATCTCTTTGCTAGCCTTATTTCTGTGGAATCTGAGAACAGATATTTCGCATCCCTTTGAAGACTATAGGGCCAAAGGAAAAATCCTCCGATAACAAAGAGAAAGAAGCTTTCTGAGAAACTTCTTCGTGTTCTGTGAAATCATCTCACAGAGTTACAGCTTTCCCCTCAAGAAGCCTTTCGATAAGACAGTTCTTGTGGAATTGGCCAAGTGATATTTGGAAGCCCAAAGAGGGCTATGATGATAAAGGAAATATCCTCAGATGAAATCTGGAAAGAAGCTATCTGAGAAACTGCTTAGTGTTCTGTTAATTCATCTCACAGAGTAACATCTGTATTTCGTGGATCTCTTTCCTACCCTTATTTCTGTGGAATCTGAGAACAGATATTTCGGATCCCTTTGAAGACTATAGGGCCAAAGGAAAAATCCTCCGATAACAAAGAGAAAGAAGCTTTCTGAGAAACTTCTTTGTGTTCTGTGAAATCATCTCACAGAGTTACAGCTTTCCCCTCAAGAAGCCTTTCGCTAAGACAGTTCTTGTGGAATTGGCAAAGTGATATTTGGAAGCCCATGGAGGGCTATGGTGAAAAAGGAAATATCCTCAGATGAAACCCGGAAAGAAGCTTTCTGAGAAACTGCTTAGTGTTCTGTTAATTCATCTCACAGAGTCACATCTGTATTTCGTGGATCTCTTTGCTAGCCTTATTTCTGTGGAATCTGAGAACAGATATTTCGGATCCCTTTGAAGACTATAGGGCCAAAGGAAAAATCCTCCGATAACAAAGAGAAAGAAGCTTTCTGAGAAACTTCTTTGTGTTCTGTGAAATCATCTCACAGAGTTACAGCTTTCCCCTCAAGAAGCCTTTCGCTAAGACAGTTCTTGTGGAATTGGCAAAGTGATATTTGGAAGCCCTTAGAGGGCCATGGTGAAAAAGGAAATATCCTCAGATGAAATCTGGAAAGAAGCTTTCTGAGAAACCGCTTAGTGTTCTGTTAATTCATCTTACAGAGTTACATCTGTATTTCGTGGATCTCTTTGCTAGCTTTATTTCTGTGGAATCTGAGAACAGATATTTCGGATCCCTTTGAAGACTATAGGGCCAAAGGAAATATCCTCCGATAACAAAGAGAAAGAAGCTTTCTGAGAAACTTCTTTGTGTTCTGTGAAATCATCTCACAGAGTTACAGCTTTCCCCTCAAGAAGCCTTTCGCTAAGACTGTTCTTGTGGAATTGGCAACGTGATATTTGGAAGCCCATAGAGGGCTATGGTGAAAAAGGAAATATCCTCAGATGAAATCTGGAAAGAAGCTTTCTGAGAAACTGCTTAGTGTTCTGTTAATTCATCTCACAGAGTTACATCTGTATTTCGTGGATCTCTTTGCTAGCCTTATTTCTGTGGAATCTGAGAAGAGATATTTCGGATCCCTTTGAAGACTATAGGGCCAAAGGAAATATCCTCCGATAAAAAAGAGAAAGAAGCTTTCTGAGAAACTTCTTTGTGTTCTGTGAAATCATCTCACAGAGTTACAGCTTTCCCCTCAAGAAGCCTTTCGCTAAGACAGTTCTTGTGGAATTGGCCAAGTGATATTTGGAAGCCCATAGAGGGCTATGGTGAAAAAGGAAATATCCTCAGATGAAATCTGGAAAGAAGCTTTCTGAGAAACTGCTTAGTGTTCTGTTAATTCATCTCACAGAGTTACATCTGTATTTCGTCGATCTCTTTGCTAGCCTTATTTCTGTGGAATCTGAGAACAGATATTTCGGATCCCTTTGAAGACTATAGGGCCAAAGGAAATATCCTCCGATAACAAAGAGAAAGAAGCTTTCTGAGAAACTTCTTTGTGTTCTGTGAAATCATCTCACAGAGTTACAGCTTTCCCCTCAAGAAGCCTTTCGCTAAGACAGTTCTTGTGGAATTGGCAAAGTGATATTTGCAAGCCCATAGAGGGCTATGGTGAAAAAGGAAATATCCTCAGATGAAATCTGGAAAGAAGCTTTCAGAGAAACTGCTTAGTGTTCTGTTAATTCATCTCACTGAGTTACATCTGTATTTCGTGGATCTCTTTGCTAGCCCTATTTCTGTGGAATCTGAGAGCAGATATTTCGGATCCCTTTGAAGACTATAGGGGCAAAGGAAATATCCTCCGATAACAAAGAGAAAGAAGCTTTCTGGGAAACTTCTTTGTGTTCTGTGAAATCATCTCACAGAGTTTCAGCTTTCCCCTCAAGAAGCCTTTCCCTAAGACAGTTCATGTGGAATTGGCCAAGTGATATTTGGAAGCCCATAGAGGGCTATGGTGAAAAAGGAAATATCCTCAGATGAAATCTGGAAAGAAGCTTTCTGAGAAACTTCTTAGTGTTCTGTTAATTCATCTCACAGAGTAACATCTGTATTTCGTGGATCTCTTTCCTACCCTTATTTCTGTGGAATCTGAGAACAGATATTTCGGATCCCTTTGAAGACTATAGGGCCAAAGGAAAAATCCTCCGATAACAAAGAGAAAGAAGCTTTCTGAGAAACTTCTTTGTGTTCTGTGAAATCATCTCACAGAGTTACAGCTTTCCCCTCAAGAAGCCTTTCGCTAAGACAGTTCTTGTGGAATTGGCAAAGTGATATTTGGAAGCCCATGGAGGGCTATGGTGAAAAAGGAAATATCCTCAGATGAAACCCGGAAAGAAGCTTTCTGAGAAACTGCTTAGTGTTCTGTTAATTCATCTCACAGAGTCACATCTGTATTTCGTGGATCTCTTTGCTAGCCTTATTTCTGTGGAATCTGAGAACAGATATTTCGGATCCCTTTGAAGACTATAGGGCCAAAGGAAAAATCCTCCGATAACAAAGAGAAAGAAGCTTTCTGAGAAACTTCTTTGTGTTCTGTGAAATCATCTCACAGAGTTACAGCTTTCCCCTCAAGAAGCCTTTCGCTAAGACAGTTCTTGTGGAATTGGCAAAGTGATATTTGGAAGCCCTTAGAGGGCCATGGTGAAAAAGGAAATATCCTCAGATGAAATCTGGAAAGAAGCTTTCTGAGAAACCGCTTAGTGTTCTGTTAATTCATCTTACAGAGTTACATCTGTATTTCGTGGATCTCTTTGCTAGCTTTATTTCTGTGGAATCTGAGAACAGATATTTCGGATCCCTTTGAAGACTATAGGGCCAAAGGAAATATCCTCCGATAACAAAGAGAAAGAAGCTTTCTGAGAAACTTCTTTGTGTTCTGTGAAATCATCTCACAGAGTTACAGCTTTCCCCTCAAGAAGCCTTTCGCTAAGACAGTTCTTGTGGAATTGGCCAAGTGATATTAGGAAGCCCATAGAGGGCTATGGTGAAAAAGGAAATATCCTCAGATGAAATCTGGAAAGAAGCTTTCTGAGAAACTGCTTAGTGTTCTGTTAATTCATCTCACAGAGTTACATCTGTATTTCGTGGATCTCTTTGCTAGCCTTATTTCTGTGGAATCTGAGAACAGATATTTCGGATCCCTTTGAAGACTATAGGGCCAAAGGAAATATCCTACGATAACAAAGAGAAAGAAGCTTTCTGAGAAACTTCTTTGTGTTCCGTGAAATCATCTCACAGAGTTACAGCTTTCACCTCAAGAAGCCTTTCGCTGAGACAGTTCTTGTGGAATTGGCCAAGTGATATTTGGAAGCCCATAGAGGGCTATGGTGAAAAAGGAAATATCCTCAGATGAAATCTGGAAAGAAGCTTTCTGAGAATCTGCTTAGTGTTCTGTAAATTCATCTCACAGAGTTACATCTGTATTTCGTGGATCTCTTTGCTAGCCTTCTTTCTGTGGAATCTGAGAACAGATACTTCGGATCCCTTTGAAGACTATAGGGCCAAAGGAAATATCCTCCGATAACAAAGAGAAAGAAGCTTTCTGAGAAACTTCTTTGTGTTCTGTGAAATCATCTCACAGAGTTACAGCTTTCCCCTCAAGAAGCCTTTCGCTAAGACAGTTCTTGTGGAATAGGCAAATTGATATTTGGAAGCCCATAGAGGGCTATGGTGAAAAAGGAAATATCCTCAGATGAAATCTGGAAAGAAGCTTTCTGAGAAACTGCTTAGTGTTCTGTTAATTCATCTCACAGAGTTACATCTGTATTTCGTGGATCTCTTTGCTAGCCTTATTTCTGTGGAATCTGAGAACAGATATTTCGGATCCCTTTGAAGACTATAGGGCCAAAGGAAATATCCTCCGATAACAAAGAGAAAGAAGCTTTCTGAGAAACTTCTTTGTGTTCTGTGAAATCATCTCACAGAGTTACAGCTTTCCCCTCAAGAAGCCTTTCGCTAAGACAGTTCTTGTGCAATTGGCAAAGTGATATTTGGAAGCCCATGGAGGGCTATGGTGAAAAAGGAAATATCCTCAGATGAAATCTGGAAAGAAGCTTTCTGAGAAACTGCTTAGTGTTCTGTTAATTCATCTCACAGAGTTACATCTGTATTTCGTGGATCTCTTTGCTAGCTTTATTTCTGTGGAATCTGAGAACAGATATTTCGGGTCCCTATGAAGACTATAGGGCCAAAGGAAATATCCTCCGATAACAAAGAGAAAGAAGCTTTCTGAGAAACTTCTTTGTGTTCTGTGAAATCATCTCACAGAGTTACAGCTTTTCCCTCAAGAAGCCTTTCGCTAAGACTGTTCTTGTGGAATTGGCAACGTGATATTTGGAAGCCATAGAGGGCTCTGGTGATAAAGGAAATATCCTCAGATGAAATCTGGAAGAAGCTTTCTGAGAAACTGCTTAGTGTTCTGTTAATTCATCTCACAGAGTTACATCTGTATTTCGTGGATCTCTTTGCTAGCCTTATTTCTGTGGAATCTGAGAACAGATATTTCGGATCCCTTTGAAGACTATAGGGCCAAAGGAAATATCCTCCGATAACAAAGAGAAAGAAGCTTTCTGAGAAACTTCTCTGTGTTCTGTGAAATCATCTCACAGAGTTACAGCTTTCCCCTCAAGAAGCCTTTCGCTAAGACAGTTCTTGTGGAATTGGCCAAGTGATATTTGGAAGCTCATAGAGGGCTATGGTGAAAAAGGAAATATCCTCAGATGAAATCTGGAAAGAAGCTTTCTGAGAAACTTCTTAGTGTTCTGTTAATTCATCTCACAGAGTTACATCTGTATTTCGTGGATCTCTTTGCTAGCCTTATTTCTGTGGAATCTGAGAACAGATATTTCGCATCCCTTTGAAGACTATAGGGCCAAAGGAAAAATCCTCCGATAACAAAGAGAAAGAAGCTTTCTGAGAAACTTCTTCGTGTTCTGTGAAATCATCTCACAGAGTTACAGCTTTCCCCTCAAGAAGCCTTTCGATAAGACAGTTCTTGTGGAATTGGCCAAGTGATATTTGGAAGCCCAAAGAGGGCTATGATGATAAAGTAAATATCCTCAGATGAAATCTGGAAAGAAGCTTTCTGAGAAACTGCTTAGTGTTCTGTTAATTCATCTCACAGTGTTACATCTGTATTTCGTGGATCTCTTTGCTAGCCTTATTTCTGTGGAATCTGAGAACAGATATTTCGGATCCCTTTGAAGACTATAGGGCCAAAGGAAATATCCTCCGATAACAAAGAGAAAGAAGCTTTCCGAGAGACTTCTTTGTGTTCTGCGAAATCATCTCAGAGAGTTACAGCTTTCCCCTCAAGAAGCCTTTCGCTAAGATAGTTCTTGTGGAATTGGCAAAGTGATATTTGGAAGCCCATATAGGGCCATGGTAAAAAAGGAAATATCCTCAGATGAAATATGGAAAGAAGCTTTCTGAGAAACTGCTTAGTGTTCTGTTAATTCATCTCACAGAGTTACATCTGTATTTCGTGGATCTCCTTCCTAGCTTTATTTCTGTGGAATCTAAGAACAGATATTTCGGATCCCTTTGAAGACTATAGGGCCAAAGGAAATATCCTCCGATAACAAAGAGAAAGAAGCTTTCTGAGAAACTTCTTTGTGTTCTGTGAAATCATCTCACAGAGTTACAGCTTTTCCCGCAAGAAGTCTTTCGCTAAGACAGTTCTTGTGGAATTGGCAACGTGATATTTGGAAGCCCATAGAGGGCTATGGTGAAAAAGGAAATATCCTCAGATGAAATCTGGAAAGAAGCTTTCTGAGAAACTGCTTAGTGTTCTGTTAATTCATCTCACAGAGTTACATCTGTATTTCCTGGATCTCTTTGCTAGCCTTATTTCTGTGGAATCTGAGAACAGATATTTCGGATCCCTTTGAAGACTATAGGGCCAAAGGAAATATCCTCCGATAACAAAGAGAAAGAAGCTTTCTGAGAAACTTCTTTGTGTTCTGTGAAATCATCTCACAGAGTTACAGCCTTCCCCTCAAGAAGCCTTTCGCTAAGACAGTTCTTGTGGAATTGGCAAAGTGATATTTGGAAGCCCATAGAGGGCTATGGTGAAAAAGGAAATATCCTCAGATGAAATCTGGAAAGAAGCTTTCTGAGAAACTGCTTAGTGTTCTGTTAATTCATCTCACAGAGTTACATCTGTATTTCGTGGATCTCTTTGCTAGCCCTATTTCTGTGGAATCTGAGAACAGATATTTCGGATCCCTTTGAAGACTATAGGGCCAAAGGAAAAATCCTCCGATAACAAAGAGAAAGAAGCTTTCTGAGAAACTTCTTTGTGTTCTGTGAAATCATCTCAGAGAGTTACAGCTTTCCCCTGAAGAAGCCTTTCGATAAGACAGTTCTTGTGGAATTGGCAAAGTGATATTTGGAAGCCCATAGAGGGCCATGGTGAAAAAGGAAATATCCTCAGATGAAATCTGGAAAGAAGCTTTCTGAGAAACTGCTTAGTGTTCTGTTAATTCATCTCACAGAGTTACATCTGTATTTCGTGGATCTCTTTGCTAGCCTTATTTCTGTGGAATCTGAGAACAGATATTTCGGATCCCTTTGAGGACTATAGGGCCAAAGGAAATATCCTCCGATAACAAAGAGAAAGAAGCTTTCTGAGAAACTTCTTTGTGTTCTGTGAAATCATCTCACAGAGTTACAGCTTTTCCCTCAAGAAGCCTTTCGCTAAGACAGTTCTTGTGGAATTGGCCAGGTGATATTTGGAAGCCCCTAGAGGGCTATGGTGAAAAAGGAAATATCCTCAGATGAAATCTGGAAAGAAGCTTTCTGAGAAACTGCTTAGTGTTCTGTTAATTCATCTCACAGAGTTACATCTGTATTTCGTGGATCTCTTTGCTAGCCTTATTTCTGTGGAATCTGAGAACAGATATTTCGGATCCCTTTGAAGACTATAGGGCCAAAGGAAATATCCTCCGATAACAAAGAGAAAGAAGCTTTCCGAGAGACTTCTTTGTGTTCTGCGAAATCATCTCAGAGAGTTACAGCTTTCCCCTCAAGAAGCCTTTCGCTAAGATAGTTCTTGTGGAATTGGCAAAGTGATATTTGGAAGCCCATATAGGGCCATGGTAAAAAAGGAAATATCCTCAGATGAAATCTGGAAAGAAGCTTTTTGAGAAACTGCTTAGTGTTCTGTTAATTCATCTCACAGAGTTACATCTGTATTTCGTGGATCTCTTTCCTAGCTTTATTTCTGTGGAATCTGAGAACAGATAATTCGGATCCCTTTGAAGACTATAGGGCCAAAGGAAAAATCCTCCGATAACAAAGAGAAAGAAGCTTTCTGAGAAACTTCTTTGTGTTCTGTGAAATCATCTCACAGAGTTACAGCTTTCCCCTCAAGAAGCCTTTCGCTAAGACTGTTCTTGTGGAATTGGCAACGTGATATTTGGAAGCCCATAGAGGGCTGTGGTGAAAAAGGAAATATCCTCAGATGAAATCTGGAAAGAAGCTCTCTGAGAAACTGCTTAGTGTTCTGTTAATTCATCTCACAGAGTTACATCTGTATTTCGTGGATCTCTTTGCTAGCCTTATTTCTGTGGAATCTGAGAACAGATATTTCGGATCCCTTTGAAGACTATGGGGCCAAAGGAAATATCCTCCGATAACAAAGAGAAAGAAGCTTTCTGAGAAACTTCTTTGTGTTCTGTGAAATCATCTCACAGGGTTACCGCTTTCCCCTCAAGAAGGCTTTCGCTAAGACAGTTCTTGTGGAATTGGCAAAGTGATATTTGGAAGCCCATAGAGGGCTATGGTGAAAAAGGAAATATCCTCAGATGAAATCTGGAAAGAAGCTTTCTGAGAAACTGCTTAGGGTTCTGTTAATTCATCTCACAGAGTTACATCTGTATTTCGTGGATCTCTTTGCTAGCTTTATTTCTGTGGAATCTGAGAACAGATATTTCGGGTCCCTATGAAGACTATAGGGCCAAAGGAAATATCCTCCGATAACAAAGAGAAAGAAGCTTTCTGAGAAACTTCTTTGTGTTCTGTGAAATCATCTCACAGAGTTACAGCTTTTCCCTCAAGAGGCCTTTCGCTAAGACTGTTCTTGTGGAATTGGCAACGTGATATTTGGAAGCCATAGAGGGCTCTGGTGATAAAGGAAATATCCTCAGATGAAATCTGGAAAGAAGCTTTCTGAGAAACTGCTTAGTGTTCTGTTAATTCATCTCACAGAGTTACATCTGTATTTCGTGGATCTCTTTGCTAGCCTTATTTCTGTGGAATCTGAGAACAGATATTTCGGATCCCTTTGAAGACTATAGGGCCAAAGGAAATATCCTCCGATAACAAAGAGAAAGAAGCTTTCTGAGAAACTTCTCTGTGTTCTGTGAAATCATCTCACAGAGTTACAGCTTTCCCCTCAAGAAGCCTTTCGCTAAGACAGTTTTCTGGAATTGGCCAAGTGATATTTGGAAGAACATAGAGGGCTATGGTGAAAAAGGAAATATCCTCAGATGAAATCTGGAAAGAAGCTTTCTGAGAAACTTCTTAGTGTTCTGTTAATTCATCTCACAGAGTTACATCTGTATTTCGTGGATCTCTTTGCTAGCCTTATTTCTGTGGAATCTGAGAACAGATATTTCGCATCCCTTTGAAGACTATAGGGCCAAAGGAAAAATCCTCCGATAACAAAGAGAAAGAAGCTTTCTGAGAAACTTCTTCGTGTTCTGTGAAATCATCTCACAGAGTTACAGCTTTCCCCTCAAGAAGCCTTTCGATAAGACAGTTCTTGTGGAATTGGCCAAGTGATATTTGGAAGCCCAAAGAGGGCTATGATGATAAAGGAAATATCCTCAGATGAAATCTGGAAAGAAGCTTTCTGAGAAACTGCTTAGTGTTCTGTTAATTCATCTCACAGTGTTACATCTGTATTTCGTGGATCTCTTTGCTAGCCTTATTTCTGTGGAATCTGAGAACAGATATTTCGGATCCCTTTGAAGACTATAGGGCCAAAGGAAATATCCTCCGATAACAAAGAGAAAGAAGCTTTCTGAGAAACTTCTTTGTGTTCTGTGAAATCATCCCACAGAGTTACAGCTTTTCCCGCAAGAAGCCTTTCGCTAAGACAGTTCTTGTGGAATTGGCAACGTGATATTTGGAAGCCCATAGAGGGCTATGGTGAAAAAGGAAATATCCTCAGATGAAATCTGGAAAGAAGCTTTCTGAGAAACTGCTTAGTGTTCTGTTAATTCATCTCACAGAGTTACATCTGTATTTCGTGGATCTCTTTGCTAGCCTTATTTCTGTGGAATCTGAGAACAGATATTTCGGATCCCTTTGAAGACTATAGGGCCAAAGGAAATATCCTCCGATAACAAAGAGAAAGAAGCTTTCTGAGAAACTTCTTTGTGTTCTGTGAAATCATCTCACAGAGTTACAGCCTTCCCCTCAAGAAGCCTTTCGCTAAGACAGTTCTTGTGGAATTGGCCAAGCGATATTTGGAAGCCCATAGAGGGCTATGGTGAAAAAGGAAATATCCTCAGATGAAATCTGGAAAGAAGCTTTCTGAGAAACTGCTTAGTGTTCTGTTAATTCATCTCACAGAGTTACATCTGTATTTCGTGGATCTCTTTGCTAGCCCTATTTCTGTGGAATCTGAGAACAGATATTTCGGATCCCTTTGAAGACTATAGGGCCAAAGGAAATATCCTCCGATAACAAAGAGAAAGAAGCTTTCTGAGAAACTTCTTTGTGTTCTGTGAAATCATCTCAGAGAGTTACAGCTTTCCCCTGAAGAAGCCTTTCGATAAGACAGTTCTTGTGGAATTGGCAAAGTGATATTTGGAAGCCCATAGAGGGCCATGGTGAAAAAGGAAATATCCTCAGATGAAATCTGGAAAGAAGCTTTCTGAGAAACTGCTTAGTGTTCTGTTAATTCATCTCACAGAGTTACATCTGTATTTCGTGGATCTCTTTGCTAGCCTTATTTCTGTGGAATCTGAGAACAGATATTTCGGATCCCTTTGAGGACTATAGGGCCAAAGGAAATATCCTCCGATAACAAAGAGAAAGAAGCTTTCTGAGAAACTTCTTTGTGTTCTGTGAAATCATCTCACAGAGTTACAGCTTTTCCCTCAAGAAGCCTTTCGCTAAGACAGTTCTTGTGGAATTGGCCAGGTGATATTTGGAAGCCCCTAGAGGGCTATGGTGAAAAAGGAAATATCCTCAGATGAAATCTGGAAAGAAGCTTTCTGAGAAACTGCTTAGTGTTCTGTTAATTCATCTCACAGAGTTACATCTGTATTTCGTGGATCTCTTTGCTAGCCTTATTTCTGTGGAATCTGAGAACAGATATTTCGGATCCCTTTGAAGACTATAGGGCCAAAGGAAATATCCTCCGATAACAAAGAGAAAGAAGCTTTCCGAGAGACTTCTTTGTGTTCTGCGAAATCATCTCAGAGAGTTACAGCTTTCCCCTCAAGAAGCCTTTCGCTAAGATAGTTCTTGTGGAATTGGCAAAGTGATATTTGGAAGCCCATATAGGGCCATGGTAAAAAAGGAAATATCCTCAGATGAAATCTGGAAAGAAGCTTTCTGAGAAACTGCTTAGTGTTCTGTTAATTCATCTCACAGAGTTACATCTGTATTTCGTGGATCTCTTTCCTAGCTTTATTTCTGTGGAATCTAAGAACAGATATTTCGGATCCCTTTGAAGACTATAGGGCCAAAGGAAATATCCTCCGATAACAAAGAGAAAGAAGCTTTCTGAGAAACTTCTTTGTGTTCTGTGAAATCATCTCACAGAGTTACAGCTTTTCCCGAAGAAGCCTTTCGCTAAGACAGTTCTTGTGGAATTGGCAACGTGATATTTGGAAGCCCATAGAGGGCTATGGTGAAAAAGGAAATATCCTCAGATGAAATCTGGAAAGAAGCTTTCTGAGAAACTGCTTAGTGTTCTGTTAATTCATCTCACAGAGTTACATCTGTATTTCCTGGATCTCTTTGCTAGCCTTATTTCTGTGGAATCTGAGAACAGATATTTCGGATCCCTTTGAAGACTATAGGGCCAAAGGAAATATCCTCCGATAACAAAGAGAAAGAAGCTTTCTGAGAAACTTCTTTGTGTTCTGTGAAATCATCTCACAGAGTTACAGCCTTCCCCTCAAGAAGCCTTTCGCTAAGACAGTTCTTGTGGAATTGGCCAAGTGATATTTGGAAGCCCATAGAGGGCTATGGTGAAAAAGGAAATATCCTCAGATGAAATCTGGAAAGAAGCTTTCTGAGAAACTGCTTAGTGTTCTGTTAATTCATCTCACAGAGTTACATCTGTATTTCGTGGATCTCTTTGCTTGCCCTATTTCTGTGGAATCTGAGAACAGATATTTCGGATCCCTTTGAAGACTATAGGGCCAGAGGAAAAATCCTCCGATAACAAAGAGAAAGAAGCTTTCTGAGAAACTTCTTTGTGTTCTGTGAAATCATCTCAGAGAGTTACAGCTTTCCCCTGAAGAAGCCTTTCGATAAGACAGTTCTTGTGGAATTGGCAAAGTGATATTTGGAAGCCCATAGAGGGCCATGGTGAAAAAGGAAATATCCTCAGATGAAATCTGGAAAGAAGCTTTCTGAGAAACTGCTTAGTGTTCTGTTAATTCATCTCACAGAGTTACATCTGTATTTCGTGGATCTCTTTGCTAGCCTTATTTCTGTGGAATCTGAGAACAGATATTTCGGATCCCTTTGAGGACTATAGGGCCAAAGGAAATATCCTCCGATAACAAAGAGAAAGAAGCTTTCTGAGAAACTTCTTTGTGTTCTGTGAAATCATCTCACAGAGTTACAGCTTTTCCCTCAAGAAGCCTTTCGCTAAGACAGTTCTTGTGGAATTGGCCAGGTGATATTTGGAAGCCCATAGAGGGCTATGGTGACAAAGGAAATATCCTCAGATGAAATCTGGAAAGAAGCTTTCTGAGAAACTGCTTAGTGTTCTGTTAATTCATCTCACAGAGTTACATCTGTATTTCGTGGATCTCTTTGCTAGCCTTATTTCTGTGGAATCTGAGAACAGATATTTCGGATCCCTTTGAAGACTATAGGGCCAAAGGAAATATCCTCCGATAACAAAGAGAAAGAAGCTTTCTGAGAAACTTCTTTGTGTTCTGTGAAATCATCTCACAGAGTTACAGCTTTCCCCTCAAGAAGCCTTTCGATAAGACAGTTCTTGTGGAATTGGCCAAGTGATATTTGGAAGCCCATAGAGGGCTATGGTGAAAAAGGAAATATCCTCAGATGAAATCTGGAAAGAAGCTTTCTGAGAAACTGCTTAGTGTTCTGTTAATTCATCTCACAGAGTTACATCTGTATTTCGTCGATCTCTTTGCTAGCCTTATTTCTGTGGAATCTGAGAACAGATATTTCGGATACCTTTGAAGACTATAGGGCCAAAGGAAATATCCTCCGATAACAAAGAGAAAGAAGCTTTCTGAGAAACTTCTTTGTGTTCTGTGAAATCATCTCACAGAGTTACAGCTTTCCCCTCAAGAAGCCTTTCGCTAAGACAGTTCTTGTGGAATTGGCAAAGTGATATTTGGAAGCCCATAGAGGGCTATGGTGAAAAAGGATATATCCTCAGATGAAATCTGGAAAGAAGCTTTCAGAGAAACTGCTTAGTGTTCTGTTAATTCATCTCACAGAGTTACATCTGTATTTCGTGGATCTCTTTGCTAGCCCTATTTCTGTGGAATCTGAGAGCAGATATTTCGGATCCCTTTGAAGACTATAGGGGCAAAGGAAATATCCTCCGATAACAAAGAGAAAGAAGCTTTCTGGGAACCTTCTTTGTGTTCTGTGAAATCATCTCACAGAGTTACAGCTTTCCCCGCAAGAAGCCTTTCGCTAAGACAGTTCATGTGGAATTGGCCAAGTGATATTTGGAAGCCCATAGAGGGCTATGGTGAAAAAGGAAATATCCTCAGATGAAATCTGGAAAGAAGCTTTCTGAGAAACTGCTTAGTGTTCTGTTAATTCATCTCACAGAGTAACATCTGTATTTCGTGGATCTCTTTCCTACCCTTATTTCTGTGGAATCTGAGAACAGATATTTCGGATCCCTTTGAAGACTATAGGGCCAAAGGAAAAATCCTCCGATAACAAAGAGAAAGAAGCTTTCTGAGAAACTTCTTTGTGTTCTGTGAAATCATCTCACAGAGTTACAGCTTTCCCCTCAAGAAGCCTTTCGCTAAGACAGTTCTTGTGGAATTGGCAAAGTGATATTTGGAAGCCCATGGAGGGCTATGGTGAAAAAGGAAATATCCTCAGATGAAACCCGGAAAGAAGCTTTCTGAGAAACTGCTTAGTGTTCTGTTAATTCATCTCACAGAGTTACATCTGTATTTCGTGGATCTCTTTGCTAGCCTTATTTCTGTGGAATCTGAGAACAGATATTTCGGATCCCTTTGAAGACTATAGGGCCAAAGGAAAAATCCTCCGATAACAAAGAGAAAGAAGCTTTCTGAGAAACTTCTTTGTGTTCTGTGAAATCATCTCAGAGAGTTACAGCTTTCCCCTCAAGAAGCCTTTCGCTAAGACAGTTCTTGTGGAATTGGCAAAGTGATATTTGGAAGCCCTTAGATGGCCATGGTGAAAAAGGAAATATCCTCAGATGAAATCTGGAAAGAAGCTTTCTGAGAAACCGCTTAGTGTTCTGTTAATTCATCTTACAGAGTTACATCTGTATTTCGTGGATCTCTTTGCTAGCTTTATTTCTGTGGAATCTGAGAACAGATATTTCGGATCCCTTTGAAGACTATAGCGCCAAAGGAAATATCCTCCGAGAACAAAGAGAAAGAAGCTTTCTGAGAAACTTCTTTGTGTTCTGTGAAATCATCTCACAGAGTTACAGCTTTCCCCTCAAGAAGCCTTTCGCTAAGACAGTTCTTGTGGAATTGGCCAAGTGATATTTGGAAGCCCATAGAGGGCTATGGTGAAAAAGGAAATATCCTCAGATGAAATCTGGAAAGAAGCTTTCTGAGAAACTGCTTAGTGTTCTGTTAATTCATCTCACAGAGTTACATCTGTATTTCGTGGATCTCTTTGCTAGCCTTATTTCTGTGGAATCTGAGAACAGATATTTCGGATCCCTTTGAAGACTATAGGGCCAAAGGAAATATCCTCCGATAACAAAGAGAAAGAAGCTTTCTGAGAAACTTCTTTGTGTTCTGTGAAATCATCTCACAGAGTTACAGGTTTCACCTCAAGAAGCCTTTCGCTGAGACAGTTCTTGTGGAATTGGCCAAGTGATATTTGGAAGCCCATAGAGGGCTATGGTGAAAAAGGAAATATCCTCAGATGAAATCTGGAAAGAAGCTTTCTGAGAATCTGCTTAGTGTTCTGTAAATTCATCTCACAGAGTTACATCTGTATTTCGTGGATCTCTTTGCTAGCCTTCTTTCTGTGGAATCTGAGAACAGATATTTCGGATCCCTTTGAAGACTATAGGGCCAAAGGAAATATCCTCCGATAACAAAGAGAAAGAAGCTTTCTGAGAAACTTCTTTGTGTTCTGTGAAATCATCTCACAGAGTTACAGCTTTTCCCTCAAGAAGCCTTTCACTAAGACTGTTCTTGTGGAATTGGCAACGTGATATTTGGAAGCCATAGAGGGCTCTGGTGATAAAGGAAATATCCTCAGATGAAATCTGGAAAGAAGCTTTCTGAGAAACTGCTTAGTGTTCTGTTAATTCATCTCACAGAGTTACATCTGTATTTCGTGGATCTCTTTCCTAGCTTTATTTCTGTGGAATCTAAGAACAGATATTTCGGATCCCTTTGAAGACTATAGGGCCAAAGGAAATATCCTCCGATAACAAAGAGAAAGAAGCTTTCTGAGAAACTTCTTTGTGTTCTGTGAAATCATCTCACAGAGTTACAGCTTTTCCCGCAAGAAGCCTTTCGCTAAGACCGTTCTTGTGGAATTGGCAACGTGATATTTGGAAGGCCATAGAGGGCTATGGTGAAAAAGGAAATATCCTCAGATGAAATCTGGAAAGAAGCTTTCTGAGAAACTGCTTAGTGTTCTGTTAATTCATCTCACAGAGTTACATCTGTATTTCGTGGATCTCTTTGCTAGCCTTATTTCTGTGGAATCTGAGAACAGATATTTCGGATCCCTTTGAAGACTATAGGGCCAAAGGAAATATCCTCGATAACAAAGAGAAAGAAGCTTTCTGAGAAACTTCTTTGTGTTCTGTGAAATCATCTCACAGAGTTACAGCTTTTCCCTCAAGAAGCCTTTCGCTAAGACAGTTCTTGTGGAATTGGCCAGGTGATATTTGGAAGCCCATAGAGGGCTATGGTGAAAAAGGAAATATCCTCAGATGAAATCTGGAAAGAAGCTTTCTGAGAAACTGCTTAGTGTTCTGTTAATTCATCTCACAGAGTTACATCTGTATTTCGTGGATCTCTTTGCTAGCCTTATTTCTGTGGAATCTGAGAACAGATATTTCGGATCCCTTTGAAGACTATAGGGCCAAAGGAAATATCCTCCGATAACAAAGAGAAAGAAGCTTTCTGAGAAACTTCTTTGTGTTCTGTGAAATCATCTCACAGAGTTACAGCTTTCCCCTCAAGAAGCCTTTCGATAAGACAGTTCTTGTGGAATTGGCCAAGTGATATTTGGAAGCCCATAGAGGGCTATGGTGAAAAAGGAAATATCCTCAGATGAAATCTGGAAAGAAGCTTTCTGAGAAACTCCTTAGTGTTCTGTTAATTCATCTCACAGAGTTACATCTGTATTTCGTGGATCTCTTTGCTAGCCTTATTTCTGTGGAATCTGAGAACAGATATTTCGGATCCCTTTGAAGACTATAGGGCCAAAGGAAATATCCTCCGATAACAAAGAGAAAGAAGCTTTCTGAGAAACTTCTCTGTGTTCTGTGAAATCATCTCACAGAGTTACAGCATTCCCCTCAAGAAGCCTTTCGCTAAGACAGTTCTTGTGGAATTGGCCAAGTGATATTTGGAAGCCCATAGAGGGCTATGGTGAAAAAGGAAATATCCTCAGATGAAATCTGGAAAGAAGCTTTCTGAGAAACTGCTTAGTGTTCTGTTAATTCATCTCACAGAGTTACATCTGTATTTCCTGGATCTCTTTGCTAGCCTTATTTCTGTGGAATCTGAGAACAGATATTTCGGATCCCTTTGAAGACTATAGGGCCAAAGGAAATATCCTCCGATAACAAAGAGAAAGAAGCTTTCTGAGAAACTTCTTTGTGTTCTGTGAAATCATCTCACAGAGTTACATCCTTCCCCTCAAGAGGCCTTTCGCTAAGACAGTTCTTGTGGAATTGGCCAAGTGATATTTGGAAGCCCATAGAGGGCTATGGTGAAAAAGGAAATATCCTCAGATGAAATCTGGAAAGAAGCTTTCTGAGAAACTGCTTAGTGTTCTGTTAATTCATCTCACAGAGTTACATCTGTATTTCGTGGATCTCTTTGCTAGCCCTATTTCTGTGGAATCTGAGAACAGATATTTCGGATCCCTTTGAAGACTATAGGGCCAAAGGAAAAATCCTCCGATAACAAAGAGAAAGAAGCTTTCTGAGAAACTTCTTTGTGTTCTGTGAAATCATCTCAGAGAGTTACAGCTTTCCCCTGAAGAAGCCTTTCGATAAGACAGTTCTTGTGGAATTGGCAAAGTGATATTTGGAAGCCCATAGAGGGCCATGGTGAAAAAGGAAATATCCTCAGATGAAATCTGGAAAGAAGCTTTCTGAGAAACTGCTTAGTGTTCTGTTAATTCATCTCACAGAGTTACATCTGTATTTCGTGGATCTCTTTGCTAGCCTTATTTCTGTGGAATCTGAGAACAGATATTTCGGATCCCTTTGAGGACTATAGGGCCAAAGGAAATATCCTCCGATAACAAAGAGAAAGAAGCTTTCTGAGAAACTTCTTTGTGTTCTGTGAAATCATCTCACAGAGTTACAGCTTTTCCCTCAAGAAGCCTTTCGCTAAGACAGTTCTTGTGGAATTGGCTAGGTGATATTTGGAAGCCCATAGAGGGCTATGGTGAAAAAGGAAATATCCTCAGATGAAATCTGGAAAGAAGCTTTCTGAGAAACTGCTTAGTGTTCTGTTAATTCATCTCACAGAGTTACATCTGTATTTCGTGGATCTCTTTGCTAGCCTTATTTCTGTGGAATCTGAGAACAGATATTTCGGATCCCTTTGAACACTATAGGGCCAAAGGAAATATCCTCCGATAACAAAGAGAAAGAAGCTTTCTGAGAAACTTCTTTGTGTTCTGTGAAATCATCTCACAGCGTTACAGCTTTCCCCTCAAGAAACCTTTCCCTACGACAGTTCTTGTGGAATTGGCAAAGCGATATTTGGAAGCCCATAGAGGGCTATGGTGAAAAAGGAAATATCCTCAGATGAAATCTGGAAAGAAGCTTTCTGAGAAACTGCTTAGTGTTCTGTTAATTCATCTCACAGAGTTACATCTGTATTTCGTGGATCTCTTTGCTAGCCTTATTTCTGTGGAATCTGAGAACAGATATTTCGGATCCCTTTGAAGACTATAGGGCCAAAGGAAATATCCTCCGATAACAAAGAGAAAGAAGCTTTCTGAGAAACTTCTTTGTGTTCTGTGAAATCATCTCACAGAGTTACAGCTTTCCCCTCAAGAAGCCTTTCGCTAAGACAGTTCTTGTGGAATTGGCAAAGTGATATTTGGAAGCCCATAGAGGGCCATGGTGAAAAAGGAAATATCCTCAAATGAAATCTGGAAAGAAGGTTTCTGAGAAACTGCTTAGTGTTCTGTTAATTCATCTCACAGAGTTACCTCTGTATTTCGTGGATCTCTTTGCTAGCTTTATTTCTGTGGAATCTGAGGACAGATATTTCGGATCCCTTTGAAGACTATAGGGCCAAAGGAAATATCCTCCGATAACAAAGAGAAAGAAGCTTTCTGAGAAAGTTCTTTGTGTTCTGTGAAATCATCTCACAGAGTTACAGCTTTCCCCTCAAGAAGCCTTTCGCTAAGACAGTTCTTGTGGAATTGGCCAAGTGATATTTGGAAGCCCATAGAGGGCTATGTTGAAAAAGGAAAATCCTCAGATGAAATCTGGAAAGAAGCTTTCTGATTAACTGCTTAGTGTTCTGTTAATTCATCTCACAGAGTTACATCTGTATTTCGTGGATCTCTTTGCTAGCCTTTTTTCTGTGGAATCTGAGAACAGATATTTCGGATCCCTTTGTAGATTAGAGGGCCAAAGGAAATATCCTCCGATAACAAAGAGAAAGAAGCTTTCCGAGAAACTTCTTTGTGTTCTGTGAAATCATCTCACAGAGTTACAACTTTCCCCTCAAGAAGCCTTTCGCTAAGACAGTTCTTATGGAATTGTCAAAGTGATATTTGGAAGCCCATAGAGGGGTATGGTGAAAAAGGAAATATCCTCAGATGAAATCTGGAAAGAAGCTTTCTGAGAAACTGCTTAGTGTTCTGTTAATTCATCTCACAGAGTTACATCTGTATTTCGTGGATCTCTTTGCTAGCCTTTTTTCTGTGGAATCTGAGGACAGATATTTCGGATCCCTTTGAAGACTATATGGCCAAAGGAAATATCCTCCGATAACAAAGAGAACGAAGCTTTCTGAGAAACTTCTTTGTGTTCTGTGAAATCATCTCACAGAGTTACAGCTTTCACCTTAAGGAGCCTTTCGCTAAGACAGTTCTTGTGGAATTGGCAAAGTGATATTTGGAAGCCCATGGAGGGCTATGGTGAAAAAGGAAATATCCTCAGATGAAATCTGGAAAGAAGCTTTCTGAGAAACTGCTTAGTGTTCTGCTAATTCATCTCACAGAGTTACATCTGTATTTCGTGGATCTCTTTGCTAGCCTTTTTTCTGTGGAATCTGAGAACAGATATTTCGGATACCTCTGTAGATTAGAGGGCCAAAGGAAATATCCTCCGATAACAAAGAGAAAGAAGCTTTCCGAGAAACTTCTTTGTGTTCTGTGAAATCATCTCACAGAGTTACAACTTTCCCCTCAAGAAGCCTTTCGCTAAGACAGTTCTTATGGAATTGGCAAAGTGATATTTGGAAGCCCATAGAGGGCTATGGTGAAAAAGGAAATATCCTCAGATGAAATCTGGAAAGAAGCTTTCTGAGAAACTGCTTAGTGTTCTGTTAATTCATCTCACAGAGTTACATCTGTGTTTCGTGGATCTCTTTGCTAGCCTTATTTCTGTGGAATCTGAGAACAGATATTTCGGATCCCTTTGAAGACTATAGGGCCAAAGGAAATATCCTCCGATAACAAAGAGAAAGAAGCTTTCTGAGAAACTTCTCTGTGTTCTGTGAAATCATCTCACAGAGTTACAGCTTTCCCCTCAAGAAGCCTTTCGCTAAGACAGTTCTTGTGGAATTGGCCAAGTGATATTTGGAAGCCCATAGAGGGCTATGGTGAAAAAGGAAATACCCTCAGATGAAATCTGGAAAGAAGCTTTCTGAGAAACTTCTTAGTGTTCTGTTAATTCATCTCACAGAGTTACATCTGTATTTCGTGGATCTCTTTGCTAGCCTTATTTCTGTGGAATCTGAGAACAGATATTTCGGATCCCTTTGAAGACTATAGGGCCAAAGGAAAAATCCTCCGATAACAAAGAGAAAGAAGCTTTCTGAGAAACTTCTTCGTGTTCTGTGAATTCATCTCACAGAGTTACAGCTTTCCCCTCAAGAAGCCTTTCGATAAGACAGTTCTTGTGGAATTGGCCAAGTGATATTTGGAAGCCAAAAGAGGGCTATGATGATAAAGGAAATATCCTCAGATGAAATCTGGAAAGAAGCTTTCTGAGAAACTGCTTAGTGTTCTGTTAATTCATCTCACTGTGTTACATCTGTATTTCGTGGATCTCTTTGCTAGCCTTATTTCTGTGGAATCTGAGAACAGATATTTCGGATCCCTTTGAAGACTATAGGGCCAAAGGAAATATCCTCCGATAACAAAGAGAAAGAAGCTTTCCGAGAGACTTCTTTGTGTTCTGCGAAATCATCTCAGAGAGTTACAGCTTTCCCCTCAAGAAGCCTTTCGCTAAGATAGTTCTTGTGGAATTGGCAAAGTGATATTTGGAAGCCCATATAGGGCCATGGTGAAATAGGAAATATCCTCAGATGAAATCTGGAAAGAAGCTTTCTGAGAAACTGCTTACTGTTCTGTTAATTCATCTCACAGAGTTACATCTGTATTTCGTGGATCTCTTTCCTAGCTTTATTTCTGTGGAATCTAAGAACAGATATTTCGGATCCCTTTGAAGACTATAGGGCCAAAGGAAATATCCTCCGATAACAAAGAGAAAGAAGCTTTCTGAGAAACTTCTTTGTGTTCTGTGAAATCATCTCACAGAGTTACAGCTTTTCCCGCAAGAAGCCTTTCGCTAAGACCGTTCTTGTGGAATTGGCAACGTGATATTTGGAAGGCCATAGAGGGCTATGGTGAAAAAGGAAATATCCTCAGATGAAATCTGGAAAGAAGCTTTCTGAGAAACTGCTTAGTGTTCTGTTAATTCATCTCACAGAGTTACATCTGTATTTCGTGGATCTCTTTGCTAGCCTTATTTCTGTGGAATCTGAGAACAGATATTTCGGATCCCTTTGAAGACTATAGAGCCAAAGGAAATATCCTCGATAACAAAGAGAAAGAAGCTTTCTGAGAAACTTCTTTGTGTTCTGTGAAATCATCTCACAGAGTTACAGCCTTCCCCTCAAGAAGCCTTTCGCTAAGACAGTTCTTGTGGAATTGGCCAAGTGATATTTGGAAGCCCATAGAGGGCTATGGTGAAAAAGGAAATATCCTCAGATGAAATCTGGAAAGAAGCTTTCTGAGAAACTGCTTAGTGTTCTGTTAATTCATCTCACAGAGTTACATCTGTATTTCGTGGATCTCTTTGCTTGCCCTATTTCTGTGGAATCTGAGAACAGATATTTCGGATCCCTTTGAAGACTGTAGGGCCAAAGGAAAAATCCTCCGATAACAAAGAGAAAGAAGCTTTCTGAGAAACTTCTTTGTGTTCTGTGAAATCATCTCAGAGAGTTACAGCTTTCCCCTGAAGAAGCCTTTCGATAAGACAGTTCTTGTGGAATTGGCAAAGTGATATTTGGAAGCCCATAGAGGGCCATGGTGAAAAAGGAAATATCCTCAGATGAAATCTGGAAAGAAGCTTTCTGAGAAACTGCTTAGTGTTCTGTTAATTCATCTCACAGAGTTACATCTGTATTTCGTGGATCTCTTTGCTAGCCTTATTTCTGTGGAATCTGAGAACAGATATTTCGGATCCCTTTGAGGACTATAGGGCCAAAGGAAATATCCTCCGATAACAAAGAGAAAGAAGCTTTCTGAGAAACTTCTTTGTGTTCTGTGAAATCATCTCACAGAGTTACAGCTTTTCCCTCAAGAAGCCTTTCGCTAAGACAGTTCTTGTGGAATTGGCCAGGTGATATTTGGAAGCCCATAGAGGGCTATGGTGAAAAAGGAAATATCCTCAGATGAAATCTGGAAAGAAGCTTTCTGAGAAACTGCTTAGTGTTCTGTTAATTCATCTCCCAGAGTTACATCTGTATTTCGTGGATCTCTTTGCTAGCCTTATTTCTGTGGAATCTGAGAACAGATATTTCGGATCCCTTTGAAGACTATAGGGCCAAAGGAAATATCCTCCGATAACAAAGAGAAAGAAGCTTTCTGAGAAACTTCTTTGTGTTCTGTGAAATCATCTCACAGAGTTACAGCTTTCCCCTCAAGAAGCCTTTCGATAAGACAGTTCTTGTGGAATTGGCCAGGTGATATTTGGAAGCCAATAGAGGGCTATGGTGAAAAAGGAAATGTCCTCAGATGAAATCTGGAAAGAAGCTTTCTGAGAAACTGCTTAGTGTTCTGTTAATTCATCTCACAGAGTTACATCTGTATTTCGTGGATCTCTTTGCTAGCCTTATTTCTGTGGAATCTGAGAACAGATATTTCGGATCCCTTTGAAGACTATAGGGCCAAAGGAAATATCCTCCGATAACAAAGAGAAAGAAGCTTTCTGAGAAACTTCTTTGTGTTCTGTGAAATCATCTCACAGAGTTACAGCTTTCCCCTGAAGAAGCCTTTCGATAAGACAGTTCTTGTGGAATTGGCCAAGTGATATTTGGAAGCCCATAGAGGGCTATGGTGAAAAAGGAAATATCCTCAGATGAAATCTGGAAAGAAGCTTTCTGAGAAACTCCTTAGTGTTCTGTTAATTCATCTCACAGAGTTACATCTGTATTTCGTGGATCTCTTTGCTAGCCTTATTTCTGTGGAATCTGAGAACAGATATTTCGGATCCCTTTGAAGACTATAGGGCCAAAGGAAATATCATCCGATAACAAAGAGAAAGAAGCTTTCTGAGAAACTTCTCTGTGTTCTGTGAAATCATCTCACAGAGTTACAGCTTTCCCCTCAAGAAGCCTTTCGCTAAGACAGTTCTTGTGGAATTGGCCAAGTGATATTTGGAAGCCCTTAGAGGGCTATGGTGAAAAAGGAAATATCCTCAGATGAAATCTGGAAAGAAGCTTTCTGAGAAACTGCTTAGTGTTCTGTTAATTCATCTCACAGAGTTACATCTGTATTTCCTGGATCTATTTGCTAGCCTTATTTCTGTGGAATCTGAGAACAGATATTTCGGATCCCTTTGAAGACTATAGGGCCAAAGGAAATATCCTCCGATAACAAAGAGAAAGAAGCTTTCTGAGAAACTTCTTTGTGTTCTGTGAAATCATCTCACAGAGTTACATCCTTCCCCTCAAGAAGCCTTTCGCTAAGACAGTTCTTGTGGAATTGGCCAAGTGATATTTGGAAGCCCATAGAGGGCTATGGTGAAAAAGGAAATATCCTCAGATGAAATCTGGAAAGAAGCTTTCTGAGAAACTGCTTAGTGTTCTGTTAATTCATCTCACAGAGTTACATCTGTATTTCGTGGATCTCTTTGCTAGCCCTATTTCTGTGGAATCTGAGAACAGATATTTCGGATCCCTTTGAAGACTATAGGGCCAAAGGAAAAATCCTCCGATAACAAAGAGAAAGAAGCTTTCTGAGAAACTTCTTTGTGTTCTGTGAAATCATCTCAGAGAGTTACAGCTTTCCCCTGAAGAAGCCTTTCGATAAGACAGTTCTTGTGGAATTGGCAAAGTGATATTTGGAAGCCCATAGAGGGCCATGGTGAAAAAGGAAATATCCTCAGATGAAATCTGGAAAGAAGCTTTCTGAGAAACTGCTTAGTGTTCTGTTAATTCATCTCACCGAGTTACATCTGTATTTCGTGGATCTCTTTGCTAGCCTTATTTCTGTGGAATCTGAGAACAGATATTTCGGATCCCTTTGAGGACTATAGGGCCAAAGGAAATATCCTCCGATAAAAAAGAGAAAGAAGCTTTCTGAGAAACTTCTTTGTGTTCTGTGAAATCATCTCACAGAGTTACAGCTTTTCCCTCAAGAAGCCTTTCGCTAAGACAGTTCTTGTGGAATTGGCCAGGTGATATTTGGAAGCCCCTAGAGGGCTATGGTGAAAAAGGAAATATCCTCAGATGAAATCTGGAAAGAAGCTTTCTGAGAAACTGCTTAGTGTTCTGTTAATTCATCTCACAGAGTTACATCTGTATTTCGTGGATCTCTTTGCTAGCCTTATTTCTGTGGAATCTGAGAACAGATATTTCGGATCCCTTTGAAGACTATAGGGCCAAAGGAAATATCCTCCGATAACAAAGAGAAAGAAGCTTTCTGAGAAACTTCTTTGTGTTCTGTGAAATCATCTCACAGAGTTACAGCTTTCCCCTCAAGAAACCTTTCCCTACGACAGTTCTTGTGGAATTGGCAAAGCGATATTTGGAAGCCCATAGAGGGCTATGGTGAAAAAGGAAATATCCTCAGATGAAATCTGGAAAGAAGCTTTCTGAGAAACTGCTTAGTGTTCTGTTAATTCATCTCACAGAGTTACATCTGTATTTCGTGGATCTCTTTGCTAGCCTTATTTCTGTGGAATCTGAGAACAGATATTTCGGATCCCTTTGAAGACTATAGGGCCAAAGGAAATATCCTCCGATAACAAAGAGAAAGAAGCTTTCTGAGAAACTTCTTTGTGTTCTGTGAAATCATCTCACAGAGTTACAGCTTTCCCCTCAAGAAGCCTTTCGCTAAGACAGTTCTTGTGGAATTGGCAAAGTGATATTTGGAAGCCCATAGAGGGCCATGGTGAAAAAGGAAATATCCTCAAATGAAATCTGGAAAGAAGCTTTCTGAGAAACTGCTTAGTGTTCTGTTAATTCAT
This sequence comes from Macaca nemestrina, assembly GCF_043159975.1. NCBI lineage: Eukaryota > Metazoa > Chordata > Mammalia > Primates > Cercopithecidae > Macaca > Macaca nemestrina. The sequence continues at coordinate 110,414,587 of NC_092127.1, read as the reverse complement.
CTCACAGAGTTACCTCTGTATTTCGTGGATCTCTTTGCTAGCTTTATTTCTGTGGAATCTGAGGACAGATATTTCGGATCCCTTTGAAGACTACAGGGCCAAAGGAAATATCCTCCGATAACAAAGAGAAAGAAGCTTTCTGAGAAACTTCTTTGTGTTCTGTGAAATCATCTCACAGAGTTACAGCTTTCCCCTCAAGAAGCCTTTCGCTAAGACAGTTCTTGTGGAATTGGCCAAGTGATATTTGGAAGCCCCTAGAGGGCTATGTTGAAAAAGGAAAATCCTCAGATGAAATCTGGAAAGAAGCTTTCTGATTAACTGCTTAGTGTTCTGTTAATTCATCTCACAGAGTTACATCTGTATTTCGTGGATCTCTTTGCTAGCCTTTTTTCTGTGGAATCTGAGAACAGATATTTCGGATCCCTTTGTAGATTAGAGGGCCAAAGGAAGTATCCTCCGATAACAAAGAGAAAGAAGCTTTCCGAGAAACTTCTTTGTGTTCTGTGAAATCATCTCACAGAGTTACAACTTTCCCCTCAAGAAGCCTTTCGCTAAGACAGTTCTTATGGAATTGTCAAAGTGATATTTGGAAGCCCATAGAGGGCTATGGTGAAAAAGGAAATATCCTCAGATGAAATCTGGAAAGAAGCTTTCTGAGAAACTGCTTAGTGTTCTGTTAATTCATCTCACAGAGTTACATCTGTATTTCGTGGATCTCTTTGCTAGCCTTTTTTCTGTGGAATCTGAGGACAGATATTTCGGATCCCTTTGAAGACTATATGGCCAAAGGAAATATCCTCCGATAACAAAGAGAACGAAGCTTTCTGAGAAACTTCTTTGTGTTCTGTGAAATCATCTCACAGAGTTACAGCTTTCACCTTAAGGAGCCTTTCGCTAAGACCGTTCTTGTGGAATTGGCAAAGTGATATTTGGAAGCCCATGGAGGGCTATGGTGAAAAAGGAAATATCCTCAGATGAAATCTGGAAAGAAGCTTTCTGAGAAACTGCTTAGTGTTCTGCTAATTCATCTCACAGAGTTACATCTGTATTTCGTGGATCTCTTTGCTAGCCTTTTTTCTGTGGAATCTGAGAACAGATATTTCGGATACCTCTGTAGATTAGAGGGCCAAAGGAAATATCCTCCGATAACAAAGAGAAAGAAGCTTTCCGAGAAACTTCTTTGTGTTCTGTGAAATCATCTCACAGAGTTACAACTTTCCCCTCAAGAATCCTTTCGCTAAGACAGTTCTTATGGAATTGGCAAAGTGATATTTGGAAGCCCATAGAGGGCTATGGTGAAAAAGGAAATATCCTCAGATGAAATCTGGAAAGAAGCTTTCTGAGAAACTGCTTAGTGTTCTGTTAATTCATCTCACAGAGTTACATCTGTATTTCGTGGATCTCTTTGCTAGCCTTATTTCTGTGGAATCTGAGAACAGATATTTCGGATCCCTTTGAAGACTATAGGGCCAAAGGAAATATCCTCCGATAACAAAGAGAAAGAAGCTTTCTGAGAAACTTCTCTGTGTTCTGTGAAATCATCTCACAGAGTTACAGCTTTCCCCTCAAGAAGCCTTTCGCTAAGACAGTTCTTGTGGAATTGGCCAAGTGATATTTGGAAGCCAAAAGAGGGCTATGATGATAAAGGAAATATCCTCAGATGAAATCTGGAAAGAAGCTTTCTGAGAAACTGCTTAGTGTTCTGTTAATTCATCTCACAGTGTTACATCTGTATTTCGTGGATCTCTTTGCTAGCCTTATTTCTGTGGAATCTGAGAACAGATATTTCGGATCCCTTTGAAGACTATAGGGCCAAAGGAAATATCCTCCGATAACAAAGAGAAAGAAGCTTTCCGAGAGACTTCTTTGTGTTCTGCGAAATCATCTCAGAGAGTTACAGCTTTCCCCTCAAGAAGCCTTTCGCTAAGATAGTTCTTGTGGAATTGGCAAAGTGATATTTGGAAGCCCATATAGGGCCATGGTGAAATAGGAAATATCCTCAGATGAAATCTGGAAAGAAGCTTTCTGAGAAACTGCTTAGTGTTCTGTTAATTCATCTCACAGAGTTACATCTGTATTTCGTGAATCTCTTTCCTAGCTTTACTTCTGTGGAATCTAAGAACAGATATTTCGGATCCCTTTGAAGACTATAGGGCCAAAGGAAATATCCTCCGATAACAAAGAGAAAGAAGCTTTCTGAGAAACTTCTTTGTGTTCTGTGAAATCATCTCACAGAGTTACAGCTTTTCCCGCAAGAAGCCTTTCGCTAAGACCGTTCTTGTGGAATTGGCAATGTGATATTTGGAAGCCCATAGAGGGCTATGGTGAAAAAGGAAATATCCTCAGATGAAATGTGGAAAGAAGCTTTCTGAGAAACTGCTTAGTGTTCTGTTAATTCATCTCACAGAGTTACATCTGTATTTCCTGGATCTCTTTGCTAGCCTTATTTCTGTGGAATCTGAGAACAGATATTTCGGATCCCTTTGAAGACTATAGGGCCAAAGGAAATATCCTCCGATAACAAAGAGAAAGAAGCTTTCTGAGAAACTTCTTTGTGTTCTGTGAAATCATCTCACAGAGTTACAGCCTTCCCCTCAAGAAGCCTTTCGCTAAGACAGTTCTTGTGGAATTGGCCAAGTGATATTTGGAAGCCCATAGAGGGCTATGGTGAAAAAGGAAATGTCCTCAGATGAAATCTGGAAAGAAGCTTTCTGAGAAACTGCTTAGTGTTCTGTTAATTCATCTCACAGAGTTACATCTGTATTTCGTGGATCTCTTTGCTAGCCCTATTTCTGTGGAATCTGAGAACAGATATTTCGGATCCCTTTGAAGACTATAGGGCCAAAGGAAAAATCCTCCGATAACAAAGAGAAAGAAGCTTTCTGAGAAACTTCTTTGTGTTCTGTGAAATCATCTCAGAGAGTTACAGCTTTCCCCTCAAGAAGCCTTTCGATAAGACAGTTCTTGTGGAATTGGCAAAGTGATATTTGGAAGCCCATAGAGGGCCATGGTGAAAAAGGAAATATCCTCAGATGAAATCTGGAAAGAAGCTTTCTGAGAAACTGCTTAGTGTTCTGTTAATTCATCTCACAGAGTTACATCTGTATTTCGTGGATCTCTTTGCTAGCCTTATTTCTGTGGAATCTGAGAACAGATATTTCGGATCCCTTTGAGGACTATAGGGCCAAAGGAAATATCCTCCGATAACAAAGAGAAAGAAGCTTTCTGAGAAACTTCTTTGTGTTCTGTGAAATCATCTCACAGAGTTACAGCTTTTCCCTCAAGAAGCCTTTCGCTAAGACAGTTCTTGTGGAATTGGCCAGGTGATATTTGGAAGCCCATAGAGGGCTATGGTGAAAAAGGAAATATCCTCAAATGAAATCTGGAAAGAAGCTTTCTGAGAAACTGCTTAGTGTTCTGTTAATTCATCTCACAGAGTTACATCTGTGTTTCGTGGATCTCTTTGCTAGCCTTATTTCTGTGGAATCTGAGAACAGATATTTCGGATCCCTTTGAAGACTATAGGGCCAAAGGAAATATCCTCCGACAACAAAGAGAAAGAAGCTTTCTGAGAAACTTCTTTGTGTTCTGTGAAATCATCTCACAGAGTTACAGCTTTCCCCTCAAGAAGCCTTTCGCTAAGACAGTTCTTGTGGAATTGGCAAAGCGATATTTGGAAGCCCATAGAGGGCTATGGTGAAAAAGGAAATATCCTCAGATGAAATCTGGAAAGAAGCTTTCTGAGAAACTGCTTAGTGTTCTGTTAATTCATCTCACAGAGTTACATCTGTATTTCGTGGATCTCTTTGCTAGCCTTATTTCTGTGGAATCTGAGAACAGATATTTCGGATCCCTTTGAAGACTATAGGGCCAAAGGAAATATCCTCCGATAACAAAGAGAAAGAAGCTTTCTGAGAAACTTCTTTGTGTTCTGTGAAATCATCTCACAGAGTTACAACTTTCCCCTCAAGAAGCCTTTCGCTAAGACAGTTCTTGTGGAATTGGCAAAGTGATATTTGGAAGCCCATAGAGGGCCATGGTGAAAAAGGAAATATCCTCAAATGAAATCTGGAAAGAAGCTTTCTGAGAAACTGCTTAGTGTTCTGTTAATTCATCTCACAGAGTTACCTCTGTATTTCGTGGATCTCTTTGCTAGCTTTATTTCTGTGGAATCTGAGGACAGATATTTCGGATCCCTTTGAAGACTATAGGGCCAAAGGAAATATCCTCCGATAACAAAGAGAAAGAAGCTTTCCGAGAAACTTCTTTGTGTTCTGTGAAATCATCTCACAGAGTTACAGCTTTCCCCTCAAGAAGCCTTTCGCTAAGACAGTTCTTGTGGAATTGGCCAAGTGATATTTGGAAGCCCATAGAGGGCTATGTTGAAAAAGGAAAATCCTCAGATGAAATCTGGAAAGAATCTTTCTGAGAAACTGCTTAGTGTTCTGTTAATTCATCTCACAGAGTTACATCTGTATTTCGTGGATCTCTTTGCTAGCCTTTTTTCTGTGGAATCTGAGAACAGATATTTCGGATCCCTTTGTAGATTAGAGGGCCAAAGGAAATATCCTCCGATAACAAAGAGAAAGAAGCTTTCCGAGAAACTTCTTTGTGTTCTGTGAAATCATCTCACAGAGTTACAACTTTCCCCTCAAGAAGCCTTTCGCTAAGACAGTTCTTATGGAATTGTCAAAGTGATATTTGGAAGCCCATAGAGGGCTATGGTGAAAAAGGAAATATCCTCAGATGAAATCTGGAAAGAATCTTTCTGAGAAACTGCTTAGTGTTCTGTTAATTCATCTCACAGAGTTACATCTGTATTTCGTGGATCTCTTTGCTAGCCATTTTTCTGTGGAATCTGAGGACAGATATTTCGGATCCCTTTGAAGACTATATGGCCAAAGGAAATATCCTGCGATAACAAAGAGAACGAAGCTTTCTGAGAAACTTCTTTGTGTTCTGTGAAATCATCTCACAGAGTTACAGCTTTCACCTTAAGGAGCCTTTCGCTAAGACAGTTCTTGTGGAATTGGCAAAGTGATATTTGCAAGCCCTTAGAGGTCTATGGTGAAAAAGGAATTATCCTCAGATGAAATCTGGAAAGAAGCTTTCTGAGATACTGCTTAGTGTTCTGTTAATTCATCTCACAGAGTTACATCTGTATTTCGTGGATCTCTCTGCTAGCCTTATTTCTGTGGAATCTGAGAACAGATATTTCGGATCCCTTTGAAGACTATAGGGCCAAAGGCAATATCCTCCGATAACAAAGAGAAAGAAGCTTTCTGAGATACTTCTTTGTGTTCTGTGAAATCATCTCACAGAGTTACAGCTTTCCCCACAAGAAGCCTTTCGCTAAGACAGTTCTTGTGGAATTGTCAAAGTGATATTTGGAAGCCCATAGAGGGCCATGGTGAAAAAGGAAATATCCTCAGATGAAATCTGGAAAGAAGCTTTCTGAGAAACTGCTTAGTGTTCTGTTAATTCATCTCATAGAGTTACATCTGTATTTCCTGGATCTCTTTGCTAGCTTTATTTCTGTGGAATCTGAGAACAGATATTTCGGATCCCTTTGAAGACTATAGGGCCAAAGGAAATATCCTCCGATAACAAAGAGAAAGAAGCTTTCTGAGAAACTTCTTTGTGTTCTGTGAAATCATCTCACAGAGTTACAGCTTTTCCCTCAAGAAGCCTTTCGCTAAGACTGTTCTTGTGGAATTGGCAACGTGATATTTGGAAGGCCATAGAGGGCTACGGTGAAAAAGGAAATATCCTCAGATGAAATCAGGAAAGAAGCTTTCTAGGAAACTGCTTAGTGTTCTGTTAATTCATCTCACAGAGTTACATCTGTATTTCGTGGATCTCTTTGCTAGCTTTATTTCTGTGGAATGTGAGAACAGATATTTCGGATCCCTTTGAAGACTATAAGGCCAAAGGAAATATCCTCCGATAACAAAGAGAAAGAAGCTTTCTGAGAAACTTCTTTGTGTTCTGTGAAATCATCTCACAGAGTTACAGCTTTCCCCTCAAGAAGACTTTCGCTAAGACAGTTCTTGTGGAATTGGCCAAGTGATATTTGGAAGCCCTTAGATGGCTATGGTGAAAAAGGAAATATCCTCAGATGAAATCTGGAAAGAAGCTTTCTGAGAAACTGCTTAGTGTTCTGTTAATTCATCTCACAGAGTTACATCTGTATTTCGTGGATCTCTTTGCTAGCCTTATTTCTGTGGAATCTGAGAACAGATATTTCGGATCCCTTTGAAGACTATAGGGCCAAAGGAAATATCCTCCGATAACAAAGAGAAAGAAGCATTCTGAGAAACTTCTTTGTGTTCTGTGAAATCATCTCACAGAGTTACAGCTTTCCCCTCAAGAAGCCTTTCGCTAAGACAGTTTTCGTGGAATTGGCAAAGTGATATTTGGAAGCCCATAGAGGGCTATGGTGAAAATGGAAATATCCTCATATGAAATCTGGAAAGAAGCTTTCTGAGAAACTGCTTAGTGTTCTGTTAATTCATCTCACCGAGTTACATCTGTATTTCTTGGATCCCTTTGCTAGCCTTATTTCTGTGGAATCTGAGAACAGATATTTCGGATCCCTTTGAAGACTATAGGGCCAATGGAAATATCCTCCGATAACAAAGAGAAAGAAGCTTTCTGAGAAACTTCTTTGTGTTCTGTGAAATCATCTCACAGAGTTACAGCTTTCCCCTCAAGAAGCCTTTCGCTAAGACAGTTCTTGTGGAATTGGCAAAGTGATATTTGAAAGCCCATAGAGGGCTATGGTGAAAAAGGAAATATCCTCAGATGAAATCTGGAAAGAAGCTTTCTGAGAAACTGCTTAGTGTTCTGTTAATTCATCTCACAGAGTTACATCTGTATTTCGTGGATCTCTTTGCTAGCCTTATTTCTGCGGAATCTAAGAATAGATATTTCGGATCCCTTTGAAGACTATAGGGCCAAAGGAAAAGAACTCCGATAACAAAGAGAAAGAAGCTTTCTGAGAAACTTCTTTGTGTTCTGTGAAATCATCTCAGAGAGTTACAGCTTTCCCCTCAAGAAGCCTTTCGCTAAGACAGTTCTTGTGGAATTGGCAAAGTGATATTTGGAAGCCAATAGAGGGCCATGGTGAAAAAGGAAATATCCTCAGATGAAATCTGGAAAGAAGTTTCTGAGAAACTGTTAGTGTTCTGTTAATTCATCTCACAGAGTTACATCTGTATTTCCTGGATCTCTTTGCTAGCTTTATTTCTGTGGAATCTGAGAACAGATATTTCGGATCCCTTTGAAGATTATAGGGCCAAAGGAAATATCCTCCGATAACAAAGAGAAAGAAGCTTTCTGAGAAACTTCTTTGTGTTCTGTGAAATCATCTGTCACAGTTACAGCTTTCCCCTCAAGAAGCCTTTCGATAAGACAGTTCTTGTGGAATTGGCAAAGTGATATTTGGAAGCCGATAGAGGGCTATGGTGAAAAAGGAAATATCCTCAGATGAAATCTGGAAAGAAGCTTTCTGAGAAACTGCTTAGTGTTCTGTTAATTCATCTCACAGAGTTACATCTGTATTTCGTGGATCTCTTTGCTAGCCTTATTTCTGTGGAATCTGAGAACAGATATTTCGGATCCCTTTGAAGACTATAGGGCCAAAGGAAAAATCCTCCGATAACAAAGAGAAAGAAGCTTTCTGAGAAACTTCTTTGTGTTCTGTGAAATCATCTCACAGAGTTACAGCTTTGCCCTCAAGAAGCCTTTCGCTAAGACAGTTCTTGTGGAATTGGCCAAGTGATATTTGGAAGCCCATAGAGGGCCATGGTGAAAAAGGAAATATCCTCAGATGAAATCTGGAAAGAAGCTTACTGAGGAACTGCTTAGTGTTCTGTTAATTCATCTCACAGAGTTACATCTGTATTTCGTGGATCTCTTTGCTAGCTTTATTTCTGTGGAATCTGAGAACAGATATTTCGGATCCCTTTGAAGACTATAGGGCCAAAGGAAATATCCTCCGATAACAAGGAGAAAGAAGCTTTCTGAGAAACTTCTTTGTGTTCTGTGAAATCATCTCACAGAGTTACAGCTTTTCCCGCAAGAAGCCTTTCGCTAAGACCGTTCTTGTGGAATTGCAACGTGATATTTGGAAGCCCATAGAGGGCTATGGTGAAAAAGGAAATATCCTCAGATGAAATCTGGAAAGAAGCTTTCTGAGAAACTGCTTAGTGTTCTGTTAATTCATCTCACAGAGTTACATCTGTATTTCCTGGATCTCTTTGCTAGCCTTATTTCTGTGGAATCTGAGAACAGATATTTCGGATCCCTTTGAAGACTATAGGGCCAAAGGAAATATCCTCCGATAACAAAGAGAAAGAAGCTTTCTGAGAAACTTCTTTGTGTTCTGTGAAATCATCTCACAGAGTTACAGCCTTCCCCTCAAGAAGCCTTTCGCTAAGACAGTTCTTGTGGAATTGGCCAAGTGATATTTGGAAGCCCATAGAGGGCTATGGTGAAAAAGGAAATATCCTCAGATGAAATCTGGAAAGAAGCTTTCTGAGAAACTGCTTAGTGTTCTGTTAATTCATCTCACAGAGTTACATCTGTATTTCGTGGATCTCTTTGCTAGCCCTATTTCTGTGGAATCTGAGAACAGATATTTCGGATCCCTTTGAAGACTATAGGGCCAAAGGAAAAATCCTCCGATAACAAAGAGAAAGAAGCTTTCTGAGAAACTTCTTTGTGTTCTGTGAAATCATCTCAGAGAGTTACAGCTTTCCCCTGAAGAAGCCTTTCGATAAGACAGTTCTTGTGGAATTGGCAAAGTGATATTTGGAAGCCCATAGAGGGCTATGGTGAAAAAGGAAATATCCTCAGATGAAATCTGGAAAGAAGCTTTCTGAGAAACTGCTTAGTGTTCTGTTAATTCATCTCACAGAGTTACATCTGTATTTCGTGGATCTCTTTGCTAGCCTTATTTCTGTGGAATCTGAGAACAGATATTTCGGATCCCTTTGAGGACTATAGGGCCAAAGGAAATATCCTCCGATAACAAAGAGAAAGAAGCTTTCTGAGAAACTTCTTTGTGTTCTGTGAAATCATCTCACAGAGTTACAGCTTTTCCCTCAAAAAGGCTTTCGCTAAGACAGTTCTTGTGGAATTGGCAACGTGATATTTGGAAGCACATAGAGGGCTATGGTGAAAAAGGAAATATCCTCAGATGAAATCTGGAAAGAAGCTTTCTGAGAAACTGCTTAGTGTTCTGTTAATTCATCTCACAGAGTTACATCTGTATTTCGTGGATCTCTTTGCTAGCCTTATTTCTGTGGAATCTGAGAACAGATATTTCGGATCCCTTTGAAGACTATAGGGCCAAAGGAAATATCCTCCGATAACAAAGAGAAAGAAGCTTTCTGAGAAACTTCTTTGTGTTCTGTGAAATCATCTCACAGAGTTACAGCTTTCCCCTCAAGAAGCCTTTCCCTAAGACAGTTCTTGTGGAATTGGCAAAGCGATATTTGAAAGCCCATAGAGGGCTATGGTGAAAAAGGAAATATCCTCAGATGAAATCTGGAAAGAAGCTTTCTGAGAAACTGCTTAGTGTTCTGTTAAATCATCTCACAGAGTTACATCTGTATTTCGTGGATCTCTTTGCTAGCCTTATTTCTGTGGAATCTGAGAACAGATATTTCGGATCCCTTTGAAGACTATAGGGCCAAAGGAAATATCCTCCGATAACAAAGAGAAAGAAGCTTTCTGAGAAACTTCTTTGTGTTCTGTGAAATCAAATCACAGAGTTACAGCTTTCCCCTCAAGAAGGCTTTCGCTAAGACAGTTCTTGTGGAATTGGCAAAGTGATATTTGGAAGCCCATAGAGGGCTATGTTGAAAAAGGATAATCCTCAGATGAAATCTGGAAAGAAGCTTTCTGAGAAACTGCTTAGTGTTCTGTTAATTCATCTCACAGAGTTACATCTGTATTTCGTGGATCTCTTTGCTAGCCTTTTTTCTGTGGAATCTGAGAACAGATATTTCGGATCCCTTTGTAGATTAGAGGGCCAAAGGAAATATCCTCCGATAACAAAGAGAAAGAAGCTTTCCGAGAAACTTCTTTGTGTTCTGTGAAATCATCTCACAGAGTTACAACTTTCCCCTCAAGAAGCCTTTCGCTAAGACAGTTCTTATGGAATTGTCAAAGTGATATTTGGAAGCCCATAGAGGGCTATGGTGAAAAAGGAAATATCCTCAGATGAAATCTGGAAAGAATCTTTCTGAGAAACTGCTTAGTGTTCTGTTAATTCATCTCACAGAGTTACATCTGTATTTCGTGGATCTCTTTGCTAGCAATTTTTCTGTGGAATCTGAGGACAGATATTTCGGATCCCTTAGAAGACTATATGGCCAAAGGAAATATCCTCTGATAACAAAGAGAACGAAGCTTTCTGAGAAACTTCTTTGTGTTCTGTGAAATCATCTCACAGAGTTACAGCTTTCACCTTAAGGAGCCTTTCGCTAAGACAGTTCTTGTGGAATTGGCAAAGTGATATTTGGAAGCCCATGGAGGGCTATGGTGAAAAAGGAAATATCCTCAGATGAAATCTGGAAAGAAGCTTTCTGAGAAATTGCTTAGTGTTCTGTTAATTCATCTCACAGAGTTACATCTGTATTTCGTGGATCTCTTTGCTAGCCTTTTTTCTGTGGAATCTGAGAACAGATATTTCGGATACCTCTGTAGATTAGAGGGCCAAAGGAAATATCCTCCGATAACAAAGAGAAAGAAGCTTTCCGAGAAACTTCTTTGTGTTCTGTGAAATCATCTCACAGAGTTACAACTTTCCCCTCAAGAAGCCTTTCGCTAAGACAGTTCTTATGGAATTGGCAAAGTGATATTTGGAAGCCCATAGAGGGCTATGGTGAAAAAGGAAATATCCTCAGATGAAATCTGGAAAGAAGCTTTCTGAGAAACTGCTTAGTGTTCTGTTAAGTCATCTCACAGAGTTACATCTGTATTTCGTGGATCTCTTTGCTAGCCTTATTTCTGTGGAATCTGAGAACAGATATTTCGGATCCCTTTGAAGACTATAGGGCCAAAGGAAATATCCTCCGATAACAAAGAGAAAGAAGCATTCTGAGAAACTTCTTTGTGTTCTGTGAAATCATCTCACAGAGTTACAGCTTTCCCCTCAAGAAGCCTTTCGCTAAGACAGTTTTCGTGGAATTGGCAAAGTGATATTTGGAAGCCCATAGAGGGCTATGGTGAAAATGGAAACATCCTCATATGAAATCTGGAAAGAAGCTTTCTGAGAAACTGCTTAGTGTTCTGTTAATTCATCTCACCGAGTTACATCTGTATTTCTTGGATCCCTTTGCTAGCCTTATTTCTGTGGAATCTGAGAACAGATATTTCGGATCCCTTTGAAGACTATAGGGCCAATGGAAGTGTCCTCCGATAACAAAGAGAAAGAAGCTTTCTGAGAAACTTCTCTGTGTTCTGTGAAATCATCTCACAGAGTTACAGCTTTCCCCTCAAGAAGCCTTTCGCTAAGACAGTTCTTGTGGAATTGGCAAAGTGATACTTGAAAGCCCATAGAGGGCTATGGTGAAAAAGGAAATATCCTCAGATGAAATCTGGAAAGAAGCTTTCTGAGAAACTGCTTAGTGTTCTGTTAATTCATCTCACAGAGTTACATCTGTATTTCGTGGATCTCTTTGCTAGCCTTATTTCTGCGGAATCTAAGAACAGATATTTCGGATCCCTTTGAAGACTATAGGGCCAAAGGAAAAGAACTCCGATAACAAAGAGAAAGAAGCTTTCTGAGAAACTTCTTTGTGTTCTGTGAAATCATCTCAGAGAGTTACAGCTTTCCCCTCAAGAAGCCTTTCGCTAAGACAGTTCTTGTGGAATTGGCAAAGTGATATTTGGAAGCCAATAGAGGGCCATGGTGAAAAAGGAAATATCCTCAGATGAAATCTGGAAAGAAGTTTCTGAGAAACTGTTAGTGTTCTGTTAATTCATCTCACAGAGTTACATCTGTATTTCCTGGATCTCTTTGCTAGCTTTATTTCTGTGGAATCTGAGAACAGATATTTCGGATCCCTTTGAAGATTATAGGGCAAAAGGAAATATCCTCCGATAACAAAGAGAAAGAAGCTTTCTGAGAAACTTCTTTGTGTTCTGTGAAATCATCTGTCACAGTTACAGCTTTCCCCTCAAGAAGCCTTTCGATAAGACAGTTCTTGTGGAATTGGCAAAGTGATATTTGGAAGCCGATAGAGGGCTATGGTGAAAAAGGAAATATCCTCAGATGAAATCTGGAAAGAAGCTTTCTGAGAAACTGCTTAGTGTTCTGTTAATTCATCTCACAGAGTTACATCTGTATTTCGTGGATCTCTTTGCTAGCCTTATTTCTGTGGAATCTGAGAACAGATATTTCGGATCCCTTTGAAGACTATAGGGCCAAAGGAAAAATCCTCCGATAACAAAGAGAAAGAAGCTTTCTGAGAAACTTCTTTGTGTTCTGTGAAATCATCTCACAGAGTTACAGCTTTGCCCTCAAGAAGCCTTTCGCTAAGACAGTTCTTGTGGAATTGGCAAAGTGATATTTGGAAGCCCATAGAGGGCCATGGTGAAAAAGGAAATATCCTCAGATGAAATCTGGAAAGAAGCTTTCTGAGAAACTGCTTAGTGTTCTGTTAATTCAACTCACAGAGTTACACCTGTATTTCGTGGATCTCTTTGCTAGCCTTATTTCTGTGGAATCTCAGAACAGATATTTCGGATCCCTTTGAAGAATATAGGGCCAAAGGAAATATCCTCTGATAACAAAGAGAAAGAAGCTTTCTGAGAAACTTCTTTGTGTTCTGTGAAATCATCTCACAGAGTTACAGCTTTTCCCTCAAGAAGCCTTTCGCTAAGACAGTTCTTGTGGAATTGGCAACGTGATATTTGGAAGCCCATAGAGGGCTATGGTGAAAAAGGAAATATCCTCAGATGAAATGTGGAAAGAAGCTTTCTGAGAAACTGCTTAGTGTTCTGTTAATTCATCTCACAGAGTTACATCTGCATTTCGTTGATCTCTTTGCTACCCTTATTTCTGTGGAATCTGAGAACAGATATTTCGGATCCCTTTGAAGACTATAGGGCCAAAGGAAATATCCTCCGATAACAAAGAGAAAGAAGCTTTCTGAGAAACTTCTTGTTGTTCTGTGAAATCATCTCACAGAGTTACAGCTTTCCCCTCAAGAAGCCTTTCGCTAAGACAGTTCTTGTGGAATTGGCAAAGTGATATTTGGAATCCCTAGAGGGCTATGGTGAAAAAGGAAATATCCTCAGATGAAATCTGGAAAGAAGCTTGCTGAGAAACTGCTTAGTGTTCTGTTAATTCATCTCACAGAGTTACATCTGTATTTCGTGGATCTCTTTGCTAGCCTTATTTCTGTGGAATCTGAGAACAGATATTTCGGATCCCTTTGAAGACTATAGGGCCAAAGGAAATATCCTCCGATAACAAAGAGAAAGAAGCTTTCTGAGAAACTTCTTTGTGTTCTGTGAAATCATCTCACAGAGTTACAGCTTTCCCCTCTAGAAGCCTTTCGCTAAGACAGTTCTTGTGGAATTGGCCAAGTGATATTTGGAAGCCCTTAGAGGGCCATGGTGAAAAAGGAAATATCCTCAGATGAAATCTGGAAAGAAGCTTACTGAGGAACTTCTTAGTGTTCTGTTAATTCATCTCACAGAGTTACATCTGTATTTCGTGGATCTCTTTGCTAGCTTTATTTCTGTGGAATCTGAGAACAGATATTTCGGATCCCTTTGAAGACTATAGGGCCAAAGGAAATATCCTCCGATAACAAAGAGAAAGAAGCTTTCTGAGAAACTTCTTTGTGTTCTGTGAAATCATCTCACAGAGTTACAGCTTTTCCCGCAAGAAGCCTTTCGCTAAGACCGTTCTTGTGGAATTGGCAACGTGATATTTGGAAGCCCATAGAGGGCTATGGTGAAAAAGGAAATATCCTCAGATGAAATCTGGAAAGAAGCTTTCTGAGAAACTGCTTAGTGTTCTGTTAATTCATCTCACAGAGTTACATCTGTATTTCCTGGATCTCTTTGCTAGCCTTATTTCTGTGGAATCTGAGAACAGATATTTCGGATCCCTTTGAAGACTATAGGGCCAAAGGAAATATCCTCCGATAACAAAGAGAAAGAAGCTTTCTGAGAAACTTCTTTGTGTTCTGTGAAATCATCTCACAGAGTTACAGCCTTCCCCTCAAGAAGCCTTTCGCTAAGACAGTTCTTGTGGAATTGGCCAAGTGATATTTGGAAGCCCATAGAGGGCTATGGTGAAAAAGGAAATATCCTCAGATGAAATCTGGAAAGAAGCTTTCTGAGAAACTGCTTAGTGTTCTGTTAATTCATCTCACAGAGTTACATCTGTATTTCGTGGATCTCTTTGCTAGCCCTATTTCTGTGGAATCTGAGAACAGATATTTCGGATCCCTTTGAAGACTATAGGGCCAAAGGAAAAATCCTCCGATAACAAAGAGAAAGAAGTTTTCTGAGAAACTTCTTTGTGTTCTGTGAAATCATCTCAGAGAGTTACAGCTTTCCCCTCAAGAAGCCTTTCGATAAGACAGTTCTTGTGGAATTGGCAAAGTGATATTTGGAAGCCCATAGAGGGCCATGGTGAAAAAGGAAATATCCTCAGATGAAATCTGGAAAGAAGCTTTCTGAGAAACTGCTTAGTGTTCTGTTAATTCATCTCACAGAGTTACATCTGTATTTCGTGGATCTCTTTGCTAGCCTTATTTCTGTGGAATCTGAGAACAGATATTTCGGATCCCTTTGAGGACTATAGGGCCAAAGGAAATATCCTCCGATAACAAAGAGAAAGAAGCTTTCTGAGAAACTTCTTTGTGTTCTGTGAAATCATCTCACAGAGTTACAGCTTTTCCCTCAAGAAGCCTTTCGCTAAGACAGTTCTTGTGGAATTGGCCAGGTGATATTTGGAAGCCCATAGAGGGCTACGGTGAAAAAGGAAATATCCTCAGATGAAATCTGGAAAGAAGCTTTCTGAGAAACTGCTTAGTGTTCTGTTAATTCATCTCACAGAGTTACATCTGTATTTCGTGGATCTCTTTGCTAGCCTTATTTCTGTGGAATCTGAGAACAGATACTTCGGATCCCTTTGAAGACTATAGGGCCAAAGGAAATATCCTCCGATAACAAAGAGAAAGAAGCTTTCTGAGAAACTTCTTTGTGTTCTGTGAAATCATCTCACAGAGTTACAGCTTTCGCCTCAAGAAGCCTTTCCCTAAGACAGTTCTTGTGGAATTGGCAAAGCGATATTTGGAAGGCCATAGAGGGCTATGGTGAAAAAGGAAATATCCTCAGATGAAATCTGGAAAGAAGCTTTCTGAGAAACTGCTTAGTGTTCTGTTAATTCATCTCACAGAGTTACATCTGTATTTCGTGGATCTCTTTGCTAGCCTTATTTCTGTGGAATCTGAGAACAGATATTTCGGATCCCTTTGAAGACTATAGGGCCAAAGGAAATATCCTCCGATAACAAAGAGAAAGAAGCTTTCTGAGAAACTTCTTTGTGTTCTGTGAAATCAAATCACAGAGTTACAGCTTTCCCCTCAAGAAGCCTTTCGCTAAGACAGTTCTTGTGGAATTGGCAAAGTGATATTTGGAAGCCCATAGAGGGCCATGGTGAAAAAGGAAATATCCTCAAATGAAATCTGGAAAGAAGCTTTCTGAGAAACTGCTTAGTGTTCTGTTAATTCATCTCACAGAGTTACCTCTGTATTTCGTGGATCTCTTTGCTAGCTTTATTTCTGTGGAATCTGAGGACAGATATTTCGGATCCCTTTGAAGACTATAGGGCCAAAGGAAATATCCTCCGATAACAAAGAGAAAGAAGCTTTCTGAGAAACTTCTTTGTGTTCTGTGAAATCATCTCACAGAGTTACAGCTTTCCCCTCAAGAAGCCTTTCGCTAAGACAGTTCTTGTGGAATTGGCCAAGTGATATTTGGAAGCCCATAGAGTGCTATGTTGAAAAAGGAAAATCCTCAGATGAAATCTGGAAAGAAGCTTTCTGAGAAACTGCTTAGTGTTCTGTTAATTCATCTCACAGAGTTACATCTGTATTTCGTGGATCTCTTTGCTAGCCTTTTTTCTGTGGAATCTGAGAACAGATATTTCGGATCCCTTTGTAGATTAGAGGGCCAAAGGAAATATCCTCCGATAACAAAGAGAAAGAAGCTTTCCGAGAAACTTCTTTGTGTTCTGTGAAATCATCTCACAGAGTTACAACTTTCCCCTCAAGAAGCCTTTCGCTAAGACAGTTCTTATGGAATTGTCAAAGTGATATTTGGAAGCCCATAGAGGGCTATGGTGAAAAAGGAAATATCCTCAGATGAAATCTGGAAAGAATCTTTCTGAGAAACTGCTTAGTGTTCTGTTAATTCATCTCACAGAGTTACATCTGTATTTCGTGGATCTCTTTGCTATCCATTTTTCTGTGGAATCTGAGGACAGATATTTCGGATCCCTTTGAAGACTATATGGCCAAAGGAAATATCCTCCGATAACAAAGAGAACGAAGCTTTCTGAGAAACTTCTTTGTGTTCTGTGAAATCATCTCACAGAGTTACAGCTTTCACCTTAAGGAGCCTTTCGCTAAGACAGTTCTTGTGGAATTGGCAAAGTGATATTTGGAAGCCCATGGAGGGCTATGGTGAAAAAGGAAATATCCTCAGATGAAATCTGGAAAGAAGCTTTCTGAGAAATTGCTTAGTGTTCTGTTAATTCATCTCACAGAGTTACATCTGTATTTCGTGGATCTCTTTGCTAGCCTTTTTTCTGTGGAATCTGAGAACAGATATTTCGGATACCTCTGTAGATTAGAGGGCCAATGGAAATATCCTCCGATAACAAAGAGAAAGAAGCTTTCCGAGAAACTTCTTTGTGTTCTGTGAAATCATCTCACAGAGTTACAACTTTCCCCTCAAGAAGCCTTTCGCTAAGACAGTTCTTATGGAATTGGCAAAGTGATATTTGGAAGCCCATAGAGGGCTATGGTGAAAAAGGAAATATCCTCAGATGAAATCTGGAAAGAAGCTTTCTGAGAAACTGCTTAGTGTTCTGTTAATTCATCTCACAGAGTTACATCTGTATTTCGTGGATCTCTTTGCTAGCCTTTTTTCTGTGGAATCTGAGGACAGATATTTCGGATCCCTTTGAAGACTATAGGGCCAAAGGAAATATCCTCCGATAACAAAGAGAACGAAGCTTTCTGAGAAACTTCTTTGTGTTCTGTGAAATCATCTCACAGAGTTACAGCTTTCACCTTAAGGAGCCTTTCGCTAAGACAGTTCTTGTGGAATTGGCAAAGTGATATTTGGAAGCCCATGGAGGGCTATGGTGAAAAAGGAAATATCCTCAGATGAAATCTGGAAAGAAGCTTTCTGAGAAACTGCTTAGTGTTCTGTTAATTAATCTCACAGAGTTACATCTGTATTTCGTGGATCTCTTTGCTAGCCTTATTTCTGTGGAATCTTAGAACAGATATTTCGGATCCCTTTGAAGACTATAGGGCCAAAGGAAAAATCCTCCGATAACAAAGAGAAAGAAGCTTTCTGAGAAACTTCTTTGTGTTCTGTGAAATCATCTCAGAGAGTTACAGCTTTCCCCTCAAGAAGCCTTTCGCTAAGACAGTTCTTGTGGAATTGGCAAAGTGATATTTGGAAGCCCTTAGAGGTCTATGGTGAAAAAGGAATTATCCTCAGATGAAATCTGGAAAGAAGCTTTCTGAGAAACTGCTTAGTGTTCTGTTAATTCATCTCACAGAGTTACATCTGTATTTCGTGGATCTCTTTGCTAGCCTTATTTCTGTGGAATCTGAGAACAGATATTTCGGATCCCTTTGAAGACTATAGGGCCAAAGGAAATATCCTCCGATAACAAAGAGAAAGAAGCTTTCTGAGATACTTCTTTGTGTTCTGTGAAATCATCTCACAGAGTTACAGCTTTCCCCACAAGAAGCCTTTCGCTAAGACAGTTCTTGTGGAATTGTCAAAGTGATATTTGGAAGCCCATAGAGGGCCATGGTGAAAAAGGAAATATCCTCAGATGAAATCTGGAAAGAAGCTTTCTGAGAAACTGCTTAGTGTTCTGTTAATTCATCTCATAGAGTTACATCTGTATTTCCTGGATCTCTTTGCTAGCTTTATTTCTGTGGAATCTGAGAACAGATATTTCGGATCCCTTTGAAGACTATAGGGCCAAAGGAAATATCCTCCGATAACAAAGAGAAAGAAGCTTTCTGAGAAACTTCTTTGTGTTCTGTGAAATCATCTGTCACAGTTACAGCTTTCCCCTCAAGAAGCCTTTCGCTAAGACAGTTCTTGTGGAATTGGCAACGTGATATTTGGAAGCCCATAGAGGGCTATGGTGAAAAAGGAAATATCCTCAGATGAAATGTGGAAAGAAGCTTTCTGAGAAACTGCTTAGTGTTCTGTTAATTCATCTCACAGAGTTACATCTGCATTTCGTGGATCTCTTTGCTACCCTTATTTCTGTGGAATCTGAGAACAGATATTTCGGATCCCTTTGAAGACTATAGGGCCAAAGGAAATATCCTCCGATAACAAAGAGAAAGAAGCTTTCTGAGAAACTTCTTGTTGTTCTGTGAAATCATCTCACAGAGTTACAGCTTTCCCCTCAAGAAGCCTTTCGCTAAGACAGTTCTTGTGGAATTGGCAAAGTGATATTTGGAATCCCTAGAGGGCTATGGTGAAAAAGGAAATATCCTCAGATGAAATCTGGAAAGAAGCTTGCTGAGAAACTGCTTAGTGTTCTGTTAATTCATCTCACAGAGTTACATCTGTATTTCGTGGATCTCTTTGCTAGCCTTATTTCTGTGGAATCTGAGAACAGATATTTCGGATCCCTTTGAAGACTATAGGGCCAAAGGAAATATCCTCCGATAACAAAGAGAAAGAAGCTTTCTGAGAAACTTCTTTGTGTTCTGTGAAATCATCTCACAGAGTTACAGCTTTCCCCTCTAGAAGCCTTTCGCTAAGACAGTTCTTGTGGAATTGGCCAAGTGATATTTGGAATCCCTTAGAGGGCCATGGTGAAAAAGGAAATATCCTCAGATGAAATCTGGAAAGAAGCTTACTGAGGAACTTCTTAGTGTTCTGTTAATTCATCTCACAGAGTTACATCTGTATTTTGTGGATCTCTTTGCTAGCTTTATTTCTGTGGAATCTGAGAACAGATATTTCGGATCCCTTTGAAGACTATAGGGCCAAAGGAAATATCCTCCGATAACAAAGAGAAAGAAGCTTTCTGAGAAACTTCTTTGTGTTCTGTGAAATCATCTCACAGAGTTACAGCTTTTCCCGCAAGAAGCCTTTCGCTAAGACCGTTCTTGTGGAATTGGCAACGTGATATTTGGAAGCCCATAGAGGGCTATGGTGAAAAAGGAAATATCCTCAGATGAAATCTGGAAAGAAGCTTTCTGAGAAACTGCTTAGTGTTCTGTTAATTCATCTCACAGAGTTACATCTGTATTTCCTGGATCTCTTTGCTAGCCTTATTTCTGTGGAATCTGAGAACAGATATTTCGGATCCCTTTGAAGACTATAGGGCCAAAGGAAATATCCTCCGATAACAAAGAGAAAGAAGCTTTCTGAGAAACTTCTTTGTGTTCTGTGAAATCATCTCATAGAGTTACAGCCTTCCCCTCAAGAAGCCTTTCGCTAAGACAGTTCTTGTGGAATTGGCCAAGTGATATTTGGAAGCCCATAGAGGGCTATGGTGAAAAAGGAAATATCCTCAGATGAAATCTGGAAAGAAGCTTTCTGAGAAACTGCTTAGTGTTCTGTTAATTCATCTCATAGAGTTACATCTGTATTTCCTGGATCTCTTTGCTAGCTTTATTTCTGTGGAATCTGAGAACAGATATTTCGGATCCCTTTGAAGACTATAGGGCCAAAGGAAATATCCTCCGATAACAAAGAGAAAGAAGCTTTCTGAGAAACTTCTTTGTGTTCTGTGAAATCATCTCAGAGAGTTACAGCTTTCCCCTCAAGAAGCCTTTCGCTAAGACAGTTCTTGTGGAATTGGCAAAGTGATATTTGGAACCCCTAGAGGGCTATGGTGAAAAAGGAAATATCCTCAGATGAAATCTGGAAAGAAGCTTGCTGAGAAACTGCTTAGTGTTCTGTTAATTCATCTCACAGAGTTACATCTGTATTTCGTGGATCTCTTTGCTAGCCTTATTTCTGTGGAATCTGAGAACAGATATTTCGGATCCCTTTGAAGACTATAGGGCCAAAGGAAATATCCTCCGATAACAAAGAGAAAGAAGCTTTCTGAGAAACTTCTTTGTGTTCTGTGAAATCATCTCACAGAGTTACAGCTTTCCCCTCTAGAAGCCTTTCGCTAAGACAGTTCTTGTGGAATTGGCCAAGTGATATTTGGAAGCCCTTAGAGGGCCATGGTGAAAAAGGAAATATCCTCAGATGAAATCTGGAAAGATGCTTACTGAGGAACTGCTTAGTGTTCTGTTAATTCATCTCACCGAGTTACATCTGTATTTCGTGGATCTCTTTGCTAGCTTTATTTCTGTGGAATCTGAGAACAGATATTTCGGATTCCTTTGAAGACTATAGGGCCAAAGGAAATATCCTCCGATAACAAAGAGAAAGAAGCTTTCTGAGAAACTTCTTTGTGTTCTGTGAAATCATCTCACAGAGTTACAGCTTTCCCCTCAAGAAGCCTTTCGCTAAGACAGTTCTTGTGCAATTGGCAAAGTGATATTTGGAAGCCCATAGCGGGCTATGTTGAAAAAGGAAAATCCTCAGATGAAATCTGTAAAGAAGCTTTCTGAGAAACTGCTTAGTGTTCTGTTAATTCATCTCACAGAGTTATATCTGTATTTCGTGGATCTCTTTGCTAGCCTTTTTTCTGTGGAATCTGAGAACAGATATTTCGGATCCCTTTGTAGATTAGAGGGCCAAAGGAAATATCCTCCGATAACAAAGAGAAAGAAGCTTTCCGAGAAACTTCTTTGTGTTCTGTGAGATCATCTCACAGAGTTACAACTTTCCCCTCAAGAAGCCTTTCGCTAAGACAGTTCTTATGGAATTGACAAAGTGATATTTGGAGTCCCATAGAGGGCTACGGTGAAAAAGGAAATATCGTCAGATGAAATCTGGAAAGAAGCTTTCTGAGAAACTGCTTAGTGTTCTGTTAATTCATCTCACAGAGTTACATCTGCATTTCGTGGATCTCTTTGCTAGCCTTATTTCTGTGGAATCTGAGAACAGATATTTCGGATCCCTTTGAAGACTATAGGGCCAAAGGAAATATCCTCCGATAACAAAGAGAAAGAAGCTTTCTGAGAAACTTCTTGTTGTTCTGTGAAATCATCTCACAGAGTTACAGCTTTCCCCTCAAGAAGCCTTTCGCTAAGACAGTTCTTGTGGAATTGGCAAAGTGATATTTGGAACCCCTAGAGGGCTATGGTTAAAAAAGGAAATATCCTCAGATGAAATCTGGAAAGAAGCTTGCTGAGAAACTGCTTAGTGTTCTGTTAATTCATCTCACAGAGTTACATCTGTATTTCGTGGATCTCTTTGCTAGCCTTATTTCTGTGGAATCTGAGAACAGATATTTCGGATCCCTTTGAAGACTATAGGGCCAAAGGAAATATCCTCCGATAACAAAGAGAAAGAAGCTTTCTGAGAAACTTCTTTGTGTTCTGTGAAATCATCTCACAGAGTTACAGCTTTCCCCTCTAGAAGCCTTTCGCTAAGACAGTTCTTGTGGAATTGGCCAAGTGATATTTGGAAGCCCTTAGAGGGCCATGGTGAAAAAGGAAATATCCTCAGATGAAATCTGGAAAGAAGCTTACTGAGAAACTGCTTAGTGTTCTGTTAATTCATCTCACAGAGTTACATCTGTATTTCGTGGATCTCTTTGCTAGCTTTATTTCTGTGGAATCTGAGAACAGATATTTCGGATCCCTTTGAAGATTATAGGGCCAAAGGAAATATCCTCCGATAACAAAGAGAAAGAAGCTTTCTGAGAAACTTCTTTGTGTTCTGTGAAATCATCTGTCACAGTTACAGCTTTCCCCTCAAGAAGCCTTTCGCTAAGACAGTTCTTGTGCAATTGGCAAAGTGATATTTGGAAGCCCTTAGAGGTCTATGGTGAAAAAGGAATTATCCTCAGATGAAATCTGGAAAGAAGCTTTCTGAGAAACTGCTTAGTGTTCTGTTAATTCATCTCACAGAGTTACATCTGTATTTCGTGGATCTCTTTGCTAGCCTTATTTCTGTGGAATCTGAGAACAGATATTTCGGATCCCTTTGAAGACTATAGGGCCAAAGGAAATATCCTCCGATAACAAAGAGAAAGAAGCTTTCTGAGATACTTCTTTGTGTTCTGTGAAATCATCTCACAGAGTTACAGCTTTCCCCACAAGAAGCCTTTCGCTAAGACAGTTCTTGTGGAATTGTCAAAGTGATATTTGGAAGCCCATAGAGGGCCATGGTGAAAAAGGAAATATCCTCAGATGAAATCTGGAAAGAAGCTTTCTGAGAAACTGCTTAGTGTTCTGTTAATTCATCTCATAGAGTTACATCTGTATTTCCTGGATCTCTTTGCTAGCTTTATTTCTGTGGAATCTGAGAACAGATATTTCGGATCCCTTTGAAGACTATAGGGCCAAAGGAAATATCCTCCGATAACAAAGAGAAAGAAGCTTTCTGAGAAACTTCTTTGTGTTCTGTGAAATCATCTGTCACAGTTACAGCTTTCCCCTCAAGAAGCCTTTCGCTAAGACAGTTCTTGTGGAATTGGCAACGTGATATTTGGAAGCCCATAGAGGGCTATGGTGAAAAAGGAAATATCCTCAGATGAAATGTGGAAAGAAGCTTTCTGAGAAACTGCTTAGTGTTCTGTTAATTCATCTCACAGAGTTACATCTGCATTTCGTGGATCTCTTTGCTACCCTTATTTCTGTGGAATCTGAGAACAGATATTTCGGATCCCTTTGAAGACTATAGGGCCAAAGGAAATATCCTCCGATAACAAAGAGAAAGAAGCTTTCTGAGAAACTTCTTGTTGTTCTGTGAAATCATCTCACAGAGTTACAGCTTTCCCCTCAAGAAGCCTTTCGCTAAGACAGTTCTTGTGGAATTGGCAAAGTGATATTTGGAATCCCTAGAGGGCTATGGTGAAAAAGGAAATATCCTCAGATGAAATCTGGAAAGAAGCTTGCTGAGAAACTGCTTAGTGTTCTGTTAATTCATCTCACAGAGTTACATCTGTATTTCGTGGATCTCTTTGCTAGCCTTATTTCTGTGGAATCTGAGAACAGATATTTCGGATCCCTTTGAAGACTATAGGGCCAAAGGAAATATCCTCCGATAACAAAGAGAAAGAAGCTTTCTGAGAAACTTCTTTGTGTTCTGTGAAATCATCTCACAGAGTTACAGCTTTCCCCTCTAGAAGCCTTTCGCTAAGACAGTTCTTGTGGAATTGGCCAAGTGATATTTGGAATCCCTTAGAGGGCCATGGTGAAAAAGGAAATATCCTCAGATGAAATCTGGAAAGAAGCTTACTGAGGAACTTCTTAGTGTTCTGTTAATTCATCTCACAGAGTTACATCTGTATTTTGTGGATCTCTTTGCTAGCTTTATTTCTGTGGAATCTGAGAACAGATATTTCGGATCCCTTTGAAGACTATAGGGCCAAAGGAAATATCCTCCGATAACAAAGAGAAAGAAGCTTTCTGAGAAACTTCTTTGTGTTCTGTGAAATCATCTCACAGAGTTACAGCTTTTCCCGCAAGAAGCCTTTCGCTAAGACCGTTCTTGAGGAATTGGCAACGTGATATTTGGAAGCCCATAGAGGGCTATGGTGAAAAAGGAAATATCCTCAGATGAAATCTGGAAAGAAGCTTTCTGAGAAACTGCTTAGTGTTCTGTTAATTCATCTCACAGAGTTACATCTGTATTTCCTGGATCTCTTTGCTAGCCTTATTTCTGTGGAATCTGAGAACAGATATTTCGGATCCCTTTGAAGACTATAGGGCCAAAGGAAATATCCTCCGATAACAAAGAGAAAGAAGCTTTCTGAGAAACTTCTTTGTGTTCTGTGAAATCATCTCACAGAGTTACAGCCTTCCCCTCAAGAAGCCTTTCGCTAAGACAGTTCTTGTGGAATTGGCCAAGTGATATTTGGAAGCCCATAGAGGGCTATGGTGAAAAAGGAAATATCCTCAGATGAAATCTGGAAAGAAGCTTTCTGAGAAACTGCTTAGTGTTCTGTTAATTCATCTCATAGAGTTACATCTGTATTTCCTGGATCTCTTTGCTAGCTTTATTTCTGTGGAATCTGAGAACAGATATTTCGGATCCCTTTGAAGACTATAGGGCCAAAGGAAATATCCTCCGATAACAAAGAGAAAGAAGCTTTCTGAGAAACTTCTTTGTGTTCTGTGAAATCATCTGTCACAGTTACAGCTTTCCCCTCAAGAAGCCTTTCGCTAAGACAGTTCTTGTGGAATTGGCAAAGTGATATTTGGAAGCCCATAGAGGGCTATGGTGAAAAAGGAAATATCCTCAGATGAAATCTGGAAAGAAGCTTTCTGAGAAACTGCTTAGTGTTCTGTTAATTCATCTCACAGAGTTACATCTGTATTTCGGGGATCTCTTTGCTAGCCTTATTTCTGTGGAATCTGAGAACAGATATTTCGGATCCCTTTGAAGACTATAGGGCCAAAGGAAATATCCTCCGATAACAAAGAGAAAGAAGCTTTCTGAGAAACTTCTTGTTGTTCTGTGAAATCATCTCACAGAGTTACAGCTTTCCCCTCAAGAAGCCTTTCGCTAAGACAGTTCTTGTGGAATTGGCAAAGTGATATTTGGAACCCCTAGAGGGCTATGGTGAAAAAGGAAATATCCTCAGATGAAATCTGGAAAGAAGCTTGCTGAGAAACTGCTTAGTGTTCTGTTAATTCATCTCACAGAGTTACATCTGTATTTCGTGGATCTCTTTGCTAGCCTTATTTCTGTGGAATCTGAGAACAGATATTTCGGATCCCTTTGAAGACTATAGGGCCAAAGGAAATATCCTCCGATAACAAAGAGAAAGAAGCTTTCTGAGAAACTTCTTTGTGTTCTGTGAAATCATCTCACAGAGTTACAGCTTTCCCCTCTAGAAGCCTTTCGCTAAGACAGTTCTTGTGGAATTGGCCAAGTGATATTTGGAAGCCCTTAGAGGGCCATGGTGAAAAAGGAAATATCCTCAGATGAAATCTGGAAAGATGCTTACTGAGGAACTGCTTAGTGTTCTGTTAATTCATCTCACCGAGTTACATCTGTATTTCGTGGATCTCTTTGCTAGCTTTATTTCTGTGGAATCTGAGAACAGATATTTCGGATTCCTTTGAAGACTATAGGGCCAAAGGAAATATCCTCCGATAACAAAGAGAAAGAAGCTTTCTGAGAAACTTCTTTGTGTTCTGTGAAATCATCTCACAGAGTTACAGCTTTCCCCTCAAGAAGCCTTTCGCTAAGACAGTTCTTGTGCAATTGGCAAAGTGATATTTGGAAGCCCATAGCGGGCTATGTTGAAAAAGGAAAATCCTCAGATGAAATCTGGAAAGAAGCTTTCTGAGAAACTGCTTAGTGTTCTGTTAATTCATCTCACAGAGTTATATCTGTATTTCGTGGATCTCTTTGCTAGCCTTTTTTCTGTGGAATCTGAGAACAGATATTTCGGATCCCTTTGTAGATTAGAGGGCCAAAGGAAATATCCTCCGATAACAAAGAGAAAGAAGCTTTCCGAGAAACTTCTTTGTGTTCTGTGAGATCATCTCACAGAGTTACAACTTTCCCCTCAAGAAGCCTTTCGCTAAGACAGTTCTTATGGAATTGACAAAGTGATATTTGGAGTCCCATAGAGGGCTACGGTGAAAAAGGAAATATCGTCAGATGAAATCTGGAAAGAAGCTTTCTGAGAAACTGCTTAGTGTTCTGTTAATTCATCTCACAGAGTTACATCTGCATTTCGTGGATCTCTTTGCTAGCCTTATTTCTGTGGAATCTGAGAACAGATATTTCGGATCCCTTTGAAGACTATAGGGCCAAAGGAAATATCCTCCGATAACAAAGAGAAAGAAGCTTTCTGAGAAACTTCTTGTTGTTCTGTGAAATCATCTCACAGAGTTACAGCTTTCCCCTCAAGAAGCCTTTCGCTAAGACAGTTCTTGTGGAATTGGCAAAGTGATATTTGGAACCCCTAGAGGGCTATGGTTAAAAAAGGAAATATCCTCAGATGAAATCTGGAAAGAAGCTTGCTGAGAAACTGCTTAGTGTTCTGTTAATTCATCTCACAGAGTTACATCTGTATTTCGTGGATCTCTTTGCTAGCCTTATTTCTGTGGAATCTGAGAACAGATATTTCGGATCCCTTTGAAGACTATAGGGCCAAAGGAAATATCCTCCGATAACAAAGAGAAAGAAGCTTTCTGAGAAACTTCTTTGTGTTCTGTGAAATCATCTCACAAAGTTACAGCTTTCCCCTCTAGAAGCCTTTCGCTAAGACAGTTCTTGTGGAATTGGCCAAGTGATATTTGGAAGCCCTTAGAGGGCCATGGTGAAAAAGGAAATATCCTCAGATGAAATCTGGAAAGAAGCTTACTGAGAAACTGCTTAGTGTTCTGTTAATTCATCTCACAGAGTTACATCTGTATTTCGTGGATCTCTTTGCTAGCTTTATTTCTGTGGAATCTGAGAACAGATATTTCGGATCCCTTTGAAGATTATAGGGCCAAAGGAAATATCCTCCGATAACAAAGAGAAAGAAGCTTTCTGAGAAACTTCTTTGTGTTCTGTGAAATCATCTGTCACAGTTACAGCTTTCCCCTCAAGAAGCCTTTCGCTAAGACAGTTCTTGTGCAATTGGCAAAGTGATATTTGGAAGCCGATAGAGGGCTATGGTGAAAAAGGAAATATCCTCAGATGAAATCTGGAAAGAAGCTTTCTGAGAAACTGCTTAGTGTTATGTTAATTCATCTCACAGAGTTACATCTGTATTTCGTGGATCTCTTTGCTAGCCTTATTTCTGTGGAATCTGAGAACAGATATTTCGGATCCCTTTGAAGACTATAGGGCCAAAGGAAAAATCCTCCGATAACAAAGAGAAAGAAGCTTTCTGAGAAACTTCTTTGTGTTCTGTGAAATCATCTCACAGAGTTACAGCTTTGCCCTCAAGAAGCCTTTCGCTAAGACAGTTCTTGTGGAATTGGCAAAGTGATATTTGGAAGCCCATAGAGGGCCATGGTGAAAAAGGAAATATCCTCAGATGAAATCTGGAAAGAAGCTTTCTGAGAAACTGCTTAGTGTTCTGTTAATTCAACTCACAGAGTTACATCTGTATTTCGTGGATCTCTTTGCTACCCTTATTTCTGTGGAATCTGAGAACAGATATTTCGGATCCCTTTGAAGAATATAGGGCCAAAGGAAATATCCTCTGATAACAAAGAGAAAGAAGCTTTCTGAGAAACTTCTTTGTGTTCTGTGAAATCATCTCACAGAGTTACAGCTTTTCCCTCAAGAAGCCTTTCGCTAAGACAGTTCTTGTGGAATTGGCAACGTGATATTTGGAAGCCCATAGAGGGCTATGGTGAAAAAGGAAATATCCTCCGATGAAATCTGGAAAGAAGCTTGCTGAGAAACTGCTTAGTGTTCTGTTAATTCATCTCACAGAGTTACATCTGTATTTCGTGGATCTCTTTGCTAGTCTTATTTCTGTGGAATCTGAGAACAGATATTTCGGATCCCTTTGAAGACTATAGGGCCAAAGGAAATATCCTCCGATAACAAAGAGAAAGAAGCTTTCTAAGTAACTTCTTTGTGTTCTGTGAAATCATCTCACAGAGTTACCGCTTTCCCCTCTAGAAGCCTTTCGCTAAGACAGTTCTTGTGGAATTGGCCAAGTGATATTTGGAAGCCCTTAGAGGGCCATGGTGAAAAAGGAAATATCCTCAGATGAAATCTGGAAAGAAGCTTACTGAGAAACTGCTTAGTGTTCTGTTAATTCATCTCACAGAGTTACATCTGTATTTCGTGGATCTCTTTGCTAGCTTTATTTCTGTGGATTCTGAGAACAGATATTTCGGATCCCTTTGAAGACTATAGGGCCAAAGGAAATATCCTCCGATAACAAAGAGAAAGAAGCTTTCTGAGAAACTTCTTTGTGTTCTGTGAAATCATCTCACAGAGTTACAGCTTTCCCCTCAAGAAGCCTTTCGCTAAGACAGTTCTTGTGCAATTGGCCAAGTGATATTTGGAAGCCCATAGAGGGCTATGTTGAAAAAGGAAAATCTTCAGATGAAATCTGGAAAGAAGCTTTCTGAGAAACTGCTTAGTGTTCTGTTAATTCATCTCACAGAGTTATATCTGTATTTCGTGGATCTCTTTGCTAGCCTTTTTTCTGTGGAATCTGAGAACAGATATTTCGGATCCCTTTGTAGATTAGAGGGCCAAAGGAAATATCCTCCGATAACAAAGAGAGAGAAGCTTTCTGAGAAACTTCTTTGTGTTCTGTGAAATCATCTCACAGAGTTACAGCTTTTCCCTCAAGAAGCCTTTCTCTAAGACAGTTCTTATGGAATTGGCAAAGTGATATTTGGAGTCCCATAGAGGGCTATGGTGAAAAACGAAATATCCTAAGATGAAATCTGGAAAGAAGCTTTCTGAGAAACTGCTTAGTGTTCTGTTAATTCATCTCACAGAGTTACATCTGCATTTCGTGGATCTCTTTGCTAGCCTTATTTCTGTGGAATCTGAGAACAGATATTTCGGATCCCTTTGAAGAATATAGGGCCAAAGGAAATATCCTCCGATAACAAAGAGAAAGAAGCTTTCTGAGAAACTTCTTGTTGTTCTGTGAAATCATCTCACAGAGTTACAGCTTTCCCCTCAAGAAGCCTTTCGCTAAGACAGTTCTTGTGGAATTGGCAAAGTGATATTTGGAACCCCTAGAGGGCTATGGTGAAAAAGGAAATATCCTCAGATGAAATCTGGAAAGAAGCTTGCTGAGAAACTGCTTAGTGTTCTGTTAATTCATCTCACAGAGTTACATCTGTATTTCGTGGATCTCTTTGCTAGCCTTATTTCTGTGGAATCTGAGAACAGATATTTCGGATCCCTTTGAAGACTATAGGGCCAAAGGAAATATCCTCCGATAACAAAGAGAAAGAAGCTTTCTGAGAAACTTCTTTGTGTTCTGTGAAATCATCTCACAGAGTTACAGCTTTCCCCTCTAGAAGCCTTTCGCTAAGACAGTTCTTGTGGAATTGGCCAAGTGATATTTGGAAGCCCTTAGAGGGCCATGGTGAAAAAGGAAATATCCTCAGATGAAATCTGGAAAGAAGCTTACTGAGAAACTGCTTAGTGTTCTGTCAATTCATCTCACAGAGTTACATCTGCATTTCGTGGATCTCTTTGCTAGCTTTATTTCTGTGGAATCTGAGAACAGATATTTCGGATCCCTTTGAAGACTATAGGGCCAAAGGAAATATCCTCCGATAACAAAGAGAAAGAAGCTTTCTGAGAAACTTCTTTGTGTTCTGTGAAATCATCTCACAGAGTTACAGCTTTCCCGTCAAGAAGCCTTTCGCTAAGACAGTTCTTGTGGAATTGGCAAAGTGATATTTGGAAGCCCATAGAGGGCTATGTTGAAAAAGGAAATTCCTCAGAGGAAATCTGGAAAGAAGCTTTCTGAGAAACTGCTTAGTGTTCTGTTAATTCATCTCACAGAGTTACATCTGTATTTCGTGGATCTCTTTGCTAGCCTTATTTCTGTGGAATCTGAGAACAGATATTTCGGATCCCTTTGAAGACTATAGGGCCAAAGGAAATATCCTCCGATAACAAAGAGAACGAAGCTTTCTGAGAAACTTCTTTGTGTTCTGTGAAATCATCTCACAGAGTTACAGCTTTCACCTTAAGGAGCCTTTCGCTAAGACAGTTCTTGTGGAATTGGCAAAGTGATATTTGGAAGCCCATGGAGGGCTATGGTGAAAAAGGAAATATCCTCAGATGAAATCTGGAAAGAAGCTTTCTGAGAAACTGCTTAGTGTTCTGTTAATTCATCTCACAGTGTAACATCTGTATTTCGTGGATCTCTTTGCTAGCCTTATTTCTGTGGAATCTTAGAACAGATATTTCGGATCCCTTTGAAGACTATAGGGCCAAAGGAAAAATCCTCCGATAACAAAGAGAAAGAAGCTTTCTGAGAAACTTCTTTGTGTTCTGTGAAATCATCTCAGAGAGTTACAGCTTTCCCCTCAAGAAGCCTTTCGCTAAGACAGTTCTTTTGGAATTGGCAAAGTGATATTTGGAAGCCCATAGAGGACCATGGTGAAAAAGGAAATATCCTCAGATGAAATCTGGAAAGAAGTTTCTGAGAAACTGCTTAGTGTTCTGTTAATTCATCTCACAGAGTTACATCTGTATTTCGTGGATCTCTTTGCTAGCCTTATTTCTGTGGAATCTGAGAACAGATATTTCGGATACCTTTGAAGACTATAGGGCCAAAGGAAATATCCTCCGATAACAAAGAGAAAGAAGCTTTCTGAGAAACTTCTTTGTGTTCTGTGAAATCATCTCACAGAGTTACAGCTTTCCCCTCTAGAAGCCTTTCGCTAAGACAGTTCTTGTGGAATTGGCCAAGTGATATTTGGAAGCCCTTAGAGGGCCATGGTGAAAAAGGAAATATCCTCAGATGAAATCTGGAAAGAAGCTTACTGAGAAACTGCTTAGTGTTCTGTTAATTCATCTCACAGAGTTACATCTGTATTTCGTGGATCTCTTTGCTAGCTTTATTTCTGTGGAATCTGAGAACAGATATTTCGGATCCCTTTGAAGACTATAGGGCCAAAGGAAATATCCTCCGATAACAAAGAGAAAGAAGCTTTCTGAGAAACTTCTTTGTGTTCTGTGAAATCATCTCACAGAGTTACAGCTTTCCCCTCAAGAAGCCTTTCGCTAAGACAGTTCTTGTGGAATTGGCCAAGTGATATTTGGAAGCCCTTAGAGGGCCATGGTGAAAAAGGAAATATCCTCAGATGAAATCTGGAAAGAAGCTTACTGAGAAACTGCTTAGTGTTCTGTTAATTCATCTCACAGAGTTACATCTGTATTTCGTGGATCTCTTTGCTAGCTTTATTTCTGTGGAATCTGAGAACAGATATTTCGGATCCCTTTGAAGACTATAGGGCCAAAGGAAATATCCTCCGATAACAAAGAGAAAGAAGCTTTCTGAGAAACTTCTTTGTGTTCTGTGAAATCATCTCACAGAGTTACAGCTTTCCCCTCAAGAAGCCTTTCGCTAAGACAGTTCTTGTGCAATTGGCCAAGTGATATTTGGAAGCCCATAGAGGGCTATGTTGAAAAAGGAAAATCCTCAGATGAAATCTGGAAAGAAGCTTTCTGAGAAACTGCTTAGTGTTCCGTTAATTCATCTCACAGAGTTATATCTGTATTTCGTGGATCTCTTTGCTAGCCTTTTTTCTGTGGAATCTGTGAACAGATATTTCGGATCCCTTTGTAGATTAGAGGGCCAAAGGAAATATCCTCCGATAACAAAGAGAAAGAAGCTTTCCGAGAAACTTCTTTGTGTTCTGTGAAATCATCTCACAGAGTTACAACTTTCCCCTCAAGAAGCCTTTCGCTAAGACAGTTCTTATGGAATTGTCAAAGTGATATTTGGAGTCCCATAGAGGGCTATGGTGAAAAAGGAAATATCCTAAGATGAAATCTGGAAAGAAGCTTTCTGAGAAACTGCTTAGTGTTCTGTTAATTCATCTCACAGAGTTACATCTGTATTTCGTGGATCTCTTTGCTAGCCTTTTTTCTGTGGAATCTGAGGACAGATATTTCGGATCCCTTTGAAGACTATAGGGCCAAAGGAAATATCCTCCGATAACAAAGAGAACGAAGCTTTCTGAGAAACTTCTTTGTGTTCCGTGAAATCATCTCACAGAGTTACAGCTTTCACCTTAAGGAGCCTTTCGCTAAGACAGTTCTTGTGGAATTGGCAAAGTGATATTTGGAAGCCCATGGAGGGCTATGGTGAAAAAGGAAATATCCTCAGATGAAATCTGGAAAGAAGCTTTCTGAGAAACTGCTTAGTGTTCTGTTAATTCATCTCACAGAGTAACATCTGTATTTCGTGGATCTCTTTGCTAGCCTTATTTCTGTGGAATCTTAGAACAGATATTTCGGATCCCTTTGAAGACTATAGGGCCTAAGGAAAAATCCTCCGATAACAAAGAGAAAGAAGCTTTCTGAGAAACTTCTTTGTGTTCTGTGAAATCATCTCACAGAGTTACAGCTTTCCCCTCAAGAAGCCTTTCGCTAAGACAGTTCTTGTGGAATTGGCAAAGTGATATTTGGAAGCCCATAGAGGACCATGGTGAAAAAGGAAATATCCTCAGATGAAATCTGGAAAGAAGTTTCTGAGAAACTGCTTAGTGTTCTGTTAATTCATCTCACAGAGTTACATCTGTATTTCCTGGATCTCTTTGCTAGCTTTATTTCTGTGGAATCTGAGAACAGATATTTCGGATCCCTTTGAAGACTATAGGGCCAAAGGAAATATCCTCCGATAACAAAGAGAAAGAAGGTTGCTGAGAAACTTCTTTGTGTTCTGTGAAATCATCTGTCACAGTTACAGCTTTCCCCTCAAGAAGCCTTTCGCTAAGACAGTTCTTGTGGAATTGGCAAAGTGATATCTGGAAGCCGATAGAGGGCTATGGTGAAAAAGGAAATATCCTCAGATGAAATCTGGAAAGAAGCTTTCTGAGAAACTGCTTAGTGTTCTGTTAATTCATCTCACAGAGTTACATCTGTATTTCGTGGATCTCTTTGCTAGCCTTATTTCTGTGGAATCTGAGAACAGATATTTCGGATCCCTTTGAAGACTATAGGGCCAAAGGAAAAATCCTCCGATAACAAAGAGAAAGAAGCTTTCTGAGAAACTTCTTTGTGTTCTGTGAAATCATCTCACAGAGTTACAGCTTTCCCCTCAAGAAGCCTTTCGCTAAGACAGTTCTTGTGGAATTGGCAAAGTGATATTTGGAAGCCCATAGAGGGCCATGGTGAAAAAGGAAATATCCTCAGATGAAATCTGGAAAGAAGCTTTCTGAGAAACTGCTTAGTGTTCTGTTAATTCATCTCACAGAGTTACATCTGTATTTCGTGGATCTCTTTGCTAGCCTTATTTCTGTGGAATCTGAGAACAGATATTTCGGATCTCTTTGAAGAATATAGGGCCAAAGGAAATATCCTCTGATAACAAAGAGAAAGAAGCTTTCTGAGAAACTTCTTTGTGTTCTGTGAAATCATCTCACAGAGTTACAGCTTTTCCCTCAAGAAGCCTTTCGCTAAGACAGTTCTTGTGGAATCGGCAACGTGATATTTGGAAGCCCATAGAGGGCTACGGTGAAAAAGGAAATATCCTCAGATGAAATCTGGAAAGAAGCTTTCTGAGAAACTGCTTAGTGTTCTGTTAATTCATCTCACAGAGTTACATCTGTATTTCGTGGATCTCTTTGCTAGCCTTATTTCTGTGGAATCTGAGAACAGATATTTCGGATCCCTTTGAAGACTATAGGGCCAAAGGAAATATCCTCCGATAACAAAGAGAAAGAAGCTTTCTGAGAAACTTCTTGTTGTTCTGTGAAATCATCTCACAGAGTTACAGCTTTCCGCTCAAGAAGCCTTTCGCTAAGACAGTTCTTGTGGAATTGGCAAAGTGATATTTGGAAGCCCATAGAGGGACATGGTGAAAAAGGAAATATCCTCAGATGAAATCTGGAAAGAAGCTTTCTGAGAAACTGCTTAGTGTTCTGTTAATTCATCTCACAGAGTTACATCTGTATTTCGTGGATCTCTTTGCTAGCCTTATTTCTGTGGAATCTGAGAACAGATATTTCGGATCTCTTTGAAGAATATAGGGCCAAAGGAAATATCCTCTGATAACAAAGAGAAAGAAGCTTTCTGAGAAACTTCTTTGTGTTCTGTGAAATCATCTCACAGAGTTACAGCTTTTCCCTCAAGAAGACTTTCGCTAAGACAGTTCTTGTGGAATCGGCAACGTGATATTTGGAAGCCCATAGAGGGCTACGGTGAAAAAGGAAATATCCTCAGATGAAATCTGGAAAGAAGCTTTCTGAGAAACTGCTTAGTGTTCTGTTAATTCATCTCACAGAGTTCAATCTGTATTTCGTGGATCTCTTTGCTAGCCTTATTTCTGTGGAATCTGAGAACAGATATTTCGGATCCCTTTGAAGACTATAGGGCCAAAGGAAATATCCTCCGATAACAAAGAGAAAGAAGCTTTCTGAGAAACTTCTTGTTGTTCTGTGAAATCATCTCACAGAGTTATAGCGTTCCCCTCAAGAAGCCTTTCGCTAAGACAGTTCTTGTGGAATTGGCAAAGTGATATTTGGAACCCCTAGAGGGCTATGGTGAAAAAGGAAATATCCTCAGATGAAATCTGGAAAGAAGCTTTCTGAGAAACTGCTTAGTGTTCCGTTAATTCATCTCACGGAGTTACATCTGTATTTCGTGGATCTCTTTGCTAGCCTTATTTCTGTGGAATCTGAGAACAGATATTTCGGATCCCTTTGAAGACTATAGGGCCAAAGGAAATATGCTCCGATAACAAAGAGAAAGAAGCTTTCTGAGAAACTTCTTTGTGTTCTGTGAAATCATCTCACAGAGTTACAGCTTTTCCCTCAAGAAGCCTTCCGCTAAGACAGGTCTTGTGGTATTGGCAAAGTGATATTTGGAACCCCTAGAGGGCTATGGTGAAAAAGGAAATATCCTCAGATGAAATCTGGAAAGAAGCTTTCTGAGAAACTGCTTAGTGTTCTGTTAATTCATCTCACAGAGTTACATCTGTATTTCGTGGATCTCTTTGCTAGCCTTTTTTCTGTGGAATCTGAGGACAGATATTTCGGATCCCTTTGAAGACTATAGGGCCAAAGGAAATATCCTCCGATAACAAAGAGAACGAAGCTTTCAGAGAAACTTCTTTGTGTTCTGTGAAATCATCTCACAGAGTTACAGCTTTCACCTTAAGGAGCCTTTCGCTAAGACAGTTCTTGTGGAATTGGCAAAGTGATATTTGGAAGCCCATGGAGGGCTATGGTGAAAAAGGAAATATCCTCAGATGAAATCTGGAAAGAAGCTTTCTGAGAAACTGCTTAGTGTTCTGTTAATTCATCTCACAGAGTAACATCTGTATTTCGTGGATCTCTTTGCTAGCCTTATTTCTGTGGAATCTGAGAACAGATATTTCGGATCCCTTTGAAGACTATAGGGCCAAAGGAAATATCCTCCGATAACAAAGAGAAAGAAGCTTTCTGAGAAACTTCTTTGTGTTCTGTGAAATCATCTCACAGAGTTACAGCTTTCCCCTCAAGAAGCCTTTCGCTAAGACAGTTCTTGTGCAATTGGCCAAGTGATATTTGGAAGCCCATAGAGGGCTATGTTGAAAAAGGAAAATCCTCAGATGAAATCTGGAAAGAAGCTTTCTGAGAAACTGCTTAGTGTTCTGTTAATTCATCTCACAGAGTTATATCTGTATTTCGTGGATCTCTTTGCTAGCCTTTTTTCTGTGGAATCTGAGAACAGATATTTCGGATCCCTTTGTAGATTAGAGGGCCAAAGGAAATATCCTCCGATAACAAAGAGAAAGAAGCTTTCCGAGAAACTTCTTTGTGTTCTGTGAAATCATCTCACAGAGTTACAACTTTCCCCTCAAGAAGCCTTTCGCTAAGACAGTTCTTATGGAATTGGCAAAGTGATATTTGGAGTCCCATAGAGGGCTATGGTGAAAAAGGAAATATCCTAAGATGAAATCTGGAAAGAAGTTTCTGAGAAACTGCTTAGTGTTCTGCTAATTCATCTCACAGAGTTACATCTGTATTTCGTGGATCTCTTTGCTAGCCTTTTTTCTGTGGAATCTGAGGACAGATATTTCGGATCCCTTTGAAGACTATAGGGCCAAAGGAAATATCCTCCGATAACAAAGAGAACGAAGCTTTCTGAGAAACTTCTTTGTGTTCTGTGAAATCATCTCACAGAGTTACAGCTTTCCCCTCTAGAAGCCTTTCGCTAAGACAGTTCTTGTGGAATTGGCCAAGTGATATTTGGAAGCCCTTAGAGGGCCATGGTGAAAAAGGAAATATCCTCAGATGAAATCTGGAAAGAAGCTTACTGAGAAACTGCTTAGTGTTCTGTTAATTCATCTCACAGAGTTACATCTGTATTTCGTGGATCTCTTTGCTAGCTTTATTTCTGTGGAATCTGAGAACAGATATTTCGGATCCCTTTGAAGATTATAGGGCCAAAGGAAATATCCTCCGATAACAAAGAGAAAGAAGCTTTCTGAGAAACTTCTTTGTGTTCTGTGAAATCATCTGTCACAGTTACAGCTTTCCCCTCAAGAAGCCTTGCGATAAGACAGTTCTCGTGGAATTGGCAAAGTGATATTTGGAAGCCGATAGAGGGCTATGGTGAAAAAGGAAATATCCTCAGATGAAATCTGGAAAGAAGCTTTCTGAGAAACTGCTTAGTGTTCTGTTAATTCATCTCACAGAGTTACATCTGTATTTCGTGGATCTCTTTGCTAGCCTTATTTCTGTGGAATCTGAGAACAGATATTTCGGATCCCTTTGAAGACTATAGGGCCAAAGGAAAAATCCTCCGATAACAAAGAGAAAGAAGCTTTCTGAGAAACTTCTTTGTGTTCTGTGAAATCATCTCACAGAGTTACAGCTTTGCCCTCAAGAAGCCTTTCGCTAAGACAGTTCTTGTGGAATTGGCAAAGTGATATTTGGAAGCCCATAGAGGGCCATGGTGAAAAAGGAAATATCCTCAGATGAAATCTGGAAAGAAGCTTTCTGAGAAACTGCTTAGTGTTCTGTTAATTCAACTCACAGAGTTACATCTGTATTTCGTGGATCTCTTTGCTAGCCTTATTTCTGTGGAATCTGAGAACAGATATTTCGGATCCCTTTGAAGAATATAGGGCCAAAGGAAATATCCTCTGATAACAAAGAGAAAGAAGCTTTCTGAGAAACTTCTTTGTGTTCTGTGAAATCATCTCACAGAGTTACAGCTTTTCCCTCAAGAAGCCTTTCGCTAAGACAGTTCTTGTGGAATTGGCAACGTGATATTTGGAAGCCCATAGAGGGCTATGGTGAAAAAGGAAATATCCTCCGATGAAATCTGGAAAGAAGCTTGCTGAGAAACTGCTTAGTGTTCTGTTAATTCATCTCACAGAGTTACATCTGTATTTCGTGGATCTCTTTGCTAGTCTTATTTCTGTGGAATCTGAGAACAGATATTTCGGATCCCTTTGAAGACTATAGGGCCAAAGGAAATATCCTCTGATAACAAAGAGAAAGAAGCTTTCTAAGTAACTTCTTTGTGTTCTGTGAAATCATCTCACAGAGTTACCGCTTTCCCCTCTAGAAGCCTTTCGCTAAGACAGTTCTTGTGCAATTGGCCAAGTGATATTTGGAAGCCCATAGAGGGCTATGTTGAAAAAGGAAAATCTTCAGATGAAATCTGGAAAGAAGCTTTCTGAGAAACTGCTTAGTGTTCTGTTAATTCATCTCACAGAGTTATATCTGTATTTCGTGGATCTCTTTGCTAGCCTTTTTTCTGTGGAATCTGAGAACAGATATTTCGGATCCCTTTGTAGATTAGAGGGCCAAAGGAAATATCCTCCGATAACAAAGAGAGAGAAGCTTTCTGAGAAACTTCTTTGTGTTCTGTGAAATCATCTCACAGAGTTACAGCTTTTCCCTCAAGAAGCCTTTCTCTAAGACAGTTCTTATGGAATTGGCAAAGTGATATTTGGAGTCCCATAGAGGGCTATGGTGAAAAACGAAATATCCTAAGATGAAATCTGGAAAGAAGCTTTCTGAGAAACTGCTTAGTGTTCTGTTAATTCATCTCACAGAGTTACATCTGCATTTCGTGGATCTCTTTGCTAGCCTTATTTCTGTGGAATCTGAGAACAGATATTTCGGATCCCTTTGAAGAATATAGGGCCAAAGGAAATATCCTCCGATAACAAAGAGAAAGAAGCTTTCTGAGAAACTTCTTGTTGTTCTGTGAAATCATCTCACAGAGTTACAGCTTTCCCCTCAAGAAGCCTTTCGCTAAGACAGTTCTTGTGGAATTGGCAAAGTGATATTTGGAACCCCTAGAGGGCTATGGTGAAAAAGGAAATATCCTCAGATGAAATCTGGAAAGAAGCTTTCTGAGAAACTGCTTAGTGTTCTGTTAATTCATCTCACAGAGTTACATCTGTATTTCGTGGATCTCTTTGCTAGCCTTATTTCTGTGGAATCTGAGAACAGATATTTCGGATCCCTTTGAAGACTATAGGGCCAAAGGAAATATCCTCCGATAACAAAGAGAAAGAAGCTTTCTGAGAAACTTCTTGTTGTTCTGTGAAATCATCTCACAGAGTTACAGCTTTCCCCTCAAGAAGCCTTTCGCTAAGACAGTTCTTGTGGAATTGGCAAAGTGATATTTGGAACCCCTAGAGGGCTATGGTGAAAAAGGAAATATCCTCAGATGAAATCTGGAAAGAAGCTTTCTGAGAAACTGCTTAGTGTTCTGTTAATTCATCTCACGGAGTTACATCTGTATTTCGTGGATCTCTTTGCTAGCCTTTTTTCTGTGGAATCTGAGAACAGATATTTCGGATCCCTTTGAAGACTATAGGGCCAAAGGAAATATTCTCCGATAACAAAGAGAAAGAAGCTTTCTGAGAAACTTCTTTGTGTTCTGTGAAATCATCTCACAGAGTTACAGCTTTTCCCTCAAGAAGCCTTTCGCTAAGACAGGTCTTGTGGAATTGGCAAAGTGATATTTGGAACCCCTAGAGGGCTATGGTGAAAAAGGAAATATCCTCTGATGAAATCTGGAAAGAAGCTTTCTGAGAAACTGCTTAGTGTTCTGTTAATTCATCTCACAGAGTTACATCTGTATTTCATGGATCTCTTTGCTAGCCTTATTTCTGTGGAATCTGAGAACAGATATTTCGGATCCCTTTGAAGACTATAGGGCCAAAGGAAAAATCCTCCGATAACAAAGAGAAAGAAGCTTTCTGAGAAACTTCTTTGTGTTCTGTGAAATCATCTCACAGAGTTACAGCTTTCCCCTCAAGAAGCCTTTCGCTAAGACAGTTCTTGTGGAATTGGCAAAGTGATATTTGGAAGCCCATAGAGGGCCATGGTGAAAAAGGAAATATCCTCAGATGAAATCTGGAAAGAAGCTTTCTGAGAAACTGCTTAGTGTTCTGTTAATTCAACTCACAGAGTTACATCTGTATTTCGTGGATCTCTTTGCTAGCCTTCTTTCTGTGGAATCTGAGAACAGATATTTCGGATCCCTTTGAAGAATATAGGGCCAAAGGAAATATCCTCTGATAACAAAGAGAAAGAAGCTTTCTGAGAAACTTCTTTGTGTTCTGCGAAATCATCTCACAGAGTTACAGCTTTCCCCTCAAGAAGCCTTTCGCTAAGACAGTTCTTGTGGAATTGGCAACGTGATATTTGGAAGCCCATAGAGGGCTATGGTGAAAAAGGAAATATCCTCAGATGAAATCTGGAAAGAAGCTTTCTGAGAAACTGCTTAGTGTTCTGTTAATTCATCTCACAGAGTTACATCTGCATTTCGTGGATCTCTTTGCTAGCCTTATTTCTGTGGAATCTGAGAACAGATATTTCGGATCCCTTTGAAGACTATAAGGCCAAAGGAAATATCCTCCGATAACAAAGAGAAAGAAGCTTTCTGAGAAACTTCTTGTTGTTCTGTGAAATCATCTCACAGAGTTACAGCTTTCCCCTCAAGAAGCCTTTCGCTAAGACAGTTCTTGTGGAATTGGCCAAGTTATATTTGGAACCCCTAGAGGGCTATGGTGAAAAAGGAAATATCCTCAGATGAAATCTGGAAAGAAGCTTTCTGAGAAACTGCTTAGTGTTCTGTTAATTCATCTCACCGAGTTACATCTGTATTTCGTGGATCTCTTTGCTAGCCTTATTTCTGTGGAATCTGAGAACAGATATTTCGGATCCCTTTGAAGACTATAGGGCCAAAGGAAATATCCTCCGATAACAAAGAGAAAGAAGCTTTCTGAGAAACTTCTTTGTGTTCTGTGAAATCATCTCACAGAGTTACAGCTTTCCCCTCTAGAAGCCTTTAGCTAAGACAGTTCTTGTGGAATTGGCCAAGTGATATTTGGAAGCCCTTAGAGGGCCATGGTGAAAAAGGAAATATCCTCAGATGAAATCTGGAAAGAAGCTTACTGAGAAACTGCTTAGTGTTCTGTTAATTCATCTCACAGAGTTACATCTGTATTTCCTGGATCTCTTTGCTAGCTTTATTTCTGTGGAATCTGAGAACAGATATTTCGGATCCCTTTGAAGACTATAGGGCCAAAG
Source organism: Macaca nemestrina (assembly GCF_043159975.1). Taxonomy (NCBI): domain Eukaryota; kingdom Metazoa; phylum Chordata; class Mammalia; order Primates; family Cercopithecidae; genus Macaca; species Macaca nemestrina. Next base: position 110,374,040 of record NC_092127.1, on the reverse strand, counting down.
GAAATATCCTCCGATAACAAAGAGAAAGAAGCTTTCTGAGAAACTTCTTTGTGTTCTGTGAAATCATCTCACAGAGTTACAGCTTTTCCCTCAAGAAGCCTTTCGCTAAGACAGGTCTTGTGGAATTGGCAAAGTGATATTTGGAACCCCTAGAGGGCTATGGTGAAAAAGGAAATATCCTCAGATGAAATCTGGAAAGAAGCTTTCTGAGAAACTGCTTAGTGTTCTGTTAATTCATCTCACAGAGTTACATCTGTATTTCGTGGATCTCTTTGCTAGCCTTATTTCTGTGGAATCTGAGAACAGATATTTCGGATCCCTTTGAAGACTATAGGGCCAAAGGAAAAATCCTCCGATAACAAAGAGAAAGAAGCTTTCTGAGAAACTTCTTTGTGTTCTGTGAAATCATCTCACAGAGTTACAGCTTTCCCCTCAAGAAGCCTTTCGCTAAGACAGTTCTTGTGGAATTGGCAAAGTGATATTTGGAAGCCCATAGAGGGCCATGGTGAAAAAGGAAATATCCTCAGATGAAATCTGGAAAGAAGCTTTCTGAGAAACTGCTTAGTGTTCTGTTAATTCAACTCACAGAGTTACGTCTGTATTTCGTGGATCTCTTTGCTAGCCTTCTTTCTGTGGAATCTGAGAACAGATATTTCGGATCCCTTTGAAGAATATAGGGCCAAAGGAAATATCCTCTGATAACAAAGAGAAAGAAGCTTTCTGAGAAACTTCTTTGTGTTCTGCGAAATCATCTCACAGAGTTACAGCTTTTCCCTCAAGAATCCTTTCGCTAAGACAGTTCTTGTGGAATTGGCAACGTGATATTTGGAAGCCCATAGAGGGCTATGGTGAAAAAGGAAATATCCTCAGATGAAATCTGGAAAGAAGCTTACTGAGAAACTGCTTAGTGTTCTGTTAATTCATCTCACAGAGTTACATCTGTATTTCCTGGATCTCTTTGCTAGCTTTATTTCTGTGGAATCTGAGAACAGATATTTCGGATCCCTTTGAAGACTATAGGGCCAAAGGAAATATCCTCCGATAACAAAGAGAACGAAGCTTTCTGAGAAACTTCTTTGTGTTCTGTGAAATCATCTCACAGAGTTACAGCTTTCACCTTAAGGAGCCTTTCGCTACGACAGTTCTTGTGGAATTGGCAAAGTGATATTTGGAAGCCCATGGAGGGCTATGGTGAAAAAGGAAATATCCTCAGATGAAATCTGGAAAGAAGCTTTCTGAGAAACTGCTTAGTGTTCTGTTAATTCATCTCACAGAGTAACATCTGTATTTCGTGGATCTCTTTGCTAGCCTTATTTCTGTGGAATCTTAGAACAGATATTTCGGATCCCTTTGAAGACCATAGGGCCAAAGGAAAAATCCTCCGATAACAAAGAGAAAGAAGCTTTCTGAGAAACTTCTTTGTGTTCTGTGAAATCATCTCACAGAGTTACAGTTTTCCCCTCAAGAAGCCTTTCGCTAAGACAGTTCTTGTGGAATTGGCAAAGTGATATTTGGAAGCCCATAGAGGGCCATGGTGAAAAAGGAAATATCCTCAGATGAAATCTGGAAAGAAGCTTTCTGAGAAACTGCTTAGTGTTCTGTTAATTCATCTCACAGAGTTACATCTGTATTTCGTGGATCTCTTTGCTAGCCTTATTTCTGTGGAATCTGAGAACAGATATTTCGGATCTCTTTGAAGAATATAGGGCCAAAGGAAATATCCTCTGATAACAAAGAGAAAGAAGCTTTCTGAGAAACTTCTTTGTGTTCTGTGAAATCATCTCACAGAGTTACAGCTTTTCCCTCAAGAAGCCTTTCACTAAGACAGTTCTTGTGGAATCGGCAACGTGATATTTGGAAGCCCATAGAGGGCTACGGTGAAAAAGGAAATATGTTCAGATGAAATCTGGAAAGAAGCTTTCTGAGAAACTGCTTAGTGTTCTGTTAATTCATCTCACAGAGTTACATCTGTATTTCGTGGATCTCTTTGCTAGCCTTATTTCTGTGGAATCTGAGAACAGATATTTCGGATCCCTTTGAAGACTATAGGGCCAAAGGAAATATCCTCCGATAACAAAGAGAAAGAAGCTTTCTGAGAAACTTCTTGTTGTTCTGTGAAATCATCTCACAGAGTTACAGCTTTCACCTTAAGGAGCCTTTCGCTAAGACAGTTCTTGTGGAATTGGCAAAGTGATATTTGGAAGCCCATGGAGGGCTATGGTGAAAAAGGAAATATCCTCAGATGAAATCTGGAAAGAAGCTTTCTGAGAAACTGCTTAGTGTTCTGTTAATTCATCTCACAGAGTAACATCTGTATTTCGTGGATCTCTTTGCTAGCTTTATTTCTGTGGAATCTGAGAACAGATATTTCGGATCCCTTTGAAGACTATAGGGGCAAAGAAAAAATCCTCCGATAACAAAGAGAAAGAAGCTTTCTGAGAAACTTCTTTGTGTTCTGTGAAATCATCTCACAGAGTTACAGCTTTCCCCTCAAGAAGTCTTTCGCTAAGACAGTTCTTGTGGAATTGGCAAAGTGATATTTGGAAGCCCATAGAGGGCCATGGTGAAAAAGGAAATATCCTCAGATGAAATCAGGAAAGAAGCTTTCTGAGAAACTGCTTAGTGTTCTGTTAATTCATCTCACAGTGTTACATCTGTATTTCGTGGATCTCTTTGCTAGCCTTTTTTCTGTGGAATCTGAGAACAGATATTTCGGATCCCTTTGTAGATTAGAGGGCCAAAGGAAATATCCTCCGATAACAAAGAGAAAGAAGCTTTCCGAGAAACTTCTTTGTGTTCTGTGAAATCATCTCACAGAGTTACAACTTTCCCCTCAAGAAGCCTTTCGCTAAGACAGTTCTTATGGAATTGGCAAAGTGATATTTGGAGTCCCATAGAGGGCTATGGTGAAAAAGGAAATATCCTAAGATGAAATCTGGAAAGAAGCTTTCTGAGAAACTGCTTAGTGTTCTGTTAATTCATCTCACAGAGTTACATCTGTATTTCGTGGATCTCTTTGCTAGCCTTTTTTCTGTGGAATCTGAGGACAGATATTTCGGATCCCTTTGAAGACTATAGGGCCAAAGGAAATATCCTCCGATAACAAAGAGAACGAAGCTTTCTGAGAAACTTCTTTGTGTTCTGTGAAATCATCTCACAGAGTTACAGCTTTCACCTTAAGGAGCCTTTCGCTACGACAGTTCTTGTGGAATTGGCAAAGTGATATTTGGAAGCCCATGGAGGGCTATGGTGAAAAAGGAAATATCCTCAGATGAAATCTGGAAAGAAGCTTTCTGAGAAACTGCTTAGTGTTCTGTTAATTCATCTCACAGAGTAACATCTGTATTTCGTGGATCTCTTTGCTAGCCTTATTTCTGTGGAATCTTAGAACAGATATTTCGGATCCCTTTGAAGACCATAGGGCCAAAGGAAAAATCCTCCGATAACAAAGAGAAAGAAGCTTTCTGAGAAACTTCTTTGTGTTCTGTTAAATCATCTCACAGAGTTACAGTTTTCCCCTCAAGAAGCCTTTCGCTAAGACAGTTCTTGTGGAATTGGCAAAGTGATATTTGGAAGCCCATAGAGGGCCATGGTGAAAAAGGAAATATCCTCAGATGAAATCTGGAAAGAAGCTTTCTGAGAAACTGCTTAGTGTTCTGTTAATTCATCTCACAGAGTTACATCTGTATTTCGTGGATCTCTTTGCTAGCCTTATTTCTGTGGAATCTGAGAACAGATATTTCGGATCTCTTTGAAGAATATAGGGCCAAAGGAAATATCCTCTGATAACAAAGAGAAAGAAGCTTTCTGAGAAACTTCTTTGTGTTCTGTGAAATCATCTCACAGAGTTACAGCTTTTCCCTCAAGAAGCCTTTCACTAAGACAGTTCTTGTGGAATCGGCAACGTGATATTTGGAAGCCCATAGAGGGCTACGGTGAAAAAGGAAATATCCTCAGATGAAATCTGGAAAGAAGCTTTCTGAGAAACTGCTTAGTGTTCTGTTAATTCATCTCACAGAGTTACATCTGTATTTCGTGGATCTCTTTGCTAGCCTTATTTCTGTGGAATCTGAGAACAGATATTTCGGATCCCTTTGAAGACTATAGGGCCAAAGGAAATATCCTCCGATAACAAAGAGAAAGAAGCTTTCTGAGAAACTTCTTGTTGTTCTGTGAAATCATCTCACAGAGTTACAGCTTTCCCCTCAAGAAGCCTTTCGCTAAGACAGTTCTTGTGGAATTGGCAAAGTGATATTTGGAACCCCTAGAGGGCTATGGTGAAAAAGGAAATATCCTCAGATGAAATCTGGAAAGAAGCTTTCTGAGAAACTGCTTAGTGTTCTGTTAATTCATCTCACAGAGTTACATCTGTATTTCGTGGATCTCTTTGCTAGCCTTATTTCTGTGGAATCTGAGAACAGATATTTCGGATCCCTTTGAAGACTATAGGGCCAAAGGAAATATTCTCCGATAACAAAGAGAAAGAAGCTTTCTGAGAAACTTCTTTGTGTTCTGTGAAATCATCTCACAGAGTTACAGCTTTTCCCTCAAGAAGCCTTTCGCTAAGACAGGTCTTGTGGAATTGGCAAAGTGATATTTGGAACCCCTAGAGGGCTATGGTGAAAAAGGAAATATCCTCAGATGAAATCTGGAAAGAAGCTTTCTGAGAAACTGCTTAGTGTTCTGTTAATTCATCTCACAGAGTTACATCTGTATTTCGTGGATCTCTTTGCTAGCCTTATTTCTGTGGAATCTGAGAACAGATATTTCGGATCCCTTTGAAGACTATAGGGCCAAAGGAAAAATCCTCCGATAACAAAGAGAAAGAAGCTTTCTGAGAAACTTCTTTGTGTTCTGTGAAATCATCTCACAGAGTTACAGCTTTCCCCTCAAGAAGCCTTTCGCTAAGACAGTTCTTGTGGAATTGGCAAAGTGATATTTGGAAGCCCATAGAGGGCCATGGTGAAAAAGGAAATATCCTCAGATGAAATCTGGAAAGAAGCTTTCTGAGAAACTGCTTAGTGTTCTGTTAATTCAACTCACAGAGTTACGTCTGTATTTCGTGGATCTCTTTGCTAGCCTTCTTTCTGTGGAATCTGAGAACAGATATTTCGGATCCCTTTGAAGAATATAGGGCCAAAGGAAATATCCTCTGATAACAAAGAGAAAGAAGCTTTCTGAGAAACTTCTTTGTGTTCTGCGAAATCATCTCACAGAGTTACAGCTTTTCCCTCAAGAATCCTTTCGCTAAGACAGTTCTTGTGGAATTGGCAACGTGATATTTGGAACCCCTAGAGGGCTATGGTGAAAAAGGAAATATCCTCAGATGAAATCTGGAAAGAAGCTTTCTGAGAAACTGCTTAGTGTTCTGTTAATTCATCTCACAGAGTTACATCTGCATTTCGTGGATCTCTTTGTTAGCCTTATTTCTGTGGAATCTGAGAACAGATATTTCGGATCCCTTTGAAGACTATAGGGCCAAAGGAAATATCCTCCGATAACAAAGAGAAAGAAGCTTTCTGAGAAACTTCTTTGTGTTCTGTGAAATCATCTGTCACAGTTACAGCTTTCCCCTCAAGAAGCCTTTCGATAAGACAGTTCTTGTGGAATTGGCAAAGTGATATTTGGAAGCCCATAGAGGGCTATGGTGAAAAAGGAAATATCCTCAGATGAAATCTGGAAAGAAGGTTTCTGAGAAACTGCTTAGTGTTCTGTTAATTCATCTCACAGAGTTACATCTGTATTTCGTGGATCTCTTTGCTAGCCTTATTTCTGTGGAATCTGAGAACAGATATTTCGGATCCCTTTGAAGACTATAGGGCCAAAGGAAAAATCCTCCGATAACAAAGAGAAATAAGCTTTCTGAGAAATTTCTTTGTGTTCTGTGAAATCATCTCACAGAGGTACAGCTTTCCCCTCAAGAAGCCTTTCGCTAAGACAGTTCTTGTGGAATTGGCAAAATGATATTTGGAAGCCCATAGAGGGCCATGGTGAAAAAGGAAATATCCTCAGATGAAATCTGGAAAGAAGCTTTCTGAGAAACTGCTTAGTGTTCTGTTAATTCATCTCACAGAGTTACATCTGTATTTCGTGGATCTCTTTGCTAGCCTTATTTCTGTGGAATCTGAGAACAGATATTTCGGATCTCTTTGAAGAATATAGGGCCGAAGGAAATATCCTCTGATAACAAAGAGAAAGAAGCTTTCTGAGAAACTTCTTTGTGTTCTGTGAAATCATCTCACAGAGTTACAGCTTTTCCCTCAAGAAGCCTTTCACTAAGACAGGTCTTGTGGAATTGGCAAAGTGATATTTGGAACCCCTAGAGGGCTATGGTGAAAAAGGAAATATCCTCAGATGAAATCTGGAAAGAAGCTTTCTGAGAAACTGCTTAGTGTTCTGTTAATTCATCTCACAGAGTTACATCTGTATTTCGTGGATCTCTTTGCTAGCCTTATTTCTGTGGAATCTGAGAACAGATATTTCGGATCCCTTTGAAGACTATAGGGCCAAAGGAAATATCCTCCGATAACAAAGAGAAAGAAGCTTTCTGAGAAACTTCTTTGTGTTCTGTGAAATCATCTGTCACAGTTACAGCTTTCCCCTCAAGAAGCCTTTCGATAAGACAGTTCTTGTGGAATTGGCAAAGTGATATTTGGAAGCCGATAGAGGGCTATGGTGAAAAAGGAAATATCCTCAGATGAAATCTGGAAAGAAGCTTTCTGAGAAACTGCTTAGTGTTCTGTTAATTCATCTCACAGAGTTACATCTGTATTTCGTGGATCTCTTTGCTAGCCTTATTTCTGTGGAATCTGAGAACAGATATTTCGGATCCCTTTGAAGACTATAGGGCCAAAGGAAAAATCCTCCGATAACAAAGAGAAAGAAGCTTTCTGAGAAACTTCTTTGTGTTCTGTGAAATCATCTCACAGAGGTACAGCTTTCCCCTCAAGAAGCCTTTCGCTAAGACAGTTCTTGTGGAATTGGCAAAGTGATATTTGGAAGCCCATAGAGGGCCATGGTGAAAAAGGAAATATCCTCAGATGAAATCTGGAAAGAAGCTTTCTGAGAAACTGCTTAGTGTTCTGTTAATTCATCTCACAGAGTTACATCTGTATTTCGTGGATCTCTTTGCTAGCCTTATTTCTGTGGAATCTGATAACAGATATTTCTTATCTCTTTGAAGAATATAGGGCCGAAGGAAATATCCTCTGATAACAAAGAGAAAGAAGCTTTCTGAGAAACTTCTTTGTGTTCTGTGAAATCATCTCACAGAGTTACAGCTTTTCCCTCAAGAAGCCTTTCACTAAGACAGTTCTTGTGGAATTGGCAACGTGATATTTGGAAGCCCATAGAGGGCTACGGTGAAAAAGGAAATATCCTCAGATGAAATCTGGAAAGAAGCTTTCTGAGAAACTGCTTAGTGTTCTGTTAATTCATCTCACGGAGTTACATCTGTATTTCGTGGATCTCTTTGCTAGCCTTATTTCTGTGGAATCTGAGAACAGATATTTCGGATCTCTTTGAAGAATATAGGGCCGAAGGAAATATCCTCTGATAACAAAGAGAAAGAAGCTTTCTGAGAAACTTCTTTGTGTTCTGTGAAATCATCTCACAGAGTTACAGCTTTTCCCTCAAGAAGCCTTTCACTAAGACAGTTCTTGTGGAATCGGCAACGTGATATTTGGAAGCCCATAGAGGGCTACGGTGAAAAAGGAAATATCCTCAGATGAAATCTGGAAAGAAGCTTTCTGAGAAACTGCTTTGTGTTCTGTTAATTCATCTCACAGAGTTACATCTGTATTTCGTGGATCTCTTTGCTAGCCTTATTTCTGTGGAATCTGAGAACAGATATTTCGGATCCCTTTGAAGACTATAGGGCCAAAGGAAATATCCTCCGATAACAAAGAGAAAGAAGCTTTCTGAGAAACTTCTTTGTGTTCTGTGAAATCATCTGTCACAGTTACAGCTTTCCCCTCAAGAAGCCTTTCGATAAGACAGTTCTTGTGGAATTGGCAAAGTGATATTTGGAAGCCGATAGAGGGCTATGGTGAAAAAGGAAATATCCTCAGATGAAATCTGGAAAGAAGCTTTCTGAGAAACTGCTTAGTGTTCTGTTAATTCATCTCACAGAGTTACATCTGTATTTCGTGGATCTCTTTGCTAGCCTTATTTCTGTGGAATCTGAGAACAGATATTTCGGATCCCTTTGAAGACTATAGGGCCAAAGGAAAAATCCTCCGATAACAAAGAGAAAGAAGCTTTCTGAGAAACTTCTTTGTGTTCTGTGAAATCATCTCACAGAGGTACAGCTTTCCCCTCAAGAAGCCTTTCGCTAAGACAGTTCTTGTGGAATTGGCAAAGTGATATTTGGAAGCCCATAGAGGGCCATGGTGAAAAAGGAAATATCCTCAGATGAAATCTGGAAAGAAGCTTTCTGAGAAACTGCTTAGTGTTCTGTTAATTCATCTCACAGAGTTACATCTGTATTTCGTGGATCTCTTTGCTAGCCTTATTTCTGTGGAATCTGATAACAGATATTTCTTATCTCTTTGAAGAATATAGGGCCGAAGGAAATATCCTCTGATAACAAAGAGAAAGAAGCTTTCTGAGAAACTTCTTTGTGTTCTGTGAAATCATCTCACAGAGTTACAGCTTTTCCCTCAAGAAGCCTTTCACTAAGACAGTTCTTGTGGAATCGGCAACGTGATATTTGGAAGCCCATAGAGGGCTACGGTGAAAAAGGAAATATCCTCAGATGAAATCTGGAAAGAAGCTTTCTGAGAAACTGCTTAGTGTTCTGTTAATTCATCTCACGGAGTTACATCTGTATTTCGTGGATCTCTTTGCTAGCCTTATTTCTGTGGAATCTGAGAACAGATATTTCGGATCCCTTTGAAAACTATAGGGCCAAAGGAAATATTCTCCGATAACAAAGAGAAAGAAGCTTTCTGAGAAACTTCTTTGTGTTCTGTGAAATCATCTCACAGAGTTACAGCTTTTCCCTCAAGAAGCCTTTCGCTAAGACAGGTCTTGTGGAATTGGCAAAGTGATATTTGGAACCCCTAGAGGGCTATGGTGAAAAAGGAAATATCCTCAGATGAAATCTGGAAAGAAGCTTTCTGAGAAACTGCTTAGTGTTCTGTTAATTCATCTCACAGAGTTACATCTGTATTTCGTGGATCTCTTTGCTAGCCTTATTTCTGTGGAATCTGAGAACAGATATTTCGGATCCCTTTGAAGACTATAGGGCCAAAGGAAATATCCTCCGATAACAAAGAGAAAGAAGCTTTCTGAGAAACTTCTTTGTGTTCTGTGAAATCATCTGTCACAGTTACAGCTTTCCCTTCAAGAAGCCTTTCGATAAGACAGTTCTTGTGGAATTGGCAAAGTGATATTTGGAAGCCGATAGAGGGCTATGGTGAAAAAGGAAATATCCTCAGATGAAATCTGGAAAGAAGCTTTCTGAGAAACTGCTTAGTGTTCTGTTAATTCATCTCACAGAGTTACATCTGTATTTCGTGGATCTCTTTGCTAGCCTTATTTCTGTGGAATCTGAGAACAGATATTTCGGATCCCTTTGAAGACTATAGGGCCAAAGGAAAAATCCTCCGATAACAAAGAGAAAGAAGCTTTCTGAGAAACTTCTTTGTGTTCTGTGAAATCATCTCACAGAGGTACAGCTTTCCCCTCAAGAAGCCTTTCGCTAAGACAGTTCTTGTGGAATTGGCAAAGTGATATTTGGAAGCCCATAGAGGGCCATGGTGAAAAAGGAAATATCCTCAGATGAAATCTGGAAAGAAGCTTTCTGAGAAACTGCTTAGTGTTCTGTTAATTCATCTCACAGAGTTACATCTGTATTTCGTGGATCTCTTTGCTAGCCTTATTTCTGTGGAATCTGATAACAGATATTTCTTATCTCTTTGAAGAATATAGGGCCGAAGGAAATATCCTCTGATAACAAAGAGAAAGAAGCTTTCTGAGAAACTTCTTTGTGTTCTGTGAAATCATCTCACAGAGTTACAGCTTTTCCCTCAAGAAGCCTTTCACTAAGACAGTTCTTGTGGAATTGGCAACGTGATATTTGGAAGCCCATAGAGGGCTACGGTGAAAAAGGAAATATCCTCAGATGAAATCTGGAAAGAAGCTTTCTGAGAAACTGCTTAGTGTTCTGTTAATTCATCTCACGGAGTTACATCTGTATTTCGTGGATCTCTTTGCTAGCCTTATTTCTGTGGAATCTGAGAACAGATATTTCGGATCCCTTTGAAAACTATAGGGCCAAAGGAAATATTCTCCGATAACAAAGAGAAAGAAGCTTTCTGAGAAACTTCTTTGTGTTCTGTGAAATCATCTCACAGAGTTACAGCTTTTCCCTCAAGAAGCCTTTCGCTAAGACAGGTCTTGTGGAATTGGCAAAGTGATATTTGGAACCCCTAGAGGGCTATGGTGAAAAGGGAAATATCCTCAGATGAAATCTGGAAAGAAGCTTTCTGAGAAACTGCTTAGTGTTCTGTTAATTCATCTCACAGAGTTACATCTGTATTTCGTGGATCTCTTTGCTAGCCTTATTTCTGTGGAATCTGAGAACAGATATTTCGGATCCCTTTGAAGACTATAGGGCCAAAGGAAATATCCTCCGATAACAAAGAGAAAGAAGCTTTCTGAGAAACTTCTTTGTGTTCTGTGAAATCATCTGTCACAGTTACAGCTTTCCCCTCAAGAAGCCTTTCGCTAAGACAGTTCTTGTGGAATTGGCAAAGTGATATTTGGAAGCCGATAGAGGGCTATGGTGAAAAAGGAAATATCCTCAGATGAAATCTGGAAAGAAGCTTTCTGAGAAACTGCTTAGTGTTCTGTTAATTCATCTCACAGAGTTACATCTGTATTTCGTGGATCTCTTTGCTAGCCTTATTTCTGTGGAATCTGAGAACAGATATTTCGGATCCCTTTGAAGACTATAGGGCCAAAGGAAATATCCTCCGATAACAAAGAGAAAGAAGCTTTCTGAGAAACTTCTTTGTGTTCTGTGAAATCATCTGTCACAGTTACAGCTTTCCCCTCAAGAAGCCTTTCGCTAAGACAGTTCTTGTGGAATTGGCAAAGTGATATTTGGAAGCCGATAGAGGGCTATGGTGAAAAAGGAAATATCCTCAGATGAAATCTGGAAAGAAGCTTTCTGAGAAACTGCTTAGTGTTCTGTTAATTCATCTCACAGAGTTACATCTGTATTTCGTGGATCTCTTTGCTAGCCTTATTTCTGTGGAATCTGAGAACAGATATTTCGGATCCCTTTGAAGACTATAGGGCCAAAGGAAAAATCCTCCGATAACAAAGAGAAAGAAGCTTTCTGAGAAACTTCTTTGTGTTCTGTGAAATCATCTCACAGAGGTACAGCTTTCCCCTCAAGAAGCCTTTCGGTAAGACAGTTCTTGTGGAATTGGCAAAGTGATATTTGGAAGCCCATAGAGGGCCATGGTGAAAAAGGAAATATCCTCAGATGAAATCTGGAAAGAAGCTTTCTGAGAAACTGCTTAGTGTTCTGTTAATTCATCTCACAGTGTTACATCTGTATTTCGTGGATCTCTTTGCTAGCCTTATTTCTGTGGAATCTGAGAACAGATATTTCGGATCCCTTTGAAGACTATAGGGCCAAAGGAAATATTCTCCGATAACAAAGAGAAAGAAGCTTTCTGAGAAACTTCTTTGTGTTCTGTGAAATCATCTCACAGAGTTACAGCTTTTCCCTCAAGAAGCCTTTCGCTAAGACAGGTCTTGTGGAATTGGCAAAGTGATATTTGGAACCCCTAGAGGGCTATGGTGAAAAAGGAAATATCCTCAGATGAAATCTGGAAAGAAGCTTTCTGAGAAACTGCTTAGTGTTCTGTTAATTCATCTCACAGAGTTACATCTGTATTTCGTGGATCTCTTTGCTAGCCTTATTTCTGTGGAATCTGAGAACAGATATTTCGGATCCCTTTGAAGACTATAGGGCCAAAGGAAAAATCCTCCGATAACAAAGAGAAAGAAGCTTTCTGAGAAACTTCTTTGTGTTCTGTGAAATCATCTCACAGAGTTACAGCTTTCCCCTCAAGAAGCCTTTCGCTAAGACAGTTCTTGTGGAATTGGCAAAGTGATATTTGGAAGCCCATAGAGGGCCATGGTGAAAAAGGAAATATCCTCAGATGAAATCTGGAAAGAAGCTTTCTGAGAAACTGCTTAGTGTTCTGTTAATTCAACTCACAGAGTTACGTCTGTATTTCGTGGATCTCTTTGCTAGCCTTCTTTCTGTGGAATCTGAGAACAGATATTTCGGATCCCTTTGAAGAATATAGGGCCAAAGGAAATATCCTCTGATAACAAAGAGAAAGAAGCTTTCTGAGAAACTTCTTTGTGTTCTGCGAAATCATCTCACAGAGTTACAGCTTTTCCCTCAAGAATCCTTTCGCTAAGACAGTTCTTGTGGAATTGGCAACGTGATATTTGGAAGCCCATAGAGGGCTATGGTGAAAAAGGAAATATCCTCAGATGAAATCTGGAAAGAAGCTTTCTGAGAAACTGCTTAGTGTTCTGTTAATTCATCTCACAGAGTTACATCTGCATTTCGTGGATCTCTTTGTTAGCCTTATTTCTGTGGAATCTGAGAACAGATATTTCGGATCCCTTTGAAGACTATAGGGCCAAAGGAAATATCCTCCGATAACAAAGAGAAAGAAGCTTTCTGAGAAACTTCTTTGTGTTCTGTGAAATCATCTGTCACAGTTACAGCTTTCCCCTCAAGAAGCCTTTCGATAAGACAGTTCTTGTGGAATTGGCAAAGTGATATTTGGAAGCCGATAGAGGGCTATGGTGAAAAAGGAAATATCCTCAGATGAAATCTGGAAAGAAGCTTTCTGAGAAACTGCTTAGTGTTCTGTTAATTCATCTCACAGAGTTACATCTGTATTTCGTGGATCTCTTTGCTAGCCTTATTTCTGTGGAATCTGAGAACAGATATTTCGGATCCCTTTGAAGACTATAGGGCCAAAGGAAAAATCCTCCGATAACAAAGAGAAAGAAGCTTTCTGAGAAATTTCTTTGTGTTCTGTGAAATCATCTCACAGAGGTACAGCTTTCCCCTCAAGAAGCCTTTCGCTAAGACAGTTCTTGTGGAATTGGCAAAGTGATATTTGGAAGCCCATAGAGGGCCATGGTGAAAAAGGAAATATCCTCAGATGAAATCTGGAAAGAAGCTTTCTGAGAAACTGCTTAGTGTTCTGTTAATTCATCTCACAGAGTTACATCTGTATTTCGTGGATCTCTTTGCTAGCCTTATTTCTGTGGAATCTGAGAACAGATATTTCGGATCTCTTTGAAGAATATAGGGCCGAAGGAAATATCCTCTGATAACAAAGAGAAAGAAGCTTTCTGAGAAACTTCTTTGTGTTCTGTGAAATCATCTCACAGAGTTACAGCTTTTCCCTCAAGAAGCCTTTCACTAAGACAGTTCTTGTGGAATCGGCAACGTGATATTTGGAAGCCCATAGAGGGCTACGGTGAAAAAGGAAATATCCTCAGATGAAATCTGGAAAGAAGCTTTCTGAGAAACTGCTTTGTGTTCTGTTAATTCATCTCACAGAGTTACATCTGTATTTCGTGGATCTCTTTGCTAGCCTTATTTCTGTGGAATCTGAGAACAGATATTTCGGATCCCTTTGAAGACTATAGGGCCAAAGGAAATATCCTCCGATAACAAAGAGAAAGAAGCTTTCTGAGAAACTTCTTTGTGTTCTGTGAAATCATCTGTCACAGTTACAGCTTTCCCCTCAAGAAGCCTTTCGATAAGACAGTTCTTGTGGAATTGGCAAAGTGATATTTGGAAGCCGATAGAGGGCTATGGTGAAAAAGGAAATATCCTCAGATGAAATCTGGAAAGAAGCTTTCTGAGAAACTGCTTAGTGTTCTGTTAATTCATCTCACAGAGTTACATCTGTATTTCGTGGATCTCTTTGCTAGCCTTATTTCTGTGGAATCTGAGAACAGATATTTCGGATCCCTTTGAAGACTATAGGGCCAAAGGAAAAATCCTCCGATAACAAAGAGAAAGAAGCTTTCTGAGAAACTTCTTTGTGTTCTGTGAAATCATCTCACAGAGGTACAGCTTTCCCCTCAAGAAGCCTTTCGCTAAGACAGTTCTTGTGGAATTGGCAAAGTGATATTTGGAAGCCCATAGAGGGCCATGGTGAAAAAGGAAATATCCTCAGATGAAATCTGGAAAGAAGCTTTCTGAGAAACTGCTTAGTGTTCTGTTAATTCATCTCACAGAGTTACATCTGTATTTCGTGGATCTCTTTGCTAGCCTTATTTCTGTGGAATCTGATAACAGATATTTCTTATCTCTTTGAAGAATATAGGGCCGAAGGAAATATCCTCTGATAACAAAGAGAAAGAAGCTTTCTGAGAAACTTCTTTGTGTTCTGTGAAATCATCTCACAGAGTTACAGCTTTTCCCTCAAGAAGCCTTTCACTAAGACAGTTCTTGTGGAATCTGCAACGTGATATTTGGAAGCCCATAGAGGGCTACGGTGAAAAAGGAAATATCCTCAGATGAAATCTGGAAAGAAGCTTTCTGAGAAACTGCTTAGTGTTCTGTTAATTCATCTCACAGAGTTACATCTGTATTTCGTGGATCTCTTTGCTAGCCTTATTTCTGTGGAATCTGAGAACAGATATTTCGGATCCCTTTGAAGACTATAGGGCCAAAGGAAATATCCTCCGATAACAAAGAGAAAGAAGCTTTCTGAGAAACTTCTTGTTGTTCTGTGAAATCATCTCACAGAGTTACAGCTTTCCCCTCAAGAAGCCTTTCGCTAAGACAGTTCTTGTGGAATTGGCAAAGTGATATTTGGAACCCCTAGAGGGCTATGGTGAAAAAGGAAATATCCTCAGATGAAATCTGGAAAGAAGTTTTCTGAGAAACTCCTTAGTGTTCTGTTAATTCATCTCACGGAGTTACATCTGTATTTCGTGGATCTCTTTGCTAGCCTTATTTCTGTGGAATCTGAGAACAGATATTTCGGATCCCTTTGAAAACTATAGGGCCAAAGGAAATATTCTCCGATAACAAAGAGAAAGAAGCTTTCTGAGAAACTTCTTTGTGTTCTGTGAAATCATCTCACAGAGTTACAGCTTTTCCCTCAAGAAGCCTTTCGCTAAGACAGGTCTTGTGGAATTGGCAAAGTGATATTTGGAACCCCTAGAGGGCTATGGTGAAAAAGGAAATATCCTCAGATGAAATCTGGAAAGAAGCTTTCTGAGAAACTGCTTAGTGTTCTGTTAATTCATCTCACAGAGTTACATCTGTATTTCGTGGATCTCTTTGCTAGCCTTATTTCTGTGGAATCTGAGAACAGATATTTCGGATCCCTTTGAAGACTATAGGGCCAAAGGAAATATCCTCCGATAACAAAGAGAAAGAAGCTTTCTGAGAAACTTCTTTGTGTTCTGTGAAATCATCTGTCACAGTTACAGCTTTCCCCTCAAGAAGCCTTTCGCTAAGACAGTTCTTGTGGAATTGGCAAAGTGATATTTGGAAGCCGATAGAGGGCTATGGTGAAAAAGGAAATATCCTCAGATGAAATCTGGAAAGAAGCTTTCTGAGAAACTGCTTAGTGTTCTGTTAATTCATCTCACAGAGTTACATCTGTATTTCGTGGATCTCTTTGCTAGCCTTATTTCTGTGGAATCTGAGAACAGATATTTCGGATCCCTTTGAAGACTATAGGGCCAAAGGAAAAATCCTCCGATAACAAAGAGAAAGAAGCTTTCTGAGAAACTTCTTTGTGTTCTGTGAAATCATCTCACAGAGGTACAGCTTTCCCCTCAAGAAGCCTTTCGGTAAGACAGTTCTTGTGGAATTGGCAAAGTGATATTTGGAAGCCCATAGAGGGCCATGGTGAAAAAGGAAATATCCTCAGATGAAATCTGGAAAGAAGCTTTCTGAGAAACTGCTTAGTGTTCTGTTAATTCATCTCACAGTGTTACATCTGTATTTCGTGGATCTCTTTGCTAGCCTTATTTCTGTGGAATCTGAGAACAGATATTTCGGATCTCTTTGAAGAATATAGGGCTGAAGGAAATATCCTCTGATAACAAAGAGAAAGAAGCTTTCTGAGAAACTTCTTTGTGTTCTGTGAAATCATCTCACAGAGTTACAGCTTTTCCCTCAAGAAGCCTTTCACTAAGACAGTTCTTGTGGAATCGGCAACGTGATATTTGGAAGCCCATAGAGGGCTACGGTGAAAAAGAAAATATCCTCAGATGAAATCTGGAAAGAAGCTTTCTGAGAAACTGCTTAGTGTTCTGTTAATTCATCTCACAGAGTTACATCTGTATTTCGTGGATCTCTTTGCTAGCCTTATTTCTGTGGAATCTGAGAACAGATATTTCGGATCCCTTTGAAGACTATAGGGCCAAAGGAAATATCCTCCGATAACAAAAAGAAAGAAGCTTTCTGAGAAACTTCTTGTTGTTCTGTGAAATCATCTCACAGAGTTACAGCTTTCCCCTCAAGAAGCCGTTCGCTAAGACAGTTCTTGTGGAATTGGCAAAGTGATATTTGGAACCCCTAGAGGGCTATGGTGAAAAAGGAAATATCCTCAGATGAAATCTGGAAAGAAGCTTTCTGAGAAACTCCTTAGTGTTCTGTTAATTCATCTCACGGAGTTACATCTGTATTTCGTGGATCTCTTTGCTAGCCTTATTTCTGTGGAATCTGAGAACAGATATTTCGGATCCCTTTGAAAACTATAGGGCCAAAGGAAATATTCTCCGATAACAAAGAGAAAGAAGCTTTCTGAGAAACTTCTTTGTGTTCTGTGAAATCATCTCACAGAGTTAGAGCTTTTCCCTCAAGAAGCCTTTCTCTAAGACAGGTCTTGTGGAATTGGCAAAGTGATATTTGGAACCCCTAGAGGGCTATGGTGAAAAAGGAAATATCCTCAGATGAAATCTGGAAAGAAGCTTTCTGAGAAACTGCTTAGTGTTCTGTTAATTCATCTCACAGAGTTACATCTGTATTTCGTGGATCTCTTTGCTAGCCTTATTTCTGTGGAATCTGAGAACAGATATTTCGGATCCCTTTGAAGACTATAGGGCCAAAGGAAAAATCCTCCGGTAACAAAGAGAAAGAAGCTTTCTGAGAAACTTCTTTGTGTTCTGTGAAATCATCACACAGAGTTACAGCTATCCCCTCAAGAAGCCTTTCGCTAAGACAGTTCTTGTGGAATTGGCAAAGTGATATTTGGAAGCCCATAGAGGGCCATGGTGAAAAAGGAAATATCCTCAGATGAAATCTGGAAAGAAGTTTCTGAGAAACTGCTTAGTGTTCTGTTAATTCATCTCACAGAGTTACATCTGTATTTCGTGGATCTCTTTGCTAGCCTTATTTCTGTGGAATCTGAGAACAGATATTTCGGATCCCTTTGAAGACTATAGGGCCAAAGGAAAAATCCTCCGATAACAAAGAGAAAGAAGCTTTCTGAGAAACTTCTTTGTGTTCTGTGAAATCATCTCACAGAGTTACAGCTTTCCCCTCAAGAAGCCTTTCGCTAAGACAGTTCTTGTGGAATTGGCAAAGTGATATTTGGAAGCCCATAGAGGGCCATGGTGAAAAAGGAAATATCCTCAGATGAAATCTGGAAAGAAGTTTCTGAGAAACTGCTTAGTGTTCTGTTAATTCATCTCACAGAGTTACATCTGTATTTCCTGGATCTCTTTGCTAGCTTTATTTCTGTGGAATCTGAGAACAGATATTTCGGATCCCTTTGAAGACTATAGGGCCAAAGGAAATATCCTCCGATAACAAAGAGAAAGAAGCTTTCTGAGAAACTTCTTTGTGTTCTGTGAAATCATCTGTCACAGTTACAGCTTTCCCCTCAAGAAGCCTTTCGATAAGACAGTTCTTGTGGAATTGGCAAAGTGATATTTGGAAGCCGATAGAGGGCTATGGTGAAAAAGGAAATATCCTCAGATGAAATCTGGAAAGAAGCTTTCTGAGAAACTGCTTAGTGTTCTGTTAATTCATCTCACAGAGTTACATCTGTATTTCGTGGATCTCTTTGCTAGTCTTATTTCTGTGGAATCTGAGAACTGATATTTCGGATCCCTTTGAAGACTATAGGGCCAAAGGAAAAATCCTCCGATAACAAAGAGAAAGAAGCTTTCTGAGAAACTTCTTTGTGTTCTGTGAAATCATCTCACAGAGGTACAGCTTTCCCCTCAAGAAGCCTTTCGCTAAGACAGTTCTTGTGGAATTGGCAAAGTGATATTTGGAAGCCCATAGAGGGCCATGGTGAAAAAGGAAATATCCTCAGATGAAATCTGGAAAGAAGCTTTCTGAGAAACTGCTTAGTGTTCTGTTAATTCATCTCACAGAGTTACATCTGTATTTCGTGGATCTCTTTGCTAGCCTTATATCTGTGGAATCTGAGAACAGATATTTCGGATCTCTTTGAAGAATATAGGGCCGAAGGCAATATCCTCTGATAACAAAGAGAAAGAAGCTTTCTGAGAAACTTCTTTGTGTTCTGTGAAATCATCTCACAGAGTTACAGCTTTTCCCTCAAGAAGCCTTTCGCTAAGACAGTTCTTGTGGAATCGGCAACGTGATATTTGGAAGCCCATAGAGGGCTACGGTGAAAAAGGAAATATCCTCAGATGAAATCTGGAAAGAAGCTTTCTGAGAAACTGCTTAGTGTTCTGTTAATTCATCTCACAGAGTTACATCTGTATTTCGTGGATCTCTTTGCTAGCCTTATTTCTGTGGAATCTGAGAACAGATATTTCGGATCCCTTTGAAGACTATAGGGCCAAAGGAAATATCCTCCGATAACAAAGAGAAAGAAGCTTTCTGAGAAACTTCTTTGTGTTCAGTGAAATCATCTCACAGAGTTACAGCTTTCCCCTCAAGAAGCCTTTCGCTAAGACAGTTCTTGTGGAATTGGCCAAGTGATATTTGGAAGCCCATAGATGGCTACGGTGAAAAAGGAAATATCCTCAGATGAAATCTGGAAAGAAGCTTTCTGAGAAACTGCTTAGTGTTCTGTTAATTCATCTCACAGAGTTACATCTGTATTTCGTGGATCTCTGTGCTAGCCTTATTTCTGTGGAATCTGAGAACAGATATTTCGGATCCCTTTGAAGACTATAGGGCCAAAAGAAATATCCTCCGATAACAAAGAGAAAGAAGCTTTCTGAGACACTTCTTTGTGTTCTGTGAAATCATCTCACAGAGTTACAGCTTTCCCCTCAAGAAGCCTTTCGCTAAGACAGTTCTTGTGGAATTGGCAAAGTGATATTTGGAAGCCCATAGAGGGCTATGATGAAAAAGGAAATATCCTCAGATGAAATCTGGAAAGAAGCTTTCTGAGAAACTGCTTAGTGTTCTGTTAATTCATCTCACAGAGTTACATCTGTATTTCGTGGATCTCTTTGCTAGCCTTATTTCTGTGGAATCTGAGAACAGATATTTCGGATCCCTTTGAAGACTATAGGGCCAAAGGAAATATCCTCCGATAACAAAGAGAAAGAAGCTTTCTGAGAAACTTCTTTGTGTTCTGTGAAATCATCTCACAGAGTTACAGCTTTCCCCTCAAGAAGCCTTTCGCTAAGACAGTTCTTGTGGAATTGGCAAAGTGATATTTGGAAGCCCATAGAGGGCCATGGTGAAAAAGGAAATATCCTCAGATGAAATCTGGAAAGAAGCTTTCTGAGAAACTGCTTAGTGTTCTGTTAATTCATCTCACAGAGTTACATCTGTATTTCGTGGATCTCTTTGCTAGCCTTATTTCTGTGGAATCTGAGAACAGATATTTCGGATCTCTTTGAAGAATATAGGGCCAAAGGAAATATCCTCTGATAACAAAGAGAAAGAAGCTTTCTGAGAAACTTCTTTGTGTTCTGTGAAATCATCTCACAGAGTTACAGCTTTTCCCTCAAGAAGCCTTTCACTAAGACAGTTCTTGTGGAATCGGCAACGTGATATTTGGAAGCCCATAGAGGGCTACGGTGAAAAAGGAAATATCCTCAGATGAAATCTGGAAAGAAGCTTTCTGAGAAACTGCTTAGTGTTCTGTTAATTCATCTCACAGAGTTACATCTGTATTTCGTGGATCTCTTTGCTAGCCTTATTTCTGTGGAATCTGATAACAGATATTTCTTATCTCTTTGAAGAATATAGGGCCGAAGGAAATATCCTCTGATAACAAAGAGAAAGAAGCTTTCTGAGAAACTTCTTTGTGTTCTGTGAAATCATCTCACAGAGTTACAGCTTTTCCCTCAAGAAGCCTTTCACTAAGACAGTTCTTGTGGAATCTGCAACGTGATATTTGGAAGCCCATAGAGGGCTACGGTGAAAAAGGAAATATCCTCAGATGAAATCTGGAAAGAAGCTTTCTGAGAAACTGCTTAGTGTTCTGTTAATTCATCTCACAGAGTTACATCTGTATTTCGTGGATCTCTTTGCTAGCCTTATTTCTGTGGAATCTGAGAACAGATATTTCGGATCCCTTTGAAGACTATAGGGCCAAAGGAAATATCCTCCGATAACAAAGAGAAAGAAGCTTTCTGAGAAACTTCTTGTTGTTCTGTGAAATCATCTCACAGAGTTACAGCTTTCCCCTCAAGAAGCCTTTCGCTAAGACAGTTCTTGTGGAATTGGCAAAGTGATATTTGGAACCCCTAGAGGGCTATGGTGAAAAAGGAAATATCCTCAGATGAAATCTGGAAAGAAGCTTTCTGAGAAACTCCTTAGTGTTCTGTTAATTCATCTCACGGAGTTACATCTGTATTTCGTGGATCTCTTTGCTAGCCTTATTTCTGTGGAATCTGAGAACAGATATTTCGGATCCCTTTGAAAACTATAGGGCCAAAGGAAATATTCTCCGATAACAAAGAGAAAGAAGCTTTCTGAGAAACTTCTTTGTGTTCTGTGAAATCATCTCACAGAGTTACAGCTTTTCCCTCAAGAAGCCTTTCGCTAAGACAGGTCTTGTGGAATTGGCAAAGTGATATTTGGAACCCCTAGAGGGCTATGGTGAAAAAGGAAATATCCTCAGATGAAATCTGGAAAGAAGCTTTCTGAGAAACTGCTTAGTGTTCTGTTAATTCATCTCACAGAGTTACATCTGTATTTCGTGGATCTCTTTGCTAGCCTTATTTCTGTGGAATCTGAGAACAGATATTTCGGATCCCTTTGAAGACTATAGGGCCAAAGGAAATATCCTCCGATAACAAAGAGAAAGAAGCTTTCTGAGAAACTTCTTTGTGTTCTGTGAAATCATCTGTCACAGTTACAGCTTTCCCCTCAAGAAGCCTTTCGCTAAGACAGTTCTTGTGGAATTGGCAAAGTGATATTTGGAAGCCGATAGAGGGCTATGGTGAAAAAGGAAATATCCTCAGATGAAATCTGGAAAGAAGCTTTCTGAGAAACTGCTTAGTGTTCTGTTAATTCATCTCACAGAGTTACATCTGTATTTCGTGGATCTCTTTGCTAGCCTTATTTCTGTGGAATCTGAGAACAGATATTTCGGATCCCTTTGAAGACTATAGGGCCAAAGGAAAAATCCTCCGATAACAAAGAGAAAGAAGCTTTCTGAGAAACTTCTTTGTGTTCTGTGAAATCATCTCACAGAGGTACAGCTTTCCCCTCAAGAAGCCTTTCGGTAAGACAGTTCTTGTGGAATTGGCAAAGTGATATTTGGAAGCCCATAGAGGGCCATGGTGAAAAAGGAAATATCCTCAGATGAAATCTGGAAAGAAGCTTTCTGAGAAACTGCTTAGTGTTCTGTTAATTCATCTCACAGTGTTACATCTGTATTTCGTGGATCTCTTTGCTAGCCTTATTTCTGTGGAATCTGAGAACAGATATTTCGGATCTCTTTGAAGAATATAGGGCTGAAGGAAATATCCTCTGATAACAAAGAGAAAGAAGCTTTCTGAGAAACTTCTTTGTGTTCTGTGAAATCATCTCACAGAGTTACAGCTTTTCCCTCAAGAAGCCTTTCACTAAGACAGTTCTTGTGGAATCGGCAACGTGATATTTGGAAGCCCATAGAGGGCTACGGTGAAAAAGAAAATATCCTCAGATGAAATCTGGAAAGAAGCTTTCTGAGAAACTGCTTAGTGTTCTGTTAATTCATCTCACAGAGTTACATCTGTATTTCGTGGATCTCTTTGCTAGCCTTATTTCTGTGGAATCTGAGAAGAGATATTTCGGATCCCTTTGAAGACTATAGGGCCAAAGGAAATATCCTCCGATAACAAAAAGAAAGAAGCTTTCTGAGAAACTTCTTGTTGTTCTGTGAAATCATCTCACAGAGTTACAGCTTTCCCCTCAAGAAGCCTTTCGCTAAGACAGTTCTTGTGGAATTGGCAAAGTGATATTTGGAACCCCTAGAGGGCTATGGTGAAAAAGGAAATATCCTCAGATGAAATCTGGAAAGAAGCTTTCTGAGAAACTCCTTAGTGTTCTGTTAATTCATCTCACGGAGTTACATCTGTATTTCGTGGATCTCTTTGCTAGCCTTATTTCTGTGGAATCTGAGAACAGATATTTCGGATCCCTTTGAAAACTATAGGGCCAAAGGAAATATTCTCCGATAACAAAGAGAAAGAAGCTTTCTGAGAAACTTCTTTGTGTTCTGTGAAATCATCTCACAGAGTTAGAGCTTTTCCCTCAAGAAGCCTTTCTCTAAGACAGGTCTTGTGGAATTGGCAAAGTGATATTTGGAACCCCTAGAGGGCTATGGTGAAAAAGGAAATATCCTCAGATGAAATCTGGAAAGAAGCTTTCTGAGAAACTGCTTAGTGTTCTGTTAATTCATCTCACAGAGTTACATCTGTATTTCGTGGATCTCTTTGCTAGCCTTATTTCTGTGGAATCTGAGAACAGATATTTCGGATCCCTTTGAAGACTATAGGGCCAAAGGAAAAATCCTCCGGTAACAAAGAGAAAGAAGCTTTCTGAGAAACTTCTTTGTGTTCTGTGAAATCATCACACAGAGTTACAGCTATCCCCTCAAGAAGCCTTTCGCTAAGACAGTTCTTGTGGAATTGGCAAAGTGATATTTGGAAGCCCATAGAGGGCCATGGTGAAAAAGGAAATATCCTCAGATGAAATCTGGAAAGAAGTTTCTGAGAAACTGCTTAGTGTTCTGTTAATTCATCTCACAGAGTTACATCTGTATTTCGTGGATCTCTTTGCTAGCCTTATTTCTGTGGAATCTGAGAACAGATATTTCGGATCCCTTTGAAGACTATAGGGCCAAAGGAAAAATCCTCCGATAACAAAGAGAAAGAAGCTTTCTGAGAAACTTCTTTGTGTTCTGTGAAATCATCTCACAGAGTTACAGCTTTCCCCTCAAGAAGCCTTTCGCTAAGACAGTTCTTGTGGAATTGGCAAAGTGATATTTGGAAGCCCATAGAGGGCCATGGTGAAAAAGGAAATATCCTCAGATGAAATCTGGAAAGAAGTTTCTGAGAAACTGCTTAGTGTTCTGTTAATTCATCTCACAGAGTTACATCTGTATTTCCTGGATCTCTTTGCTAGCTTTATTTCTGTGGAATCTGAGAACAGATATTTCGGATCCCTTTGAAGACTATAGGGCCAAAGGAAATATCCTCCGATAACAAAGAGAAAGAAGCTTTCTGAGAAACTTCTTTGTGTTCTGTGAAATCATCTGTCACAGTTACAGCTTTCCCCTCAAGAAGCCTTTCGATAAGACAGTTCTTGTGGAATTGGCAAAGTGATATTTGGAAGCCGATAGAGGGCTATGGTGAAAAAGGAAATATCCTCAGATGAAATCTGGAAAGAAGCTTTCTGAGAAACTGCTTAGTGTTCTGTTAATTCATCTCACAGAGTTACATCTGTATTTCGTGGATCTCTTTGCTAGTCTTATTTCTGTGGAATCTGAGAACTGATATTTCGGATCCCTTTGAAGACTATAGGGCCAAAGGAAAAATCCTCCGATAACAAAGAGAAAGAAGCTTTCTGAGAAACTTCTTTGTGTTCTGTGAAATCATCTCACAGAGGTACAGCTTTCCCCTCAAGAAGCCTTTCGCTAAGACAGTTCTTGTGGAATTGGCAAAGTGATATTTGGAAGCCCATAGAGGGCCATGGTGAAAAAGGAAATATCCTCAGATGAAATCTGGAAAGAAGCTTTCTGAGAAACTGCTTAGTGTTCTGTTAATTCATCTCACAGAGTTACATCTGTATTTCGTGGATCTCTTTGCTAGCCTTATATCTGTGGAATCTGAGAACAGATATTTCGGATCTCTTTGAAGAATATAGGGCCGAAGGCAATATCCTCTGATAACAAAGAGAAAGAAGCTTTCTGAGAAACTTCTTTGTGTTCTGTGAAATCATCTCACAGAGTTACAGCTTTTCCCTCAAGAAGCCTTTCGCTAAGACAGTTCTTGTGGAATCGGCAACGTGATATTTGGAAGCCCATAGAGGGCTACGGTGAAAAAGGAAATATCCTCAGATGAAATCTGGAAAGAAGCTTTCTGAGAAACTGCTTAGTGTTCTGTTAATTCATCTCACAGAGTTACATCTGTATTTCGTGGATCTCTTTGCTAGCCTTATTTCTGTGGAATCTGAGAACAGATATTTCGGATCCCTTTGAAGACTATAGGGCCAAAGGAAATATCCTCCGATAACAAAGAGAAAGAAGCTTTCTGAGAAACTTCTTTGTGTTCAGTGAAATCATCTCACAGAGTTACAGCTTTCCCCTCAAGAAGCCTTTCGCTAAGACAGTTCTTGTGGAATTGGCCAAGTGATATTTGGAAGCCCATAGATGGCTACGGTGAAAAAGGAAATATCCTCAGATGAAATCTGGAAAGAAGCTTTCTGAGAAACTGCTTAGTGTTCTGTTAATTCATCTCACAGAGTTACATCTGTATTTCGTGGATCTCTGTGCTAGCCTTATTTCTGTGGAATCTGAGAACAGATATTTCGGATCCCTTTGAAGACTATAGGGCCAAAAGAAATATCCTCCGATAACAAAGAGAAAGAAGCTTTCTGAGACACTTCTTTGTGTTCTGTGAAATCATCTCACAGAGTTACAGCTTTCCCCTCAAGAAGCCTTTCGCTAAGACAGTTCTTGTGGAATTGGCAAAGTGATATTTGGAAGCCCATAGAGGGCTATGATGAAAAAGGAAATATCCTCAGATGAAATCTGGAAAGAAGCTTTCTGAGAAACTGCTTAGTGTTCTGTTAATTCATCTCACAGAGTTACATCTGTATTTCGTGGATCTCTTTGCTAGCCTTATTTCTGTGGAATCTGAGAACAGATATTTCGGATCCCTTTGAAGACTATAGGGCCAAAGGAAATATCCTCCGATAACAAAGAGAAAGAAGCTTTCTGAGAAACTTCTTTGTGTTCTGTGAAATCATCTCACAGAGTTACAGCTTTCCCCTCAAGAAGCCTTTCGCTAAGACAGTTCTTGTGGAATTGGCAAAGTGATATTTGGAAGCCCATAGAGGGCCATGGTGAAAAAGGAAATATCCTCAGATGAAATCTGGAAAGAAGCTTTCTGAGAAACTGCTTAGTGTTCTGTTAATTCATCTCACAGAGTTACATCTGTATTTCGTGGATCTCTTTGCTAGCCTTATTTCTGTGGAATCTGAGAACAGATATTTCGGATCTCTTTGAAGAATATAGGGCCAAAGGAAATATCCTCTGATAACAAAGAGAAAGAAGCTTTCTGAGAAACTTCTTTGTGTTCTGTGAAATCATCTCACAGAGTTACAGCTTTTCCCTCAAGAAGCCTTTCACTAAGACAGTTCTTGTGGAATCGGCAACGTGATATTTGGAAGCCCATAGAGGGCTACGGTGAAAAAGGAAATATCCTCAGATGAAATCTGGAAAGAAGCTTTCTGAGAAACTGCTTAGTGTTCTGTTAATTCATCTCACAGAGTTACATCTGTATTTCGTGGATCTCTTTGCTAGCCTTATTTCTGGGGAATCTGAGAACAGATATTTCGGATCCCTTTGAAGACTATAGGGCCAAAGGAAATATCCTCCGATAACAAAGAGAACGAAGCTTTCTGAGAAACTTCTTGTTGTTCTGTGAAATCATCTCACAGAGTTGCAGCTTTCCCCTCAAGAAGCCTTTCGCTAAGACAATTCTTGTGGAATTGGCAAAGTGATATTTGGAACCCCTAGAGGGCTATGGTGAAAAAGGAAATATCCTCAGATGAAATCTGGAAAGAAGCTTTCTGAGAAACTGCTTAGTGTTCTGTTAATTCATCTCACGGAGTTACATCTGTATTTCGTGGATCTCTTTGCTAGCCTTATTTCTGTGGAATCTGAGAACAGATATTTCGGATCCCTTTGAAGACTATAGGGCCAAAGGAGATATTCTCCGATAACAAAGAGAAAGAAGCTTTCTGAGAAACTTCTTTGTGTTCTGTGAAATCATCTCACAGAGTTACAGCTTTTCCCTCAAGAAGCCTTTCGCTAAGACAGGTCTTGTGGAATTGGCAAAGTGATATTTGGAACCCCTAGAGGGCTATGGTGAAAAAGGAAATATCCTCAGATGAAATCTGGAAAGAAGCTTTCTGAGAAACTGCTTAGTGTTCTGTTAATTCATCTCACAGAGTTACATCTGTATTTCGTGGATCTCTTTGCTAGCTTTATTTCTGTGGAATCTGAGAACAGATATTTCGGATCCCTTTGAAGACTATAGGGCCAAAGGAAAAATCCTCCGATAACAAAGAGAAAGAAGCTTTCTGAGAAACTTCTTTGTGTTCTGTGAAATAATCTCACAGAGTTACAGCTTTCCCCTCAAGAAGCCTTTCGCTAAGACAGTTCTTGTGGAATTGGCAAAGTGATATTTGGAAGCCCATAGAGGGCCATGGTGAAAAAGGAAATATCCTCAGATGAAATCTGGAAAGAAGCTTTCTGAGAAACTGCTTAGTGTTCTGTTAATTCAACTCACAGAGTTACATCTCTATTTCGTGGATCTCTTTGCTAGCCTTCTTTCTGTGGAATCTGAGAACAGATATTTCGGATCCCTTTGAAGAATATAGGGCCAAAGGAAATATCCTCTGATAACAAAGAGAAAGAAGCTTTCTGAGAAACTTCTTTGTGTTCTGCGAAATCATCTCACAGAGTTACAGCTTTTCCCTCAAGAAGCCTTTCGCTAAGACAGTTCTTGTGGAATTGGAAACGTGATATTTGGAAGCCCATAGAGGGCTATGGTGAAAAAGGAAATATCCTCAGATGAAATCTGGAAAGAAGCTTTCTGAGAAACTGCTTAGTGTTCTGTTAATTCATCTCACAGAGTTACATCTGCATTTCGTGGATCTCTTTGCTAGCCTTATTTCTGTGGAATCTGAGAACAGATATTTCGGATCCCTTTGAAGACTATAGGGCCAAAGGAAATATCCTCCGATAACAAAGAGAAAGAAGCTTTCTGAGAAACTTCTTTTTGTTCTGTGAAATCATCTCACAGAGTTACAGCTTTCCCCTCAAGAAGCCTTTCGCTAAGACAGTTCTTGTGGAATTGGCCAAGTTATATTTGGAACCCCTAGAGGGCTATGGTGAAAAAGGAAATATCCTCAGATGAAATCTTGAAAGAAGCTTTCTGAGAAACTGCTTAGTGTTCTGTTAATTCATCTCACCGAGTTACATCTGTATTTCGTGGATCTCTTTGCTAGCCTTATTTCTGTGGAATCTGAGAACAGATATTTCGGATCACTTTGAAGACTATAGGGCCAAAGGAAATATCCTCCGATAACAAAGAGAAAGAAGCTTTCTGAGAAACTTCTTTGTGTTCTGTGAAATCATCTCACAGAGTTACAGCTTTCCCCTCTAGAAGCCTTTCGCTAAGACAGTTCTTGTGGAATTGGCCAAGCGATATTTGGAAGCCCTTAGAGGGCCATGGTGAAAAAGGAAATATCCTCAGATGAAATCTGGAAAGAAGCTTACTGAGAAACTGCTTAGTGTTCTGTTAATTCATCTCACAGAGTTACATCTGTATTTCGTGGATCTCTTTGCTAGCTTTATTTCTGTGGAATCTGAGAACAGATATTTCGGATCCCTTTGAAGACTATAGGGCCAAAGGAAATATCCTCCGATAACAAAGAGAAAGAAGCTTTCTGAGAAACTTCTTTGTGTTCTGTGAAATCATCTCACAGAGGTACAGCTTTCCCCTCAAGAAGCCTTTCGCTAAGACCGTTCTTGTGGAATTTGCAAAGTGATATTTGGAAGCCCATAGAGGGCCATGGTGAAAAAGGAAATATCCTCAGATGAAATCTGGAAAGAAGTTTCTGAGAAACTGCTTAGTGTTCTGTTAATTCATCTCACAGAGTTACATCTGTATTTCCTGGATCTCTTTGCTAGCTTTATTTCTGTGGAATCTGAGAACAGATATTTCGGATCCCTTTGAAGACTATAGGGCCAAAGGAAATATCCTCCGATAACAAAGAGAAAGATGCTTTCTGAGAAACTTCTTTGTGTTCTGTGAAATCATCTGTCACAGTTACAGCTTTCCCCTCAAGAAGCCTTTCGATAAGACAGTTCTTGTGGAATTGGCAAAGTGATATTTGGAAGCCGATAGAGGGCTATGGTGAAAAAGGAAATATCCTCAGATGAAATCTGGAAAGAAGCTTTCTGAGAAACTGCTTAGTGTTCTGTTAATTCATCTCACAGAGTTACATCTGTATTTCCTGGATCTCTTTGCTAGCTTTATTTCTGTGGAATCTGAGAACAGATATTTCGGATCCCTTTGAAGACTATAGGGCCAAAGGAAATATCCTCCGATAACAAAGAGAAAGATGCTTTCTGAGAAACTTCTTTGTGTTCTGTGAAATCATCTGTCACAGTTACAGCTTTCCCCTCAAGAAGCCTTTCGATAAGACAGTTCTTGTGGAATTGGCAAAGTGATATTTGGAAGCCGATAGAGGGCTATGGTGAAAAAGGAAATATCCTCAGATGAAATCTGGAAAGAAGCTTTCTGAGAAACTGCTTAGTGTTCTGTTAATTCATCTCACAGAGTTACATCTGTATTTCGTGGATCTCTTTGCTAGCCTTATTTCTGTGGAATCTGAGAACAGATATTTCGGATCCCTTTGAAGACTATAGGGCCAAAGGAAAAATCCTCCGATAACAAAGAGAAAGAAGCTTTCTGAGAAACTTCTTTGTGTTCTGTGAAATCATCTCACAGAGTTACAGCTTTTCCCTCAAGAAGCCTTTCGCTAAGACAGTTCTTGTGGAATCGGCAACGTGATATTTGGAAGCCCATAGAGGGCTACGGTGAAAAAGGAAATATCCTCAGATGAAATCTGGAAAGAAGCTTTCTGAGAAACTGCTTAGTGTTCTGTTAATTCATCTCACAGAGTTACATCTGTATTTCGTGGATCTCTTTGCTAGCCTTATTTCTGTGGAATCTGAGAACAGATATTCCGGATCCCTTTGAAGACTATAGGGCCAAAGGAAATATCCTCCGATAACAAAGAGAAAGAAGCTTTCTGAGAAACTTCTTTGTGTTCAGTGAAATCATCTCACAGAGTTACAGCTTTCCCCTCAAGAAGCCTTTCGCTAAGACAGTTCTTGTGGAATTGGCCAAGTGATATTTGGAAGCCCATAGATGGCTACGGTGAAAAAGGAAATATCCTCAGATGAAATCTGGAAAGAAGCTTTCTGAGAAACTGCTTAGTGTTCTGTTAATTCATCTCACAGAATTACATCTGTATTTCGTGGATCTCTTTGCTAGCCTTATTTCTGTGGAATCTGAGAACAGATATTTCGGATCCCTTTGAAGACTATAGGGCCAAAAGAAATATCCTCCGATAACAAAGAGAAAGAAGCTTTCTGAGACACTTCTTTGTGTTCTGTGAAATCATCTCACAGAGTTACAGCTTTCCCCTCAAGAAGCCTTTCGCTAAGACAGTTCTTGTGGAATTGGCAAAGTGATATTTGGAAGCCCATAGAGGGCTATGATGAAAAAGGAAATATCCTCAGATGAAATCTGGAAAGAAGCTTTCTGAGAAACTGCTTAGTGTTCTGTTAATACATCTCACAGAGTTACATCTGTATTTCGTGGATCCCTTTGCTAGCCTTATTTCTGTGGAATCTGAGAACAGATATTTCGGATCCCTTTGAAGACTATAGGGCCAAAGGAAATATCCTCCGATAACAAAGAGAAAGAAGCTTTCTGAGAAACTTCTTTGTGTTCTGTGAAATCATCTCACAGAGTTACAGCTTTCCCCTCAAGAAGCCTTTCGCTAAGACAGTTCTTGTGGAATTGGCAAAGTGATATTTGGAAGCCCATAGAGGGCCATGGTGAAAAAGGAAATATCCTCAGATGAAATCTGGAAAGAAGCTTTCTGAGAAACTGCTTAGTGTTCTGTTAATTCATCTCACAGAGTTACATCTGTATTTCGTGGATCTCTTTGCTAGCTTTATTTCTGTGGAATCTGAGAACAGATATTTCGGATCCCTTTGAAGATTATAGGGCCAAAGGAAATATACTCCGATAACAAAGAGAAAGAAGCTTTCTAAGAAACTTTTTTGTGTTCTGTGAAATCATCTGTCACAGTTACAGCTTTCCCCTCAAGAAGCCTTTCGCTAAGACAGTTCTTGTGGAATTGGCAAAGTGATATTTGGAAGCCGATAGAGGGCTATGGTGAAAAAGGAAATATCCTCAGATGAAATCTGGAAAGAAGCTTTCTGAGAAACTGCTTAGTGTTCTGTTAATTCATCTCACAGAGTTACATCTGTATTTCGTGGATCTCTTTGCTAGCCTTATTTCTGTGGAATCTGAGAACAGATATTTCAGATCCCTTTGAAGACTATAGGGCCAAAGGAAAAATCCTCCGATAACAAAGAGAAAGAAGCTTTCTGAGAAACTTCTTTGTGTTCTGTGAAATCATCTCACAGAGTTACAGCTTTCCCCTCAAGAAGCCTTTCGCTAAGACAGTTCTTGTGGAATTGGCAAAGTGATATTTGGAAGCCCATAGAGGGCCATGTTGAAAAAGGAAATATCCTCAGATGAAATCTGGAAAGAAGCTTTCTGAGAAACTGCTTAGTGTTCTGTTAATTCAACTCAAAGAGTTACATCTGTATTTCGTGGATCTCTTTGCTAGCCTTATTTCTGTGGAATCTGAGAACAGATATTTCGGATCCCTTTGAAGAATATAGGGCCAAAGGAAATATCCTCTGATAACAAAGAGAAAGAAGCTTTCTGAGAAACTTCTTTGTGTTCTGTGAAATCATCTCACAGAGTTACAGCTTTTCCCTCAAGAAGCCTTTCGCTAAGAGAGTTCTTATGGAATTGGCAAAGTGATATTTGGAGTCCCATAGAGGGTTATGGTGAAAAAGGAAATATCCTCAGATGAAATCTGGAAAGAAGCTTTCTGAGAAACTGCTTAGTGTTCTGTTAATTCATCTCACAGAGTTACATCTGTATTTCGTGGATCTCTTTGCTAGCCTTTTTTCTGTGGAATCTGAGGACAGATATTTCGGATCCCTTTGAAGACTATAGGGCCAAAGGAAATATCCTCCGATAACAAGGAGAACGAAGCTTTCTGAGAAACTTCTTTGTGTTCTGTGAAATCATCTCACAGAGTTACAGCTTTCACCTTAAGGAGCCTTTCGCTAAGACAGTTCTTGTGGAATTGGCAAAGTGATATTTGGAAGCCCATGGAGGGCTATGGTGAAAAAGGAAATATCCTCAGATGAAATCTGGAAAGAAGTTTCTGAGAAACTGCTTAGTGTTCTGTTAATTCATCTCATAGAGTTACATCTGTATTTCGTGGATCTCTTTGCGAGCTTTATTTCTGTGGAATCTGAGAACAGATATTTCGGATCCCTTTGAAGACTATAGGGCCAAAGGAAATATCCTCCGATAACAAAGAGAAAGAAGCTTTCTGAGAAACTTCTTTGTGTTCTGTGAAATCATCTCACAGAGTTACAGCTTTTCCCTCAAGAAGCCTTTCGCTAAGACTGTTCTTGTGGAATTGGCAACGTGATATTTGGAAGCCCATAGAGGGCTACGGTGAAACAGGAAATATCCTCGGATGAAATCTGGAAAGAAGCTTTCTGAGAAACTGCTTAGTGTTCTGTTAATTCATCTCACAGAGTTACATCTGTATTTCGTGGATCTCTTTGCTAGCGTTATTTCTGGGGAATCTGAGAACAGATATTTCGGATCCCTTTGAAGACTCTAGGGCCAAAGGAAATATCCTCCGATAACAAAGAGAAAGAAGCTTTCTGAGAAACTTCTTTGTGTTCTGTGAAATCATCTCACAGAGTTGCAGCTTTCCCCTCAAGAAGCCTTTCGCTAAGACAGTTCTTGTGGAATTGGCAAAGTGATATTTGAAAGCCCATAGAGGGCTATGGTGAAAAAGGAAATATCCTCAGATGAAATCTGGAAAGAAGCTTTCTGAGAAACTGCTTAGTGTTCTGTTAATTCATCTCACAGAGTTACATCTGTATTTCGTGGATCTCTTTGCTAGCCTTATTTCTGTGGAATCTGAGAACAGATATTTCGGATTCCTTTGAAGACTATAGGGCCAAAGGAAAAATCCTCCGATAACAAAGAGAAAGAAGCTTTCTGAGAAACTTCTTTGTGTTCTGTGAAATCATCCCACAGAGTTACAGCTTTCCCCTCAAGAAGCCTTTCGCTAAGACAGTTCTTGTGGAATTGGCAAAGTGATATTTGGAAGCCCATAGAGGGCCATGGTGAAAAAGGAAATATCCTCAGATGAAATCTGGAAAGAAGTTTCTGAGAAACTGCTTAGTGTTCTGTTAATTCATCTCACAGAGTTACATCTGTATTTCGTGGATCTCTTTGCTAGCTTTATTTCTGTGGAATCTGAGAACAGATATTTCGGATCCCTTTGAAGACTATAGGGCCAAAGGAAATATCCTCCGATAACAAAGAGAAAGAAGCTTTCTGAGAAACTTCTTTGTGTTCTGTGAAATCATCTGTCACAGTTACAGCTTTCCCCTCAAGAAGCCTTTCGATAAGACAGTTCTTGTGGAATTGGCAAAGTGATATTTGGAAGCCCATAGAGGGCTATGGTGAAAAAGGAAATATCCTCAGATGAAATCTGGAAAGAAGCTTTCTGAGAAACTGCTTAGTGTTCTGTTAATTCATCTCACAGAGTTACATCTGTATTTCGTGGATCTCTTTGCTAGCCTTATTTCTGTGGAATCTGAGAACAGATATTTCGGATCCCTTTGAAGACTATAGGGCCAAAGGAAAAATCCTCCGATAACAAAGAGAAAGAAGCTTTCTGAGAAACTTCTTTGTGTTCTGTGAAATCATCTCACAGAGTTACAGCTTTCCCCTCCAGAAGCCTTTCGCTAAGACAGTTCTTGTGGAATTGGCAAAGTGATATTTGGAAGCCCATAGAGGGCCATGGTGAAAAAGGAAATATCCTGAGATGAAATCTGGAAAGAAGCTTTCTGAGAAACTGCTTAGTGTTCTGTTAATTCATCTCACAGAGTTACATCTGTATTTCGTGGATCTCTTTGCTAGCCTTATTTCTGTGGAATCTGAGAAGAGATATTTCGGATCCCTTTGAAGAATATAGGGCCAAAGGAAATATCCTCTGATAACAAAGAGAAAGAAGCTTTCTGAGAAACTTCTTTGTGTTCTGTAAAATCATCTCACAGAGTTACAGCTTTTCCCTCAAGAAGCCTTTCGCTAAGACAGTTCTTGTGGAATCGGCAACGTGATATTTGGAAGCCCATAGAGGGCTATGGTGAAAAAGGAAATATCATCAGATGAAATCTGGAAAGAAGCTTTCTGAGAAACTGCTTAGTGTTCTGTTAATTCATCTCACAGAGTTACATCTGTATTTCGTGGATCTCTTTGCTAGCCTTATTTCTGTGGAATCTGAGAACAGATATTTCGGATCCCTTTGAAGACTATAGGGCCAAAGGAAATATACTCCGATAACAAAGAGAAAGAAGCTTTCTGAGAAACTTTTTGTTGTTCTGTGAAATCATCTCACAGAGTTACAGCTTTCCCCTCAAGAAGCCTTTCGCTAAGACAGTTCTTGTGGAATTGGCAAAGTGATATTTGGAACCCCTAGAGGGCTATGGTGAAAAAGGAAATATCCTCAGATGAAATCTGGAAAGAAGCTTTCTGAGAAACTGCTTAGTGTTCTGTTAATTCATCTCACGGAGTTACATCTGTATTTCGTGGGTCTCTTTGCTAGCCTTATTTCTGTGGAATCTGAGAACAGATATTTCGGATCCCTTTGAAGACTATAGGGCCAAAGGAAATATCCTCCGATAACAAAGAGAACGAAGCTTTCTGAGAAACTCCTTTGTGTTCTGTGAAATCATCTCACAGAGTTACAGCTTTTCCCTCAAGAAGCCTTTCGCTAAGACAGGTCTTGTGGAATTGGCAAAGTGATATTTGGAACCCCTAGAGGGCTATGGTGAAAAAGGAAATATCCTCAGATGAAATCTGGAAAGAAGCTTTCTGAGAAACTGCTTAGTGTTCTGTTAATTCATCTCACAGAGTTACATCTGTATTTCGTGGATCTCTTTGCTAGCCTTATTTCTGTGGAATCTGAGAACAGATATTTCGGATCCCTTTGAAGACTATAGGGCCAAAGGAAATATCCTCCGATAACAAAGAGAAAGAAGCTTTCTGAGAAACTTCTTTGTGTTCTGTGAAATCATCTCACAGAGTTACAGCTTTCCCCTCAAGAAGCCTTTCGCTAAGACAGTTCTTGTGGAATTGGCAAAGTGATATTTGGAAGCCCATAGAGGGCTATGGTGAAAAAGGAAATATCCTCAGATGAAATCTGGAAAGAAGCTTTCTGAGAAACTGCTTAGTGTTCTGTTAATTCATCTCACAGAGTTACATCTGTATTTCGTGGTTCTCTTTGCTAGCCTTATTTCTGTGGAATCTGAGAACAGATAATTCGGATCCCTTTGAAGACTATAGGGCCAAAGGAAATATCCTCCGATAACAAAGAGAAAGAAGCTTTCTGAGAAACTTCTTTGTGTTCAGTGAAATCATCTCACAGAGTTACAGCTTTCCCCTCAAGAAGCCTTTCGCTAAGACAGTTCTTGTGGAATTGGCCAAGTGATATTTGGAAGCCCATAGATGGCTATGGTGAAAAAGGAAATATCCTCAGATGAAATCTGGAAAGAAGCTTTCTGAGAAACTGCTTAGTGTTCTGTTAATTCATCTCACAGAGTTACATCTGTATTTCGTGGATCTCTTTGCTACCCTTATTTCTGTGGAATCTGAGAACAGATATTTCGGATCCCTTTGAAGACTATAGGACCAAAGGAAATATCCTCGAATAACAAAGAGAAAGAAGCTTTCTGAGAAACTTCTTTGTGTTCTGTGAAATCATCTCACAGAGTTACAGCTTTTCCCTCAAGAAGCCTTTCGCTAAGACAGTTCTTGTGGAATTGGCAACGTGATATTTGGAAGCCCATAGAGGGCTATGGTGAAAAAGGAAATATCCTCAGATGAAATCTGGAAAGAAGCTTTCTGAGAAACTGCTTAGTGTTCTGTTAATTCATCTCACAGAGTTACATCTGCATTTCGTGGATCTCTTTGCTAGCCTTATTTCTGTGGAATCTGAGAACTGATATTTCGGATCCCTTTGAAGACTATAGGGCCAAAGGAAATATCCTCCGATAACAAAGAGAAAGAAGCTTTCTGAGAAACTTCTTTGTGTTCTGTGAAATCATCTCACAGAGTTACAGCTTTCCCCTGAAGAAGCCTTTCGATAAGACAGTTCTTGTGGAATTGGCAAAGTGATATTTGGAAGCCCATAGAGGGCTATGGTGAAAAAGGAAATATCCTCAGATGAAATCTGGAAAGAAGCTTTCTGAGAAACTGCTTAGTGTTCTGTTAATTCATCTCACAGAGTTACATCTGTATTTCGTGGTTCTCTTTGCTAGCCTTATTTCTGTGGAATCTGAGAACAGATATTTCGGATCCCTTTGAAGACTATAGGGCCAAAGGAAATATCCTCCGATAACAAAGAGAAAGAAGCTTTCTGAGAAACTTCTTTGTGTTCAGTGAAATCATCTCACAGAGTTACAGCTTTCCCCTCAAGAAGACTTTCCCTAAGACAGTTCTTGTGGAATTGGCCAAGTGATATTTGGAAGCCCATAGATGGCTATGGTGAAAAAGGAAATATCCTCAGATGAAATCTGGAAAGAAGCTTTCTGAGAAACTGCTTAGTGTTCTGTTAATTCATCTCACAGAGTTACATCTGTATTTCGTGGATCTCTTTGCTACCCTTATTTCTGTGGAATCTGAGAACAGATATTTCGGATCCCTTTGAAGACTATAGGACCAAAGGAAATATCCTCCGATAACAAAGAGAAAGAAGCTTTCTGAGAAACTTCTTTGTGTTCTGTGAAATCATCTCACAGAGTTACAGCTTTTCCCTCAAGAAGCCTTTCGCTAAGACAGTTCTTGTGGAATTGGCAACGTGATATTTGGAAGCCCATAGAGGGCTATGGTGAAAAAGGAAATATCCTCAGATGAAATCTGGAAAGAAGCTTTCTGAGAAACTGCTTAGTGTTCTGTTAATTCATCTCACAGAGTTACATCTGCATTTCGTGGATCTCTTTGCTAGCCTTATTTCTGTGGAATCTGAGAACAGATATTTCGGATCCCTTTGAAGACTATAGGGCCAAAGGAAATATCCTCCGATAACAAAGAGAACGAAGCTTTCTGAGAAACTTCTTGTTGTTCTCTGAAATCATCTCACAGAGTTACAGCTTTCACCTTAAGGAGCCTTTCGCTAAGACACTTCTTGTGGAATTGGCAAAGTGATATTTGGAAGCCCATGGAGGGCTATGGTGAAAAAGGAAATATCCTCAGATGAAATCTGGAAAGAAGCTTTCTGAGAAACTGCTTAGTGTTCTGTTAATTCATCTCACAGAGTAACATCTGTATTTCGTGGATCTCTTTGCTAGCCTTATTTCTGTGGAATCTTAGATCAGATATTTCGGATCCCTTTGAAGACTATAGGGCCAAAGGAAAAATCCTCCGATAACAAAGAGAAAGAAGCTTTCTGAGAAACTTCTTTGTGTTCTGTGAAATCATCTCAGAGAGTTACAGCTTTCCCCTCAAGAAGCCTTTCGCTAAGACAGTTCTTGTGGAATTGGCAAAGTGATATTTGGAAGCCCATAGAGGGCCATGGTGAAAAAGGAAATATCCTCAGATGAAATCTGGAAAGAAGCTTTCTGAGAAACTGCTTAGTGTTCTGTTAATTCATCTCACAGAGTTACATCTGTATTTCGTTGATCTCTTTGCTACCCTTATTTCTGTGGAATCTGAGAACAGATATTTCGGATCTCTTTGAAGAATATAGGGCCAAAGGAAATATCCTCTGATAACAAAGAGAAAGAAGCTTTCTGAGAAACTTCTTTGTGTTCTGTGAAATCATCTCACAGAGTTACAGCTTTTCCCTCAAGAAGCCTTTCGCTAAGACAGTTCTTGTGGAATCGGCAACGTGATATTTGGAAGCCCATAGAGGGCTACGGTGAAAAAGGAAATATCCTCAGATGAAATCTGGAAAGAAGCTTTCTGAGAAACTGCTTAGTGTTCTGTTAATTCATCTCACAGAGTTACATCTGCATTTCGTGGATCTCTTTGCTAGCCTTATTTCTGTGGAATCTGAGAACAGATATTTCGGATCCCTTTGAAGACTATAGGGCCAAAGGAAATATCCTCCGATAACAAAGAGAAAGAAGCTTTCTGAGAAACTTCTTGTTGTTCTGTGAAATCATCTCACAGAGTTACAACTTTCCCCTCAAGAAGCCTTTCGCTAAGACAGTTCTTGTGGAATTGTCAAAGTGATATTTGGAAGCCCATAGAGGGCCATGGTGAAAAAGGAAATATCCTCAGATGAAATCTGGAAAGAAGCTTTCTGAGAAACTGCTTAGTGTTCTGTTAATTCATCTCATAGAGTTACATCTGTATTTCGTGGATCTCTTTGCGAGCTTTATTTCTCTGGAATCTGAGAACAGATATTTCGGATCCCTTTGAAGACTATAGGGCCAAAGGAAATATCCTCCGATAACAAAGAGAAAGAAGCTTTCTGAGAAACTTCTTTGTGTTCTGTGAATTCATCTCACAGAGTTACAGATTTTCCCTCATGAAGCCTTTCGCTAAGACTGTTCTTGTGGAATTGGCAACGTGATATTTGGAAGCCCATAGAGGGCTACGGTGAAACAGGAAATATCCTCGGATGAAATCTGGAAAGAAGCTTTCTGAGAAACTGCTTAGTGTTCTGTTAATTCATCTCACAGAGTTACATCTGTATTTCGTGGATCTCTTTGCTAGCCTTATTTCTGTGGAATCTGAGAACAGATATTTCGGATCCCTTTGAAGACTCTAGGGCCAAAGGAAATATCCTCCGATAACAAAGAGAAAGAAGCTTTCTGAGAAACTTCTTTGTGTTCTGTGAAATAATCTCACAGAGTTGCAGCTTTCCCCTCAAGAAGCCTTTCGCTAAGACAGTTCTTGTGGAATTGGGAAAGTGATATTTGAAAGCCCATAGAGGGCTATGGTGAAAAAGGAAATATCCTCAGATGAAATCTGGAAAGAAGCTTTCTGAGAAACTGCTTAGTGTTCTGTTAATTCATCTCACAGAGTTACATCTGTATTTCGTGAATCTCTTTGCTAGCCTTATTTCTGTGGAATCTGAGAACAGATATTTCGGATCCCTTTGAAGACTATAGGGCCAAAGGAAATATCCTCCGATAACAAAGAGAAAGAAGCTTTCTGAGAAACTTCTTTGTGTTCTGTGAAATCATCTCACAGAGTTACAGCTTTCCCCTCAAGAAGCCTTTCGCTAAGACAGTTCTTGTGGAATTGGCAAAGTGATATTTGGAAGCCCATAGAGGGCCATGGTGAAAAAGGAAATATCCTCAGATGAAATCTGGAAAGAAGTTTCTGAGAAACTGCTTAGTGTTCTGTTAATTCATCTCACAGAGTTACATCTGTATTTCGTGGATCTCTTTGCTAGCTTTATTTCTGTGGAATCTGAGAACAGATATTTCGGATCCCTTTGAAGACTATAGGGCCAAAGGAAATATCCTCCGATAACAAAGAGAAAGAAGCTTTCTGAGAAACTTCTTTGTGTTCTGTGAAATCATCTGTCACAGTTACAGCTTTCCCCTCAAGAAGCCTTTCGATAAGACAGTTCTTGTGGAATTGGCAAAGTGATATTTGGAAGCCCATAGAGGGCTATGGTGAAAAAGGAAATATCCTCAGATGAAATCTGGAAAGAAGCTTTCTGAGAAACTGCTTAGTGTTCTGTTAATTCATCTCACAGAGTTACATCTGTATTTCGTGGATCTCTTTGCTAGCCTTATTTCTGTGGAATCTGAGAACAGATATTTCGGATCCCTTTGAAGACTATAGGGCCAAAGGAAAAATCCTCCGATAACAAAGAGAAAGAAGCTTTCTGAGAAACTTCTTTGTGTTCTGTGAAATCATCTCACAGAGTTACAGCTTTCCCCTCAAGAAGCCTTTCGCTAAGACAGTTCTTGTGGAATTGGCAAAGTGATATTTGGAAGCCCATAGAGGGCCATGGTGAAAAAGGAAATATCCTGAGATGAAATATGGAAAGAAGCTTTCTGAGAAACTGCTTAGTGTTCTGTTAATTCATCTCACAGAGTTACATCTGTATTTCGTGGATCTCTTTGCTAGCCTTATTTCTGTGGAATCTGAGAACAGATATTTCGGATCCCTTTGAAGAATATAGGGCCAAAGGAATTATCCTCTGATAACAAAGAGAAAGAAGCTTTCTGAGAAACTTCTTTGTGTTCTGTAAAATCATCTCACAGAGTTACAGCTTTTCCCTCAAGAAGCCTTTCGCTAAGACAGTTCTTGTGGAATCGGCAACGTGATATTTGGAAGCCCATAGAGGGCTATGGTGAAAAAGGAAATATCCTCAGATGAAATCTGGAAAGAAGCTTTCTGAGAAACTGCTTAGTGTTCTGTTAATTCATCTCACAGAGTTACATCTGTATTTCGTGGATCTCTTTGCTAGCCTTATTTCTGTGGAATCTGAGAACAGATATTTCGGATCCCTTTGAAGACTATAGGGCCAAAGGAAATATCCTCCGATAACAAAGAGAAAGAATCTTTCTGAGAAACTTTTTGTTGTTCTGTGAAATCATCTCACAGAGTTACAGCTTTCCCCTCAAGAAGCCTTTCGCTAAGACAGTTCTTGTGGAATTGGAAAAGTGATATTTGGAACCCCTAGAGGGCTATGGTGAAAAAGGAAATATCCTCAGATGAAATCTGGAAAGAAGCTTTCTGAGAAACTGCTTAGTGTTCTGTTAATTCATCTCACGGAGTTACATCTGTATTTCGTGGATCTCTTTGCTAGCCTTATTTCTGTGGAATCTGAGAACAGATATTTCGGATCCCTTTGAAGACTATAGGGCCAAAGGAAATATCCTCCGATAACAAAGAGAACGAAGCTTTCTGAGAAACTTCTTTGTGTTCTGTGAAATCATCTCACAGAGGTACAGCTTTTCCCTCAAGAAGCCTTTCGCTAAGACAGGTCTTGTGGAATTGGCAAAGTGATATTTGGAACCCCTAGAGGGCTATGGTGAAAAAGGAAATATCCTCAGATGAAATCTGGAAAGAAGCTTTCTGAGAAACTGCTTAGTGTTCTGTTAATTCATCTCACAGACTTACATCTGTATTTCGTGGATCTCTTTGCTAGGCTTATTTCTGTGGAATCTGAGAACAGATATTTCGGATCCCTTTGAAGACTATAGGGCCAAAGGAAATATCCTCCGATAACAAAGAGAAAGAAGCTTTCTGAGAAACTTCTTTGTGTTCAGTGAAATCATCTCACAGAGTTGCAGCTTTCCCCTCAAGAAGCCTTTCGCTAAGACAGTTCTTGTGGAATTGGCCAAGTGATATTTCGAAGCCCATAGATGGCTATGGTGAAAAAGGAAATATCCTCAGATGAAATCTGGAAAGAAGCTTTCTGAGAAACTGCTTAGTGTTCTGTTAATTCATCTCACAGAGTAACATCTGTATTTCGTGGATCTCTTTGCTAGCCTTATTTCTGTGGAATCTTAGAACAGATATTTCGGATCGCTTTGAAGACTATAGGGCCAAAGGAAAAATCCTCCGATAACAAAGAGAAAGAAGCTTTCTGAGAAACTTCTTTGTGTTCTGTGAAATCATCTCAGAGAGTTACAGCTTTCCCCTCAAGAAGCCTTTCGCTAAGACAGTTCTTGTGGAATTGGCAAAGTGATATTTGGAAGCCGATAGAGGGCTATGGTGAAAAAGGAAATATCCTCAGATGAAATCTGGATAAAGCTTTCTGAGAAACTGCTTAGTGTTCTGTTAATTCATCTCACAGAGTTACATCTGTATTTCGTGGATCTCTTTGCTAGCCTTATTTCTGTGGAATCTGAGAACAGATATTTCGGATCCCTTTGAAGACTATAGGGCCAAAGGAAAAATCCTCCGATAACAAAGAGAAAGAAGCTTTCTGAGAAACTTCTTTGTGTTCTTTGAAATCATCTCACAGAGTTACAGCTTTCCCCTCAAGAAGCCTTTCGCTAAGACAGTTCTTGTGGAATTGGCAAAGTGATATTTGGAAGCCCATAGAGGGCCATGGTGAAAAAGGAAATATCCTCAGATGAAATCTGGAAAGAAGCTTTCTGAGAAACTGCTTAGTGTTCTGTTAATTCATCTCACAGAGTTACATCTGTATTTCGTTGATCTCTTTGCTAGCCTTATTTCTGTGGAATCTGAGAACAGATATTTCGGATCTCTTTGAAGAATATAGGGCCTAAGGAAATATTCTCTGATAACAAAGAGAAAGAAGCTTTCTGAGAAACTTCTTTGTGTTCTGTGAAATCATCTCACAGAGTTACAGCTTTTCCCTCAAGAAGCCTTTCGCTAAGACAGTTCTTGTGGAATCGGCAACGTGATATTTGGAAGCCAATAGAGGGCTACGGTGAAAAAGGAAATATCCTCAGATGAAATCTGGAAAGAAGCTTTCTGAGAAACTGCTTAGTGTTCTGTTAATTCATCTCACAGAGTTACATCTGCATTTCGTGG
This sequence comes from Macaca nemestrina, assembly GCF_043159975.1. Taxonomy (NCBI): domain Eukaryota; kingdom Metazoa; phylum Chordata; class Mammalia; order Primates; family Cercopithecidae; genus Macaca; species Macaca nemestrina. The sequence continues at coordinate 110,331,959 of NC_092127.1, read as the reverse complement.
ATCTCTTTGCTAGCCTTATTTCTGTGGAATCTGAGAACAGATATTTCGGATCCCTTTGAAGACTATAGGGCCAAAGGAAATATCCTCCGATAACAAAGAGAAAGAAGCTTTCTGAGAAACTTCTTGTTGTTCTGTGAAATCATCTCACAGAGTTACAACTTTCCCCTCAAGAAGCCTTTCGCTAAGACAGTTCTTGTGGAATTGGCAAAGTGATATTTGGAACCCCTAGAGGGCTATGGTGAAAAAGGAAATATCCTCAGATGAAATCTGGAAAGAAGCTTTCTGAGAAACTGCTTAGTGTTCTGTTAATTCATCTCACGGAGTTACATCTGTATTTAGTGGATCTCTTTGCTAGCCTTATTTCTGTGGAATCTGAAACAGATATTTCGGATCCCTTTGAAGACTATAGGGCCAAAGGAAATATCCTCCGATAACAAAGTGAAAGAAGCTTTCTGAGAAACTTCTTTGTGTTCTGTGAAATCATCTCACAGAGTTACAGCTTTTCCCTCAAGAAGCCTTTCGCTAAGACAGTTCTTGTGGAATTGGCAAAGTGATATTTGGAAGCCCTTAGAGGGCTATGGTGAAAAAGGAATTTTCCTCAGATGAAAGCTGGAAAGAAGCTTTCTGAGAAACTGCTTAGTGTTCCGTTAATTCATCTCACAGAGTTACATCTGTATTTCGTGGATCTCTTTGCTAGCCTTATTTCTGTGGAATCTGAGAACAGATATTTCGGATCCCTTTGAAGACTATAGGGCCAAAGGCAATATCCTCCGATAACAAAGAGAAAGAAGCTTTCTGAGAAACTTCTTTGTGTTCTGAGAAATCATCTCACAGAATTACAGCTTTCCCCACAAGAAGCCTTTCGCTAAGACAGTTCTTGTGGAATTGTCAAAGTGATATTTGGAAGACCATAGAGGGCCATGGTGAAAAAGGAAATATCCTCAGATGAAATCTGGAAAGAAGCTTTCTGAGAAACTGCTTAGTGTTCTGTTAATTCATCTCATAGAGTTACATCTGTATTTCCTGGATCTCTTTGCTAGCCTTATTTCTGTGGAATCTGAGAACAGATATTTCGGATCCCTTTGAAGACTATAGGGCCAAAGGAAATATCCTCCGATAACAAAGAGAAAGAAGCTTTCTGAGAAACTTCTTTGTGTTCTGTGAAATCATCTCACAGAGTTACAGCTTTCCCCTCAAGAAGCCTTTCGCTAAGACAGTTCTTGTGGAATTGGCAAAGTGATATTTGGAAGCCCATAGAGGGCGATGGTGAAAAAGGAAATATCCTCAGATGAAATCTGGAAAGAAGCTTTCTGAGAAACTGCTTAGTGTTCTGTTAATTCATCTCACAGAGTTACATCTGTATTTCGTGGATCTCTTTGCTAGCCTTTTTTCTGTGGAATCTGAGAACAGATATTTCGGATCCCTTTGTAGATTAGAGGGCCAAGGAAATATCCTCCGATAACAAAGAGAAAGAAGCTTTCCGAGAAACTTCTTTGTGTTCTGTGAAATCATCTCACAGAGTTACAACTTTCCCCTCAAGAAGCCTTTCGCTAAAACAGTTCTTATGGAATTGGCAAAGTGATATTTGGAGTCCCATACAGGGCTATGGTGAAAAAGGAAATATCCTAAGATGAAATCTGGAAAGAAGCTTTATGAGAAACTGCTTAGTGTTCTGTTAATTCATCTCACAGAGTTACATCTGTATTTCGTGGATCTCTTTGCTAGCCTTTTTTCTGTGGAATCTGAGGACAGATATTTCGGATCCCTTTGAAGACTATAGGGCCAAAGGAAATATCCTCCGATAACAAAGAGAACGAAGCTTTCTGAGAAACTTCTTTGTGTTCTGTGAAATCATCTCACAGAGTTACAGCTTTCACCTTAAGGAGCCTTTCGCTAAGACAGTTCTTGTGGAATTGGCAAAGTGATAATTGGAAGCCCATGGAGGGCTATGGTGAAAAAGGAAATATCCTCAGATGAAATCTGGAAAGAAGCTTTCTGAGAAACTGCTTAGTGTTCTGTTAATTCATCTCACAGAGTAACATCTGTATTTCGTGGATCTCTTTGCTAGCCTTATTTCTGTGGAATCTGAGAACAGATATTTCGGATCCCTTTGAAGACTATAGGGCCAAAGGAAAAATCCTCGTATAACAAAGAGAAAGAAGCTTTCTGAGAAACTTCTTTGTGTTCTGTGAAATCATCTCAGAGAGTTACAGCTTTCCCCTCAAGAAGCCTTTCGCTAAGACAGTTCTTGTGGAATTGGCAAAGTGATATTTGGAAGCCCATAGAGGGCTATGGTGAAAAAGGAAATATCCTCAGATGAAATCTGGAAAGAAGTTTCTGAGAAACTGCTTAGTGTTCTGTTAATTCATCTCACAGAGTTACATCTGTATTTCGTGGATCTCTTTGCTAGCCTTATTTCTGTGGAATCTGAGAACAGATATTTCGGATCCCTTTGAAGACTATAGGGCCAAAGGAAATATCCTCCGATAACAAAGAGAAAGAAGCTTTCTGAGAAACTTCTTGTTGTTCTGTGAAATCATCTCACAGAGTTACAACTTTCCCCTCAAGAAGCCTTTCGCTAAGACAGTTCTTGTGGAATTGGCAAAGTGATATTTGGAACCCTTAGAGGGCTATGGTGAAAAAGGAAATATCCTCAGATGAAATCTGGAAAGAAGCTTTCTGAGAAACTGCTTAGTGTTCTGTTAATTCATCTCACGGAGTTACATCTGTATTTCGTGGATCTCTTTGCTAGCCTTATTTCTGTGGAATCTGAGAACAGATATTTCGGATCCCTTTGAAGACTATAGGGCCAAAGGAAATATCCTCCGATAACAAAGAGAAAGAAGCTTTCTGAGAAACTTCTTTGTGTTCTGTGAAATCATCTCACAGAGTTACAGCTTTTCCCTCAAGAAGCCTTTCGCTAAGACAGTTCTTGTGGAATTGGCAAAGTGATATTTGGAAGCCCATAGAGGGCTATGGTGAAAAAGGAAATATCCTCAGATGAAATCTGGAAAGAAGCTTTCTGAGAAACTGCTTAGTGTTCTGTTAATTCATCTCACAGAGTTACATCTGCATTTCGTGGATCTCTTTGCTAGCCTTATTTCTGTGGAATCTGAGAACAGATATTTCGGATCCCTTTGAAGACTATAGGGCCAAAGGAAATATCCTCCGATAACAAAGAGAACGAAGCTTTCTGAGAAACTTCTTGTTGTTCTGTGAAATCATCTCACAGAGTTACAGCTTTCCCCTCAAGAAGCCTTTCGCTAAGACAGTTCTTGTGGAATTGGCAAAGTGATATTTGGAACCCCTAGAGGGCTATGGTGAAAAAAGAAATATCCTCAGATGAAATCTGGAAAGAAGCTTTCTGAGAAACTGCTTAGTGTTCTGTTAATTCATCTCACAGAGTTACATCTGTATTTCGTGGATCTCTTTGCTAGCCTTATTTCTGTGGAATCTGAGAACAGATATTTCGGATCCCTTTGAAGACTATAGGGCCAAAGGAAATATCCTCCGATAACAAAGAGAAAGAAGCTTTCTGAGAAACTTCTTTGTGTTCTGTGAAATCATCTCACAGAGTTACAGCTTTCCCCTCTAGAAGCCTTTCGCTAAGACAGTTCTTGTGGAATTGGCCAAGTGATATTTGGAAGCCCTTAGAGGGCCATGGTGAAAAAGGAAATATCCTCAGATGAAATCTGGAAAGAAGCTTACTGAGAAACTGCTTAGTGTTCTGTTAATTCATCTCACAGAGTTACATCTGTATTTCGTGGATCTCTTTGCTAGCTTTATTTCTGTGGAATCTGAGAACAGATATTTCGGATCCCTTTGAAGACTATAGGGCCAAAGGAAATATCCTCCGATAACAAAGAGAAAGAAGCTTTCTGAGAAACTTCTTTGTGTTCTGTGAAATCATCTCACAGAGTTACAGCTTTCCCCTCAAGAAGCCTTTCGCTAAGACAGTTCTTGTGCAATTGGCCAAGTTATATTTGGAAGCCCATAGAGGGCTATGTTGAAAAAGGAAAATCCTCAGATGAAATCTGGAAAGAAGCTTTCTGAGAAACTGCTCAGTGTTCTGTTAATTCATCTCACAGAGTTACATCTGTATTTCGTGGATCTCTTTGCTAGCCTTTTTTCTGTGGAATCTGAGAACAGATATTTCGGATCCCTTTGTAGATTAGAGGGCCAAAGGAAATATCCTCCGATAACAAAGAGAAAGAAGCTTTCTGAGAAACTTCTTTGTGTTCTGTGAAATCATCTCACAGAGTTACAACTTTCCCCTCAAGAAGCCTTTCGCTAAGACAGTTCTTATGGAATTGGCAAAGTGATATTTGGAGTCCCATAGAGGGCTATGGTGAAAAAGGAAATATCCTAAGATGAAATCTGGAAAGAAGCTTTCTGAGAAACTGCTTAGTGTTCTGTTAATTCATCTCACAGAGTTACATCTGTATTTCGTGGATCTCTTTGCTAGCCTTTTTTCTGTGGAATCTGAGGAGAGATATTTCGGATCCCTTTGAAGACTATAGGGCCAAAGGAAATATCCTCCGATAACAAAGAGAACGAAGCTTTCTGAGAAACTTCTTTGTGTTCTGTGAAATCATCTCACGGAGTTACAGCTTTCACCTTAAGGAGCCTTTCGCTAAGACAGTTCTTGTGGAATTGGCAAAGTGATATTTGGAAGCCCATGGAGGGCTATGGTGAAAAAGGAAATATCCTCAGATGAAATCTGGAAAGAAGCTTTCTGAGAAACTGCTTAGTGTTCTGTTAATTCATCTCACGGAGTTACATCTGTATTTCGTGGATCTCTTTGCTAGCCTTATTTCTGTGGAATCTGAGAACAGATATTTCGGATCCCTTTGAAGACTATAGGGCCAAAGGAAATATCCTCCGATAACAAAGAGAAAAAAGCTTTCTGAGAAACTTCTTTGTGTTCTGTGAAATCATCTCACAGAGTTACAGCTTTTCCCTCAAGAAGCCTTTCGCTAAGACAGTTCTTGTGGAATTGGCAAAGTGATATTTGGAAGCCCTTAGAGGGCTATGGTGAAAAAGGAAATATCCTCAGATGAAATCTGGAAAGAAGCTTTCTGAGAAACTGCTTAGTGTTCTGTTAATTCATCTCACAGAGTTACATCTGTATTTCGTCGATCTCTTTGCTAGCCTTATTTCTGTGGAATCTGAGAACAGATATTTCGGATCCCTTTGAAGACTATAGGGCCAAAGGCAATATCCTCCGATAACAAAGAGAAAGAAGCTTTCTGAGAAACTTCTTTGTGTTCTGAGAAATCATCTCACAGAATTACAGCTTTCCCCACAAGAAGCCTTTCGCTAAGACAGTTCTTGTGGAATTGTCAAAGTGATATTTGGAAGACCATAGAGGGCCATGGTGAAAAAGGAAATATCCTCAGATGAAATCTGGAAAGAAGCTTTCTGAGAAACTGCTTAGTGTTCTGTTAATTCATCTCATAGAGTTACATCTGTATTTCCTGGATCTCTTTGCTAGCTTTATTTCTGTGGAATCTGAGAACAGATATTTCGCATCCCTTTGAAGACTATAGGGCCAAAGGAAATATCCTCCGATAACAAAGAGAAAGAAGCTTTCTGAGAAACTTCTTTGTGTTCTGTGAAATCATCTCACAGAGTTACAGCTTTCCCCTCAAGAAGCCTTTCGCTAAGACAGTTCTTGTGGAATTGGCAAAGTGATATTTGGAAGCCCATAGAGGGCCACGGTGAAAAAGGAAATATCCTCAGATGAAATCTGGAAAGAAGTTTCTGAGAAACTGCTTAGTGTTCTGTTAATTCATCTCACAGAGTTACATCTGTATTTCCTGGATCTCTTTGCTAGCTTTATTTCTGTGGAATCTGAGAACAGATATTTCGGATCCCTTTGAAGACTATAGGGTCAAAGGAAATATCCTCCGATAACAAAGAGAAAGAAGCTTTCTGAGAAACTTCTTTGTGTTCTGTGAAATCATCTGTCACAGTTACAGCTTTCCCCTCAAGAAGCCTTTCGCTAAGACAGTTCTTGTGGAATTGGCAAAGTGATATTTGGAAGCCGATAGAGGGCTATGGTGAAAAAGGAAATATCCTCAGATGAAATCTGGAAAGAAGCTTTCTAAGAAACTGCTTAGTGTTCTGTTAATTCATCTCACAGAGTTACATCTGTATTTCGTGGATCTCTTTGCTAGCCTTATTTCTGTGGAATCTGAGAACAGATATTTCGGATCCCTTTGAAGACTATAGGGCCAAAGGAAAAATCCTCCGATAACAAAGAGAAAGAAGCTTTCTGAGAAACTTCTTTGTGTTCTGTGAAATCATCTCACAGAGTTACAGCTTTCCCCTCAAGAAGCCTTTCGCTAAGACAGTTCTTGTGGAATTGGCCAAGTGATATTTGGAAGCCCATAGAGGGCCATGGTGAAAAAGGAAATATCCTCAGATGAAATCTGGAAAGAAGCTTTCTGAGAAACTGCTTAGTGTTCTGTTAATTCATCTCACAGAGTTACATCTGTATTTCGTGGATCTCTTTGCTAGCCTTATTTCTGTGGAATCTGAGAACAGATATTTCGGATCTCTTTGAAGAATATAGGGCCAAAGGAAATATCCTCTGATAACAAAGAGAAAGAAGCTTTCTGAGAAACTTCTTTGTGTTCTGTGAAATCATCTCACAGAGTTACAGCTTTTCCCTCAAGAAGCCTTTCGCTAAGACAGTTCTTGTGGAATCGGCAACGTGATATTTGGAAGCCCATAGAGGGCTACGGTGAAAAAGGAAATATCCTCAGATGAAATCTGGAAAGAAGCTTTCTGAGAAACTGCTTAGTGTTCTGTTAATTCATCTCACAGAGTTACATCTGTATTTCGTGGATCTCTTTGCTAGCCTTATTTCTGTGGAATCTGAGAACAGATATTTCGGATCCCTTTGAAGACTATAGGGCCAAAGGAAATATCCTCCGATAACAAAGAGAAAGAAGCTTTTTGAGAAACTTCTTTTTGTTCTGTGAAATCATCTCACAGAGTTACAGCTTTCCCCTCAAGAAGCCTTTCGCTAAGACAGTTCTTGTGGAATTGGCAAAGTGATATTTGGAACCCCTAGAGGGCTATGGTGAAAAAGGAAATATCCTCAGATGAAATCTGGAAAGAAGCTTTCTGAGAAACTGCTTAGTGTTCTGTTAATTCATCTCACGGAGTTACATCTGTATTTCGTGGATCTCTTTGCTAGCCTTATTTCTGTGGAATCTGAGAACAGATATTTCGGATCCCTTTGAAGACTATAGGGCCAAAGGAAATAACCTCCGATAACAAAGAGAAAGAAGCTTTCTGAGAAACTTCTTTGTGTTCTGTGAAATCATCTCACAGAGTTACAGCTTTTCCCTCAAGCAGCCTTTCGCTAAGACAGTTCTTGTGGAATTGTCAAAGTGATATTTGGAAGCCCTTAGAGGGCTATGGTGAAAAAGGAATTTTCCTCAGATGAAATCTGGAAAGAAGCTTTCTGAGAAACTGCTTAGTGTTCTGTTAATTCATCTCACAGAGTTACATCTGTATTTCGTGGATCTCTTTGCTAGCCTTATTTCTGTGGAATCTGAGAACAGATATTTCGAATCCCTTTGAAGACTATAGGGCCAAAGGCAATATCTTCCGATAACAAAGAGAAAGAAGCTTTCTGAGAAACTTCTTTGTGTTCTGAGAAATCATCTCACAGAGTTACAGCTTTTCCCTCAAGAAGCCTTTCGCTAAGACAGTTCTTGTGGAATTGTCAAAGTGATATTTGGAAGCCCTTAGAGGGCTATGGTGAAAAAGGAATTTTCCTCAGATGAAATCTGGAAAGAAGCTTTCTGAGAAACTGCTTAGTGTTCTGTTAATTCATCTCACAGAGTTACATCTGTATTTCGTGGATCTCTTTGCTAGCCTTATTTCTGTGGAATCTGAGAACAGATATTTCGGATCCCTTTGAAGACTATAGGGCCAAAGGCAATATCCTCCGATAACAAAGAGAAAGAAGCTTTCTGAGAAACTTCTTTGTGTTCTGAGAAATCATCTCACAGAATTACAGCTTTCCCCACAAGAAGCCTTTCGCTAAGACAGTTCTTGTGGAATTGGCAAAGTGATATTTGGAAGCCCATAGACGGCCATGGTGAAAAAGGAAATATCCTCAGATGAAATCTGGAAAGAAGTTTCTGAGAAACTGCTTAGTGTTCTGTTAATTCATCTCACAGAGTTACATCTGTATTTCCTGGATCTCTTTGCTAGCTTTATTTCTGTGGAATCTGAGAACAGATATTTCGGATCCCTTTGAAGACTATAGGGTCAAAGGAAATATCCTCCGATAACAAAGAGAAAGAAGCTTTCTGAGAAACTTCTTTGTGTTCTGTGAAATCATCTGTCACAGTTACAGCTTTCCCCTCAAGAAGCCTTTCGCTAAGACAGTTCTTGTGGAATTGGCAAAGTGATATTTGGAAGCCGATAGAGGGCTATGGTGAAAAAGGAAATATCCTCAGATGAAATCTGGAAAGAAGCTTTCTGAGAAACTGCTTAGTGTTCTGTTAATTCATCTCACAGAGTTACATCTGTATTTCGTGGATCTCTTTGCTAGCCTTATTTCTGTGGAATCTGAGAACAGATATTTCGGATCCCTTTGAAGACTATAGGGCCAAAGGAAAAATCCTCCGATAACAAAGAGAAAGAAGCTTTCTGAGAAACTTCTTTGTGTTCTGTGAAATCATCTCACAGAGTTACAGCTTTCCCCTCAAGAAGCCTTTCGCTAAGACAGTTCTTGTGTAATTGGCAAAGTGATATTTGGAAGCCCATAAAGGGCCATGGTGAAAAAGGAAATATCCTCAGATGAAATCTGGAAAGAAGCTTTCTGAGAAACTGGTTAGTGTTCTGTTAATTCATCTCACAGAGTTACATCTGTATTTCGTGGATCTCTTTGCTAGCCTTATTTCTGTGGAATCTGAGAACAGATATTTCGGATCTCTTTGAAGAATATAGGGCCAAAGGAAATATCCTCTGATAACAAAGGGAAAGAAGCTTTCTGAGAAACTTCTTTGTGTTCTGTGAAATCATCTCACAGAGTTACAGCTTTTCCCTCAAGAAGCCTTTCGCTAAGACAGTTCTTGTGGAATCGGCAACGTGATATTTGGAAGCCCATAGAGGGCTACGGTGAAAAAGGAAATATCCTCAGATGAAATCTGGAAAGAAGCTTTCTGAGAAACTGCTTAGTGTTCTGTTAATTCATCTCACAGAGTTACATCTGTATTTCGTGGATCTCTTTGCTAGCCTTATTTCTGTGGAATCTGAGAAGAGATATTTCGGATCCCTTTGAAGACTATAGGGCCAAAGGCAATATCCTCCGATAACAAAGAGAAAGAAGCTTTCTGAGAAACTTCTTTGTGTTCTGAGAAATCATCTCACAGAATTACAGCTTTCCCCACAAGAAGCCTTTCGCTAAGACAGTTCTTGTGGAATTGTCAAAGTGATATTTGGAAGACCATAGAGGGCCATGGTGAAAAAGGAAATATCCTCAGATGAAATCTGGAAAGAAGCTTTCTGAGAAACTGCTTAGTGTTCTGTTAATTCATCTCATAGAGTTACATCTGTATTTCCTGGATCTCTTTGCTAGCTTTATTTCTGTGGAATCTGAGAACAGATATTTCGGATCCCTTTGAAGACTATAGGGCCAAAGGAAATATCCTCCGATAACAAAGAGAAAGAAGCTTTCTGAGAAACTTCTTTGTGTTCTGTGAAATCATCTCACAGATTTACAGCTTTTCCCTCAAGAAGCCTTTCGCTAAGACTGTTCTTGTGGAATTGGCAACGTGATATTTGGAAGCCCATAGAGGGCTACGGTGAAAAAGGAAATATCCTCAGATGAAATCTGGAAAGAAGCTTTCTGAGAAACTGCTTAGTGTTCTGTTAATTCATCTCACAGAGTTACATCTGTATTTCGTGGATCTCTTTGCTAGCCTTATTTCTGTGGAATCTGAGAACAGATATTTCGGATCCCTTTGAAGACTATAGGGCCAAAGGAAATATCCTCCGATAACAAAGAGAAAGAAGCTTTCTGAGAAACTTCTTTGTGTTCAGTGAAATCATCTCACAGAATTACAGCTTTCCCCTCAAGAAGCCTTTCGCTAAGACAGTTCTAGTGGAATTGGCCAAGTGATATTTGGAAGCCCATAGATGGCTATGGTGAAAAAGGAAATATCCTCAGATGAAATCTGGAAAGAAGCTTTCTGAGAAACTGCTTAGTGTTCTGTTAATTCATCTCACAGAGTTACATCTGTATTTCGTGGATCTCTTTGCTAGCCTTATTTCTGTGGAATCTGAGAACAGATATTTCGGATCCCTTTGAAGACTATAGGGCCAAAGGAAATATCCTCCGATAACAAAGAGAAAGAAGCTTTCTGAGAAACTTCTTTGTGTTCTGTGAAATCATCTCACAGAGTTACAGCTTTTCCCTCAAGAAGCCTTTCGCTAAGACAGTTCTTGTGGAATTGTCAAAGTGATATTTGGAAGCCCATAGAGGGCTATGGTGAAAAAGGAAATATCATCAGATGAAATCTGGAAAGAAGCTTTCTGAGAAACTGCTTAGTGTTCTGTTAATTCATCTCACAGAGTTACATCTGCATTTCGTGGATCTCTTTGCTAGCCTTATTTCTGTGGAATCTGAGAACAGATATTTCGGATCCCTTTGAAGACTATAGGGCCAAAGGAAATATCCTCCGATAACAAAGAGAACGAAGCTTTCTGAGAAACTTCTTTGTGTTCTGTGAAATCATCTGTCACAGTTACAGCTTTCCCCTCAAGAAGCCTTTCGCTAAGACAGTTCTTGTGGAATTGGCAAAGTGATATTTGGAAGCCGATAGAGGGCTATGGTGAAAAAGGAAATATCCTCAGATGAAATCTGGAAAGAAGCTTTCTGAGAAACTGCTTAGTGTTCTGTTAATTCATCTCACAGAGTTACATCTGTATTTCGTGGATCTCTTTGCTAGCCTTATTTCTGTGGAATCTGAGAACAGATATTTCGGATCCCTTTGAAGACTATAGGGCCAAAGGAAAAATCCTCCGATAACAAAGAGAAAGAAGCTTTCTGAGAAACTTCTTTGTGTTCTGTGAAATCATCTCACAGAGTTACAGCTTTCCCCTCAAGAAGCCTTTCGCTAAGACAGTTCTTGTGTAATTGGCAAAGTGATATTTGGAAGCCCATAAAGGGCCATGGTGAAAAAGGAAATATCCTCAGATGAAATCTGGAAAGAAGCTTTCTGAGAAACTGCTTAGTGTTCTGTTAATTCATCTCACAGAGTTACATCTGTATTTCGTGGATCTCTTTGCTAGCCTTATTTCTGTGGAATCTGAGAACAGATATTTCGGATCTCTTTGAAGAATATAGGGCCAAAGGAAATATCCTCTGATAACAAAGGGAAAGAAGCTTTCTGAGAAACTTCTTTGTGTTCTGTGAAATCATCTCACAGAGTTACAGCTTTTCCCTCAAGAAGCCTTTCGCTAAGACAGTTCTTGTGGAATCGGCAACGTGATATTTGGAAGCCCATAGAGGGCTACGGTGAAAAAGGAAATATCCTCAGATGAAATCTTGAAAGAAGCTTTCTGAGAAACTGCTTAGTGTTCTGTTAATTCATCTCACAGAGTTACATCTGTATTTCGTGGATCTCTTTGCTAGCCTTATTTCTGTGGAATCTGAGAACAGATATTTCGGATCCCTTTGAAGACTATAGGGCCAAAGGCAATATCCTCCGATAACAAAGAGAAAGAAGCTTTCTGAGAAACTTCTTTGTGTTCTGAGAAATCATCTCACAGAATTACAGCTTTCCCCACAAGAAGCCTTTCGCTAAGACAGTTCTTGTGGAATTGTCAAAGTGATATTTGGAAGACCATAGAGGGCCATGGTGAAAAAGGAAATATCCTCAGATGAAATCTGGAAAGAAGCTTTCTGAGAAACTGCTTAGTGTTCTGTTAATTCATCTCATAGAGTTACATCTGTATTTCCTGGATCTCTTTGCTAGCTTTATTTCTGTGGAATCTGAGAACAGATATTTCGGATCCCTTTGAAGACTATAGGGCCAAAGGAAATATCCTCCGATAACAAAGAGAAAGAAGCTTTCTGAGAAACTTCTTTGTGTTCTGTGAAATCATCTCACAGATTTACAGCTTTTCCCTCAAGAAGCCTTTCGCTAAGACTGTTCTTGTGGAATTGGCAACGTGATATTTGGAAGCCCATAGAGGGCTACGGTGAAAAAGGAAATATCCTCAGATGAAATCTGGAAAGAAGCTTTCTGAGAAACTGCTTAGTGTTCTGTTAATTCATCTCACAGAGTTACATCTGTATTTCGTGGATCTCTTTGCTAGCCTTATTTCTGTGGAATCTGAGAACAGATATTTCGGATCCCTTTGAAGACTATAGGGCCAAAGGAAATATCCTCCGATAACAAAGAGAAAGAAGCTTTCTGAGAAACTTCTTTGTGTTCAGTGAAATCATCTCACAGAATTACAGCTTTCCCCTCAAGAAGCCTTTCGCTAAGACAGTTCTAGTGGAATTGGCCAAGTGATATTTGGAAGCCCATAGATGGCTATGGTGAAAAAGGAAATATCCTCAGATGAAATCTGGAAAGAAGCTTTCTGAGAAACTGCTTAGTGTTCTGTTAATTCATCTCACAGAGTTACATCTGTATTTCGTGGATCTCTTTGCTAGCCTTATTTCTGTGGAATCTGAGAACAGATATTTCGGATCCCTTTGAAGACTATAGGGCCAAAGGAAATATCCTCCGATAACAAAGAGAAAGAAGCTTTCTGAGAAACTTCTTTGTGTTCTGTGAAATCATCTCACAGAGTTACAGCTTTTCCCTCAAGAAGCCTTTCGCTAAGACAGTTCTTGTGGAATTGGCAAAGTGATATTTGGAAGCCCATAGAGGGCTATGGTGAAAAAGGAAATATCATCAGATGAAATCTGGAAAGAAGCTTTCTGAGAAACTGCTTAGTGTTCTGTTAATTCATCTCACAGAGTTACATCTGCATTTCGTGGATCTCTTTGCTAGCCTTATTTCTGTGGAATCTGAGAACAGATATTTCGGATCCCTTTGAAGACTATAGGGCCAAAGGAAATATCCTCCGATAACAAAGAGAACGAAGCTTTCTGAGAAACTTCTTGTTGTTCTGTGAAATCATCTCACAGAGTTACAGCTTTCCCCTCAAGAAGCCTTTCGCTAAGACAGTTCTTGTGGAATTGGCAAAGTGATATTTGGAAGCCGATAGAGGGCTATGGTGAAAAAGGAAATATCCTCAGATGAAATCTGGAAAGAAGCTTTCTGAGAAACTGCTTAGTGTTCTGTTAATTCATCTCACAGAGTTACTTCTGTATTTCGTGGATCTCTTTGCTAGCCTTATTTCTGTGGAATCTGAGAACAGATATTTCGGATCCCTTTGAAGACTATAGGGCCAAAGGAAAAATCCTCCGATAACAAAGAGAAAGAAGCTTTCTGAGAAACTTCTTTGTGTTCTGTGAAATCATCTCACAGAGTTACAGCTTTCCCCTCAAGAAGCCTTTCGCTAAGACAGTTCTTGTGTAATTGGCAAAGTGATATTTGGAAGCCCATAAAGGGCCATGGTGAAAAAGGAAATATCCTCAGATGAAATCTGGAAAGAAGCTTTCTGAGAAACTGCTTAGTGTTCTGTTAATTCATCTCACAGAGTTACATCTGTATTTCGTGGATCTCTTTGCTAGCCTTATTTCTGTGGAATCTGAGAACAGATATTTCGGATCTCTTTGAAGAATATAGGGCCAAAGGAAATATCCTCTGATAACAAAGGGAAAGAAGCTTTCTGAGAAACTTCTTTGTGTTCTGTGAAATCATCTCACAGAGTTACAGCTTTTCCCTCAAGAAGCCTTTCGCTAAGACAGTTCTTGTGGAATCGGCAACGTGATATTTGGAAGCCCATAGAGGGCTACGGTGAAAAAGGAAATATCCTCAGATGAAATCTTGAAAGAAGCTTTCTGAGAAACTGCTTAGTGTTCTGTTAATTCATCTCACAGAGTTACATCTGTATTTCGTGGATCTCTTTGCTAGCCTTATTTCTGTGGAATCTGAGAACAGATATTTCGGATCCCTTTGAAGACTATAGGGCCAAAGGCAATATCCTCCGATAACAAAGAGAAAGAAGCTTTCTGAGAAACTTCTTTGTGTTCTGAGAAATCATCTCACAGAATTACAGCTTTCCCCACAAGAAGCCTTTCGCTAAGACAGTTCTTGTGGAATTGTCAAAGTGATATTTGGAAGACCATAGAGGGCCATGGTGAAAAAGGAAATATCCTCAGATGAAATCTGGAAAGAAGCTTTCTGAGAAACTGCTTAGTGTTCTGTTAATTCATCTCATAGAGTTACATCTGTATTTCCTGGATCTCTTTGCTAGCTTTATTTCTGTGGAATCTGAGAACAGATATTTCGGATCCCTTTGAAGACTATAGGGCCAAAGGAAATATCCTCCGATAACAAAGAGAAAGAAGCTTTCTGAGAAACTTCTTTGTGTTCTGTGAAATCATCTCACAGATTTACAGCTTTTCCCTCAAGAAGCCTTTCGCTAAGACTGTTCTTGTGGAATTGGCAACGTGATATTTGGAAGCCCATAGAGGGCTACGGTGAAAAAGGAAATATCCTCAGATGAAATCTGGAAAGAAGCTTTCTGAGAAACTGCTTAGTGTTCTGTTAATTCATCTCACAGAGTTACATCTGTATTTCGTGGATCTCTTTGCTAGCCTTATTTCTGTGGAATCTGAGAACAGATATTTCGGATCCCTTTGAAGACTATAGGGCCAAAGGAAATATCCTCCGATAACAAAGAGAAAGAAGCTTTCTGAGAAACTTCTTTGTGTTCAGTGAAATCATCTCACAGAATTACAGCTTTCCCCTCAAGAAGCCTTTCGCTAAGACAGTTCTAGTGGAATTGGCCAAGTGATATTTGGAAGCCCATAGATGGCTATGGTGAAAAAGGAAATATCCTCAGATGAAATCTGGAAAGAAGCTTTCTGAGAAACTGCTTAGTGTTCTGTTAATTCATCTCACAGAGTTACATCTGTATTTCGTGGATCTCTTTGCTAGCCTTATTTCTGTGGAATCTGAGAACAGATATTTCGGATCCCTTTGAAGACTATAGGGCCAAAGGAAATATCCTCCGATAACAAAGAGAAAGAAGCTTTCTGAGAAACTTCTTTGTGTTCTGTGAAATCATCTCACAGAGTTACAGCTTTTCCCTCAAGAAGCCTTTCGCTAAGACAGTTCTTGTGGAATTGGCAAAGTGATATTTGGAAGCCCATAGAGGGCTATGGTGAAAAAGGAAATATCATCAGATGAAATCTGGAAAGAAGCTTTCTGAGAAACTGCTTAGTGTTCTGTTAATTCATCTCACAGAGTTACATCTGCATTTCGTGGATCTCTTTGCTAGCCTTATTTCTGTGGAATCTGAGAACAGATATTTCGGATCCCTTTGAAGACTATAGGGCCAAAGGAAATATCCTCCGATAACAAAGAGAACGAAGCTTTCTGAGAAACTTCTTGTTGTTCTGTGAAATCATCTCACAGAGTTACAGCTTTCCCCTCAAGAAGCCTTTCGCTAAGACAGTTCTTGTGGAATTGGCAAAGTGATATTTGGAAGCCGATAGAGGGCTATGGTGAAAAAGGAAATATCCTCAGATGAAATCTGGAAAGAAGCTTTCTGAGAAACTGCTTAGTGTTCTGTTAATTCATCTCACAGAGTTACTTCTGTATTTCGTGGATCTCTTTGCTAGCCTTATTTCTGTGGAATCTGAGAACAGATATTTCGGATCCCTTTGAAGACTATAGGGCCAAAGGAAAAATCCTCCGATAACAAAGAGAAAGAAGCTTTCTGAGAAACTTCTTTGTGTTCTGTGAAATCATCTCACAGAGTTACAGCTTTCCCCTCAAGAAGCCTTTCGCTAAGACAGTTCTTGTGTAATTGGCAAAGTGATATTTGGAAGCCCATAAAGGGCCATGGTGAAAAAGGAAATATCCTCAGATGAAATCTGGAAAGAAGCTTTCTGAGAAACTGCTTAGTGTTCTGTTAATTCATCTCACAGAGTTACATCTGTATTTCGTGGATCTCTTTGCTAGCCTTATTTCTGTGGAATCTGAGAACAGATATTTCGGATCTCTTTGAAGAATATAGGGCCAAAGGAAATATCCTCTGATAACAAAGGGAAAGAAGCTTTCTGAGAAACTTCTTTGTGTTCTGTGAAATCATCTCACAGAGTTACAGCTTTTCCCTCAAGAAGCCTTTCGCTAAGACAGTTCTTGTGGAATCGGCAACGTGATATTTGGAAGCCCATAGAGGGCTACGGTGAAAAAGGAAATATCCTCAGATGAAATCTTGAAAGAAGCTTTCTGAGAAACTGCTTAGTGTTCTGTTAATTCATCTCACAGAGTTACATCTGTATTTCGTGGATCTCTTTGCTAGCCTTATTTCTGTGGAATCTGAGAACAGATATTTCGGATCCCTTTGAAGACTATAGGGCCAAAGGCAATATCCTCCGATAACAAAGAGAAAGAAGCTTTCTGAGAAACTTCTTTGTGTTCTGAGAAATCATCTCACAGAATTACAGCTTTCCCCACAAGAAGCCTTTCGCTAAGACAGTTCTTGTGGAATTGTCAAAGTGATATTTGGAAGACCATAGAGGGCCATGGTGAAAAAGGAAATATCCTCAGATGAAATCTGGAAAGAAGCTTTCTGAGAAACTGCTTAGTGTTCTGTTAATTCATCTCATAGAGTTACATCTGTATTTCCCGGATCTCTTTGCTAGCTTTATTTCTGTGGAATCTGAGAACAGATATTTCGGATCCCTTTGAAGACTATAGGGCCAAAGGAAATATCCTCCGATAACAAAGAGAAAGAAGCTTTCTGAGAAACTTCTTTGTGTTCTGTGAAATCATCTCACAGAGTTACAGCTTTTCCCTCAAGAAGCCTTTCGCTAAGACTGTTCTTGTGGAATTGGCAACGTGATATTTGGAAGCCCATAGAGGGCTACGGTGAAAAAGGAAATATCCTCAGATGAAATCTGGAAAGAAGCTTTCTGAGAAACTGCTTAGTGTTCTGTTAATTCATCTCACAGAGTTACATCTGTATTTCGTGGATCTCTTTGCTAGCTTTATTTCTGTGGAATCTGAGAACAGATATTTCGGATCCCTTTGAAGACTATAGGGCCAAAGGAAATATCCTCCGATAACAAAGAGAAAGAAGCTTTCTGAGAAACTTCTTTGTGTTCTGTGAAATCATCTCACAGAGTTACAGCTTTCCCCTCAAGAAGCCTTTCGCTAAGACAGTTCTTGTGCAATTGGCCAAGTTATATTTGGAAGCCCATAGAGGGCTATGTTGAAAAAGGAAAATCCTCAGATGAAATCTGGAAAGAAGCTTTCTGAGAAACTGCTCAGTGTTCTGTTAATTCATCTCACAGAGTTACATCTGTATTTCGTGGATCTCTTTGCTAGCCTTTTTTCTGTGGAATCTGAGAACAGATATTTCGGATCCCTTTGTAGATTAGAGGGCCAAAGGAAATATCCTCCGATAACAAAGAGAAAGAAGCTTTCCGAGAAACTTCTTTGTGTTCTGTGAAATCATCTCACAGAGTTACAACTTTCCCCTCAAGAAGCCTTTCGCTAAGACAGTTCTTATGGAATTGGCAAAGTGATATTTGGAGTCCCATAGAGGGCTATGGTGAAAAAGGAAATATCCGAAGATGAAATCTGGAAAGAAGCTTTCTGAGAAACTGCTTAGTGTTCTGTTAATTCATCTCACAGAGTTACATCTGTATTTCGTGGATCTCTTTGCTAGCCTTTTTTCTGTGGAATCTGAGGACAGATATTTCGGATCCCTTTGAAGACTATAGGGCCAAAGGAAATATCCTCCGATAACAAAGAGAACGAAGCTTTCTGAGAAACTTCTTTGTGTTCTGTGAAATCATCTCACAGAGTTACAGCTTTCACCTTAAGGAGCCTTTCGCTAAGACAGTTCTTGTGGAATTGGCAAAGTGATATTTGGAAGCCCATGGAGGGCTATGGTGAAAAAGGAAATATCCTCAGATGAAATCTGGAAGGAAGCTTTCTGAGAAACTGCTTAGTGTTCTGTTAATTCATCTCACGGAGTTACATCTGTATTTCGTGGATCTCTTTGCTAGCCTTATTTCTGTGGAATCTGAGAACAGATATTTCGGATCCCTTTGAAGACTATAGGGCCAAAGGAAATATCCTCCGATAACAAAGAGAAAAAAGCTTTCTGAGAAACTTCTTTGTGTTCTGTGAAATCATCTCACAGAGTTACAGCTTTTCCCTCAAGAAGCCTTTCGCTAAGACAGTTCTTGTGGAATTGGCAAAGTGATATTTGGAAGCCCTTAGAGGGCTATGGTGAAAAAGGAATTTTCCTCAGATGAAATCTGGAAAGAAGCTTTCTGAGAAACTGCTTAGTGTTCTGTTAATTCATCTCACAGAGTTACATCTGTATTTCGTGGATCTCTTTGCTAGCCTTATTTCTGTGGAATCTGAGAACAGATATTTCGGATCCCTTTGAAGACTATAGGGCCAAAGGCAATATCCTCCGATAACAAAGAGAAAGAAGCTTTCTGAGAAACTTCTTTGTGTTCTGAGAAATCATCTCACAGAATTACAGCTTTCCCCACAAGAAGCCTTTCGCTAAGACAGTTCTTGTGGAATTGTCAAAGTGATATTTGGAAGACCATAGATGGCCATGGTGAAAAAGGAAATATCCTCAGATGAAATCTGGAAAGAAGCTTTCTGAGAAACTGCTTAGTGTTCTGTTAATTCATCTCATAGAGTTACATCTGTATTTCCTGGATCTCTTTGCTAGCTTTATTTCTGTGGAATCTGAGAACAGATATTTCGCATCCCTTTGAAGACTATAGGGCCAAAGGAAATATCCTCCGATAACAAAGAGAAAGAAGCTTTCTGAGAAACTTCTTTGTGTTCTGTGAAATCATCTCACAGAGTTACAGCTTTTCCCTCAAGAAGCCTTTCGCTAAGACTGTTCTTGTGGAATTGTCAACGTGATATTTGGAAGCCCATAGAGGGCCATGGTGAAAAAGGAAATATCCTCAGATGAAATCTGGAAAGAAGCTTTCTGAGAAACTGCTTAGTGTTCTGTTAATTCATCTCACAGAGTTACATCTGTATTTCGTGGATCTCTTTGCTAGCCTTATTTCTGTGGAATCTGAGAACAGATATTTCGGATCCCTTTGAAGACTATAGGGCCAAAGGAAATATCCTCCGATAACAAAGAGAAAGAAGCTTTCTGAGAAACTTCTTTGTGTTCAGTGAAATCATCTCACAGAGTTACAGCTTTCCCCTCAAGAAGCCTTTCGCTAAGACAGTTCTAGTGGAATTGGCCAAGTGATATTTGGAAGCCCATAGATGGCTATGGTGAAAAAGGAAATATCCTCAGATGAAATCTGGAAAGAAGCTTTCTGAGAAACTGCTTAGTGTTCTGTTAATTCATCTCACAGAGTTACATCTGTATTTCGTGGATCTCTTTGCTAGCCTTATTTCTGTGGAATCTGAGAACAGATATTTCGGATCCCTTTGAAGACTATAGGGCCAAAGGAAATATCCTCCGATAACAAAGAGAAAGAAGCTTTCTGAGAAACTTCTTTGTGTTCTGTGAAATCATCTCACAGAGTTACAGATTTTCCCTCAAGAAGCCTTTCGCTAAGACAGTTCTTGTGGAATTGGCAACGTGATATTTGGAAGCCCCTAGAGGGCTATGGTGAAAAAGGAAATATCCTCAGATGAAATCTGGAAGGAAGCTTTCTGAGAAACTGCTTAGTGTTCTGTTAATTCATCTCACAGAGTTACATCTGTATTTCGTGGATCTCTTTGCTAGCCTTATTTCTGTGGAATCTGAGAACAGATATTTCGGATCCCTTTGAAGACTATAGGGCCAAAGGAAATATCCTCCGATAACAAAGAGAACGAAGCTTTCTGAGAAACTTCTTTGTGTTCTGTGAAATCATCTCACAGAGTTACAGCTTTCCCCTCAAGAAGCCTTTCGCTAAGACAGTTCTTGTAGAATTGGCAAAGTGATATTTGGAACCCCTAGAGGGCTATGGTGAAAAAGGAAATATCCTCAGATGAAATCTGGAAAGAAGCTTTCTGAGAAACTGCTTAGTGTTCTGTTAATTCATCTCACAGAGTTACATCTGTATTTCGTGGATCTCTTTGCTAGCCTTATTTCTGTGGAATCTGAGAACAGATATTTCGGATCCCTTTGAAGACTATAGGGCCAAAGGAAATATCCTCCGATAACAAAAAGAAAGAAGCTTTCTGAGAAACTTCTTTGTGTTCTGTGAAATCATCTCACAGAGTTACAGCTTTCCCCTCTAGAAGCCTTTCGCTAAGACAGTTCTTGTGGAATTGGCCAAGTGATATTTGGAAGCCCTTAGAGGGCCATGGTGAAAAAGGAAATATCCTCAGATGAAATCTGGAAAGAAGCTTACTGAGAAACTGCTTAGTGTTCTGTTAATTCATCTCACAGAGTTACATCTGTATTTCGTGGATCTCTTTGCTAGCCTTATTTCTGTGGAATCTGAGAACAGATATTTCGGATCCCTTTGAAGACTATAGGGCCAAAGGAAATATCCTCCGATAACAAAGACAAAGAAGCTTTCTGAGAAACTTCTTTGTGTTCTGTGAAATCATCTCACAGAGTTACAGCTTTCCCCTCAAGAAGCCTTTCGCTAAGACTGTTCTTGTGCAATTGGCCAAGTGATATTTGGAAGCCCATAGAGGGCTATGTTGAAAAAGGAAAATCCTCAGATGAAATCTGGAAAGAAGCTTTCTGAGAAACTGCTTAGTGTTCTGTTAATTCATCTCACAGAGTTACATCTGTATTTCGTGGATCTCTTTGCTAGCCTTTTTTCTGTGGAATCTGAGAACAGATATTTCGGATCCCTTTGTAGATTAGAGGGCCAAAGGAAATATCCTCCGATAACAAAGAGAAAGAAGCTTTCCGAGAAACTTCTTTGTGTTCTGTGAAATCATCTCACAGAGTTACAACTTTCCCCTCAAGAAGCCTTTCGCTAAGACAGTTCTTATGGAATTGGCAAAGTGATATTTGGAGTCCCATAGAGGGCTATGGTGAAAAAGGAAATATCCTAAGATGAAATCTGGAAAGAAGCTTTCTGAGAAACTGCTTAGTGTTCTGTTAATTCATCTCACAGAGTTACATCTGTATTTCGTGGATCTCTTTGCTAGCCTTTTTTCTGTGGAATCTGAGGACAGATATTTCGGATCCCTTTGAAGACTATAGGGCCAAAGGAAATATCCTCCGATAACAAAGAGAACGAAGCTTTCTGAGAAACTTCTTTGTGTTCTGTGAAATCATCTCACAGAGTTACAGCTTTCACCTTAAGGAGCCTTTCGCTAGGACAGTTCTTGTGGAATTGACAAAGTGATATTTGGAAGCTCATGGAGGGCTATGGTGAAAAAGGAAATATCCTCAGATGAAATCTGGAAAGAAGCTTTCTGAGAAACTGCTTAGTGTTCTGTTAATTCATCTCACAGAGTAACATCTGTATTTCGTGGATCTCTTTGCTAGCCTTATTTCTGTGGAATCTTAGAACAGATATTTCGGATCCCTTTGAAGACTATAGGGCCAAAGGAAATATCCTCCGATAACAAAGAGAAAGAAGCTTTCTGAGAAACTTCTTTGTGTTCTGTGAAATCATCTCACAGAGTTACAGCTTTCCCCTCTAGAAGCCTTTCGCTAAGACAGTTCTTGTGGAATTGACCAAGTGATATTTGGAAGCCCTTAGAGGGCCATGGTGAAAAAGGAAATATCCTCAGATGAAATCTGGAAAGAAGTTTCTGAGAAACTGCTTAGTGTTCTGTTAATTCATCTCACAGAGTTACATCTGTATTTCGTGGATCTCTTTGCTAGCTTTATTTCTGTGGAATCTGAGAACAGATATTTCGGATCCCTTTGAAGACTATAGGGCCAAAGGAAATATCCTCCGATAACAAAGAGAAAGAAGCTTTCTGAGAAACTTCTTTGTGTTCTGTGAAATCATCTCACAGAGTTACAGCTTTCCCCTCAAGAAGCCTTTCGCTAAGACAGTTCTTGTGCAATTGGCCAAGTTATATTTGGAAGCCCATAGAGGGCTATGTTGAAAAAGGAAAATCCTCAGATGAAATCTGGAAAGAAGCTTTCTGAGAAACTGCTCAGTGTTCTGTTAATTCATCTCACAGAGTTACATCTGTATTTCGTGGATCTCTTTGCTAGCCTTTTTTCTGTGGAATCTGAGAACAGATATTTCGGATCCCTTTGTAGATTAGAGGGCCAAAGGAAATATCCTCCGATAACAAAGAGAAAGAAGCTTTCCGAGAAACTTCTTTGTGTTCTGTGAAATCATCTCAGAGAGTTACAACTTTCCCTTCAAGAAGCCTTTCGCTAAGACAGTTCTTATGGAATTGGCAAAGTGATATTTGGAGTCCCATAGAGGGCTATGGTGAAAAAGGAAATATCCTAAGATGAAATCTGGAAAGAAGCTTTCTGAGAAACTGCTTAGTGTTCTCTTAATTCATCTAACAGAGTTACATCTGTATTTCGTGGATCTCTTTGCTAGCCTTTTTTCTGTGGAATCTTAGGACAGATATTTCGGATCCCTTTGAAGACTATAGGGCCAAAGGAAATATCCTCCGATAACAAAGAGAACGAAGCTTTCTGAGAAACTTCTTTGTGTTCTGTGAAATCATCTCACAGAGTTACAGCTTTCACCTTAAGGAGCCTTTCGCTAAGACAGTTCTTGTGGAATTGTCAAAGTGATATTTGGAAGACCATAGAGGGCCATGGTGAAAAAGGAAATATCCTCAGATGAAATCTGGAAAGAAGCTTTCTGAGAAACTGCTTAGTGTTCTGTTAATTCATCTCATAGAGTTACATCTGTATTTCCTGGATCTCTTTGCTAGCTTTATTTCTGTGGAATCTGAGAACAGATATTTCGCATCCCTTTGAAGACTATAGGGCCAAAGGAAATATCCTCCGATAACAAAGAGAAAGAAGCTTTCTGAGAAACTTCTTTGTGTTCTGTGAAATCATCTCAGAGAGTTACAGCTTTTCCCTCAAGAAGCCTTTCGCTAAGACTGTTCTTGTGGAATTGTCAACGTGATATTTGGAAGCCCATAGAGGGCCATGGTGAAAAAGGAAATATCCTCAGATGAAATCTGGAAAGAAGCTTTCTGAGAAACTGCTTAGTGTTCTGTTAATTCATCTCACAGAGTTACATCTGTATTTCGTGGATCTCTTTGCTAGCCTTATTTCTGTGGAATCTGAGAACAGATATTTCGGATCCCTTTGAAGACTATAGGGCCAAAGGAAATATCCTCCGATAACAAAGAGAACGAAGCTTTCTGAGAAACTTCTTTGTGTTCTGTGAAATCATCTCACAGAGTTACAGCTTTCCCCTCAAGAAGCCTTTCGCTAAGACAGTTCTTGTAGAATTGGCAAAGTGATATTTGGAACCCCTAGAGGGCTATGGTGAAAAAGGAAATATCCTCAGATGAAATCTGGAAAGAAGCTTTCTGAGAAACTGCTTAGTGTTCTGTTAATTCATCTCACAGAGTTACATCTGTATTTCGTGGATCTCTTTGCTAGCCTTATTTCTGTGGAATCTGAGAACAGATATTTCGGATCCCTTTGAAGACTATAGGGCCAAAGGAAATATCCTCCGATAACAAAGAGAAAGAAGCTTTCTGAGAAACTTCTTTGTGTTCTGTGAAATCATCTCACAGAGTTACAGCTTTCCCCTCTAGAAGCCTTTCGCTAAGACAGTTCTTGTGGAATTGGCCAAGTGATATTTGGAAGCCCTTAGAGGGCCATGGTGAAAAAGGAAATATCCTCAGATGAAATCTGGAAAGAAGCTTACTGAGAAACTGCTTAGTGTTCTGTTAATTCATCTCACAGAGTTACATCTGTATTTCGTGGATCTCTTTGCTAGCCTTATTTCTGTGGAATCTGAGAACAGATATTTCGGATCCCTTTGAAGACTATAGGGCCAAAGGAAATATCCTCCGATAACAAAGACAAAGAAGCTTTCTGAGAAACTTCTTTGTGTTCTGTGAAATCATCTCACAGAGTTACAGCTTTCCCCTCAAGAAGCCTTTCGCTAAGACTGTTCTTGTGCAATTGGCCAAGTGATATTTGGAAGCCCATAGAGGGCTATGTTGAAAAAGGAAAATCCTCAGATGAAATCTGGAAAGAAGCTTTCTGAGAAACTGCTTAGTGTTCTGTTAATTCATCTCACAGAGTTACATCTGTATTTCGTGGATCTCTTTGCTAGCCTTTTTTCTGTGGAATCTGAGAACAGATATTTCGGATCCCTTTGTAGATTAGAGGGCCAAAGGAAATATCCTCCGATAACAAAGAGAAAGAAGCTTTCCGAGAAACTTCTTTGTGTTCTGTGAAATCATCTCACAGAGTTACAACTTTCCCCTCAAGAAGCCTTTCGCTAAGACAGTTCTTATGGAATTGGCAAAGTGATATTTGGAGTCCCATAGAGGGCTATGGTGAAAAAGGAAATATCCTAAGATGAAATCTGGAAAGAAGCTTTCTGAGAAACTGCTTATTGTTCTGTTAATTCATCTCACAGAGTTACATCTGTATTTCGTGGATCTCTTTGCTAGCCTTTTTTCTGTGGAATCTGAGGACAGATATTTCGGATCCCTTTGAAGACTATAGGGCCAAAGGAAATATCCTCCGATAACAAAGAGAACGAAGCTTTCTGAGAAACTTCTTTGTGTTCTGTGAAATCATCTCACAGAGTTACAGCTTTCACCTTAAGGAGCCTTTCGCTAGGACAGTTCTTGTGGAATTGACAAAGTGATATTTGGAAGCTCATGGAGGGCTATGGTGAAAAAGGAAATATCCTCAGATGAAATCTGGAAAGAAGCTTTCTGAGAAACTGCTTAGTGTTCTGTTAATTCATCTCACAGAGTAACATCTGTATTTCGTGGATCTCTTTGCTAGCCTTATTTCTGTGGAATCTTAGAACAGATATTTCGGATCCCTTTGAAGACTATAGGGCCAAAGGAAATATCCTCCGATAACAAAGAGAAAGAAGCTTTCTGAGAAACTTCTTTGTGTTCTGTGAAATCATCTCACAGAGTTACAGCTTTCCCCTCTAGAAGCCTTTCGCTAAGACAGTTCTTGTGGAATTGACCAAGTGATATTTGGAAGCCCTTAGAGGGCCATGGTGAAAAAGGAAATATCCTCAGATGAAATCTGGAAAGAAGTTTCTGAGAAACTGCTTAGTGTTCTGTTAATTCATCTCACAGAGTTACATCTGTATTTCGTGGATCTCTTTGCTAGCTTTATTTCTGTGGAATCTGAGAACAGATATTTCGGATCCCTTTGAAGACTATAGGGCCAAAGGAAATATCCTCCGATAACAAAGAGAAAGAAGCTTTCTGAGAAACTTCTTTGTGTTCTGTGAAATCATCTCACAGAGTTACAGCTTTCCCCTCAAGAAGCCTTTCGCTAAGACAGTTCTTGTGCAATTGGCCAAGTTATATTTGGAAGCCCATAGAGGGCTATGTTGAAAAAGGAAAATCCTCAGATGAAATCTGGAAAGAAGCTTTCTGAGAAACTGCTCAGTGTTCTGTTAATTCATCTCACAGAGTTACATCTGTATTTCGTGGATCTCTTTGCTAGCCTTTTTTCTGTGGAATCTGAGAACAGATATTTCGGATCCCTTTGTAGATTAGAGGGCCAAAGGAAATATCCTCCGATAACAAAGAGAAAGAAGCTTTCCGAGAAACTTCTTTGTGTTCTGTGAAATCATCTCACAGAGTTACAACTTTCCCTTCAAGAAGCCTTTCGCTAAGACAGTTCTTATGGAATTGGCAAAGTGATATTTGGAGTCCCATAGAGGGCTATGGTGAAAAAGGAAATATCCTAAGATGAAATCTGGAAAGAAGCTTTCTGAGAAACTGCTTAGTGTTCTCTTAATTCATCTAACAGAGTTACATCTGTATTTCGTGGATCTCTTTGCTAGCCTTTTTTCTGTGGAATCTGAGGACAGATATTTCGGATCCCTTTGAAGACTATTGGGCCAAAGGAAATATCCTCCGATAACAAAGAGAAAGAAGCTTTCTGAGAAACTTCTTTGTGTTCTGTGAAATCATCTCACAGAGTTACAGCTTTCACCTTAAGGAGCCTTTCGCTAAGACAGTTCTTGTGGAATTGGCAAAGTGATATTTGGAAGCCCATGGAGGGCTATGGTGAAAAAGGAAATATCCTCAGATGAAAACTGGAAAGAAGCTTTCTGAGAAACTGCTTAGTGTTCTGTTAATTCATCTCACAGAGTTACATCTGTATTTCGTGGATCTCTTTGCTAGCCTTATTTCTGTGGAATCTGAGAACAGATATTTCGGATCCCTTTGAAGACTATAGGGCCAAAGGAAATATCCTCCGATAACAAAGAGAACGAAGCTTTCTGAGAAACTTCTTGTTGTTCTGTGAAATCATCTCACAGAGTTACAGCTTTCCCCTCAAGAAGCCTTTCGCTAAGACAGTTCTTGTGGAATTGGCAAAGTGATATTTGGAAGCCCTTAGAGGGCTATGGTGAAAAAGGAATTTTCCTCAGATGAAATCTGGAAAGAAGCTTTCTGAGAAACTGCTTAGTGTTCTGTTAATTCATCTCACAGAGTTACATCTGTATTTCGTGGATCTCTTTGCTAGCCTTATTTCTGTGGAATCTGAGAACAGATATTTCGGATCCCTTTGAAGACTATAGGGCCAAAGGCAATATCCTCCGATAACAAAGAGAAAGAAGCTTTCTGAGAAACTTCTTTGTGTTCTGAGAAATCATCTCACAGAATTACAGCTTTCCCCACAAGAAGCCTTTCGCTAAGACAGTTCTTGTGGAATTGTCAAAGTGATATTTGGAAGACCATAGAGGGCCATGGTGAAAAAGGAAATATCCTCAGATGAAATCTGGAAAGAAGCTTTCTGAGAAACTGCTTAGTGTTCTGTTAATTCATCTCATAGAGTTACATCTGTATTTCCTGGATCTCTTTGCTAGCTTTATTTCTGTGGAATCTGAGAACAGATATTTCGGATCCCTTTGAAGACTATAGGGCCAAAGGAAATATCCTCCGATAACAAAGAGAAAGAAGCTTTCTGAGAAACTTCTTTGTGTTCTGTGAAATCATCTCACAGAGTAACAGCTTTTCCCTCAAGAAGCCTTTCGCTAAGACTGTTCTTGTGGAATTGGCAACGTGATATTTGGAAGCCCATAGAGGGCCATGGTGAAAAAGGAAATATCCTCAGATGAAATCTGGAAAGAAGCTTTCTGAGAAACTGCTTAGGGTTCTGTTAATTCATCTCACAGAGTTACATCTGTATTTCGTGGATCTCTTTGCGAGCTTTATTTCTCTGGAATCTGAGAACAGATATTTCGGATCCCTTTAAAGACTATAGGGCCAAAGGAAATATCCTCCGATAACAAAGAGAAAGAAGCTTTCTGAGAAACTTCTTTGTGTTCAGTGAAATCATCTCACAGAGTTACAGCTTTCCCCTCAAGAAGCCTTTCGCTAAGACAGTTCTAGTGGAGTTGGCCAAGTGATATTTGGAAGCCCATAGATGGCTATGGTGAAAAAGGAAATATCCTCAGATGAAATCTGGAAAGAAGCTTTCTGAGAAACTGCTTAGTGTTCTGTTAATTCATCTCACAGAGTTACATCTGTATTTCGTGGATCTCTTTGCTAGCCTTATTTCTGTGGAATCTGAGAACAGATATTTCGGATCCCTTTGAAGACTATAGGGCCAAAGGAAATATCCTCCGATAACAAAGAGAAAGAAGCTTTCTGAGAAACTTCTTTGTGTTCTGTGAAATCATCTCACAGAGTTACAGCTTTTCCCTCAAGAAGCCTTTCGCTAAGACAGTTCTTGTGGAATTGGCAACGTGATATTTGGAAGCCCATAGAGGGCTATGGTGAAAAAGGAAATATCCTCAGATGAAATCTGGAAAGAAGCTTTCTGAGAAACTGCTTAGTGTTCTGTTAATTCATCTCACAGAGTTACATCTGTATTTCGTGGATCTCTTTGCTAGCCTTATTTCTGTGGAATCTGAGAACAGATATTTCGGATCCCTTTGAAGACTATAGGGCCAAAGGAAATATCCTCCGATAACAAAGAGAACGAAACTTTCTGAGAAACTTCTTGTTGTTCTGTGAAATCATCTCACAGAGTTACAGCTTTCCCCTCAAGAAGCCTTTCGCTAAGACAGTTCTTATGGAATTGGCAAAGTGATATTTGGAGTCCCATAGAGGGCTATGGTGAAAAAGGAAATATCCTAAGATGAAATCTGGAAAGAAGCTTTCTGAGAAACTGCTTAGTGTTCTGTTAATTCATCTCACAGAGTTACATCTGTATTTCGTGGATCTGTTTGCTAGCCTTTTTTCTGTGGAATCTGAGGACAGATATTTCGGATCCCTTTGAAGACTATAGGGCCAAAGGAAATATCCTCCGATAACAAAGAGAACGAAGCTTTCTGAGAAACTTCTTTGTGTTCTGTGAAATCATCTCACAGAGTTACAGCTTTCACCTTAAGGAGCCTTTCGCTAAGACAGTTCTTGTGGAATTAGCAAAGTGATATTTGGAAGCTCATGGAGGGCTATGGTGAAAAAGGAAATATCCTCAGATGAAATCTGGAAAGAAGCTTTCTGAGAAACTGCTTAGTGTTCTGTTAATTCATCTCACAGAGTAACATCTGTATTTCGTGGATCTCTTTGCTAGCCTTATTTCTGTGGAATCTTAGAACAGATATTTCGGATCCCTTTGAAGACTATAAGGCCAAAGGAAAAATCCTCCGATAACAAAGAGAAAGAAGCTTTCTGAGAAACTTCTTTGTGTTCTGTGAAATCATCTCAGAGAGTTACAGCTTTCCCCTCAAGAAGCCTTTCGCTAAGACAGTTCTTGAATTTGGCAAAGTGATATTTGGAAGCCCATAGAGGGCCATGGTGAAAAAGGAAATATCCTCAGATGAAATCTGGAAAGAAGTTTCTGAGAAACTGCTTAGTGTTCTGTTAATTCATCTCACAGAGTTACATCTGTATTTCCTGGATCTCTTTGCTAGCTTTATTTCTGTGGAATCTGAGAACAGATATTTCGGATCCCTTTGAAGACTATAGGGCCAAAGGAAATATCCTCCGATAACAAAGAGAAAGAAGCTTTCTGAGAAACTTCTTTGTGTTCTGTGAAATCATCTGTCACAGTTACAGCTTTCCCCTCAAGAAGCCTTTCGCTAAGACAGTTCTTGTGGAATTGGCAAAGTGATATTTGGAAGCCGATAGAGGGCTATGGTGAAAAAGGAAATATCCTCAGATGAAATCTGGAAAGAAGCTTTCTGAGAAACTGCTTAGTGTTCTGTTAATTCATCTCACAGAGTTACATCTGTATTTCGTGGATCTCTTTGCTAGCCTTATTTCTGTGGAATCTGAGAACAGATATTTCGGATCCCTTTGAAGACTATAGGGCCAAAGGAAATATCCTCCGATAACAAAGAGAACGAAGCTTTCTGAGAAACTTCTTGTTGTTCTGTGAAATCATCTCACAGAGTTACAGCTTTCCCCTCAAGAAGCCTTTCGCTAAGACAGTTCTTGTGGAATTGGCAAAGTGATATTTGGAAGCCCTTAGAGGGCTATGGTGAAAAAGGAATTTTCCACAGATGAAATCTGGAAAGAAGCTTTCTGAGAAACTGCTTAGTGTTCTGTTAATTCATCTCACAGAGTTACATCTGTATTTCGTGGATCTCTTCGCTAGCCTTATTTCTGTGGAATCTGAGAACAGATATTTCGGATCCCTTTGAAGACTATAGGGCCAAAGGCAATATCCTCCGATAACAAAGAGAAAGAAGCTTTCTGAGAAACTTCTTTGTGTTCTGAGAAATCATCTCACAGAATTACAGCTTTCCCCACAAGAAGCCTTTCGCTAAGACAGTTCTTGTGGAATTGTCAAAGTGATATTTGGAAGACCATAGAGGGCCATGGTGAAAAAGGAAATATCCTCAGAAGAAATCTGGAAAGAAGCTTTCTGAGAAACTGCTTAGTGTTCTGTTAATTCATCTCATAGAGTTACATCTGTATTTCCTGGATCTCTTTGCTAGCTTTATTTCTGTGGAATCTGAGAACAGATATTTCGGATCCCTTTGAAGACTATAGGGCCAAAGGAAATATCCTCCGATAACAAAGAGAAAGAAGCTTTCTGAGAAACTTCTTTGTGTTCTGTGAAATCATCTCACAGAGTAACAGCTTTTCCCTCAAGAAGCCTTTCGCTAAGACTGTTCTTGTGGAATTGGCAACGTGATATTTGGAAGCCCATAGAGGGCCATGGTGAAAAAGGAAATATCCTCAGATGAAATCTGGAAAGAAGCTTTCTGAGAAACTGCTTAGGGTTCTGTTAATTCATCTCACAGAGTTACATCTGTATTTCGTGGATCTCTTTGCTAGCCTTATTTCTGTGGAATCTGAGAACAGATATTTCGGATCCCTTTGAAGACTATAGGGCCAAAGGAAATATCCTCCGATAACAAAGAGAAAGAAGCTTTCTGAGAAACTTCTTTGTGTTCAGTGAAATCATCTCACAGAGTTACAGCTTTCCCCTCAAGAAGCCTTTCGCTAAGACAGTTCTAGTGGAATTGGCCAAGTGATATTTGGAAGCCCATAGATGGCTATGGTGAAAAAGGAAATATCCTCAGATGAAATCTGGAAAGAAGCTTTCTGAGAAACTGCTTAGTGTTCTGTTAATTCATCTCACAGAGTTACATCTGTATTTCGTGGATCTCTTTGCTAGCCTTATTTCTGTGGAATCTGAGAACAGATATTTCGGATCCCTTTGAAGACTATAGGGCCAAAGGAAATATCCTCCGATAACAAAGAGAAAGAAGCTTTCTGAGAAACTTCTTTGTGTTTTGTGAAATCATCTCACAGAGTTACAGCTTTTCCCTCAAGAAGCCTTTCGCTAAGACAGTTCTTGTGGAATTGGCAACGTGATATTTGGAAGCCCATAGAGGGCTATGGTGAAAAAGGAAATATCCTCAGATGAAATCTGGAAAGAAGCTTTCTGAGAAACTGCTTAGTGTTCTGTTAATTCATCTCACAGAGTTACATCTGTATTTCGTGGATCTCTTTGCTAGCCTTATTTCTGTGGAATCTGAGAACAGATATTTCGGATCCCTTTGAAGACTATAGGGCCAAAGGAAATATCCTCCGATAACAAAGAGAACGAAGCTTTCTGAGAAACTTCTTGTTGTTCTGTGAAATCATCTCACAGAGTTACAGCTTTCCCCTCAAGAAGCCTTTCGCTAAGACAGTTCTTATGGAATTGGCAAAGTGATATTTGGAGTCCCATAGAGGGCTATGGTGAAAAAGGAAATATCCTAAGATGAAATCTGGAAAGAAGCTTTCTGAGAAACTGCTTAGTGTTCTGTTAATTCATCTCACAGAGTTACATCTGTATTTCGTGGATCTGTTTGCTAGCCTTTTTTCTGTGGAATCTGAGGACAGATATTTCGGATCCCTTTGAAGACTATAGGGCCAAAGGAAATATCCTCCGATAACAAAGAGAACGAAGCTTTCTGAGAAACTTCTTTGTGTTCTGTGAAATCATCTCACAGAGTTACAGCTTTCACCTTAAGGAGCCTTTCGCTAAGACAGTTCTTGTGGAATTGGCAAAGTGATATTTGGAAGCTCATGGAGGGCTATGGTGAAAAAGGAAATATCCTCAGATGAAATCTGGAAAGAAGCTTTCTGAGAAACTGCTTAGTGTTCTGTTAATTCATCTCACAGAGTAACATCTGTATTTCGTGGATCTCTTTGCTAGCCTTATTTCTGTGGAATCTTAGAACAGATATTTCGGATCCCTTTGAAGACTATAGGGCCAAAGGAAAAATCCTCCGATAACAAAGAGAAAGAAGCTTTCTGAGAAACTTCTTTGTGTTCTGTGAAATCATCTCAGAGAGTTACAGCTTTCCCCTCAAGAAGCCTTTCGCTAAGACAGTTCTTGTGGAATTGGCAAAGTGATATTTGGAAGCCCATAGAGGGCCATGGTGAAAAAGGAAATATCCTCTGATGAAATCTGGAAAGAAGTTTCTGAGAAACTGCTTAGTGTTCTGTTAATTCATCTCACAGAGTTACATCTGTATTTCCTGGATCTCTTTGCTAGCTTTATTTCTGTGGAATCTGAGAACAGATATTTCGGATCCCTTTGAAGACTATAGGGCCAAAGGAAATATCCTCCGATAACAAAGAGAAAGAAGCTTTCTGAGAAACTTCTTTGTGTTCTGTGAAATCATCTGTCACAGTTACAGCTTTCCCCTCAAGAAGCCTTTCGCTAAGACAGTTCTTGTGGAATTGGCAAAGTGATATTTGGAAGACGATAGAGGGCTATGGTGAAAAAGGAAATATCCTCAGATGAAATCTGGAAAGAAGCTTTCTGAGAAACTGCTTAGTGTTCTGTTAATTCATCTCACAGAGTTACATCTGTATTTCGTGGATCTCTTTGCTAGCCTTATTTCTGTGGAATCTGAGAACAGATATTTCGGATCCCTTTGAAGACTATAGGGCCAAAGGAAATATCCTCCGATAACAAAGAGAACGAAGCTTTCTGAGAAACTTCTTGTTGTTCTGTGAAATCATCTCACAGAGTTACAGCTTTCCCCTCAAGAAGCCTTTCGCTAAGACAGTTCTTGTGGAATTGGCAAAGTGATATTTGGAAGCCCTTAGAGGGCTATGGTGAAAAAGGAATTTTCCTCAGATGAAATCTGGAAAGAAGCTTTCTGAGAAACTGCTTAGTGTTCTGTTAATTCATCTCACAGAGTTACATCTGTATTTCGTGGATCTCTTTGCTAGCCTTATTTCTGTGGAATCTGAGAACAGATATTTCGGATCCCTTTGAAGACTATAGGGCCAAAGGCAATATCCTCCGATAACAAAGAGAAAGAAGCTTTCTGAGAAACTTCTTTGTGTTCTGAGAAATCATCTCACAGAATTACAGCTTTCCCCACAAGAAGCCTTTCGCTAAGACAGTTCTTGTGGAATTGTCAAAGTGATATTTGGAAGACCATAGAGGGCCATGGTGAAAAAGGAAATATCCTCAGATGAAATCTGGAAAGAAGCTTTCTGAGAAACTGCTAAGTGTTCTGTTAATTCATCTCATAGAGTTACATCTGTATTTCCTGGATCTCTTTGCTAGCTTTATTTCTGTGGAATCTGAGAACTGATATTTCGGATCCCTTTGAAGACTATAGGGCCAAAGGAAATATCCTCCGATAACAAAGAGAAAGAAGCTTTCTGAGAAACTTCTTTGTGTTCTGTGAAATCATCTCACAGAGTTACAGCTTTCCCCTCAAGAAGCCTTTGCCTAAGACAGTTCTAGTGGAATTGGCCAAGTGATATTTGGAAGCCCATAGATGGCTATGGTGAAAAAGGAAATATCCTCAGATGAAATCTGGAAAGAAGCTTTCTGAGAAACTGCTTAGTGTTCTGTTAATTCATCTCACAGAGTTACATCTGTATTTCGTGGATCTCTTTGCTAGCCTTATTTCTGTGGAATCTGAGAACAGATATTTCGGATCCCTTTGAAGACTATAGGGCCAAAGGAAATATCCTCCGATAACAAAGAGAAAGAAGCTTTCTGAGAAACTTCTTTGTGTTCTGTGAAATCATCTCACAGAGTTACAGCTTTTCCCTCAAGAAGCCTTTCGCTAAGACAGTTCTTGTGGAATTGGCAACGTGATATTTGGAAGCCCCTAGAGGGCTATGGTGAAAAAGGAAATATCCTCAGATGAAATCTGGAAGGAAGCTTTCTGAGAAACTGCTTAGTGTTCTGTTAATTCATCTCACAGAGTTACATCTGTATTTCGTGGATCTCTTTGCTAGCCTTATTTCTGTGGAATCTGAGAACAGATATTTCGGATCCCTTTGAAGACTATAGGGCCAAAGGAAATATCCTCCGATAACAAAGAGAACGAAGCTTTCTGAGAAACTTCTTTGTGTTCTGTGAAATCATCTCACAGAGTTACAGCTTTCCCCTCAAGAAGCCTTTCGCTAAGACAGTTCTTGTAGAATTGGCAAAGTGATATTTGGAACCCCTAGAGGGCTATGGTGAAAAAGGAAATATCCTCAGATGAAATCTGGAAAGAAGCTTTCTGAGAAACTGCTTAGTGTTCTGTTAATTCATCTCACAGAGTTACATCTGTATTTCGTGGATCTCTTTGCTAGCCTTATTTCTGTGGAATCTGAGAACAGATATTTCGGATCCCTTTGAAGACTATAGGGCCAAAGGAAATATCCTCCGATAACAAAGAGAAAGAAGCTTTCTGAGAAACTTCTTTGTGTTCTGTGAAATCATCTCACAGAGTTACAGCTTTCCCCTCTAGAAGCCTTTCGCTAAGACAGTTCTTGTGGAATTGGCCAAGTGATATTTGGAAGCCCTTAGAGGGCCATGGTGAAAAAGGAAATATCCTCAGATGAAATCTGGAAAGAAGCTTACTGAGAAACTGCTTAGTGTTCTGTTAATTCATCTCACAGAGTTACATCTGTATTTCGTGGATCTCTTTGCTAGCCTTATTTCTGTGGATACTGAGAACAGATATTTCGGATCCCTTTGAAGACTATAGGGCCAAAGGAAATATCCTCCGATAACAAAGACAAAGAAGCTTTCTGAGAAACTTCTTTGTGTTCTGTGAAATCATCTCACAGAGTTACAGCTTTCCCCTCAAGAAGCCTTTCGCTAAGACTGTTCTTGTGCAATTGGCCAAGTGATATTTGGAAGCCCATAGAGGGCTATGTTGAAAAAGGAAAATCCTCAGATGAAATCTGGAAAGAAGCTTTCTGAGAAACTGCTTAGTGTTCTGTTAATTCATCTCACAGAGTTACATCTGTATTTCGTGGATCTCTTTGCTAGCCTTTTTTCTGTGGAATCTGAGAACAGATATTTCGGATCCCTTTGTAGATTAGAGGGCCAAAGGAAATATCCTCCGATAACAAAGAGAAAGAAGCTTTCCGAGAAACTTCTTTGTGTTCTGTGAAATCATCTCACAGAGTTACAACTTTCCCCTCAAGAAGCCTTTCGCTAAGACAGTTCTTATGGAATTGGCAAAGTGATATTTGGAGTCCCATAGAGGGCTATGGTGAAAAAGGAAATATCCTAAGATGAAATCTGGAAAGAAGCTTTCTGAGAAACTGCTTAGTGTTCTGTTAATTCATCTCACAGAGTTACATCTGTATTTCGTGGATCTCTTTGCTAGCCTTTTTTCTGTGGAATCTGAGGACAGATATTTCGGATCCCTTTGAAGACTATAGGGCCAAAGGAAATATCCTCCGATAACAAAGAGAACGAAGCTTTCTGAGAAACTTCTTTGTGTTCTGTGAAATCATCTCACAGAGTTACAGCTTTCACCTTAAGGAGCCTTTCGCTAAGACAGTTCTTGTGGAATTAGCAAAGTGATATTTGGAAGCTCATGGAGGGCTATGGTGAAAAAGGAAATATCCTCAGATGAAATCTGGAAAGAAGCTTTCTGAGAAACTGCTTAGTGTTCTGTTAATTCATCTCACAGAGTAACATCTGTATTTCGTGGATCTCTTTGCTAGCCTTATTTCTGTGGAATCTTAGAACAGATATTTCGGATCCCTTTGAAGACTATAAGGCCAAAGGAAAATTCCTCCGATAACAAAGAGAAAGAAGCTTTCTGAGAAACTTCTTTGTGTTCTGTGAAATCATCTCAGAGAGTTACAGCTTTCCCCTCAAGAAGCCTTTCGCTAAGACAGTTCTTGTGGAATTGGCAAAGTGATATTTGGAAGCCCATAGAGGGCCATGGTGAAAAAGGAAATATCCTCAGATGAAATCTGGAAAGAAGTTTCTGAGAAACTGCTTAGTGTTCTGTTAATTCATCTCACAGAGTTACATCTGTATTTCCTGGATCTCTTTGCTAGCTTTATTTCTGTGGAATCTGAGAACAGATATTTCGGATCCCTTTGAAGACTATAGGGCCAAAGGAAATATCCTCCGATAACAAAGAGAAAGAAGCTTTCTGAGAAACTTCTTTGTGTTCTGTGAAATCATCTGTCACAGTTACAGCTTTCCCCTCAAGAAGCCTTTCGCTAAGACAGTTCTTGTGGAATTGGCAAAGTGATATTTGGAAGCCGATAGAGGGCTATGGTGAAAAAGGAAATATCCTCAGATGAAATCTGGAAAGAAGCTTTCTGAGAAACTGCTTAGTGTTCTGTTAATTCATCTCACAGAGTTACATCTGTATTTCGTGGATCTCTTTGCTAGCCTTATTTCTGTGGAATCTGAGAACAGATATTTCGGATCCCTTTGAAGACTATAGGGCCAAAGGAAATATCCTCCGATAACAAAGAGAACGAAGCTTTCTGAGAAACTTCTTGTTGTTCTGTGAAATCATCTCACAGAGTTACAGCTTTCCCCTCAAGAAGCCTTTCGCTAAGACAGTTCTTGTGGAATTGGCAAAGTGATATTTGGAAGCCCTTAGAGGGCTATGGTGAAAAAGGAATTTTCCACAGATGAAATCTGGAAAGAAGCTTTCTGAGAAACTGCTTAGTGTTCTGTTAATTCATCTCACAGAGTTACATCTGTATTTCGTGGATCTCTTCGCTAGCCTTATTTCTGTGGAATCTGAGAACAGATATTTCGGATCCCTTTGAAGACTATAGGGCCAAAGGCAATATCCTCCGATAACAAAGAGAAAGAAGCTTTCTGAGAAACTTCTTTGTGTTCTGAGAAATCATCTCACAGAATTACAGCTTTCCCCACAAGAAGCCTTTCGCTAAGACAGTTCTTGTGGAATTGTCAAAGTGATATTTGGAAGACCATAGAGGGCCATGGTGAAAAAGGAAATATCCTCAGAAGAAATCTGGAAAGAAGCTTTCTGAGAAACTGCTTAGTGTTCTGTTAATTCATCTCATAGAGTTACATCTGTATTTCCTGGATCTCTTTGCTAGCTTTATTTCTGTGGAATCTGAGAACAGATATTTCGGATCCCTTTGAAGACTATAGGGCCAAAGGAAATATCCTCCGATAACAAAGAGAAAGAAGCTTTCTGAGAAACTTCTTTGTGTTCTGTGAAATCATCTCACAGAGTAACAGCTTTTCCCTCAAGAAGCCTTTCGCTAAGACTGTTCTTGTGGAATTGGCAACGTGATATTTGGAAGCCCATAGAGGGCCATGGTGAAAAAGGAAATATCCTCAGATGAAATCTGGAAAGAAGCTTTCTGAGAAACTGCTTAGGGTTCTGTTAATTCATCTCACAGAGTTACATCTGTATTTCGTGGATCTCTTTGCTAGCCTTATTTCTGTGGAATCTGAGAACAGATATTTCGGATCCCTTTGAAGACTATAGGGCCAAAGGAAATATCCTCCGATAACAAAGAGAAAGAAGCTTTCTGAGAAACTTCTTTGTGTTCAGTGAAATCATCTCACAGAGTTACAGCTTTCCCCTCAAGAAGCCTTTCGCTAAGACAGTTCTAGTGGAATTGGCCAAGTGATATTTGGAAGCCCATAGATGGCTATGGTGAAAAAGGAAATATCCTCAGATGAAATCTGGAAAGAAGCTTTCTGAGAAACTGCTTAGTGTTCTGTTAATTCATCTCACAGAGTTACATCTGTATTTCGTGGATCTCTTTGCTAGCCTTATTTCTGTGGAATCTGAGAACAGATATTTCGGATCCCTTTGAAGACTATAGGGCCAAAGGAAATATCCTCCGATAACAAAGAGAAAGAAGCTTTCTGAGAAACTTCTTTGTGTTCTGTGAAATCATCTCACAGAGTTACAGCTTTTCCCTCAAGAAGCCTTTCGCTAAGACAGTTCTTGTGGAATTGGCAACGTGATATTTGGAAGCCCATAGAGGGCTATGGTGAAAAAGGAAATATCCTCAGATGAAATCTGGAAAGAAGCTTTCTGAGAAACTGCTTAGTGTTCTGTTAATTCATCTCACAGAGTTACATCTGTATTTCGTGGATCTCTTTGCTAGCCTTATTTCTGTGGAATCTGAGAACAGATATTTCGGATCCCTTTGAAGACTATAGGGCCAAAGGAAATATCCTCCGATAACAAAGAGAACGAAGCTTTCTGAGAAACTTCTTGTTGTTCTGTGAAATCATCTCACAGAGTTACAGCTTTCCCCTCAAGAAGCCTTTCGCTAAGACAGTTCTTATGGAATTGGCAAAGTGATATTTGGAGTCCCATAGAGGGCTATGGTGAAAAAGGAAATATCCTAAGATGAAATCTGGAAAGAAGCTTTCTGAGAAACTGCTTAGTGTTCTGTTAATTCATCTCACAGAGTTACATCTGTATTTCGTGGATCTGTTTGCTAGCCTTTTTTCTGTGGAATCTGAGGACAGATATTTCGGATCCCTTTGAAGACTATAGGGCCAAAGGAAATATCCTCCGATAACAAAGAGAACGAAGCTTTCTGAGAAACTTCTTTGTGTTCTGTGAAATCATCTCACAGAGTTACAGCTTTCACCTTAAGGAGCCTTTCGCTAAGACAGTTCTTGTGGAATTGGCAAAGTGATATTTGGAAGCTCATGGAGGGCTATGGTGAAAAAGGAAATATCCTCAGATGAAATCTGGAAAGAAGCTTTCTGAGAAACTGCTTAGTGTTCTGTTAATTCATCTCACAGAGTAACATCTGTATTTCGTGGATCTCTTTGCTAGCCTTATTTCTGTGGAATCTTAGAACAGATATTTCGGATCCCTTTGAAGACTATAGGGCCAAAGGAAAAATCCTCCGATAACAAAGAGAAAGAAGCTTTCTGAGAAACTTCTTTGTGTTCTGTGAAATCATCTCAGAGAGTTACAGCTTTCCCCTCAAGAAGCCTTTCGCTAAGACAGTTCTTGTGGAATTGGCAAAGTGATATTTGGAAGCCCATAGAGGGCCATGGTGAAAAAGGAAATATCCTCTGATGAAATCTGGAAAGAAGTTTCTGAGAAACTGCTTAGTGTTCTGTTAATTCATCTCACAGAGTTACATCTGTATTTCCTGGATCTCTTTGCTAGCTTTATTTCTGTGGAATCTGAGAACAGATATTTCGGATCCCTTTGAAGACTATAGGGCCAAAGGAAATATCCTCCGATAACAAAGAGAAAGAAGCTTTCTGAGAAACTTCTTTGTGTTCTGTGAAATCATCTGTCACAGTTACAGCTTTCCCCTCAAGAAGCCTTTCGCTAAGACAGTTCTTGTGGAATTGGCAAAGTGATATTTGGAAGACGATAGAGGGCTATGGTGAAAAAGGAAATATCCTCAGATGAAATCTGGAAAGAAGCTTTCTGAGAAACTGCTTAGTGTTCTGTTAATTCATCTCACAGAGTTACATCTGTATTTCGTGGATCTCTTTGCTAGCCTTATTTCTGTGGAATCTGAGAACAGATATTTCGGATCCCTTTGAAGACTATAGGGCCAAAGGAAATATCCTCCGATAACAAAGAGAACGAAGCTTTCTGAGAAACTTCTTGTTGTTCTGTGAAATCATCTCACAGAGTTACAGCTTTCCCCTCAAGAAGCCTTTCGCTAAGACAGTTCTTGTGGAATTGGCAAAGTGATATTTGGAAGCCCTTAGAGGGCTATGGTGAAAAAGGAATTTTCCTCAGATGAAATCTGGAAAGAAGCTTTCTGAGAAACTGCTTAGTGTTCTGTTAATTCATCTCACAGAGTTACATCTGTATTTCGTGGATCTCTTTGCTAGCCTTATTTCTGTGGAATCTGAGAACAGATATTTCGGATCCCTTTGAAGACTATAGGGCCAAAGGCAATATCCTCCGATAACAAAGAGAAAGAAGCTTTCTGAGAAACTTCTTTGTGTTCTGAGAAATCATCTCACAGAATTACAGCTTTCCCCACAAGAAGCCTTTCGCTAAGACAGTTCTTGTGGAATTGTCAAAGTGATATTTGGAAGACCATAGAGGGCCATGGTGAAAAAGGAAATATCCTCAGATGAAATCTGGAAAGAAGCTTTCTGAGAAACTGCTAAGTGTTCTGTTAATTCATCTCATAGAGTTACATCTGTATTTCCTGGATCTCTTTGCTAGCTTTATTTCTGTGGAATCTGAGAACTGATATTTCGGATCCCTTTGAAGACTATAGGGCCAAAGGAAATATCCTCCGATAACAAAGAGAAAGAAGCTTTCTGAGAAACTTCTTTGTGTTCTGTGAAATCATCTCACAGAGTTACAGCTTTCCCCTCAAGAAGCCTTTGCCTAAGACAGTTCTAGTGGAATTGGCCAAGTGATATTTGGAAGCCCTTAGATGGCTATGGTGAAAAAGGAAATATCCTCAGATGAAATCTGGAAAGAAGCTTTCTGAGAAACTGCTTAGTGTTCTGTTAATTCATCTCACAGAGTTACATCTGTATTTCGTGGATCTCTTTGCTAGCCTTATTTCTGTGGAATCTGAGAACAGATATTTCGGATCCCTTTGAAGACTATAGGGCCAAAGGAAATATCCTCCGATAACAAAGAGAAAGAAGCTTTCTGAGAAACTTCTTTGTGTTCTGTGAAATCATCTCACAGAGTTACAGCTTTTCCCTCAAGAAGCCTTTCGCTAAGACAGTTCTTGTGGAATTGGCAACGTGATATTTGGAAGCCCCTAGAGGGCTATGGTGAAAAAGGAAATATCCTCAGATGAAATCTGGAAGGAAGCTTTCTGAGAAACTGCTTAGTGTTCTGTTAATTCATCTCACAGAGTTACATCTGTATTTCGTGGATCTCTTTGCTAGCCTTATTTCTGTGGAATCTGAGAACAGATATTTCGGATCCCTTTGAAGACTATAGGGCCAAAGGAAATATCCTCCGATAACAAAGAGAACGAAGCTTTCTGAGAAACTTCTTTGTGTTCTGTGAAATCATCTCACAGAGTTACAGCTTTCCCCTCAAGAAGCCTTTCGCTAAGACAGTTCTTGTAGAATTGGCAAAGTGATATTTGGAACCCCTAGAGGGCTATGGTGAAAAAGGAAATATCCTCAGATGAAATCTGGAAAGAAGCTTTCTGAGAAACTGCTTAGTGTTCTGTTAATTCATCTCACAGAGTTACATCTGTATTTCGTGGATCTCTTTGCTAGCCTTATTTCTGTGGAATCTGAGAACAGATATTTCGGATCCCTTTGAAGACTATAGGGCCAAAGGAAATATCCTCCGATAACAAAGAGAAAGAAGCTTTCTGAGAAACTTCTTTGTGTTCTGTGAAATCATCTCACAGAGTTACAGCTTTCCCCTCTAGAAGCCTTTCGCTAAGACAGTTCTAGTGGAATTGGCCAAGTGATATTTGGAAGCCCATAGATGGCTATGGTGAAAAAGGAAATATCCTCAGATGAAATCTGGAAAGAAGCTTTCTGAGAAACTGCTTAGTGTTCTGTTAATTCATCTCACAGAGTTACATCTGTATTTCGTGGATCTCTTTGCTAGCCTTATTTCTGTGGAATCTGAGAACAGATATTTCGGATCCCTTTGAAGACTATAGGGCCAAAGGAAATATCCTCCGATAACAAAGAGAAAGAAGCTTTCTGAGAAACTTCTTTGTGTTCTGTGAAATCATCTCACAGAGTTACAGCTTTTCCCTCAAGAAGCCTTTCGCTAAGACAGTTCTTGTGGAATTGGCAACGTGATATTTGGAAGCCCATAGAGGGCTATGGTGAAAAAGGAAATATCCTCAGATGAAATCTGGAAAGAAGCTTTCTGAGAAACTGCTTAGTGTTCTGTTAATTCATCTCACAGAGTTACATCTGTATTTCGTGGATCTCTTTGCTAGCCTTATTTCTGTGGAATCTGAGAACAGATATTTCGGATCCCTTTGAAGACTATAGGGCCAAAGGAAATATCCTCCGATAACAAAGAGAACGAAGCTTTCTGAGAAACTTCTTGTTGTTCTGTGAAATCATCTCACAGAGTTACAGCTTTCCCCTCAAGAAGCCTTTCGCTAAGACAGTTCTTATGGAATTGGCAAAGTGATATTTGGAGTCCCATAGAGGGCTATGGTGAAAAAGGAAATATCCTAAGATGAAATCTGGAAAGAAGCTTTCTGAGAAACTGCTTAGTGTTCTGTTAATTCATCTCACAGAGTTACATCTGTATTTCGTGGATCTGTTTGCTAGCCTTTTTTCTGTGGAATCTGAGGACAGATATTTCGGATCCCTTTGAAGACTATAGGGCCAAAGGAAATATCCTCCGATAACAAAGAGAACGAAGCTTTCTGAGAAACTTCTTTGTGTTCTGTGAAATCATCTCACAGAGTTACAGCTTTCACCTTAAGGAGCCTTTCGCTAAGACAGTTCTTGTGGAATTGGCAAAGTGATATTTGGAAGCTCATGGAGGGCTATGGTGAAAAAGGAAATATCCTCAGATGAAATCTGGAAAGAAGCTTTCTGAGAAACTGCTTAGTGTTCTGTTAATTCATCTCACAGAGTAACATCTGTATTTCGTGGATCTCTTTGCTAGCCTTATTTCTGTGGAATCTTAGAACAGATATTTCGGATCCCTTTGAAGACTATAGGGCCAAAGGAAAAATCCTCCGATAACAAAGAGAAAGAAGCTTTCTGAGAAACTTCTTTGTGTTCTGTGAAATCATCTCAGAGAGTTACAGCTTTCCCCTCAAGAAGCCTTTCGCTAAGACAGTTCTTGTGGAATTGGCAAAGTGATATTTGGAAGCCCATAGAGGGCCATGGTGAAAAAGGAAATATCCTCTGATGAAATCTGGAAAGAAGTTTCTGAGAAACTGCTTAGTGTTCTGTTAATTCATCTCACAGAGTTACATCTGTATTTCCTGGATCTCTTTGCTAGCTTTATTTCTGTGGAATCTGAGAACAGATATTTCGGATCCCTTTGAAGACTATAGGGCCAAAGGAA
The DNA here is from genome assembly GCF_043159975.1 of Macaca nemestrina. Classification (NCBI taxonomy): domain Eukaryota; kingdom Metazoa; phylum Chordata; class Mammalia; order Primates; family Cercopithecidae; genus Macaca; species Macaca nemestrina. Next base: position 110,289,034 of record NC_092127.1, on the reverse strand, counting down.
ATATCCTCCGATAACAAAGAGAAAGAAGCTTTCTGAGAAACTTCTTTGTGTTCTGTGAAATCATCTGTCACAGTTACAGCTTTCCCCTCAAGAAGCCTTTCGCTAAGACAGTTCTTGTGGAATTGGCAAAGTGATATTTGGAAGACGATAGAGGGCTATGGTGAAAAAGGAAATATCCTCAGATGAAATCTGGAAAGAAGCTTTCTGAGAAACTGCTTAGTGTTCTGTTAATTCATCTCACAGAGTTACATCTGTATTTCGTGGATCTCTTTGCTAGCCTTATTTCTGTGGAATCTGAGAACAGATATTTCGGATCCCTTTGAAGACTATAGGGCCAAAGGAAATATCCTCCGATAACAAAGAGAACGAAGCTTTCTGAGAAACTTCTTGTTGTTCTGTGAAATCATCTCACAGAGTTACAGCTTTCCCCTCAAGAAGCCTTTCGCTAAGACAGTTCTTGTGGAATTGGCAAAGTGATATTTGGAAGCCCTTAGAGGGCTATGGTGAAAAAGGAATTTTCCTCAGATGAAATCTGGAAAGAAGCTTTCTGAGAAACTGCTTAGTGTTCTGTTAATTCATCTCACAGAGTTACATCTGTATTTCGTGGATCTCTTTGCTAGCCTTATTTCTGTGGAATCTGAGAACAGATATTTCGGATCCCTTTGAAGACTATAGGGCCAAAGGCAATATCCTCCGATAACAAAGAGAAAGAAGCTTTCTGAGAAACTTCTTTGTGTTCTGAGAAATCATCTCACAGAATTACAGCTTTCCCCACAAGAAGCCTTTCGCTAAGACAGTTCTTGTGGAATTGTCAAAGTGATATTTGGAAGACCATAGAGGGCCATGGTGAAAAAGGAAATATCCTCAGATGAAATCTGGAAAGAAGCTTTCTGAGAAACTGCTAAGTGTTCTGTTAATTCATCTCATAGAGTTACATCTGTATTTCCTGGATCTCTTTGCTAGCTTTATTTCTGTGGAATCTGAGAACTGATATTTCGGATCCCTTTGAAGACTATAGGGCCAAAGGAAATATCCTCCGATAACAAAGAGAAAGAAGCTTTCTGAGAAACTTCTTTGTGTTCTGTGAAATCATCTCACAGAGTTACAGCTTTCCCCTCAAGAAGCCTTTGCCTAAGACAGTTCTAGTGGAATTGGCCAAGTGATATTTGGAAGCCCATAGATGGCTATGGTGAAAAAGGAAATATCCTCAGATGAAATCTGGAAAGAAGCTTTCTGAGAAACTGCTTAGTGTTCTGTTAATTCATCTCACAGAGTTACATCTGTATTTCGTGGATCTCTTTGCTAGCCTTATTTCTGTGGAATCTGAGAACAGATATTTCGGATCCCTTTGAAGACTATAGGGCCAAAGGAAATATCCTCCGATAACAAAGAGAAAGAAGCTTTCTGAGAAACTTCTTTGTGTTCTGTGAAATCATCTCACAGAGTTACAGCTTTTCCCTCAAGAAGCCTTTCGCTAAGACAGTTCTTGTGGAATTGGCAACGTGATATTTGGAAGCCCCTAGAGGGCTATGGTGAAAAAGGAAATATCCTCAGATGAAATCTGGAAGGAAGCTTTCTGAGAAACTGCTTAGTGTTCTGTTAATTCATCTCACAGAGTTACATCTGTATTTCGTGGATCTCTTTGCTAGCCTTATTTCTGTGGAATCTGAGAACAGATATTTCGGATCCCTTTGAAGACTATAGGGCCAAAGGAAATATCCTCCGATAACAAAGAGAACGAAGCTTTCTGAGAAACTTCTTTGTGTTCTGTGAAATCATCTCACAGAGTTACAGCTTTCCCCTCAAGAAGCCTTTCGCTAAGACAGTTCTTGTAGAATTGGCAAAGTGATATTTGGAACCCCTAGAGGGCTATGGTGAAAAAGGAAATATCCTCAGATGAAATCTGGAAAGAAGCTTTCTGAGAAACTGCTTAGTGTTCTGTTAATTCATCTCACAGAGTTACATCTGTATTTCGTGGATCTCTTTGCTAGCCTTATTTCTGTGGAATCTGAGAACAGATATTTCGGATCCCTTTGAAGACTATAGGGCCAAAGGAAATATCCTCCGATAACAAAGAGAAAGAAGCTTTCTGAGAAACTTCTTTGTGTTCTGTGAAATCATCTCACAGAGTTACAGCTTTCCCCTCTAGAAGCCTTTCGCTAAGACAGTTCTTGTGGAATTGGCCAAGTGATATTTGGAAGCCCTTAGAGGGCCATGGTGAAAAAGGAAATATCCTCAGATGAAATCTGGAAAGAAGCTTACTGAGAAACTGCTTAGTGTTCTGTTAATTCATCTCACAGAGTTACATCTGTATTTCGTGGATCTCTTTGCTAGCCTTATTTCTGTGGATACTGAGAACAGATATTTCGGATCCCTTTGAAGACTATAGGGCCAAAGGAAATATCCTCCGATAACAAAGACAAAGAAGCTTTCTGAGAAACTTCTTTGTGTTCTGTGAAATCATCTCACAGAGTTACAGCTTTCCCCTCAAGAAGCCTTTCGCTAAGACTGTTCTTGTGCAATTGGCCAAGTGATATTTGGAAGCCCATAGAGGGCTATGTTGAAAAAGGAAAATCCTCAGATGAAATCTGGAAAGAAGCTTTCTGAGAAACTGCTTAGTGTTCTGTTAATTCATCTCACAGAGTTACATCTGTATTTCGTGGATCTCTTTGCTAGCCTTTTTTCTGTGGAATCTGAGAACAGATATTTCGGATCCCTTTGTAGATTAGAGGGCCAAAGGAAATATCCTCCGATAACAAAGAGAAAGAAGCTTTCCGAGAAACTTCTTTGTGTTCTGTGAAATCATCTCACAGAGTTACAACTTTCCCCTCAAGAAGCCTTTCGCTAAGACAGTTCTTATGGAATTGGCAAAGTGATATTTGGAGTCCCATAGAGGGCTATGGTGAAAAAGGAAATATCCTAAGATGAAATCTGGAAAGAAGCTTTCTGAGAAACTGCTTAGTGTTCTGTTAATTCATCTCACAGAGTTACATCTGTATTTCGTGGATCTCTTTGCTAGCCTTTTTTCTGTGGAATCTGAGGACAGATATTTCGGATCCCTTTGAAGACTATAGGGCCAAAGGAAATATCCTCCGATAACAAAGAGAACGAAGCTTTCTGAGAAACTTCTTTGTGTTCTGTGAAATCATCTCACAGAGTTACAGCTTTCACCTTAAGGAGCCTTTCGCTAGGACAGTTCTTGTGGAATTGACAAAGTGATATTTGGAAGCTCATGGAGGGCTATGGTGAAAAAGGAAATATCCTCAGATGAAATCTGGAAAGAAGCTTTCTGAGAAACTGCTTAGTGTTCTGTTAATTCATCTCACAGAGTAACATCTGTATTTCGTGGATCTCTTTGCTAGCCTTATTTCTGTGGAAACTGAGAACAGATATTTCGGATCCCTTTGAAGACTATAGGGCCAAAGGAAATATCCTCCGATAACAAAGAGAAAGAAGCTTTCTGAGAAACTTCTTTGTGTTCTGTGAAATCATCTCACAGAGTTACAGCTTTCCCCTCTAGAAGCCTTTCGCTAAGACAGTTCTTGTGGAATTGACCAAGTGATATTTGGAAGCCCTTAGAGGGCCATGGTGAAAAAGGAAATATCCTCAGATGAAATCTGGAAAGAAGTTTCTGAGAAACTGCTTAGTGTTCTGTTAATTCATCTCACAGAGTTACATCTGTATTTCGTGGATCTCTTTGCTAGCTTTATTTCTGTGGAATCTGAGAACAGATATTTCGGATCCCTTTGAAGACTATAGGGCCAAAGGAAATATCCTCCGATAACAAAGAGAAAGAAGCTTTCTGAGAAACTTCTTTGTGTTCTGTGAAATCATCTCACAGAGTTACAGCTTTCCCCTCAAGAAGCCTTTCGCTAAGACAGTTCTTGTGGAATTGGCCAAGTTATATTTGGAAGCCCATAGAGGGCTATGTTGAAAAAGGAAAATCCTCAGATGAAATCTGGAAAGAAGCTTTCTGAGAAACTGCTCAGTGTTCTGTTAATTCATCTCACAGAGTTACATCTGTATTTCGTGGATCTCTTTGCTAGCCTTTTTTCTGTGGAATCTGAGAACAGATATTTCGGATCCCTTTGTAGATTAGAGGGCCAAAGGAAATATCCTCCGATAACAAAGAGAAAGAAGCTTTCCGAGAAACTTCTTTGTGTTCTGTGAAATCATCTCACAGAGTTACAACTTTCCCTTCAAGAAGCCTTTCGCTAAGACAGTTCTTATGGAATTGGCAAAGTGATATTTGGAGTCCCATAGAGGGCTATGGTGAAAAAGGAAATATCCTAAGATGAAATCTGGAAAGAAGCTTTCTGAGAAACTGCTTAGTGTTCTCTTAATTCATCTAACAGAGTTACATCTGTATTTCGTGGATCTCTTTGCTAGCCTTTTTTCTGTGGAATCTGAGGACAGATATTTCGGATCCCTTTGAAGACTATAGGGCCAAAGGAAATATCCTCCGATAACAAAGAGAACGAAGCTTTCTGAGAAACTTCTTTGTGTTCTGTGAAATCATCTCACAGAGTTACAGCTTTCACCTTAAGGAGCCTTTCGCTAAGACAGTTCTTGTGGAATTGTCAAAGTGATATTTGGAAGACCATAGAGGGCCATGGTGAAAAAGGAAATATCCTCAGATGAAATCTGGAAAGAAGCTTTCTGAGAAACTGCTTAGTGTTCTGTTAATTCATCTCACAGAGTTACATCTGTATTTCCTGGATCTCTTTGCTAGCCTTATTTCTGTGGAATCTGAGAACAGATATTTCGGATCCCTTTGAAGACTATAGGGCCAAAGGAAATATCCTCCGATAACAAAGAGAAAGAAGCTTTCTGAGAAACTTCTTTGTGTTCTGTGAAATCATCTCACAGAGTTACAGCTTTCCCCTCAAGAAGCCTTTCGCTAAGACAGTTCTTGTGGAATTGGCCAAGTGATATTTGGAAGCCCATAGATGGCTATGGTGAAAAAGGAAATATCCTCAGATGAAATCTGGAAAGAAGCTTTCTGAGAAACTGCTTAGTGTTCTGTTAATTCATCTCACAGAGTTACATCTGTATTTCGTGGATCTCTTTGCTAGCCTTATTTCTGTGGAATCTGAGAACAGATATTTCGGATCCCTTTGAAGACTATAGGGCCAAAGGAAATATCCTCCGATAACAAAGAGAAAGAAGCTTTCTGAGAAACTTCTTTGTGTTCTGTGAAATCATCTCACAGAGTTACAGCTTTTCCCTCAAGAAGCCTTTCGCTAAGACAGTTCTTGTGGAATTGGCAACGTGATATTTGGAAGCCCCTAGAGGGCTATGGTGAAAAAGGAAATATCCTCAGATGAAATCTGGAAGGAAGCTTTCTGAGAAACTGCTTAGTGTTCTGTTAATTCATCTCACAGAGTTACATCTGTATTTCGTGGATCTCTTTGCTAGCCTTATTTCTGTGGAATCTGAGAACAGATATTTCGGATCCCTTTGAAGACTATAGGGCCAAAGGAAATATCCTCCGATAACAAAGAGAAAGAAGCTTTCTGAGAAACTTCTTTGTGTTCTGTGAAATCATCTCACAGAGTTACAGCTTTCCCCTCTAGAAGCCTTTCGCTAAGACAGTTCTTGTGGAATTGACCAAGTGATATTTGGAAGCCCTTAGAGGGCCATGGTGAAAAAGGAAATATCCTCAGATGAAATCTGGAAAGAAGTTTCTGAGAAACTGCTTAGTGTTCTGTTAATTCATCTCACAGAGTTACATCTGTATTTCGTGGATCTCTTTGCTAGCTTTATTTCTGTGGAATCTGAGAACAGATATTTCGGATCCCTTTGAAGACTATAGGGCCAAAGGAAATATCCTCCGATAACAAAGAGAAAGAAGCTTTCTGAGAAACTTCTTTGTGTTCTGTGAAATCATCTCACAGAGTTACAGCTTTCCCCTCAAGAAGCCTTTCGCTAAGACAGTTCTTGTGGAATTGGCCAAGTTATATTTGGAAGCCCATAGAGGGCTATGTTGAAAAAGGAAAATCCTCAGATGAAATCTGGAAAGAAGCTTTCTGAGAAACTGCTCAGTGTTCTGTTAATTCATCTCACAGAGTTACATCTGTATTTCGTGGATCTCTTTGCTAGCCTTTTTTCTGTGGAATCTGAGAACAGATATTTCGGATCCCTTTGTAGATTAGAGGGCCAAAGGAAATATCCTCCGATAACAAAGAGAAAGAAGCTTTCCGAGAAACTTCTTTGTGTTCTGTGAAATCATCTCACAGAGTTACAACTTTCCCTTCAAGAAGCCTTTCGCTAAGACAGTTCTTATGGAATTGGCAAAGTGATATTTGGAGTCCCATAGAGGGCTATGGTGAAAAAGGAAATATCCTAAGATGAAATCTGGAAAGAAGCTTTCTGAGAAACTGCTTAGTGTTCTCTTAATTCATCTAACAGAGTTACATCTGTATTTCGTGGATCTCTTTGCTAGCCTTTTTTCTGTGGAATCTGAGGACAGATATTTCGGATCCCTTTGAAGACTATAGGGCCAAAGGAAATATCCTCCGATAACAAAGAGAACGAAGCTTTCTGAGAAACTTCTTTGTGTTCTGTGAAATCATCTCACAGAGTTACAGCTTTCACCTTAAGGAGCCTTTCGCTAAGACAGTTCTTGTGGAATTGTCAAAGTGATATTTGGAAGACCATAGAGGGCCATGGTGAAAAAGGAAATATCCTCAGATGAAATCTGGAAAGAAGCTTTCTGAGAAACTGCTTAGTGTTCTGTTAATTCATCTCACAGAGTTACATCTGTATTTCCTGGATCTCTTTGCTAGCCTTATTTCTGTGGAATCTGAGAACAGATATTTCGGATCCCTTTGAAGACTATAGGGCCAAAGGAAATATCCTCCGATAACAAAGAGAAAGAAGCTTTCTGAGAAACTTCTTTGTGTTCAGTGAAATCATCTCACAGAGTTACAGCTTTCCCCTCAAGAAGCCTTTCGCTAAGACAGTTCTAGTGGAATTGGCCAAGTGATATTTGGAAGCCCATAGATGGCTATGGTGAAAAAGGAAATATCCTCAGATGAAATCTGGAAAGAAGCTTTCTGAGAAACTGCTTAGTGTTCTGTTAATTCATCTCACAGAGTTACATCTGTATTTCGTGGATCTCTTTGCTAGCCTTATTTCTGTGGAATCTGAGAACAGATATTTCGGATCCCTTTGAAGACTATAGGGCCAAAGGAAATATCCTCCGATAACAAAGAGAAAGAAGCTTTCTGAGAAACTTCTTTGTGTTCTGTGAAATCATCTCACAGAGTTACAGCTTTTCCCTCAAGAAGCCTTTCGCTAAGACAGTTCTTGTGGAATTGGCAACGTGATATTTGGAAGCCCCTAGAGGGCTATGGTGAAAAAGGAAATATCCTCAGATGAAATCTGGAAGGAAGCTTTCTGAGAAACTGCTTAGTGTTCTGTTAATTCATCTCACAGAGTTACATCTGTATTTCGTGGATCTCTTTGCTAGCCTTATTTCTGTGGAATCTGAGAACAGATATTTCGGATCCCTTTGAAGACTATAGGGCCAAAGGAAATATCCTCCGATAACAAAGAGAACGAAGCTTTCTGAGAAACTTCTTTGTGTTCTGTGAAATCATCTCACAGAGTTACAGCTTTCCCCTCAAGAAGCCTTTCGCTAAGACAGTTCTTGTAGAATTGGCAAAGTGATATTTGGAACCCCTAGAGGGCTATGGTGAAAAAGGAAATATCCTCAGATGAAATCTGGAAAGAAGCTTTCTGAGAAACTGCTTAGTGTTCTGTTAATTCATCTCACAGAGTTACATCTGTATTTCGTGGATCTCTTTGCTAGCCTTATTTCTGTGGAATCTGAGAACAGATATTTCGGATCCCTTTGAAGACTATAGGGCCAAAGGAAATATCCTCCGATAACAAAGAGAAAGAAGCTTTCTGAGAAACTTCTTTGTGTTCTGTGAAATCATCTCACAGAGTTACAGCTTTCCCCTCTAGAAGCCTTTCGCTAAGACAGTTCTTGTGGAATTGGCCAAGTGATATTTGGAAGCCCTTAGAGGGCCATGGTGAAAAAGGAAATATCCTCAGATGAAATCTGGAAAGAAGCTTACTGAGAAACTGCTTAGTGTTCTGTTAATTCATCTCACAGAGTTACATCTGTATTTCGTGGATCTCTTTGCTAGCCTTATTTCTGTGGAATCTGAGAACAGATATTTCGGATCCCTTTGAAGACTATAGGGCCAAAGGAAATATCCTCCGATAACAAAGACAAAGAAGCTTTCTGAGAAACTTCTTTGTGTTCTGTGAAATCATCTCACAGAGTTACAGCTTTCCCCTCAAGAAGCCTTTCGCTAAGACTGTTCTTGTGCAATTGGCCAAGTGATATTTGGAAGCCCATAGAGGGCTATGTTGAAAAAGGAAAATCCTCAGATGAAATCTGGAAAGAAGCTTTCTGAGAAACTGCTTAGTGTTCTGTTAATTCATCTCACAGAGTTACATCTGTATTTCGTGGATCTCTTTGCTAGCCTTTTTTCTGTGGAATCTGAGAACAGATATTTCGGATCCCTTTGTAGATTAGAGGGCCAAAGGAAATATCCTCCGATAACAAAGAGAAAGAAGCTTTCCGAGAAACTTCTTTGTGTTCTGTGAAATCATCTCACAGAGTTACAACTTTCCCCTCAAGAAGCCTTTCGCTAAGACAGTTCTTATGGAATTGGCAAAGTGATATTTGGAGTCCCATAGAGGGCTATGGTGAAAAAGGAAATATCCTAAGATGAAATCTGGAAAGAAGCTTTCTGAGAAACTGCTTAGTGTTCTGTTAATTCATCTCACAGAGTTACATCTGTATTTCGTGGATCTCTTTGCTAGCCTTTTTTCTGTGGAATCTGAGGACAAATATTTCGGATCCCTTTGAAGACTATAGGGCCAAAGGAAATATCCTCCGATAACAAAGAGAACGAAGCTTTCTGAGAAACTTCTTTGTGTTCTGTGAAATCATCTCACAGAGTTACAGCTTTCATCTTAAGGAGCCTTTCGCTAAGACAGTTCTTGTGGAATTGGCAAAGTGATATTTGGAAGCCCATGGAGGGCTATGGTGAAAAAGGAAATATCCTCAGATGAAAACTGGAAAGAAGCTTTCTGAGAAACTGCTTAGTGTTCTGTTAATTCATCTCACAGAGTTACATCTGTATTTCGTGGATCTCTTTGCTAGCCTTATTTCTGTGGAATCTGAGAACAGATATTTCGGATCCCTTTGAAGACTATAGGGCCAAAGGAAATATCCTCCGATAACAAAGAGAACGAAGCTTTCTGAGAAACTTCTTGTTGTTCTGTGAAATCATCTCACAGAGTTACAGCTTTCCCCTCAAGAAGCCTTTCGCTAAGACAGTTCTTGTGGAATTGGCAAAGTGATATTTGGAAGCCCTTAGAGGGCTATGGTGAAAAAGGAATTTTCCTCAGATGAAATCTGGAAAGAAGCTTTCTGAGAAACTGCTTAGTGTTCTGTTAATTCATCTCACAGAGTTACATCTGTATTTCGTGGATCTCTTTGCTAGCCTTATTTCTGTGGAATCTGAGAACAGATATTTCGGATCCCTTTGAAGACTATAGGGCCAAAGGCAATATCCTCCGATAACAAAGAGAAAGAAGCTTTCTGAGAAACTTCTTTGTGTTCTGTGAAATCATCTCACAGAGTTACAGCTTTTCCCTCAAGAAGCCTTTCGCTAAGACAGTTCTTGTGGAATTGGCAACGTGATATTTGGAAGCCCATAGAGGGCTATGGTGAAAAAGGAAATATCCTCAGATGAAATCTGGAAAGAAGCTTTCTGAGAAACTGCTTAGTGTTCTGTTAATTCATCTCACAGAGTTACATCTGTATTTCGTGGATCTCTTTGCTAGCCTTATTTCTGTGGAATCTGAGAACAGATATTTCGGATCCCTTTGAAGACTATAGGGCCAAAGGAAATATCCTCCGATAACAAAGAGAACGAAGCTTTCTGAGAAACTTCTTGTTGTTCTGTGAAATCATCTCACAGAGTTACAGCTTTCCCCTCAAGAAGCCTTTCGCTAAGACAGTTCTTATGGAATTGGCAAAGTGATATTTGGAGTCCCATAGAGGGCTATGGTGAAAAAGGAAATATCCTAAGATGAAATCTGGAAAGAAGCTTTCTGAGAAACTGCTTAGTGTTCTGTTAATTCATCTCACAGAGTTACATCTGTATTTCGTGGATCTGTTTGCTAGCCTTTTTTCTGTGGAATCTGAGGACAGATATTTCGGATCCCTTTGAAGACTATAGGGCCAAAGGAAATATCCTCCGATAACAAAGAGAACGAAGCTTTCTGAGAAACTTCTTTGTGTTCTGTGAAATCATCTCACAGAGTTACAGCTTTCACCTTAAGGAGCCTTTCGCTAAGACAGTTCTTGTGGAATTGGCAAAGTGATATTTGGAAGCCCTTAGAGGGCTATGGTGAAAAAGGAATTTTCCTCAGATGAAATCTGGAAAGAAGCTTTCTGAGAAACTGCTTAGTGTTCTGTTAATTCATCTCACAGAGTTACATCTGTATTTCGTGGATCTCTTTGCTAGCCTTATTTCTGTGGAATCTGAGAACAGATATTTCGGATCCCTTTGAAGACTATAGGGCCAAAGGCAATATCCTCCGATAACAAAGAGAAAGAAGCTTTCTGAGAAACTTCTTTGTGTTCTGTGAAATCATCTCACAGAGTTACAGCTTTTCCCTCAAGAAGCCTTTCGCTAAGACAGTTCTTGTGGAATTGGCAACGTGATATTTGGAAGCCCATAGAGGGCTATGGTGAAAAAGGAAATATCCTCAGATGAAATCTGGAAAGAAGCTTTCTGAGAAACTGCTTAGTGTTCTGTTAATTCATCTCACAGAGTTACATCTGTATTTCGTGGATCTCTTTGCTAGCCTTATTTCTGTGGAATCTGAGAACAGATATTTCGGATCCCTTTGAAGACTATAGGGCCAAAGGAAATATCCTCCGATAACAAAGAGAACGAAGCTTTCTGAGAAACTTCTTGTTGTTCTGTGAAATCATCTCACAGAGTTACAGCTTTCCCCTCAAGAAGCCTTTCGCTAAGACAGTTCTTATGGAATTGGCAAAGTGATATTTGGAGTCCCATAGAGGGCTATGGTGAAAAAGGAAATATCCTAAGATGAAATCTGGAAAGAAGCTTTCTGAGAAACTGCTTAGTGTTCTGTTAATTCATCTCACAGAGTTACATCTGTATTTCGTGGATCTGTTTGCTAGCCTTTTTTCTGTGGAATCTGAGGACAGATATTTCGGATCCCTTTGAAGACTATAGGGACAAAGGAAATATCCTCCGATAACAAAGAGAACGAAGCTTTCTGAGAAACTTCTTTGTGTTCTGTGAAATCATCTCACAGAGTTACAGCTTTCACCTTAAGGAGCCTTTCGCTAAGACAGTTCTTGTGGAATTGGCAAAGTGATATTTGGAAGCTCATGGAGGGCTATGGTGAAAAAGGAAATATCCTCAGATGAAATCTGGAAAGAAGCTTTCTGAGAAACTGCTTAGTGTTCTGTTAATTCATCTCACAGAGTAACATCTGTATTTCGTGGATCTCTTTGCTAGCCTTATTTCTGTGGAATCTGAGAACAGATATTTCGGATCCCTTTGAAGACTATAAGGCCAAAGGAAAAATCCTCCGATAACAAAGAGAAAGAAGCTTTCTGAGAAACTTCTTTGTGTTCTGTGAAATCATCTCAGAGAGTTACAGCTTTCCCCTCAAGAAGCCTTTCGCTAAGACAGTTCTTGTGGAATTGGCAAAGTGATATTTGGAAGCCCATAGAGGGCCATGGTGAAAAAGGAAATATCCTCAGATGAAATCTGGAAAGAAGTTTCTGAGAAACTGCTTAGTGTTCTGTTAATTCATCTCACAGAGTTACATCTGTATTTCCTGGATCTCTTTGCTAGCTTTATTTCTGTGGAATCTGAGAACAGATATTTCGGATCCCTTTGAAGACTATAGGGCCAAAGGAAATATCCTCCGATAACAAAGAGAAAGAAGCTTTCTGAGAAACTTCTTTGTGTTCTGTGAAATCATCTGTCACAGTTACAGCTTTCCCCTCAAGAAGCCTTTCGCTAAGACAGTTCTTGTGGAATTGGCAAAGTGATATTTGGAAGCCGATAGAGGGCTATGGTGAAAAAGGAAATATCCTCAGATGAAATCTGGAAAGAAGCTTTCTGAGAAACTGCTTAGTGTTCTGTTAATTCATCTCACAGAGTTACATCTGTATTTCGTGGATCTCTTTGCTAGCCTTATTTCTGTGGAATCTGAGAACAGATATTTCGGATCCCTTTGAAGACTATAGGGCCAAAGGAAATATCCTCCGATAACAAAGAGAACGAAGCTTTCTGAGAAACTTCTTGTTGTTCTGTGAAATCATCTCACAGAGTTACAGCTTTCCCCTCAAGAAGCCTTTCGCTAAGACAGTTCTTGTGGAATTGGCAAAGTGATATTTGGAAGCCCTTAGAGGGCTATGGTGAAAAAGGAATTTTCCACAGATGAAATCTGTAAAGAAGCTTTCTGAGAAACTGCTTAGTGTTCTGTTAATTCATCTCACAGAGTTACATCTGTATTTCGTGGATCTCTTTGCTAGCCTTATTTCTGTGGAATCTGAGAACAGATATTTCGGATCCCTTTGAAGACTATAGGGCCAAAGGCAATATCCTCCGATAACAAAGAGAAAGAAGCTTTCTGAGAAACTTCTTTGTGTTCTGAGAAATCATCTCACAGAATTACAGCTTTCCCCACAAGAAGCCTTTCGCTAAGACAGTTCTTGTGGAATTGTCAAAGTGATATTTGGAAGACCATAGAGGGCCATGGTGAAAAAGGAAATATCCTCAGATGAAATCTGGAAAGAAGCTTTCTGAGAAACTGCTTAGTGTTCTGTTAATTCATCTCATAGAGTTACATCTGTATTTCCTGGATCTCTTTGCTAGCTTTATTTCTGTGGAATCTGAGAACAGATATTTCGGATCCCTTTGAAGACTATAGGGCCAAAGGAAATATCCTCCGATAACAAAGAGAAAGAAGCTTTCTGAGAAACTTCTTTGTGTTCTGTGAAATCATCTCACAGAGTAACAGCTTTTCCCTCAAGAAGCCTTTCGCTAAGACTGTTCTTGTGGAATTGGCAACGTGATATTTGGAAGCCCATAGAGGGCCATGGTGAAAAAGGAAATATCCTCAGATGAAATCTGGAAAGAAGCTTTCTGAGAAACTGCTTAGGGTTCTGTTAATTCATCTCACAGAGTTACATCTGTATTTCGTGGATCTCTTTGCTAGCCTTATTTCTGTGGAATCTGAGAACAGATATTTCGGATCCCTTTGAAGACTATAGGGCCAAAGGAAATATCCTCCGATAACAAAGAGAAAGAAGCTTTCTGAGAAACTTCTTTGTGTTCAGTGAAATCATCTCACAGAGTTACAGCTTTCCCCTCAAGAAGCCTTTCGCTAAGACAGTTCTAGTGGAAATGGCCAAGTGATATTTGGAAGCCCATAGATGGCTATGGTGAAAAAGGAAATATCCTCAGATGAAATCTGGAAAGAAGCTTTCTGAGAAACTGCTTAGTGTTCTGTTAATTCATCTCACAGAGTTACATCTGTATTTCGTGGATCTCTTTGCTAGCCTTATTTCTGTGGAATCTGAGAACAGATATTTCGGATCCCTTTGAAGACTATAGGGCCAAAGGAAATATCCTCCGATAACAAAGAGAAAGAAGCTTTCTGAGAAACTTCTTTGTGTTCTGTGAAATCATCTCACAGAGTTACAGCTTTTCCCTCAAGAAGCCTTTCGCTAAGACAGTTCTTGTGGAATTGGCAACGTGATATTTGGAAGCCCATAGAGGGCTATGGTGAAAAAGGAAATATCCTCAGATGAAATCTGGAAAGAAGCTTTCTGAGAAACTGCTTAGTGTTCTGTTAATTCATCTCACAGAGTTACATCTGTATTTCGTGGATCTCTTTGTTAGCCTTATTTCTGTGGAATCTGAGAACAGATATTTCGGATCCCTTTGAAGACTATAGGGCCAAAGGAAATATCCTCCGATAACAAAGAGAACGAAGCTTTCTGAGAAACTTCTTGTTGTTCTGTGAAATCATCTCACAGAGTTACAGCTTTCCCCTCAAGAAGCCTTTCGCTAAGACAGTTCTTATGGAATTGGCAAAGTGATATTTGGAGTCCCATAGAGGGCTATGGTGAAAAAGGAAATATCCTAAGATGAAATCTGGAAAGAAGCTTTCTGAGAAACTGCTTAGTGTTCTGTTAATTCATCTCACAGAGTTACATCTGTATTTCGTGGATCTGTTTGCTAGCCTTTTTTCTGTGGAATCTGAGGACAGATATTTCGGATCCCTTTGAAGACTATAGGGCCAAAGGAAATATCCTCCGATAACAAAGAGAACGAAGCTTTCTGAGAAACTTCTTTGTGTTCTGTGAAATCATCTCACAGAGTTACAGCTTTCACCTTAAGGAGCCTTTCGCTAAGACAGTTCTTGTGGAATTGGCAAAGTGATATTTGGAAGCTCATGGAGGGCTATGGTGAAAAAGGAAATATCCTCAGATGAAATCTGGAAAGAATCTTTCTGAGAAACTGCTTAGTGTTCTGTTAATTCATCTCACAGAGTAACATCTGTATTTCGTGGATCTCTTTGCTAGCCTTATTTCTGTGGAATCTTAGAACAGATATTTCGGATCCCTTTGAAGACTATAGGGCCAAAGGAAAAATCCTCCGATAACAAAGAGAAAGAAGCTTTCTGAGAAACTTCTTTGTGTTCTGTGAAATCATCTCAGAGAGTTACAGCTTTCCCCTCAAGAAGCCTTTCGCTAAGACAGTTCTTGTGGAATTGGCAAAGTGATATTTGGAAGCCCATAGAGGGCCATGGTGAAAAAGGAAATATCCTCTGATGAAATCTGGAAAGAAGTTTCTGAGAAACTGCTTAGTGTTCTGTTAATTCATCTCACAGAGTTACATCTGTATTTCCTGGATCTCTTTGCTAGCTTTATTTCTGTGGAATCTGAGAACAGATATTTCGGATCCCTTTGAAGACTATAGGGCCAAAGGAAATATCCTCCGATAACAAAGAGAAAGAAGCTTTCTGAGAAACTTCTTTGTGTTCTGTGAAATCATCTGTCACAGTTACAGCTTTCCCCTCAAGAAGCCTTTCGCTAAGACAGTTCTTGTGGAATTGGCAAAGTGATATTTGGAAGACGATAGAGGGCTATGGTGAAAAAGGAAATATCCTCAGATGAAATCTGGAAAGAAGCTTTCTGAGAAACTGCTTAGTGTTCTGTTAATTCATCTCACAGAGTTACATCTGTATTTCGTGGATCTCTTTGCTAGCTTTATTTCTGTGGAATCTGAGAACAGATATTTCGGATCCCTTTGAAGACTATAGGGCCAAAGGAAATATCCTCCGATAAAAAAGAGAACGAAGCTTTCTGAGAAACTTCTTGTTGTTCTGTGAAATCATCTCACAGAGTTACAGCTTTCCCCTCAAGAAGCCTTTCGCTAAGACAGTTCTTGTGGAATTGGCAAAGTGATATTTGGAAGCCCTTAGAGGGCTATGGTGAAAAAGGAATTTTCCTCAGATGAAATCTGGAAAGAAGCTTTCTGAGAAACTGCTTAGTGTTCTGTTAATTCATCTCACAGAGTTACATCTGTATTTCGTGGATCTCTTTGCTAGCCTTATTTCTGTGGAATCTGAGAACAGATATTTCGGATCCCTTTGAAGACTATAGGGCCAAAGGCAATATCCTCCGATAACAAAGAGAAAGAAGCTTTCTGAGAAACTTCTTTGTGTTCTGAGAAATCATCTCACAGAATTACAGCTTTCCCCACAAGAAGCCTTTCGCTAAGACAGTTCTTGTGGAATTGTCAAAGTGATATTTGGAAGACCATAGAGGGCCATGGTGAAAAAGGAAATATCCTCAGATGAAATCTGGAAAGAAGCTTTCTGAGAAACTGCTAAGTGTTCTGTTAATTCATCTCATAGAGTTACATCTGTATTTCCTGGATCTCTTTGCTAGCTTTATTTCTGTGGAATCTGAGAACTGATATTTCGGATCCCTTTGAAGACTATAGGGCCAAAGGAAATATCCTCCGATAACAAAGAGAAAGAAGCTTTCTGAGAAACTTCTTTGTGTTCTGTGAAATCATCTCACAGAGTTACAGCTTTCCCCTCAAGAAGCCTTTCGCTAAGACAGTTCTTGTGCAATTGGACAAGTGATATTTGGAAGCCCATAGAGGGCTATGTTGAAAAAGGAAAATCCTCAGATGAAATCTGGAAAGAAGCTTTCTGAGAAACTGCTTAGTGTTCTGTTAATTCATCTCACAGAGTTACATCTGTATTTCGTGGATCTCTTTGCTAGCCTTTTTTCTGTGGAATCTGAGGACAGATATTTCGGATCCCTTTGAAGATTAGAGGGCCAAAGGAAATATCCTCCGATAACAAAGAGAAAGAAGCTTTCCGAGAAACTTCTTTGTGTTCTGTGAAATCATCTCACAGAGTTACAACTTTCCCCTCAAGAAGCCTTTCGCTAAGACAGTTCTTATGGAATTGGCAAAGTGATATTTGGAGTCCCATAGAGGGCTATGGTGAAAAAGGAAATATCCTAAGATGAAATCTGGAAAGAAGCTTTCTGAGAAACTGCTTAGTGTTCTGTTAATTCATCTCACAGAGTTACATCTGTATTTCGTGGATCTCTTTGCTAGCCTTTTTTCTGTGGAATCTGAGGACAGATATTTCGGATCCCTTTGAAGACTATAGGGCCAAAGGAAATATCCTCCGATAACAAAGAGAACGAAGCTTTCTGAGAAACTTCTTTGTGTTCTGTGAAATCATCTCACAGAGTTACAGCTTTCACCTTAAGGAGCCTTTCGCTAAGACAGTTCTTGTGGAATTGGCAAAGTGATATTTGGAAGCTCATGGAGGGCTATGTTGAAAAAGGAAATATCCTCAGATGAAATCTGGAAAGAAGCTTTCTGAGAAACTGCTTAGTGTTCTGTTAATTCATCTCACAGAGTAACATCTGTATTTCGTGGATCTCTTTACTAGCCTTATTTCTGTGGAATCTTAGAACAGATATTTCGGATCCCTTTGAAGACTATAGGGCCAAAGGAAAAATCCTCCGATAACAAAGAGAAAGAAGCTTTCTGAGAAACTTCTTTGTGTTCTGTGAAATCATCTCAGAGAGTTACAGCTTTCCCCTCAAGAAGCCTTTCGCTAAGACAGTTCTTGTAGAATTGGCAAAGTGATATTTGGAAGCCCATAGAGGGCCATGGTGAAAAAGGAAATATCCTCAGATGAAATCTGGAAAGAAGTTTCTGAGAAACTGCTTAGTGTTCTGTTAATTCATCTCACAGAGTTACATCTGTATTTCCTGGATCTCTTTGCTAGCTTTATTTCTGTGGAATCTGAGAACAGATATTTCGGATCCCTTTGAAGACTATAGGGCCAAAGGAAATATCCTCCGATAACAAAGAGAAAGAAGCTTTCTGAGAAACTTCTTTGTGTTCTGTGAAATCATCCCACAGAGTTACAGCTTTCCCCGCAAGAAGCCTTTCGCTAAGACAGTTCTTGTGGAATTGGCAAAGTGATATTTGGAAGCCCATAGAGGGCCATGGTGAAAAAGGAAATATCCTCAGATGAAATCTGGAAAGAAGCTTTCTGAGAAACTGCTTAGTGTTCTGTTAATTCATCTCACAGAGTTACATCTGTATTTCGTGGATCTCTTTGCTAGCCTTATTTCTGTGGAATCTGAGAACAGATATTTCGGATCTCTTTGAAGAATATAGGGCCAAAGGAAATATCCTCTGATAACAAAGAGAAAGAAGCTTTCTGAGAAACTTCTTTGTGTTCTGTGAAATCATCTCACAGAGTTACAGCTTTTCCCTCAAGAAGCCTTTCACTAAGACAGTTCTTGTGGAATCGGCAACGTGATATTTGGAAGCCCATAGAGGGCTACGGTGAAAAAGGAAATATCCTCAAATGAAATCTGGAAAGAAGCTTTCTGAGAAACTGCTTAGTGTTCTGTTAATTCATCTCACAGAGTTACATCTGTATTTCGTGGATCTCTTTGCTAGCCTTATTTCTGTGGAATCTGAGAACAGATATTTCGGATCCCTTTGAAGACTATAGGGCCAAAGGAAATATCCTCCGATAACAAAGAGAAAGAAGCTTTCTGAGAAACTTCTTGTTGTTCTGTGAAATCATCTCACAGAGTTACAGCTTTCCCCTCAAGAAGCCTTTCGCTAAGACAGTTCTTGTGGAATTGGCAAAGTGATATTTGGAACCCCTAGAGGGCTATGGTGAAAAAGGAAATATCCTCAGATGAAATCTGGAAAGAAGTTTTCTGAGAAACTGCTTAGTGTTCTGTTAATTCATCTCACGGAGTTACATCTGTATTTCGTGGATCTCTTTGCTAGCCTTATTTCTGTGGAATCTGAGAACAGATATTTCGTATCCCTTTGAAGACTATAGGGCCAAAGGAAATATCCTCCGATAACAAAGAGAAAGAAGCTTTCTGAGAAACTTCTTTGTGTTCTGTGAAATCATCTCACAGAGTTACAGCTTTTCCCTCAAGAAGCCTTTCGCTAAGACAGGTCTTGTGGAATTGGCAAAGTGATATTTGGAACCCCTAGAGGGCTTTGGTGAAAAAGGAAATATCCTCAGATGAAATCTGGAAAGAAGCTTTCTGAGAAACTGCTTAGTGTTCTGTTAATTCATCTCACAGAGTTACATCTGTATTTCGTGGATCTCTTTGCTACCCTTTTTTCTGTGGAATCTGAGGACAGATATTTCGGATCCCTTTGAAGACTATAGGGCCAAAGGAAATATCCTCCGATAACAAAGAGAACGAATCTTTCTGAGAAACTTCTTTGTGTTCTGTGAAATCATCTCACAGAGTTACAGCTTTCACCTTAAGGAGCCTTTCGCTAAGACAGTTCTTGTGGAATTGGCAAAGTGATATTTGGAAGCCCATGGAGGGCTATGGTGAAAAAGGAAATATCCTCAGATGAAATCTGGAAAGAAGCTTTCTGAGAAACTGCTTAGTGTTCTGTTAATTCATCTCACAGAGTAACATCTGTATTTCGTGGATCTCTTTGCTAGCCTTATTTCTGTGGAATCTGAGAACAGATATTTCGGATCCCTTTGAAGACTATAGGGGCAAAGAAAAAATCCTCCGATAACAAAGAGAAAGAAGCTTTCTGAGAAACTTCTTTGTGTTCTGTGAAATCATCTCACAGAGTTACAGCTTTCCCCTCAAGAAGTCTTTCGCTAAGACAGTTCTTGTGGAATTGGCAAAGTGATATTTGGAAGCCCATAGAGGGCCATGGTGAAAAAGGAAATATCCTCAGATGAAATCTGGAAAGAAGCTTTCTTAGAAACTGCTTAGTGTTCTGTTAATTCATCTCACAGAGTTACATCTGTATTTCCTGGATCTCTTTGCTAGCTTTATTTCTGTGGAATCTGAGAACAGATATTTCGGATCCCTTTGAAGACTATAGGGCCAAAGGAAATATCCTCTGATAACAAAGAGAAAGAAGCTTTCTGAGAAACTTCTTTGTGTTCTGTGAAATCATCTCACAGAGTTACAGCTTTTCCCTCAAGAAGCCTTTCGCTAAGACTGTTCTTGTGGAATTGGCAACGTGATATTTGGAAGCCCATAGAGGGCTATGGTGAAAAAGGAATTATCCTCAGATGAAATCTGGAAAGAAGCTTTCTGAGAAACTGCTTAGTGTTCTGTTAATTCATCTCACAGAGTTACATCTGTATTTCCTGGATCTCTTTGCTAGCCTTATTTCTGTGGAATCTGAGAACAGATATTTCGGATCCCTTTGAAGACTATAGGGCCAAAGGCAATATCCTCCGATAACAAAGAGAAAGAAGCTTTCTGAGAAACTTCTTTGTGTTCTGTGAAATCATCTCACAGAGTTACAGCTTTCCCCACAAGAAGCCTTTCGATAAGACAGTTCTTGTGGAATTGGCAAAGTGATATTTGGAAGCCCATAGAGGGCTATGGTGAAAAAGGAAATATCCTCAGATGAAATCTGGAAAGAAGCTTTCTGAGAAACTGCTTAGTGTTCTGTTAATTCATCTCACAGAGTTACATCTGTATTTCGTGGATCTCTTTGCTAGCCTTATTTCTGTGGAATCTGAGAACAGATATTTCGGATCCCTTTGAAGACTATAGGGCCAAAGGAAAAATCCTCCGATAACAAAGAGAAAGAAGCTTTCTGAGAAACTTCTTTGTGTTCTGTGAAATCATCTCACAGAGTTACAGCTTTCCCCTCAAGAAGCCTTTCGCTAAGACAGTTCTTGTGGAATTGGCAAAGTGATATTTGGAAGCCCATAGAGGGCCATGGTGAAAAAGGAAATATCCTCAGATGAAATCTGGAAAGAAGCTTTCTGAGAAACTGCTTAGTGTTCTGTTAATTCAACTCACAGAGTTACATCTGTATTTCTTGGATCTCTTTGCTAGCCTTCTTTCTGTGGAATCTGAGAACAGATATTTCGGATCCCTTTGAAGAATATAGGGCCAAAAGAAATATCCTCTGATAACAAAGAGAAAGAAGCTTTCTGAGAAACTTCCTTGTGTTCTGCGAAATCATCTCACAGAGTTACAGCTTTTCCCTCAAGAAGCCTTTCGCTAAGACAGTTCTTGTGGAATTGGCAACGTGATATTTGGAAACCCATAGAGGGCTATGGTGAAAAAGGAAATATCCTCAGATGAAATCTGGAAAGAAGCTTTCTGAGAAACTGCTTAGTGTTCTGTTAATTCATCTCACAGAGTTACATCTGCATTTCGTGGATCTCTTTGCTAGCCTTATTTCTGTGGAATCTGAGAACAGATATTTCGGATCCCTTTGAAGACTATAGGGCCAAAGGAAATATCCTCCGATAACAAAGAGAAAGAAGCTTTCTGAGAAACTTCTTGTTGTTCTGTGAAATCATCTCACAGAGTTACAGCTTTCCCCTCAAGAAGCCTTTCGCTAAGACAGTTCTTGTGGAATTGGCAAAGTGATATTTGGAAGCCCTTAGAGGGCTATGGTGAAAAAGGAATTATCCTCAGATGAAATCTGGAAAGAAGCTTTATGAGAAACTGCTTAGTGTTCTGTTAATTCATCTCACAGAGTTACATCTGTATTTCGTGGATCTCTTTGCTAGCCTTATTTCTGTGGAATCTGAGAACAGATATTTCGGATCCCTTTGAAGACTATAGGGCCAAAGGAAATATCCTCCGATAACAAAGAGAAAGAAGCTTTCTGAGAAACTTCTTTGTGTTCTGTGAAATCATCTCACAGAGTTACAGCTTTCCCCACAAGAAGCCTTTCGATAAGACAGTTCTTGTGGAATTGGCAAAGTGATATTTGGAAGCCCATAGAGGGCTATGGTGAAAAAGGAAATATCCTCAGATGAAATCTGGAAAGAAGCTTTCTGAGAAACTGCTTAGTGTTCTGTTAATTCATCTCACAGAGTTACATCTGTATTTCGTGGATCTCTTTGCTAGCCTTATTTCTGTGGAATCTGAGAACAGATATTTCGGATCCCTTTGAAGACTATAGGGCCAAAGGAAATATCCTCCGATAACAAAGAGAAAGAAGCTTTCTGAGAAACTTCTTTGTGTTCTGTGAAATCATCTCACAGAGTTACAGCTTTCCCCTCTAGAAGCCTTTCGCTAAGACAGTTCTTGTGGAATTGGCCAAGTGATATTTGGAAGCCCTTAGAGGGCCATGGTGAAAAAGGAAATATCCTCAGATGAAATCTGGAAAGAAGCTTACTGAGAACCTGCTTAGTGTTCTGTTAATTCATCTCACAGAGTTACATCTGTATTTCGTGGATCTCTTTGCTAGCTTTATTTCTGTGGAATCTGAGAACAGATATTTCGGATCCCTTTGAAGACTATAGGGCCAAAGGAAATATCCTCCGATAACAAAGAGAAAGAAGCTTTCTGAGAAACTTCTTTGTGTTCTGTGAAATCATCTCACAGAGTTACAGCTTTCCCCTCAAGAAGCCTTTCGCTAAGACAGTTCTTGTGGAATTGGCAAAGTGATATTTGGAAGCCCATAGAGGGCCATGGTGAAAAAGGAAATATCCTCAGATGAAATCTGGAAAGAAGTTTCTGAGAAACTGCTTAGTGTTCTGTTAATTCATCTCACAGAGTTACATCAGTATTTCCTGGATCTCTTTGCTAGCTTTATTTCTGTGGAATCTGAGAACAGATATTTCGGATCCCTTTGAAGACTATAGGGCCAAAGGAAATATCCTCCGATAACAAAGAGAAAGAAGCTTTCTGAGAAACTTCTTTGTGTTCTGTGAAATCATCTGTCACAGTTACAGCTTTCCCCTCAAGAAGCCTTTCGATAAGACAGTTCTTGTGGAATTGGCAAAGTGATATTTGGAAGCCGATAGAGGGCTATGGTGAAAAAGGAAATATCCTCAGATGAAATCTGGAAAGAAGCTTTCTGAGAAACTGCTTAGTGTTCTGTTAATTCATCTCACAGAGTTACATCTGTATTTCGTGGATCTCTTTGCTAGCCTTATTTCTGTGGAATCTGAGAACAGATATTTCGGATCCCTTTGAAGACTATAGGGCAAAAGGAAAAATCCTCCGATAACAAAGAGAAAGAAGCTTTCTGAGAAACTTCTTTGTGTTCTGTGAAATCATCTCACAGAGGTACAGCTTTCCCCTCAAGAAGCCTTTCGCTAAGACAGTTCTTGTGGAATTGGCAAAGTGATATTTGGAAGCCCATAGAGGGCCATGGTGAAAAAGGAAATATCCTCAGATGAAATCTGGAAAGAAGCTTTCTGAGAAACTGCTTAGTGTTCTGTTAATTCATCTCACAGAGTTACATCTGTATTTCGTGGATATCTTTGCTAGCCTTATTTCTGTGGAATCTGAGAACAGATATTTCGGATCCCTTTGAAGACTATAGGGCCAAAGGAAAAATCCTCCGATAACAAAGAGAAAGAAGCTTTCTGAGAAACTTCTTTGTGTTCTGTGAAATCATCTCAGAGAGTTACAGCTTTCCCCTCAAGAAGCCTTTCGCTAAGACAGTTCTTGTGGAATTGGCAAAGTGATATTTGGAAGCCCATAGAGGGCCATGGTGAAAAAGGAAATATCCTGAGATGAAATCTGGAAAGAAGTTTCTGAGAAACTGTTAGTGTTCTGTTAATTCATCTCACAGAGTTACATCTGTATTTCCTGGATCTCTTTGCTAGCTTTATTTCTGTGGAATCTGAGAACAGATATTTCGGATCCCTTTGAAGATTATAAGGCCAAAGGAAATATACTCCGATAACAAAGAGAAAGAAGCTTTCTGAGAAACTTCTTTGTGTTCTGTGAAATCTTCTGTCACAGTTACAGCTTTCCCCTCAAGAAGCCTTTCGAGAAGACAGTTCTTGTGGAAATGGCAAAGTGATATTTGGAAGCCGATAGAGGGCTATGTTGAAAAAGGAAATATCCTCAGATGAAATCTGGAAAGAAGCTTTCTGAGAAACTGCTTAGTGTTCTGTTAATTCATCTCACAGAGTTACATCTGTATTTCGTGGATCTCTTTGCTAGCTTTATTTCTGTGGAATCTGAGAACAGATATTTCAGATCCCTTTGAAGACTATAGGGCCAAAGGAAAAATCCTCCGATAACAAAGAGAAAGAAGCTTTCTGAGAAACTTCTTTGTGTTCTGTGAAATCATCTCACAGAGTTACAGCTTTCCCCTCAAGAAGCCTTTCGCTAAGACAGTTCTTGTGGAATTGGCAAAGTGATATTTGGAAGACCATAGAGGGCCATGGTGAAAAAGGAAATATCCTCAGATGAAATCTGGAAAGAAGCTTTCTGAGAAACTGCTTAGTGTTCTGTTAATTCAACTCACAGAGTTACATCTGTATTTCGTGGATCTCTTTGTCTAGCCTTATTTCTGTGGAATCTGAGAACAGATATTTCGGATCCCTTTGAAGAATATAGGGCCAAAGGAAATATCCTCTGATAACAAAGAGAAAGAAGCTTTCTGAGAAACTTCTTTGTGTTCTGTGAAATCATCTCACAGAGTTACAGCTTTTCCCTCAAGAAGCCTTTCGCTAAGACAGTTCTTGTGGAATTGGCAACGTGATATTTGGAAGCCCATAGAGGGCTATGGTGAAAAAGGAAATATCCTCAGATGAAATCTGGAAAGAAGCTTTCTGAGAAACTGCTTAGTGTTCTGTTAATTCATCTCACAGAGTTACATCTGTATTTCGTGGATCTCTTTGCTAGCCTCATTTCTGTGGAATCTGAGAACAGATATTTCGGATCCCTTTGAAGACTATAGGGCCAAAGTAAATATCCTCCGATAACAAAGAGAAAGAAGCTTTCTGAGAAACTTCTTTGTGTTCTGTGAAATCATCTCACAGAGTTACAGCTTTCCCCTCAAGAAGCCTTTCGCTAAGACAGTTCTTGTGGAATTGGCAAAGTGATATTTGGAACCCCTAGAGGGCTATGGTGAAAAAGGAAATATCCTCAGATGAAATCTGGAAAGAAGCTTTCTGAGAAACTGATTAGTGTTCTGTTAATTCATCTCACAGAGTTACATCTGTATTTCGTGGATCTCTTTGCTAGCCTTATTTCTGTGGAATCTGAGAACAGATATTTCGGATCCCTTTGAAGACTATAGGGCCAAAGGAAATATCCTCCGATAACAAAGAGAAAGAAGCTTTCTGAGACACTTCTTTGTGTTCTGTGAAATCATCTCACAGAGTTACAGCTTTCCCCTCAAGAAGCCTTTCGCTAAGACAGTTCTTGTGGAATTGGCAAAGTGATATTTGGAAGCCCATAGAGGGCTATGGTGAAAAAGGAAATATCCTCAGATGAAATCTGGAAAGAAGCTTTCTGAGATACTGCTTAGTGTTCTGTAAATTCATCTCACAGAGTTACATCTGTATTTCGTGGATCCCTTTGCTAGCCTTATTTCTGTGGAATCTGAGAACAGATATTTCGGATCCCTTTGAAGACTATAGGGCCAAAGGAAATATCCTCCGATAACAAAGAGAAAGAAGCTTTCTGAGAAACTTCTTTGTGTTCTGTGAAATCATCTCACAGAGT
Organism: Macaca nemestrina; assembly: GCF_043159975.1. Taxonomy (NCBI): domain Eukaryota; kingdom Metazoa; phylum Chordata; class Mammalia; order Primates; family Cercopithecidae; genus Macaca; species Macaca nemestrina. Next base: position 110,263,938 of record NC_092127.1, on the reverse strand, counting down.
TTCAGCTTTCCCCTCTAGAAGCCTTTCGCTAAGACAGTTCTTGTGGAATTGGCAAAGTGATATTTGGAAGCCCTTAGAGGGCCATGGTGAAAAAGGAAATATCCTCAGATGAAATCTGGAAAGAAGCTTTCTGAGAAACTTCTTAGTGTTCTGTTAATTCATCTCACAGAGTTACATCTGTATTTCGTGGATCTCTTTCCTAGCCTTATTTCTGTGGAATCTGAGAACAGATATTTCGGATCCCTTTGAAGACTATAGGGCCAAAGGAAATATCCTCCGATAACAAAGAGAAAGAAGCTTTCTGAGAAACTTCTTTGTGTTCTGTGAAATCATCTTACAGAGTTACAGCTTTTCCCTCAAGAAGCCTTTCGCTAAGACTGTTCTTGTGGAATTGGCAACGTGATATTTGGAAGCCCATAGAGGGCTATGGTGAAAAAGGAAATATCCTCAGATGAAATCTGGAAAGAAGCTTTCTGAGAAACTGCTTAGTGTTCTGTTAATTCATCTCACAGAGTTACATCTGTATTTCGTGGATCTCTTTGCTAGCCTTATTTCTGTGGAATCTGAGAACAGATATGTCGGATCCCTTTGAAGACTATAGGGCCAAAGTAAATATCCTCCGATAACAAAGAGAAAGAAGCTTTCTGAGAAACTTCTTGTTGTTCTGTGAAATCATCTCACAGAGTTACAGCTTTCCCCTCAAGAAGCCTTTCGCTAAGACAGTTCTTGTGGAATTGGCAAAGTGATATTTGGAACCCCTAGAGGGCTATGGTGAAAAAGGAAATATCCTCAGATGAAATCTGGAAAGAAGCTTTCTGAGAAACTGACTAGTGTTCTGTTAATTCATCTCACAGAGTTACATCTGTATTTCGTGGATCTCTTTGCTAGCCTTATTTCTGTGGAATCTGAGAACAGATATTTCGGATCCCTTTGAAGACTATAGGGCCAAAGGAAATATCCTCCGATAACAAAGAGAAAGAAGCTTTCTGAGACACTTCTTTGTGTTCTGTGAAATCATCTCACAGAGTTACAGCTTTCCCCTCAAGAAGCCTTTCGCTAAGACAGTTCTTGTGGAATTGGCAAAGTGATATTTGGAAGCCCATAGAGGGCTATGGTGAAAAAGGAAATATCCTCAGATGAAATCTGGAAAGAAGCTTTCTGAGATACTGCTTAGTGTTCTGTAAATTCATCTCACAGAGTTACATCTGTATTTCGTGGATCCCTTTGCTAGCCTTATTTCTGTGGAATCTGAGAACAGATATTTCGGATCCCTTTGAAGAATATAGGGCCAAAGGAAATATCCTCCGATAACAAAGAGAAAGAAGCTTTCTGAGAAACTTCTTTGTGTTCTGTGAAATCATCTCACAGAGTTTCAGCTTTCCCCTCTAGAAGCCTTTCGCTAAGACAGTTCTTGTGGAATTGGCAAAGTGATATTTGGAAGCCCTTAGAGGGCCATGGTGAAAAAGGAAATATCCTCAGATGAAATCTGGAAAGAAGCTTTCTGAGAAACTTCTTAGTGTTCTGTTAATTCATCTCACAGAGTTACATCTGTATTTCGTGGATCTCTTTCCTAGCCTTATTTCTGTGGAATCTGAGAACAGATATTTCGGATCCCTTTGAAGACTATAGGGCCAAAGGAAATATCCTCCGATAACAAAGAGAAAGAAGCTTTCTGAGAAACTTCTTTGTGTTCTGTGAAATCATCTCACAGAGTTACAGCTTTTCCCTCAAGAAGCCTTTCGCTAAGACTGTTCTTGTGGAATTGGCAACGTGATATTTGGAAGCCCATAGAGGGCTACGGTGAAACAGGAAATATCCTCAGATGAAATCTGGAAAGAAGCTTTCTGAGAAACTGCTTAGTGTTCTGTTAATTCATCTCACAGAGTTACATCTGTATTTCGTGGATCTCTTTGCTAGCCCTATTTCTGTGGAATCTGAGAACAGATATTTCGGATCCCTTTGAAGACTATAGGGCCAAAGGAAATATCCTCCGATAACAAAGAGAAAGAAGCTTTCTGAGAAACTTCTTTGTGTTCTGTGAAATCATCTCACAGAGTTACAGCTTTCCCCTCAAGAAGCCTTTCGCTAAGACAGTTCTTGTGGAATTGGCAAAGTGATATTTGGAAGCCCATAGAGGGCTATGGTGAAAAAGGAAATATCCTCAGATGAAATCTGGAAAGAAGCTTTCTGAGAAACTGCTTAGTGTTCTGTTAATTCATCTCACAGAGTTACATCTGTATTTCGTGGATCTCTTTGCTAGCCTTATTTCTGTGGAATCTGAGAACAGATATTTCGGATCCCTTTGAAGACTATAGGGCCAAAGGAAATATCCTCCGATAACAAAGAGAAAGAAGCTTTCTGAGACACTTCTTTGTGTTCTGTCAAATCATCTCACAGAGTTACAGCTTTCCCCTCAAGAAGCCTTTCGCTAAGACAGTTCTTGTGGAATTGGCAAAGTGATATTTGGAAGCCCATAGAGGGCTATGGTGAAAAAGGAAGTATCCTCAGATGAAATCTGGAAAGAAGCTGTCTGAGAAACTGCTTAGTGTTCTGTTAATTCATCTCACGGAGTTACATCTGTATTTCGTGGATCCCTTTGCTAGCCTTATTTCTGTGGAATCTGAGAACACATATTTCGGATCCCTTTGAAGACTATAGGGCCAAAGGAAATATCCTCCGATAACAAAGAGAAAGAAGCTTTCTGAGAAACTTCTTTGTGTTCTGTGAAATCATCTCACAGAGTTACAGCTTTCCCCTCAAGAAGCCTTTCGCTAAGACAGTTCTTGTGGAATTGGCAAAGTGATATTTGAAAGCCCATAGAGGGCTATGGTGAAAAAGGAAATATCCTCAGATGAAATGTGGAAAGAAGCTTTCTGAGAAACTGCTTAGTGTTCTGTTAATTCATCTCACAGAGTTACATCTGTATTTCGTGGATCTCTTTGCTAGCCTTATTTCTGTGGAATCTGAGAACAGATATTTCGGATCCCTTTGAAGACTATAGGGCCAAAGGAAAAATCCTCCGATAACAAAGAGAAAGAAGCTTTCTGAGAAACTTCTTTGTGTTCTGTGAAATCATCTCAGAGAGTTACAGCTTTCCCCTCAAGAAGCCTTTCGCTAAGACAGTTCTTGTGGAATTGGCAAAGTGATATTTGGAAGCCCATAGAGGGCCATGGTGAAAAAGGAAATATCCTCAGATGAAATCTGGAAAGAAGTTTCTGAGAAACTGTTAGTGTTCTGTTAATTCATCTCACAGAGTTACATCTGTATTTCCTGGATCTCTTTGCTAGCTTTATTTCCGTGGAATCTGAGAACAGATATTTCGGATCCCTTTGAAGATTATAGGGCCAAAGGAAATATACTCCGATAACAAAGAGAAAGAAGCTTTCTGAGAAACTTCTTTGTGTTCGGTGAAATCATCTGTCACAGTTACATCTTTCCCCTCAAGACGCCTTTCGATAAGACAGTTCTTGTGGAATTGGCAAAGTGATATTTGGAAGCCCATAGAGGGCTATGGTGAAAAAGGAAATATCCTCAGATGAAATCTGGAAAGAAGCTTTCTGAGAAACTGCTTAGTGTTCTGTTAATTCATCTCACAGAGTTACATCTGTATTTCGTGGATCTCTTTGCTAGCCTTATTTCTGTGGAATCTGAGAACAGATATTTCGGATCCCTTTGAAGACTATAGGGCCAAAGGAAATATCCTCCGATAACAAAGAGAAAGAAGCTTTCTGAGAAACTTCTTTGTGTTCTGTGAAATCATCTCACAGAGTTACAGCTTTCCCCTCAAGAAGCCTTTCGCTAAGACAGTTCTTGTGGAATTGGCAAAGTGATATTTGGAAGCCCATAGAGGGCTATGGTGAAAATGGAAATATCCTAAGATGAAATCTGGAAAGAAGCTTTCTGAGAAACTGCTTAGTGTTCTGTTAATTCATCTCACAGAGTTACATCTGTATTTCGTGGATCTCTTTGCTAGCCTTATTTCTGTGGAATCTGAGAACAGATATTTCGGATCCCTTTGAAGAGTATAGGGCCAAAGGAAAAATCCTCCGATAACAAAGAGAAAGAAGCTTTCTGAAAAACTTCCTTGTGTTCTGTGAAATCCTCTCAGAGAGTTAGAGCTTTCCCCTCAAGAAGCCTTTCGCTAAGACAGTTCTTGTGGAATTGGCAAAGTGATATTTGGAAGCCCATAGAGGGCCATGGTGAAAAAGGAAATATCCTCAGATGAAATCTGGAAAGAAGTTTCTGAGAAACTGCTTAGTGTTCTGTTAATTCATCTCACAGAGTTACATCTGTATTTCGTGGATCTCTTTGCTAGCTTTATTTCTGTGGAATCTGAGAACAGATATTTCGGATCCCTTTGAAGACTATAGGGCCAAAGGAAAAATCCTCCGATAACAAAGAGAAAGAAGCTTTCTGAGAAACTTCTTTGTGTTCTGTGAAATCATCTCAGAGAGTTACAGCTTTCCCCTCAAGAAGCCTTTCGATAAGACAGTTCTTGTGGAATTGGCAAAGTGATATTTGGAAGCCCATAGAGGGCTACGGTGAAAAAGGAAATATCCTCAGATGAAATCTGGAAAGAAGCTTTCTGAGAAACTGCTTAGTGTTCTGTTAATTCATCTCACAGAGTTACATCTGTATTTCGTGGATCTCTTTGCTAGCCTTATTTCTGTGGAATCTGAGAACAGATATTTCGGATTCCTTTGAAGACTATAGGGCCAAAGGAATTATCCTCCGATAACAAAGAGAAAGAAGCTTTCTGAGAAACTTCTTTGTGTTCAGTGAAATCATCTCACAGAGTTACAGCTTTCCCCTCAATAAGCCTTTCGCTAAGACAGTTCTTGTGGTATTGGCCAAGTGATATTTGGAAGCCCATAGATGGCTATGGTGAAAAAGGAAATATCCTCAGATGAAATCTGGAAAGAAGCTTTCTGAGAAACTGCTTAGTGTTCTGTTAATTCATCTCACAGAGTTACATCTGTATTTCGTGGATCTCTTTGCTAGCCTTATTTCTGTGGAATCTGAGAACAGATATTTCGGATCCCTTTGAAGACTATAGGGCCAAAGGAAATATCCTCCGATAACAAAGAGAAAGAAGCTTTCTGAGAAACTTCTTTGTGTTCTGTGAAATCATCTCAGAGAGTTACAGCTTTCCCCTCAAGAAGCCTTTCGCTAAGACAGTTCTTGTGGAATTGGCCAAGTGATATTTGGAAGCCCATAGAGGGCTATGGTGAAAAAGGAAATATCCTCAGATGAAATCTGGAAAGAAGCTTTCTGAGAAACTGCTTAGTGTTCTGTTAATTCATCTCACAGAGTTACATCTGTATTTCGTGGATCCCTTTGCTAGCCTTATTTCTGTGGAATCTGAGAACACATATTTCGGATCCCTTTGAAGACTATAGGGCCAAAGGAAATATCCTCCGATAACAAAGAGAAAGAAGCTTTCTGAGAAACTTCTTTGTGTTCTGTGAAATCATCTCACAGAGTTACAGCTTTCCCCTCAAGAAGCCTTTCGCTAAGACAGTTCTTGTGGAATTGGCAAGGTGATATTTGAAAGCCCATAGAGGGCTATGGTGAAAAAGGAAATATCCTCAGATGAAATCTGGAAAGAAGCTTTCTGAGAAACTGCTTAGTGTTCTGTTAATTCATCTCACAGAGTTACATCTGTATTTCGTGGATCTCTTTGCTAGCCTTATTTCTGTGGAATCTGAGAACAGATATTTCGGATCCCTTTGAAGACTATAGGGCCAAAGGAAAAATCCTCCGATAACAAAGAGAAAGAAGCTTTCTGAGAAACTTCTTTGTGTTCTGTGAAATCATCTCAGAGAGTTACAGCTTTCCCCTCTAGAAGCCTTTCGCTAAGACAGTTCTTGTGGAATTGGCAAAGTGATATTTGGAAGCCCATAGAGGGCCATGGTGAAAAAGGAAATATCCTCAGATGAAATCTGGAAAGAAGTTTCTGAGAAACTGTTAGTGTTCTGTTAATTCATCTCACAGAGTTACATCTGTATTTCCTGGATCTCTTTGCTAGCTTTATTTCTGTGGAATCTGAGAACAGATATTTCGGATCCCTTTGAAGATTATAGGGCCAAAGGAAATATACTCCGATAACAAAGAGAAAGAAGCTTTCTGAGAAACTTCTTTGTGTTCTGTGAAATCATCTGTCACAGTTACAGCTTTCCCCTCAAGAAGCCTTTCGATAAGACAGTTCTTGTGGAATTGGCAAAGTGATATTTGGAAGCCCATGGAGGGCTATGGTGAAAAAGGAAATATCCTCAGATGAAATCTGGAAAGAAGCTTTCTGAGAAACTGCTTAGTGTTCTGTTAATTCATCTCACAGAGTTACATCTGCATTTCCTGGATCTCTTTGCTAGCCTTATTTCTGTGGAATCTGAGAACAGATATTTCGGATCCCTTTGAAGACTATAGGGCCAAAGGAAAAATCCTCCGATAACAAAGAGAAAGAAGCTTTCTGAGAAACTTCTTTGTGTTCTGTGAAATCATCTCACAGAGTTACAGCTTTCCCCTCAAGAAGCCTTTCGCTAAGACAGTTCTTGTGGAATTGGCAAAGTGATATTTGAAAGCCCATAGAGGGCTATGGTGAAAAAGGAAATATCCTCAGATGAAATCTGGAAAGAAGCTTTCTGAGAAACTGCTTAGTGTTCTGTTAATTCATCTCACAGAGTTACATCTGTATTTCGTGGATCTCTTTGCTAGCCTTATTTCTGTGGAATCTGAGAACAGATATTTCGGATCCCTTTGAAGACTATAGGGCCAAAGGAAAAATCCTCCGATAACAAAGAGAAAGAAGCTTTCTGAGAAACTTCTTTGTGTTCTGTGAAATCATCTCACAGAGTTACAGCTTTCCCCTCAAGAAGCCTTTCGCTAAGACAGTTCTTGTGGAATTGGCAAAGTGATATTTGGAAGCCCATAGAGGGCCATGGTGAAAAAGGAAATATCCTCAGATGAAATCTGGAAAGAAGTTTCTGAGAAACTGTTAGTGTTCTGTTAATTCATCTCACAGAGTTACATCTGTATTTCCTGGATCTCTTTGCTAGCTTTATTTCTGTGGAATCTGAGAACAGATATTTCGGATCCCTTTGAAGATTATAGGGCCAAAGGAAATATACTCCGATAACAAAGAGAAAGAAGCTTTCTGAGAAACTTCTTTGTGTTCTGTGAAATCATCTGTCACAGTTACAGCTTTCCCCTCAAGAAGCCTTTCGATAAGACAGTTCTTGTGGAATTGGCAAAGTGATATTTGGAAGGCCATAGAGGGCTATGGTGAAAAAGGAAATATCCTCAGATGAAATCTGGAAAGAAGCTTTCTGAGAAACTGCTTAGTGTTCTGTTAATTCATCTCTCAGAGTTACATCTGCATTTCGTGGATCTCTTTGCTAGCCTTATTTCTGTGGAATCTGAGAACAGATATTTCGGATCCCTTTGAAGACTATAGGGCCAAAGGAAAAATCCTCCGATAACAAAGAGAAAGAAGCTTTCTGAGAAACTTCTTTGTGTTCTGTGAAATCATCTCACAGAGTTACAGCTTTCCCCTCAAGAAGCCTTTCGCTAAGACAGTTCTTGTGGAATTGGCAAAGTGATATTTGGAAGCCCATAGAGGGCCATGGTGAAAAAGGAAATATCCTCAGATGAAATCTGGAAAGAAGCTTTCTGAGAAACTGCTTAGTGTTCTGTTAATTCAACTCACAGAGGTACATCTGTATTTCGTGGATCTCTTTGCTAGCCTTATTTCCGTGGAATCTGAGAACAGATATTTCGGATCCCTTTGAAGAATATAGGGCCAAAGGAAATATCCTCTGATAACAAAGAGAAAGAAGCTTTCTGAGAAACTTCTTTGTGTTCTGTGAAATCATCTCACAGAGTTACTGCTTTTCCCTCAGGAAGCCTTTCGCTAAGACAGGTCTTGTGGAATTGGCAAAGTGATATTTGGAAGCCCATAGAGGGCTATGATGATAAAGGAAATATCCTCAGATGAAATCTGGAAAGAAGCTTTCTGAGAAACTGCTTAGTGTTCTGTTAATTCATCTCACAGAGTTACATCTGTATTTCGTGGATCTCTTTGCTAGCCTTATTTCTGTGGAATCTGAGAACAGATATTTCGGATCCCTTTGAAGACTATAGGGCCAAAGGAAATATCCTCTGATAACAAAGAGAAAGAAGCTTTCTGAGAAACTTCTTGTTGTTCTGTGAAATCATCTCACAGAGTTACAGCTTTCCCCTCAAGAATCCTTTCGCTAAGACAGTTCTTGTGGAATTGGCAAAGTGATATTTGGAACCCCTAGAGGGCTATGGTGAAAAAGGAAATATCCTCAGATGAAATCTGGAAAGAAGCTTTCTGAGAAACTGCTTAGTGTTCTGTTAATTCATCTCACAGAGTTACATCTGTATTTCGTGGATCTCTTTGCTAGCCTTATTTCTGTGGAATCTGAGAACAGATATTTCGGATCCCTTTGAAGACTATAGGGCCAAAGGAAATATCCTCCGATAACAAAGAGAAAGAAGCTTTCTGAGAAACTTCTTTGTGTTCTGTGAAATCATCTCATAGAGTTACAGCTTTCCCCTCAAGAAGCCTTTCGCTAAGACAGTTCTTGTGGAATTGGCCAAGTGATATTTGGAAGCCCATAGAGGGCTATGTTGAAAAAGGAAAATCCTCAGATGAAATCTGGAAAGAAGCTTTCTGAGAAACTGCTTAGTGTTCTGTTAATTCATCTCACAGAGTTACATCTGTATTTCGTGGATCTCTTTGCTAGCCTTTTTTCTGTGGAATCTGGGAACAGATATTTCGGATCCCTTTGTAGATTAGAGGGCCAAAGGAAATATCCTCCGATAACAAAGAGAAAGAAGCTTTCTGAGAAACTTCTTTGTGTTCTGTGAAATCATCTCACAGAGTTACAGCTTTCCCCTCAAGAAGCCTTTCGCTAAGACAGTTCTTGTGGAATTGGCAAAGTGATATTTGGAAGCCCATAGAGGGCCATGGTGAAAAAGGAAATATCCTCAGATGAAATCTGGAAAGAAGCTTTCTGAGAAACTGCTTAGTGTTCTGTTAATTCAACTCACAGAGGTACATCTGTATTTCGTGGATCTCTTTGCTAGCCTTATTTCCGTGGAATCTGAGAACAGATATTTCGGATCCCTTTGAAGAATATAGGGCCAAAGGAAATATCCTCTGATAACAAAGAGAAAGAAGCTTTCTGAGAAACTTCTTTGTGTTCTGTGAAATCATCTCACAGAGTTACTGCTTTTCCCTCAGGAAGCCTTTCGCTAAGACAGGTCTTGTGGAATTGGCAAAGTGATATTTGGAAGCCCATAGAGGGCTATGATGATAAAGGAAATATCCTCAGATGAAATCTGGAAAGAAGCTTTCTGAGAAACTGCTTAGTGTTCTGTTAATTCATCTCACAGAGTTACATCTGTATTTCGTGGATCTCTTTGCTAGCCTTATTTCTGTGGAATCTGAGAACAGATATTTCGGATCCCTTTGAAGACTATAGGGCCAAAGGAAATATCCTCTGATAACAAAGAGAAAGAAGCTTTCTGAGAAACTTCTTGTTGTTCTGTGAAATCATCTCACAGAGTTACAGCTTTCCCCTCAAGAATCCTTTCGCTAAGACAGTTCTTGTGGAATTGGCAAAGTGATATTTGGAACCCCTAGAGGGCTATGGTGAAAAAGGAAATATCCTCAGATGAAATCTGGAAAGAAGCTTTCTGAGAAACTGCTTAGTGTTCTGTTAATTCATCTCACAGAGTTACATCTGTATTTCGTGGATCTCTTTGCTAGCCTTATTTCTGTGGAATCTGAGAACAGATATTTCGGATCCCTTTGAAGACTATAGGGCCAAAGGAAATATCCTCCGATAACAAAGAGAAAGAAGCTTTCTGAGAAACTTCTTTGTGTTCTGTGAAATCATCTCATAGAGTTACAGCTTTCCCCTCAAGAAGCCTTTCGCTAAGACAGTTCTTGTGGAATTGGCCAAGTGATATTTGGAAGCCCATAGAGGGCTATGTTGAAAAAGGAAAATCCTCAGATGAAATCTGGAAAGAAGCTTTCTGAGAAACTGCTTAGTGTTCTGTTAATTCATCTCACAGAGTTACATCTGTATTTCGTGGATCTCTTTGCTAGCCTTTTTTCTGTGGAATCTGGGAACAGATATTTCGGATCCCTTTGTAGATTAGAGGGCCAAAGGAAATATCCTCCGATAACAAAGAGAAAGAAGCTTTCTGAGAAACTTCTTTGTGTTCTGTGAAATCATCTCACAGAGTTACAACTTTCCCCTCAAGAAGCCTTTCGCTAAGACAGTTCTTATGGAATTGGCAAAGTGATATTTGGAGTCCCATAGAGGGCTATGGTGAAAAAGGAAATATCCTCAGATGAAATCTGGAAAGAAGCTTTCTGAGAAACCGCTTAGTGTTCTGTTAATTCATCTCACAGAGTTACATCTGTATTTCGTGGATCTCTTTGCTAGCCTTATTTCTGTGGAATCTGAGAACAGATATTTCGGATCCCTTTGAAGACTATAGGGCCAAAGGCAATATCCTCCGATAACAAAGAGAAAGATGCTTTCTGAGAAACTTCTTTGTGTTCTGTGAAATCATCTCACAGAATTACAGCTTTCCCCTCAAGAAGCCTTTCGCTAAGACAGTTCTTGTGGAATTGTCAAAGTGATATTTGGAAGCCCATAGAGGGCCATGGTGAAAAAGGAAATATCCTCAGATGAAATCTGGAAAGAAGCTTTCAGAGAAACTGCTTAGTGTTCTGTTAATTCATCTCATAGAGTTACATCTGTATTTCGTGGATCTCTTTGCTAGCCTTATTTCTGTGGAATCTGAGAACAGATATTTCGGATCCCTTTGAAGACTATAGGGCCAAAGGAAATATCCTCCGATAACAAAGAGAAAGAAGCTTTCTGAGAAACGTCTTTGTGTTCTGTGAAATCATCTCACAGAGTTACAGCTTTTCCCTCAAGAAGCCTTTCGCTAAGACTGTTCTTGTGGAATTGGCAGCGTGATATTTGGAAGCCCATAGAGGGCTACGGTGAAACAGGAAATATCCTCAGATGAAATCTGGAAAGAAGCTTTCTGAGAAACTGCTTAGTGTTCTGTTAATTCATCTCACAGAGTTACATCTGTATTTCGTGGATCTCTTTGCTAGCCTTATTTCTGTGGAATCTGAGAACAGATATTTCGGATCCCTTTGAAGACTATTGGGCCAAAGGAAATATCCTCCGATAACAAAGAGAAAGAAGCTTTCTGAGAAACTTCTTTGTGTTCTGTGAAATCATCTCACAGAGTTACAGCTTTCCCCTCAAGAAGCCTTTCGCTAAGACAGTTCTTGTGGAATTGGCCAAGTGATATTTGGAAGCCCAGAGAGGGCTATGGTGAAAAAGGAAATATCCTCAGATGAAATCTGGAAAGAAGCTTTCTGAGAAACTGCTTAGTGTTCTGTTAATTCATCTCACAGAGTTACATCTGTATTTCGTGGATCTCTTTGCTAGCCTTATTTCTGTGGAATCTGAGAACAGATATTTCGGATCCCTTTGAAGACTATAGGGCCAAAGGAAATATCCTCCGATAACAAAGAGAAAGAAGCTTTCTGAGAAACTTCTTTGTGTTCTGTGAAATCATCTCACAGAGTTACAGCTTTCCCCTCAAGAAGCCTTTCGCTAAGACAGTTCTTGTGGAATTGGCAAAGTGATATTTGGAAGCCCATAGAGGGCTATGGTGAAAAAGGAAATATCCTCAGATGAAATCTGGAAAGAAGCTTTCTGAGAAACTGCTTAGTGTTCTGTTAATTCATCTCACAGAGTTACATCTGTATTTCGTGGATCTCTTTGCTAGCCTTATTTCTGTGGAATCTGAGAACAGATATTTCGGATCCCTTTGAAGACTATAGGGCCAAAGGAAAAATCCTCCGATAACAAAGAGAAAGAAGCTTTCTGAGAAACTTCTTTGTGTTCTGTGAAATCATCTCACAGAGTTACAGCTTTCCCCTCAAGAAGCCTTTCGCTAAGACAGTTCTTGTGGAATTGGCAAAGTGATATTTGGAAGCCCATAGAGGGCCATGGTGAAAAAGGAAATATCCTGAGATGAAATCTGGAAAGAAGCTTTCTGAGAAACTGCTTAGTGTTCTGTTAATTCATCTCACAGAGTTACATCTGTATTTCGTGGATCTCTTTGCTAGCCTTATTTCTGTGGAATCTGAGAACAGATATTTCGGATCCCTTTGAAGACTATAGGGCCAAAGGAAATATCCTCCGATAACAAAGAGAAAGAAGCTTTTTGAGAAACTTCTTTTTGTTCTGTGAAATCATCTCACAGATTTACAGCTTTCCCCTCAAGAAGCCTTTCGCTAAGACAGTTCTTGTGGAATTGGCAAAGTGATATTTGGAAGCCCATAGAGGGCAATGGTGAAAAAGGAAATATCCTGAGATGAAATCTGGAAAGAAGCTTTCTGAGAAACTGCTTAGTGTTCTGTTAATTCATCTCACAGAGTTACATCTGTATTTCGTGGATCTCTTTGCTAGCCTTATTTCTGTGGAATCTGAGAACAGATATTTCGGATCCCTTTGAAGAATATAGGGCCAAAGGAAATATCCTCTGATAACAAAGAGAAAGAAGCTTTCTGAGAAACTCTTTTGTGTTCTGTAAAATCATCTCACAGAGTTACAGCTTTTCCCTCAAGAAGCCTTTCGCTAAGACAGTTCTTGTGGAATCGGCAACGTGATATTTGGAAGCCCATAGAGGGCTATGGTGAAAAAGGAAATATCATCAGATGAAATCTGGAAAGAAGCTTTCTGAGAAACTGCTTAGTGTTCTGTTAATTCATCTCACAGAGTTACATCTGTATTTCGTGGATCTCTTTGCTAGCCTTATTTCTGTGGAATCTGAGAACAGATATTTCGGATCCCTTTGAAGACTATAGGGCCAAAGGAAATATCCTCCGATAACAAAGAGAAAGAAGCTTTCTGAGAAACTTCTTGTTGTTCTGTGAAATCATCTCACAGAGTTACAGCTTTCCCCTCAAGAAGCCTTTCGTTAAGACAGTTCTTGTGGAATTGGAAAAGTGATATTTGGAAGCCCATGGAGGGCTATGGTGAAAAAGGAAATATCCTCAGATGAAATCTGGAAAGAAGCTTTCTGAGAAACTGCTTAGTGTTCTGTTAATTCATCTCACGGAGTTACATCTGTATTTCGTGGATCTCTTTGCTAGCCTTATTTCTATGGAATCTGAGAACAGATATTTCGGATCCCTTTGAAGACTATAGGGCCAAAGGAAATATCCTCCGATAACAAAGAGAAAGAAGCTTTTTGAGAAACTTCTTTTTGTTCTGTGAAATCATCTCACAGAGTTACAGCTTTTCCCTCAAGAAGCCTTTCGCTAAGACAGGTCTTGTGGAATTGGCAAAGTGATATTTGGAAGCCCATAGAGGGCTATGGTGAAAAAGGAAATATCCTCAGATGAAATCTGGAAAGAAGGTTTCTGAGAAACTGCTTAGTGTTCTGTTAATTCATCTCACAGACTTACATCTGTATTTCGTGGATCTCTTTGCTAGCCTTATTGCTGTGGAATCTGAGAACAGATATTTCGGATCCCTTTGAAGACTATAGAGCCAAAAGAAAAATCCTCCGATAACTAAGAGAAAGAAGCTTTCTGAGAAACTTCTTTGTGTTCTGTGAAATCATCTCACAGAGTTACAGCTTTCCCCTCAAGAAGCCTTTCGCTAAGACAGTTCTTGTGGAATTGGCAACGTGATATTTGGAAGCCCATAGAAGGCTATGGTGATAAAAGAAATATCCTCAGATGAAATCTGGAAAGAAGCTTTCTGAGAAACTGCTTAGTGTTCTGTTAATTCATCTCACAGAGTTACATCTGTATTTCGTGGATCTCTTTGCTAGCCTTATTTCTGTGGAATCTGAGAACAGATATTTCGGATCCCTTTGAAGACTATAGGGCCAAAGGAAATATCCTCCGATAACAAAGAGAAAGAAGCTTTCTGAGAAACTTCTTTGTGTTCTGTGAAATCATCTCAGAGAGTTACAGCTTTCCCCTCAAGAAGCCTTTCGCTAAGACAGTTCTTGTGGAATTGGCAAAGTGATATTTGGAAGCCCCTAGAGGGCCATGGTGAAAAAGGAAATATCCTAAGATGAAATCTGGAAAGAACTTTCTGAGAAACTGTTAGTGTTCTGTTAATTCATCTCACAGAGTTACATCTGTATTTCCTGGATCTCTTTGCTAGCTTTATTTCTGTGGAATCTGAGAACAGATATTTCGGATTCCTTTGAAGATTATAGGGCCAAAGGAAATATACTCCGATAACAAAGAGAAAGAAGCTTTCTGAGAAACTTCTTTGTGTTCTGTGAAATCATCTGTCACAGTTACAGCTTTCCCCTCAAGAATCCTTTCGATAAGACAGTTCTTGTGGAATTGGCAAAGTGATATTTGGAACCCCTAGAGGGCTATGGTGAAAAAGGAAATATCCTCAGATGAAATCTGGAAAGAAGCTTTCTGAGAAACTGCTTAGTGTTCTGTTAATTCATCTCACAGAGTTACATCTGTATTTCGTGGATCTCTTTGCTACCCTTATTTCTGTGGAATCTGAGAACAGATATTTCGGATCCCTTTGAAGACTATAGGGCCAAAGGAAATATCCTCGGATAACAAAGAGAAAGAAGCTTTCTGAGAAAATTCTTCGTGTTCTGTGAAATCATCTCACAGAGTTTCAGCTTTCCCCTCTAGAAGCCTTTCGCTAAGACAGTTCTTGTGGAATTGGCCAAGTGATATTTGGAAGCCCTTAGAGGGCCATGGTGAAAAAGGAAATATCCTCAGATGAAATCTGGAAACAAGCTTTCTGAGAAACTGCTTAGTGTTCTGTTAATTCATCTCACAGAGTTACATCTGTATTTCGTGGATCTCTTTGCTAGCTTTATTTCTGTGGAATCTGAGAACAGATATTTCGGATCCCTTTGAAGACTATAGGGCCAAAGGAAATATCCTCCGATAACAAAGAGAAAGAAGCTTTCTGAGAAACTTCTTTGTGTTCTGTGAAATCATCTCATAGAGTTACAGCTTTCCCCTCAAGAAGCCTTTCGCTAAGACAGTTCTTGTGGAATTGGCCAAGTGATATTTGGAAGCCCATAGAGGGCTATGTTGAAAAAGGAAAATCCTCAGATGAAATCTGGAAAGAAGCTTTCTGAGAAACTGCTTAGTGTTCTGTTAATTCATCTCACAGAGTTACATCTGTATTTCGTGGATCTCTTTGCTAGCCTTTTTTCTGTGGAATCTGAGAACAGATATTTCGGATCACTTTGTAGATTAGAGGGCCAAAGGAAATATCCTCCGATAACAAAGAGAAAGAAGCTTTCCGAGAAACTTCTTTGTGTTCTGTGAAATCATCTCACAGAGTTACAACTTTCCCCTCAAGAAGCCTTTCGCTAAGACAGTTCTTATGGAATTGGCAAAGTGATATTTGGAGTCCCATAGAGGGCTATGGTGAAAAAGGAAATATCCTCAGATGAAATCTGGAAAGAAGCTTTCTGAGAAACTGCTTAGTGTTCTGTTAATTCATCTCAGAGAGTTACATCTGTATTTCGTGGATCTCTTTGCTAGCCTTATTTCTTTGGAATCTGAGAACAGATATTTCGGATCCCTTTGAAGACTATTGGGCCAAAGGAAATATCCTCCGATAACAAAGAGAAAGAAGCTTTCTGAGAAACTTCTTTGTGTTCTGTGAAATCATCTCACAGAGTTACAGCTTTCCCCTCAAGAAGCCTTTCGCTAAGACAGTTCTTGTGGAATTGGCCAAGTGATATTTGGAAGCCCAGAGAGGGCTATGGTGAAAAAGGAAATATCCTCAGATGAAATCTGGAAAGAAGCTTTCTGAGAAACTGCTTAGTGTTCTGTTAATTCATCTCACAGACTTACATCTGTATTTCGTGGATCTCTTTGCTAGCCTTATTTCTGTGGAATCTGAGAACAGATATTTCGGATCCCTTTGACGACTATAGGGCCAAAGGAAATATCCTCCGATAACAAAGAGAAAGAAGCTTTCTGAGAAACTTCTTTGTGTTCTGTGAAATCATCTCACAGAGTTACAGCTTTCCCCTCAAGAAGCCTTTCGCTAAGACAGTTCTTGTGGAATTGGCAAAGTGATATTTGGAAGCCCATAGAGGGCCATGGGGAAAAAGGAAATATCCTCAGATGAAATCTGGAAAGCAGCTTTCTGAGAAACTGCTTAGTGTTCTGTTAATTCATCTCACAGAGTTACATCTGTATTTCGTGGATCTCTTTGCTAGCCTTATTTCTGTGGAATCTGAGAACAGATATTTCGGATCCCTTTGAAGACTATAGGGCCAGAGGAAAAATCCTCCGATAACAAAGAGAAAGAAGCTTTCTGAGAAACTTCTTTGTGTTCTGTGAAATCATCTCAGAGAGTTACAGCTTTCCCCTCAAGAAGCCTTTCGATAAGACAGTTCTTGTGGAATTGGCAAAGTGATATTTGGAAGCCCATAGAGGGCCATCGTGAAGAAGGAAATATCCTCAGATGAAATCTGGAAAGAAGCTTTCTGAGAAACTGCTTAGTGTTCTGTTAATTCATCTCACAGAGTTACATCTGTATTTCGTGGATCTCTTTGCTAGCCTTATTTCTGTGGAATCTGAGAACAGATATTTCGGATCCCTTTGAAGACTATAGGGCCAAAGGAAATATCCTCCGATAACAAAGAGAAAGAAGCTTTCTGAGAAACTTCTTTGTGTTCTGTGAAATCATCTCACAGAGTTACAGCTTTCCCCTCAAGAAGCCTTTCGCTAAGACAGTTCTTGTGGAATTGGCCAAGTGATATTTGGAAGCCCATAGAGGGCTATGGTGAAAAAGGAAATATCCTCAGATGAAATCTGGAAAGAAGCTTTCTGAGAAACTGCTTAGTGTTCTGTTAATTCATCTCACAGAGTTACATCTGTATTTCGTGGATCTCTTTGCTAGCCTTATTTCTGTGGAATCTGAGAACAGATATTTCGGATCCCTTTGAAGACTATAGGGCCAAAGGAAATATCCTCCGATAACAAAGAGAAAGAAGCTTTCTGAGAAACTTCTTTGTGTTCTGTGAAATCATCTCACAGAGTTACAGCTTTCCCCTCAAGAAGCCTTTGGCTAAGACAGTTCTTGTGGAATTGGCAAAGTGATATTTGGAAGCCCATAGAGGGCCATGGTGAAAAAGGAAATATCCTCAGATGAAATCTGGAAAGAATTTCTGAGAAACTGCTTAGTGTTCTGTTAATTCATCTCACAGAGTTACATCTGTATTTCGTGGATCTCTTTGCTAGCTTTATTTCTGTGGAATCTGAGAACAGATATTTCGGATCCCTTTGAAGACAATAGGGCCAAAGGAAATATCCTCCGATAACAAAGAGAAAGAAGCTTTCTGAGAAACTTCTTTGTGTTCTGTGAAATCATCTCAGAGAGTTACAGCTTTCCCCTCAAGAAGCCTTTCGCTAAGACAGTTCTTGTGGAATTGGCAAAGTGATATTTAGAAGCCCATAGAGGGCCATGGTGAAAAAGGAAATATCCTCAGATGAAATCTGGAAAGAAGCTTTCTGAGAAACTGCTTAGTGTTCTGTTAATTCATCTCACAGAGTTACATCTGTATTTCGTGGATCTTTTTGCTAGCTTTATTTCTGTGGAATCTGAGAACAGATATTTCAGATCCCTTTGAAGAATATAGGGCCAAAGGAAATATCCTCCGATAACAAAGAGAAAGAAGCTTTCTGAGAAACTTCTTTGTGTTCTGTGAAATCATCTCAGAGAGTTACAGCTTTTCCCTCAAGAAGCCTTTCGCTAAGACTGTTCTTGTGTAATTGGCAACGTGATATTTGGAAGACCATAGAGGGCTATGGTGAAAAAGTAAATATCCTCAGATGAAATCTGGAAAGAAGCTTTCAGAGAAACTGCTTAGTGTTCTGTTAATTCATCTCACAGAGTTACATCTGTATTTCGTGGATCACTTTGCTAGCCTTATTTCTGTGGAATCTGAGAAGAGATATTTCTTATCCCTTTGAAGACTATAGGGCCAAAGGAAATATCCTCCGATAACAAAGAGAAAGAAGCTTTCTGAGAAACTTCTTTGTGTTCTGTGAAATCATCTCACAGAGTTACAGCTTTCCCCTCAAGAAGCCTTTCGCTAAGACTGTTCTTGTGGAATTGGCAAAGTGATATTTGGAAACCCATAGAGGGCTCTGGTGATAAAAGAAATATCCTCAGATGAAAATTGGAAAGAAGCTTTCTGAGAAACTGCTTAGTGTTCTGTTAATTCATCTCACAGAGTTACATCTGTATTTCGTGGATCTCTTTGCTAGCCTTATTTCTTTGGAATCTGAGAAGAGATATTTCGGATCCCTTTGAAGACTATAGGGCCAAAGGAAATATCCTCCGATAACAAAGAGAAAGAAGCTTTCTTGAGAAACTTCTTTGTGTTCTGTGAAATCATCTCACAGAGTTACAGCTTTCCCCTCAAGAAGCCTTTCGCTAAGACAGTTCTTGTGGAATTGGCAAAGTGATATTTGGAAGCCCATAGAGGGCTATGGTGAAAAAGGAAATATCCTCAGATGAAATCTGGAAAGAAGCTTTCTGAGAAACTGCTTAGTGTTCTGTTAATTCATCTCACAGAGTTACATCTGTATTTCGTGTTTCTCTTTGCTAGCCTTATTTCTGTGGAATCTGAGAACATTTATTTCGGATCCCTTTGAAGACTATAGGGCCAAAGGAAATATCCTCCGATAACAAAGAGAAAGAAGCTTTCTGAGAAACTTCTTTGTGTTCTGTGAAATCATCTCAGAGAGTTAGAGCTTTCCCCTCAAGAAGCCTTTCGCTAAGACAGTTCTTGTGGAATTGGCAAAGTGATATTTGGAAGCCCATAGAGGGCTATGGTGAAAAAGGAAATATCCTCAGATGAAATCTGGAAAGCAGCTTTCTGAGAAACTGCTTAGTGTTCTGTTAATTCATCTCACAGAGTTACATCTGTATTTCGTGGATCTCTTTGCTAGCCTTATTTCTGTGGAATCTGAGAACAGATATTTCGGATCCCTTTGAAGACTATAGGGCCAAAGGAAATATCCTCCGATAACAAAGAGAAAGAAGCTTTCTGAGAAACTTCTTGTTGTTCTGTGAAATCATCTCACAGAGTTACAGCTTTCCCCTCAAGAAGCCTTTCGCTAAGACAGTTCTTGTGGAATTGGCAAAGTGATATTTGGAACCCCTAGAGGGCTATGGTGAAAAAGGAAATATCCTCAGATGAAATCTGGAAAGAAGCTTTCTGAGAAACTGCTTAGTGTTCTGTTAATTCATCTCACGGAGTTACATCTGTATTTCGTGGATCTCTTTGCTAGCCTTATTTCTGTGGAATCTGAGAACAGATATTTCGGATGCCTTTGAAGACTATAGGGCCAAAGGAAATATCCTCCGATAACAAAGAGAAAGAAGCTTTTTGAGAAACTTCTTTTTGTTCTGTGAAATCATCTCACAGAGTTACAGCTTTTCCCTCAAGAAGCCTTTCGCTAAGACAGGTCTTGTGGAATTGGCAAAGTGATATTTGGAACCCCTAGAGGGCTATGGTGAAAAAGGAAATATCATCAGATGAAATCTGGAAAGAAGCTTTCTGAGAAACTGCTTAGTGTTCTGTTAATTCATCTCACAGACTTACATCTGTATTTCGTGGATCTCTTTGCTAGCCTTATTTCTGTGGAATCTGAGAACAGATATTTCGGATCCCTTTGAAGACTATAGGGCCAAAGGAAATATCCTCCGATAACAAAGAGAAAGAAGCTTTCTGAGAAACTTCTTTGTGTTCTGTGAAATCATCTCACAGAGTTACAGCTTTCCCCTCAAGAAGCCTTTCGCTAAGACAGTTCTTGTGGAATTGGCAAAGTGATATTTGGAAGTCCATAGAGGGCCATGGTGAAAAAGGAAATATCCTCAGATGAAATCTGGAAAGAAGCTTCTGAGAAACTGCTTAGTGTTCTGTTAATTCATCTCACAGAGTTACATGTCTATTTCGTGGATCTCTTTGCTAGCTTTATTTCTGTGGAATCTGAGAACAGATATTTCGGATCCCTTTGAAGACTATAGGGCCAAAGGAAATATCCTCCGATAACAAAGAGAAAGAAGCTTTCTGAGAAACTTCTTTGTGTTCTGTGAAATCATCTCACAGAGTTACAGCTTTCCCCTCAAGAAGCCTTTCGCTAAGACTGTTCTTGTGGAATTGGCAACGTGATATTTGGAAGCCCATAGAGGGCTATGGTGATAAAGGAAATATCCTCAGATGAAATCTGGAAAGAAGCTTTCTGAGAAACCGCTTAGTGTTCTGTTAATTCATCTCACAGAGTTACATCTGTATTTCGTGGATCTCTTTGCTAGCCTGATTTCTGTGGAATCTGAGAACAGATATTTCGGATCCCTTTGAAGACTATAGGGCCAAAGGAAAAATCCTCCGATAACAAAGAGAAAGAAGCTTTCTGAGAAACTTCTTTGTGTTCTGTGAAATCATCTCAGAGAGTTACAGCTTTCCCCTCAAGAAGCCTTTGGCTAAGACAGTTCTTGTGGAATTGGCAAAGTGATATTTGGAAGCCCATAGAGGGCTATGGTGAAAAAGGAAATATCCTCAGATGAAATCTGGAAAGAAGCTTTCTGAGAAACTGCTTAGTGTTCTGTTAATTCATCTCACAGAGTTACATCTGTATTTCGTGGATCTCTTTGCTAGCTTTATTTCTGTGGAGTCTGAGAACAGATATTTCGGATCCCTTTGAAGACAATAGGGCCAAAGGAAATATCCTCCGATAACAAAGAAAGAAGCTTTCTGAGAAACTTCTTTGTGTTCTGTGAAATCATCTCACAGAGTTACAGCTTTCCACTCAAGAAGCCTTTCGCTAAGACAGTTCTTGTGGAATTGGCCAAGTGATATTTGGAAGCCCTTAGAGGGCTATGGTGAAAAAGGAAATATCCTCAGATGAAATCTGGAAAGAAGCTTTCTGAGAAACTGCTTAGTGTTCTGTTAATTCATCTCACAGAGTTACATCTGTATTTCGTGGATCTCTTTGCTAGCCTTATTTCTGTGGAATCTGAGAACAGATATTTCGGATCCCTTTGAAGACTATAGAGCGAAAGGAAAAATCCTCCGATAACAAAGAGAAAGAAGCTTTCTGAGAAACTTTTTTGTGTTCTGTGAAATCATCTCAGAGAGTTACAGCTTTCCCCTCAAGAAGCCTTTCGCTAAGACAGTTCTTGTGGAATTGGCAAAGTGATATTTGGAAGCCCATAGAGGGCTATGGTGAAAAAGGAAATATCCTCAGATGAAATCTGGAAAGAAGCTTTCTGAGAAACTGCTTAGTGTTCTGTAAATTCATCTCACAGAGTTACATCTGTATTTCGTGGATCTCTTTGCTAGCTTTATTTCTGTGGAGTCTGAGAACAGATATTTCGGATCCCTTTGAAGACTATAGGGCCAAAGGAAATATCCTCCGATAACAAAGAGAAAGAAGCTTTCTGAGAAACTTCTTTGTGTTCTGTGAAATCATCTCACAGAGTTACAGCTTTCCCCTCAAGAAGCCTTTCGCTAAGACTGTTCTTGTGGAATTGGCAAAGTGATATTTGGAAGCCCATAGAGGGCTCTGGTGATAAAGGAAATATCCTCAGGTGAAAATTGGAAAGAAGCTTTCTGAGAAACTGCTTAGTGTTCTGTTAATTCATCTCACAGAGTTACATCTGTATTTCGTGGATCTCTTTGCTAGCCTTATTTCTTTGGAATCTGAGAACAGATATTTCGGATCCCTTTGAAGACTATAGGGCCAAAGGAAATATCCTCCGATAACAAAGAGAAAGAAGCTTTCTGAGAAACTTCTTTGTGTTCTGTGAAATCATCTCACAGAGTTACAGCTTTCCCCTCAAGAAGCCTTTCGCTAAGACAGTTCTTGTGGAATTGGCAAAGTGATATTTGGAAGCCCATAGAGGGCTATGGTGAAAAAGGAAATATCCTCAGATGAAATCTGGAAAGAAGCTTTCTGAGAAACTGCTTAGTGTTCTGTTAATTCATCTCACAGAGTTACATCTGTATTTCGTGTTTCTCTTTGCTAGCCTTATTTCTGTGGAATCTGAGAACAGATATTTCGGATCCCTTTGAAGACTATAGGGCCAAAGGAAATATCCTCCGATAACAAAGAGAAAGAAGCTTTCTGAGAAACTTCTTTGTGTTCTGTGAAATCATCTCAGAGAGTTACAGCTTTCCCCTCAAGAAGCCTTTCGCTAAGACAGTTCTTGTGGAATTGGCAAAGTGATATTTGGAAGCCCATAGAGGGCTATGGTGAAAAAGGAAATATCCTCAGATGAAACCTGGAAAGAAGCTTTCTGAGAAACTGCTTAGTGTTCTGTTAATTCATCTCACAGAGTTACATCTGTATTTCGTGGATCTCTTTGCTAGCCTTATTTCTGTGGAATCTGAGAACAGATATTTCGGATCCCTTTGAAGACTATAGGGCCAAAGGAAATATCCTCCGATAACAAAGAGAAAGAAGCTTTCTGAGAAACTTCTTGTTGTTCTGTGAAATCATCTCACAGAGTTACAGCTTTCCCCTCAAGAAGCCTTTCGCTAAGACAGTTCTTGTGGAATTGGCAAAGTGATATTTGGAACCCCTAGAGGGCTATGGTGAAAAAGGAAATATCCTCAGATGAAATCTGGAAAGAAGCTTTCTGAGAAACTGCTTAGTGTTCTGTTAATTCATCTCACGGAGTTACATCTGTATTTCGTGGATCTCTTTGCTAGCCTTATTTCTGTGGAATCTGAGAACAGATATTTCGGATCCCTTTGAAGACTATAGGGCCAAAGGAAATATCCTCCGATAACAAAGAGAAAGAAGCTTTTTGAGAAACTTCTTTTTGTTCTGTGAAACCATCTCACAGAGTTACAGCTTTTC
Organism: Macaca nemestrina; assembly: GCF_043159975.1. Lineage (NCBI taxonomy): Eukaryota > Metazoa > Chordata > Mammalia > Primates > Cercopithecidae > Macaca > Macaca nemestrina. Next base: position 110,240,969 of record NC_092127.1, on the reverse strand, counting down.
CCTCAAGAAGCCTTTCGCTAAGACAGGTCTTGTGGAATTGGCAAAGTGATATTTGGAACCCCTAGAGGGCTATGGTGAAAAAGGAAATATCATCAGATGAAATCTGGAAAGAAGCTTTCTGAGAAACTGCTTAGTGTTCTGTTAATTCATCTCACAGAGTTACATCTGTATTTCGTGGATCTCTTTGCTAGCCTTATTTCTGTGGAATCTGAGAACAGATATTTCGGATCCTTTGGAGACTATAGGGCCAAAGGAAATATCCTCCGATAACAAAGAGAAAGAAGCTTTCTGAGAAACTTCTTTGTGTTCTGTGAAATCATCTCACAGAGTTACAGCTTTCCCCTCAAGAAGCCTTTCGCTAAGACAGTTCTTGTGGAATTGGCAAAGTGATATTTGGAAGTCCATAGAGGGCCATGGTGAAAAAGGAAATATCCTCAGATGAAATCTGGAAAGAAGCTTCTGAGAAACTGCTTAGTGTTCTGTTAATTCATCTCACAGAGTTACATGTCTATTTCGTGGATCTCTTTGCTAGCTTTATTTCTGTGGAATCTGAGAACAGATATTTCGGATCCCTTTGAAGACTATAGGGCCAAAGGAAATATCCTCCGATAACAAAGAGAAAGAAGCTTTCTGAGAAACTTCTTTGTGTTCTGTGAAATCATCTCACAGAGTTACAGCTTTCCCCTCAAGAAGCCTTTCGCTAAGACTGTTCTTGTGGAATTGGCAACGTGATATTTGGAAGCCCATAGAGGGCTATGGTGATAAAGGAAATATCCTCAGATGAAATCTGGAAAGAAGCTTTCTGAGAAACCGCTTAGTGTTCTGTTAATTTATCTCACAGAGTTACATCTGTATTTCGTGGATCTCTTTGCTAGCCTTATTTCTGTGGAATCTGAGAACAGATATTTCGGATCCCTTTGAAGACTATAGGGCCAAAGGAAAAATCCTCCGATAACAAAGAGAAAGAAGCTTTCTGAGAAACTTCTTTGTGTTCTGTGAAATCATCTCAGAGAGTTACAGCTTTCCCCTCAAGAAGCCTTTGGCTAAGACAGTTCTTGTGGAATTGGCAAAGTGATATTTGGAAGCCCATAGAGGGCTATGGTGAAAAAGGAAATATCCTCAGATGAAATCTGGAAAGAAGCTTTCTGAGAAACTGCTTAGTGTTCTGTTAATTCATCTCACAGAGTTACATCTGTATTTCGTGGATCTCTTTGCTAGCTTTATTTCTGTGGAGTCTGAGAACAGATATTTCGGATCCCTTTGAAGACAATAGGGCCAAAGGAAATATCCTCCGATAACAAAGAGAAAGAAGCTTTCTGAGAAACTTCTTTGTGTTCTGTGAAATCATCTCACAGAGTTACAGCTTTCCCCTCAAGAAGCCTTTCGCTAAGACAGTTCTTGTGGAATTGGCCAAGTGATATTTGGAAGCCCTTAGAGGGCTATTGTGAAAAAGGAAATATCCTCAGATGAAATCTGGAAAGAAGCTTTCTGAGAAACTGCTTAGTGTTCTGTTAATTCATCTCACAGAGTTACATCTGTATTTCGTGGATCTCTTTGCTAGCCTTATTTCTGTGGAATCTGAGAACAGATATTTCGGATCCCATTGAAGACTATAGAGCGAAAGGAAAAATCCTCCGATAACAAAGAGAAAGAAGCTTTCTGAGAAACTTCTTTGTGTTCTGTGAAATCATCTCAGAGAGTTACAGCTTTCCCCTCAAGAAGCCTTTCGCTAAGACAGTTCTTGTGGAATTGGCAAAGTGATATTTGGAAGCCCATAGAGGGCTATGGTGAAAAAGGAAATATCCTCAGATGAAATCTGGAAAGAAGCTTTCTGAGAAACTGCTTAGTGTTCTGTTAATTCATCTCACAGAGTTACATCTGTATTTCGTGGATCTCTTTGCTAGCTTTATTTCTGTGGAATCTGAGAACAGATATTTCGGATCCCTTTGAAGACTATAGGCCCAAAGGAAATATCCTCCGATAACAAAGAGAAAGAAGCTTTCTGAGAAACTTCTTTGTGTTCTGTGAAATCATCTCACAGAGTTACAGCTTTCCCCTCAAGAAGCCTTTCGCTAAGACTGTTCTTGTGGAATTGGCAAAGTGATATTTGGAAGCCCATAGAGGGCTCTGGTGATAAAGGAAATATCCTCAGATGAAAATTGGAAAGAAGCTTTCTGAGAAACTGCTTAGTGTTCTGTTAATTCATCTCACAGAGTTACATCTGTATTTCGTGGATCTCTTTGCTAGCCTTATTTCTTTGGAATCTGAGAACAGATATTTCGGATCCCTTTGAAGACTATAGGGCCAAAGGAAATATCCTCCGATAACAAAGAGAAAGAAGCTTTCTGAGAAACTTCTTTGTGTTCTGTGAAATCATCTCACAGAGTTACAGCTTTCCCCTCAAGAAGCCTTTCGCTAAGACAGTTCTTGTGGAATTGGCAAAGTGATATTTGGAAGCCCATAGAGGGCTATGGTGAAAAAGGAAATATCCTCAGATGAAATCTGGAAAGAAGCTTTCTGAGAAACTGCTTAGTGTTCTGTTAATTCATCTCACAGAGTTACATCTGTATTTCGTGTTTCTCTTTGCTAGCCTTATTTCTGTGGAATCTGAGAACAGATATTTCGGATCCCTTTGAAGACTATAGGGCCAAAGGAAATATCCTCCGATAACAAAGAGAAAGAAGCTTTCTGAGAAACTTCTTTGTGTTCTGTGAAATCATCTCAGAGAGTTACAGCTTTCCCCTCAAGAAGCCTTTCGCTAAGACAGTTCTTGTGGAATTGGCAAAGTGATATTTGGAAGCCCATAGAGGGCTATGGTGAAGAAGGAAATATCCTCAGATGAAATCTGGAAAGAAGCTTTCTGAGAAACTGCTTAGTGTTCTGTTAATTCATCTCACAGAGTTACATCTGTATTTCGTGGATCTCTTTGCTAGCCTTATTTCTGTGGAATCTGAGAACAGATATTTCGGATCCCTTTGAAGACTATAGGGCCAAAGGAAATATCCTCCGATAACAAAGAGAAAGAAGCTTTCTGAGAAACTTCTTGTTGTTCTGTGAAATCATCTCACAGAGTTACAGCTTTCCCCTCAAGAAGCCTTTCGCTAAGACAGTTCTTGTGGAATTGGCAAAGTGATATTTGGAACCCCTAGAGGGCTATGGTGAAAAAGGAAATATCCTCAGATGAAATCTGGAAAGAAGCTTTCTGAGAAACTGCTTAGTGTTCTGTTAATTCATCTCACGGAGTTACATCTGTATTTCGTGGATCTCTTTGCTAGCCTTATTTCTGTGGAATCTGAGAACAGATATTTCGGATCCCTTTGAAGACTATAGGGCCAAAGGAAATATCCTCCGATAACAAAGAGAAAGAAGCTTTTTGAGAAACTTCTTTTTGTTCTGTGAAATCATCTCACAGAGTTACAGCTTTTCCCTCAAGAAGCCTTTCGCTAAGACAGGTCTTGTGGAATTGGCAAAGTGATATTTGGAACCCCTAGAGGGCTAGGGTGAAAAAGGAAATATCATCAGATGAAATCTGGAAAGAAGCTTTCTGAGAAACTGCTTAGTGTTCTGTTAATTCATCACACAGACTTACATCTGTATTTCGTGGATCTCTTTGCTAGCCTTATTTCTGTGGAATCTGAGAACAGATATTTCGGATCCCTTTGAAGACTATAGGGCCAAAGGAAATATCCTCCGATAACAAAGAGAAAGAAGCTTTCTGAGAAACTTCTTTGTGTTCTGTGAAATCATCTCACAGAGTTACAGCTTTCCCCTCAAGAAGCCTTTCGCTAAGACTGTTCTTGTGGAATTGGCAAAGTGATATTTGGAAGCCCATAGAGGGCTCTGGTGATAAAGGAAATATCCTCAGATGAAAATTGGAAAGAAGCTTTCTGAGAAACTGCTTAGTGTTCTGTTAATTCATCTCACAGAGTTACATCTGTATTTCGTGGATCTCTTTGCTAGCCTTATTTCTTTGGAATCTGAGAACAGATATTTCGGATCCCTTTGAAGACTATAGGGCCAAAGGAAATATCCTCCGATAACAAAGAGAAAGAAGCTTTCTGAGAAACTTCTTTGTGTTCTGTGAAATCATCTCACAGAGTTACAGCTTTCCCCTCAAGAAGCCTTTCGCTAAGACAGTTCTTGTGGAATTGGCAAAGTGATATTTGGAAGCCCATAGAGGGCTATGGTGAAAAAGGAAATATCCTCAGATGAAATCTGGAAAGAAGCTTTCTGAGAAACTGCTTAGTGTTCTGTTAATTCATCTCACAGAGTTACATCTGTATTTCGTGTTTCTCTTTGCTAGCCTTATTTCTGTGGAATCTGAGAACAGATATTTCGGATCCCTTTGAAGACTATAGGGCCAAAGGAAATATCCTCCGATAACAAAGAGAAAGAAGCTTTCTGAGAAACTTCTTTGTGTTCTGTGAAATCATCTCAGAGAGTTACAGCTTTCCCCTCAAGAAGCCTTTCGCTAAGACAGTTCTTGTGGAATTGGCAAAGTGATATTTGGAAGCCCATAGAGGGCTATGGTGAAGAAGGAAATATCCTCAGATGAAATCTGGAAAGAAGCTTTCTGAGAAACTGCTTAGTGTTCTGTTAATTCATCTCACAGAGTTACATCTGTATTTCGTGGATCTCTTTGCTAGCCTTATTTCTGTGGAATCTGAGAACAGATATTTCGGATCCCTTTGAAGACTATAGGGCCAAAGGAAATATCCTCCGATAACAAAGAGAAAGAAGCTTTCTGAGAAACTTCTTGTTGTTCTGTGAAATCATCTCACAGAGTTACAGCTTTCCCCTCAAGAAGCCTTTCGCTAAGACAGTTCTTGTGGAATTGGCAAAGTGATATTTGGAACCCCTAGAGGGCTATGGTGAAAAAGGAAATATCCTCAGATGAAATCTGGAAAGAAGCTTTCTGAGAAACTGCTTAGTGTTCTGTTAATTCATCTCACGGAGTTACATCTGTATTTCGTGGATCTCTTTGCTAGCCTTATTTCTGTGGAATCTGAGAACAGATATTTCGGATCCCTTTGAAGACTATAGGGCCAAAGGAAATATCCTCCGATAACAAAGAGAAAGAAGCTTTTTGAGAAACTTCTTTTTGTTCTGTGAAATCATCTCACAGAGTTACAGCTTTTCCCTCAAGAAGCCTTTCGCTAAGACAGGTCTTGTGGAATTGGCAAAGTGATATTTGGAACCCCTAGAGGGCTAGGGTGAAAAAGGAAATATCATCAGATGAAATCTGGAAAGAAGCTTTCTGAGAAACTGCTTAGTGTTCTGTTAATTCATCACACAGACTTACATCTGTATTTCGTGGATCTCTTTGCTAGCCTTATTTCTGTGGAATCTGAGAACAGATATTTCGGATCCCTTTGAAGACTATAGGGCCAAAGGAAATATCCTCCGATAACAAAGAGAAAGAAGCTTTCTGAGAAACTTCTTTGTGTTCTGTGAAATCATCTCACAGAGTTACAGCTTTCCCCTCAAGAAGCCTTTCGCTAAGACAGTTCTTGTGGAATTGGCAAAGTGATATTTGGAAGTCCATAGAGGGCCATGGTGAAAAAGGAAATATCCTCAGATGAAATCTGGAAAGAAGCTTCTGAGAAACTGCTTAGTGTTCTGTTAATTCATCTCACAGAGTTACATGTCTATTTCGTGGATCTCTTTGCTAGCTTTATTTCTGTGGAATCTGAGAACAGATATTTCGGATCCCTTTGAAGACTATAGGGCCAAAGGAAATATCCTCCGATAACGAAGAGAAAGAAGCTTTCTGAGAAACTTCTTTGTGTTCTGTGAAATCATCTCACAGAGTTACAGCTTTCCCCTCAAGAAGCCTTTCGCTACGACTGTTCTTGTGGAATTGGCAACGTGATATTTGGAAGCCCATAGAGGGCTATGGTGATAAAGGAAATATCCTCAGATGAAATATGGAAAGAAGCTTTCTGAGAAACCGCTTAGTGTTCTGTTAATTCATCTCACAGAGTTACATCTGTATTTCGTGGATCTCTTTGCTAGCCTTATTTCTGTGGAATCTGAGAACAGATATTTCGGATCCCTTTGAAGACTATAGGGCCAAAGGAAAAATCCTCCGATAACAAAGAGAAAGAAGCTTTCTGAGAAACTTCTTTGTGTTCTGTGAAATCATCTCAGAGAGTTACAGCTTTCCCCTCAAGAAGCCTTTCGCTAAGACAGTTCTTGTGGAATTGGCAAAGTGATATTTGGAAGCCCATAGAGGGCCATGGTGAAAAAGGAAATATCCTCAGATGAAATCTGGAAAGAAGTTTCTGAGAAACTGCTTAGTGTTCTGTTAATTCATCTCACAGAGTTACATCTGTATTTCGTGGATCTCTTTGCTAGCTTTATTTCTGTGGAATCTGAGAACAGATATTTCGGATCCCTTTGAAGACAATAGGGCCAAAGGAAATATCCTCCGATAAGAAAGAGAAAGAAGCTTTCTGAGAAACTTCTTTGTGTTCTGTGAAATCATCTCAGAGAGTTACAGCTTTCCCCTCAAGAAGCCTTTCGCTAAGACAGTTCTTGTGGAATTGGCAAAGTGATATTTGGAAGCCCATAGAGGGCCATGGTGAAAAAGGAAATATCCTCAGATGAAATCTGGAAAGAACCTTTCTGAGAAACTGCTTAGTGTTCTGTTAATTCATCTCACAGAGTTACATCTGTATTTCGTGGATCTTTTTGCTAGCTTTATTTCTGTGGAATCTGAGAACAGATATTTCGGATCCCTTTGAAGAATATAGGGCCAAAGGAAATATCCTCCGATAACAAAGAGAAAGAAGCTTTCTGAGAAACTTCTTTGTGTTCTGTGAAATCATCTCACAGAGTTACAGCTTTTCCCTCAAGAAGCCTTTCGCTAAGACTGTTCTTGTGGAATTGGCAACGTGATATTTGGAAGCCCATAGAGGGCTATGGTGAAAAAGTAAATATCTTCAGATGAAATCTGGAAAGAAACTTTCAGAGAAACTGCTTAGTGTTCTGTTAATTCATCTCACAGAGTTACATCTGTATTTCGTGGATCTCTTTGCTAGCCTTATTTCTGTGGAATCTGAGAAGAGATATTTCGGATCCCTTTGAAGACTATAGGGCCAAAGGAAATATCCTCCGATAACAAAGAGAAAGAAGCTTTCTGAGAAACTTCTTTGTGTTCTGTGAAATCATCTCACAGAGTTACAGCTTTCCCCTCAAGAAGCCTTTCGCTAAGACAGTTCTTGTGGAATTGGCAAAGTGATATTTGGAAGCCCACAGAGGGCTATGGTGAAAAAGGAAATATCCTCAGATGAAATCTGGAAAGAAGCTTTCTGAGAAACTGCTTAGTGTTCTGTTAATTCATCTCACAGAGTTACATCTGTATTTCGTGGATCTCTTTGCTAGCCTTATTTCTGTGGAATCTGAGAACAGATATTTCGGATCCCGTTGAAGACTATAGGGCCAAAGGAAATATCCTCCGATAACAAAGAGAAAGAAGCTTTCTGAGAAACCTCTTTGTGTTCTGTGAAATCATCTCACAGAGTTACAGCTTTCCCCTCAAGAAGCCTTTCGCTAAGACAGTTCTTGTGCAATTGGCAAAGTGATATTTGGAACCCATAGAGGGCTATGGTGAAAAAGGAAATATCCTCAGAAGAAATCTGGAAAGAAGCTTTCTGAGAAACTGCTTAGTGTTCTGTTAATTCATCTCACAGAGTTACATCTGTATTTCGTGGATCTCTTTGCTAGCCTTATTTCTGTGGAATCTGAGAACAGATATTTCGGATCCCTTTGAAGACTATAGAGCGAAAGGAAAAATCCTCCGATAACAAAGAGAAAGAAGCTTTCTGAGAAACTTCTTTGTGTTCTGTGAAATCATCTCAGAGAGTTACAGCTTTCCCCTCAAGAAGCCTTTCGCTAAGACAGTTCTTGTGGAATTGGCCAAGTGATATTTGGAAGCCCATAGAGGGCTATGGTGAAAAAGGAAATATCCTCAGATGAAATCTGGAAAGAAGCTTTCTGAGAAACTGCTTAGTGTTCTGTTAATTCATCTCACAGATTTACATCTGTATTTCGTGGATCTCTTTGCTAGCTTTATTTCTGTGGAATATGAGAACAGATATTTCAGATCCCTTTGAAGACTATAGGGCCAAAGGAAATATCCTCCGATAACAAAGAGAAAGAAGCTTTCTGAGAAACTTCTTTGTGTTCTGTGAAATCATCTCACAGAGTTACAGCTTTCCCCTCAAGAAGCCTTTCGCTAAGACTGTTCTTGTGGAATTGGCAAAGTGATATTTGGAAACCCATAGAGGGCTCTGGTGATAAAGGAAATATCCTCAGATGAAAATTGGAAAGAAGCTTTCTGAGAAACTGCTTAGTGTTCTGTTAATTCATCTCACAGGGTTACATCTGTATTTCGTGGATCTCTTTGCTAGCCTTATTTCTTTGGAATCTGAGAGGAGATATTTCGGATCCCTTTGAAGACTATAGGGCCAAAGGAAATATCCTCCGATAACAAAGAGAAAGAAGCTTTCTGAGAAACTTCTTTGTGTTCTGTGAAATCATCTCACAGAGTTACAGCTTTTCCCTCAAGAAGCCTTTCGCTAAGACAGTTCTTGTGGAATTGGCCAAGTGATATTTGGAAGCCCATAGAGGGCTATGGTGAAAAAGGAAATATCCTCAGATGAAATCTGGAAAGAAGCTTTCTGAGAAACTGCTTAGTGTTCTGTTAATTCATCTCACAGAGTTACATCTGTATTTCGTGTTTCTCTTTGCTAGCCTTATTTCTGTGGAATCTGAGAACAGATATTTCGGATCCCTTTGAAGACTATAGGGCCAAAGGAAATATCCTCCGATAACAAAGAGAAAGAAGCTTTCTGAGAAACTTCTTTGTGTTCTGTGAAATCATCTCAGAGAGTTACAGCTTTCCCCTCAAGAAGCCTTTCGCTAAGACAGTTCTTGTGGAATTGGCAAAGTGATATTTGGAAGCCCATAGAGGGCTATGGTGAAAAAGGAAATATCCTCAGATGAAATCTGGAAAGAAGCTTTCTGAGAAACTGCTTAGTGTTCTGTTAATTCATCTCACAGAGTTACATCTGTATTTCGTGGATCTCTTTGCTAGCCTTATTTCTGTGGAATCTGAGAACAGATATTTCGGATCCCTTTGAAGACTATAGGGCCAAAGGAAAAATCCTCCGATAACAAAGAGAAAGAAGCTTTCTGAGAAACTTCTTTGTGTTCTGTGAAATCATCTCAGAGAGTTACAGCTTTCCCCTCAAGAAGCCTTTCGATAAGACAGTTCTTGTGGAATTGGCCAAGTGATATTTGGAAGCCCATAGAGGGCCATGGTGAAGAAGGAAATATCCTCAGATGAAATCTGGAAAGAAGCTTTCTGAGAAACTGCTTAGTGTTCTGTTAATTCATCTCACAGAGTTACATCTGTATTTCGTGGATCTCTTTGCTAGCCTTATTTCTGTGGAATCTGAGAACAGATATTTCGGATCCCTTTGAAGACTATAGGGCCAAAGGAAATATCCTCCGATAACAAAGAGAAAGAAGCTTTCTGAGAAACTTCTTTGTGTTCTGTGAAATCATCTCACAGAGTTACAGCTTTCCCCTCAAGAAGCCTTTCGCTAAGACAGTTCTTGTGGAATTGGCCAAGTGATATTTGGAAGCCCATAGAGGGCTATGGTGAAAAAGGAAATATCCTCAGATGAAATCTGGAAAGAAGCTTTCTGAGAAACTGCTTAGTGTTCTGTTAATTCATCTCACAGAGTTACATCTGTATTTCGTGGATCTCTTTGCTAGCCTTATTTCTGTGGAATCTGAGAACAGATATTTCGGATCCCTTTGAAGACTATAGGGCCAAAGGAAATATCCTCCGATAACAAAGAGAAAGAAGCTTTCTGAGAAACTTCTTTGTGTTCTGTGAAATCATCTCACAGAGTTACAGCTTTCCCCTCAAGAAGCCTTTCGCTAAGACAGTTCTTGTGGAATTGGCAAAGTGATATTTGGAAGTCCATAGAGGGCCATGGTGAAAAAGGAAATATCCTCAGATGAAATCTGGAAAGAAGCTTTCTGAGAAACTGCTTAGTGTTCTGTTAATTCATCTCACAGAGTTACATGTCTATTTCGTGGATCTCTTTGCTAGCTTTATTTCTGTGGAATCTGAGAACAGATATTTCGGATCCCTTTGAAGACTATAGGGCCAAAGGAAATATCCTCCGATAACAAAGAGAAAGAAGCTTTCTGAGAAACTTCTTTGTGTTCTGTGAAATCATCTCACAGAGTTACAGCTTTCCCCTCAAGAAGCCTTTCGCTAAGACTGTTCTTGTGGAATTGGCAACGTGATATTTGGAAGCCCATAGAAGGCTATGGTGATAAAGGAAATATCCTCAGATGAAATCTGGAAAGAAGCTTTCTGAGAAACCGCTTAGTGTTCTGTTGATTCATCTCACAGAGTTACATCTGTATTTCGTGTATCTCTTTGCTAGCCTTATTTCTGTGGAATCTGAGAACAGATATTTCGGATCCCTTTGAAGACTATAGGGCCAAAGGAAAAATCCTCCGATAACAAAGAGAAAGAAGCTTTCTGAGAAACTTCTTTGTGTTCTGTGAAATCATCTCAGAGAGTTACAGCTTTCCCCTCAAGAAGCCTTTGGCTAAGACAGTTCTTGTGGAATTGGCAAAGTGATATTTAGAAGCCCATAGAGGGCCATGGTGAAAAAGTAAATATCCTCAGATGAAATCTGGAAAGAAGCTTTCTGAGAAACTGCTTAGTGTTCTGTTAATTCATCTCACAGAGTTACATCTGTATTTCGTGGATCTTTTTGCTAGCTTTATTTCTGTGGAATCTCAGAACAGATATTTCGGATCCCTTTGAAGACTATAGGGCCAAAGGAAATATCCTCCGATAACAAAGAGAAAGAAGCTTTCTGAGAAACTTCTTTGTGTTCTGTGAAATCATCTCACAGAGTTACAGCTTTTCCCTCAAGAAGCCTTTCGCTAAGACTGTTCTTGTGGAATTGGCAAAGTGATATTTGGAAGCCCACAGAGGGCTATGGTGAAAAAGGAAATATCCTCAGATGAAATCTGGAAAGAAGCTTTCTGAGAAACTGCTTAGTGTTCTGTTAATTCATCTCACAGAGTTACATCTGTATTTCGTGGATCTCTTTGCTAGCCTTATTTCTGTGGAATCTGAGAACAGATATTTCGGATCCCATTGAAGACTATAGGGCCAAAGGAAATATCCTCCGATAACAAAGAGAAAGAAGCTTTCTGAGAAACCTCTTTGTGTTCTGTGAAATCATCTCACAGAGTTACAGCTTTCCCCTCAAGAAGCCTTTCGCTAAGATAGTTCTTGTGCAATTGGCAAAGTGATATTTGGAACCCATAGAGGGCTATGGTGAAAAAGGAAATATCCTCAGATGAAATCTGGAAAGAAGCTTTCTGAGAAACTGCTTAGTGTTCTGTTAATTCATCTCACAGACTTACATCTGTATTTCGTGGATCTCTTTGCTAGCCTTATTTCTGTGGAATCTGAGAACAGATATTTCGGATCCCTTTGAAGACTATAGGGCCAAAGGAAATATCCTCCGATAACAAAGAGAAAGAAGCTTTCTGAGAAACTTCTTTGTGTTCTGTGAAATCATCTCACAGAGTTACAGCTTTCCCCTCAAGAAGCCTTTCGCTAAGACAGTTCTTGTGGAATTGGCCAAGTGATATTTGGAAGCCCTTAGAGGGCTATGGTGAAAAAGGAAATATCCTCAGATGAAATCTGGAAAGAAGCTTTCTGAGAAACTGCTTAGTGTTCTGTTAATTCATCTCACAGAGTTACATCTGTATTTCATGTTTCTCTTTGCTAGCCTTATTTCTGTGGAATCTGAGAACAGATATTTCGGATCCCTTTGAAGACTATAGGGCCAAAGGAAATATCCTCCGATAACAAAGAGAAAGAAGCTTTCTGAGAAACTTCTTTGTGTTCTGTGAAATCATCTCAGAGAGTTACAGCTTTCCCCTCAAGAAGCCTTTCGCTAAGACAGTTCTTGTGGAATTGGCAAAGTGATATTTGCAAGCCCATAGAGGGCTATGGTGAAAAAGGAAATATCCTCAGATGAAATCTGGAAAGAAGATTTCTGAGAAACTGCTTAGTGTTCTGTTAATTCATCTCACAGAGTTACATCTGTATTTCGTGGATCTCTTTGCTAGCCTTATTTCTGTGGAATCTGAGAACAGATATTTCGGATCCCTTTGAAGACTATAGGGCCAAAGGAAATATCCTCCGATAACAAAGAGAAAGAAGCTTTCTGAGAAACTTCTTTGTGTTCTGTGAAATCATCTCACAGAGTTACAGCTTTCCCCTCAAGAAGCCTTTCGCTAAGACAGTTCTTGTGGAATTGGCAAAGCGATATTTGGAAGCCCATAGAGGGCTATAGTGAAAAAGGAAATATCCTCAGATGAAATCTGGAAAGCAGCTTTCTGAGAAACTGCTTAGTGTTCTGTTAATTCATCTCACAGAGTTACATCTGTATTTCGTGGATCTCTTTGCTAGCCTTATTTCTGTGGAATCTGAGAACAGATATTTCGGATCCCTTTGAAGACTATAGGGCCAAAGGAAATATCCTCCGATAACAAAGAGAAAGAAGCTTTCTGAGAAACTTCTTTGTGTTCTGTGAAATCATCTCACAGAGTTACAGCTTTCCCCTCAAGAAGCCTTTCGCTAAGACAGTTCTTGTGGAATTGGCCAAGTGATATTTGGAAGCCCTTAGAGGGCTATGGTGAGAAAGGAAATATCCTCAGATGAAATCTGGAAAGAAGCTTCTGAGAAACTGCTTAGTGTTCTGTTAATTCATCTCACAGAGTTACATGTCTATTTCGTGGATCGCTTTACTAGCTTTATTTCTGTGGAATCTGAGAACAGATATTTCGGATCCCTTTGAAGACCATAGGGCCAAAGGAAATATCCTCCGATAACAAAGAGAAAGAAGCTTTCTGAGAAACTTCTTTGTGTTCTGTGAAATCATCTCACAGAGTTACAGCTTTCCCCTCAAGATGCCTTTCGCTAAGACTGTTCTTGTGGAATTGGCAACGTGATATTTGGAAGCCCATAGAGGGCTATGGTGATAAAGGAAATATCCTCAGATGAAATCTGGAAAGAAGCTTTCTGAGAAACCGCTTAGTGTTCTGTTAATTCATCTCACAGAGTTACCTCTGTATTTCTTGGATCTCTTTGCTAGCCTTATTTCTGTGGAATCTGAGAACAGATATTTCGGATCCCTTTGAAGACTATAGGGCCAAAGGAAAAATCCTCCGATAACAAAGAGAAAGAAGCTTTCTGAGAAACTTCTTTGTGTTCTGTGAAATCATCTCAGAGAGTTACAGCTTTCCCCTCAAGAAGCCTTTGGCTAAGACAGTTCTTGTGGAATTGGCAAAGTGATATTTGGAAGCCCATAGAGGGCCATGGTGAAAAAGGAAATATCTTCAGATGAAATCTGGAAAGAAGTTTCTGAGAAACTGCTTAGTGTTCTGTTAATTCATCTCACAGAGTTACATCTGTATTTCGTGGATCTCTTTGCTAGCTTTATTTCTGTGGAATCTGAGAACAGATATTTCGGATCCCTTTGAAGACAATAGGGCCAAAGGAAATATCCTCCGATAACAAAGAGAAAGAAGCTTTCTGAGAAACTTCTTTGTGTTCTGTGAAATCATCTCAGAGAGTTACAGCTTTCCCCTCAGGAAGCCTTTCGCTAAGACAGTTCTTGTGGAATTGGCAAAGTGATATTTGGAAGCCTATAGAGGGCCATGGTGAAAAAGGAAATATCCTCAGATGAAATCTGGAAAGAAGCTTTCTGAGAAACTGCTTAGTGTTCTGTTAATTCATCTCACAGAGTTACATCTGTATTTCGTGGATCTCTTTGCTAGCTTTACTTCTGTGGAATCTGAGAACAGATATTTCGGATCCCTTTGAAGAATATAGGGCCAAAGGAAATATCCTCCGATAACAAAGAGAAAGAAGCTTTCATAGAAATTTCTTTGTGTTCTGTGAAATCATCTCACAGAGTTACAGCTTTTCCCTCAAGAAGCCTTTCGCTAAGACAGTTCTTGTGGAATTGGCAACGTGATATTTGGAAGCCCATAGGGGGCTATGGTGAAAAAGTAAATATCCTCAGATGAAATCTGGAAAGAAGCTTTCAGAGAAACTGCTTAGTGTTCTGTTAATTCATCTCACAGAGTTACATCTGTATTTCGTGGATCTCTTTGCTAGCCTTATTTCTGTGGAATCTGGGAAGAGATATTTCGGATCCCTTTGAAGACTATAGGGCCAAAGGAAATATCCTCCGATAACAAAGAGAAAGAAGCTTTCCGAGAAACTTCTTTGTGTTCTGTGAAATCATCTCACAGAGTTACAGCTTTCCCTTCAAGAAGCCTTTCGCTAAGACAGTTCTTGTGGTATTGGCAAAGTGATATTTGGAAGCCCATAGAGGGCTATGGTGAAAAAGGAAATATCCTCAGATGAAATCTGGAAAGAAGCTTTCTGAGAAACTGCTTAGTGTTCTGTTAATTCATCTCACAGAGTTACATCTGTATTTCGTGGATCTCTTTGCTAGCCTTATTTCTGTGGAATCTGAGAACAGATATTTCGGATCCCTTTGAAGACTATAGGGCCAAAGGAAATATCCTCCGATAACAAAGAGAAAGAAGCTTTCTGAGAAACCTCTTTGTGTTCTGTGAAATCATCTCACAGAGTTACAGCTTTCCCCTCAAGAAGCCTTTCGCTAAGACAGTTCTTGTGGAATTGGCAAAGTGATATTTGGAACCCATAGAGGGCTATGGTGAAAAAGGAAATATCCTCAGAAGAAATCTGGAAAGATGCTTTCTGAGAAACTGCTTAGTGTTCTGTTAATTCATCTCACAGAGTTACATCTGTATTTCGTGGATCTCTTTGCTAGCCTTATTTCTGTGGAATCTGAGAACAGATATTTCGGATCCCTTTGAAGACTATAGGGCCAAAGGAAATATCCTCCGATAACAAAGAGAAAGAAGCTTTCTGAGAAACTTCTTTGTGTTCTGTGAAATCATCTCACAGAGTTACAGCTTTCCCCTCAAGAAGCCTTTCGCTAAGATAGTTCTTGTGCAATTGGCAAAGTGATATTTGGAACCCATAGAGGGCTATGGTGAAAAAGGAAATATCCTCAGATGAAATCTGGAAAGAAGCTTTCTGAGAAACTGCTTAGTGTTCTGTTAATTCATCTCACAGAGTTACATCTGTATTTCGTGGATCTCTTTGCTAGCCTTATTTCTGTGGAATCTGAGAACAGATATTTCGGATCCCTTTGAAGACTATAGGGCCAAAGGAAATATCCTCCGATAACAAAGAGAAAGAAGCTTTCTGAGAAACTTCTTTGTGTTCTGTGAAATCATCTCACAGAGTTACAGCTTTCCCCTCAAGAAGCCTTTCGCTAAGACAGTTCTTGTGGAATTGGCCAAGTGATATTTGGAAGCCCTTAGAGGGCTATGGTGAAAAAGGAAATATCCTCAGATGAAATCTGGAAAGAAGCTTTCTGAGAAACTGCTTAGTGTTCTGTTAATTCATCTCACAGAGTTACATCTGTATTTCGTGTTTCTCTTTGCTAGCCTTATTTCTGTGGAATCTGAGAACAGATATTTCGGATCCCTTTGAAGACTATAGGGCCAAAGGAAATATCCTCCGATAACAAAGAGAAAGAAGCTTTCTGAGAAACTTCTTTGTGTTCTGTGAAATCATCTCAGAGAGTTACAGCTTTCCCCTCAAGAAGCCTTTCGCTAAGACAGTTCTTGTGGAATTGGCAAAGTGATATTTGCAAGCCCATAGAGGGCTATGGTGAAAAAGGAAATATCCTCAGATGAAATCTGGAAAGAAGATTTCTGAGAAACTGCTTAGTGTTCTGTTAATTCATCTCACAGAGTTACATCTGTATTTCGTGGATCTCTTTGCTAGCCTTATTTCTGTGGAATCTGAGAACAGATATTTCGGATCCCTTTGAAGACTATAGGGCCAAAGGAAATATCCTCCGATAACAAAGAGAAAGAAGCTTTCTGAGAAACTTCTTTGTGTTCTGTGAAATCATCTCACAGAGTTACAGCTTTCCCCTCAAGAAGCCTTTCGCTAAGACAGTTCTTGTGGAATTGGCAAAGCGATATTTGGAAGCCCATAGAGGGCTATAGTGAAAAAGGAAATATCCTCAGATGAAATCTGGAAAGCAGCTTTCTGAGAAACTGCTTAGTGTTCTGTTAATTCATCTCACAGAGTTACATCTGTATTTCGTGGATCTCTTTGCTAGCCTTATTTCTGTGGAATCTGAGAACAGATATTTCGGATCCCTTTGAAGACTATAGGGCCAAAGGAAATATCCTCCGATAACAAAGAGAAAGAAGCTTTCTGAGAAACTTCTTTGTGTTCTGTGAAATCATCTCACAGAGTTACAGCTTTCCCCTCAAGAAGCCTTTCGCTAAGACAGTTCTTGTGGAATTGGCCAAGTGATATTTGGAAGCCCTTAGAGGGCTATGGTGAGAAAGGAAATATCCTCAGATGAAATCTGGAAAGAAGCTTTCTGAGAAACTGCTTAGTGTTCTGTTAATTCATCTCACAGAGTTACATGTCTATTTCGTGGATCGCTTTACTAGCTTTATTTCTGTGGAATCTGAGAACAGATATTTCGGATCCCTTTGAAGACCATAGGGCCAAAGGAAATATCCTCCGATAACAAAGAGAAAGAAGCTTTCTGAGAAACTTCTTTGTGTTCTGTGAAATCATCTCACAGAGTTACAGCTTTCCCCTCAAGATGCCTTTCGCTAAGACTGTTCTTGTGGAATTGGCAACGTGATATTTGGAAGCCCATAGAGGGCTATGGTGATAAAGGAAATATCCTCAGATGAAATCTGGAAAGAAGCTTTCTGAGAAACCGCTTAGTGTTCTGTTAATTCATCTCACAGAGTTACCTCTGTATTTCTTGGATCTCTTTGCTAGCCTTATTTCTGTGGAATCTGAGAACAGATATTTCGGATCCCTTTGAAGACTATAGGGCCAAAGGAAAAATCCTCCGATAACAAAGAGAAAGAAGCTTTCTGAGAAACTTCTTTGTGTTCTGTGAAATCATCTCAGAGAGTTACAGCTTTCCCCTCAAGAAGCCTTTGGCTAAGACAGTTCTTGTGGAATTGGCAAAGTGATATTTGGAAGCCCATAGAGGGCCATGGTGAAAAAGGAAATATCTTCAGATGAAATCTGGAAAGAAGTTTCTGAGAAACTGCTTAGTGTTCTGTTAATTCATCTCACAGAGTTACATCTGTATTTCGTGGATCTCTTTGCTAGCTTTATTTCTGTGGAATCTGAGAACAGATATTTCGGATCCCTTTGAAGACAATAGGGCCAAAGGAAATATCCTCCGTTAACAAAGAGAAAGAAGCTTTCTGAGAAACTTCTTTGTGTTCTGTGAAATCATCTCAGAGAGTTACAGCTTTCCCCTCAGGAAGCCTTTCGCTAAGACAGTTCTTGTGGAATTGGCAAAGTGATATTTGGAAGCCTATAGAGGGCCATGGTGAAAAAGGAAATATCCTCAGATGAAATCTGGAAAGAAGCTTTCTGAGAAACTGCTTAGTGTTCTGTTAATTCATCTCACAGAGTTACATCTGTATTTCGTGGATCTCTTTGCTAGCTTTACTTCTGTGGAATCTGAGAACAGATATTTCGGATCCCTTTGAAGAATATAGGGCCAAAGGAAATATCCTCCGATAACAAAGAGAAAGAAGCTTTCATAGAAATTTCTTTGTGTTCTGTGAAATCATCTCACAGAGTTACAGCTTTTCCCTCAAGAAGCCTTTCGCTAAGACAGTTCTTGTGGAATTGGCAACGTGATATTTGGAAGCCCATAGGGGGCTATGGTGAAAAAGTAAATATCCTCAGATGAAATCTGGAAAGAAGCTTTCAGAGAAACTGCTTAGTGTTCTGTTAATTCATCTCACAGAGTTACATCTGTATTTCGTGGATCTCTTTGCTAGCCTTATTTCTGTGGAATCTGGGAAGAGATATTTCGGATCCCTTTGAAGACTATAGGGCCAAAGGAAATATCCTCCGATAACAAAGAGAAAGAAGCTTTCCGAGAAACTTCTTTGTGTTCTGTGAAATCATCTCACAGAGTTACAGCTTTCCCTTCAAGAAGCCTTTCGCTAAGACAGTTCTTGTGGTATTGGCAAAGTGATATTTGGAAGCCCATAGAGGGCTATGGTGAAAAAGGAAATATCCTCAGATGAAATCTGGAAAGAAGCTTTCTGAGAAACTGCTTAGTGTTCTGTTAATTCATCTCACAGAGTTACATCTGTATTTCGTGGATCTCTTTGCTAGCCTTATTTCTGTGGAATCTGAGAACAGATATTTCGGATCCCTTTGAAGACTATAGGGCCAAAGGAAATATCCTCCGATAACAAAGAGAAAGAAGCTTTCTGAGAAACCTCTTTGTGTTCTGTGAAATCATCTCACAGAGTTACAGCTTTCCCCTCAAGAAGCCTTTCGCTAAGACAGTTCTTGTGGAATTGGCAAAGTGATATTTGGAACCCATAGAGGGCTATGGTGAAAAAGGAAATATCCTCAGAAGAAATCTGGAAAGATGCTTTCTGAGAAACTGCTTAGTGTTCTGTTAATTCATCTCACAGAGTTACATCTGTATTTCGTGGATCTCTTTGCTAGCCTTATTTCTGTGGAATCTGAGAACAGATATTTCGGATCCCTTTGAAGACTATAGGGCCAAAGGAAATATCCTCCGATAACAAAGAGAAAGAAGCTTTCTGAGAAACTTCTTTGTGTTCTGTGAAATCATCTCACAGAGTTACAGCTTTCCCCTCAAGAAGCCTTTCGCTAAGACAGTTCTTGTGGAATTGGCAAAGTGATATTTGGAAGCCCATAGAGGGCTATGGTGAAAAAGGAAATATCCTCAGATGAAATCTGGAAAGAAGCTTTCTGAGAAACTGCTTAGTTTTCTGTTAATTCATCTCACAGAGTTACATCTGTATTTCGTGGATCTCTTTGCTAGCCTTATTTCTGTGGAATCTGAGAACAGATATTTCGGATCCCTTTGAAGACTATAGAGCCAAAGGAAAAATCCTCCGATAACAAAGAGAAAGAAGCTTTCTGAGAAACTTCTTTGTGTTCTGTGAAATCATCTCAGAGAGTTACAGCTTTCCCCTCAAGAAGCCTTTCGCTAAGACAGTTCTTGTGGAATTTGCAAAGTGATATTTGGAAGCCCATAGAGGGCCATGGTGAAAAAGGAAATATCCTCAGATGAAATCTGGAAAGAAGCTTTCTGAGAAACTGCTTAGTGTTCTGTTAATTCATCTCACAGATTTACATCTGTATTTCGTGGATCTCTTTGCTAGCTTTATTTCTGTGGAATCTGAGAACAGATATTTCGGATCCCTTTGAAGACTATAGGGCCAAAGGATATATCCTCCGATAACAAAGAGAAAGAAGCTTTCTGAGAAACTTCTTTGTGTTCTGTGAAATCATCTCACAAAGTTACAGCTTTACCCTCAAGAAGTCTTTCGCTAAGACTGTTCTTGTGGAATTGGCAAAGTGATATTTGGAAACCCATAGAGGGCTCTGGTGATAAAGGAAGTATCCTCAGATGAAAATTGGAAAGAAGCTTTCTGAGAAACTGCTTAGTGTTCTGTTAATTCATCTCACAGAGTTACATCTGTATTTCGTGGATCTCTTTGCTAGCCTTATTTCTTTGGAATCTGAGAAGGGATATTTCGGATCCCTTTGAAGACTATAGGGCCAAAGGAAATATCCTCCGATAACAAAGAGAAAGAAGCTTTCTGAGAAACTTCTTTGTGTTCTGTGAAATCATCTCAGAGAGTTACAGCTTTCCCCTCGAGAAGCCTTTGGCTAAGACAGTTCTTGTGGAATTGGCAAAGTGATATTTGGAAGCCCATAGAGGGCTATGGTGAAAAAGGAAATATCCTCAGATGAAATCTGGAAAGAAGCTTTCTGAGAAACTGCTTAGTGTTCTGTTAATTCATCTCACAGAGTTACATCTGTATTTCGTGGATCTCTTTGCTAGCCTTATTTCTGTGGAATCTGAGAACAGATATTTCGGATCCCTTTGAAGACTATAGGGCCAAAGGAAATATCCTCCGATAACAAAGAGAAAGAAGCTTTCTGAGAAACTTCTTTGTGTTCTGTGAAATCATCTCACAGAGTTACAGCTTTCCCCTCAAGAAGCCTTTCGCTAAGACAGTTCTTGTGGAATTGGCAAAGTGATATTTGGAAGCCCATAGAGAGCTATGGTGAAAAAGGAAATATCCTCAGTTGAAATCTGGAAAGAAGCTTTCTGAGAAACTGCTTAGTGTTCTGTTAATTCATCTCACAGAGTTACATCTGTATTTCGTGGATCTCTTTGCTAGCCTTATTTCTGTGGAATCTGAGAACAGATATTTCAGATCCCTTTGAAGACTATAGGGCCAAAGGAAATATCCTCCGATAACAAAGAGAAAGAAGCTTTCTGAGAAACTTCTTTGTGTTCTGTGAAATCATCTCAGAGAGTTACAGCTTTCCCCTCAAGAAGCCTTTCGCTAAGACAGTTCTTGTGGAATTGGCAAAGTGATATTTGGAAGCCCATAGAGGGCCATGGTGAAAAAGGAAATATCCTCAGATGAAATCTGGAAAGAAGCTTTCTGAGAAATTGCTTAGTGTTCTGCTAATTCATCTCACAGATTTACATCTGTATTTCGTGGATCTCTTTGCTAGCTTTATTTCTGTGGAATCTGAGAACAGATATTTCGGATCCCTTTGAAGACTATAGGGCCAAAGGAAATATCCTCCGATAACAAAGAGAAAGAAGCTTTCTGAGAAACTTCTTTGTGTTCTGTGAAATCATCTCACAGAGTTACAGCTTTCCCCTCAAGAAGCCTTTCGCTAAGACTGTTCTTGTGGAATTGGCAAAGTGTTATTTGGAAACCCATAGAGGGCTCTGGTGATAAAGGAAATATCCTCAGATGAAAATTGGAAAGAAGCTTTCTGAGAAACTGCTTAGTGTTCTGTTAATTCATCTCACAGAGTTACATCTGTATTTCGTGGATCTCTTTGCTAACCTTATTTCTGTGGAATCTGAGAACAGATATTTCGGATCCCTTTGAAGACTATAGGGCCAAAGGAAATATCCTCCGATAACAAAGAGAAAGAAGCTTTCTGAGAAACTTCTTTGTGTTCTGTGAAATCATCTCAGAGAGTTACAGCTTTCCCCTCAAGAAGCCTTTCGCTAAGACAGTTCTTGTGGAATTGGCAAAGTGATATTTGGAAGCCCATAGAGGGCTATGGTGAAAAAGGAAATATCCTCAGATGAAATCTGGAAAGAAGCTTTCTGAGAAACTGCTTAGTGTTCTGTTAATTCATCTCACAGAGTTACATCTGTGTTTCGTGGATCTCTTTGCTGGCCTTATTTCTGTGGAATCTGAGAACAGATATTTCGGATCCCTTTGAAGACTATAGGGCCAAAGGAAAAATCCTCCGATAACAAAGAGAAAGAAGCTTTCTGAGAAACTTCTTTGTGTTCTGTGAAATCATCTCAGAGAGTTACAGCTTTCCCCTCAAGAAGCCTTTCGATAAGACAGTTCTTGTGGAATTGGCAAAGTGATATTTGGAAGCCCATAGAGGGCCATGGTGAAGAAGGAAATATCCTCAGATGAAATCTGGAAAGAAGCTTTCTGAGAAACTGCTTAGTGTTCTGTTAATTCATCTCACAGAGTTACATCTGTATTTCGTGGATCTCTTTGCTAGCCTTATTTCTGTGGAATCTGAGAACAGATATTTCGGATCCCTTTGAAGACTATAGGGCCAAAGGAAATATCCTCCGATAACAAAGAGAAAGAAGCTTTCTGAGAAACTTCTTTGTGTTCTGTGAAATCATCTCACAGAGTTACAGCTTTCCCCTCAAGAAGCCTTTCGCTAAGACAGTTCTTGTGGAATTGGCCAAGTGATATTTGGAAGCCCATAGAGGGCTATGTTGAAAAAGGAAAATCCTTAGATGAAATCTGGAAAGAAGCTTTCTGAGAAACTGCTTAGTGTTCTGTTAATTCATCTCACAGAGTTACATCTGTATTTCGTGGATCTCTTTGCTAGCCTTTTTTCTGTGGAATCTGAGAACAGATATTTCGGATCCCTTTGTAGATTAGAGGGCCAAAGGAAATATCCTCCGATAACAAAGAGAAAGAAGCTTTCCGAGAAACTTCTTCGTGTTCTGTGAAATCATCTCACAGAGTTACAACTTTCCCCTCAAGAAGCCTTCGCTAAGACAGTTCTTATGGAAATGGCAAAGTGATATTTGGAAGCCCTTAGAGGGCTATGGTGAAAAAGGAAATATCCTCAGATGAAATCTGGAAAGAAGCTTTCTGAGAAACTGCTTAGTGTTCTGTTAATTCATCTCACAGAGTTACATCTGTATTTCGTGGATCTCTTTGCTAGCCTTTTTTCTGTGGAATCTGAGGACAGATATTTCGGATCCCTTTGAAGACTATAGGGCCAAAGGAAATATCCTCCGATAACAAAGAGAACGAAGCTTTCTAAAAAACTTCTTTGTGTTCTGTGAAATCATCTCACAGAGTTACAGCTTTCACCTTAAGGAGCCTTTCGCTAAGACAGTTCTTGTGGAATTGGCAAAGTGATATTTGGAAGCCCATGGAGGTCTATGGTGAAAAAGGAAATATCCTCAGATGAAATCTGGAAAGAAGCTTTCTGAGAAACTGCTTAGTGTTCTGTTAATTCATCTCACAGAGTAACATCTGTATTTCGTGGATCTCTTTGCTAGCCTTATTTCTGTGGAATCTTAGAACAGATATTTCGGATCTCTTTTAAGACTATAGGGGCAAAGAAAAAATCCTCCGATAACAAAGAGAAAGAAGCTTTCTGAGAAACTTCTTTGTGTTCTGTGAAATCATCTCACAGAGTTACAGCTTTCCCCTCAAGAAGCCTTTCGCTAAGACAGTTCTTGTGGAATTGGCAAAGTGATATTTGGAAGCCCATGGAGGTCTATGGTGAAAAAGGAAATATCCTCAGATGAAATCTGGAAAGAGGCTTTCTGAGAAACTGCTGAGTGTTCTGTTAATTCATCTCACAGAGTTACATCTGTATTTCGTGGATCTCTTTGCTAGCCTTATTTCTGTGGAATCTGAGAAGAGATATTTCGGATCCCTTTGAAGACTATAGGGCCAAAGGAAAAATCCTCCGATAACAAAGAGAAAGAAGCTTTCTGAGAAACTTCTTTGTGTTCTGTGAAATCATCTCACAGAGTTACAGCTTTCCCCTCAAGAAGCCTTTCGCTAAGACAGTTCTTGTGGAATTGGCAAAGTGATATTTGGAAC
This sequence comes from Macaca nemestrina, assembly GCF_043159975.1. Classification (NCBI taxonomy): domain Eukaryota; kingdom Metazoa; phylum Chordata; class Mammalia; order Primates; family Cercopithecidae; genus Macaca; species Macaca nemestrina. The sequence continues at coordinate 110,217,605 of NC_092127.1, read as the reverse complement.
CCCTAGAGGCCTATGGTGAAAAAGGAAATATCCTCAGATGAAATCTGGAAAGAAGCTTTCTGAGAAACTGCTTAGTGTTCTGTTAATTCATCTCACAGAGTTACATCTGTATTTCGTGGGTCTCTTTGCTAGCCTTATTTCTGTGGAATCTGAGAACAGATATTTCGGATCCCTTTGAAGACTATAGAGCCAAAGGAAAAATCCTCCGATAACAAAGAGAAAGAAGCTTTCTGAGAAACTTCTTTGTGTTCTGTGAAATCATCTCACAGAGTTACAGCTTTCCCCTCAAAAAGCCTTTCCCTAAGACTGTTCTTGTGGAATTGGCAACGTGATATTTGGAAGCCCATAGAGGGCTATGGTGATAAAGGAAATATCCTCAGATGAAATCTGGAAAGAAGCTTTCTGAGAAACTGCTTAGTGTTCTGTTAATTCATCTCACAGAGTTACATCTGTATTTCGTGGATCTCTTTGCTAGCCTTATTTCTGTGGAATCTGAGAACAGATATTTCGGATCCCTTTGAAGACTATAGGGCCAAAGGAAATATCCTCCGATAACAAAGAGAAAGAAGCTTTCTGAGAAACTTCTTTGTGTTCTGTGAAATCATCTCACAGAGTTACAGCTTTCCCCTCAAGAAGCCTTTCGCCAAGACAGTTCTTGTGGAATTGGCAAAGTGATATTTGGAAGTCCATAGAGGGCCATGGTGAAAAAGGAAATATCCTCAGATGAAATCTGGAAAGAAGCTTTCTGAGAAACTCCTTAGTGTTCTGTTAATTCATCTCACAGAGTTACATGTCTATTTCGTGGATCTCTTTGCTAGCTTTATTTCTGTGGAATCTGAGAACAGATATTTCGGATCCCTTTGAAGACTATAGGGCCAAAGGAAATATCCTCCGATAACAAAGAGAAAGAAGCTTTCTGAGAAACTTCTTTGTGTTCTGTGAAATCATCTCACAGAGTTACAGCTTTCCCCTCAAGAAGCCTTTCGCTAAGACAGTTCTTGTGGAATTGGCAAAGTGATATTTGCAAGCCCATAGAGGGCTATGGTGAAAAAGGAAATATCCTCAGATGAAATCTGGAAAGAAGCTTTCTGAGAAACTGCTTAGTGTTCTGTTAATTCATCTCACAGTGTTACATCTGTATTTCGTGGATCTCTTTGCTAGCCTTATTTCTGTGGAATCTGAGAACAGATATTTCGGATCCCTTTGAAGACTATGGGGCCAAAGGAAATATCCTCCGATAACAAAGAGAAAGAAGCTTTCTGAGAAACTTCTTTGTGTTCTGTGAAATCATCTGTCAGAGTTACAGCTTTCCCCTCAAGAAGCCTTTCGATAAGACAGTTCTTGTGGAATTGGCAAAGTGATATTTGGAAGCCCATAGAGGGCTATGATGATAAAGGAAATATCCTCAGATGAAATCTGGAAAGAAGCTTTCTGAGAAACTGCTTAGTGTTCTGTTAATTCATCTCACAGAGTTACATCTGTATTTCGTGGATCTCTTTCCTAGCCTTATTTCTGTGGAATCTGAGAACAGATATTTCGGATCCCTTTGAAGACTATAGGGCCAAAGAAAAAATCCTCCCATAACAAAGAGAAAGAAGCTTTCTGAGAAACTTCTTTGTGTTCTGTGAAATCATCTCACAGAGTTACAGCTTTCCCCTCAAGAAGCCTTTCGCTAAGACAGTTCTTGTGGAATTGGCAAAGTGATATTTGGAACCCCTAGAGGCCTATGGTGAAAAAGGAAATATCCTCAGATGAAATCTGGAAAGAAGCTTTCTGAGAAACTGCTTAGTGTTCTGTTAATTCATCTCACAGAGTTACATCTGTATTTCGTGGATCTCTTTGCTAGCCTTATTTCTGTGGAATCTGAGAACAGATATTTCGGATCCCTTTGAAGACTATAGAGCCAAAGGAAAAATCCTCCGAAAACAAAGAGAAAGAAGCTTTCTGAGAAACTTCTTTGTGTTCTGTGAAATCATCTCACAGAGTTACAGCTTTCCCCTCAAGAAGCTTTTCCCTAAGACTGTTCTTGTGGAATTGGCCAAGTGATATTTGGAAGCCCATAGAGGGCTATGGTGATAAAGGAAATATCCTCAGATGAAATCTGGAAAGAAGCTTTCTGAGAAACTGCTGAGTGTTCTGTTAATTCATCTCACAGAGTTACATCTGTATTTCGTGGATCTCTTTGCTAGCCTTATTTCTGTGGAATCTGAGAACAGATATTTCGGATCCCTTTGAAGACTATAGGGCCAAAGGAAATATCCTCCGATAACAAAGAGAAAGAAGCTTTCTGAGAAACTTCTTTGTGTTCTGTGAAATCATCTCACAGAGTTACAGCTTTCCCCTCAAGAAGCCTTTCGCTAAGACAGTTCTTGTGGAATTGGCCAAGTGATATTTGGAAGCCCATAGAGGGCTATGTTGAAAAAGGAAAATCCTCAGATGAAAATTGGAAAGAAGCTTTCTGAGAAACTGCTTAGTGTTCTGTTAATTCATCTCACAGAGTTACATCTGTATTTCGTGGATCTCTTTGCTAGCCTTTTTTCTGTGGAATCTGAGAACAGATATTTCGGATCCCTTTGTAGATTAGAGGGCCAAAGGAAAAATCCTCCGATAACAAAGAGAAAGAAGCTTTACGAGAAACTTCTTCGTGTTCTGTGAAATCATCTCACAGAGTTACAGCTTTCCCCTCAAGAAGCCTTTCGCTAAGACAGTTCTTGTGGAATTGGCAAAGTGATATTTGGAAGCCCATAGAGGGCTATGGTGAAAATGGAAATATCCTCAGATGAAATCTGGAAAGAAGCTTTCTGAGAAACTGCTGAGTGTTCTGTTAATTCATCTCACAGAGTTACATCTGTATTTCGTGGATCTCTTTGCCAGCCTTATTTCTGTGGAATCTGAGAAGAGATATTTCGGATCCCTTTGAAGACTATAGGGCCAAAGGAAATATCCTCCGATAACAAAGAGAAAGAAGCTTTCTGAGAAACTTCTTTGTGTTCTGTGAAATCATCTCACAGAGTTACAGCTTTCCCCTCAAGAAGCCTTTCGCTAAGACAGTTCTTGTGGAATTGGCAAAGTGATATTTGGAAGCCCTTAGAGGGCTATGGTGAAAAAGGAAATATCCTCAGATGAAATCTGGAAAGAAGCTTTCTGAGAAACTGCTTAGTGTTCTGTTAATTCATCTCACAGAGTTACATCTATATTTCGTGGATCTCTTTGCTAGCCTTTTTTCTGTGGAATCTGAGAACAGATATTTCGGATCCCTTTGAAGACTATAGGGCCAAAGGAAAAATCCTCCGATAACAAAGAGAAAGAAGCTTTCTGAGAAACTTCTTTGTGTTCTGTGAAATCATCTCACAGAGTTACAGCTTTCCCCTCAAGAAGCCTTTCGCTAAGACAGTTCTTGTGGAATTGGCAAAGTGATATTTGGAACCCCTAGAGGCCTATGGTGAAAAAGGAAATATCCTCAGGTGAAATCTGGAAAGAAGCTTTCTGAGAAACTGCTTAGTGTTCTGTTAATTCATCTCACAGAGTTACATCTGTATTTCGTGGATCTCTTTGCTAGCCTTATTTCTGTGGAATCTGAGAACAGATATTTCGGATCCCTTTGAAGACTATAGAGCCAAAGGAAAAATCCTCCGATAACAAAGAGAAAGAAGCTTTCTGAGAAACTTCTTTGTGTTCTGTGAAATCATCTCACAGAGTTACAGCTTTCCCCTCAAGAAGCCTTTCCCTAAGACTGTTCTTGTGGAATTGGCAACGTGATATTTGGAAGCCCATAGAGGGCTATGGTGATAAAGGAAATATCCTCAGATGAAATCTGGAAAGAAGCTTTCTGAGAAACTGCTTAGTGTTCTGTTAATTCATCTCACAGAGTTACATCTGTATTTCGTGGATCTCTTTGCTAGCCTTTTTTCTGTGGAATCTGAGAACAGATATTTCGGATCCCTTTGAAGACTATAGGGCCAAAGGAAATATCCTCCGATAACAAAGAGAAAGAAGCTTTCTGAGAAACTTCTTTGTGTTCTGTGAAATCATCTCACAGAGTTACAGCTTTCCCCTCAAGAAGCCTTTCGCAAAGACAGTTCTTGTGGAATTGGCAAAGTGATATTTGGAAGTCCATAGAGGGCCATGGTGAAAAAGGAAATATCCTCAGATGAAATCTGGAAAGAAGCTTTCTGAGAAACTGCTTAGTGTTCTGTTAATTCATCTCACAGAGTTACATGTCTATTTCGTGGATCTCTTTGCTAGCTTTATTTCTGTGGAATCTGAGAACAGATATTTCGGATCCCTTTGAAGACTATAGGGCCAAAGGAAATATCCTCCGATAACAAAGAGAAAGAAGCTTTCAAAGAAACTTCTTTGTGTTCTGTGAAATCATCTCACAGAGTTACAGCTTTCCCCTCAAGAAGCCTTTCGCTAAGACAGTTCTTGTGGAATTGGGAAAGTGATATTTGCAAGCCCATAGAGGGCTATGGTGAAAAAGGAAATATCCTCAGATGAAATCTGGAAAGAAGCTTTCTGAGAAACTGCTTAGTGTTCTGTTAATTCATCTCACAGTGTTACATCTGTATTTCGTGGATCTCTTTGCTAGCCTTATTTCTGTGGAATCTGAGAACAGATATTTCGGATCCCTTTGAAGACTATGGGGCCAAAGGAAATATCCTCCAATAACAAAGAGAAAGAAGCTTTCTGAGAAACTTCTTTGTGTTCTGTGAAATCATCTGTCAGAGTTACAGCTTTCCCCTCAAGAAGCCTTTCGATAAGACAGTTCTTGTGGAATTGGCAAAGTGATATTTGGAAGCCCATAGAGAGCTATGATGATAAAGGAAATATCCTCAGACGAAATCTGGAAAGAAGCTTTCTGAGAAACTTCTTAGTGTTCTGTTAATTCATCTCACAGAGTTACATCTGTATTTCGTGGATCTCTTTCCTAACCTTATTTCTGTGGAATCTGAGAACAGATATTTCGGATCCCTTTGAAGACTATAGGGCCAAAGGAAATATCCTCCGATAACAAAGGGAAAGAAGCTTTCTGAGAAACTTCTTTGTGTTCTGTGAAATCATCTCACAGAGTTACAGCTATCCCCTAAAGAAGCCATTCGCTAAGACATTTCTTGTGGAATTGGCAAAGTGATATTTGGAAGCCCATAGAGGGCTAAGGTGAAAAAGGAAATATCCTCAAATGAAATCTGGAAAGAAGCTTTCTGAGAAACTGCTTAGTGTTCTGTTAATTCATCTCACAGTGTTACATCTGTATTTCGTGGATCTCTTTGCTAGCCTTATTTCTGTGGAATCTGAGAACAGATATTTCGGATCCCTTTGAAGACTATAGGGCCAAAGGAAATATCCTCCGATAACAAAGAGAAAGAAGCTTTCTGAGAAACTTCTTTGTGTTCTGTGAAATCATCTCACAGAGTTACAGCTTTCCCCTCAAGAAGCCTTTCGCTAAGACAGTTCTTGTGGAATTGGCAAAGTGATATTTGGAAGCCCCTAGAGGGCTATGGTGAAAAAGGAAATATCCTCAGATGAAATCTGGAAAGAAGCTTTCTGAGAAACTGCTTAGTGTTCTGTTAATTCATCTCACAGAGTTACATCTGTATTTCGTGGATCTCTTTGCTAGCCTTATTTCTGTGGAATCTGAGAACAGATATTTCGGATCCCTTTGAAGACTATAGGGCCAAAGGAAAAATCCTCCGATAACAAAGAGAAAGAAGCTTTCTGAGAAACTTCTTTGTGTTCTGTGAAATCATCTCACAGAGTTACAGCTTTCCCCTCAAGAAGCCTTTCGCTAAGACAGTTCTTGTGGAATTGGCAAAGTGATATTTGGAACCCCTAGAGGCCTATGGTGAAAAAGGAAATATCCTCAGATGAAATCTGGAAAGAAGCTTTCTGAGAAACTGCTTAGTGTTCTGTTAATTCATCTCACAGAGTTACATCTGTATTTCGTGGATCTCTTTGCTAGCCTTATTTCTGTGGAATCTGAGAACAGATATTTCGGATCCCTTTGAAGACTATAGAGCCAAAGGAAAAATCCTCCGATAGCAAACAGAAAGAAGCTTTCTGAGAAACTTCTTTGTGTTCTGTGAAATCATCTCACAGAGTTACAGCTTTCCCATCAAGAAGCCTTTCCCTAAGACTGTTCTTGTGGAACTGGCAACGTGATATTTGGAAGCCCATAGAGGGCTATGGTGATAAAGGAAATATCCTCAGATGAAATCTGGAAAGAAGCTTTCTGAGAAACTGCTTAGTGTTCTGTTAATTCATCTCACAGAGTTACATCTGTATTTCGTGGATCTCTTTGCTAGCCTTATTTCTGTGGAATCTGAGAACAGATATTTCGGATCCCTTTGAAGACTATAGGGCCAAAGGAAATATCCTCCGATAACAAAGAGAAAGAAGCTTTCTGAGAAACTTATTTGTGTTCTGTGAAATCATCTCACAGAGTTACAGCTTTCCCCTCAAGAAGCCTTTCGCTAAGACAGTTCTTGTGGAATTGGCAAAGTGATATTTGGAAGTCCATAGAGGGCCATGGTGAAAAAGGAAATATCCTCAGATGAAATCTGGAAAGAAGCTTTCTGAGAAACTGCTTAGTGTTCTGTTAATTCATCTCACAGAGTTACATGTCTATTTCGTGGATCTCTTTGCTAGCTTTATTTCTGTGGAATCTGAGAACAGATATTTCGGATCCCTTTGAAGACTATAGGGCCAAAGGAAATATCCTCCGATAACAAAGAGAAAGAAGCTTTCTGAGAAACTTCTTTGTGTTCTGTGAAATCATCTCACAGAGTTACAGCTTTCCCCTCAAGAAGCCTTTCGCTAAGACAGTTCTTGTGGAATTGGCAAAGTGATATTTGGAAGCCCATAGAGGGCTATGGTGAAAAAGGAAATATCCTCAGATGAAATCTGGAAAGAAGCTTTCTGAGAAACTGCTTAGTGTTCTGTTAATTCATCTCACAGAGTTACATCTGTATTTCGTGGATCTCTTTGCTAGCCTTATTTCTGTGGAATCTGAGAACAGATATTTCGGATCCCTTTGAAGACTATAGGGCCAAAGGAAAAATCCTCCGATAACAAAGAGAAAGAAGCTTTCTGAGAAACTTCTTTGTGTTCTGTGAAATCATCTCACAGAGTTACAGCTTTCCCCTCAAGAAGCCTTTCGCTAAGACAGTTCTTGTGGAATTGGCAAAGTGATATTTGGAAGCCCATAGAGGGCTAAGGTGAAAAAGGAAATATCCTCAAATGAAATCTGGAAAGAAGCTTTCTGAGAAACTGCTTAGTGTTCTGTTAATTCATCTCACAGTGTTACATCTGTATTTCGTGGATCTCTTTGCTAGCCTTATTTCTGTGGAATCTGAGAACAGATATTTCGGATCCCTTTGAAGACTATAGGGCCAAAGGAAATATCCTCCGATAACAAAGAGAAAGAAGCTTTCTGAGAAACTTCTTTGTGTTCTTTGAAATCATCTCACAGAGTTACAGCTTTCCCCTCAAGAAGCCTTTCGCTAAGACAGTTCTTGTGGAATTGGCAAAGTGATATTTGGAAGCCCCTAGAGGGCTATGGTGAAAAAGGAAATATCCTCAGATGAAATCTGGAAAGAAGCTTTCTGAGAAACTGCTTAGTGTTCTGTTAATTCATCTCACAGAGTTACATGTGTATTTCGTGGATCTCTTTGCTAGCCTTATTTCTGTGGAATCTGAGAACAGATATTTCGGATCCCTTTGAAGACTATAGGGCCAAAGGAAAAATCCTCCGATAACAAAGAGAAAGAAGCTTTCTGAGAAACTTCTTTGTGTTCTGTGAAATCATCTCACAGAGTTACAGCTTTCCCCTCAAGAAGCCTTTCGCTAAGACAGTTCTTGTGGAATTGGCAAAGTGATATTTGGAACCCCTAGAGGCCTATGGTGAAAAAGGAAATATCCTCAGATGAAATCTGGAAAGAAGCTTTCTGAGAAACTGCTTAGTGTTCTGTTAATTCATCTCACAGAGTTACATCTGTATTTCGTGGATCTCTTTGCTAGCCTTATTTCTGTGGAATCTGAGAACAGATATTTCGGATCCCTTTGAAGACTATAGGGCCAAAGGAAAAATCCTCCCATAACAAAGAGAAAGAAGCTTTCTGAGAAACTTCTTTGTGTTCTGTGAAATCATCTCACAGAGTTACAGCTTTCCCCTCAAGAAGCCTTTCCCTAAGACTGTTCTTGAGGAATTGGCAACGTGATATTTGGAACCCCATAGAGGGCTATGGTGATAAAGGAAATATCCTCAGATGAAATCTGGAAAGAAGCTTTCTGAGAAACTGCTTAGTGTTCTGTTAATTCATCTCACAGAGTTACATCTGTATTTCGTGGATCTCTTTGCTAACCTTATTTCTGTGGAATCTGAGAACAGATATTTCGGATCCCTTTGAAGACTATAGGGCCAAAGGAAATATCGTCCGATCACAAAGAGAAAGAAGCTTTCTGAGAAACTTCTTTGTGTTCTGTGAAATCATCTCACAGAGTTACAGCTTTCCCCTCAAGAAGCCTTTCGCTAAGACAGTTCTTGTGGAATTGGCAAAGTGATATTTGGAAGTCCATAGAGGGCCATGGTGAAAAAGGAAATATCCTCAGATGAAATCTGGAAAGAAGCTTTCTGAGAAACTGCTTAGTGTTCTGTTAATTCATCTCACAGAGTTACATGTCTATTTCGTGGATCTCTTTGCTAGCTTTATTTCTGTGGAATCTGAGAACAGATATTTCGGATCCCTTTGAAGACTATAGGGCCAAAGGAAATATCCTCCGATAACAAAGAGAAAGAAGCTTTCTGAGAAACTTCTTTGTGTTCTGTGAAATCATCTCACAGAGTTACAGCTTTCCCCTCAAGAAGCCTTTCGCTAAGACAGTTCTTGTGGAATTGGCAAAGTGATATTTGCAAGCCCATAGAGGGCTATGGTGAAAAAGGAAATATCCTCAGATGAAATCTGGAAAGAAGCTTTCTGAGAAACTGCTTAGTGTTCTGTTAATTCATCTCACAGTGTTACATCTGTATTTCGTGGATCTCTTTGCTAGCCTTATTTCTGTGGAATCTGAGAACAGATATTTCGGATAACTTTGAAGACTATGGGGCCAAAGGAAATATCCTCCGAAAACAAAGAGAAAGAAGCTTTCTGAGAAACTTCTTTGTGTTCTGTGAAATCATCTGTCAGAGTTACAGCTTTCCCCTCAAGAAGCCTTTCGATAAGACAGTTCTTGTGGAATTGGCAAAGTGATATTTGGAAGCCCATAGAGGGCTATGATGATAAAGGAAATATCCTCAGATGAAATCTGGAAAGAAGCTTTCTGAGAAACTGCTTAGTGTTCTGTTAATTCATCTCACCGAGTTACATCTGTATTTCGTGGATCTCTTTCCTAGCCTTATTTCTGTGGAATCTGAGAACAGATATTTCGGATCCCTTTGAAGACTATAGGGCCAAAGGAAAAATCCTCCGATAACAAAGAGATAGAAGCTTTCTGAGAAACTTCTTTGTGTTCTGTGAAATCATCTCACAGAGTTACAGCTTTCCCCTCAAGAAGCCTTTCGCTAAGACAGTTCTTGTGGAATTGGCAAAGTGATATTTGCAAGCCCATAGAGGGCTATGGTGAAAAAGGAAATATCCTCAGATGAAATCTGGAAAGAAGCTTTCTGAGAAACTGCTGAGTGTTCTGTTAATTCATCTCACAGAGTTACATCTGTATTTCGTGGATCTCTTTGCTAGCCTTATTTCTGTGGAATCTGAGAACAGATATTTCGGATCCCTTTGAAGACTATAGAGCCAAAGGAAAAATCCTCCGATAACAAAGAGAAAGAAGCTTTCTGAGAAACTTCTTTGTGTTCTGTGAAATCATCTCACAGAGTTTCAGCTTTCCCATCAAGAAGCCTTTCCCTAAGACTGTTCTTGTGGAATTGGCAACGTGATATTTGGAAGCCCATAGAGGGCTATGGTGATAAAGGAAATATCCTCAGATGAAATCTGGAAAGAAGCTTTCTGAGAAACTGCTTAGTGTTCTGTTAATTCATCTCACAGAGTTACATCTGTATTTCGTGGATCTCTTTGCTAGCCTTATTTCTGTGGAATCTGAGAACAGATATTTCGGATCCCTTTGAAGACTATAGGGCCAAAGGAAAAATCCTCCGATAACAAAGAGAAAGAAGCTTTCTGAGAAACTTCTTTGTGTTCTGTGAAATCATCTCACAGAGTTACAGCTTTCCCCTCAAGAAGCCTTTCGCTAAGACAGTTCTTGTGGAATTGGCAAAGTGATATTTGGAACCCCTAGAGGCCTATGGTGAAAAAGGAAATATCCTCAGATGAAATCTGGAAAGAAGCTTTCTGAGAAACTGCTTAGTGTTCTGTTAATTCATCTCACAGAGTTACATCTGTATTTCGTGGATCTCTTTGCTAGCCTTATTTCTGTGGAATCTGAGAACAGATATTTCGGATCCCTTTGAAGACTATAGGGCCAAAGGAAAAATCCTCCCATAACAAAGAGAAAGAAGCTTTCTGAGAAACTTCTTTGTGTTCTGTGAAATCATCTCACAGAGTTACAGCTTTCCCCTCAAGAAGCCTTTCCCTAAGACTGTTCTTGAGGAATTGGCAACGTGATATTTGGAAGCCCATAGAGGGCTATGGTGATAAAGGAAATATCCTCAGATGAAATCTGGAAAGAAGCTTTCTGAGAAACTGCTTAGTGTTCTGTTAATTCATCTCACAGAGTTACATCTGTATTTCGTGGATCTCTTTGCTAACCTTATTTCTGTGGAATCTGAGAACAGATATTTCGGATCCCTTTGAAGACTATAGGGCCAAAGGAAATATCCTCCGATAACAAAGAGAAAGAAGCTTTCTGAGAAACTTCTTTGTGTTCTGTGAAATCATCTCACAGAGTTACAGCTTTCCCCTCAAGAAGCCTTTCGCTAAGACAGTTCTTGTGGAATTGGCAAAGTGATATTTGGAAGTCCATAGAGGGCCATGGTGAAAAAGGAAATATCCTCAGATGAAATCTGGAAAGAAGCTTTCTGAGAAACTGCTTAGTGTTCTGTTAATTCATCTCACAGAGTTACATCTGTATTTCGTGGATCTCTTTCCTAGCCTTATTTCTGTGGAATCTGAGAACAGATATTTCGGATCCCTTTGAAGACTATAGGGCCAAAGGAAAAATCCTCCGATAACAAAGAGATAGAAGCTTTCTGAGAAACTTCTTTGTGTTCTGTGAAATCATCTCACAGAGTTACAGCTTTCCCCTCAAGAAGCCTTTCGCTAAGACAGTTCTTGTGGAATTGGCAAAGTGATATTTGCAAGCCCATAGAGGGCTATGGTGAAAAAGGAAATATCCTCAGATGAAATCTGGAAAGAAGCTTTCTGAGAAGCTGCTGAGTGTTCTGTTAATTCATCTCACAGAGTTACATCTGTATTTCGTGGATCTCTTTGCTAGCCTTATTTCTGTGGAATCTGAGAACAGATATTTCGGATCCCTTTGAAGACTATAGAGCCAAAGGAAAAATCCTCCGATAACAAAGAGAAAGAAGCTTTCTGAGAAACTTCTTTGTGTTCTGTGAAATCATCTCACAGAGTTACAGCTTTCCCATCAAGAAGCCTTTCCCTAAGACTGTTCTTGTGGAATTGGCAACGTGATATTTGGAAGCCCATAGAGGGCTATGGTGATAAAGGAAATATCCTCAGATGAAATCTGGAAAGAAGCTTTCTGAGAAACTGCTTAGTGTTCTGTTAATTCATCTCACAGAGTTACATCTGTATTTCGTGGATCTCTTTGCTAGCCTTATTTCTGTGGAATCTGAGAACAGATATTTCGGATCCCTTTGAAGACTATAGGGCCAAAGGAAATATCCTCCGATAACAAAGAGAAAGAAGCTTTCTGAGAAACTTCTTTGTGTTCTGTGAAATCATCTCACAGAGTTACAGCTTTCCCCTCAAGAAGCCTTTCGCTAAGACACTTCTTGTGGAATTGGCAAAGTGATATTTGGAAGTCCATAGAGGGCCATGGTGAAAAAGGAAATATCCTCAGATGAAATCTGGAAAGAAGCTTTCTGAGAAACTGCTTAGTGTTCTGTTAATTCATCTCACAGAGTTACATGTCTATTTCGTGGATCTCTTTGCTAGCTTTATTTCTGTGGAATCTGAGAACAGATATTTCGGATCCCTTTGAAGACTATAGGGCCAAAGGAAATATCCTCCGATAACAAAGAGAAAGAAGCTTTCTGAGAAACTTCTTTGTGTTCTGTGAAATCATCTCACAGAGTTACAGCTTTCCCCTCAAGAAGCCTTTCGCTAAGACAGTTCTTGTGGAATTGGCAAAGTGATATTTGGAAGCCCATAGAGGGCTATGGTGAAAAAGGAAATATCCTCAGATGAAATCTGGAAAGAAGCTTTCTGAGAAACTGCTTAGTGTTCTGTTAATTCATCTCACAGAGTTACATCTGTATTTCGTGGATCTCTTTGCTAGCCTTATTTCTGTGGAATCTGAGAACAGATATTTCGGATCCCTTTGAAGACTATAGGGCCAAAGGAAAAATCCTCCGATAACAAAGAGAAAGAAGCTTTCTGAGAAACTTCTTTGTGTTCTGTGAAATCATCTCACAGAGTTACAGCTTTCCCCTCAAGAAGCCTTTCGCTAAGACAGTTCTTGTGGAATTGGCAAAGTGATATTTACAAGCCCATAGAGGGCTATGGTGAAAAAGGAAATATCCTCAGATGAAATCTGGAAAGAAGCTTTCTGAGAAACTGCTTAGTGTTCTGTTAATTCATCTCACAGTGTTACATCTGTATTTCGTGGATCTCTTTGCTAGCCTTATTTCTGTGGAATCTGAGAACAGATATTTCGGATCCCTTTGAAGACTATAGGGCCAAAGGAAATATCCTCCGATAACAAAGAGAAAGAAGCTTTCTGAGAAACTTCTTTGTGTTCTGTGAAATCATCTGTCAGAGTTACAGCTTTCCCCTCAAGAAGCCTTTCGATAAGACAGTTCTTGTGGAATTGGCAAAGTGATATTTGGAAGCCCATAGAGGGCTATGATGATAAAGGAAATATCCTCAGACGAAATCTGGAAAGAAGCTTTCTGAGAAACTTCTTAGCGTTCTGTAAATTCATCTCACTGGGTTACATCTGTATTTCGTGGATCTCTTTGCTAACCTTATTTCTGTGGAATCTGAGAACAGATATTTCGGATCCCTTTGAAGACTATAGGGCCAAAGGAAATATCCTCCGATAACAAAGAGAAAGAAGCTTTCTGAGAAACTTCTTTGTGTTCTGTGAAATCATCTCACAGAGTTACAGCTTTCCCCTCAAGAAGCCTTTCGCTAAGACAGTTCTTGTGGAATTGGCAAAGTGATATTTGGAAGTCCATAGAGGGCCATGGTGAAAAAGGAAATATCCTCAGATGAAATCTGGAAAGAAGCTTTCTGAGAAACTGCTTAGTGTTCTGTTAATTCATCTCACAGAGTTACATGTCTATTTCGTGGATCTCTTTGCTAGCTTTATTTCTGTGGAATCTGAGAACAGATATTTCGGATCCCTTTGAAGACTATAGGGCCAAAGGAAATATCCTCCGATAACAAAGAGAAAGAAGCTTTCTGAGAAACTTCTTTGTGTTCTGTGAAATCATCTCACAGAGTTACAGCTTTCCCCTCAAGAAGCCTTTCGCTAAGACAGTTCTTGTGGAATTGGCAAAGTGATATTTGCAAGCCCATAGAGGGCTATGGTGAAAAAGGAAATATCCTCCGATGAAATCTGGAAAGAAGCTTTCTGAGAAACTGCTTAGTGTTCTGTTAATTCATCTCACAGTGTTACATCTGTATTTCGTGGATCTCTTTGCTAGCCTTATTTCTGTGGAATCTGAGAACAGATATTTCGGATCCCTTTGAAGACTATGGGGCCAAAGGAAATATCCTCCGAAAACAAAGAGAAAGAAGCTTTCTGAGAAACTTCTTTGTGTTCTGTGAAATCATCTGTCAGAGTTACAGCTTTCCCCTCAAGAAGCCTTTCGATAAGACAGTTCTTGTGGAATTGGCAAAGTGATATTTGGAAGCCCATAGAGGGCTATGATGATAAAGGAAATATCCTCAGATGAAATCTGGAAAGAAGCTTTCTGAGAAACTGCTTAGTGTTCTGTTAATTCATCTCACAGAGTTACATCTGTATTTCGTGGATCTCTTTCCTAGCCTTATTTCTGTGGAATCTGAGAACAGATATTTCGGATCCCTTTGAAGACTATAGGGCCAAAGGAAAAATCCTCCGATAACAAAGAGATAGAAGCTTTCTGAGAAACTTCTTTGTGTTCTGTGAAATCATCTCACAGAGTTACAGCTTTCCCCTCAAGAAGCCTTTCGCTAAGACAGTTCTTGTGGAATTGGCAAAGTGATATTTGCAAGCCCATAGAGGGCTATGGTGAAAAAGGAAATATCCTCAGATGAAATCTGGAAAGAAGCTTTCTGAGAAACTGCTTAGTGTTCTGTTAATTCATCTCACAGTGTTACATCTGTATTTCGTGGATCTCTTTGCTAGCCTTATTTCTGTGGAATCTGAGAACAGATATTTCGGATCCCTTTGAAGACTATAGGGCCAAAGGAAATATCCTCCGATAACAAAGAGAAAGAAGCTTTCTGAGAAACTTCTTTGTGTTCTGTGAAATCATCTGTCAGAGTTACAGCTTTCCCCTCAAGAAGCCTTTCGATAAGACAGTTCTTGTGGAATTGGCAAAGTGATATTTGGAAGCCCATAGAGGGCTATGATGATAAAGGAAATATCCTCAGATGAAATCTGGAAAGAAGCTTTCTGAGAAACTTCTTAGTGTTCTGTTAATTCATCTCACAGGGTTACATCTGTATTTCGTGGATCTCTTTCCTAGCCTTATTTCTGTGGAATCTGAGAACAGATATTTCGGATCCCTTTGAAGACTATAGGGCCAAAGGAAATATCCTCCGATAACAAAGAGAAAGAAGCTTTCTGAGAAACTTCTTTGTGTTCTGTGAAATCATCTCACAGAGTTACAGCTTTCCCCTCAAGAAGCCTTTCGCTAAGACAGTTCTTGTGGAATTGGCAAAGTGATATTTGGAAGCCCATAGAGGGCTAAGGTGAAAAAGGAAATATCCTCAGATGAAATCTGGAAAGAAGCTTTCTGAGAAACTGCTTAGTGTTCTGTTAATTCATCTCACAGAGTTACATCTGTATTTCGTGGGTCTCTTTGCTAGCCTTATTTCTGTGGAATCTGAGAACAGATATTTCGGATCCCTTTGAAGACTATAGGGCCAAAGGAAATATCCTCCGATAACAAAGAGAAAGAAGCTTTCTGAGAAACTTCTTTGTGTTCTGTGAAATCATCTCACAGAGTTACAGCTTTCCCCTCAAGAAGCCTTTCGCTAAGACAGTTCTTGTGGAATTGGCAAAGTGATATTTGGAAGCCCATAGAGGGCTATGGTGAAAAAGGAAATATCCTCAGATGAAATCTGGAAAGAAGCTTTCTGAGAAACTGCTTAGTGTTCTGTTAATTCATCTCACAGAGTTACATCTGTATTTCGTGGATCTCTTTGCTAGCCTTATTTCTGTGGAATCTGAGAACAGATATTTCGGATCCCTTTGAAGACTATAGGGCCAAAGGAAATATCCTCCGATAACAAAGAGAAAGAAGCTTTCTGAGAAACTTCTTTGTGTTCTGTGAAATCATCTGTCAGAGTTACAGCTTTCCCCTCAAGAAGCCTTTCGCTAAGACAGTTCTTGTGGAATTGGCAAAGTGATATTTGGAAGCCCATAGAGGGCCATGGTGAAAAAGGAAATATCCTCAGATGAAATCTGGAATGAAGCTTTCTGAGAAACTGCTTAGTGTTCTGTTAATTCATCTCACAGAATTACATCTGTATTTCGTGGATCTCTTTGCTAGCTTTATTTCTGTGGAATCTGAGAACAGATATTTCGGATCCCTTTGAAGACTATAGGGCCAAAGGAAATATCCTCCGTTAACAAAGAGAAAGAAGCTTTCTGAGAAACTTCTTTGTGTTCTGTGAAATCATCTCACAGAGTTACAGCTTTCCCCTCAAGAAGCCTTTCGCTAAGACTGTTCTTGTGGAATTGGCAACGTGATATTTAGAAGCCCATAGAGGGCTCTGGTGATAAAGGAAATATCCTCAGATGAAATCTGGAAAGAAGCTTTCTGAGAAACTGCTTAGTGTTCTGTTAATTCATCTCACAGAGTTACATCTGTATTTCGTGGATCTCTTTGCTAGCCTTATTTCTGTGGAATCTGAGAACAGATATTTCGGATCCCTTTGAAGACTCTAGGGCCAAAGGAAATATCCTCCGATAACAAAGAGAAAGAAGCTTTCTGAGAAACTTCTTTGTGTTCTGTGAAATCATCTCACAGAGTTACAGCTTTCCCCTCAAGAAGCCTTTCGCTAAGACAGTTCTTGTGGAATTGGCAAAGTGATATTTGGAAGCCCATAGAGGGCTATGGTGAAAAAGGAAATATCCTCAGATGAAATCTGGAAAGAAGCTTTCTGAGAAACTGCTTAGTGTTCTGTTAATTCATCTCACAGAGTTACATCTGTATTTCGTGGATCTCTTTGCTAGCCTTATTTCTGTGGAATCTGAGAACAGATATTTCGGATCCCTTTGAAGACTATAAGGACAAAGGAAAAATCCTCCGATAACAAAGAGAAAGAAGCTTTCTGAGAAACTTCTCTGTGTTCTGTGAAATCATCTCACAGAGTTACAGCTTTCCCCTCAAGAAGCCTTTCGCTAAGACAGTTCTTGTGGAATTGGCAAAGTGATATTTGGAAGCCCATAGAGGGCCATGGTGAAAAAGGAAATATCCTCAGATGAAATCTGGAAAGAAGTTTCTGAGAAACTGCTTAGTGTTCTGTTAATTCATCTCACAGAGTTACATCTGTATTTCGTGGATCTCTTTGCTAGCTTTATTTCTGTGGAATCTGAGAACAGATATTTCGGATCCCTTTGAAGACAATAGGGCCAAAGGAAATATCCTCCGATAACAAAGAGAAAGAAGCTTTCTGAGAAACTTCTTTGTGTTCTGTGAAATCATCTCACAGAGTTACAGCTTTCCCCTCAAGAAGCCTTTCGCTAAGACAGTTCTTGTGGAATTGGCAAAGTGATATTTGGAACCCCTAGAGGCCTATGGTGAAAAAGGAAATATCCTCAGATGAAATCTGGAAAGAAGCTTTCTGAGAAACTGCTTAGTGTTCTGTTAATTCATCTCACAGAGTTACATCTGTATTTCGTGGATCTCTTTGCTAGCCTTATTTCTGTGGAATCTGAGAACAGATATTTCGGATCCCTTTGAAGACTATAGAGCCAAAGGAAAAATCCTCCGATAACAAAGAGAAAGAAGCTTTCTGAGAAACTTCTTTGTGTTCTGTGAAATCATCTCACAGAGTTACAGCTTTCCCCTCAAGAAGCCTTTCGCTAAGACAGTTCTTGTGGAATTGGCAAAGTGATATTTGCAAGCCCATAGAGGGCTATGGTGAAAAAGGAAATATCCTCAGATGAAATCTGGAAAGAAGCTTTCTGAGAAACTGCTTAGTGTTCCGTTAATTCATCTCACAGTGTTACATCTGTATTTCGTGGATCTCTTTGCTAGCCTTATTTCTGTGGAATCTGAGAACAGATATTTCGGATCCCTTTGAAGACTATGGGGCCAAAGGAAATATCCTCCGAAAACAAAGAGAAAGAAGCTTTCTGAGAAACTTCTTTGTGTTCTGTGAAATCATCTCACAGAGTTACAGCTTTCCCCTCAAGAAGCCTTTCGATTAGACAGTTCTTGTGGAATTGGCAAAGTGATATTTGGAAGTCCATAGAGGGCTATGATGATAAAGGAAATATCCTCAGATGAAATCTGGAAAGAAGCTTTCTGAGAAACTGCTTAGTGTTCTGTTAATTCATCTCACAGAGTTACATCTGTATTTCGTGGATCTCTTTCCTAGCCTTATTTCTGTGGAATCTGAGAACAGATATTTCGGATCCCTTTGAAGACTATAGGGCCAAAGGAAAAATCCTCCGATAACAAAGAGAAAGAAGCTTTCTGAGAAACTTCTTTGTGTTCTGTGAAATCATCTCACAGAGTTACAGCTTTCCCCTCAAGAAGCCTTTCGCTAAGACAGTTCTTGTGGAATTGGCAAAGTGATATTTGCAAGCCCATAGAGGGCTATGGTGAAAAAGGAAATATCCTCAGATGAAATCTGGAAAGAAACTTTCTGAGAAACTGCTTAGTGTTCTGTTAATTCATCTCACAGTGTTACATCTGTATTTCGTGGATCTCTTTGCTAGCCTTATTTCTGTGGAATCTGAGAACAGATATTTCGGATCCCTTTGAAGACTATAGGGCCAAAGGAAATATCCTCCGATAACAAAGAGAAAGAAGCTTTCTGAGAAACTTCTTTGTGTTCTGTGAAATCATCTGTCAGAGTTACAGCTTTCCCCTCAAGAAGCCTTTCGAAAAGACAGTTCTTGTGGAATTGGCAAAGTGATATTTGGAAGCCCATAGAGGGCTATGATGATAAAGGAAATATCCTCAGATGAAATCTGGAAAGAAGCTTTCTGAGAAACTTCTTAGTGTTCTGTTAATTCATCTCACAGGGTTACATCTGTATTTCGTGGATCTCTTTCCTAGCCTTATTTCTGTGGAATCTGAGAACAGATATTTCGGATCCCTTTGAAGACTATAGGGCCAAATGAAATATCCTCCGATAACAAAGAGAAAGAAGCTTTCTGAGAAACTTCTTTGTGTTCTGTGAAATCATCTCACAGAGTTACAGCTTTCCCCTCAAGAAGCCTTTCGCTAAGACAGTTCTTGTGGAATTGGCAAAGTGATATTAGGAAGCCCATAGAGGGCTAAGGTGAAAAAGGAAATATCCTCAGATGAAATCTGGAAAGAAGCTTTCTGAGAAACTTCTTAGTGTTCTGTTAATTCATCTCACAGAGTTACATCTGTATTTCGTGGATCTCTTTGCTAGCCTTTTTTCTGTGGAATCTGAGAACAGATATTTCGGATCCCTTTGTAGATTAGAGGGCCAAAGGAAAAATCCTCCGATAACAAAGAGAAAGAAGCTTTACGAGAAACTTCTTCGTGTTCTGTGAAATCATCTCACAGAGTTACAGCTTTCCCCTCAAGAAGCCTTTCGCTAAGACAGTTCTTGTGGAATTGGCAAAGTGATATTTGGAAGCCCATAGAGGGCTATGGTGAAAATGGAAATATCCTCAGATGAAATCTGGAAAGAAGCTTTCTGAGAAACTGCTGAGTGTTCTGTTAATTCATCTCACAGAGTTACATCTGTATTTCGTGGATCTCTTTGCCAGCCTTATTTCTGTGGAATCTGAGAAGAGATATTTCGGATCCCTTTGAAGACTATAGGGCCAAAGGAAATATCCTCCGATAACAAAGAGAAAGAAGCTTTCTGAGAAACTTCTTTGTGTTCTGTGAAATCATCTCACAGAGTTACAGCTTTCCCCTCAAGAAGCCTTTCGCTAAGACAGTTCTTGTGGAATTGGCAAAGTGATATTTGGAAGCCCTTAGAGGGCTATGGTGAAAAAGGAAATATCCTCAGATGAAATCTGGAAAGAAGCTTTCTGAGAAACTGCTTAGTGTTCTGTTAATTCATCTCACAGAGTTACATCTATATTTCGTGGATCTCTTTGCTAGCCTTTTTTCTGTGGAATCTGAGAACAGATATTTCGGATCCCTTTGAAGACTATAGGGCCAAAGGAAAAATCCTCCGATAACAAAGAGAAAGAAGCTTTCTGAGAAACTTCTTTGTGTTCTGTGAAATCATCTCACAGAGTTACAGCTTTCCCCTCAAGAAGCCTTTCGCTAAGACAGTTCTTGTGGAATTGGCAAAGTGATATTTGGAACCCCTAGAGGCCTATGGTGAAAAAGGAAATATCCTCAGGTGAAATCTGGAAAGAAGCTTTCTGAGAAACTGCTTAGTGTTCTGTTAATTCATCTCACAGAGTTACATCTGTATTTCGTGGATCTCTTTGCTAGCCTTATTTCTGTGGAATCTGAGAACAGATATTTCGGATCCCTTTGAAGACTATAGAGCCAAAGGAAAAATCCTCCGATAACAAAGAGAAAGAAGCTTTCTGAGAAACTTCTTTGTGTTCTGTGAAATCATCTCACAGAGTTACAGCTTTCCCCTCAAGAAGCCTTTCCCTAAGACTGTTCTTGTGGAATTGGCAACGTGATATTTGGAAGCCCATAGAGGGCTATGGTGATAAAGGAAATATCCTCAGATGAAATCTGGAAAGAAGCTTTCTGAGAAACTGCTTAGTGTTCTGTTAATTCATCTCACAGAGTTACATCTGTATTTCGTGGATCTCTTTGCTAGCCTTTTTTCTGTGGAATCTGAGAACAGATATTTCGGATCCCTTTGAAGACTATAGGGCCAAAGGAAATATCCTCCGATAACAAAGAGAAAGAAGCTTTCTGAGAAACTTCTTTGTGTTCTGTGAAATCATCTCACAGAGTTACAGCTTTCCCCTCAAGAAGCCTTTCGCAAAGACAGTTCTTGTGGAATTGGCAAAGTGATATTTGGAAGTCCATAGAGGGCCATGGTGAAAAAGGAAATATCCTCAGATGAAATCTGGAAAGAAGCTTTCTGAGAAACTGCTTAGTGTTCTGTTAATTCATCTCACAGAGTTACATGTCTATTTCGTGGATCTCTTTGCTAGCTTTATTTCTGTGGAATCTGAGAACAGATATTTCGGATCCCTTTGAAGACTATAGGGCCAAAGGAAATATCCTCCGATAACAAAGAGAAAGAAGCTTTCAAAGAAACTTCTTTGTGTTCTGTGAAATCATCTCACAGAGTTACAGCTTTCCCCTCAAGAAGCCTTTCGCTAAGACAGTTCTTGTGGAATTGGGAAAGTGATATTTGCAAGCCCATAGAGGGCTATGGTGAAAAAGGAAATATCCTCAGATGAAATCTGGAAAGAAGCTTTCTGAGAAACTGCTTAGTGTTCTGTTAATTCATCTCACAGTGTTACATCTGTATTTCGTGGATCTCTTTGCTAGCCTTATTTCTGTGGAATCTGAGAACAGATATTTCGGATCCTTTGAAGACTATGGGGCCAAAGGAAATATCCTCCAATAACAAAGAGAAAGAAGCTTTCTGAGAAACTTCTTTGTGTTCTGTGAAATCATCTGTCAGAGTTACAGCTTTCCCCTCAAGAAGCCTTTCGATAAGACAGTTCTTGTGGAATTGGCAAAGTGATATTTGGAAGCCCATAGAGAGCTATGATGATAAAGGAAATATCCTCAGACGAAATCTGGAAAGAAGCTTTCTGAGAAACTTCTTAGTGTTCTGTTAATTCATCTCACAGAGTTACATCTGTATTTCGTGGATCTCTTTCCTAACCTTATTTCTGTGGAATCTGAGAACAGATATTTCGGATCCCTTTGAAGACTATAGGGCCAAAGGAAATATCCTCCGATAACAAAGGGAAAGAAGCTTTCTGAGAAACTTCTTTGTGTTCTGTGAAATCATCTCACAGAGTTACAGCTATCCCCTAAAGAAGCCATTCGCTAAGACATTTCTTGTGGAATTGGCAAAGTGATATTTGGAAGCCCATAGAGGGCTAAGGTGAAAAAGGAATATCCTCAAATGAAATCTGGAAAGAAGCTTTCTGAGAAACTGCTTAGTGTTCTGTTAATTCATCTCACAGTGTTACATCTGTATTTCGTGGATCTCTTTGCTAGCCTTATTTCTGTGGAATCTGAGAACAGATATTTCGGATCCTTTGAAGACTATAGGGCCAAAGGAAATATCCTCCGATAACAAAGAGAAAGAAGCTTTCTGAGAAACTTCTTTGTGTTCTGTGAAATCATCTCACAGAGTTACAGCTTTCCCCTCAAGAAGCCTTTCGCTAAGACAGTTCTTGTGGAATTGGCAAAGTGATATTTGGAAGCCCCTAGAGGGCTATGGTGAAAAAGGAAATATCCTCAGATGAAATCTGAAAGAAGCTTTCTGAGAAACTGCTTAGTGTTCTGTTAATTCATCTCACAGAGTTACATCTGTATTTCGTGGATCTCTTTGCTAGCCTTATTTCTGTGGAATCTGAGAACAGATATTTCGGATCCCTTTGAAGACTATAGGGCCAAAGGAAAAAATCCTCCGATAACAAAGAGAAAGAAGCTTTCTGAGAAACTTCTTTGTGTTCTGTGAAATCATCTCACAGAGTTACAGCTTTCCCCTCAAGAAGCCTTTCGCTAAGACAGTTCTTGTGGAATTGGCAAAGTGATATTTGGAACCCCTAGAGGCCTATGGTGAAAAGGAAATATCCTCAGATGAAATCTGGAAAGAAGCTTTCTGAGAAACTGCTTAGTGTTCTGTTAATTCATCTCACAGAGTTACATCTGTATTTCGTGGATCTCTTTGCTAGCCTTATTTCTGTGGAATCTGAGAACAGATATTTCGGATCCTTTGAAGACTATAGAGCCAAAGGAAAAATCCTCCGATAGCAAACAGAAAGAAGCTTTCTGAGAAACTTCTTTGTGTTCTGTGAAATCATCTCACAGAGTTACAGCTTTCCCATCAAGAAGCCTTTCCCTAAGACTGTTCATGTGGAACTGGCAACGTGATATTTGGAAGCCCATAGAGGGCTATGGTGATAAAGGAAATATCCTCAGATGAAATCTGGAAAGAAGCTTTCTGAGAAACTGCTTAGTGTTCTGTTAATTCATCTCACAGAGTTACATCTGTATTTCGTGGATCTCTTTGCTAGCCTTATTTCTGTGGAATCTGAGAACAGATATTTCGGATCCCTTTGAAGACTATAGGGCCAAAGGAAATATCCTCCGATAACAAAGAGAAAGAAGCTTTCTGAGAAACTTATTTGTGTTCTGTGAAATCATCTCACAGAGTTACAGCTTTCCCCTCAAGAAGCCTTTCGCTAAGACAGTTCTTGTGGAATTGGCAAAGTGATATTTGGAAGTCCATAGAGGGCCATGGTGAAAAAGGAAATATCCTCAGATGAAATCTGGAAAGAAGCTTTCTGAGAAACTGCTTAGTGTTCTGTTAATTCATCTCACAGAGTTACATGTCTATTTCGTGGATCTCTTTGCTAGCTTTATTTCTGTGGAATCTGAGAACAGATATTTCGGATCCCTTTGAAGACTATAGGGCCAAAGGAAATATCCTCCGATAACAAAGAGAAAGAAGCTTTCTGAGAAACTTCTTTGTGTTCTGTGAAATCATCTCACAGAGTTACAGCTTTCCCCTCAAGAAGCCTTTCGCTAAGACAGTTCTTGTGGAATTGGCAAAGTGATATTTGGAAGCCCATAGAGGGCTATGGTGAAAAAGGAAATATCCTCAGATGAAATCTGGAAAGAAGCTTTCTGAGAAACTGCTTAGTGTTCTGTTAATTCATCTCACAGAGTTACATCTGTATTTCGTGGATCTCTTTGCTAGCCTTATTTCTGTGGAATCTGAGAACAGATATTTCGGATCCCTTTGAAGACTATAGGGCCAAAGGAAAAATCCTCCGATAACAAAGAGAAAGAAGCTTTCTGAGAAACTTCTTTGTGTTCTGTGAAATCATCTCACAGAGTTACAGCTTTCCCCTCAAGAAGCCTTTCGCTAAGACAGTTCTTGTGGAATTGGCAAAGTGATATTTGGAAGCCCATAGAGGGCTAAGGTGAAAAAGGAAATATCCTCAAAATGAAATCTGGAAAGAAGCTTTCTGAGAAACTGCTTAGTGTTCTGTTAATTCATCTCACAGTGTTACATCTGTATTTCGTGGATCTCTTTGCTAGCCTTATTTCTGTGGAATCTGAGAACAGATATTTCGGATCCCTTTGAAGACTATAGGGCCAAAGGAAATATCCTCCGATAACAAAGAGAAAGAAGCTTTCTGAGAAACTTCTTTGTGTTCTTTGAAATCATCTCACAGAGTTACAGCTTTCCCCTCAAGAAGCCTTTCGCTAAGACAGTTCTTGTGGAATTGGCAAAGTGATATTTGGAAGCCCCTAGAGGGCTATGGTGAAAAAGGAAATATCCTCAGATGAAATCTGGAAAGAAGCTTTCTGAGAAACTGCTTAGTGTTCTGTTAATTCATCTCACAGAGTTACATGTGTATTTCGTGGATCTCTTTGCTAGCCTTATTTCTGTGGAATCTGAGAACAGATATTTCGGATCCCTTTGAAGACTATAGGGCCAAAGGAAAAATCCTCCGATAACAAAGAGAAAGAAGCTTTCTGAGAAACTTCTTTGTGTTCTGTGAAATCATCTCACAGAGTTACAGCTTTCCCCTCAAGAAGCCTTTCGCTAAGACAGTTCTTGTGGAATTGGCAAAGTGATATTTGGAACCCCTAGAGGCCTATGGTGAAAAAGGAAATATCCTCAGATGAAATCTGGAAAGAAGCTTTCTGAGAAACTGCTTAGTGTTCTGTTAATTCATCTCACAGAGTTACATCTGTATTTCGTGGATCTCTTTGCTAGCCTTATTTCTGTGGAATCTGAGAACAGATATTCGGATCCCTTTGAAGACTATAGGGCCAAAGGAAAAATCCTCCATAACAAAGAGAAAGAAGCTTTCTGAGAAACTTCTTTGTGTTCTGTGAAATCATCTCACAGAGTTACAGCTTTCCCCTCAAGAAGCCTTTCCCTAAGACTGTTCTTGAGGAATTGGCAACGTGATATTTGGAACCCCATAGAGGGCTATGGTGATAAAGGAAATATCCTCAGATGAAATCTGGAAAGAAGCTTTCTGAGAAACTGCTTAGTGTTCTGTTAATTCATCTCACAGAGTTACATCTGTATTTCGTGGATCTCTTTGCTAACCTTATTTCTGTGGAATCTGAGAACAGATATTTCGGATCCCTTTGAAGACTATAGGGCCAAAGGAAATATCGTCCGATCACAAAGAGAAAGAAGCTTTCTGAGAAACTTCTTTGTGTTCTGTGAAATCATCTCACAGAGTTACAGCTTTCCCCTCAAGAAGCCTTTCGCTAAGACAGTTCTTGTGGAATTGGCAAAGTGATATTTGGAAGTCCATAGAGGGCCATGGTGAAAAAGGAAATATCCTCAGATGAAATCTGGAAAGAAGCTTTCTGAGAAACTGCTTAGTGTTCTGTTAATTCATCTCACAGAGTTACATGTCTATTTCGTGGATCTCTTTGCTAGCTTTATTTCTGTGGAATCTGAGAACAGATATTTCGGATCCCTTTGAAGACTATAGGGCCAAAGGAAATATCCTCCGATAACAAAGAGAAAGAAGCTTTCTGAGAAACTTCTTTGTGTTCTGTGAAATCATCTCACAGAGTTACAGCTTTCCCCTCAAGAAGCCTTTCGCTAAGACAGTTCTTGTGGAATTGGCAAAGTGATATTTGCAAGCCCATAGAGGGCTATGGTGAAAAAGGAAATATCCTCAGATGAAATCTGGAAAGAAGCTTTCTGAGAAACTGCTTAGTGTTCTGTTAATTCATCTCACAGTGTTACATCTGTATTTCGTGGATCTCTTTGCTAGCCTTATTTCTGTGGAATCTGAGAACAGATATTTCGGATAACTTTGAAGACTATGGGGCCAAAGGAAATATCCTCCGAAAACAAAGAGAAAGAAGCTTTCTGAGAAACTTCTTTGTGTTCTGTGAAATCATCTGTCAGAGTTACAGCTTTCCCCTCAAGAAGCCTTTCGATAAGACAGTTCTTGTGGAATTGGCAAAGTGATATTTGGAAGCCCATAGAGGGCTATGATGATAAAGGAAATATCCTCAGATGAAATCTGGAAAGAAGCTTTCTGAGAAACTGCTTAGTGTTCTGTTAATTCATCTCACCGAGTTACATCTGTATTTCGTGGATCTCTTTCCTAGCCTTATTTCTGTGGAATCTGAGAACAGATATTTCGGATCCCTTTGAAGACTATAGGGCCAAAGGAAAAATCCTCCGATAACAAAGAGATAGAAGCTTTCTGAGAAACTTCTTTGTGTTCTGTGAAATCATCTCACAGAGTTACAGCTTTCCCCTCAAGAAGCCTTTCGCTAAGACAGTTCTTGTGGAATTGGCAAAGTGATATTTGCAAGCCCATAGAGGGCTATGGTGAAAAAGGAAATATCCTCAGATGAAATCTGGAAAGAAGCTTTCTGAGAAACTGCTGAGTGTTCTGTTAATTCATCTCACAGAGTTACATCTGTATTTCGTGGATCTCTTTGCTAGCCTTATTTCTGTGGAATCTGAGAACAGATATTTCGGATCCCTTTGAAGACTATAGAGCCAAAGGAAAAATCCTCCGATAACAAAGAGAAAGAAGCTTTCTGAGAAACTTCTTTGTGTTCTGTGAAATCATCTCACAGAGTTTCAGCTTTCCCATCAAGAAGCCTTTCCCTAAGACTGTTCTTGTGGAATTGGCAACGTGATATTTGGAAGCCCATAGAGGGCTATGGTGATAAAGGAAATATCCTCAGATGAAATCTGGAAAGAAGCTTTCTGAGAAACTGCTTAGTGTTCTGTTAATTCATCTCACAGAGTTACATCTGTATTTCGTGGATCTCTTTGCTAGCCTTATTTCTGTGGAATCTGAGAACAGATATTTCGGATCCCTTTGAAGACTATAGGGCCAAAGGAAAAATCCTCCGATAACAAAGAGAAAGAAGCTTTCTGAGAAACTTCTTTGTGTTCTGTGAAATCATCTCACAGAGTTACAGCTTTCCCCTCAAGAAGCCTTTCGCTAAGACAGTTCTTGTGGAATTGGCAAAGTGATATTTGGAACCCCTAGAGGCCTATGGTGAAAAAGGAAATATCCTCAGATGAAATCTGGAAAGAAGCTTTCTGAGAAACTGCTTAGTGTTCTGTTAATTCATCTCACAGAGTTACATCTGTATTTCGTGGATCTCTTTGCTAGCCTTATTTCTGTGGAATCTGAGAACAGATATTTCGGATCCCTTTGAAGACTATAGGGCCAAAGGAAAAATCCTCCCATAACAAAGAGAAAGAAGCTTTCTGAGAAACTTCTTTGTGTTCTGTGAAATCATCTCACAGAGTTACAGCTTTCCCCTCAAGAAGCCTTTCCCTAAGACTGTTCTTGAGGAATTGGCAACGTGATATTTGGAAGCCCATAGAGGGCTATGGTGATAAAGGAAATATCCTCAGATGAAATCTGGAAAGAAGCTTTCTGAGAAACTGCTTAGTGTTCTGTTAATTCATCTCACAGAGTTACATCTGTATTTCGTGGATCTCTTTGCTAACCTTATTTCTGTGGAATCTGAGAACAGATATTTCGGATCCCTTTGAAGACTATAGGGCCAAAGGAAATATCCTCCGATAACAAAGAGAAAGAAGCTTTCTGAGAAACTTCTTTGTGTTCTGTGAAATCATCTCACAGAGTTACAGCTTTCCCCTCAAGAAGCCTTTCGCTAAGACAGTTCTTGTGGAATTGGCAAAGTGATATTTGGAAGTCCATAGAGGGCCATGGTGAAAAAGGAAATATCCTCAGATGAAATCTGGAAAGAAGCTTTCTGAGAAACTGCTTAGTGTTCTGTTAATTCATCTCACAGAGTTACATCTGTATTTCGTGGATCTCTTTCCTAGCCTTATTTCTGTGGAATCTGAGAACAGATATTTCGGATCCCTTTGAAGACTATAGGGCCAAAGGAAAAATCCTCCGATAACAAAGAGATAGAAGCTTTCTGAGAAACTTCTTTGTGTTCTGTGAAATCATCTCACAGAGTTACAGCTTTCCCCTCAAGAAGCCTTTCGCTAAGACAGTTCTTGTGGAATTGGCAAAGTGATATTTGCAAGCCCATAGAGGGCTATGGTGAAAAAGGAAATATCCTCAGATGAAATCTGGAAAGAAGCTTTCTGAGAAGCTGCTGAGTGTTCTGTTAATTCATCTCACAGAGTTACATCTGTATTTCGTGGATCTCTTTGCTAGCCTTATTTCTGTGGAATCTGAGAACAGATATTTCGGATCCCTTTGAAGACTATAGAGCCAAAGGAAAAATCCTCCGATAACAAAGAGAAAGAAGCTTTCTGAGAAACTTCTTTGTGTTCTGTGAAATCATCTCACAGAGTTACAGCTTTCCCATCAAGAAGCCTTTCCCTAAGACTGTTCTTGTGGAATTGGCAACGTGATATTTGGAAGCCCATAGAGGGCTATGGTGATAAAGGAAATATCCTCAGATGAAATCTGGAAAGAAGCTTTCTGAGAAACTGCTTAGTGTTCTGTTAATTCATCTCACAGAGTTACATCTGTATTTCGTGGATCTCTTTGCTAGCCTTATTTCTGTGGAATCTGAGAACAGATATTTCGGATCCCTTTGAAGACTATAGGGCCAAAGGAAATATCCTCCGATAACAAAGAGAAAGAAGCTTTCTGAGAAACTTCTTTGTGTTCTGTGAAATCATCTCACAGAGTTACAGCTTTCCCCTCAAGAAGCCTTTCGCTAAGACACTTCTTGTGGAATTGGCAAAGTGATATTTGGAAGTCCATAGAGGGCCATGGTGAAAAAGGAAATATCCTCAGATGAAATCTGGAAAGAAGCTTTCTGAGAAACTGCTTAGTGTTCTGTTAATTCATCTCACAGAGTTACATG
This sequence comes from Macaca nemestrina, assembly GCF_043159975.1. Lineage (NCBI taxonomy): Eukaryota > Metazoa > Chordata > Mammalia > Primates > Cercopithecidae > Macaca > Macaca nemestrina. The sequence continues at coordinate 110,189,047 of NC_092127.1, read as the reverse complement.
TCTATTTCGTGGATCTCTTTGCTAGCTTTATTTCTGTGGAATCTGAGAACAGATATTTCGGATCCCTTTGAAGACTATAGGGCCAAAGGAAATATCCTCCGATAACAAAGAGAAAGAAGCTTTCTGAGAAACTTCTTTGTGTTCTGTGAAATCATCTCACAGAGTTACAGCTTTCCCCTCAAGAAGCCTTTCGCTAAGACAGTTCTTGTGGAATTGGCAAAGTGATATTTGGAAGCCCATAGAGGGCTATGGTGAAAAAGGAAATATCCTCAGATGAAATCTGGAAAGAAGCTTTCTGAGAAACTGCTTAGTGTTCTGTTAATTCATCTCACAGAGTTACATCTGTATTTCGTGGATCTCTTTGCTAGCCTTATTTCTGTGGAATCTGAGAACAGATATTTCGGATCCCTTTGAAGACTATAGGGCCAAAGGAAAAATCCTCCGATAACAAAGAGAAAGAAGCTTTCTGAGAAACTTCTTTGTGTTCTGTGAAATCATCTCACAGAGTTACAGCTTTCCCCTCAAGAAGCCTTTCGCTAAGACAGTTCTTGTGGAATTGGCAAAGTGATATTTACAAGCCCATAGAGGGCTATGGTGAAAAAGGAAATATCCTCAGATGAAATCTGGAAAGAAGCTTTCTGAGAAACTGCTTAGTGTTCTGTTAATTCATCTCACAGTGTTACATCTGTATTTCGTGGATCTCTTTGCTAGCCTTATTTCTGTGGAATCTGAGAACAGATATTTCGGATCCCTTTGAAGACTATAGGGCCAAAGGAAATATCCTCCGATAACAAAGAGAAAGAAGCTTTCTGAGAAACTTCTTTGTGTTCTGTGAAATCATCTGTCAGAGTTACAGCTTTCCCCTCAAGAAGCCTTTCGATAAGACAGTTCTTGTGGAATTGGCAAAGTGATATTTGGAAGCCCATAGAGGGCTATGATGATAAAGGAAATATCCTCAGACGAAATCTGGAAAGAAGCTTTCTGAGAAACTTCTTAGCGTTCTGTAAATTCATCTCACTGGGTTACATCTGTATTTCGTGGATCTCTTTGCTAACCTTATTTCTGTGGAATCTGAGAACAGATATTTCGGATCCCTTTGAAGACTATAGGGCCAAAGGAAATATCCTCCGATAACAAAGAGAAAGAAGCTTTCTGAGAAACTTCTTTGTGTTCTGTGAAATCATCTCACAGAGTTACAGCTTTCCCCTCAAGAAGCCTTTCGCTAAGACAGTTCTTGTGGAATTGGCAAAGTGATATTTGGAAGTCCATAGAGGGCCATGGTGAAAAAGGAAATATCCTCAGATGAAATCTGGAAAGAAGCTTTCTGAGAAACTGCTTAGTGTTCTGTTAATTCATCTCACAGAGTTACATGTCTATTTCGTGGATCTCTTTGCTAGCTTTATTTCTGTGGAATCTGAGAACAGATATTTCGGATCCCTTTGAAGACTATAGGGCCAAAGGAAATATCCTCCGATAACAAAGAGAAAGAAGCTTTCTGAGAAACTTCTTTGTGTTCTGTGAAATCATCTCACAGAGTTACAGCTTTCCCCTCAAGAAGCCTTTCGCTAAGACAGTTCTTGTGGAATTGGCAAAGTGATATTTGCAAGCCCATAGAGGGCTATGGTGAAAAAGGAAATATCCTCCGATGAAATCTGGAAAGAAGCTTTCTGAGAAACTGCTTAGTGTTCTGTTAATTCATCTCACAGTGTTACATCTGTATTTCGTGGATCTCTTTGCTAGCCTTATTTCTGTGGAATCTGAGAACAGATATTTCGGATCCCTTTGAAGACTATGGGGCCAAAGGAAATATCCTCCGAAAACAAAGAGAAAGAAGCTTTCTGAGAAACTTCTTTGTGTTCTGTGAAATCATCTGTCAGAGTTACAGCTTTCCCCTCAAGAAGCCTTTCGATAAGACAGTTCTTGTGGAATTGGCAAAGTGATATTTGGAAGCCCATAGAGGGCTATGATGATAAAGGAAATATCCTCAGATGAAATCTGGAAAGAAGCTTTCTGAGAAACTGCTTAGTGTTCTGTTAATTCATCTCACAGAGTTACATCTGTATTTCGTGGATCTCTTTCCTAGCCTTATTTCTGTGGAATCTGAGAACAGATATTTCGGATCCCTTTGAAGACTATAGGGCCAAAGGAAAAATCCTCCGATAACAAAGAGATAGAAGCTTTCTGAGAAACTTCTTTGTGTTCTGTGAAATCATCTCACAGAGTTACAGCTTTCCCCTCAAGAAGCCTTTCGCTAAGACAGTTCTTGTGGAATTGGCAAAGTGATATTTGCAAGCCCATAGAGGGCTATGGTGAAAAAGGAAATATCCTCAGATGAAATCTGGAAAGAAGCTTTCTGAGAAACTGCTTAGTGTTCTGTTAATTCATCTCACAGTGTTACATCTGTATTTCGTGGATCTCTTTGCTAGCCTTATTTCTGTGGAATCTGAGAACAGATATTTCGGATCCCTTTGAAGACTATAGGGCCAAAGGAAATATCCTCCGATAACAAAGAGAAAGAAGCTTTCTGAGAAACTTCTTTGTGTTCTGTGAAATCATCTGTCAGAGTTACAGCTTTCCCCTCAAGAAGCCTTTCGATAAGACAGTTCTTGTGGAATTGGCAAAGTGATATTTGGAAGCCCATAGAGGGCTATGATGATAAAGGAAATATCCTCAGATGAAATCTGGAAAGAAGCTTTCTGAGAAACTTCTTAGTGTTCTGTTAATTCATCTCACAGGGTTACATCTGTATTTCGTGGATCTCTTTCCTAGCCTTATTTCTGTGGAATCTGAGAACAGATATTTCGGATCCCTTTGAAGACTATAGGGCCAAAGGAAATATCCTCCGATAACAAAGAGAAAGAAGCTTTCTGAGAAACTTCTTTGTGTTCTGTGAAATCATCTCACAGAGTTACAGCTTTCCCCTCAAGAAGCCTTTCGCTAAGACAGTTCTTGTGGAATTGGCAAAGTGATATTTGGAAGCCCATAGAGGGCTAAGGTGAAAAAGGAAATATCCTCAGATGAAATCTGGAAAGAAGCTTTCTGAGAAACTGCTTAGTGTTCTGTTAATTCATCTCACAGAGTTACATCTGTATTTCGTGGGTCTCTTTGCTAGCCTTATTTCTGTGGAATCTGAGAACAGATATTTCGGATCCCTTTGAAGACTATAGGGCCAAAGGAAATATCCTCCGATAACAAAGAGAAAGAAGCTTTCTGAGAAACTTCTTTGTGTTCTGTGAAATCATCTCACAGAGTTACAGCTTTCCCCTCAAGAAGCCTTTCGCTAAGACAGTTCTTGTGGAATTGGCAAAGTGATATTTGGAAGCCCATAGAGGGCTATGGTGAAAAAGGAAATATCCTCAGATGAAATCTGGAAAGAAGCTTTCTGAGAAACTGCTTAGTGTTCTGTTAATTCATCTCACAGAGTTACATCTGTATTTCGTGGATCTCTTTGCTAGCCTTATTTCTGTGGAATCTGAGAACAGATATTTCGGATCCCTTTGAAGACTATAGGGCCAAAGGAAATATCCTCCGATAACAAAGAGAAAGAAGCTTTCTGAGAAACTTCTTTGTGTTCTGTGAAATCATCTGTCAGAGTTACAGCTTTCCCCTCAAGAAGCCTTTCGCTAAGACAGTTCTTGTGGAATTGGCAAAGTGATATTTGGAAGCCCATAGAGGGCCATGGTGAAAAAGGAAATATCCTCAGATGAAATCTGGAATGAAGCTTTCTGAGAAACTGCTTAGTGTTCTGTTAATTCATCTCACAGAATTACATCTGTATTTCGTGGATCTCTTTGCTAGCTTTATTTCTGTGGAATCTGAGAACAGATATTTCGGATCCCTTTGAAGACTATAGGGCCAAAGGAAATATCCTCCGTTAACAAAGAGAAAGAAGCTTTCTGAGAAACTTCTTTGTGTTCTGTGAAATCATCTCACAGAGTTACAGCTTTCCCCTCAAGAAGCCTTTCGCTAAGACTGTTCTTGTGGAATTGGCAACGTGATATTTAGAAGCCCATAGAGGGCTCTGGTGATAAAGGAAATATCCTCAGATGAAATCTGGAAAGAAGCTTTCTGAGAAACTGCTTAGTGTTCTGTTAATTCATCTCACAGAGTTACATCTGTATTTCGTGGATCTCTTTGCTAGCCTTATTTCTGTGGAATCTGAGAACAGATATTTCGGATCCCTTTGAAGACTCTAGGGCCAAAGGAAATATCCTCCGATAACAAAGAGAAAGAAGCTTTCTGAGAAACTTCTTTGTGTTCTGTGAAATCATCTCACAGAGTTACAGCTTTCCCCTCAAGAAGCCTTTCGCTAAGACAGTTCTTGTGGAATTGGCAAAGTGATATTTGGAAGCCCATAGAGGGCTATGGTGAAAAAGGAAATATCCTCAGATGAAATCTGGAAAGAAGCTTTCTGAGAAACTGCTTAGTGTTCTGTTAATTCATCTCACAGAGTTACATCTGTATTTCGTGGATCTCTTTGCTAGCCTTATTTCTGTGGAATCTGAGAACAGATATTTCGGATCCCTTTGAAGACTATAAGGACAAAGGAAAAATCCTCCGATAACAAAGAGAAAGAAGCTTTCTGAGAAACTTCTCTGTGTTCTGTGAAATCATCTCACAGAGTTACAGCTTTCCCCTCAAGAAGCCTTTCGCTAAGACAGTTCTTGTGGAATTGGCAAAGTGATATTTGGAAGCCCATAGAGGGCCATGGTGAAAAAGGAAATATCCTCAGATGAAATCTGGAAAGAAGTTTCTGAGAAACTGCTTAGTGTTCTGTTAATTCATCTCACAGAGTTACATCTGTATTTCGTGGATCTCTTTGCTAGCTTTATTTCTGTGGAATCTGAGAACAGATATTTCGGATCCCTTTGAAGACAATAGGGCCAAAGGAAATATCCTCCGATAACAAAGAGAAAGAAGCTTTCTGAGAAACTTCTTTGTGTTCTGTGAAATCATCTCACAGAGTTACAGCTTTCCCCTCAAGAAGCCTTTCGCTAAGACAGTTCTTGTGGAATTGGCAAAGTGATATTTGGAACCCCTAGAGGCCTATGGTGAAAAAGGAAATATCCTCAGATGAAATCTGGAAAGAAGCTTTCTGAGAAACTGCTTAGTGTTCTGTTAATTCATCTCACAGAGTTACATCTGTATTTCGTGGATCTCTTTGCTAGCCTTATTTCTGTGGAATCTGAGAACAGATATTTCGGATCCCTTTGAAGACTATAGAGCCAAAGGAAAAATCCTCCGATAACAAAGAGAAAGAAGCTTTCTGAGAAACTTCTTTGTGTTCTGTGAAATCATCTCACAGAGTTACAGCTTTCCCCTCAAGAAGCCTTTCGCTAAGACAGTTCTTGTGGAATTGGCAAAGTGATATTTGCAAGCCCATAGAGGGCTATGGTGAAAAAGGAAATATCCTCAGATGAAATCTGGAAAGAAGCTTTCTGAGAAACTGCTTAGTTTTCGTTAATTCATCTCACAGTGTTACATCTGTATTTCGTGGATCTCTTTGCTAGCCTTATTTCTGTGGAATCTGAGAACAGATATTTCGGATCCCTTTGAAGACTATGGGGCCAAAGGAAATATCCTCCGAAAACAAAGAGAAAGAAGCTTTCTGAGAAACTTCTTTGTGTTCTGTGAAATCATCTCACAGAGTTACAGCTTTCCCCTCAAGAAGCCTTTCGATTAGACAGTTCTTGTGGAATTGGCAAAGTGATATTTGGAAGTCCATAGAGGGCTATGATGATAAAGGAAATATCCTCAGATGAAATCTGGAAAGAAGCTTTCTGAGAAACTGCTTAGTGTTCTGTTAATTCATCTCACAGAGTTACATCTGTATTTCGTGGATCTCTTTCCTAGCCTTATTTCTGTGGAATCTGAGAACAGATATTTCGGATCCCTTTGAAGACTATAGGGCCAAAGGAAAAATCCTCCGATAACAAAGAGAAAGAAGCTTTCTGAGAAACTTCTTTGTGTTCTGTGAAATCATCTCACAGAGTTACAGCTTTCCCCTCAAGAAGCCTTTCGCTAAGACAGTTCTTGTGGAATTGGCAAAGTGATATTTGCAAGCCCATAGAGGGCTATGGTGAAAAAGGAAATATCCTCAGATGAAATCTGGAAAGAAACTTTCTGAGAAACTGCTTAGTGTTCTGTTAATTCATCTCACAGTGTTACATCTGTATTTCGTGGATCTCTTTGCTAGCCTTATTTCTGTGGAATCTGAGAACAGATATTTCGGATCCCTTTGAAGACTATAGGGCCAAAGGAAATATCCTCCGATAACAAAGAGAAAGAAGCTTTCTGAGAAACTTCTTTGTGTTCTGTGAAATCATCTGTCAGAGTTACAGCTTTCCCCTCAAGAAGCCTTTCGAAAAGACAGTTCTTGTGGAATTGGCAAAGTGATATTTGGAAGCCCATAGAGGGCTATGATGATAAAGGAAATATCCTCAGATGAAATCTGGAAAGAAGCTTTCTGAGAAACTTCTTAGTGTTCTGTTAATTCATCTCACAGGGTTACATCTGTATTTCGTGGATCTCTTTCCTAGCCTTATTTCTGTGGAATCTGAGAACAGATATTTCGGATCCCTTTGAAGACTATAGGGCCAAATGAAATATCCTCCGATAACAAAGAGAAAGAAGCTTTCTGAGAAACTTCTTTGTGTTCTGTGAAATCATCTCACAGAGTTACAGCTTTCCCCTCAAGAAGCCTTTCGCTAAGACAGTTCTTGTGGAATTGGCAAAGTGATATTAGGAAGCCCATAGAGGGCTAAGGTGAAAAAGGAAATATCCTCAGATGAAATCTGGAAAGAAGCTTTCTGAGAAACTGCTTAGTGTTCTGTTAATTCATCTCACAGAGTTACATCTGTATTTCGTGGGTCTCTTTGCTAGCCTTATTTCTGTGGAATCTGAGAACAGATATTTCGGATCCCTTTGAAGACTATAGGGCCAAAGGAAATATCCTCCGATAACAAAGAGAAAGAAGCTTTCTGAGAAACTTCTTTGAGTTCTGTGAAATCATCTCACAGAGTTACAGCTTTCCCCTCAAGAAGCCTTTCGCTAAGACAGTTCTTGTGGAATTGGCAAAGTGATATTTGGAAGCCCATAGAGGGCCATGGTGAAAAAGGAAATATCCTCAGATGAAATCTGGAAAGAAGCTTTCTGAGAAACTGCTTTGTGTTCTGTTAATTCATCTCACAGAGTTACATGTCTATTTCGTGGATCTCTTTGCTAGCTTTATTTCTGTGGAATCTGAGAACAGATATTTCGGATCCCTTTGAAGACTATAGGGCCAAAGGAAATATCCTCCGATAACAAAGAGAAAGAAGCTTTCTGAGAAACTTCTTTGTGTTCTGTGAAATCATCTCACAGAGTTACAGCTTTCCCCTCAAGAAGCCTTTCGCTAAGACAGTTCTTGTGGAATTGGCAAAGTGATATTTGGAAGTCCATAGAGGGCCATGGTGAAAAAGGAAATATCCTCAGATGAAATCTGGAAAGAAGGTTTCTGAGAAACTGCTTAGTGTTCTGTTAATTCATCTCACAGAGTTACATGTCTATTTCGTGGATCTCTTTGCTAGCTTTATTTCTGTGGAATCTGAGAACAGATATTTCGGATCCCTTTGAAGACTATAGGGCCAAAGGAAATATCCTCCGATAACAAAGAGAAAGAAGCTTTCTGAGAAACTTCTTTGTGTTCTGTGAAATCATCTCACAGAGTTACAGCTTTCCCCTCAAGAAGCCTTTCGCTAAGACAGTTCTTGTGGAATTGGCAAAGTGATATTTGCAAGCCCATAGAGGGCTATGGTGAAAAAGGAAATATCCTCAGATGAAATCTGGAAAGAAGCTTTCTGAGAAACTGCTTAGTGTTCCGTTAATTCATCTCACAGTGTTACATCTGTATTTCGTGGATCTCTTTGCTAGCCTTATTTCTGTGGAATCTGAGAACAGATATTTCGGATCCCTTTGAAGACTATGGGGCCAAAGGAAATATCCTCCGAAAACAAAGAGAAAGAAGCTTTCTGAGAAACTTCTTTGTGTTCTGTGAAATCATCTGTCAGAGTTACAGCTTTCCCCTCAAGAAGCCTTTTGATAAGACAGTTCTTGTGGAATTGGCAAAGTGATATTTGGAAGCCCATAGAGGGCTATGATGATAAAGGAAATATCCTCAGATGAAATCTGGAAAGAAGCTTTCTGAGAAACTGCTTAGTGTTCTGTTAATTCATCTCACAGAGTTACATCTGTATTTCGTGGATCTCTTTCCTAGCCTTATTTCTGTGGAATCTGAGAACAGATATTTCGGATCCCTTTGAAGACTATAGGGCCAAAGGAAAAATCCTCCGATAACAAAGAGAAAGAAGCTTTCTGAGAAACTTCTTTGTGTTCTGTGAAATCATCTCACAGAGTTACAGCTTTCCCCTCAAGAAGCCTTTCGCTAAGACAGTTCTTGTGGAATTGGCAAAGTGATATTTGCAAGCCCATAGAGGGCTATGGTGAAAAAGGAAATATCCTCAGATGAAATCTGGAAAGAAACTTTCTGAGAAACTGCTTAGTGTTCTGTTAATTCATCTCACAGTGTTACATCTGTATTTCGTGGATCTCTTTGCTAGCCTTATTTCTGTGGAATCTGAGAACAGATATTTCGGATCCCTTTGAAGACTATAGGGCCAAAGGAAATATCCTCCGATAACAAAGAGAAAGAAGCTTTCTGAGAAACTTCTTTGTGTTCTGTGAAATCATCTGTCAGAGTTACAGCTTTCCCCTCAAGAAGCCTTTCGAAAAGACAGTTCTTGTGGAATTGGCAAAGTGATATTTGGAAGCCCATAGAGGGCTATGATGATAAAGGAAATATCCTCAGATGAAATCTGGAAAGAAGCTTTCTGAGAAACTTCTTAGTGTTCTGTTAATTCATCTCACAGGGTTACATCTGTATTTCGTGGATCTCTTTCCTAGCCTTATTTCTGTGGAATCTGAGAACAGATATTTCGGATCCCTTTGAAGACTATAGGGCCAAATGAAATATCCTCCGATAACAAAGAGAAAGAAGCTTTCTGAGAAACTTCTTTGTGTTCTGTGAAATCATCTCACAGAGTTACAGCTTTCCCCTCAAGAAGCCTTTCGCTAAGACAGTTCTTGTGGAATTGGCAAAGTGATATTAGGAAGCCCATAGAGGGCTAAGGTGAAAAAGGAAATATCCTCAGATGAAATCTGGAAAGAAGCTTTCTGAGAAACTGCTTAGTGTTCTGTTAATTCATCTCACAGAGTTACATCTGTATTTCGTGGGTCTCTTTGCTAGCCTTATTTCTGTGGAATCTGAGAACAGATATTTCGGATCCCTTTGAAGACTATAGGGCCAAAGGAAATATCCTCCGATAACAAAGAGAAAGAAGCTTTCTGAGAAACTTCTTTGTGTTCTGTGAAATCATCTCACAGAGTTACAGCTTTCCCCTCAAGAAGCCTTTCGCTAAGACAGTTCTTGTGGAATTGGCAAAGTGATATTTGCAAGCCCATAGAGGGCTATGGTGAAAAAGGAAATATCCTCAGATGAAATCTGGAAAGAAGCTTTCTGAGAAACTGCTTAGTGTTCTGTTAATTCATCTCACAGAGTTACATCTGTATTTCGTGGATCTCTTTGCTAGCCTTATTTCTGTGGAATCTGAGAACAGATATTTCGGATCCCTTTGAAGACTATAGGGCCAAAGGAAATATCCTCCGATAACAAAGAGAAAGAAGCTTTCTGAGAAACTTCTTTGTGTTCTGTGAAATCATCTCAGAGAGTTACAGCTTTCCCCTCAAGAAGCCTTTCGCTAAGACAGTTCTTGTGGAATTGGCAAAGTGATATTTGGAAGCCCATAGTGGGCCATGGTGAAAAAGGAAATATCCTCAGATGAAATCTGGAATGAAGCTTTCTGAGAAACTGCTTAGTGTTCTGTTAATTCATCTCACAGAATTACATCTGTATTTCGTGGATCTCTTTGCTAGCTTTATTTCTGTGGAATCTGAGAACAGATATTTCGGATCCCTTTGAAGACTATAGGGCCAAAGGAAAAATCCTCCGATAACAAAGAGAAAGAAGCTTTCTGAGAAACTTCTTTGTGTTCTGTGAAATCATCTCACAGAGTTACAGCTTTCCCCTCAAGAAGCCTTTCGCTAAGACAGTTCTTGTGGAATTGGCAAAGTGATATTTGGAACCCCTAGATGCCTATGGTGAAAAAGGAAATATCCTCAGATGAAATCTGGAAAGAAGCTTTCTGAGAAACTGCTTAGTGTTCTGTTAATTCATCTCACAGAGTTACATCTGTATTTCGTGGATCTCTTTGCTAGCCTTATTTCTGTGGAATCTGAGAACAGATATTTCGGATCCCTTTGAAGACTATAGAGCCAAAGGAAAAATCCTCCGATAACAAAGAGAAAGAAGCTTTCTGAGAAACTTCTTTGTGTTCTGTGAAATCATCTCACAGAGTTACAGCTTTCCCCTCAAGAAGCCTTTCCCTAAGACTGTTCTTGTGGAATTGGCAACGTGATATTTGGAAGCCCATAGAGGGCTATGGTGATAAAGGAAATATCCTCAGATGAAATCTGGAAAGAAGCTTTCTGAGAAACTGCTTAGTGTTCTGTTAATTCATCTCACAGAGTTACATCTGTATTTCGTGGATCTCTTTGCTAGCCTTATTTCTGTGGAATCTGAGAACAGATATTTCGGATCCCTTTGAAGACTATAGGGCCAAAGGAAATATCCTCCGATAACAAAGAGAAAGAAGCTTTCTGAGAAACTTCTTTGTGTTCTGTGAAATCATCTCACAGAGTTACAGCTTTCCCCTCAAGAAGCCTTTCGCTAAGACAGTTCTTGTGGAATTGGCAAAGTGATATTTGGAAGTCCATAGAGGGCCACGGTGAAAAAGGAAATATCCTCAGATGAAATCTGGAAAGAAGCTTTCTGAGAAACTGCTTAGTGTTCTGTTAATTCATCTCACAGAGTTACATGTCTGTTTCGTGGATCTCTTTGCTAGCTTTATTTCTGTGGAATCTGAGAACAGATATTTCGGATCCCTTTGAAGACTATAGGGCCAAAGGAAATATCCTCCGATAACAAAGAGAAAGAAGCTTTCTGAGAAACTTCTTTGTGTTCTGTGAAATCATCTCACAGAGTTACAGCTTTCCCCTCAAGAAGCCTTTCGCTAAGACAGTTCTTGTGGAATTGGCAAAGTGATATTTGCAAGCCCATAGAGGGCTATGGTGAAAAAGGAAATATCCTCAGATGAAATCAGGAAAGAAGCTTTCTGAGAAACTTCTTAGTGTTCTGTTAATTCATCTCACAGAGTTACATGTCTATTTCGTGGATCTCTTTGCTAGCTTTATTTCTGTGGAATCTGAGAACAGATATTTCGGATCCCTTTGAAGACTATAGGGCCAAAGGAAATATCCTCCGATAACAAAGAGAAAGAAGCTTTCTGAGAAACTTCTTTGTGTTCTGTGAAATCATCTCACAGAGTTACAGCTTTCCCCTCAAGAAGCCTTTCGCTAAGACAGTTCTTGTGGAATTGGCAAAGTGATATTTGCAAGCCCATAGAGGGCTATGGTGAAAAGGGAATATCCTCAGATGAAATCTGGAAAGAAGCTTTCTGAGAAACTGCTTAGTGTTCTGTTAATTCATCTCACAGTGTTACATCTGTATTTCGTGGATCTCTTTGCTAGCCTTATTTCTGTGGAATCTGAGAACAGATATTTCGGATCCCTTTGAAGACTATGGGGCCAAAGGAAATATCCTCCGAAAACAAAGAGAAAGAAGCTTTCTGAGAAACTTCTTTGTGTTCTGTGAAATCATCTGTCAGAGTTACAGCTTTCCCCTCAAGAAGCCTTTCGCTAAGACAGTTCTTGTGGAATTGGCAAAGTGATATTTGGAAGCCCATAGAGGGCTATGATGATAAAGGAAATATCCTCAGATGAAATCTGGAAAGAAGCTTTCTGAGAAACTGCTTAGTGTTCTGTTAATTCATCTCACAGAGTTACATCTGTATTTCGTGGATCTCTTTCCTAGCCTTATTTCTGTGGAATCTGAGAACAGATATTTCGGATCCCTTTGAAGACTATAGGGCCAAAGGAAAAATCCTCCGATAACAAAGAGAAAGAAGCTTTCTGAGAAACTTCTTTGTGTTCTGTGAAATCATCTCACAGAGTTACAGCTTTCCCCTCAAGAAGCCTTTCGCTAAGACAGTTCTTGTGGAATTGGCAAAGTGATATTTGGAAGCCCATAGAGGGCTATGGTGAAAAAGGAAATATCCTCAGATGAAATCTGGAAAGAAGCTTTCTGAGAAACTGCTTAGTGTTCTGTTAATTCATCTCACAGAGTTACATCTGTATTTCGTGGATCTCTTTGCTAGCCTTATTTCTGTGGAATCTGAGAACAGATATTTCGGATCCCTTTGAAGACTATAAGGACAAAGGAAAAATCCTCCGATAACAAAGAGAAAGAAGCTTTCTGAGAAACTTCTCTGTGTTCTGTGAAATCATCTCACAGAGTTACAGCTTTCCCCTCAAGAAGCCTTTCGCTAAGACAGTTCTTGTGGAATTGGCAAAGTGATATTTGGAAGCCCATAGAGGGCCATGGTGAAAAAGGAAATATCCTCAGATGAAATCTGGAAAGAAGTTTCTGAGAAACTGCTTAGTGTTCTGTTAATTCATCTCACAGAGTTACATCTGTATTTCGTGGATCTCTTTGCTAGCTTTATTTCTGTGGAATCTGAGAACAGATATTTCGGATCCCTTTGAAGACAATAGGGCCAAAGGAAATATCCTCCGATAACAAAGAGAAAGAAGCTTTCTGAGAAACTTCTTTGTGTTCTGTGAAATCATCTCACAGAGTTACAGCTTTCCCCTCAAGAAGCCTTTCGCTAAGACAGTTCTTGTGGAATTGGCAAAGTGATATTTGGAACCCCTAGAGGCCTATGGTGAAAAAGGAAATATCCTCAGATGAAATCTGGAAAGAAGCTTTCTGAGAAACTGCTTAGTGTTCTGTTAATTCATCTCACAGAGTTACATCTGTATTTCGTGGATCTCTTTGCTAGTCTTATTTCTGTGGAATCTGAGAACAGATATTTCGGATCCCTTTGAAGACTATAGAGCCAAAGGAAAAATCCTCCGATAACAAAGAGAAAGAAGCTTTCTGAGAAACTTCTTTGTGTTCTGTGAAATCATCTCACAGAGTTACAGCTTTCCCCTCTAGAAGCCTTTCCCTAAGACTGTTCTTGTGGAATTGGCAACGTGATATTTGGAAGCCCATAGAGGGCTATGGTGATAAAGGAAATATCCTCAGATGAAATCTGGAAAGAAGCTTTCTGAGAAACTGCTTAGTGTTCTGTTAATTCCTCTCACAGAGTGACATCTGTATTTCGTGGATCTCTTTGCTAGCCTTATTTCTGTGGAATCTGAGAACAGATATTTCGGATCCCTTTGAAGACTATAGGGCCAAAGGAAATATCCTCCGATAACAAAGAGAAAGAAGCTTTCTGAGAAACTTCTTTGTGTTCTGTGAAATCATCTCACAGAGTTACAGCTTTCCCCTCAAGAAGCCTTTCGCTAAGACAGTTCTTGTGGAATTGGCAAAGTGATATTTGGAAGTCCATAGAGGGCCATGGTGAAAAAGGAAATATCCTCAGATGAAATCTGGAAAGAAGCTTTCTGAGAAACTGCTTAGTGTTCTGTTAATTCATCTCACAGAGTTACATGTCTATTTCGTGGATCTCTTTGCTAGCTTTATTTCTGTGGAATCTGAGAACAGATATTTCGGATCCCTTTCAAGACTATAGGGCCAAAGGAAATATCCTCCGATAACAAAGAGAAAGAAGCTTTCTGAGAAACTTCTTTGTGTTCTGTGAAATCATCTCAGAGAGTTACAGCTTTCCCCTCAAGAAGCCTTTCGCTAAGACAGTTCTTGTGGAATTGGCAAAGTGATATTTGCAAGCCCATAGAGGGCTATGGTGAAAAAGGAAATATCCTCAGATGAAATCTGGAAAGAAGCTTTCTGAGAAACTGCTTAGTGTTCCGTTAATTCATCTCACAGTGTTACATCTGTATTTCGTGGATCTCTTTGCTAGCCTTATTTCTGTGGAATCTGAGAACAGATATTTCGGATCCCTTTGAAGACTATGGGGCCAAAGTAAATATCCTCCGAAAACAAAGAGAAAGAAGCTTTCTGAGAAACTTCTTTGTGTTCTGTGAAATCATCTGTCAGAGTTACAGCATTCCCCTCAAGAAGCCTTTCGATAAGACAGTTCTTGTGGAATTGGCAAAGTGATATTTGGAAGCCCATAGAGGGCTATGATGATAAAGGAAATATCCTCAGATGAAATCTGGAAAGAAGCTTTCTGAGAAACTGCTTAGTGTTCTGTTAATTCATCTCACAGAGTTACATCTGTATTTCGTGGATCTCTTTCCTAGCCTTATTTCTGTGGAATCTGAGAACAGATATTTCGGATCCCTTTGAAGACTATAGGGCCAAAGGAAAAATCCTCCGATAACAAAGAGAAAGAAGCTTTCTGAGAAACTTCTTTGTGTTCTGTGAAATCATCTCACAGAGTTACAGCTTTCCCCTCAAGAAGCCTTTCGCTAAGACAGTTCTTGTGGAATTGGCAAAGTGATATTTGCAAGCCCATAGAGGGCTATGGTGAAAAAGGAAATATCCTCAGATGAAATCTGGAAAGAAACTTTCGGAGAAACTGCTTAGTGTTCTGTTAATTCATCTCACAGTGTTACATCTGTATTTCGTGGATCTCTTTGCTAGCCTTATTTCTGTGGAATCTGAGAACAGATATTTCGGATCCCTTTGAAGACTATAGGGCCAAAGGAAATATCCTCCGATAACAAAGAGAAAGAAGCTTTCTGAGAAACTTCTTTGTGTTCTGTGAAATCATCTGTCAGAGTTACAGCTTTCCCCTCAAGAAGCCTTTCGATAAGACAGTTCTTGTGGAATTGGCAAAGTGATATTTGGAAGCCCATAGAGGGCTATGATGATAAAGGAAATATCCTCAGATGAAATCTGGAAAGAAGCTTTCTGAGAAACTTCTTAGTGTTCTGTTAATTCATCTCACAGGGTTATATCTGTATTTCGTGGATCTCTTTCCTAGCCTTATTTCTGTGGAATCTGAGAACAGATATTTCGGATCCCTTTGAAGACTATAGGGCCAAAGGAAATATCCTCCGATAACAAAGAGAAAGAAGCTTTCTGAGAAACTTCTTTGTGTTCTGTGAAATCATCTCACAGAGTTACAGCTTTCCCCTCAAGAAGCCTTTCGCTAAGACAGTTCTTGTGGAATTGGCAAAGTGATATTAGGAAGCCCATAGAGGGCTAAGGTGAAAAAGGAAATATCCTCAGATGAAATCTGGAAAGAAGCTTTCTGAGAAACTGCTTAGTGTTCTGTTAATTCATCT
Source organism: Macaca nemestrina (assembly GCF_043159975.1). Classification (NCBI taxonomy): domain Eukaryota; kingdom Metazoa; phylum Chordata; class Mammalia; order Primates; family Cercopithecidae; genus Macaca; species Macaca nemestrina. The sequence goes on along the minus strand of NC_092127.1, from coordinate 110,173,633 downwards.
CACAGAGTTACATCTGTATTTCGTGGGTCTCTTTGCTAGCCTTATTTCTGTGGAATCTGAGAACAGATATTTCGGATCCCTTTGAAGACTATAGGGCCAAAGGAAATATCCTCCGATAACAAAGAGAAAGAAGCTTTCTGAGAAACTTCTTTGTGTTCTGTGAAATCATCTCACAGAGTTACAGCTTTACCCTCAAGAAGCCTTTCGCTAAGACAGTTCTTGTGGAATTGGCAAAGTGATATTTGGAAGCCCATAGAGGGCTATGGTGAAAAAGGAAATATCCTCAGATGAAATCTGGAAAGAAGCTTTCTGAGAAACTGCTTAGTGTTCTGTTAATTCATCTCACAGAGTTACATCTGTATTTCGTGGATCTCTTTGCTAGCCTTATTTCTGTGGAATCTGAGAACAGATATTTCGGATCCCTTTGAAGACTATAGGGCCAAAGGAAATATCCTCCGATAACAAAGAGAAAGAAGCTTTCTGAGAAACTTCTTTGTGTTCTGTGAAATCATCTCAGAGAGTTACAGCTTTCCCCTCAAGAAGCCTTTCGCTAAGACAGTTCTTGTGGAATTGGCAAAGTGATATTTGGAAGCCCATAGTGGGCCATGGTGAAAAAGGAAATATCCTCAGATGAAATCTGGAATGAAGCTTTCTGAGAAACTGCTTAGTGTTCTGTTAATTCATCTCACAGAATTACATCTGTATTTCGTGGATCTCTTTGCTAGCTTTATTTCTGTGGAATCTGAGAACAGATATTTCGGATCCCTTTGAAGACTATAGGGCCAAAGGAAAAATCCTCCGATAACAAAGAGAAAGAAGCTTTCTGAGAAACTTCTTTGTGTTCTGTGAAATCATCTCACAGAGTTACAGCTTTCCCCTCAAGAAGCCTTTCGCTAAGACAGTTCTTGTGGAATTGGCAAAGTGATATTTGGAACCCCTAGAGGCCTATGGTGAAAAAGGAAATATCCTCAGATGAAATCTGGAAAGAAGCTTTCTGAGAAACTGCTTAGTGTTCTGTTAATTCATCTCACAGAGTTACATCTGTATTTCGTGGATCTCTTTGCTAGCCTTATTTCTGTGGAATCTGAGAACAGATATTTCGGATCCCTTTGAAGACTATAGAGCCAAAGGAAGAATCCTCCGATAACAAAGAGAAAGAAGCTTTCTGAGAAACTTCTTTGTGTTCTGTGAAATCATCTCACAGAGTTACAGCTTTCCCCTCAAGAAGCCTTTCCCTAAGACTGTTCTTGTGGAATTGGCAACGTGATATTTGGAAGCCCATAGAGGGCTATGGTGATAAAGGAAATATCCTCAGATGAAATCTGGAAAGAAGCTTTCTGAGAAACTGCTTAGTGTTCTGTTAATTCATCTCACAGAGTTACATCTGTATTTCGTGGATCTCTTTGCTAGCCTTATTTCTGTGGAACCTGAGAACAGATATTTCGGATCCCTTTGAAGACTATAGGGCCAAAGGAAATATCCTCCGATAACAAAGAGAAAGAAGCTTTCTGAGAAACTTCTTTGTGTTCTGTGAAATCATCTCACAGAGTTACAGCTTTCCCCTCAAGAAGCCTTTCGCTAAGACAGTTCTTGTGGAATTGGCAAAGTGATATTTGGAAGTCCATAGAGGGCCATGGTGAAAAAGGAAATATCCTCAGATGAAATCTGGAAAGAAGCTTTCTGAGAAACTGCTTAGTGTTCTGTTAATTCATCTCACAGAGTTACATGTCTATTTCGTGGATCTCTTTGCTAGCTTTATTTCTGTGGAATCTGAGAACAGATATTTCGGATCCCTTTGAAGACTATAGGGCCAAAGGAAATATCCTCCGATAACAAAGAGAAAGAAGCTTTCTGAGAAACTTCTTTGTGTTCTGTGAAATCATCTCACAGAGTTATAGCTTTCCCCTCAAGAAGCCTTTCGCTAAGACAGTTCTTGTGGAATTGGCAAAGTGATATTTGGAAGCCCATAGAGGGCTATGGTGAAAAAGGAAATATCCTCAGATGAAATCTGGAAAGAAGCTTTCTGAGAAACTGCTTAGTGTTCTGTTAATTCATCTCACAGAGTTACATGTCTATTTCGTGGATCTCTTTGCTAGCTTTATTTCTGTGGAATCTGAGAACAGATATTTCGGATCCCTTTGAAGACTATAGGGCCAAAGGAAATATCCTCCGATAACAAAGAGAAAGAAGCTTTCTGAGAAACTTCTTTGTGTTCTGTGAAATCATCTCACAGAGTTACAGCTTTCCCCTCAAGAAGCCTTTCGCTAAGACAGTTCTTGTGGAATTGGCAAAGTGATATTTGCAAGCCCATAGAGGGCTATGGTGAAAAAGGAAATATCCTCAGATGAAATCTGGAAAGAAGCTTTCTGAGAAACTGCTTAGTGTTCTGTTAATTCATCTCACAGTGTTACATCTGTATTTCGTGGATCTCTTTGCTAGCCTTATTTCTGTGGAATCTGAGATCAGATATTTCGGATCCCTTTGAAGACTATGGGGCCAAAGGAAATATCCTCCGAAAACAAAGAGAAAGAAGCTTTCTGAGAAACTTCTTTGTGTTCTGTGAAATCATCTGTCAGAGTTACAGCTTTCCCCTCAAGAAGCCTTTCGATAAGACAGTTCTTGTGGAATTGGCAAAGTGATATTTGGAAGCCCATAGAGGGCTATGATGATAAAGGAAATATCCTCAGATGAAATCTGGAAAGAAGCTTTCTGAGAAACTGCTTAGTGTTCTGTTAATTCATCTCACAGAGTTACATCTGTATTTCGTGGATCTCTTTCCTAGCCTTATTTCTGTGGAATCTGAGAACAGATATTTCGGATCCCTTTGAAGACTATAGGGCCAAAGGAAAAATCCTCCGATAACAAAGAGAAAGAAGCTTTCTGAGAAACTTCTTTGTGTTCTGTGAAATCATCTCACAGAGTTACAGCTTTCCCCTCAAGAAGCCTTTCGCTAAGACAGTTCTTGTGGAATTGGCAAAGTGATATTTGCAAGCCCATAGAGGGCTATGGTGAAAAAGGAAATATCCTCAGATGAAATCTGGAAAGAAGCTTTCTGAGAAACTGCTTAGTGTTCTGTTAATTCATCTCACAGTGTTACATCTGTATTTCGTGGATCTCTTTGCTAGCCTTATTTCTGTGGAATCTGAGAACAGATATTTCGGATCCCTTTGAAGACTATAGGGCCAAAGGAAATATCCTCCGATAACAAAGAGAAAGAAGCTTTCTGAGAAACTTCTTTGTGTTCTGTGAAATCATCTGTCAGAGTTACAGCTTTCCCCTCAAGAAGCCTTTCGATAAGACAGTTCTTGTGGAATTGGCAAAGTGATATTTGGAAGCCCATAGAGGGCTATGATGATAAAGGAAATATCCTCAGATGAAATCTGGAAAGAAGCTTTCTGAGAAACTTCTTAGTGTTCTGTTAATTCATCTCACAGGGTTACATCTGTATTTCGTGGATTTCTTTCCTAGCCTTATTTCTGTGGAATCTGAGAACAGATATTTCGGATCCCTTTGAAGACTATAGGGCCAAAGGAAATATCCTCCGATAACAAAGAGAAAGAAGCTTTCTGAGAAACTTCTTTGTGTTCTGTGAAATCATCTCACAGAGTTACAGCTTTCCCCTCAAGAAGCCTTTCGCTAAGACAGTTCTTGTGGAATTGGCAAAGTGATATTTGGAAGCCCATAGAGGGCTAAGGTGAAAAAGGAAATATCCTCAGATGAAATCTGGAAAGAAGCTTTCTGAGAAACTGCTTAGTGTTCTGTTAATTCATCTCACAGAGTTACATCTGTATTTCGTGGGTCTCTTTGCTAGCCTTATTTCTGTGGAATCTGAGAAGAGATATTTCGGATCCCTTTGAAGACTATAGGGCCAAAGGAAATATCCTCCGATAACAAAGAGAAAGAAGCTTTCTGAGAAACTTCTTTGTGTTCTGTGAAATCATCTCACAGAGTTACAGCTTTCCCCTCAAGAAGCCTTTCGCTAAGACGGTTCTTGTGGAATTGGCAAAGTGATATTTGGAAGCCCATAGAGGGCTATGGTGAAAAAGGAAATATCCTCAGATGAAATCTGGAAAGAAGCTTTCTGAGAAACTGCTTAGTGTTCTGTTAATTCATCTCACAGAGTTACATCTGTATTTCGTGGATCTCTTTGCTAGCCTTATTTCTGTGGAATCTGAGAACAGATATTTCGGATCCCTTTGAAGACTATAAGGACAAAGGAAAAATCCTCCGATAACAAAGAGAAAGAAGCTTTCTGAGAAACTTCTCTGTGTTCTGTGAAATCATCTCAGAGAGTTACAGCTTTCCCCTCAAGAAGCCTTTCGCTAAGACAGTTCTTGTGGAATTGGCAAAGTGATATTTGGAAGCCCATAGAGGGCCATGGTGAAAAAGGAAATATCCTCAGATGAAATCTGGAAAGAAGCTTTCTGAGAAACTGCTTAGTGTTCTGTTAATTCATCTCACAGAGTTACATCTGTATTTCGTGGATCTCTTTGCTAGCTTTATTTCTGTGGAATCTGAGAACAGATATTTCGGATCCCTTTGAAGACAATAGGGACAAAGGAAATATCCTCCGATAACAAAGAGAAAGAAGCTTTCTGAGAAACTTCTTTGTGTTCTGTGAAATCATCTCACAGAGTTACAGCTTTCCCCTCAAGAAGCCTTTCGATAAGACAGTTCTTGTGGAATTGGCCAAGTGATATTTGGAAGCCCATAGAGGGCTATGATGATAAAGGAAATATCCTCAGATGAAATCTGGAAAGAAGCTTTCTGAGAAACTGCTTAGTGTTCTGTTAATTCATCTCACAGAGTTACATCTGTATTTCGTGGATCTCTTTGCTAGCCTTATTTCTGTGGAATCTGAGAACAGTTATTTCGGATCCGTTTGAAGACTATAGGGCCAAAGGAAATATCCTCCGATAACAAAGAGAAAGAAGCTTTCTGAGAAACTTCTTTGTGTTCTGTGAAATCATCTCAGAGAGTTACAGCTTTTCCCTCAAGAAGCCTTTCGCTAAGACAGTTCTTGTGGAATTGGCCAAGTGATATTTGGAAGCCCATAGAGGGCTATGGTGAAAAAGGAAATATCCTCAGATGAAATCTAGAAAGAAGCTTTCTGAGAAACTGCTTAGTGTTCTGTTAATTCATCTCACAGAGTTACATCTGTATTTCGTGGATCTCTTTGCTAGCCTTATTTCTGTGGAATCTGAGAACAGATATTTCGGATCCCTTTGAAGACTATAGGTCCAAAGGAAAAATCCTCCGATAACAAAGAGAAAGAAGCTTTCTGAGAAACTTCTTTGTGTTCTGTGAAATCATCTCAGAGAGTTACAGCTTTCCCCTCAAGAAGCCTTTCGCTAAGACAGTTCTTGTGGAATTGGCAAAGTGATATTTGGAAGCCCATAGAGGGCCATGGTGAAAAAGGAAATATCCTCAGATGAAATCTGGAAGGAAGCTTTCTGAGAAACTGCTTAGTGTTCTGTTAATTCATCTCACAGAGTTACATCTGTATTTCGTGGATCTCTTTGCTAGCTTTATTTCTGTGGAATCTGAGAACAGATATTTCGGATCCCTTTGAAGACTATAGGGCCAAAGGAAATATCCTCCGTTAACAAAGAGAATGAAGCTTTCTGAGAAACTTCTTTGTGTTCTGTGAAATCATCTCACAGAGTTACAGCTTTCCCCTCAAGAAGCCTTTCGCTAAGACTGTTCTTGTGGAATTGGCAAAGTGATATTTGGAAGCCCATAGAGGGCCATGGTGAAAAAGGAAATATCCTCAGATGAAATCTGGAAGGAAGCTTTCTGAGAAACTGCTTAGTGTTCTGTTAATTCATCTCACAGAGTTACATCTGTATTTCGTGGATCTCTTTGCTAGCCTTATTTCTGTGGAATCTGAGAACAGATATTTCGGATCCCTTTGAAGACTATAGGGCCAAAGGAAATATCCTCCGATAACAAAGAGAAAGAAGCTTTCTGAGAAACTTCTTTGTGTTCTGTGAAATCATCTCACAGAGTTACAGCTTTACCCTCAAGAAGCCTTTCGCTAAGACAGTTCTTGTGGAATTGGCAAAGTGATATTTGGAAGCCCATAGAGGGCTATGGTGAAAAAGGAAATATCCTCAGATGAAATCTGGAAAGAAGCTTTCTGAGAAACTGCTTAGTGTTCTGTTAATTCATCTCACAGAGTTACATCTGTATTTCGTGGATCTCTTTGCTAGCCTTATTTCTGTGGAATCTGAGAACAGATATTTCGGATCCCTTTGAAGACTATAGGGCCAAAGGAAAAATCCTCTGATAACAAAGAGAAAGAAGCTTTCTGAGAAACTTCTCTGTGTTCTGTGAAATCATCTCAGAGAGTTACAGCTTTCCCCTCAAGAAGCCTTTCGCTAAGACAGTTCTTGTGGAATTGGCAAAGTGATATTTGGAAGCCCATAGAGGGCCATGGTGAAAAAGGAAATATCCTCAGATGAAATCTGGAAAGAAGTTTCTGAGAAACTGCTTAGTGTTCTGTTAATTCATTTCACAGAGTTACATCTCTATTTCGTGGATCTCTTTGCTAGCTTTATTTCTGTGGAATCTGAGAACAGATATTTCGGATCCCTTTTAAGACAATAGGGCCAAAGGAAATATCCTCCGATAACAAAGAGAAAGAAGCTTTCTGAGAAACTTCTTTGTGTTCTGTGAAATCATCTCACAGAGTTACAGCTTTCCCCTCAAGAAGCCTTTCGCTAAGACACTTCTTGTGAAATTGGCCAAGTGATATTTGGAAGCCCATAGAGGGCTATGATGATAAAGGAAATATCCTCAGATGAAATCTGGAAAGAAGCTTTCTGAGAAACTGCTTAGTGTTCTGTTAATTCATCTCACAGAGTTACATCTGTATTTCGTGGATCTCTTTGCTAGCCTTATTTCTGTGGAATCTGAGAACAGATATTTCGGATCCCTTTGAAGACTATAGGGCCAAAGGAAATATCCTCCGATAACAAAGAGAAAGAAGCTTTCTGAGAAACTTCTTTGTGTTCTGTGAAATCATCTCACAGAGTTACAGCTTTCCCCTCAAGAAGCCTTTCGCTAAGACAGTTCTTGTGGAATTGGCAAAGTGATATTTGGAAGCCCATAGAGGGCTACGGTGAAAAAGGAAATATCCTCAGATGAAATCTGGAAAGAAGTTTCTGAGAAACTGCTTAGTGTTCTGTTAATTCATCTCACAGAGTTACATCGGTATTTCGTGGATCTCTTTGCTAGCTTTATTTCTGTGGAATCTGAGAACAGATATTTCGGATCCCTTTGAAGACAATAGGGCCAAAGGAAATATCCTCCGATAACAAAGAGAACGAAGCTTTCTGAGAAACTTCTTTGTGTTCTGTGAAATCATCTCAGAGAGTTACAGCTTTCCCCTCAAGAAGCCTTTCGCTAAGACACTTCTTGTGGAATTGGCAAAGTGATATTTGGAAGCCCATAGAGGGCTATGATGATAAAGGAAATATCCTCAGATGAATTCTGGAAAGAAGCTTTCTGAGAAACTGCTTAGTGTTCTGTTAATTCATCTCACAGAGTTACATCTGTATTTCGTGGATCTCTTTGCTAGCCTTATTTCTGTGGAATCTGACAACAGATATTTCGGATCCCTTTGAAGACTATAGGGCCAAAGGAAATATCCTCCGATAACAAAGAGAAAGAAGCTTTCTGAGAAACTTCTTTGTGTTCTGTGAAATCATCTCACAGAGTTACAGCTTTCCCCTCAAGAAGCCTTTCGCTAAGACAGTTCTTGTGGAATTGGCAAAGTGATATTTGGAAGCCCATAGAGGGCTATGGTGAAAAAGAAAATATCCTCAGATGAAATCTGGAAAGAAGCTTTCTGAGAAACTGCTTAGTGTTCTGTTAATTCATCTCACAGAGTTACATCTCTATTTCGTGGATCTCTTTGCTAGCCTTATTTCTGTGGAAGCTGAGAACAGATATTTCGGATCCCTTTGAAGACTCTAGGGCCAAAGGAAATATCCTCCGATAACAAAGAGAAAGAAGCTTTCTGAGAAACTTCTTTGTGTTCTGTGAAATCATCTCACAGAGTTACAGCTTTCCCCTCAAGAAGCCTTTCGCTAAGACAGTTCTTGTGGAATTGGCAAAGTGATATTTGGAAGCCCATAGAGGGCTATGGTGAAAAAGGAAATATCCTCAGATGAAATCTGGAAAGAAGCTTTCTGAGAAACTGCTTAGTGTTCTGTTAATTCATCTCACAGAGTTACATGTGTATTTCGTGGATCTCTTTGCTAGCCTTATTTCTGTGTAATCTGAGAACAGATATTTCGGATCCCTTTGAAGACTATAGGGCCAAACGAAAAATCCTCCGATAACAAAGAGAAAGAAGCTTTCTGAGAAACTTCTTTGTGTTCTGTGAAATCATCTCAGAGAGTTACAGCTTTCCCTTCAAGAAGCCTTTCGCTAAGACAGTACTTGTGGAATTGGCAAAGTGATATTTGGAAGCCCATAGAGGTCCATGGTGAAAAAGGAAATATCCTCAGATGAAATCTGGAAAGAAGCTTTCTGAGAAACTGCTTAGTGTTCTGTTAATTCATCTCACAGAGTTACATCTGTATTTCGTGGATCTCTTTGCTAGCTTTATTTCTGTGGAATCTGAGAACAGATATTTCGGATCCCTTTGAAGACTATAGGGCCAAAGTAAATATCATCCGATAACAAAGAGAAAGAAGCTTTCTGAGAAACTTCTTTGTGTTCTGTGAAATCATCTCACAGAGTTACAGCTTTTCCTTCAAGAAGCCTTTCGCTAAGACAGTTCTTGTGGAATTGGCAAAGTGATATTTGGAAGCCCATAGAGGGCCATGGTGAAAAAGGAAATATCCTCAGATGAAATCTGGAAAGAAGCTTTCTGAGAAACTGCTTAGTGTTCTGTTAATTCATCTCACAGAGTTACATCTGTATTTCGTGGATCTCTTTGCTAGCTTTATTTCTGTGGAATCTGAGAACAGATAATTCGGACCCCTTTGAAGACTATAGGGCCAAAGGAAATATCCTCTGATAACAAAGAGAAAGAAGCTTTCTGAGAAACTTCTTTGTGTTCTGTGAAATCATCTCACAGAGTTACAGCTTTTCCCTCAAGAAGCCTTTCGCTAAAACTGTTCTTGTGGAATAGGCAACGTGATATTTGGAAGCCCATAGAGGGCTATGGAGAAAAAACAAATATCCTCAGATGAAATCTGGAAAGAAGCTTTCTGAGAAACTGCTTAGTGTTCTGTTAATTCATCTCACAGAGTTACATCTGTATTTCGTGGATCTCTTTGCTAGCTTTATTTCTGTGGAATCTGAGAACAGATATTTCGGATCCCTTTGAAGACTATAGGGCCAAAGTAAATATCATCCGATAACAAAGAGAAAGAAGCTTTCTGAGAAAATTCTTTGTGTTCTCTGAAATCATCTCACAGAGTTACAGCTTTTCCCTCAAGAAGCCTTTCGCTAAGACAGTTCTTGTGGAATTGGCAAAGTGATATTTGGAAGCCCATAGAGGGCCATGGTGATAAAGGAAATATCCTCAGATGAAATCTGGAAAGAAGCTTTCTGAGATACTGCTTAGTGTTCTGTTAATTCATCTCACAGAGTTACATCTGTATTTCGTGGATCTCTTTGCTAGCTTTATTTCTGTGGAATCTGAGAACAGATATTTCGGATCCCTTTGAAGACTACAGGGCCAAAGGAAATATCCTCTGATAACAAAGAGAAAGAAGCTTTCTGAGAAACTTCTTTGTGTTCTGTGAAATCATCTCACAGAGTTACAGCTTTTCCCTCAAGATGCCTTTCGCTAAAACTGTTCTTGTGGAATTGGCAACGTGATATTTGGAACCCCTTAGAGGGCTATGGAGAAAAAGGAAATATCCTCAGATGAAATCTGGAAAGAAGCTTTCTGAGAAACTGCTTAGTGTTCTGTTAATTCATCTCACAGAGTTACATCTGTATTTCGTGGATCTCTTTGCTAGCTTTATTTCTGTGGAATCTGAGAACAGATAATTCGGATCCCTTTGAAGACTATAGGGCCAAAGGAAATATCCTCTGATAACAAAGAGAAAGAAGCTTTCTGAGAAACTTCTTTGTGTTCTGTGAAATCATCTCACAGAGTTACAGCTTTTCCCTCAAGAAGCCTTTCGCTAAAACTGTTCTTGTGGAATAGGCAACGTGATATTTGGAAGCCCATAGAAGGCTATGGAGAAAAAACAAATATCCTCAGATGAAATCTGGAAAGAAGCTTTCTGAGAAACTGCTTAGTGTTCTGTTAATTCATCTCACAGAGTTACATCTGTATTTCGTGGATCTCTTTGCTAGCCTTATTTCTGTGGAATCTGAGAACAGATATTTCGGATCCCTTTGAAGACTATAGGGCCAAAGGAAATATCCTCCGATAACAAAGAGAAAGAAGCTTTCTGAGAAACGTCTTTGTGTTCTGTGAAATCATCTCACAGAGTTACAGCTTTCCCCTCAAGAAGCCTTTCGCTAAGACAGTTCTTGTGGAATTGGCAAAGTGATATTTAGAAGCCCATAGAGGGCTATGGTGGAAAAGGAAATACCCTCAGATGAAATCTGGAAAGAAGATTTCTGAGAAACTTCTTAGTGTTCTGTTAATTCATCTCACAGAGCTACATCTGTATTTCGTGGATCTCTTTGCTAGCCTTATTTCTGTGAAATCTGAGAACAGATATTTCGGATCCCTTTGAAGACTATAGGGCCAAAGGAAATATCCTCCGATAACAAAGAGAAAGAAGCTTTCTGAGAAACTTCTTTGTGTTCTGTGAAATCATCTCACAGAGTTACAGCTTTCCCCTCAAGAAGCCTTTCGATAAGACAGTTCTTGTGGAATTGGCCAAGTGATATTAGGAAGTCCATAGAGGGCTATGGTGAAAAAGGAAATATCCTCAGATGAAATCTGGAAAGAAGCTTTCTGAGAAACTGCTTAGTGTTCTGTTAATTCATCTCACAGAGTTACATCTGCATTTCGTGGATCTCTTTGCTAGCCTTATTTCTGTGGAATCTGAGAAGAGATATTTCGGATCCCTTTGAAGACTATAGGGCCAAAGGAAATATCCTCCGATAACAAAGAGAAAGAAGCTTTCTGAGAAACTTCTTTGTGTTCTGTGAAATCAAATCACAGAGTTACAGCTTTCCCCTCAAGAAGCCTTTCGCTAAGACAGTTCTTGTGGAATTGGCAAAGTGATATTTGGAAGCCCATAGAAGGCTGTAGCGAAAAAGGAAATATCCTCAGATGAAATCTGGAAAGAAGCTTTCTGAGAAACCGATTAGTGTTCTGTGACTTCCACTCACAGAGTTACATCTGTATTTCGTGGATCTCTTTGCTAGCCTTATTTCTGTGGAATCTGAGAACAGATATTTTGGATCCCTTTGAAGACTATAGGGCCAAAGGAAATATCCTCCGTTAACAAAGAGAAAGAAGCTTTCTGAGAAACTTCTTTGTGTTCTGTGAAATCATCTCACAGAGTTACACCTTTCCCCTCAAGAAGCCTTTCGCTAAGACAGTTCTTGTGGAATTGGCAAAGTGATATTTGGAAGCCCATAGAGGGCCATGGTGAAAAAGGAAATATCCTCAGATGAAATCTGGAAAGAAGCTTTCTGAGAAACTGCTTAGTGTTCTGTTAATTCATCTCACAGAGTTACATCTGTATTTCGTGCATCTCTTTGCTAGCTTTATTTCTGTGGAATCTGAGAACAGATATTTCGGATCCCTTTGAAGACTATAGGGCCAAAGGAAATATCCTCCGTTAACAAAGAGAAAGAAGCTTTCTGAGAAACTTTTTTGTGTTCTGTGAAATCATCTCACAGAGTTACAGCTTTCCCCTCAAGAAGCCTTTCTCTAAGACTCTTCTTGTGGAATTGGCAACGTGATATTTGGAAGCCCATAGAGGGCTCTGGTGATAAAGGAAATATCCTCAGATGAAATCTCGAAAGAAGCTTTCTGAGAAACTGCTTAGTGTTCTGTTAATTCATCTCACAGAGTTACATCTGTATTTCGTGGATCTCTTTGCTAGCCTTATTTCTGTGGAATCTGAGAACAGATATTTCGGATCCCTTTGAAGACTATAGGGCCAAAGGAAATATCCTCCGATAACAAAGAGAAAGAAGCTTTCTGAGAAACTTCTTTGTGTTCTGTGAAATCATCTCACAGAGTTACAGCTTTCCCCTCAAGAAGCCTTTCGCTAAGACAGTTCTTGTGCAATTGGCAAAGTGATATTTGGAAGCCCATAGAGGGCTACGGTGAAAAAGGAATTATCCTCAGATGAAATCTGGAAAGAAGCTTTCTGAGAAACTGCTTAGTGTTCTGTTAATTCATCTCACAGAGTTACATCTGTATTTCGTGGATCTCTTTGCTAGCCTTATTTCTGTGGAATCTGAGAACAGATATTTCGGATCCCTTTGAAGACTATAGGGCCAAACGAAAAATCCTCCGATAACAAAGAGAAAGAAGCTTTCTGAGAAACTTCTCTGTGTTCTGTGAAATCATCTCAGAGAGTTACAGCTTTCCCCTCAAGAAGCCTTTCGCTAAGACAGTTCTTGTGGAATTGGCAAAGTGATATTTGGAAGCCCATAGAGGGCCATGGTGAAAAAGGAAATATCCTCAGATGAAATCTGGAAAGAAGTTTCTGAGAAACTGCTTAGTGTTCTGTTAATTCATCTCACAGTGTTACATCTGTATTTCGTGGATCTCTTTGTTAGCTTTATTTCTGTGGAATCTGAGAACAGATATTTCGGATCCCTTTGAAGACTATAGGGCCAAAGGAAATATCCTCCGATAACAAAGAGAAAGAAGCTTTCTGAGAAACTTCTTTGTGTTCTGTGAAATCATCTCACAGAGTTACAGCTTTCCCCTCAAGAAGCCTTTCGCTAAGACAGTTCTTGTGGAATTGGCCAAGTGATATTTGGAAGCCCATAGAGGGCTATGATGATAAAGGAAATATCCTCAGATGAAATCTGGAAAGAAGCTTTCTGAGAACCTGCTTAGTGTTCTGTTAATTCATCTCACAGTGTTACATCTGTATTTCGTGGATCTCTTTGCTAGCCTTATTTCTGTGGAATCTGAGAACAGATATTTCGGATCCCTTTGAAAACTATAGGGCCAAAGGAAATATCCTCCGATAACAAAGAGAAAGAAGCTTTCTGAGAAACTTCTTTGTGTTCTGTGAAATCATCTCACAGAGTTACAGCTTTCCCCTCAAGAAGCCTTTCGCTAAGACAGTTCTTGTGGAATTGGCAAAGTGATATTTGGAAGCCCATAGAGGGCTAAGGTGAAAAAGGAAATATCCTCAGATGAAATCTGGAAAGAAGCTTTCTGAGAAACTGCTTAGTGTTCTGTTAATTCATCTCACAGAGTTACATCTGTATTTCGTGGATCTCTTTGCTAGCCTTATTTCTGTGGAATCTGAGAACAGATATTTCGGATCCCTTTGAAGACTACAGGGCCAAAGGAAAAATCCTCCGATAACAAAGAGAAAGAAACTTTCTGAGAAACTTCTTTGTGTTCTGTGAAATCATCTCAGAGAGTTACAGCTTTCCCCTCAAGAAGCCTTTCGCTAAGACAGTTCTTGTGGAATTGGCAAAGTGATATTTGGAAGCCCATACAGGGCCATGGTGAAAAAGGAAATATCCTCAGATGAAATCTGGAAAGAAGCTTTCTGAGAAACTGCTTAGTGTTCTGTTAATTCATCTCACAGAGTTACATCTGCATTTCGTGGATCTCTTTGCTAGCTTTATTTCTGTGGAATCTGAGAACAGATATTTCGGATCCCTTTGAAGACTATAGGGCCAAAGTAAATATCCTCCGATAACAAAGAGAAAGAAGCTTTCTGAGAAACTTTTTGTGTTCTGTGAAATCATCTCACAGAGTTACAGCTTTTCCCTCAAGAAGCCTTTCGCTAAGACAGTTCTTGTGGAATTGGCAAAGTGATATTTCGAAGACCCTAGAGGGCCATGGTGAAAAAGGAAATATCCTCAGATGAAATCTGTAAAGAAGCTTTCTGAGAAACTGCTTAGTGTTCTGTTAATTCATCTCACAGTGCTACATCTGTATTTCGTGGATCTCTTTGCTAGCATTATTTCTGTGGAATCTGAGAACAGATATTTCGGATCCCTTTGAAGACTATAGGGCCAAAGGAAATATCCTCCGATAACAAAGAGAAAGAAGCTTTCTGAGAAACTTCTTTGTGTTCTGTGAAATCATCTCACAGAGTTACAGCTTTCCCCTCAAGAAGCCTTTCGCTAAGACAGTTCTTGTGGAATTGGTAAAGTGATATTTGGAAGCCCATAGAGGGCTATGGTGAAAAAGGAAATATCCTCAGATGAAATCTGGAAAGAAGCTTTCTGAAAAACTGCTTAGTACTCTGTTAATTCATCTCACAGAGTTACATCTGTATTTCTTGGATCTCTTTGCTAGCCTCATTTCTGTGGAATCTGAGAACAGATATTTCGGATCCCTTTGAAGACTATAGGGCCAAAGGAAAAATCCTCCGATAACAAAGAGAAAGAAGCTTTCTGAGAAACTTCTTTGTGTTCTGTGAAATCAAATCACAGAGTTACAGCTTTCCCTTCAAGAAGCCTTTCGCTAAGACAGTTCTTGTGGAATTGGCAAAGTGATATTTGGAAGCCCATAGAGGGCCATGGTGAAAAAGGAAATATCCTCAGATGAAATCTGGAAAGAAGCTTTCTGAGAAACTGCTTAGTGTTCTGTTAATTCATCTCACAGAGTTACATCTGTATTTCGTGGATCTCTTTGCTAGCTTTATTTCTGTGGAATCTGAGAACAGATATTTCGGATCCCTTAGAAGACTATAGGGCCAAAGGAAATATCCTCTGATAACAAAGAGAAAGAAGCTTTCTGAGAAACTTCTTTGTGTTCTGTGAAATCATCTCACAGATTTACAGCTTTTCCCTCAAGAAGCCTTTCGCTAAAACTGTTCTTGTGGAATTGGCATTGTGATAATTGGAAGCCCATAGAGGGCTATGGAGAAAAAGGAAATATCCTCAGATGAAATCTGGAAAGAAGCTTTCTGAGAAACTGCTTAGTGTTCTGTTAATTCATCTCACAGAGTTACATCTGTATTTCGTGGATCTCTTTGCTAGCCTTATTTCTGTGGAATCTGAGAACAGATATTTCGCATCCCTTTGAAGACTATAGGGCCAAAGGAAATATCCTCCGATAACAAAGAGAACGAAGCTTTCTGAGAAACTTCTTTGTGTTCTGTGAAATCATCTCACAGAGTTACAGCTTTCCCCACAAGAAGCCTTTCGCTAAGACAGTTCTTGTGGAATTGGCAAAGTGATATTTAGAAGCCCATAGAGGGCTATGGTGGAAAAGGAAATACCCTCAGATGAAATCTGGAAAGAAGATTTCTGAGAAACTTCTTAGTGTTCTGTTAATTCATCTCACAGAGCTACATCTGTATTTCGTGGATCTCTTTGCTAGCCTTATTTCTGTGAAATCTGAGAACAGATATTTCGGATCCCTTTGAAGACTATCGGGCCAAAGGAAATATCCTCCGATAACAAAGAGAAAGAAGCTTTCTGAGAAACTTCTTTGTGTTCTGTGAAATCATCTCACAGAGTTACAGCTTTCCCCTCAAGAAGCCTTTCGATAAGACAGTTCTTGTGGAATTGGCCAAGTGATATTAGGAAGCCCATAGAGGGCTATGGTGAAAAAGGAAATATCCTCAGATGAAATCTGGAAAGAAGCTTTCTGAGAAACTGCTTAGTGTTCTGTTAATTCATCACACAGAGTTACATCTGCATTTCGTGGATCTCTTTGCTAGCCTTATTTCTGTGGAATCTGAGAAGAGATATTTCGGATCCCTTTGAAGACTATAGGGCCAAAGGAAATATCCTCCGATAACAAAGAGAAAGAAGCTTTCTGAGAAACTTCTTTGTGTTCTGTGAAATCAAATCACAGAGTTACAGCTTTCCCCTCAAGAAGCCTTTCGCTAAGACAGTTCTTGTGGAATTGGCAAAGTGATATTTGGAAGCCCATAGAAGGCTGTAGCGAAAAAGGAAATATCCTCAGATGAAATCTGGAAAGAAGCTTTCTGAGAAACCGATTAGTGTTCTGTGACTTCCACTCACAGAGTTACATCTGTATTTCGTGGATCTCTTTGCTAGCCTTATTTCTGTGGAATCTGAGAACAGATATTTTGGATCCCTTTGAAGTCTATAGGGCCAAAGGAAATATCCTCCGTTAACAAAGAGAAAGAAGCTTTCTGAGAAACTTCTTTGTGTTCTGTGAAATCATCTCACAGAGTTACAGCTTTCCCCTCAAGAAGCCTTTCGCTAAGACAGTTCTTGTGGAATTGGCAAAGTGATATTTGGAAGCCCATAGAGGGCCATGGTGAAAAAGGAAATATCCTCAGATGAAATCTGGAAAGAAGCTTTCTGAGAAACTGCTTAGTGTTCTGTTAATTCATCTCACAGAGTTACATCTGTATTTCGTGGATCTCTTTGCTAGCTTTATTTCTGTGGAATCTGAGAACAGATATTTCGGATCCCTTTTAAGACTATAGGGCCAAAGGAAATATCCTCCGTTAACAAAGAGAAAGAAGCTTTCTGAGAAACTTTTTTGTGTTCTGTGAAATCATCTCACAGAGTTACAGCTTTCCCCTCAAGAAGCCTTTTTCTAAGACTGTTCTTGTGGAATTGGCAACGTGATATTTGGAAGCCCATAGAGGGCTCTGGTGATAAAGGAAATACCCTAGATGAAATCTCGAAAGAAGCTTTCTGAGAAACTGCTTAGTGTTCTGTTAATTCATCTCACAGAGTTACATCTGTATTTCGTGGATCTCTTTGCTAGCCTTATTTCTGTGGAATCTGAGAACAGATATTTCGGATCCCTTTGAAGACTATAGGGCCAAAGGAAATATCCTCCGATAACAAAGAGAAAGAAGCTTTCTGAGAAACTTCTTTGTGTTCTGTGAAATCATCTCACAGAGTTACAGCTTTCCCCTCAAGAAGCCTTTCGCTAAGACAGTTCTTGTGCAATTGGCAAAGTGATATTTGGAAGCCCATAGAGGGCTACGGTGAAAAAGGAATTATCCTCAGATGAAATCTGGAAAGAAGCTTTCTGAGAAACTGCTTAGTGTTCTGTTAATTCATCTCACAGAGTTACATCTGTATTTCGTGGATCTCTTTGCTAGCCTTATTTCTGTGGAATCTGAGAACAGATATTTCGGATCCCTTTGAAGACTATAGGGCCAAAGGAAAAATCCTCCGATAACAAAGAGAAAGAAGCTTTCTGAGAAACTTCTCTGTGTTCTGTGAAATCATCTCAGAGAGTTACAGCTTTCCCCTCAAGAAGCCTTTCGCTAAGACAGTTCTTGTGGAATTGGCAAAGTGATATTTGGAAGCCCATAGAGGGCCATGGTGAAAAAGGAAATATCCTCAGATGAAATCTGGAAAGAAGTTTCTGAGAAACTGCTTAGTGTTCTGTTAAATCATCTCACAGTGTTACATCTGTATTTCGTGGATCTCTTTGTTAGCTTTATTTCTGTGGAATCTGAGAACAGATATTTCGGATCCCTTTGAAGACTATAGGGCCAAAGGAAATATCCTCCGATAACAAAGAGAAAGAAGCTTTCTGAGAAACTTCTTTGTGTTCTGTGAAATCATCTCACAGAGTTACAGCTTTCCCCTCAAGAAGCCTTTCGCTAAGACAGTTCTTGTGGAATTGGCCAAGTGATATTTGGAAGCCCATAGAGGGCTATGATGATAAAGGAAATATCCTCAGATGAAATCTGGAAAGAAGCTTTCTGAGAACCTGCTTAGTGTTCTGTTAATTCATCTCACAGTGTTACATCTGTATTTCGTGGATCTCTTTGCTAGCCTTATTTCTGTGGAATCTGAGAACAGATATTTCGGATCCCTTTGAAAACTATAGGGCCAAAGGAAATATCCTCCGATAACAAAGAGAAAGAAGCTTTCTGAGAAACTTCTTTGTGTTCTGTGAAATCATCTCACAGAGTTACAGCTTTCCCCTCAAGAAGCCTTTCGCTAAGACAGTTCTTGTGGAATTGGCAAAGTGATATTTGGAAGCCCATAGAGGGCTATGGTGAAAAAGGAAATATCCTCAGATGAAATCTGGAAAGAAGCTTTCTGAGAAACTGCTTAGTGTTCTGTTAATTCATCTCACAGAGTTACATCTGTATTTCGTGGATCTCTTTGCTAGCCTTATTTCTGTGGAATCTGAGAACAGATATTTCGGATCCCTTTGAAGACTACAGGGCCAAAGGAAAAATCCTCCGATAACAAAGAGAAAGAAGCTTTCTGAGAAACTTCTTTGTGTTCTGTGAAATCATCTCAGAGAGTTACAGCTTTCCCCTCAAGAAGCCTTTCGCTAAGACAGTTCTTGTGGAATTGGCAAAGTGATATTTGGAAGCCCATACAGGGCCATGGTGAAAAAGGAAATATCCTCAGATGAAATCTGGAAAGAAGCTTTCTGAGAAACTGCTTAGTGTTCTGTTAATTCATCTCACAGAGTTACATCTGCATTTCGTGGATCTCTTTGCTAGCTTTATTTCTGTGGAATCTGAGAACAGATATTTCGGATCCCTTTGAAGACTATAGGGCCAAAGTAAATATCCTCCGATAACAAAGAGAAAGAAGCTTTCTGAGAAACTTTTTGTGTTCTGTGAAATCATCTCACAGAGTTACAGCTTTTCCCTCAAGAAGCCTTTCGCTAAGACAGTTCTTGTGGAATTGGCAAAGTGATATTTGGAAGCCCATAGAGGGCTATGGTGAAAAAGGAAATATCCTCAATTGAAATCTGGAAAGAAGATTTCTGAGAAACTGCTTAGTGTTCTGTTAATTCATCTCACAGAGTTACATCTGTATTTCGTGGATCTCTTTGCTAGCTTTATTTCTGTGGAATCTGAGAACAGATATTTCGGATCCCTTTGAAGACTATAGGGCCAAAGGAAATATCCTCCGATAACAAAGAGAACGAAGCTTTCTGAGAAACTTCTTTGTGTTCTGTGAAATCATCTCACAGAGTTACAGCTTTCACCTTAAGGAGCCTTTCGCTAAGACAGTTCTTGTGGAATTGGCAAAGTGATATTTGGAAGCCCATGGAGGGCTATGGTGAAAAAGGAAATATCCTCAGATGAAATCTGGAAAGAAGCTTTCTGAGAAACTGCTTAGTGTTCTGTTAATTCATCTCACAGAGTAACATCTGTATTTCGTGGATCTCTTTGCTAGCCTTATTTCTGTGGAATTTTAGAACAGATATTTCGGATCCCTTTGAAGACAATAGGGCCAAAGGAAAAATCCTCCGATAACAAAGAGAAAGAAGCTTTCTGAGAAACTTCTTTGTGTTCTGTGAAATCATCTCAGAGAGTTACAGCTTTCCCCTCAAGAAGCCTTTCGCTAAGACAGTTCTTGTGGAATTGGCAAAGTGATATTTGGAAGCCCTTAGAGGGCCATGGTGAAAAAGGAAATATCCTCAGATGAAATCTGGAAAGAAGTTTCTGAGAAACTGCTTAGTGTTCTGTTAATTCATCTCACAGAGTTACATCTGTATTTCCTGGATCTCTTTGCTAGCTTTATTTCTGTGGAATCTGAGAACAGATATTTCGGATCCCTTTGAAGACTATAGGGCCAAAGGAAATATCCTCCGATAACAAAGAGAAAGAAACTTTCTGAGAAACTTCTTTGTGTTCTGTGAAATCATCTGTCACAGTTACAGCTTTCCCCTCAAGAAGCCTTTTGCTAAGACAGTTCTTGTGGAATTGGCAAAGTGATATTTGGAAGCCGATAGAGGGCTATGGTGAAAAAGGAAATATCCTCAGATGAAATCTGGAAAGAAGCTTTCTGAGAAACTGCTTAGTGTTCTGTTAATTCATCTCACAGAGTTACATCTGTATTTCCTGGATCTCTTTGCTAGCCTTATTTCTGTGGAATCTGAGAACAGATATTTCGGATCCCTTTGAAGAATATAGGGCCAAAGGAAAAATCCTCCGATAACAAAGAGAAAGAATCTTTCTGAGAAACTTCTTTGTGTTCTGTGAAATCATCTCACAGAGTTACAGCTTTCCCCTCAAGAAGCCTTTCGCTAAGACAGTTCTTGTGGAATTGGCAAAGTGATATTTGGAAGCCCATAGAGGGCCATGGTGAAAAAGGAAATATCCTCAGATGAAATCTGGAAAGAAGCTTTCTGAGAAACTGCTTAGTGTTCTGTTAATTCATCTCACAGAGTTACATCTGTATTTCGTGGATCTCTTTGCTAGCCTTATTTCTGTGGAATCTGAGAACAGATATTTCGGATCTCTTTGAAGAATATAGGGCCAAAGGAAATATCCTCTGATAACAAAGAGAAAGAAGCTTTCTGAGAAACTTCTTTGTGTTCTGTGAAATCATCTCACAGAGTTACAGCTTTTCCCTCAAGAAGCCTTTGACTAAGACAGTTCTTGTGGAATCGGCAACGTGATATTTGGAAGCCCATAGAGGGCTACGGTGAAAAAGGAAATATCCTTAGATGAAATCTGGAAAGAAGCTTTCTGAGAAACTGCTTAGTGTTCTGTTAATTCATCTCACAGAGTTACATCTGTATTTCGTGGATCTCTTTGCTAGCCTTATTTCTGTGGAATCTGAGAACAGATATTTCGGATCCCTTTGAAGACTATAGGGCCAAAGGAAATATCCTCCGATAACAAAGAGAAAGAAGCTTTCTGAGAAACTTCTTGTTGTTCTGTGAAATCATCTCACAGAGTTACAGCTTTCCCCTCAAGAAGCCTTTCGCTAAGACAGTTCTTGTGGAATTGGCAAAGTGATATTTGGAACCCCTAGAGGGCTATGGTGAAAAAGGAAATATCCTCAGATGAAATCTGGAAAGAAGCTTTCTGAGAAACTGCTTAGTGTTCTGTTAATTCATCTCACGGAGTTACATCTGTATTTCGTGGATCTCTTTGCTAGCCTTATTTCTGTGGAATCTGAGAACAGATATTTCGGATCCCTTTGAAGACTATAGGGCCAAAGGAAATATCCTCCGATAACAAAGAGAAAGAAGCTTTCTGAGAAACTTCTTTGTGTTCTGTGAAATCATCTCACAGAGTTACAGCTTTCCCCTCAAGAAGCCTTTCGCTAAGACAGTTCTTGTGGAATTGGCCAAGTGATATTTGGAAGCCCTTAGAGGGCTATGGTGAAAAAGGAATTATCCTCAGATGAAATCTGGAAAGAAGCTTTCTGAGAAACTGCTTAGTGTTCTGTTAATTCATCTCACAGAGTTACATCTGTATTTCGTGGATCTCTTTGCTAGCCTTATTTCTGTGGAATCTGAGAACAGATATTTCGGATCCCTTTGAAGACTATAGGGCCAAAGGCAATATCCTCCGATAACAAAGAGAAAGAAGCTTTCTGAGAAACTTCTTTGTGTTCTGTGAAATCATCTCACGAGTTACAGCTTTCCCCACAAGAAGCCTTTCGCTAAGACAGTTCTTGTGGAATTGTCAAAGTGATATTTGGAAGCCCATAGAGGGCCATGGTGAAAAAGGAAATATCCTCAGATGAAATCTGGAAAGAAGCTTTCTGAGAAACTGCTTAGTGTTCTGTTAATTCATCTCATAGAGTTACATCTGTATTTCCTGGATCTCTTTGCTAGCTTTATTTCTGTGGAATCTGAGAACAGATATTTCGGATCCCTTTGAAGACTATAGGGCCAAAGGAAATATCCTCCGAAAACAAAGAGAAAGAAGCTTTCTGAGAAACTTCTTTGTGTTCTGTGAAATCATCTCACAGAGTTACAGCTTTTCACTCAAGAAGCCTTTCGCTAAGACTGTTCTTGTGGAATTGGCAACGTGATATTTGGAAGCCCATAGAGGGCTACGGTGAAAAAGGAAATATCCTCAGATGAAATCTGGAAAGAAGCTTTCTGAGAAACTGCTTAGTGTTCTGTTAATTCATCTCACAGAGTTACATCTGTATTTCGTGGATCTCTTTGCTAGCCTTATTTCTGTGGAATCTGAGAACAGATATTTCGGATCCCTTTGAAGACTATAAGGCCAAAGGAAATATCCTCCGATAACAAAGAGAAAGAAGCTTTCTGAGAAACTTCTTTGTGTTCTGTAAAATCATCTCACAGAGTTACAGCTTTCCCCTCAAGAAGCCTTTCGCTAAGACAGTTCTTGTGGAATTGGCCAAGTGATATTTGGAAGCCCTTAGATGGCTATGGTGAAAAAGGAAATATCCTCAGATGAAATCTGGAAAGAAGCTTTCTGAGAAACTGCTTAGTGTTCTGTTAATTCATCTCACAGAGTTACATCTGTATTTCGTGGATCTCTTTGCTAGCCTTATTTCTGTGGAATCTGAGAACAGATATTTCGGATCCCTTTGAAGACTATAGGGCCAAAGGAAAAATCCTCCGATAACAAAGAGAAAGAAGCTTTCTGAGAAACTTCTCTGTGTTCTGTGAAATCATCTCAGAGAGTTACAGCTTTCCCCTCAAGAAGCCTTTCGCTAAGACAGTTCTTGTGGAATTGGCAAAGTGATATTTGGAAGCCCATAGAGGGCCATGGTGAAAAAGGAAATATCCTCAGATGAAATCTGGAAAGAAGTTTCTGAGAAACTGCTTAGTGTTCTGTTAATTCATCTCACAGAGTTACATCTGTATTTCGTGGATCTCTTTGCTAGCCTTATTTCTGTGGAATCTGAGAACAGATATTTCGGATCCCTTTGAAGACTATAGGGCCAAAGGAAATATCCTCCGATAACAAAGAGAAAGAAGCTTTCTGAGAAACTTCTTTGTGTTCTGTGAAATCATCTCACAGAGTTACAGCTTTCCCCTCAAGAAGCCTTTCGCTAAGACAGTTCTTGTGGAATTGGCAAAGTGATATTTGGAAGCCCATAGAGGGCTACGGTGAAAAAGGAAATATCCTCAGATGAAATCTGGAAAGAAGCTTTCTGAGAACCTGCTTAGTGTTCTGTTAATTCATCTCACAGTGTTACATCTGTATTTCGTGGATCTCTTTGCTAGCCTTATTTCTGTGGAATCTGAGAACAGATATTTCGGATCCCTTTGAAGACTATAGGGCAAAAGGAAATATCCTCCGATAACAAAGAGAAAGAAGCTTTCTGAGAAACTTCTTTGTGTTCTGTGAAATCATCTCACAGAGTTACAGCTTTCCCCTCAAGAAGCCTTTCGCTAAGACAGTTCTTGTGGAATTGGCAAAGTGATATTTGGAAGCCCATAGAGGGCTATGGTGAAAAAGGAAATATCCTCAGATGAAATCTGGAAAGAAGCTTTCTGAGAAACTGCTTAGTGTTCTGTTAATTCATCTCACAGAGTTACATCTGTATTTCGTGGATCTCTTTGCTAGCCTTATTTCTGTGGAATCTGAGAACAGATATTTCGGATCCCTTTGAAGACTATAGGGCCAAAGGAAAAATCCTCCGATAACAAAGAGAAAGAAGCTTTGTGAGAAACTCCTTTGTGTTCTGTGAAATCATCTAACAGAGTTACAGCTTTCCCCTCATGAGGCCTTTCGCTAAGACAGTTCTTGTGGAATTGGCAAAGTGATATTTGGAAGCCCATAGAGGGCTATGGTGAAAAAGGAAATATCCGGAGATGAAATCTGGAAAGAAGCTTTCTGAGAAACTGGTTAGTGTTCTGTGAGTTCATCTCACAGAGTTACATCTGTATTTCGTGGATCTCTTTGCTAGCCTTATTTCTGTGGAATCTGAGAACAGATATTTCGGATCCCTTTGAAGACTATAGCGCCAAAGGAAATATCCTCCGTTAACAAAGAGAACGAAGCTTTCTGAGAAACTTCTTTGTGTTCTGTGAAATCATCTCACAGAGTTACAGCTTTCCCCTCAAGAAGCCTTTCGCTAAGACAGTTCTTGTGGAATTGGCAAAGTGATATTTGGAAGCCCATAGAGGGCTATGGTGAAAAAGGAAATATCCTCAGATGAAATCTGGAAAGAAGCTTTCTGAGAAACTGCTTAGTGTTCTGTTAATTCATCTCACAGAGTTACATCTGTATTTCGTGGATCTCTTTGCTAGCCTTATTTCTGTGGAATCTGAGAACAGATATTTCGGATCCCTTTGAAGACTATAGGGCCAAAGGAAATACCCTCCGATAACAAAGAGAACGAAGCTTTCTGAGAAACTTCTTTGTGTACTGTGAAATCATCTCACAGAGTTACAGCTTTCCCCACAAGAAGCCTTTCGCTAAGACAGTTCTTGTGGAATTGGCAAAGTGATATTTGGAAGCCCATAGAGGGCTATGGTGAAAAAGGAAATATCCTCAGATGAAATCTGGAAAGAAGCTTTCTGAGAAACTGCTTAGTGTTCTGTTAATTCATCTCACAGAGTTACATCTGTATTTCGTGGATCTCTTTGCTAGCCTTATTTCTGTGGAATCTGAGAACAGATATTTCGGATCCCTTTGAAGACAATTGGGCCAAAGGAAAAATCCTCCGATAACAAAGAGAAAGAAGCTTTCTGAGAAACTCCTTTGTGTTCTGTGAAATCATCTCACAGAGTTACAGCTTTCCCCTCAAGAAGCCTTTCGCTAAGACAGTTCTTGTGGAATTGGCAAAGTGATATTTGGAAGCCCATAGAGGGCTATGGTGAAAAAGGAAATATCCTCAGATGAAATCTGGAAAGAAGCTTTCTGAGCAACTGCTTAGTGTTCTGTTAATTCATCTCACAGAGTTACATCTGTATTTCGTGGATCTCTTTGCTAGCCTTATTTCTGTGGAATCTGAGAACAGATATTTCGGATCCCTTTGAAGACTATAGGGCCAAAGGAAATACCCTCCGATAACAAAGAGAACGAAGCTTTCTGAGAAACTTCTTTGTGTTCTGTGAAATCATCTCACAGAGTTACAGCTTTCCCCACAAGAAGCCTTTCGCTAAGACAGTTCTTGTGGAATTGGCAAAGTGATATTTGGAAGCCCATAGAGGGCTATGGTGAAAAAGGAAATATCCTCAGATGAAATCTGGAAAGAAGCTTTCTGAGAAACTGCTTAGTGTTCTGTTAATTCATCTCACAGGGTTACATCTGTATTTCGTGGATCTCTTTGCTAGCCTTATTTCTGTGGAATCTGAGAACAGATATTTCGGATCCCTTTGAAGGCTATAGGGCCAAAGGAAATATCCTCTGATAACAAAGAGAAAGAAGCTTTCTGAGAAACTTCTTTGTGTTCTGTGAAATCATCTCACAGAGTTACAGCTTTCCCCTCAAGAAGACTTTCGCTAAGACAGTTCTTGTGGAATTGGCAAAGTGATATTTGGAAGCCCATAGAGGGCTATGGTGAAAAAGGAAATATCCTCAGATGAAATCTGGAAAGAAGCTTTCTGAGAAACTGCTTAGTGTTCTGTTAATTCATCTCACAGAGTTACATCTGTATTTCGTGGATCTCTTTGCTAGCCTTATTTCTGTGGAATCTGAGAACAGATATTTCGGATCCCTTTGAAGACTATAGGGCCAAAGGAAATATCCTCCGATAACAAAGAGAAAGAAGCTTTCTGAGAAACTTCTTTGTGTTCTGTGAAATCATCTCAGAGAGTTACAGCTTTCCCCTCAAGAAGCCTTTCGCTAAGACAGTTCTTGTGGAATTGGCAAAGTGATATTTGGAAGCCCATAGAGGGCTATGGTGAAAAAGGAAATATCCTCAGATGAAATCTGGAAAGAAGCTTTCTGAGAAACTGCTTAGTGTTCTGTTAATTCATCTCACAGAGTTACATCTGTATTTCGTGGATCTCTTTGCTAGCCTTATTTCTGTGGAATCTGAGAACAGATATTTCGGATCCCTTTGAAGACAATAGGGCCAACGGAAAAATCCTCCGATAACAAAGAGAAAGAAGCTTTCTGAGAAACTTCTTTGTGTTCTGTGAAATCATCTCACAGAGTTACAGCTTTCCCCTCAAGAAGCCTTTCCATAAGACAGTTCTTGTGGAATTGGCAAAGTGATATTTGGAAGCCCATAGTGGGCTATGGTGAAAAAGGAAATATCCTCAGATGAAATCTGGAAAGAAGCTTTCTGAGAAACTGCTTAGTGTTCTGTTAATTCATCTCACAGAGTTACATCTGTAATTCGTGGATCTTTTTGCTAGCCTTATTTCTGTAGAATCTGAGAACAGATATTTCGGATCCCTTTGAAGACTATAGGGCCAAAGGAAATATCCTCCGATAACAAAGAGAAAGAAGCTTTCTGAGAAACTTCTTTGTGTTCTCTGAAATCATCTCACAGAGTTACAGCTTTCCCCTCAGGAAGCCTTTCGCTAAGACAGTTCTTGTGGAATTGGCAAAGTGATATTTGGAAGCCCCTAGAGGGCTATGTTGAAAAAGGAAATATCCTCAGATGAAATCTGGAAAGAAGCTTTCTGAGAAACTGCTTAGTGTTCTGTTAATTCATCTCACAGAGTTACATCTGTATTTCGTGGATCTCTTTGCTAGCCTTATTTCTGTGGAATCTGAGAACAGATATTTCGGATCCCTTTGAAGACAATAGGGCCAAAGGAAAAATCCTCCGATAACAAAGAGAAAGAAGCTTTCTGAGAAACATCTTTGTGTTCTGTGAAATCATCTCACAGAGTTACAGCTTTCCCCTCAAGAAGCCTTTCGCTAAGACAGTTCTTGTGGAATTGGCAAAGTGATATTTGGAAGCCCATAGAGGGCTATGGTGAAAAAGAAATATCCTCAGATGAAATCTGGAAAGAAGCTTTCTGAGAAACTGCTTAGTGTTCTGTTAATTCATCTCACAGAGTTACATCTGTATTTCGTGGATTTCTTTGCTAGCTTTATTTCTGTGGAATCTGAGAACAGATATTTCGGATCGCTTTGAAGACTATAGGGCCAAAGGAAATATCCTCCGATAACGAAGAGAAAGAAGCTTTCTGAGAAACTTCTTTGTGTTCTGTGAAATCATCTCACAGAGTTACAGCTTTCCCCTCAAGAAGCCTTTCGCTAAGACAGTTCTTGTGGAATTGGCCAAGTGATATTTGGAAGCCCATAGAGGGCTATGGTGAAAAAGGAAATATCCTCAGATGAAATCCGGAAAGAAGCTTTCTGAGAAACTGCTTAGTGTTCTGTTAATTCATCTCACAGAGTTACATCTGTATTTCGTGGATCTCTTTGCTAGCCTTATTTCTGTGGAAACTGAGAACAGATATTTCGGATCCCTTTGAAGACTATAGGGCCAAAGGAAATATCCTCCGATAACAAAGAGAAAGAAGCTTTCTGAGAAACTTCTTTGTGTTCTGTGAAATCATCTCACGGAGTTACAGCTTTCCCCTCAAGAAGCCTTTCGCTAAGACAGTTCTTGTGGAATTGGCCAAGTGATATTTGGAAGCCCATAGAGGGCTATGGTGAAAAAGGAAATATCCTCAGATGAAATCTGGAATGAAGCTTTCTGAGAAACTGCTTAGTGTTCTGTTAATTCATCTCACAGAGTTACATCTGTATTTCGTGGATCTCTTTGCTAGCCTTATTTCTGTGGAATCTGAGAACAGATATTTCGGATCCCTTTGAAAACTATAGGGCCAAAGGAAATATCCTCCGATAACAAAGAGAAAGAAGCTTTCTGAGAAACTTCTTTGTGTTCTGTGAAATCATCTCACAGAGTTACAGCTTTCCCCTCAAGAAGCCTTTCGCTAAGACAGTTCTTGTGGAATTGGCAAAGTGATATTTGAAAGCCCAGAGAGGGCTATGGTGAAAAAGAAAAATATCGTCAGATGAAATCTGGAAAGAAGCTTTCTGAGAAACTGCTTAGTGTTCTGTTAATTCATCTCACAGAGTTACATCTGTATTTCGTGGATCTCTTTGCTAGCCTTATTTCTGTGGAATCTGAGAACAGATATTTCGGATCCCTTTGAAGACTATAGGGCCAAAGGAAAAATCCTCCGATAACAAAGAGAAAGAAGCTTTCTGCGAAACTCCTTTGTGTTCTGTGAAATCATCTCACAGAGTTACAGCTTTCCCCTCAAGAAGCCTTTCGCTAAGACAGTTCTTGTGGAATTGGCAAAGTGATATTTGGAAGCCCATAGAGGGCTATGGTGAAAAAGGAAATATCCTCAGATGAAATCTGGAAAGAAGCTTTCTGAGAAACTGCTTAGTGTTCTGTTAATTCATCTCACAGAGTTACATCTGTATTTCGTGGATCTCTTTGCTAGCCTTATTTCTGTGGAATCTGAGAGCAGATATTTCGGATCCCTTTGAAGACTATAGGGCCAAAGGAAATATCCTCCGATAACAAAGAGAAAGAAGCTTTCTGAGAAACTTCTTTGTGTTCTGTGAAATCATCTCTGAGAGTTACAGCTTTCCCCACAAGAAGCCTTTCGCTAAGAAAGTTCTTGTGGAATTGGCAAAGTGATATTTGAAAGCCCATAGAGGGCTATGGTGAAAAAGGAAATATCCTCAGATGAAATCTGGAAAGAAGCTTTCTGAGAAACTGCTTAGTGTTCTGTTAATTCATCTCACAGTGTTACATCTGTATTTCGTGGATCTCTTTGCTAGCCTTATTTCTGTGGAATCTGAGAACAGATATTTCGGATCCCTTTGAAGACTATAGGGCCAAAGGAAAAATCCTCCGATAACAAAGAGAAAGAAGCTTTCTGAGAAACTCCTTTGTGTTCTGTGAAATCATGTCACAGAGTTACAGCTTTCCCCTGAAGAGGCCTTTCGCTAAGACTGTTCTTGTGGAATTGGCAAAGTGATATTTGGAAGCCCATAGAGGGCTATGGTGAAAAAGGAAATATCCTCAGATGAAATCTGGAAAGAAGCTTTCTGAGAAACTGCTTAGTGTTCTGTTAATTCATCTCACAGAGTTACATCTGTGTTTCGTGGATCTCTTTGCTAGCCTTATTTCTGTGGAATCTGAGAGCAGATATTTCGGATCCCTTTGAAGTCTATAGGGCCAAAGGAAATATCCTCCGATAACAAAGAGAACGAAGCTTTCTGAGAAACTTCTTTGTGTTCTGTGAAATCATCTCACAGAGTTACAGCTTTCCCCTCAAGAAGCCTTTCGCTAAGACAGTTCTTGTTGAATTGGCAAAGTGATATTGAAAGCCCATAGAGGGCTATGGTGAAAAAGGAAATATCCTCAGATGAAATCTGGAAAGAAGCTTTCTGAGAAACTGCTTAGTGTTCTGTTAATTCATCTCCCAGAGTTACATCTGTATTTCGTGGATCTCTTTGCTAGCCTTATTTCTGTGGAATCTGAGAACAGATATTTCGGTTCCCTTTGAAGACTATAGGGCCAAAGGAAAAATCCTCCGATAACAAAGAGAAAGAAGCTTTCTGAGAAACTCCTTTGTGTTCTGTGAAATCATATCAGAGAGTTACAGCTTTCCCCTCAAGAAGCCTTTCGCTAAGACAGTTCTTGTGGAATTGGCAAAGTGATATTTGGAAGCCCATAGAGGGCTATGGTGAAAAAGGAAATATCCTCAGATGAAATCTGGAAAGAAGCTTTCTGAGAAACTGCTTAGTGTTCTGTTAATTCATCTCATAGAGTTACATCTGTATCTCGTGGATCTCTTTGCTAGCTTTATTTCTGTGGAATCTGAGAACAGATATTTCGGATCCCTTTGAAGACTATAGGGCCAAAGGAAATATCCTCCGATAACGAAGAGAAAGAAGCTTTCTGAGAAACTTCTTTGTGTTCTGTGAAATCATCTCACAGAGTTACAGCTTTCCCCTCAAGAAGCCTTTCGCTAAGACAGTTCTTGTGGAATTTGCAAAGTGATATTTGGAAGCCCTTAGAGTACTATGGTGAAAAAGGAAATATCCTCAGATGAAATCTGGAAAGAAGCTTTCTGAGAAACTGCTTAGTGTTCTGTTAATTCATCTCACAGAGTTACATCTGTATTTCGTGGATCTCTTTGCTAGCCTTATTTCTGTGGAATCTGAGAACAGATATTTCGGATCCCTTTGAAGACAATAGGGCCAAAGGAAAAATCCTCCGATAACAAAGAGAAAGAAGCTTTCTGAGAAACATCTTTGTGTTCTGTGAAATCATCTCACAGAGTTACAGCTTTCCCCTCAAGAAGCCTTTCGCTAAGACAGTTCTTGTGGAATTGGCAAAGTGATATTTGGAAGCCCATAGAGGGCTATGGTGAAAAAGAAATATCCTCAGATGAAATCTGGAAAGAAGCTTTCTGAGAAACTGCTTAGTGTTCTGTTAATTCATCTCACAGAGTTACATCTGTATTTCGTGGATTTCTTTGCTAGCTTTATTTCTGTGGAATCTGAGAACAGATATTTCGGATCGCTTTGAAGACTATAGGGCCAAAGGAAATATCCTCCGATAACGAAGAGAAAGAAGCTTTCTGAGAAACTTCTTTGTGTTCTGTGAAATCATCTCACAGAGTTACAGCTTTCCCCTCAAGAAGCCTTTCGCTAAGACAGTTCTTGTGGAATTGGCAAAGTGATATTTGGAAGCCCATAGAGGGCTATGGTGAAAAAGGAAATATCCTCAGATGAAATCTGGAAAGAAGCTTTCTGAGAAACTGCTTAGTGTTCTGTTAATTCATCTCACAGAGTTACATCTGTATTTCGTGGATCTCTTTGCTAGCCTTATTTCTGTGGAATCTGAGAACAGATATTTCGGATCCCTTTGAAGACTATAGGGCCAAAGGAAATATCCTCCGATAACAAACAGAAAGAAGCTTTCTGAGAAACTTCTTTGTGTTCTGTGAAATCATCTCACAGAGTTACAGCTTTCCCCTCAAGAAGCCTTTCGCTAAGACAGTTCTTGTGGAATTGGCAAAGTGATATTTGAAAGCCCAGAGAGGGCTATGGTGAAAAAGAAAAATATCGTCAGATGAAATCTGGAAAGAAGCTTTCTGAGAAACTGCTTAGTGTTCTGTTAATTCATCTCACAGAGTTACATCTGTATTTCGTGGATCTCTTTGCTAGCCTTATTTCTGTGGAATCTGAGAACAGATATTTCGGATCCCTTTGAAGACTATAGGGCCAAAGGAAAAATCCTCCGATAACAAAGAGAAAGAAGCTTTCTGCGAAACTCCTTTGTGTTCTGTGAAATCATCTCACAGAGTTACAGCTTTCCCCTCAAGAAGCCTTTCGCTAAGACAGTTCTTGTGGAATTGGCAAAGTGATATTTGGAAGCCCATAGAGGGCTATGGTGAAAAAGGAAATATCCTCAGATGAAATCTGGAAAGAAGCTTTCTGAGAAACTGCTTAGTGTTCTGTTAATTCATCTCACAGAGTTACATCTGTATTTCGTGGATCTCTTTGCTGGCCTTATTTCTGTGGAATCTGAGAGCAGATATTTCGGATCCCTTTGAAGACTATAGGGCCAAAGGAAATATCCTCCGATAACAAAGAGAAAGAAGCTTTCTGAGAAACTTCTTTGTGTTCTGTGAAATCATCTCTGAGAGTTACAGCTTTCCCCTCAAGAAGCCTTTCGCTAAGAAAGTTCTTGTGGAATTGGCAAAGTGATATTTGAAAGCCCATAGAGGGCTATGGTGAAAAAGGAAATATCCTCAGATGAAATCTGGAAAGAAGCTTTCTGAGAAACTGCTTAGTGTTCTGTTAATTCATCTCACAGAGTTACATCTGTATTTCGTGGATCTCTTTGCTAGCCTTATTTCTGTGGAATCTGAGAACAGATATTTCGGATCCCTTTGAAGACTATAGGGCCAAAGGAAAAATCCTCCGATAACAAAGAGAAAGAAGCTTTCTGAGAAACTCCTTTGTGTTC
Source organism: Macaca nemestrina (assembly GCF_043159975.1). NCBI lineage: Eukaryota > Metazoa > Chordata > Mammalia > Primates > Cercopithecidae > Macaca > Macaca nemestrina. The sequence continues at coordinate 110,141,932 of NC_092127.1, read as the reverse complement.
TGTGAAATCATGTCACAGAGTTACAGCTTTCCCCTGAAGAGGCCTTTCGCTAAGACTGTTCTTGTGGATTTGGCAAAGTGATATTTGGAAGCCCATACAGGACTATGGTGAAAAAGGAAATATCCTCAGATGAAATCTGGAAAGAAGCTTTCTGAGAAACTGCTTAGTGTTCTGTTAATTCATCTCACAGAGTTACATCTGTGTTTCGTGGATCTCTTTGCTAGCCTTATTTCTGTGGAATCTGAGAACAGATATTTCGGATCCCTTTGAAGTCTATAGGGCCAAAGGAAATATCCTCCGATAACAAAGAGAACGAAGCTTTCTGAGAAACTTCTTTGTGTTCTGTGAAATCATCTCACAGAGTTACAGCTTTCCCCTCAAGAAGCCTTTCGCTAACAGTTCTTGTTGAATTGGCAAAGTGATATTGAAAGCCCATAGAGGGCTATGGTGAAAAAGGAAATATCCTCAGATGAAATCTGGAAAGAAGCTTTCTGAGAAACTGCTTAGTGTTCTGTTAATTCATCTCCCAGAGTTACATCTGTATTTCGTGGATCTCTTTGCTAGCCTTATTTCTGTGGAATCTGAGAACAGATATTTCGGATCCCTTTGAAGACTATAGGGCCAAAGGAAAAATCCTCCGATAACAAAGAGAAAGAAGCTTTCTGAGAAACTCCTTTGTGTTCTGTGAAATCATATCAGAGAGTTACAGCTTTCCCCTCAAGAAGCCTTTCGCTAAGACAGTTCTTGTGGAATTGGCAAAGTGATATTTGGAAGCCCATAGAGGGCTATGGTGAAAAAGGAAATATCCTCAGATGAAATCTGGAAAGAAGCTTTCTGAGAAACTGCTTAGTGTTCTGTTAATTCATCTCATAGAGTTACATCTGTATCTCGTGGATCTCTTTGCTAGCTTTATTTCTGTGGAATCTGAGAACAGATATTTCGGATCCCTTTGAAGACTATAGGGCCAAAGGAATTATCCTCCGATAACGAAGAGAAAGAAGCTTTCTGAGAAACTTCTTTGTGTTCTGTGAAATCATCTCACAGAGTTACAGCTTTCCCCTCAAGAAGCCTTTCGCTAAGACAGTTCTTGTGGAATTGGCCAAGTGATATTTGGAAGCCCATAGATGGCTATGGTGAAAAAGGAAATATCCTCAGATGAAATCTGGAAAGAAGCTTTCTGAGAAACTGCTTAGTGTTCTGTTAGTTCATCTCAAAGAGTTACATCTGTATTTCGTGGATCTCTTTGCTAGCCTTATTTCTGTGGAATCTGAGAACAGATATTTCGGATCCCTTTGAAGACTATAGGGCCAAAGGAAATATCCTCCGATAACAAAGAGAAAGAAGCTTTCTGAGAAACTTCTTTGTGTTCTGTGAAATCATCTCACAGAGTTACAGCTTTCCCCTCCAGAAGTCTTTCGCTAAGACAGTTCTTGTGGAATTGGCAAAGTGATATTTGGAAGCCCATAGAGGGCTATGGTGAAAAAGGAAATATCCTCAGATGAAATCTGGAAAGAAGATTTCTGAGAAACTGCTTAGTGTTCTGTTAATTCATCTCACAGAGTTACATCTGTATTTCGTGGATCTCTTTGCTGGCCTTATTTCTGTGGAATCTGAGAACAGATATTTCGGATCCCTTTGAAGACTATAGGACCAATGGAAATATCCTCCGATAACAAAGAGAAAGAAGCTTTCTGAGGAACTTCTTTGTGTTTTGTGAAATCATCTCACAGAGTTACAGCTTTTCCCTCAAGAAGCTTTTCGCTAAGACAGTTCTTTTGGAATTGGACAAGTGATATTTGGAAGCCCATAGACGGCCATGGTGAAAAAGGAAATATCCTCAGATGAAATCAGGAAAGAAGCTTTCTGAGAAACTGCTTAGTGTTCTGTTAATTCATCTCACAGAGTTACATCTGTATTTCGTGGATCTCTTTGCTAGCTTTATTTCTGTGGAATCTGAAAACAGATATTTCGGATCCCTTTGAAGACTATAGGGCCAAAGGAAAAATCCTCCGATAACAAAGAGAAAGAAGCTTTCTGAGAAACTTCTTTGTGTTCTGTGAAATCATCTCACAGAGTTACAGCTTTCCCCTCAAGAAGCCTTTCGCTAAGACAGTTCTTGTGGAATTGGCAAAGTGATATTTGGAGCCCTTAGAGGGCCACGGTGAAAAAGGAAATATCCTCAGATGAAATCTGGAAAGAAGCTTTCTGAGAAACTGCTTAGTGTTCTGTTAATTCACCTCACAGAGTTACATCTGTATTTCGTGGATCTCTTTGCTAGCCTTATTTCTGTGGAATCTGAGAACAGATATTTCGGATCCCTTTGAAGACTATAGGGCCAAAGGAAAAATCCTCCGATAACGAAGAGAAAGAAACTTTCTGAGAAACTTCTTTGTGTTCTGTGAAATCATCTCAGAGAGTTACAGCTTTCCCTTCAAGAAGACTTTCGCTAAGACAGTTCTTTTGGAATTGGACAAGTGATATTTGGAAGCCCATAGAGGGCCATGGTGAAAAAGGAAATATCCTCAGATGAAATCTGGAAAGAAGCTTTCTGAGAAACTGCTTAGTGTTCTGTTAATTCATCTCACAGAGTTACATCTGTATTTCGTGGATCTCTTTGCTACCCTTATTTCTGTGGAATATGAGAACAGATATTTCGGATCCCTTTGAAGACTATAGGGCCAAAGGAAATATCCTCCGATAACGAAGAGAACGAAGCTTTCTGAGAAACTTCTTTGTGTTCTGTGAAATCATCTCACCGAGTTACAGCTTTCCCCTCAAGAAGCCTTTCGCTAAGACAGTTCTTGTGGAATTGGCAAAGTGATATTTGGAAGCCCACAGAGGGCTATGGTGAAAAAGGAAATATCCTCAGATGAAATCTGGAAAGAAGCTTTCTGAGAAACCGCTTAGTGTTCTGTTAATTCATCTCACAGAGTTACATCTGTATTTCGTGGATCTCTTTGCTAGCTTTATTTCTGTGGAATCTGAGAACAGATATTTCGGATCCCTTTGAAGACTATAGGGCCAAAGGAAATATCCTCCGATAACGAAGAGGAAGAAGCTTTCTGAGAAACTTCTTTGTGTTCTGTGAAATCATCTCAGAGAGTTACAGCTTTCCCCTCAAGAAGCCTTTCGCTAAGACAGTTCTTTTGGAACTGGACAAGTGATATTTGGAAGCCCATAGAGGGCCATGGTGAAAAAGGAAATATCCTCAGATGAAATATGGAAAGAAGCTTTCTGAGAAACCGCCTAGTGTTCTGTTAATTCATCTCACAGAGTTACATCTGTATTTCGTGGATCTCTTTGCTAGCTTTATTTCTGTGGAATCTGAGAACAGATATTTCGGATCCCTTTGAAGACTATAGGGCCAAAGGAAATATCCTCCGATAACAAAGAGAAAGAAGCTTTCTGAGAAACTTCTTTGTGTTCTGTGAAATCATCTCACAGAGTTACAGCTTTCCCCTCAAGAAGCCTTTCGCTAAGACAGTTCTTGTGGAATTGGCAAAGTGATATTTGGAAGCCCATAGAGGGCTATGGTGAAAAAGGAAATATCCTCAGATGAAATCTGGAAAGAAGCTTTCTGAGAAACTGCTTAGTGTTCTGTTAATTCATCTCACAGAGTTACATCTGTATTTCGTGGATCTCTTTGCTAGCCTTATTTCTCTGGAATCTGAGAACAGATATTTCGGATCCCTTTGAAGACTATAGGGCCAAAGGAAAAATCCTACGATAACGAAGAGGAAGAAGCTTTCTGAGAAACTTCTTTGTGTTCTGTGAAATCATCTCAGAGAGTTACAGCTTTCCCTTCAATAAGCCTTTCGCTAAGACAGTTCTTTTGGAATTGGACAAGTGATATTTGGAAGCCCATAGAGAGCCATGGTGAAAAAGGAAATATCCTCAGATGAAATCTGGAAAGAAGCTTTCTGAGAAACTGCTTAGTGTTCTGTTAATTCATCTCACAGAGTTACATCTGTATTTCGTGGATCTCTTTGCTAGCTTTATTTCTGTTGAATCTGAAAACAGATACTTCGGATCCGTTTGAAGACTATAGGGCCAAAGGAAATATCCTCCGATAACAAAGAGAAAGAAGCTTTCTGAGAAACTCTTTGTGTTCTGCGAAATCATCTCACAGAATTACAGCTTTCCCCACAAGAAGCCTTTCGCTAAGACAGTTCTTGTGGAATTGGCAAAGTGATATTTGCAAGCCCATAGAGGGCTATGTTGAAAAAGGAAATATCCTCAGAGGAAATCTGGAAAGAAGCTTTCTGAGAAACTGCTTAGTGTTCTGTTAATTCATCTCACAGAGTTACATCTGTATTTCGTGGATCTCTTTGCTAGCCTTATTTCTGTGGAATCTGAGAACAGATATTTCGGATCCCTTTGAAGACTATAGGGCCAAAGGAAATATCCTCCGATAACAAAGAGAAAGAAGCTTTCTGAGAAACTCTTTGTGTTCTGCGAAATCATCTCACAGAGTTACAGCTTTCCCCTCAAGAAGCCTTTCGCTAAGACAGTTCTTGTGGAATTGGCAAAGTGATATTTGCAAGCCCATAGAGGGCTATGGTGAAAAAGGAAATATCCTCAGAGGAAATCTGGAAAGAAGCTTTCTGAGAAACTGCTTAGTGTTCTGTTAATTCATCTCACAGAGTTACATCTGTATTTCGTGGATCTCTTTGCTAGCCTTATTTCTGTGGAATCTGAGAACAGATATTTCGGATCCCTTTGAAGACTATAGGGCCAAAGGAAATATCCTCCGATAACAAAGAGAAAGAAGCTTTCTGAGAAACTTCTTTGTGTTCTGTGAAATCATCTCACAGAGTTACAGCTTTCCCCTCAAGAAGCCTTTCGCTAAGACAGTTCTTGTGGAATTGGCAAAGTGATATATGGAATCCCCTAGAGGGCTATGGTGAAAAAGGAAATATCCTCAGATGAAATCTGGAAAGAAGCTTTCTGAGAAACTGCTTAGTGTTCTGTTAATTCATCTCACAGAGTTACATCTGTATTTCGTGGATCTCTTTGCTAGCCTTATTTCTGTGGAATCTGAGAACAGATATTTCGGATCCCTTTGAAGACTATAGGGCCAAAGGAAATATCCTCCGATAACAAAGAGAACGAAGCTTTCTGAGAAACTTCTTTGTGTTCTGTGAAATCATCTCACAGAGTTACAGCTTTCCCCTCAAGAAGCCTTTCGCTAAGACAGTTCTTGTGGAATTGGCAAAGTGATATTTGGAAGCCCATAGAGGGCTATGGTGAAAAAGGAAATATCCTCAGATGAAATCTGGAAAGAAGCTTTCTGAGAAACTGCTTAGTGTTCTGTTAATTCATCTCACAGAGTTACATCTGTATTTCGTGGATCTCTTTGCTAGCCTTATTTCTGTGGAATCTGAGAGCAGATATTTCGGATCCCTTTGAAGACTATAGGGCCAAAGGAAATATCCTCCGATAACAAAGAGAAAGAAGCTTTCTGAGAAACTTCTTTGTGTTCTGTGAAATCATCTCTGAGAGTTACAGCTTTCCCCTCAAGAAGCCTTTCGCTAAGAAAGTTCTTGTGGAATTGGCAAAGTGATATTTGAAAGCCCATAGAGGGCTATGGTGAAAAAGGAAATATCCTCAGATGAAATCTGGAAAGAAGCTTTCTGAGAAACTGCTTAGTGTTCTGTTAATTCATCTCACAGAGTTACATCTGTATTTCGTGGATCTCTTTGCTAGCCTTATTTCTGTGGAATCTGAGAACAGATATTTCGGATCCCTTTGAAGACTATAGGGCCAAAGGAAAAATCCTCCGATAACAAAGAGAAAGAAGCTTTCTGAGAAACTCCTTTGTGTTCTGTGAAATCATGTCACAGAGTTACAGCTTTCCCCTGAAGAGGCCTTTCGCTAAGACTGTTCTTGTGGAATTGGCAAAGTGATATTTGGAAGCCCATACAGGACTATGGTGAAAAAGGAAATATCCTCAGATGAAATCTGGAAAGAAGCTTTCTGAGAAACTGCTTAGTGTTCTGTTAATTCATCTCACAGAGTTACATCTGTGTTTCGTGGATCTCTTTGCTAGCCTTATTTCTGTGGAATCTGAGAGCAGATATTTCGGATCCCTTTGAAGTCTATAGGGCCAAAGGAAATATCCTCCGATAACAAAGAGAACGAAGCTTTCTGAGAAACTTCTTTGTGTTCTGTGAAATCATCTCACAGAGTTACAGCTTTCCCCTCAAGAAGCCTTTCGCTAAGACAGTTCTTGTTGAATTGGCAAAGTGATATTTGAAAGCCCATAGAGGGCTATGGTGAAAAAGGAAATATCCTCAGATGAAATCTGGAAAGAAGCTTTCTGAGAAACTGCTTAGTGTTCTGTTAATTCATCTCCCAGAGTTACATCTGTATTTCGTGGATCTCTTTGCTAGCCTTATTTCTGTGGAATCTGAGAACAGATATTTCGGATCCCTTTGAAGACTATAGGGCCAAAGGAAAAATCCTCCGATAACAAAGAGAAAGAAGCTTTCTGAGAAACTCCTTTGTGTTCTGTGAAATCATATCAGAGAGTTACAGCTTTCCCCTCAAGAAGCCTTTCGCTAAGACAGTTCTTGTGGAATTGGCAAAGTGATATTTGGAAGCCCATAGAGGGCTATGGTGAAAAAGGAAATATCCTCAGATGAAATCTGGAAAGAAGCTTTCTGAGAAACTGCTTAGTGTTCTGTTAATTCATCTCATAGAGTTACATCTGTATCTCGTGGATCTCTTTGCTAGCTTTATTTCTGTGGAATCTGAGAACAGATATTTCGGATCCCTTTGAAGACTATAAGGTCAAAGGAAATATCCTCCGATAACGAAGAGAAAGAAGCTTTCTGAGAAACTTCTTTGTGTTCTGTGAAATCATCTCACAGAGTTACAGCTTTCCCCTCAAGAAGCCTTTCGCTAAGACAGTTCTTGTGGAATTGGCCAAGTGATATTTGGAAGCCCATAGATGGCTATGGTGAAAAAGGAAGTATCCTCAGATGAAATCAGGAAAGAAGCTTTCTGAGAAACTGGTTAGTGTTCTGTTAGTTCATCTCAAAGAGTTACATCTGTATTTCGTGGATCTCTTTGCTAGCCTTATTTCTGTGGAATCTGAGAACAGATATTTCGGATCCCTTTGAAGACTATAGGGCCAAAGGAAAAATCCTCCGATAACGAAGAGAAAGAAGCTTTCTGAGAAACTTCTTTGTGTTCTGTGAAATCATCTCACAGAGTTACAGCTTTCCCTTCAAGAAGCCTTTCGCTAAAACAGTTATTTTGGAATTGGACAAGTGATATTTGGAAGCCCATAGAGGGCCATGGTGAAAAAGGAAATATCCTCAGATGAAATCTGGAAAGCAGCTTTCTGAGAAACTGCTTACTGTTCTGTTAATTCATCTCACAGAGTTACATCTGTATTTCGTGGATCTCTTTGCTAGCCTTATTTCTGTGGAATCTGAGAACAGATATTTCGGATCCCTTTGAAGACTATAGGGCCAAAGGAAAAATCCTCAGATAACGAAGAGAAAGAAACTTTCTGAGAAACTTCTTTGTGTTCTGTGAAATCATCTCAGAGAGTTACAGCTTTCCCTTCAAGAAGACTTTCGCTAAGACAGTTCTTTTGGAATTGGACAAGTGATATTTGGAAGCCCATAGAGGGCCATGGTGAAAAAGGAAATATCCTCAGATGAAATCTGGAAAGAAGCTTTCTGAGAAACTGCTTAGTGTTCTGTTAATTCATCTCACAGAGTTACATCTGTATTTCGTGGATCTCTTTGCTAGCCTTATTTCTGTGGAATATGAGAACAGATATTTCGGATCCCTTTGAAGACTATAGGGCCAAAGGAAATATCCTCCGATAACGAAGAGAACGAAGCTTTCTGAGAAACTTCTTTGTGTTCTGTGAAATCATCTCACCGAGTTACAGCTTTCCCCTCAAGAAGCCTTTCGCTAAGACAGTTCTTGTGGAATTGGCAAAGTGATATTTGGAAGCCCACAGAGGGCTATGGTGAAAAAGGAAATATCCTCAGATGAAATCTGGAAAGAAGCTTTCTGAGAAACCGCTTAGTGTTCTGTTAATTCATCTCACAGAGTTACATCTGTATTTCGTGGATCTCTTTGCTAGCTTTATTTCTGTGGAATCTGAGAACAGATATTTCGGATCCCTTTGAAGACTATAGGACCAAAGGAAATATCCTCCGATAACGAAGAGGAAGAAGCTTTCTGAGAAACTTCTTTGTGTTCTGTGAAATCATCTCAGAGAGTTACAGCTTTCCCCTCAAGAAGCCTTTCGCTAAGACAGTTCTTTTGGAACTGGACAAGTGATATTTGGAAGCCCATAGAGGGCCATGGTGAAAAAGGAAATATCCTCAGATGAAATCTGGAAAGAAGCTTTCTGAGAAACCGCTTAGTGTTCTGTTAATTCATCTCACAGAGTTACATCTGTATTTCGTGGATCTCTTTGCTAGCTTTATTTCTGTGGAATCTGAGAACAGATATTTCGGATCCCTTTGAAGACTATAGGGCCAAAGGAAATATCCTCCGAAAACAAAGAGAAAGAAGCTTTCTGAGAAACTTCTTTGTGTTCTGTGAAATCATCTCTGAGAGTTACAGCTTTCCCCTCAAGAAGCCTTTCGCTAAGAAAGTTCTTGTGGAATTGGCAAAGTGATATTTGAAAGCCCATAGAGGGCTATGGTGAAAAAGGAAATATCCTCAGATGTAATCTGGAAAGAAGCTTTCTGAGAAACTGCTTAGTGTTCTGTTAATTCATCTCACAGAGTTACATCTGTATTTCGTGGATCTCTTTGCTAGCCTTATTTCTGTGGAATCTGAGAACAGATATTTCGGATCCCTTTGAAGACTATAGGGCCAAAGGAAAAATCCTCCGATAACAAAGAGAAAGAAGCTTTCTGAGAAACTCCTTTGTGTTCTGTGAAATCATGTCACAGAGTTACAGCTTTCCCCTGAAGAGGCCTTTCGCTAAGACTGTTCTTGTGGATTTGGCAAAGTGATATTTGGAAGCCCATACAGGACTATGGTGAAAAAGGAAATATCCTCAGATGAAATCTGGAAAGAAGCTTTCTGAGAAACTGCTTAGTGTTCTGTTAATTCATCTCACAGAGTTACATCTGTGTTTCGTGGATCTCTTTGCTAGCCTTATTTCTGTGGAATCTGAGAACAGATATTTCGGATCCCTTTGAAGTCTATAGGGCCAAAGGAAATATCCTCCGATAACAAAGAGAACGAAGCTTTCTGAGAAACTTCTTTGTGTTCTGTGAAATCATCTCACAGAGTTACAGCTTTCCCCTCAAGAAGCCTTTCGCTAACAGTTCTTGTTGAATTGGCAAAGTGATATTGAAAGCCCATAGAGGGCTATGGTGAAAAAGGAAATATCCTCAGATGAAATCTGGAAAGAAGCTTTCTGAGAAACTGCTTAGTGTTCTGTTAATTCATCTCCCAGAGTTACATCTGTATTTCATGGATCTCTTTGCTAGCCTTATTTCTGTGGAATCTGAGAACAGATATTTCGGATCCCTTTGAAGACTATAGGGCCAAAGGAAAAATCCTCCGATAACAAAGAGAAAGAAGCTTTCTGAGAAACTCCTTTGTGTTCTGTGAAATCATATCAGAGAGTTACAGCTTTCCCCTCAAGAAGCCTTTCGCTAAGACAGTTCTTGTGGAATTGGCAAAGTGATATTTGGAAGCCCATAGAGGGCTATGGTGAAAAAGGAAATATCCTCAGATGAAATCTGGAAAGAAGCTTTCTGAGAAACTGCTTAGTGTTCTGTTAATTCATCTCATAGAGTTACATCTGTATCTCGTGGATCTCTTTGCTAGCTTTATTTCTGTGGAATCTGAGAACAGATATTTCGGATCCCTTTGAAGACTATAGGGCCAAAGGAATTATCCTCCGATAACGAAGAGAAAGAAGCTTTCTGAGAAACTTCTTTGTGTTCTGTGAAATCATCTCACAGAGTTACAGCTTTCCCCTCAAGAAGCCTTTCGCTAAGACAGTTCTTGTGGAATTGGCCAAGTGATATTTGGAAGCCCATAGATGGCTATGGTGAAAAAGGAAATATCCTCAGATGAAATCTGGAAAGAAGCTTTCTGAGAAACTGCTTAGTGTTCTGTTAGTTCATCTCAAAGAGTTACATCTGTATTTCGTGGATCTCTTTGCTAGCCTTATTTCTGTGGAATCTGAGAACAGATATTTCGGATCCCTTTGAAGACTATAGGGCCAAAGGAAATATCCTCCGATAACAAAGAGAAAGAAGCTTTCTGAGAAACTTCTTTGTGTTCTGTGAAATCATCTCACAGAGTTACAGCTTTCCCCTCCAGAAGCCTTTCGCTAAGACAGTTCTTGTGGAATTGGCAAAGTGATATTTGGAAGCCCATAGAGGGCTATGGTGAAAAAGGAAATATCCTCAGATGAAATCTGGAAAGAAGATTTCTGAGAAACTGCTTAGTGTTCTGTTAATTCATCTCACAGAGTTACATCTGTATTTCGTGGATCTCTTTGCTGGCCTTATTTCTGTGGAATCTGAGAACAGATATTTCGGATCCCTTTGAAGACTATAGGACCAATGGAAATATCCTCCGATAACAAAGAGAAAGAAGCTTTCTGAGGAACTTCTTTGTGTTTTGTGAAATCATCTCACAGAGTTACAGCTTTTCCCTCAAGAAGCCTTTCGCTAAGACTGTTCTTGTGGAATTGGCAAAGTGATATTTGGAAGCCCTTAGAGGGCTATGGTGAAAAAGGAAAATCCTCAGATGAAATCTGGAAAGAAGTTTTCTGAGAAACTGCTTAGTGTTCTGTTAATTCATCTCACAGAGTTACATCTGTATTTCGTGGAACTCTTTGCTAGCCTTATTTCTGTGGAATCCGAGAACAGATATTTCGGATCCCTTTGGAGACTATAGGGCCGAAGGAAAAATCCTCCGATAAAGAAGAGAAAGAAGCTTTCTGAGAAACTTCTTTGTGTTCTGTGAAATCATCTCAGAGAGTTACAGCTTTCCCTTCAAGAAGCCTTTCGCTAAAACAGTTCTTTTGGAATTGGACAAGTGATATTTGGAAGCCCATAGAGGGCCATGGTGAAAAAGGAAATATCCTCAGATGAAATCTGGAAAGCAGCTTTCTGAGAAACTGCTTAGTGTTCTGTTAATTCATCTCACAGAGTTACATCTGTATTTCGTGGATCTCTTTGCTAGCCTTATTTCTGTGGAATCTGAGAACAGATATTTCGGATCCCTTTGAAGACTATAGGGCCAAAGGAAAAATCCTCCGATAACGAAGAGAAAGAAACTTTCTGAGAAACTTCTTTGTGTTCTGTGAAATCATCTCAGAGAGTTACAGCTTTCCCTTCAAGAAGACTTTCGCTAAGACAGTTCTTTTGGAATTGGACAAGTGATATTTGGAAGCCCATAGAGGGCCATGGTGAAAAAGGAAATATCCTCAGATGAAATCTGGAAAGAAGCTTTCTGAGAAACTGCTTAGTGTTCTGTTAATTCATCTCACAGAGTTACATCTGTATTTCGTGGATCTCTTTGCTACCCTTATTTCTGTGGAATATGAGAACAGATATTTCGGATCCCTTTGAAGACTATAGGGCCAAAGGAAATATCCTCCGATAACGAAGAGAACGAAGCTTTCTGAGAAACTTCTTTGTGTTCTGTGAAATCATCTCACCGAGTTACAGCTTTCCCCTCAAGAAGCCTTTCGCTAAGACAGTTCTTGTGGAATTGGCAAAGTGATATTTGGAAGCCCACAGAGGGCTATGGTGAAAAAGGAAATATCCTCAGATGAAATCTGGAAAGAAGCTTTCTGAGAAACCGCTTAGTGTTCTGTTAATTCATCTCACAGAGTTACATCTGTATTTCGTGGATCTCTTTGCTAGCTTTATTTCTGTGGAATCTGAGAACAGATATTTCGGATCCCTTTGAAGACTATAGGGCCAAAGGAAATATCCTCCGATAACGAAGAGGAAGAAGCTTTCTGAGAAACTTCTTTGTGTTCTGTGAAATCATCTCAGAGAGTTACAGCTTTCCCCTCAAGAAGCCTTTCGCTAAGACAGTTCTTTTGGAACTGGACAAGTGATATTTGGAAGCCCATAGAGGGCCATGGTGAAAAAGGAAATATCCTCAGATGAAATATGGAAAGAAGCTTTCTGAGAAACCGCCTAGTGTTCTGTTAATTCATCTCACAGAGTTACATCTGTATTTCGTGGATCTCTTTGCTAGCTTTATTTCTGTGGAATCTGAGAACAGATATTTCGGATCCCTTTGAAGACTATAGGGCCAAAGGAAATATCCTCCGATAACAAAGAGAAAGAAGCTTTCTGAGAAACTTCTTTGTGTTCTGTGAAATCATCTCACAGAGTTACAGCTTTCCCCTCAAGAAGCCTTTCGCTAAGACAGTTCTTGTGGAATTGGCAAAGTGATATTTGGAAGCCCATAGAGGGCTATGGTGAAAAAGGAAATATCCTCAGATGAAATCTGGAAAGAAGCTTTCTGAGAAACTGCTTAGTGTTCTGTTAATTCATCTCACAGAGTTACATCTGTATTTCGTGGATCTCTTTGCTAGCCTTATTTCTCTGGAATCTGAGAACAGATATTTCGGATCCCTTTGAAGACTATAGGGCCAAAGGAAAAATCCTACGATAACGAAGAGGAAGAAGCTTTCTGAGAAACTTCTTTGTGTTCTGTGAAATCATCTCAGAGAGTTACAGCTTTCCCTTCAATAAGCCTTTCGCTAAGACAGTTCTTTTGGAATTGGACAAGTGATATTTGGAAGCCCATAGAGAGCCATGGTGAAAAAGGAAATATCCTCAGATGAAATCTGGAAAGAAGCTTTCTGAGAAACTGCTTAGTGTTCTGTTAATTCATCTCACAGAGTTACATCTGTATTTCGTGGATCTCTTTGCTAGCTTTATTTCTGTTGAATCTGAAAACAGATATTTCGGATCCGTTTGAAGACTATAGGGCCAAAGGAAATATCCTCCGATAACAAAGAGAAAGAAGCTTTCTGAGAAACTCTTTGTGTTCTGCGAAATCATCTCACAGAGTTACAGCTTTCCCCACAAGAAGCCTTTCGCTAAGACAGTTCTTGTGGAATTGGCAAAGTGATATTTGCAAGCCCATAGAGGGCTATGTTGAAAAAGGAAATATCCTCAGAGGAAATCTGGAAAGAAGCTTTCTGAGAAACTGCTTAGTGTTCTGTTAATTCATCTCACAGAGTTACATCTGTATTTCGTGGATCTCTTTGCTAGCCTTATTTCTGTGGAATCTGAGAACAGATATTTCGGATCCCTTTGAAGACTATAGGGCCAAAGGAAATATCCTCCGATAACAAAGAGAAAGAAGCTTTCTGAGAAACTCTTTGTGTTCTGCGAAATCATCTCACAGAGTTACAGCTTTCCCCTCAAGAAGCCTTTCGCTAAGACAGTTCTTGTGGAATTGGCAAAGTGATATTTGCAAGCCCATAGAGGGCTCTGTTGAAAAAGGAAATATCCTCAGAGGAAATCTGGAAAGAAGCTTTCTGAGAAACTGCTTAGTGTTCTGTTAATTCATCTCACAGAGTTACATCTGTATTTCGTGGATCTCTTTGCTAGCCTTATTTCTGTGGAATCTGAGAACAGATATTTCGGATCCCTTTGAAGACTATAGGGCCAAAGGAAATATCCTCCGATAACAAAGAGAAAGAAGCTTTCTGAGAAACTTCTTTGTGTTCTGTGAAATCATCTCACAGAGTTACAGCTTTCCCCTCAAGAAGCCTTTCGCTAAGACAGTTCTTGTGGAATTGGCAAAGTGATATATGGAATCCCCTAGAGGGCTATGGTGAAAAAGGAAATATCCTCAGATGAAATCTGGAAAGAAGCTTTCTGAGAAACTGCTTAGTGTTCTGTTAATTCATCTCACAGAGTTACATCTGTATTTCGTGGATCTCTTTGCTAGCCTTATTTCTGTGGAATCTGAGAACAGATATTTCGGATCCCTTTGAAGACTATAGGGCCAAAGGAAATATCCTCCGATAACAAAGAGAACGAAGCTTTCTGAGAAACTTCTTTGTGTTCTGTGAAATCATCTCACAGAGTTACAGCTTTCCCCTCAAGAAGCCTTTCGCTAAGACAGTTCTTGTGGAATTGGCAAAGTGATATTTGGAAGCCCATAGAGGGCTATGGTGAAAAAGGAAATATCCTCAGATGAAATCTGGAAAGAAGCTTTCTGAGAAACTGCTTAGTGTTCTGTTAATTCATCTCACAGAGTTACATCTGTATTTCGTGGATCTCTTTGCTAGCCTTATTTCTGTGGAATCTGAGAGCAGATATTTCGGATCCCTTTGAAGACTATAGGGCCAAAGGAAATATCCTCCGATAACAAAGAGAAAGAAGCTTTCTGAGAAACTTCTTTGTGTTCTGTGAAATCATCTCTGAGAGTTACAGCTTTCCCCTCAAGAAGCCTTTCGCTAAGAAAGTTCTTGTGGAATTGGCAAAGTGATATTTGAAAGCCCATAGAGGGCTATGGTGAAAAAGGAAATATCCTCAGATGAAATCTGGAAAGAAGCTTTCTGAGAAACTGCTTAGTGTTCTGTTAATTCATCTCACAGAGTTACATCTGTATTTCGTGGATCTCTTTGCTAGCCTTATTTCTGTGGAATCTGAGAACAGATATTTCGGATCCCTTTGAAGACTATAGGGCCAAAGGAAAAATCCTCCGATAACAAAGAGAAAGAAGCTTTCTGAGAAACTCCTTTGTGTTCTGTGAAATCATGTCACAGAGTTACAGCTTTCCCCTGAAGAGGCCTTTCGCTAAGACTGTTCTTGTGGAATTGGCAAAGTGATATTTGGAAGCCCATACAGGACTATGGTGAAAAAGGAAATATCCTCAGATGAAATCTGGAAAGAAGCTTTCTGAGAAACTGCTTAGTGTTCTGTTAATTCATCTCACAGAGTTACATCTGTGTTTCGTGGATCTCTTTGCTAGCCTTATTTCTGTGGAATCTGAGAGCAGATATTTCGGATCCCTTTGAAGTCTATAGGGCCAAAGGAAATATCCTCCGATAACAAAGAGAACGAAGCTTTCTGAGAAACTTCTTTGTGTTCTGTGAAATCATCTCACAGAGTTACAGCTTTCCCCTCAAGAAGCCTTTCGCTAAGAGAGTTCTTGTTGAATTGGCAAAGTGATATTTGAAAGCCCATAGAGGGCTATGGTGAAAAAGGAAATATCCTCAGATGAAATCTGGAAAGAAGCTTTCTGAGAAACTGCTTAGTGTTCTGTTAATTCATCTCCCAGAGTTACATCTGTATTTCGTGGATCTCTTTGCTAGCCTTATTTCTGTGGAATCTGAGAACAGATATTTCGGATCCCTTTGAAGACTATAGGGCCAAAGGAAAAATCCTCCGATAACAAAGAGAAAGAAGCTTTCTGAGAAACTCCTTTGTGTTCTGTGAAATCATATCAGAGAGTTACAGCTTTCCCCTCAAGAAGCCTTTCGCTAAGACAGTTCTTGTGGAATTGGCAAAGTGATATTTGGAAGCCCATAGAGGGCTATGGTGAAAAAGGAAATATCCTCAGATGAAATCTGGAAAGAAGCTTTCTGAGAAACTGCTTAGTGTTCTGTTAATTCATCTCATAGAGTTACATCTGTATCTCGTGGATCTCTTTGCTAGCTTTATTTCTGTGGAATCTGAGAACAGATATTTCGGATCCCTTTGAAGACTATAGGGTCAAAGGAAATATCCTCCGATAACGAAGAGAAAGAAGCTTTCTGAGAAACTTCTTTGTGTTCTGTGAAATCATCTCACAGAGTTACAGCTTTCCCCTCAAGAAGCCTTTCGCTAAGACAGTTCTTGTGGAATTGGCCAAGTGATATTTGGAAGCCCATAGATGGCTATGGTGAAAAAGGAAATATCCTCAGATGAAATCAGGAAAGAAGCTTTCTGAGAAACTGCTTAGTGTTCTGTTAGTTCATCTCAAAGAGTTACATCTGTATTTCGTGGATCTCTTTGCTAGCCTTATTTCTGTGGAATCTGAGAACAGATATTTCGGATCCCTTTGAAGACTATAGGGCCAAAGGAAAAATCCTCCGATAACGAAGAGAAAGAAGCTTTCTGAGAAACTTCTTTGTGTTCTGTGAAATCATCTCACAGAGTTACAGCTTTCCCTTCAAGAAGCCTTTCGCTAAAACAGTTATTTTGGAATTGGACAAGTGATATTTGGAAGCCCATAGAGGGCCTTGGTGAAAAAGGAAATATCCTCAGATGAAATCTGGAAAGCAGCTTTCTGAGAAACTGCTTACTGTTCTGTTAATTCATCTCACAGAGTTACATCTGTATTTCGTGGATCTCTTTGCTAGCCTTATTTCTGTGGAATCTGAGAACAGATATTTCGGATCCCTTTGAAGACTATAGGGCCAAAGGAAAAATCCTCAGATAACGAAGAGAAAGAAACTTTCTGAGAAACTTCTTTGTGTTCTGTGAAATCATCTCAGAGAGTTACAGCTTTCCCTTCAAGAAGACTTTCGCTAAGACAGTTCTTTTGGAATTGGACAAGTGATATTTGGAAGCCCATAGAGGGCCATGGTGAAAAAGGAAATATCCTCAGATGAAATCTGGAAAGAAGCTTTCTGAGAAACTGCTTAGTGTTCTGTTAATTCATCTCACAGAGTTACATCTGTATTTCGTGGATCTCTTTGCTAGCCTTATTTCTGTGGAATATGAGAACAGATATTTCGGATCCCTTTGAAGACTATAGGGCCAAAGGAAATATCCTCCGATAACGAAGAGAACGAAGCTTTCTGAGAAACTTCTTTGTGTTCTGTGAAATCATCTCACCGAGTTACAGCTTTCCCCTCAAGAAGCCTTTCGCTAAGACAGTTCTTGTGGAATTGGCAATGTGATATTTGGAAGCCCACAGAGGGCTATGGTGAAAAAGGAAATATCCTCAGATGAAATCTGGAAAGAAGCTTTCTGAGAAACCGCTTAGTGTTCTGTTAATTCATCTCACAGAGTTACATCTGTATTTCGTGGATCTCTTTGCTAGCTTTATTTCTGTGGAATCTGAGAACAGATATTTCGGATCCCTTTGAAGACTATAGGACCAAAGGAAATATCCTCCGATAACGAAGAGGAAGAAGCTTTCTGAGAAACTTCTTTGTGTTCTGTGAAATCATCTCAGAGAGTTACAGCTTTCCCCTCAAGAAGCCTTTCGCTAAGACAGTTCTTTTGGAACTGGACAAGTGATATTTGGAAGCCCATAGAGGGCCATGGTGAAAAAGGAAATATCCTCAGATGAAATCTGGAAAGAAGCTTTCTGAGAAACCGCTTAGTGTTCTGTTAATTCATCTCACAGAGTTACATCTGTATTTCGTGGATCTCTTTGCTAGCTTTATTTCTGTGGAATCTGAGAACAGATATTTCGGATCCCTTTGAAGACTATAGGGCCAAAGGAAATATCCTCCGAAAACAAAGAGAAAGAAGCTTTCTGAGAAACTTCTTTGTGTTCTGTGAAATCATCTCACAGAGTTACAGCTTTCCCCTCAAGAAGCCTTTCGCTAAGACAGTTCTTGTGGAATTGGCAAAGTGATATTTGGAAGCCCATAGAGGGGTATGGTGAAAAAGGAAATATCCTCAGATGAAATCTGGAAAGAAGCTTTCTGAGAAACTGCTTAGTGTTCTGTTAATTCATCTCACAGAGTTACATCTGTATTTCGTGGATCTCTTTGCTAGCCTTATTTCTCTGGAATCTGAGAACAGATATTTCGGATCCCTTTGAAGACTATAGGGCCAAAGGAAAAATCCTACGATAACGAAGAGGAAGAAGCTTTCTGAGAAACTTCTTTGTGTTCTGTGAAATCATCTCAGAGAGTTACAGCTTTCCCTTCAATAAGCCTTTCGCTAAGACAGTTCTTTTGGAATTGGACAAGTGATATTTGGAAGCCCATAGAGAGTCATGGTGAAAAAGGAAATATCCTCAGATGAAATCTGGAAAGAAGCTTTCTGAGAAACTGCTTAGTGTTCTGTTAATTCATCTCACAGAGTTACATCTGTATTTCGTGGATCTCTTTGCTAGCTTTATTTCTGTTGAATCTGAAAACAGATATTTCGGATCCGTTTGAAGACTATAGGGCCAAAGGAAATATCCTCCGATAACAAAGAGAAAGAAGCTTTCTGAGAAACTCTTTGAGTTCTGCGAAATCATACCACAGAGTTACAGCTTTCCCCACAAGAAGCCTTTCGCTAAGACAGTTCTTGTGGAATTGGCAAAGTGATATTTGCAAGCCCATAGAGGGCTATGTTGAAAAAGGAAATATCCTCAGAGGAAATCTGGAAAGAAGCTTTCTGAGAAACTGCTTAGTGTTCTGTTAATTCATCTCACAGAGTTACATCTGTATTTCGTGGATCTCTTTGCTAGCCTTATTTCTGTGGAATCTGAGAACAGATATTTCGGATCCCTTTGAAGACTATAGGGCCAAAGGAAATATCCTCCGATAACAAAGAGAAAGAAGCTTTCTGAGAAACTCTTTGTGTTCTGCGAAATCATCTCACAGAGTTACAGCTTTCCCCTCAAGAAGCCTTTCGCTAAGACAGTTCTTGTGGAATTGGCAAAGTGATATTTGCAAGCCCATAGAGGGCTATGTTGAAAAAGGAAATATCCTCAGAGGAAATCTGGAAAGAAGCTTTCTGAGAAACTGCTTAGTGTTCTGTTAATTCATCTCACAGAGTTACATCTGTATTTCGTGGATCTCTTTGCTAGCCTTATTTCTGTGGAATCTGAGAACAGATATTTCGGATCCCTTTGAAGACTATAGGGCCAAAGGAAATATCCTCCGATAACAAAGAGAAAGAAGCTTTCTGAGAAACTTCTTTGAGTTCTGTGAAATCATCTCACAGAGTTACAGCTTTCCCCTCAAGAAGCCTTTCGCTAAGACAGTTCTTGTGGAATTGGCAAAGTGATATATGGAAGCCCCTAGAGGGCTATGGTGAAAAAGGAAATATCCTCAGATGAAATCTGGAAAGAAGCTTTCTGAGAATCTGCTTAGTGTTCTGTTAATTCATCTCACAGAGTTACATCTGTATTTCGTGGATCTCTTTGCTAGCCTTATTTCTGTGGAATCTGAGAACAGATATTTCGGATCCCTTTGAAGACTATAGGGCCAAAGGAAATATCCTCCGATAACAAAGAGAACGAAGCTTTCTGAGAAACTTCTTTGTGTTCTGTGAAATCATCTCACAGAGTTACAGCTTTCCCCTCAAGAAGCCTTTCGCTAAGACAGTTCTTGTGGAATTGGCAAAGTGATATTTGGAAGCCCATAGAGGGCTATGGTGAAAAAGGAAATATCCTCAGATGAAATCTGGAAAGAAGCTTTCTGAGAAACTGCTTAGTGTTCTGTTAATTCATCTCACAGAGTTACATCTGTATTTCGTGGATCTCTTTGCTAGCCTTATTTCTGTGGAATCTGAGAACAGATACTTCGGATCCCTTTGAAGACTATAGGGCCAAAGGAAATATCCTCCGATAACAAAGAGAACGAAGCTTTCCGAGAAACTTCTTTGTGTTCTGTGAAATCATCTCACAGAGTTTTAGCTTTCCCCTCAATAAGCCTTTAGCTAAGACAGTTCTTGTGGAATTGGCAAAGTGATATTAGGAAGCCCATAGAGCTCTATGGTGAAAAAGGAAATATCCTCAGATGAAATCTGGAAAGAAGCTTTCTGAGAAACTGCTTAGTGTTCTGTTAATTTATCTCACAGAGTTACATCTGTATTTCGTGGGTCTCCTTGCTAGCCTTATTTCTGTGGAATCTGAGAACAGATATTTCGGATCCCTTTGAACACTATAGGGTCAAAGGAAATATCCTCCGATAACAAAGAGAACGAAGCTTTCTGAGAAACTTCTTTGTGTTCTGTGAAATCATCTCACAGAATTACAGCTTTCCCCACAAGAAGCCTTTCGCTAAGACAGTTCTTGTGGAATTGGCAAAGTGATATTTGGAACCCCTAGAGGGCTATGGTGAAAAAGGAAATATCCTCAGATGAAATCTGGAAAGAAGCTTTCTGAGAAACTGCTTAGTGTTCTGTTAATTCATCTCACACAGTTACATCTGTATTTGGTGGATCTCTTTGCTAGCCTTATTTCTCTGGAATCTGAGAACAGATATTTCGGATCCCTTTGAAGACTATAGGGCCAAAGGAAAAATCCTCCGATAACAAAGAGAAAGAAGCCTTCTGAGAAACTTCTTTGTGTTCTGTGAAATCATCTCAGAGAGTTACAGCTTTCCCCTCAAGAAGCCTTTCGCTAAGACAGTTCTTTTGGAACTGGACAAGTGATATTTGGAAGCCCATAGAGGGCCATGGTGAAATAGGAAATATCCTCAGATGAAATCTGGAAAGAAGCTTTCTGAGAAACTGCTTAGTGTTCTGTTAATTCATCTCACAGAGTTACATCTGTATTTCGTGGATCTCTTTGCTAGCTTTATTTCTGTGGAATCTGAGAACAGATATTTCGGATCCCTTTGAAGACTATAGGGCCAATGGAAATATCCTCCGATAACAAAGAGAAAGAAGCTTTCTGAGAAACTTCTTTGTGTTCTGTGAAATCATCTCACAGAGTTACAGCTTTTCCCTCAAGAAGCCTTTCGCTAAGACTGTTCTTGTGGAATTGGCAAAGTGATATTTGGAAGCCCATAGAGGGCTATGGTGAAAAAGGAAATATCCTCAGATGAAATCTGGAAAGAAGCTTTCTGAGAAACTGCTTAGTGTTCTGTTAATTCATGTCACAGAGTTACATCTGTATTTCGTGGATCTCTTTGCTAGCCTTATTTCTGTGGAATCTGAGAACAGATATTTCGGATTCCTTTGAAGACTATAGGGCCAAAGGAAATATCCTCCGATAACGAAGGGAAAGAAGCTTTCTGAGAAACTTCTTTGTGTTCTGTGAAATCATCTCAGAGAGCTACAGCTTTCCCTCCAAGAAGCCTTTCGCTAAGACAGTTCTTTTGGAATTGGACAAGTGATATTTGGAAGCCCATAGAGGGCCATGGTGAAAAAGGAAATATCCTCAGATGAAATCTGGAAAGAAGCTTTCTGAGAAACTGCTTAGTGTTCTGTTAATTCATCTCACACAGTTACATCTGTATTTCGTGGATCTCTTTGCTAGCTTTATTTCTGTGGAATCTGAGAACAGATATTTCGGATCCCTTTGAAGACTATAGGGCCAAAGGAAATATCCTCCGATAACAAAGAGAAAGAAGCTTTCTGAGAAACTCTTTGTGTTCTGTGAAATCATCTCACAGAGTTACAGCTTTCCCCTCAAGAAGCCTTTCGCTAAGACAGTTCTTGTGGAATTGGCAAAGTGATATTTGCAAGCCCATAGAGGGCTATGGTGAAAAAGGAAATATCCTCAGAGGAAATCTGGAAAGAAGCTTTCTGAGAAACTGCTTAGTGTTCTGTTAATTCATCTCACAGAGTTACATCTGTATTTCGTGGATCTCTTTGCTAGCCTTATTTCTGTGGAATCTCAGAACAGATATATCGGATCCCTTTGAAGACTATAGGGCCAAAGGAAATATCCTCCGATAACAAAGAGAAAGAAGCTTTCTGAGAAACTTCTTTGTGTTCTGTGAAATCATCTCACAGAGTTACAGCTTTCCCCTCAAGAAGCCTTTCGCTAAGACAGTTCTTGTGGAATTGGCAAAGTGATATTTGGAAGCCCTAAGAGGGCCATGGTGAAAAAGGAAATATCCTCAGATGAAATCTGGAAAGAAGCTTTCTGAGAAACTGCTTAGTGTTCTGTTAATTCATCTCACAGAGTTACATCTGTATTTCGTGGATCTCTTTGCTAGCTTTATTTCTGTGGAATCTGAGAACAGATATTTCGGATCCCTTTGAAGACTATAGGGCCAATGGAAATATCCTCCGATAAAAAAGAGAAAGAAGCTTTCTGAGAAACTTCTTTGTGTTCTGTGAAATCATCTCACAGAGTTACAGTTTTTCCCTCAAGAAGCCTTTCACTAAGACTGTTCTTGTGGAATTGGCAAAGTGATATTTGGAAGCCCTTAGAGGGCTATGGTGAAAAAGGAAATATCCTCAGATGAAATCTGGAAAGAAGCTTTCTGAGAAACTGCTTAGTGTTCTGTTAATTCATCTCACAGAGTTACATCTGTATTTCGTGGATCTCTTTGCTAGCCTTATTTCTGTGGAATCTGAGAACAGATATTTCGGATCCCTTTGAAGACTATAGGGCCAAAGGAAAAATCTTCCGATAACGAAGAGAAAGAAGCTTTCTGAGAAACTTCTTTGTGTTCGGTGAAATCATCTCAGAGAGTTACAGCTTTCCCTTCAAGTAGCCTTTCGCTAAGACAGTTCTTTTGGAATTGGACAAGTGATATTTGGAAGCCCATAGAGGGCCATGGTGAAAAAGGAAATATCCTCAGATGAAATCTGGAAAGAAGCTTTCTGAGAAACTGCTTAGTGTTCTGTTAATTCATCTCACAGAGTTACATCTGTATTTCGTGGATCTCTTTGCTAGCTTTATTTCTGTGGAATCTGAGAACAGATATTTCGGATCCCTTTGAAGACTATAGGGCCAAAGGAAATATCCTCCGATAACAAAGAGAAAGAAGATTTCTGAGAAACTCTTTGTGTTCTGTGAAATCATCTCACAGAGTTACAGCTTTCCCCTCAAGAAGCCTTTCGCTAAGACAGTTCTTGTGGAATTGGCAAAGTGATATTTGCAAGCCCATAGAGGGCTATGTTGAAAAAGGAAATATCCTCAGAGGAAATCTGGAAAGAAGCTTTCTGAGAAACTGCTTAGTGTTCTGTTAATTCATCTCACAGAGTTACATCTGTATTTCGTGGATCTCTTTGCTAGCCTTATTTCTGAGGAATCTGAGAACAGATATTTCGGATCCCTTTGAAGACTATAGGGCCAAAGGAAATATCCTCCGATAACAAAGAGAAAGAAGCTTTCTGAGAAACTTCTTTGTGTTCTGTGAAATCATCTCACAGAGTTACAGCATTCCCCTCAAGAAGCCTTTCGCTAAGACAGTTCTTGTGGAATTGGCAAAGTGATATTTGGAAGCCCCTAGAGGGCTATGGTGAAAAAGGAAATATCCTCAGATGAAATCTGGAAAGAATCTTTCTGAGAAACTGCTTAGTGTTCTGTTAATTCATCTCACAGAGTTACATCTGTATTTCGTGGATCTCTTTGCTAGCCTTATTTCTGTGGAATCTGAGAACAGATATTTCGGATCCCTTTGAACACTATAGGGCCAAAGGAAATATCCTCCGATAACAAAGAGAACGAAGCTTTCTGAGAAACTTCTTTGTGTTCTGTGAAATCATCTCACAGAGTTATAGCTTTCCCCTCAAGAAGCCTTTCGCTAAGACAGTTCTTGTGGAATTGGCAAAGTGATATTTGGAAGCCCATAGAGGGCTATGGTGAAAAAGGAAATATCCTCAGATGAAATCTGGAAAGAAGCTTTCTGAGAAACTGCTTAGTGTTCTGTTAATTTATCTCACAGAGTTACAACTGTATTTCGTGGATCTCTTTGCTAGCCTTATTTCTGTGGAATCTGAGAACAGATATTTCGGATCCCTTTGAACACTATAGGACCAAAGGAAATATCCTCCGATAACAAAGAGAAAGAAGCTTTCTGAGAAACTTCTTTGTGTTCTGTGAAATCATCTCACAGAGTTACAGCTTTCCCCACATGAAGCCTTTCGCTAAGACAGTTCTTGTGGAATTGGCAAAGTGATATTTGGAAGCCCATAGAGGGCTATGGTGAAAAAGGAAATATCCTCAGATGAAATCTGGAAAGAAGCTTTCTGAGAAACTGCTTAGTGTTCTGTTAATTCATCTCACAGAGTTACATCTGTATTTCGTGGATCTCTTTGCTAGCCTTATTTCTGTGGAATCTGAGAACACATATTTCGGATCCCTTTGAAGACTATAGGGCCAAAGGAAAAATCCTCCGATAACAAAGAGAAAGAAGCTTTCTGAGAAATTCCTTTGTGTTCTGTGAAATCATCTCAGAGAGTTACAGCTTTCCCCTCAAGAAGCCTTTCGCTAAGACAGTTCTTGTGGAATTGGACAAGTGATATTTGGAAGCCCATAGAGGGCCATGTTGAAAAAGGAAATATCCTCAGATGAAATCTGGAAAGAAGCTTTCTGAGAAACTGCTTAGTGTTCCGTTAATTCATCTCACAGAGTTACATCTGTATTTCGTGGATCTCTTTGCTAGCTTTATTTCTGTGGAATCTGAGAACAGATATTTCGGATCCCTTTGAAGACTATAGGGCCAATGGAAATATCCTCCGATAACAAAGAGAAAGAAGCTTTCTGAGAAACTTCTTTGTGTTCTGTGAAATCATCTCACAGAGTTACAGCTTTTCCCTCAAGAAGCCTTTCGCTAAGACTGTTCTTGTGGAAATGGCAAAGTGATATTTGGAAGCCCATAGAGGGCTATGGTGAAAAAGGAAATATCCTCAGATGAAATCTGGAAAGCAGCTTTCTGAGAAACTGCTTAGTGTTCTGTTAATTCATCTCACAGAGTTACATCTGTATTTCGTGGATCTCTTTGCTAGCCTTATTTCTGTGGAATCTGAGAACAGATATTTCGGATCCCTTTGAAGACTATAGGGCCAAAGGAAAAATCGTCCGATAACGAAGAGAAAGAAACTTTCTGAGAAACTTCTTTGTGTTCTGTGAAATCATCTCAGAGAGTTACAGCTTTCCCTTCAAGAAGACTTTCGCTAAGACAGTTCTTTTGGAATTGGACAAGTGATATTTGGAAACCCATAGAGGGCCATGGTGAAAAAGGAAATATCCTCAGATGAAATCTGGAAAGAAGCTTTCTGAGAAACTGCTTAGTGTTCTGTTAATTCATCTCACAGAGTTACATCTGTATTTCGTGGATCTCTTTGCTAGCCTTATTTCTGTGGAATATGAGAACAGATATTTCGGATCCCTTTGAAGACTATAGGGCCAAAGGAAATATCCTCCGATAACAAAGAGAACGAAGCTTTCTGAGAAACTTCTTTGTGTTCTGTGAAATCATCTCACCGAGTTACAGCTTTCCCCTCAAGAAGCCTTTCGCTAAGACAGTTCTTGTGGAATTGGCAAAGTGATATTTGGAAGCCCACAGAGGGCTATGGTGAAAAAGGAAATATCCTCAGATGAAATCTGGAAAGAAGCTTTCTGAGAAACCGCTTAGTGTTCTGTTAATTCATCTCACAGAGTTACATCTGTATTTCGTGGATCTCTTTGCTAGCTTTATTTCTGTGGAATCTGAGAACAGATATTTCGGATCCCTTTGAAGACTATAGGGCCAAAGGAAATATCCTCCGATAACGAAGAGGAAGAAGCTTTCTGAGAAACTTCTTTGTGTTCTGTGAAATCATCTCACAGAGTTACAGCTTTCCCCTCAAGAAGCCTTTCGCTAAGACAGTTCTTTTGGAACTGGACAAGTGATATTTGGAAGCCCATAGAGGGCCATGGTGAAAAAGGAAATATCCTCAGATGAAATCTGGAAAGAAGCTTTCTGAGAAACCGCTTAGTGTTCTGTTAATTCATCTCACAGAGTTACATCTGTATTTCGTGGATCTCTTTGCTAGCTTTATTTCTGTGGAATCTGAGAACAGATATTTCGGATCCCTTTGAAGACTATAGGGCCAAAGGAAATATCCTCTGATAACAAAGAGAAAGAAGCTTTCTGAGAAACTCTTTGTGTTCTGTGAAATCATCTCACAGAGTTACAGCTTTTCCCTAAAGAAGCCTTTCGCTAAGACAGTTCTTGTGGAATTGGCAAAGTGATATTTGGAAGCCCATACAGGACTATGGTGAAAACGGAAATATCCTCAATTGAAATCTGGAAAGAAGATTTCTGAGAATCTGCTTAGTGTTCTGTTAATTCATCTCACAGAGTTACATCTGTATTTCGTGGATCTCTTTGCTAGCTTTATTTCTGTGGAATCTGAGAACAGATATTTCGGATCCCTTTGAAGACTATAGGGCCAAAGGAAATATCCTCCGATAACAAAGAGAAAGAAGCTTTCTGAGAAACTTCTTTGTGTTCTGTGAAATCATCTCACAGAGTTACAGCTTTTCCATCAAGAATCCTTTCTCTAAGACTGTTCTTGTGGAATTGGCAACGTGATATTTGGAAGCCCATGGAGGGCTATGGTGAAAAAGGAAATATCCTCAGATGAAATCTGGAAAGAAGCTTTCTGAGAAACTGCTTAGTGTTTTGTTAATTCATCTCACAGAGTTACATCTGTATTTCGTGGATCTCTTTGCTAGCCTTATTACTGTGGAATCTGAGAACAGATATTTCGGATCCCTTTGAAGACTCTAGGGCCAAAGGAAATATCCTCCGATAACAAAGAGAAAGAAGCTTTTTGAGAAACTTCTTTGTGTTCTGTGAAATCATCTCACAGAGTTACAGCTTTCCCCTCAAGAAGCCTTTTGCTAAGACAGTTCTTGTGGAATTGGCAAAGTGATATTTGAAAGCCCATAGAGGGCTATGGTGAAAAAGGAAATATCCTCAGATGAAATCTGGAAAGAAGCTTTCTGAGAAACTGCTTAGTGTTCTGTTAATTCATCTCACAGAGTTACAACTGTATTTCGTGGATCTCTTTGCTAGCCTTATTTCTGTGGAATCTGAGAACAGATATTTCGGATCCCTTTGAAGACTATAGGGCCAAAGGAAATATCCTCCGATAACAAAGAGAAAGAAGCTTTCTGAGAAACTTCTTTGTGTTCTGTGAAATCATCTCACAGAGTTACAGCTTGCCCCTCCAGAAGCCTTTCGCTAAGACAGTTCTTGTGGAATTGGCAAAGTGATATTTGGAAGCCCATAGAGGGCTATGGTGAAAAAGGAAATATCCTCAGATGAAATCTGGAAAGAAGATTTCTGAGAAACTGCTTAGTGTTCTGTTAATTCATCTCACAGAGTTACATCTGTATTTCGTGGATCTCTTTGCTGGCCTTATTTCTGTGGAATCTGAGAACAGATATTTCGGATCCCTTTGAAGACTATAGGACCAATGGAAATATCCTCCGATAACAAAGAGAAAGAAGCTTTCTGAGAAACTTCTTTGTGTTCTGTGAAATCATCTCACAGAGTTACAGCTTGCCCCTCCAGAAGCCTTTCGCTAAGACAGTTCTTGTGGAATTGGCAAAGTGATATTTGGAAGCCCATAGAGGGCTATGGTGAAAAAGGAAATATCCTCAGATGAAATCTGGAAAGAAGATTTCTGAGAAACTGCTTAGTGTTCTGTTAATTCATCTCACAGAGTTACATCTGTATTTCGTGGATCTCTTTGCTGGCCTTATTTCTGTGGAATCTGAGAACAGATATTTCGGATCCCTTTGAAGACTATAGGACCAATGGAAATATCCTCCGATAACAAAGAGAAAGAAGCTTTCTGAGGAACTTCTTTGTGTTTTGTGAAATCATCTCACAGAGTTACAGCTTTTCCCTCAAGAAGCCTTTCGCTAAGACTGTTCTTGTGGAATTGGCAAAGTGATATTTGGAAGCCCATAGAGGGCTATGGTGAAAAAGGAAATATCCTCAGATGAAATCTGGAAAGAAGTTTTCTGAGAAACTGCTTAGTGTTCTGTTAATTCATCTCACAGAGTTACATCTGTATTTCGTGGAACTCTTTGCTAGCCTTATTTCTGTGGAATCCGAGAACAGATATTTCGGATCCCTTTGGAGACTATAGGGCCGAAGGAAAAATCCTCCGATAAAGAAGAGAAAGAAGCTTTCTGAGAAACTTTTTTGTGTTCTGTGAAATCATCTCAGAGAGTTACAGCTTTCCCCTCAAGAAGCCTTTCGCTAAGACAGTTCTTTTGGAATTGGACAAGTGATATTTGGAAGCCCATAGAGGGCCATGGTGAAAAAGGAAATATCCTCAGATGAAATCAGGAAAGAAGCTTTCTGAGAAACTGCTTAGTGTTCTCTTAATTCATCTCACAGAGTTACATCTGTATTTCGTGGATCTCTTTGCTGGCCTTATTTCTGTGGAATCTGAGAACAGATATTTCGGATCCCTTTGAAGACTATAGGGCCAAAGGAAATATCCTCCGATAACAAAGAGAAAGAAGCTTTCTGAGAAACTTCTTTGGGTTCTGTGAAATCATCTCACAGAGTTACAGCTTGCCCCTCCAGAAGCCTTTCGCTAAGACAGTTCTTGTGGAATTGGCAAAGTGATATTTGGAAGCCCATAGAGGGCTATGGTGAAAAAGGAAATATCCTCAGATGAAATCTGGAAAGAAGATTTCTGAGAAACTGCTTAGTGTTCTGTTAATTCATCTCACAGAGTTACATCTGTATTTCGTGGATCACTTTGCTGGCCTTATTTCTGTGGAATCTGAGAACAGATATTTCGGATCCCTTTGAAGACTATAGGACCAATGGAAATATCCTCCGATAACAAAGAGAAAGAAGCTTTCTGAGGAACTTCTTTGTGTTTTGTGAAATCATCTCACAGAGTTACAGCTTTTCCCTCAAGAAGCCTTTCGCTAAGACTGTTCTTGTGGAATTGGCAAAGTGATATTTGGAAGCCCATAGAGGGCTATGGTGAAAAAGGAAATATCCTCAGATGAAATCTGGAAAGAAGTTTTCTGAGAAACTGCTTAGTGTTCTGTTAATTCATCTCACAGAGTTACATCTGTATTTCGTGGAACTCTTTGCTAGCCTTATTTCTGTGGAATCCGAGAACAGATATTTCGGATCCCTTTGGAGACTATAGGGCCGAAGGAAAAATCCTCCGATAAAGAAGAGAAAGAAGCTTTCTGAGAAACTTTTTTGTGTTCTGTGAAATCATCTCAGAGAGTTACAGCTTTCCCCTCAAGAAGCCTTTCGCTAAGACAGTTCTTTTGGAATTGGACAAGTGATATTTGGAAGCCCATAGAGGGCCATGGTGAAAAAGGAAATATCCTCAGATGAAATCAGGAAAGAAGCTTTCTGAGAAACTGCTTAGTGTTCTGTTAATTCACCTCACAGAGTTACATCTGTATTTCGTGGATCTCTTTGCTAGCTTTATTTCTGTGGAATCTGAGAACAGATATTTCGGATCCCTTTGAAGACTATAGGGTCAAAGGAAAAATCCTCCGATAAGAAAGAGAAAGAAGCTTTCTGAGAAACTTCTTTGTGTTCTGTGAAATCATCTCACAGAGTTACAGCTTTTCCCTCAAGAAGCCTTTCGCTAAGACTGTTCTTGTGGAATAGGCAAAGTGATATTTGGAAGCCCATAGAGGGCTATGGTGAAAAAGGAAATATCCTCAGATGAAATCTGGAAAGAAGCTTTCTGAGAAACTGCTTAGTGTTCTGTTAATTCATCTCACAGAGTTACATCTGTATTTCGTGGATCTCTTTGCTAGCCTTATTTCTGTGGAATCTGAGAACAGATATTTCGGATCCCTTTGAAGACGATAGGGCCAAAGGAAAAATCCTCCGATAACGAAGAGAAAGAAGCTTTCTGAGAAACTTCTTTGTGTTCTGTGAAATCATCTCAGAGAGTTACAGCTTTCCCTTCAAGAAGCCTTTCGCTAAAACAGTTCTTTTGGAATTGGACAAGTGATATTTGGAAGCCCATAGAGGGCCATGGTGAAAAAGGAAATATCCTCAGATGAAATCTGGAAAGAAGCTTTCTGAGAAACTGCTTAGTGTTCTGTTAATTCATCTCACAGAGTTACATCTGTATTTCGTGGATCTCTTTGCTAGCTTTATTTCTGTGGAATCTGAGAACAGATATTTCGGATCCCATTGAAGACTATAGGGCCAAAGGAAATATCCTCCGTAACAAAGAGAAAGAAGCTTTCTGAGAAACTCTTTGTGTTCTGCGAAATCATCTCACAGAGTTACAGCTTTCCCATCAAGAAGCATTTTGCTAAGACAGTTCTTGTGGAATTGGCAAAGTGATATATGGAAGCCCCTAGAGGGCTATGGTGAAAAAGGAAATATCCTCAGATGAAATCTGGAAAGAAGCTTTCTGAGAAACTGCTTAGTGTTCTGTTAATTCATCTCACAGAGTTACATCTGTATTTCGTGGATCTCTTTGCTAGCTTTATTTCTGTTGAATCTGAAAACAGATATTTCGGATCCCTTTGAAGACTATAGGGCCAAAGCAAATATCCTCCGATAACAAAGAGAAAGAAGCTTTCTGAGAAACTTCTTTGTGTTCTGCGAAATCATCTCACAGAGTTACAGCTTTCCCCACAAGAAGCCTTTCGCTAAGACAGTTCTTGTGGAATTGGCAAAGTGATATTTGCAAGCCCATAGAGGGCTATGTTGAAAAAGGAAATATCCTCAGAGGAAATCTGGAAAGAAGCT
This sequence comes from Macaca nemestrina, assembly GCF_043159975.1. Classification (NCBI taxonomy): domain Eukaryota; kingdom Metazoa; phylum Chordata; class Mammalia; order Primates; family Cercopithecidae; genus Macaca; species Macaca nemestrina. The sequence goes on along the minus strand of NC_092127.1, from coordinate 110,111,619 downwards.
TTCTGAGAAACTGCTTAGTGTTCTGTTAATTCATCTCACAGAGTTACATCTGTATTTCATGGATCTGTTTGCTAGCCTTATTTCTGTGGAATCTGAGAACAGATATTTCGGATCCCTTTGAAGACTATAGGGCCAAAGGAAATATCCTCCGATAACAAAGAGAAAGAAGCTTTCTGAGAAACTCTTTGTGTTCTGCGAAATCATCTCACAGAGTTACAGCTTTCCCCTCAAGAAGCCTTTCGCTAAGACAGTTCTTGTGGAATTGGCAAAGTGATATTTGCAAGCCCATAGAGGGCTATGTTGAAAAAGGAAATATCCTCAGAGGAAATCTGGAAAGAAGCTTTCTGAGAAACTGCTTAGTGTTCTGTTAATTCATCTCACAGAGTTACATCTGTATTTCGTGGATCTCTTTGCTAGCCTTATTTCTGTGGAATCTGAGAACAGATATTTCGGATCCCTTTGAAGACTATAGGGCCAAAGGAAATATCCTCCGATAACAAAGAGAAAGAAGCTTTCTGAGAAACTTCTTTGTGTTCTGTGAAATCATCTCACAGAGTTACAGCTTTCCCCTCAAGAAGCCTTTCGCTAAGACAGTTCTTGTGGAATTGGCAAAGTGATATATGGAAGCCCCTAGAAGGCTATGGTGAAAAAGGAAATATCCTCAGATGAAATCTGGAAAGAAGCTTTCTGAGAAACTGCTTAGTGTTCTGTTAATTCATCTCACAGAGTTACATCTGTATTTCGTGGATCTCTTTGCTAGCCTTATTTCTGTGGAATCTGAGAACAGATATTTCGGATCCCTTTGAAGACTATAGGGCCAAAGGAAATATCCTCCGATAACAAAGAGAACGAAGCTTCTGAGAAACTTCTTTGTGTTCTGTGAAATCATCTCACAGAGTTACAGCTTTCCCCTCAAGAAGCCTTTCGCTAAGACAGTTCTTGTGGAATTGGCAAAGTGATATTTGGAAGCCCATAGAGGGCTATGGTGAAAAAGGAAATATCCTCAGATGAAATCTGGAAAGAAGCTTTCTGAGAAACTGCTTAGTGTTCTGTTAATTCATCTCACAGAGTTACATCTGTATTTCGTGGATCTCTTTGCTAGCCTTATTTCTGTGGAATCTGAGAACAGATACTTCGGATCCCTTTGAAGACTATAGGGCCAAAGGAAATATCCTCCGATAACAAAGAGAACGAAGCTTTCCGAGAAACTTCTTTGTGTTCTGTGAAATCATCTCACAGAGTTATAGCTTTCCCCTCAAGAAGTCTTTCGCTAAGACAGTTCTTGTGGAATTGGCAAAGTGATATTAGGAAGCCCATAGAGCTCTATGGTGAAAAAGGAAATATCCTCAGATGAAATCTGGAAAGAAGCTTTCTGAGAAACTGCTTAGTTTTCTGTTAATTTATCTCACAGAGTTACATCTGTATTTCGTGGGTCTCCTTGCTAGCCTTATTTCTGTGGAATCTGAGAACAGATATTTCGGATCCCTTTGAACACTATAGGGTCAAAGGAAATATCCTCCGATAACAAAGAGAACGAAGCTTTCTGAGAAACTTCTTTGTGTTCTGTGAAATCATCTCACAGAGTTACAGCTTTCCCCACAAGAAGCCTTTCGCTAAGACAGTTCTTGTGGAATTGGCAAAGTGATATTTGGAAGCCCATAGAGGGCTATGGTGAAAAAGGAAATATCCTCAGATGAAATCTGGAAAGAAGCTTTCTGAGAAACTGCTTAGTGTTCTGTTAATTCATCTCACAGAGTTACATCTGTATTTGGTGGATCTCTTTGCTAGCCTTATTTCTGTGGAATCTGAGAACAGATATTTCGGATCCCTTTGAAGACTATAGGGCCAAAGGAAAAATCCTCCGATAACAAAGAGAAAGAAGCCTTCTGAGAAACTTCTTTGTGTTCTGTGAAATCATCTCAGAGAGTTACAGCTTTCCCCTCAAGAAGCCTTTCGCTAAGACAGTTCTTTTGGAACTGGACAAGTGATATTTGGAAGCCCATAGAGGGCTATGGTGAAAAAGGAAATATCCTCAGATGAAATCTGGAAAGAAGCTTTCTGAGAAACTGCTTAGTGTTCTGTTAATTCATCTCACAGAGTTACATCTGTATTTCGTGGATCTCTTTGCTAGCTTTATTTCTGTGGAATCTGAGAACAGATATTTCGGATCCCTTTGAAGACTATAGGGCCAATGGAAATATCCTCCGATAACAAAGAGAAAGAAGCTTTCTGAGAAACTTCTTTGTGTTCTGTGAAATCATCTCACAGAGTTACATCTTTTCCCTCAAGAAGCCTTTCGCTAAGACTGTTATTGTGGAATTGGCAAAGTGATATTTGGAAGCCCATAGAGGGCTATGGTGAAAAAGGAAATATCCTCAGATGAAATCTGGAAAGAAGCTTTCTGAGAAACTGCTTAGTGTTCTGTTAATTCATCTCACAGAGTTACATCTGTATTTCGTGGATCTCTTTGCTAGCCTTATTTCTGTGGAATCTGAGAACAGATATTTCGGATCCCTTTGAAGACTATAGGGCCAAAGGAAAAATCCTCCGATAACGAAGAGAAAGAAGCTTTCTGAGAAACTTCTTTGTGTTCTGTGAAATCATCTCAGAGAGCTACAGCTTTCCCTCCAAGAAGCCTTTCGCTAAGACAGTTCTTTTGGAATTGGACAAGTGATATTTGGAAGCCCATAGAGGGCCATGGTGAAAAAGGAAATATCCTCAGATGAAATCTGGAAAGAAGCTTTCTGAGAAACTGCTTAGTGTTCTGTTAATTCATCTCACAGAGTTACATCTGTATTTCGTGGATCTCTTTGCTAGCTTTATTTCTGTGGAATCTGAGAACAGATATTTCGGATCCCTTTGAAGACTATAGGGCCAAAGGAAATATCCTCCGATAACAAAGAGAAAGAAGCTTTCTGAGAAACTCTTTGTGTTCTGAGAAATCATCTCACAGAGTTACAGCTTTCCCCTCAAGAAGCCTTTCGCTAGGACAGTTCTTGTGGAATTGGCAAAGTGATATTTGGAAGCCCATAGAGGGCTATGTTGAAAAAGGAAATATCCTCAGAGGAAATCTGGAAAGAAGCTTTCTGAGAAACTGCTTAGTGTTCTGTTAATTCATCTCACAGAGTTACATCTGTATTTCGTGGATCTCTTTGCTAGCCTTATTTCTGTGGAATCTCAGAACAGATATATCGGATCCCTTCGAAGACTATAGGGCCAAAGGAAATATCCTCCGATAACAAAGAGAAAGAAGCTTTCTGAGAAACTTCTTTGTGTTCTGTGAAATCATCTCACAGAGTTACAGCTTTCCCCTCAAGAAGCCTTTCGCTAAGACAGTTCTTGTGGAATTGGCAAAGTGATATTTGGAAGCCCTTAGAGGGCCATGGTGAAAAAGGAAATATCCTCAGATGAAATCTGGAAAGAAGCTTTCTGAGAAACTGCTTAGTGTTCTGTTAATTCATCTCACAGAGTTACATCTGTATTTCGTGGATCTCTTTGCTAGCTTTATTTCTGTGGAATCTGAGAACAGATATTTCGGATCCCTTTGAAGACTATAGGGCCAAAGGAAAAATCTTCCGATAACGAAGAGAAAGAAGCTTTCTGAGAAACTTCTTTGTGTTCTGTGAAATCATCTCAGAGAGTTACAGCTTTCCCTTCAAGTAGCCTTTCGCTAAGACAGTTCTTTTGGAATTGGACAAGTGATATTTGGAAGCCCATAGAGGGCCATGGTGAAAAAGGAAATATCCTCAGATGAAATCTGGAAAGAAGCTTTCTGAGAACCTGCTTAGTGTTCTGTTAATTCATCTCACAGAGTTACATCTGTATTTCGTGGATCTCTTTGCTAGCTTTATTTCTGTGGAATCTGAGAACAGATATTTCGGATCCCTTTGAAGACTATAGGGCCAAAGGAAATATCCTCCGATAACAAAGAGAAAGAAGCTTTCTGAGAAACTCTTTGTGTTCTGTGAAATCATCTCACAGAGTTACAGCTTTCCCCTCAAGAAGCCTTTCGCTAAGACAGTTCTTGTGGAATTGGCAAAGTGATATTTGCAAGCCCATAGAGGGCTCTGTTGAAAAAGGAAATATCCTCAGAGGAAATCTGGAAAGAAGCTTTCTGAGAAACTGCTTAGTGTTCTGTTAATTCATCTCACAGAGTTACATCTGTATTTCGTGGATCTCTTTGCTAGCCTTATTTCTGAGGAATCTGAGAACAGATATTTCGGATCCCTTTGAAGACTATAGGGCCAAAGGAAATATCCTCCGATAACAAAGAGAAAGAAGCTTTCTGAGAAACTTCTTTGTGTTCTGTGAAATCATCTCACAGAGTTACAGCTTTCCCCTCAAGAAGCCTTTCGCTAACACAGTTCTTGTGGAATTGGCAAAGTGATATTTGGAAGCCCCTAGAGGGCTATGGTGAAAAAGGAAATATCCTCAGATGAAATCTGGAAAGAAGCTTTCTGAGAAACTGCTTAGTGTTCTGTTAATTCATCTCACAGAGTTACATCTGTATTTCGTCGATCTCTTTGCTAGCCTTATTTCTGTGGAATCTGAGAACAGATATTTCGGATCCCTTTGAAGACTATAGGGCCAAAGGAAATATCCTCCGATAACAAAGAGAACGAAGCTTTCTGAGAAACTTCTTTGTGTTCTGTGAAATCATCTCACCGAGTTACAGCTTTCCCCTCAAGAAGCCTTTCGCTAAGACAGTTCTTGTGGAATTGGCAAAGTGATATTTGGAAGCCCATAGAGGGCTATGGTGAAAAAGGAAATATCCTCAGATGAAATCTGGAAAGAAGCTTTCTGAGAAACTGCTTAGTGTTCTGTTAATTTATCTCACAGAGTTACATCTGTATTTCGTGGATCTCTTTGCTAGCCTTATTTCTGTGGAATCTGAGAACACATATTTCGGATCCCTTTGAAGACTATAGGGCCAAAGGAAAAATCCTCCGATAACAAAGAGAAAGAAGCTTTCTGAGAAATTCCTTTGTGTTCTGTGAAATCATCTCAGAGAGTTACAGCTTTCCCCTCAAGAAGCCTTTCGCTAAGACAGTTCTTGTGGAATTGGCAAAGTGATATTTGGAAGCCCATAGAGGGCCATGTTGAAAAAGGAAATATCCTCAGATGAAATCTGGAAAGAAGCTTTCTGAGAAACTGCTTAGTGTTCTGTTAATTCATCTCACAGAGTTACATCTGTATTTCGTGGATCTCTTTGCTAGCTTTATTTCTGTGGAATCTGAGAACAGATATTTCGGATCCCTTTGAAGACTATAGGGCCAAAGGAAATATCCTCTGATAACAAAGAGAAAGAAGCTTTCTGAGAAACTCTTTGTGTTCTGTGAAATCATCTCACAGAGTTACAGCTTTTCCCTAAAGAAGCCTTTCGCTAAGACAGTTCTTGTGGAATTGGCAAAGTAATATTTGGAAGCCCCTAGAGGGCTATGGTGAAAAAGGAAATATCCTCTGATGAAATCTGGAAAGAAGATTTCTGAGAAACTGCTTAGTGTTCTGTTAATTCATCTCACAGAGTTACATCTGTATTTCGTGGATCTCTTTGCTAGCCTTATTTCTGTGGAATCTGAGAACAGATATTTCGGATCCCTTTGAAGACTATAGGGCCAAAGGAAATATCCTCCGATAACAAAGAGAAAGAAGCTTTCTGAGAAACTTCTTTGTGTTCTGTGAAATCATCTCACAGAGTTACAGCTTTCCCCTCAAGAAGCCTTTCGCTAAGACAGTTCTTGTGGAATTGGCAAAGTGATATTTGGAAGCCCATAGAGGGCTATGGTGAAAAAGGAAATATCGTCAGATGAAATCTGGAAAGAAGCTTTCTGAGAAACTACTTAGTGTTCTGTTAATTCATCTCACAGATATACATCAGTATTTCGTGGATATCTTTGCTAGCCTTATTTCTGTGGAATCTGAGAACAGATATTTCGGATCCCTTTGAAGACAATAGGGCCAAAGGAAAAATCGTCCGATAACGAAGAGAAAGAAGCTTTCTGAGAAACTCTTTGTGTTCTGTGAAATCATCTCACAGAGTTACAGCTTCCCCTCAAGAAGCCTTTGGCTAAGACAGTTATTGTGGAATTCGCAAAGTGATATTTGGAAGCCCATAGAGGGCTATGGTGAAAAAGGAAATATCCTCAGATGAAATCTGGAAAGAAGCTTTCTGAGAAACTGCTTAGTGTTCTGTTAATTCATCTCACAGAGTTACATCTGTATTTCGTGGATCTCTTTGCTAGCCTTATTTCTGTGGAATCTGAGAACAGATATTTCGGATCCCTTTGAAGACTATAGGGCCAAAGGAAATATCCTCCGATAACAAAGAGAACGAAGCTTTCTGAGAAACTTCTTTGTGTTCTGTGAAATCATCACACAGAGTTATAGCTTTCCCCTCAAGAAGCCTTTCGCTAAGACAGTTCTTGTGGAATTGGCAAAGTGATATTTGGAAGCCCATAGAGGGCTATGGTGAAAAAGGAAATATCCTCAGATGAAATCTGGAAAGAAGCTTTCTGAGAAACTGCTTAGTGTTCTGTTAATACTTCTCACAGAGTTACATCTGTATTTCGTAGATCTCTTTGCTAGCCTTATTTCTGTGGAATCTGAGAACAGATATTTCGGATCCCTTTGAAGACTATAGGGCCAAAGGAAATATCCTCCGATAACAAAGAGAAAGAAGCTTTCTGAGAAACTTTTTTGTGTTCTGTGAAATCATCTCACAGAGTTATAGCTTTCCCCTCAAGAAGCCTTTCGCTAAGACAGTTCTTGTGGAATTGGCAAAGTGATATTTGGAAGCCCTTAGAGGGCTATGGTGAAAAAGGAAATATCCTCAGATGAAATCTGGAAAGATGCTTTCTGAGAAACTGCTTAGTGTTCTCTTAATTTATCTCACAGAGTTACATCTGTATTTCGTGAATCTCTTTGCTAGCCTTATTTCTGTGGAATCTGAGAACAGATATTTCGGATCCCTTTGAAGAGTATAGGGCCAATGGAAATATCCTCCGATAACAAAGAGAAAGAAGCTTTCTGAGAAACTTCTTTGTGTTCTGTGAAATCATCTCACAGAGTTACAACTTTTCCCTCAAGAAGCCTTTCGCTAAGACTGTTCTTGTGGAAATGGCAAAGTGATATTTGGAAGCCCATAGAGGGCTATGGTGAAAAAGGAAATATCCTCAGATGAAATCTGGAAAGAAGCTTTCTGAGAAACTGCTTAGTGTTCTGTTAATTCATCTCACAGAGTTACATCTGTATTTCGTGGATCTCTTTGCTAGCCTTATTTCTGTGGAATCTGAGAACAGATATTTCGGATCCCTTTGAAGACTATAGGGCCAAAGGAAATATCCTCCGATAACGAAGAGGAAGAAGCTTTCTGAGAAACTTCTTTGTGTTCTGTGAAATCATCTCACAGATTTACAGCTTTCCCCTCAAGAAGCCTTTCGCTAAGACAGTTCTTTTGGTACTGGACAAGTGATATTTGGAAGCCCATAGAGGGCCATGGTGAAAAAGGAAATATCCTCAGATGAAATCTGGAAAGAAGCTTTCTGAGAAACTGCTTAGTGTTCTGTTAATTCATCTCACAGAGTTACATCTGTATTTCGTGGATCTCTTTGCTAGCTTTATTACTGTGGAATCTGAGAACAGATATTTCGGATCCCTTTGAAGACTATAGGGCCAAAGGAAATATCCTCCGATAACAAAGAGAAAGAAGCTTTCTGAGAAACTTCTTTGTGTTCTGTGAAATCATCTCACAGAGTTACAGCTTTCCCCTCAAGAAGCCTTTCGCTAAGACAGTTCTTGTGGAATTGGCAAAGTGATATTTGAAAGCCCATAGAGGGCTATGGTGAAAAAGGAAATATCCTCAGATGAAATCTGGAAAGAAGCTTTCTGAGAAACTGCTTAGTGTTCTGTTAATTCATCTCACAGAGTTACAACTGTATTTCGTGGATCTCTTTGCTAGCTTTATTTCTGTGGAATCTGAGAACAGATATTTCGGATCCCTTTGAAGACTATAGGGCCAAAGGAAATATCCTCCGATAACAAAGAGAAAGAAGCTTTCTGAGAAACTTTTTTGTGTTCTGGGAAATCATCTCACAGAGTTACAGCTTTCCCCTCAAGAAGCCTTTCGCTAAGACAGTTCTTGTGGAATTGGCAAAGTGATATTTGGAAGCCCATAAAGGGCTATGGTGAAAAAGGAAATATCCTCAGATGAAATCTGGAAAGAAGCTTTCTGAGAAACTGCTTAGTGTTCTGTTAATTCTTCTCACAGAGTTACATCTGCATTTCGTGGATCTCTTTGCTAGCCTTATTTCTGTGGAATCTGAGAACAGATATTTCGGATCCCTTTGAAGACTATAGGGCCAAAGGAAATATCCTCCGATAACAAAGAGAACGAAGCTTTCTGAGAAACTTCTTTGTGTTCTGTGAAATCATCTCACAGAGTTACAGCTTTCCCCACAAGAAACCTATCGCTAAGACAGTTCTTGTGGAATTGGCAAAGTGATATTTGGAAGCCCATAGAGGGCTATGGTGAAAAAGGAAATATCCTCAGATGAAATCTGGAAAGAAGGTTTCTGAGAAACTGCTTAGTGTTCTGTTAATTCATCTCACAGAGTTACATCTGTATTTCGTGGATCTCTTTGCTAGCCTTATTTCTGTGGAATCTGAGAACAGATATTTCGGATCCCTTTGAAGACTATAGGGCCAAAGGAAATATCCTCCGATAACAAAGAGAAAGAAGCTTTCTGAGAAACTTCTTTGTGTTCTGTGAAATCATCTCACAGAGTTACAGCTTTCCCCTCAAGAAGCCTTTCCCTAAGTCAGTTCTTGTGGAATTGGCAGTGTGATATTTGGAAGCCCATAGAGGGCTATGGTGAAAAAGGAAATATCGTCAGATGAAATCTGGAAAGAAGCTTTCTGAGAAACTGCTTAGTGTTCTGTTAATTCATCTCACTGATATACATCAGTATTTCGTGGATCTCTTTGCTAGCCTTATTTCTGTGGAATCTGAGAACAGATATTTCGGATCCCTTTGAAGACAATAGGGCCAGAGGAAAAATCCTCCGATAACGAAGAGAAAGAAGCTTTCTGAGAAACTTCTTTGTGTTCTGTGAAATCATCTCACAGAGTTACAGCTTTCCCCTCAAGAAGCCTTTCGCTAAGACAGTTCTTGTGGAATTCGCAAAGTGATATTTGGAAGCCCATAGAGGGCTATGGTGAAAAAGGAAATATCGTCAGATGAAATCTGGAAAGAAGCTTTCTGAGAAACTGCTTAGTGTTCTGTTAATTCATCTCACAGAGTTACATCTGTATTTCGTGGATCTCTTTGCTAGCCTTATTTCTGTGGAATCTGAGAACAGATATTTCGGATCCCTTTGAAGACTATAGGGCCAAAGGAAATATCCTCCGATAACAAAGAGAACGAAGCTTTCTGAGAAACTTCTTTGTGTTCTGTGAAATCATCTCACAGAGTTATAGCTTTCCCCTCAAGAAGCCTTTCGCTAAGACAGTTCTTGTGGAATTGGCAAAGTGATATTTGGAAGCCCATAGAGGGCTATGGTGAAAAAAGAAATATCATCAGATGAAATCTGGAAAGAAGCTTTCTGAGAAACTGCTTAGTGTTCTGTTAATACTTCTCACAGAGTTACATCTGTATTTCGTAGATCTCTTTGCTAGCCTTATTTCTGTGGAATCTGAGAACAGATATTTCGGATCCCTTTGAAGACTATAGGGCCAAAGGAAATATCCTCCGATAACAAAGAGAAAGAAGCTTTCTGAGAAACTTTTTTGTGTTCTGTGAAATCATCTCACAGAGTTATAGCTTTCCCCTCAAGAAGCCTTTCGCTAAGACAGTTCTTGTGGAATTGGCAAAGTGATATTTGGAAGCCCATAGAGGGCTATGGTGAAAAAGGAAATATCCTCAGATGAAATCTGGAAAGATGCTTTCTGAGAAACTGCTTAGTGTTCTCTTAATTTATCTCACAGAGTTACATCTGTATTTCGTGGATCTCTTTGCTAGCCTTATTTCTGTGGAATCTGAGAACAGATATTTCGGATCCCTTTGAACACTATAGGGCCAAAGGAAATATCCTCCGATAACAAAGAGAAAGAAGCTTTCTGTGAAACTTCTTTGTGTTCTGTGAAATCATCTCACAGAGTTACAGCTTTCCCCACATGAAGGCTTTCGCTAAGACAGTTCTTGTGGAATTGGCAAAGTGATATTTGGAAGCCCATAGAGGGCTATGGTGAAAAAGGAAATATCCTCAGATGAAATCTGGAAAGAAGCTTTCTGAGAAACTGCTTAGTGTTCTGTTAATTCATCTCACAGAGTTACATCTGTATTTCGTGGATCTCTTTGCTAGCCTTATTTCTGTGGAATCTGAGAACACATATTTCGGATCCCTTTGAAGACTATAGGGCCAAAGGAAAAATCCTCCGATAACAAAGAGAAAGAAGCTTTCTGAGGAATTCCTTTGTGTTCTGTGAAATCATCTCAGAGAGTTACAGCTTTCCCCTCAAGAAGCCTTTCGCTAAGACAGTTCTTGTGGAATTGGCAAAGTGATATTGGGAAGCCCATAGAGGGCCATGTTGAAAAAGGAAATATCCTCAGATGAAATCTGGAAAGAAGCTTTCTGAGAAACTGCTTAGTGTTCTGTTAATTCATCTCACAGAGTTACATCTGTATTTCGTGAATCTCTTTGCTAGCTTTATTTCTGTGGAATCTGAGAACAGATATTTCGGATCCCTTTGAAGACTATAGGGCCAATGGAAATATCCTCCGATAACAAAGAGAAAGAAGCTTTCTGAGAAACTTCTTTGTGTTCTGTGAAATCATCTCACAGAGTTACAGCTTTTCCCTCAAGAAGCCTTTCGCTAAGACTGTTCTTGTGGAAATGGCAAAGTGATATTTGGAAGCCCATAGAGGGCTATGGTGAAAAAGGAAATATCCTCAGATGAAATCTGGAAACAAGCTTTCTGAGAAACTGCTTAGTGTTCTGTTAATTCATCTCACAGAGTTACATCTGTATTTCGTGGATCTCTTTGCTAGCCTTATTTCTGTGGAATCTGAGAACAGATATTGCGGATCCCTTTGAAGACTATAGGGCCAAAGGAAAAATCCTCCGATAACGAAGAGAAAGAAGCTTTCTGAGAAACTTCTTTGTGTTCTGTGAAATCATCTCAGAGAGTTACAGCTTTCCCTTCAAGAAGACTTTCGCTAAGACAGTTCTTTTGGAATTGGACAAGTGATATTTGGAAGCCCATAGAGGGCCATGGTGAAAAAGGAAATATCCTCAGATGAAATCTGGAAAGAAGCTTTCTGAGAAACTGCTTAGTGTTCTGTTAATTCATCTCACAGAGTTACATCTGTATTTCGTGGATCTCTTTGCTAGCCTTATTTCTGTGGAATATGAGAACAGATATTTCGGATCCCTTTGAAGACTATAGGGCCAAAGGAAATATCCTCCGATAACAAAGAGAACGAAGCTTTCTGAGAAACTTCTTTGTGTTCTGTGAAATCATCTCACAGAGTTACAGCTTTCCCCTCAAGAAGCCTTTCGCTAAGACAGTTCTTGTGGAATTGGCAAAGTGATATTTGGAAGCCCATAGAGGGCTATGGTGAAAAAGGAAATATCCTCAGATGAAATCTGGAAAGAAGCTTTCTGAGAAACCGCTTAGTGTTCTGTTAATTCATCTCACAGAGTTACATCTGTATTTCGTGGATCTCTTTGCTAGCTTTATTTCTGTGGAATCTGAGAACAGATATTTCGGATCCCTTTGAAGACTATAGGGCCAAAGGAAATATCCTCCGATAACGAAGAGGAAGAAGCTTTCTGAGAAACTTCTTTGTGTTCTGTGAAATCATCTCACAGAGTTACAGCTTTCCCCTCAAGAAGCCTTTCGCTAAGACAGTTCTTTTGGTACTGGACAAGTGATATTTGGAAGCCCATAGAGGGCCATGGTGAAAAAGGAAATATCCTCAGATGAAATCTGGAAAGAAGCTTTCTGAGAAACTGCTTAGTGTTCTGTTAATTCATCTCACAGATATACATCAGTATTTCGTGGATCTCTTTGCTAGCCTTATTTCTGTGGAATCTGAGAACAGATATTTCGGATCCCTTTGAAGACAATAGGGCCAAAGGAAAAATCGTCCGATAACGAAGAGAAAGAAGCTTTCTGAGAAACTCTTTGTGTTCTGTGAAATCATCTCACAGAGTTACAGCTTCCCCTCAAGAAGCCTTTGGCTAAGACAGTTATTGTGGAATTCGCAAAGTGATATTTGGAAGCCCATAGAGGGCTATGGTGAAAAAGGAAATATCCTCAGATGAAATCTGGAAAGAAGCTTTCTGAGAAACTGCTTAGTGTTCTGTTAATTCATCTCACAGAGTTACATCTGTATTTCGTGGATCTCTTTGCTAGCCTTATTTCTGTAGAATCTGAGAACAGATATTTCGGATCCCTTTGAAGACTATAGGGCCAAAGGAAATATCCTCCGATAACAAAGAGAACGAAGCTTTCTGAGAAACTTCTTTGTGTTCTGTGAAATCATCACACAGAGTTATAGCTTTCCCCTCAAGAAGCCTTTCGCTAAGACAGTTCTTTTGGAATTGGCAAAGTGATATTTGGAAGCCCTTAGAGGGCTATGGTGAAAAAGGAAATATCCTCAGATGAAATCTGGAAAGAAGCTTTCTGAGAAACTGCTTAGTGTTCTGTTAATACTTCTCACAGAGTTACATCTGTATTTCGTAGATCTCTTTGCTAGCCTTATTTCTGTGGAATCTGAGAACAGACATTTCGGATCCCTTTGAAGACTATAGGGCCAAAGGAAATATCCTCCGATAACAAAGAGAACGAAGCTTTCTGAGAAACTTTTTTGTGTTCTGTGAAATCATCTCACAGAGTTATAGCTTTCCCCTCAAGAAGCCTTTCGCTAAGACAGTTCTTGTGGAATTGGCAAAGTGATATTTGGAAGCCCATAGAGGGCTATGGTGAAAAAGGAAATATCCTCAGATGAAATCTGGAAAGATGCTTTCTGAGAAACTGCTTAGTGTTCTCTTAATTTATCTCACAGAGTTACATCTGTATTTCGTGGATCTCTTTGCTAGCCTTATTTCTGTGGAATCTGAGAACAGATATTTCGGATCCCTTTGAACACTATAGGGCCAAAGGAAATATCCTCCGATAACAAAGAGAAAGAAGCTTTCTGTGAAACTTCTTTGTGTTCTGTGAAATCATCTCACAGAGTTACAGCTTTCCCCACATGAAGGCTTTCGCTAAGACAGTTCTTGTGGAATTGGCAAAGTGATATTTGGAAGCCCATAGAGGGCTATGGTGAAAAAGGAAATATCCTCAGATGAAATCTGGAAAGAAGCTTTCTGAGAAACTGCTTAGTGTTCTGTTAATTCATCTAACAGAGTTACATCTGTATTTCGTGGATCTCTTTGCTAGCCTTATTTCTGTGGAATCTGAGAACACATATTTCGGATCCCTTTGAAGACTATAGGGCCAAAGGAAAAATCCTCCGATAACAAAGAGAAAGAAGCTTTCTGAGGAATTCCTTTGTGTTCTGTGAAATCATCTCAGAGAGTTACAGCTTTCCCCTCAAGAAGCCTTTCGCTAAGACAGTTCTTGTGGAATTGGCAAAGTGATATTGGGAAGCCCATAGAGGGCCATGTTGAAAAAGGAAATATCCTCAGATGAAATCTGGAAAGAAGCTTTCTGAGAAACTGCTTAGTGTTCTGTTAATTCATCTCACAGAGTTACATCTGTATTTCGTGAATCTCTTTGCTAGCTTTATTTCTGTGGAATCTGAGAACAGATATTTCGGATCCCTTTGAAGACTATAGGGCCAATGGAAATATCCTCCGATAACAAAGAGAAAGAAGCTTTCTGAGAAACTTCTTTGTGTTCTGTGAAATCATCTCACAGAGTTACAGCTTTTCCCTCAAGAAGCCTTTCGCTAAGTCTGTTCTTGTGGAAATGGCAAAGTGATATTTGGAAGCCCATAGAGGGCTATGGTGAAAAAGGAAATATCCTCAGATGAAATCTGGAAAGAAGCTTTCTGAGAAACTGCTTAGTGTTCTGTTAATTCATCTCACAGAGTTACATCTGTATTTCGTGGATCTCTTTGCTAGCCTTATTTCTGTGGAATCTGAGAACAGATATTTCGGATCCCTTTGAAGACTATAGGGCCAAAGGAAAAATCCTCCGATAACGAAGAGAAAGAAGCTTTCTGAGAAACTTCTTTGTGTTCTGTGAAATCATCTCAGAGAGTTACAGCTTTCCCTTCAAGAAGACTTTCGCTAAGACAGTTCTTTTGGAATTGGAGAAGTGATATTTGGAAGCCCATAGAGGGCCATGGTGAAAAAGGAAATATCCTCAGATGAAATCTGGAAAGAAGCTTTCTGAGAAACTGCTTAGTGTTCTGTTAATTCATCTCACAGAGTTACATCTGTATTTCGTGGATCTCTTTGCTAGCCTTATTTCTGTGGAATATGAGAACAGATATTTCGGATCCCTTTGAAGACTATAGGGCCAAAGGAAATATCCTCCGATAACAAAGAGAACGAAGCTTTCTGAGAAACTTCTTTGTGTTCTGTGAAATCATCTCACAGAGTTACAGCTTTCCCCTCAAGAAGCCTTTCGCTAAGACAGTTCTTGTGGAATTGGCAAAGTGATATTTGGAAGCCCATAGAGGGCTATGGTGAAAAAGGAAATATCCTCAGATGAAATCTGGAAAGAAGCTTTCTGAGAAACCGCTTAGTGTTCTGTTAATTCATCTCACAGAGTTACATCTGTATTTCGTGGATCTCTTTGCTAGCTTTATTTCTGTGGAATCTGAGAACAGATATTTCGGATCCCTTTGAAGACTATAGGGCCAAAGGAAATATCCTCCGATAACGAAGAGGAAGAAGCTTTCTGAGAAACTTCTTTGTGTTCTGTGAAATCATCTCACAGAGTTACAGCTTTCCCCTCAAGAAGCCTTTCGCTAAGACAGTTCTTTTGGTACTGTACAAGTGATATTTGGAAGCCCATAGAGGGCCATGGTGAAAAAGGAAATATCCTCAGATGAAATCTGGAAAGAAGCTTTCTGAGAAACTGCTTAGTGTTCTGTTAATTCATCTCACAGAGTTACATCTGTATTTCGTGGATCTCTTTGCTAGCTTTATTACTGTGGAATCTGAGAACAGATATTTCGGATCCCTTTGAAGACTATAGGGCCAAAGGAAATATCCTCCGATAACAAAGAGAAAGAAGCTTTCTGAGAAACTTCTTTGTGTTCTGTGAAATCATCTCACAGAGTTACAGCTTTCCCCTCAAGAAGCCTTTTGCTAAGACAGTTCTTGTGGAATTGGCAAAGTGATATTTGAAAGCCCATAGAGGGCTATGGTGAAAAAGGAAATATCCTCAGATGAAATCTGGAAAGAAGGTTTCTGAGAAACTGCTTAGTGTTCTGTTAATTCATCTCACAGAGTTACATCTGTATTTCGTGGATCTCTTTGCTAGCCTTATTTCTGTGGAATCTGAGAACAGATATTTCGGATCCCTTTGAAGACTATAGGGCCAAAGGAAATATCCTCCGATAACAAAGAGAAAGAAGCTTTCTGAGAAACTTCTTTGTGTTCTGTGAAATCATCTCACAGAGTTACAGCTTTCCCCTCAAGAAGCCTTTCGCTAAGACAGTTCTTGTGGAATTGGCAAAGTGATATTTGGAAGCCCATAGAGGGCTATGGTGAAAAAGGAAATATCGTCAGATGAAATCTGGAAAGAAGCTTTCTGAGAAACTGCTTAGTGTTCTGTTAATTCATCTCACAGATATACATCAGTATTTCGTGGATCTCTTTGCTAGCCTTATTTCTGTGGAATCTGAGAACAGATATTTCGGATCCCTTTGAAGACAATAGGGCCAGAGGAAAAATCCTCCAATAACGAAGAGAAAGAAGCTTTCTGAGAAAATTCTTTGTGTTCTGTGAAATCATCTCACAGAGTTACAGCTTTCCCCTCAAGAAGCCTTTCGCTAAGACAGTTCTTGTGGAATTGTCAAAGTGATATTTGCAAGCCCATAGAAGGCTATGTTGAAAAAGGAAATATCCTCAGAGGAAATCTGGAAAGAAGCTTTCTGAGAAACTGCTTAGTATTCTGTTAATTCATCTCACAGAGTTACATCTGTATTTCGTGGATCTCTTTGCTAGCCTTATTTCTGTGGAATCTGAGAACAGATATTTCGGATCCCTTTGAAGACTATAGGGCCAAAGGAAATATCCTCCGATAACAAAGAGAACGAAGCTTTCTGAGAAACTTCTTTGTGTTCTGTGAAATCATCTCACAGAGTTACAGCTTTCCCCTCAAGAAGCCTTTCGCTAAGACAGTTATTGTGGAATTCGCAAAGTGATATTTGGAAGCCCATAGAGGGCTATGGTGAAAAAGGAAATATCCTCAGATGAAATCTGGAAAGAAGCTTTCTGAGAAACTGCTTTGTGTTCTGTTAATTCATCTCACAGAGTTACATCTGTATTTCGTGGATCTCTTTGCTAGCCTTATTTCTGTGGAATCTGAGAACAGATATTTCGGATCCCTTTGAAGACTATAGCGCCAAAGGAAATATCCTCCGATAACAAAGAGAAAGAAGCTTTCTGAGAAACTTCTTTGTGTTCTGTGAAATCATCTCACAGAGTTACAGCTTTCCCCTCAAGAAGCCTTTCGCTAAGACAGTTCTTGTGGAATTGGCAAAGTGATATATGGAAGCCCCTAGAGAGCTATGGTGAAAAAGGAAATATCCTCAGATGAAATCTGGAAAGAAGCTTTCTGAGAAACTGCTTAGTGTTCTGTTAATTCATCTCACAGAGTTACATCTGTATTTCGTGGATCTCTTTGCTAGCCTTATTTCTGTGGAATATGAGAACAGATATTTCGGATCCCTTTGAAGACTATAGGGCCAAAGGAAATATCCTCCGATAACAAAGAGAACGAAGCTTTCTGAGAAACTTCTTTGTGTTCTGTGAAATCATCTCACAGAGTTACAGCTTTCCCCTCAAGAAGCCTTTGGCTAAGACAGTTATTGTGGAATTCGCAAAGTGATATTTGGAAGCCCATAGAGGGCTATGGTGAAAAAGGAAATATCCTCAGATGAAATCTGGAAAGAAGCTTTCTGAGAAACTGCTTAGTGTTCTGTTAATTCATCTCACAGAGTTACATCTGTATTTCGTGGATCTCTTTGCTAGCCTTATTTCTGTGGAATCTGAGAACAGATATTTCGGATCCCTTTGAAGACTATAGGGCCAAAGGAAAAATCCTCCGATAACGAAGAGAAAGAAACTTTCTGAGAAACTTCTTTGTGTTCTGTGAAATCATCTCAGAGAGTTACAGCTTTCCCTTCAAGAAGACTTTCGCTAAGACAGTTCTTTTGGAATTGGACAAGTGATATTTTTAAGCCCATAGAGGGCCATGGTGAAAAAGGAAATATCCTCAGATGAAATCTGGAAAGAAGCTTTCTGAGAAACTGCTTAGTGTTCTGTTAATTCATCTCACAGAGTTACATCTGTATTTCGTGGATCTCTTTGCTAGCCTTATTTCTGTGGAATATGAGAACAGATATTTCGGATCCCTTTGAAGACTATAGGGCCAAAGGAAATATCCTCCGATAACAAAGAGAACGAAGCTTTCTGAGAAACTTCTTTGTGTTCTGTGAAATCATCTCACCGAGTTACAGCTTTCCCCTCAAGAAGCCTTTCGCTAAGACAGTTCTTGTGGAATTGGCAAAGTGATATTTGGAAGCCCACAGAGGGCTATGGTGAAAAAGGAAATATCCTCAGATGAAATCTGGAAAGAAGCTTTCTGAGAAACCGCTTAGTGTTCTGTTAATTCATCTCACATTGTTACATCTGTATTTCGTGGATCTCTTTGCTAGCCTTATTTCTGTGGAATCTGAGAACAGATATTTCGGATCCCTTTGAAGACTATAGGGCCAAAGGAAATATCCTCCGATAACGAAGAGGAAGAAGCTTTCTGAGAAACTTCTTTGTGTTCTGTGAAATCATCTCAGAGAGTTACAGCTTTCCCCTCAAGAAGCCTTTCGCTAAGACAGTTCTTTTGGAACTGGACAAGTGATATTTGGAAGCCCATAGAGGGCCATGGTGAAAAAGGAAATATCCTCAGATGAAATCTGGAAAGAAGCTTTCTGAGAAACTGCTTAGTGTTCTGTTAATTCATCTCACAGAGTTACATCTGTATTTCGTGGATCTCTTTGCTAGCTTTATTTCTGTGGAATCTGAGAACAGATATTTCGGATCCCTTTGAAGACTATAGGGCCAAAGGAAATATCCTCCGATAACAAAGAGAAAGAAGCTTTCTGAGAAACTCTTTGTGTTCTGTGAAATCATCTCACAGAGTTACAGCTTTTCCCTAAAGAAGCCTTTCGCTAAGACATTTCTTGTGGAATTGGCAAAGTGATATTTGGAAGCCCATAGAGGGCTATGGTGAAAAAGGAAATATCCTCAGATGAAATCTGGAAAGAAGCTTTCTGAGAAACTTCTTAGTGTTCTGTTAATTCATCTCACAGAGTTACATCTGTATTTCGTGGATCTCTTTGCTAGCTTTATTTCTGTGGAATCTGAGAACAGATATTTCGGATCCCTTTGAAGACTATAGGGCCAAAGGAAATATCCTCCGATAACAAAGAGAAAGAAGCTTTCTGAGAAACTTCTTTGTGTTCTGTGAAATCATCTCACAGAGTTACAGCTTTTCCCTCAAGAAGCCTTTCGCTAAGACTGTTCTTGTGGAAATGGCAAAGTGATATTTGGAAGCCCATAGAGGGCTATGGTGAAAAAGGAAATATCCTCAGATGAAATCTGGAAAGAAGCTTTCTGAGAAACTGCTTAGTGTTCTGTTAATTCATCTCACAGAGTTACATCTGTATTTCGTGGATCTCTTTGCTAGCCTTATTTCTGTGGAATCTGAGAACAGATATTTCGGATCCCTTTGAAGACTATAGGGCCAAAGGAAATATCCTCCGATAACGAAGAGAAAGAAGCTTTCTGAGAAACTTCTTTGTGTTCTGTGAAATCATCTCAGAGAGTTACAGCTTTCCCTTCAAGAAGACTTTCGCTAAGACAGTTCTTTTGGAATTGGACAAGTGATATTTGGAAGCCCATAGAGGGCCATGGTGAAAAAGGAAATATCCTCAGATGAAATCTGGAAAGAAGCTTTCTGAGAAACTGCTTAGTGTTCTGTTAATTCATCTCACAGAGTTACATCTGTATTTCGTGGATCTCTTTGCTAGCCTTATTTCTGTGGAATATGAGAACAGATATTTCGGATCCCTTTGAAGACTATAGGGCCAAAGGAAATATCCTCCGATAACAAAGAGAACGAAGCTTTCTGAGAAACTTCTTTGTGTTCTGTGAAATCATCTCACAGAGTTACAGCTTTCCCCTCAAGAAGCCTTTCGCTAAGACAGTTCTTGTGGAATTGGCAAAGTGATATTTGGAAGCCCATAGAGGGCTATGGTGAAAAAGGAAATATCCTCAGATGAAATCTGGAAAGAAGCTTTCTGAGAAACCGCTTAGTGTTCTGTTAATTCATCTCACAGAGTTACATCTGTATTTCGTGTATCTCTTTGCTAGCTTTATTTCTGTGGAATCTGAGAACAGATATTTCGGATCCCTTTGAAGACTATAGGGCCAAAGGAAATATCCTCCGATAACGAAGAGGAAGAAGCTTTCTGAGAAACTTCTTTGTGTTCTGTGAAATCATCTCACAGAGTTACAGCTTTCGCCTCAAGAAGCCTTTCGCTAAGACAGTTCTTTTGGAACTGGACAAGTGATATTTGGAAGCCCATAGAGGGCTATGGTGAAAAAGGAAATATCCTCAGATGAAATCTGGAAAGAAGCTTTCTGAGAAACTGCTTAGTGTTCTGTTAATTCATCTCACAGAGTTACATCTGTATTTCGTGGATCTCTTTGCTAGCTTTATTTCTGTGGAATCTGAGAACAGATATTTCGGATCCCTTTGAAGACTATAGGGCCAAAGGAAATATCCTCCGATAACAAAGAGAAAGAAGCTTTCTGAGAAACTCTTTGTGTTCTGTGAAATCATCTCACAGAGTTACAGCTTTCCCCTCAAGAAGCCTTTCACTAAGACAGTTCTTGTGGAATTGGCAAAGTGATATTTGGAAGCCCATAGAGGGCTATGGTGAAAAAGGAAATATCCTCAATTGAAATCTGGAAAGAAGATTTCTGAGAAACTGCTTAGTGTTCTGTTAATTCATCTCACAGAGTTACATCTGTATTTCGTGGATCTCTTTGCTAGGTTTATTTCTGTGGAATCTGAGAACAGATATTTCGGATCCCTTTGAAGACTATAGGGCCAAAGGAAATATCCTCCGATAACAAAGAGTAAGAAGCTTTCTGAGAAACTTCTTTGTGTTCTGTGAAATCATCTCACAGAGTTACAGCTTTTCCATCAAGAATCCTTTCTCTAAGACTGTTCTTGTGGAATTGGCAACGTGATATTTGGAAGCCCATGGAGGACTATGGTGAAAAAGGAAATATCCTCAGATGAAATCTGGAAAGAAGCTTTCTGAGAAACTGCTTAGTGTTCTGTTAATTCATCTCACAGAGTTACATCTGTATTTCGTGGATCTCTTTGCTAGCCTTATTACTGTGGAATCTGAGAACAGATATTTCGGATCCCTTTGAAGACTATAGGGCCAATGGAAATATCCTCCGATAACAAAGAGAAAGAAGCTTTCTGAGAAACTTCTTTGTGTTCTGTGAAATCATCTCACAGAGTTACAGCTTTCCCCTCAAGAAGCCTTTTGCTAAGACAGTTCTTGTGGAATTGGCAAAGTGATATTTGAAAGCCCATAGAGGGCTATGGTGAAAAAGGAAATATCGTCAGATGAAATCTGGAAAGAAGCTTTCTGAGAAACTGCTTAGTGTTCTGTTAATTCATCTCACAGAGTTACAACTG
The DNA here is from genome assembly GCF_043159975.1 of Macaca nemestrina. NCBI lineage: Eukaryota > Metazoa > Chordata > Mammalia > Primates > Cercopithecidae > Macaca > Macaca nemestrina. The sequence goes on along the minus strand of NC_092127.1, from coordinate 110,090,655 downwards.
TATTTCGTGGATCTCTTTGCTAGCCTTATTTCTGTGGAATCTGAGAACAGATATTTCGGATCCCTTTGAAGACTATAGGGCCAAAGGAAATATCCTCCGATAACAAAGAGAAAGAAGCTTTCTGAGAAACTTCTTTGTGTTCTGGGAAATCATCTCACAGAGTTACAGCTTTCCCCTCAAGAAGCCTTTCGCTAAGACAGTTCTTGTGGAATTGGCAAAGTGATATTTGGAAGCCCATAAAGGGCTATGGTGAAAAAGGAAATATCCTCAGATGAAATCTGGAAAGAAGCTTTCTGAGAAACTGCTTAGTGTTCTGTTAATTCTTCTCACAGAGTTACATCTGCATTTCGTGGATCTCTTTGCTAGCCTTATTTCTGTGGAATCTGAGAACAGATATTTCGGATCCCTTTGAAGACTATAGGGCCAAAGGAAATATCCTCCGATAACAAAGAGAACGAAGCTTTCTGAGAAACTTCTTTGTGTTCTGTGAAATCATCTCACAGAGTTACAGCTTTCCCCACAAGAAACCTATCGCTAAGACAGTTCTTGTGGAATTGGCAAAGTGATATTTGGAAGCCCATAGAGGGCTATGGTGAAAAAGGACATATCCTCAGATGAAATCTGGAAAGAAGGTTTCTGAGAAACTGCTTAGTGTTCTGTTAATTCATCTCACAGAGTTACATCTGTATTTCGTGGATCTCTTTGCTAGCCTTATTTCTGTGGAATCTGAGAACAGATATTTCGGATCCCTTTGAAGACTATAGGGCCAAAGGAAATATCCTCCGATAACAAAGAGAAAGAAGCTTTCTGAGAAACTTCTTTGTGTTCTGTGAAATCATCTCACAGAGTTACAGCTTTCCCCTCAAGAAGCCTTTCGCTAAGACAGTTCTTGTGGAATTGGCAAAGTGATATTTGGAAGCCCATAGAGGGCTATGGTGAAAAAGGAAATATCGTCAGATGAAATCTGGAAAGAAGCTTTCTGAGAAACTGCTTAGTGTTCTGTTAATTCATCTCACAGATATATATCAGTATTTCGTGGATCTCTTTGCTAGCCTTATTTCTGTGGAATCTGAGAACAGATATTTCGGATCCCTTTGAAGACAATAGGGCCAAAGGAAAAATCCTCCGATAAAGAAGAGAAAGAAGCTTTCTGAGAAACTTCTTTGTGTTCTGTGAAATCATCTCACAGAGTTACAGCTTTCCCCTCAAGAAGCCTTTCGCTAAGACAGTTCTTGTGGAATTGTCAAAGTGATATTTGCAAGCCCATAGAGGGCTATGTTGAAAAAGGAAATATCATCAGAGGAAATCTGGAAAGAAGCTTTCTGAGAAACTGCTTAGTGTTCTGTTAATTCATCTCACAGAGTTACATCTGTATTTCGTGGATCTCTTTGCTAGCTTTATTTCTGTGGAATCTGAGAACAGATATTTCGGATCCCTTTGAAGACTATAGGGCCAAAGGAAATATCCTCCGATAACAAAGAGAAAGAAGCTTTCTGAGAAACTTCTTTGTGTTCTGTGAAATCATCTCACAGAGTTACAGCTTTTCCCTCAAGAAGCCTTTCGCTAAGACTGTTCTTGTGGAAATGGCAAAGTGATATTTGGAAGCCCAGAGAGGGCTATGGTGAAAAAGGAAATATCCTCAGATGAAATCTGGAAAGAAGCTTTCTGAGAAACTGCTTAGTGTTCTGTTAATTCATCTCACAGAGTTACATCTGTATTTCGTGGATCTCTTTGCTAGCCTTATTTCTGTGGAATCTGAGAACAGATATTTCGGATCCCTTTGAAGACTATAGGGCCAAAGGAAAAATCCTCCGATAACGAAGAGAAAGAAGCTTTCTGAGAAACTTCTTTGTGTTCTGTGAAATCATCTCAGAGAGTTACAGCTTTCCCTTCAAGAAGACTTTCGCTAAGACAGTTCTTTTGGAATTGGACAAGTGATATTTGGAAGCCCATAGAGGGCCATGGTGAAAAAGGAAATATCCTCAGATGAAATCTGGAAAGAAGCTTTCTGAGAAACTGCTTAGTGTTCTGTTAATTCATCTCACAGAGTTACATCTGTATTTCGTGGATCTCTTTGCTAGCCTTATTTCTGTGGAATATGAGAACAGATATTTCGGATCCCTTGGAAGACTATAGGGCCAAAGGAAATATCCTCCGATAACAAAGAGAACGAAGCTTTCTGAGAAACTTCTTTGTGTTCTGTGAAATCATCTCACAGAGTTACAGCTTTCCCCTCAAGAAGCCTTTCGCTAAGACAGTTCTTGTGGAATTGGCAAAGTGATATTTGGAAGCCCATAGAGGGCTATGGTGAAAAAGGAAATATCCTCAGATGAAATCTGGAAAAAAGCTTTCTGAGAAACTGCTTAGTGTTCTGTTAATTCATCTCACAGAGTTACATCTGTATTTCGTGGATCTCTTTGCTAGCTTTATTTCTGTGGAATCTGAGAACAGATATTTCGGATCCCTTTGAAGACTATAGGGCCAAAGGAAAAATCCTCCGATAACGAAGAGGAAGAAGCTTTCTGAGAAACTTCTTTGTGTTCTGTGAAATCATCTCACAGAGTTACAGCTTTCCCCTCAAGAAGCCTTTCGTTAAGACAGTTCTTTTGGAACTGGACAAGTGATATTTGGAAGCCCATAGAGGGCCATGGTGAAAAAGGAAATATCCTCAGATGAAATCTGGAAAGAAGCTTTCTGAGAAACTGCTTAGTGTTCTGTTAATTCATCTCACAGAATTACATCTGTATTTCGTGGATCTCTTTGCTAGCTTTATTTCTGTGGAATCTGAGAACAGATATTTCGGATCCCTTTGAAGACTATAGGGCCAAAGGAAATATCCTCCGATAACAAAGAGAAAGAAGCTTTCTGAGAAACTCTTTGTGTTCTGTGAAATCATCTCACAGAGTTACAGCTTTCCCCTCAAGAAGCCTTTCGCTAAGACAGTTCTTGTGGAATTGGCAAAGTGATATTTGGAAGCCCATAGAGGGCTATGGTGAAAAAGGAAATATCCTCAATTGAAATCTGGAAAGAAGATTTCTGAGAAACTGCTTAGTGTTCTGTTAATTCATCTCACAGAGTTACATCTGTATTTCGTGGATCTCTTTGCTAGCTTTATTTCTGTGGAATCTGAGAACAGATATTTCGGATCCCTTTGAAGACTATAGGGCCAAAGGAAATATCCTCCGATAACAAAGAGAAAGAAGCTTTCTGAGAAACTTCTTTGTGTTCTGTGAAATCATCTCACAGAGTTACAGCTTTTCCATCAAGAATCCTTTCTCTAAGACTGTTCTTGTGGAATTGGCAACGTGATATTTGGAAGCCCATGGAGGGTTATGGTGAAAAAGGAAATATCCTCAGATGAAATCTGGAAAGAAGCTTTCTGAGAAACTGCTTAGTGTTCTGTTAATTCATCTCACAGAGTTACATCTGTATTTCGTGGATCTCTTTGCTAGCCTTATTACTGTGGAATCTGAGAACAGATATTTCGGATCCCTTTGAAGACTATAGGGCCAATGGAAATATCCTCCGATAACAAAGAGAAAGAAGCTTTCTGAGAAACTTCTTTGTGTTCTGTGAAATCATCTCACAGAGTTACAGCTTTCCCCTCAAGAAGCCTTTTGCTAAGACAGTTCTTGTGGAATTGGCAAAGTGATATTTGAAAGCCCATAGAGGGCTATGGTGAAAAAGGAAATATCGTCAGATGAAATCTGGAAAGAAGCTTTCTGAGAAACTGCTTAGTGTTCTGTTAATTCATCTCACAGAGTTACAACTGTATTTCGTGGATCTCTTTGCTAGCCTTATTTCTGTGGAATCTGAGAACAGATATTTCGGATCCCTTTGAAGACTATAGGGCCAAAGGAAATATCCTCCGATAACAAAGAGAAAGAAGCTTTCTGAGAAACTTCTTTGTGTTCTGGGAAATCATCTCACAGAGTTACAGCTTTCCCCTCAAGAAGCCTTTCGCTAAGACAGTTCTTGTGGAATTGGCAAAGTGATATTTGGAAGCCCATAAAGGGCTATGGTGAAAAAGGAAATATCCTCAGATGAAATCTGGAAAGAAGCTTTCTGAGAAACTGCTTAGTGTTCTGTTAATTCTTCTCACAGAGTTACATCTGCATTTCGTGGATCTCTTTGCTAGCCTTATTTCTGTGGAATCTGAGAACAGATATTTCGGATCCCTTTGAAGACTATAGGGCCAAAGGAAATATCCTCCGATAACAAAGAGAACGAAGCTTTCTGAGAAACTTCTTTGTGTTCTGTGAAATCATCTCACAGAGTTACAGCTTTCCCCACAAGAAACCTATCGCTAAGACAGTTCTTGTGGAATTAGCAAAGTGATATTTGGAAGCCCATAGAGGGCTATGGTGAAAAAGGACATATCCTCAGATGAAATCTGGAAAGAAGGTTTCTGAGAAACTGCTTAGTGTTCTGTTAATTCATCTCACAGAGTTACATCTGTATTTCGTGGATCTCTTTGCTAGCCTTATTTCTGTGGAATCTGAGAACAGATATTTCGGATCCCTTTGAAGACTATAGGGCCAAAGGAAATATCCTCCGATAACAAAGAGAAAGAAGCTTTCTGAGAAACTTCTTTGTGTTCTGTGAAATCATCTCACAGAGTTACAGCTTTCCCCTCAAGAAGCCTTTCGCTAAGACAGTTCTTGTGGAATTGGCAAAGTGATATTTGGAAGCCCATAGAGGGCTATGGTGAAAAAGGAAATATCGTCAGATGAAATCTGGAAAGAAGCTTTCTGAGAAACTGCTTAGTGTTCTGTTAATTCATCTCACAGATATACATCAGTATTTCGTGGATCTCTTTGCTAGCCTTATTTCTGTGGAATCTGAGAACAGATATTTCGGATCCCTTTGAAGACAATAGGGCCAAAGGAAAAATCCTCCGATAAAGAAGAGAAAGAAGCTTTCTGAGAAACTTCTTTGTGTTCTGTGAAATCATCTCACAGAGTTACAGCTTTCCCCTCAAGAAGCCTTTCGCTAAGACAGTTCTTGTGGAATTGTCAAAGTGATATTTGCAAGCCCATAGAGGGCTATGTTGAAAAAGGAAATATCATCAGAGGAAATCTGGAAAGAAGCTTTCTGAGAAACTGCTTAGTGTTCTGTTAATTCATCTCACAGAGTTACATCTGTATTTCGTGGATCTCTTTGCTAGCTTTATTTCTGTGGAATCTGAGAACAGATATTTCGGATCCCTTTGAAGACTATAGGGCCAAAGGAAATATCCTCCGATAACAAAGAGAAAGAAGCTTTCTGAGAAACTTCTTTGTGTTCTGTGAAATCATCTCACAGAGTTACAGCTTTTCCCTCAAGAAGCCTTTCGCTAAGACTGTTCTTGTGGAAATGGCAAAGTGATATTTGGAAGCCCAGAGAGGGCTATGGTGAAAAAGGAAATATCCTCAGATGAAATCTGGAAAGAAGCTTTCTGAGAAACTGCTTAGTGTTCTGTTAATTCATCTCACAGAGTTACATCTGTATTTCGTGGATCTCTTTGCTAGCCTTATTTCTGTGGAATCTGAGAACAGATATTTCGGATCCCTTTGAAGACTATAGGGCCAAAGGAAAAATCCTCCGATAACGAAGAGAAAGAAGCTTTCTGAGAAACTTCTTTGTGTTCTGTGAAATCATCTCAGAGAGTTACAGCTTTCCCTTCAAGAAGACTTTCGCTAAGACAGTTCTTTTGGAATTGGACAAGTGATATTTGGAAGCCCATAGAGGGCCATGGTGAAAAAGGAAATATCCTCAGATGAAATCTGGAAAGAAGCTTTCTGAGAAACTGCTTAGTGTTCTGTTAATTCATCTCACAGAGTTACATCTGTATTTCGTGGATCTCTTTGCTAGCCTTATTTCTGTGGAATATGAGAACAGATATTTCGGATCCCTTGGAAGACTATAGGGCCAAAGGAAATATCCTCCGATAACAAAGAGAACGAAGCTTTCTGAGAAACTTCTTTGTGTTCTGTGAAATCATCTCACAGAGTTACAGCTTTCCCCTCAAGAAGCCTTTCGCTAAGACAGTTCTTGTGGAATTGGCAAAGTGATATTTGGAAGCCCATAGAGGGCTATGGTGAAAAAGGAAATATCCTCAGATGAAATCTGGAAAGAAGCTTTCTGAGAAACTGCTTAGTGTTCTGTTAATTCATCTCACAGAGTTACATCTGTATTTCGTGGATCTCTTTGCTAGCTTTATTTCTGTGGAATCTGAGAACAGATATTTCGGATCCCTTTGAAGACTATAGGGCCAAAGGAAATATCCTCCGATAACGAAGAGGAAGAAGCTTTCTGAGAAACTTCTTTGTGTTCTGTGAAATCATCTCACAGAGTTACAGCTTTCCCCTCAAGAAGCCTTTCGCTAAGACAGTTCTTTTGGAACTGGACAAGTGATATTTGGAAGCCCATAGAGGGCCATGGTGAAAAAGGAAATATCCTCAGATGAAATCTGGAAAGAAGCTTTCTGAGAAACTGCTTAGTGTTCTGTTAATTCATCTCACAGAGTTACATCTGTATTTCGTGGATCTCTTTGCTAGCTTTATTTCTGTGGAATCTGAGAACAGATATTTCGGATCCCTTTGAAGACTATAGGGCCAAAGGAAATATCCTCCGATAACAAAGAGAAAGAAGCTTTCTGAGAAACTCTTTGTGTTCTGTGAAATCATCTCACCGAGTTACAGCTTTCCCCTCAAGAAGCCTTTCGCTAAGACAGTTCTTGTGGAATTGGCAAAGTGATATTTGGAAGCCCATAGAGGGCTATGGTGAAAAAGGAAATATCCTCAATTGAAATCTGGAAAGAAGATTTCTGAGAAACTGCTTAGTGTTCTGTTAATTCATCTCACAGAGTTACATCTGTATTTCGTGGATCTCTTTGCTAGCTTTATTTCTGTGGAATCTGAGAACAGATATTTCGGATCCCTTTGAAGACTATAGGGCCAAAGGAAATATCCTCCGATAACAAAGAGAAAGAAGCTTTCTGAGAAACTTCTTTGTGTTCTGTGAAATCATCTCACAGAGTTACAGCTTTTCCATCAAGAATCCTTTCTCTAAGACTGTTCTTGTGGAATTGGCAACGTGATATTTGGAAGCCCATGGAGGGTTATGGTGAAAAAAGAAATATCCTCAGATGAAATCTGGAAAGAAGCTTTCTGAGAAACTGCTTAGTGTTCTGTTAATTCATCTCACAGAGTTACATCTGTATTTCGTGGATCTCTTTGCTAGCCTTATTACTGTGAAATCTGAGAACAGATATTTCGGATCCCTTTGAAGACTATAGGGCCAATGGAAATATCCTCCGATAACAAAGAGAAAGAAGCTTTCTGAGAAACTTCTTTGTGTTCTGTGAAATCATCTCACAGAGTTACAGCTTTCCCCTCAAGAAGCCTTTTGCTAAGACAGTTCTTGTGGAATTGGCAAAGTGATATTTGAAAGCCCATAGAGGGCTATGGTGAAAAAGGAAATATCGTCAGATGAAATCTGGAAAGAAGCTTTCTGAGAAACTGCTTAGTGTTCTGTTAATTCATCTCACAGAGTTACAACTGTATTTCGTGGATCTCTTTGCTAGCCTTATTTCTGTGGAATCTGAGAACAGATATTTCGGATCCCTTTGAAGACTATAGGGCCAAAGGAAATATCCTCCGATAACAAAGAGAAAGAAGCTTTCTGAGAAACTTCTTTGTGTTCTGGGAAATCATCTCACAGAGTTACAGCTTTCCCCTCAAGAAGCCTTTCGCTAAGACAGTTCTTGTGGAATTGGCAAAGTGATATTTGGAAGCCCATAAAGGGCTATGGTGAAAAAGGAAATATCCTCAGATGAAATCTGGAAAGAAGCTTTCTGAGAAACTGCTTAGTGTTCTGTTAATTCTTCTCACAGAGTTACATCTGCATTTCGTGGATCTCTTTGCTAGCCTTATTTCTGTGGAATCTGAGAACAGATATTTCGGATCCCTTTGAAGACTATAGGGCCAAAGGAAATATCCTCCGATAACAAAGAGAACGAAGCTTTCTGAGAAACTTCTTTGTGTTCTGTGAAATCATCTCACAGAGTTACAGCTTTCCCCACAAGAAACCTATCGCTAAGACAGTTCTTGTGGAATTAGCAAAGTGATATTTGGAAGCCCATAGAGGGCTATGGTGAAAAAGGACATATCCTCAGATGAAATCTGGAAAGAAGCTTTCTGAGAAACTGCTTAGTGTTCTGTTAATTCATCTCACAGAGTTACATCTGTATTTCGTGGATCTCTTTGCTAGCCTTATTTCTGTGGAATCTGAGAACAGATATTTCGGATCCCTTTGAAGACTATAGGGCCAAAGGAAATATCCTCCGATAACAAAGAGAAAGAAGCTTTCTGAGAAACTTCTTTGTGTTCTGTGAAATCATCTCACAGAGTTACAGCTTTCCCCTCAAGAAGCCTTTCGCTAAGACAGTTCTTGTGGAATTGGCAAAGTGATATTTGGAAGCCCATAGAGGGCTATGGTGAAAAAGGAAATATCGTCAGATGAAATCTGGAAAGAAGCTTTCTGAGAAACTGCTTAGTGTTCTGTTAATTCATCTCACAGATATACATCAGTATTTCGTGGATCTCTTTGCTAGCCTTATTTCTGTGGAATCTGAGAACAGATATTTCGGATCCCTTTGAAGACAATAGGGCCAAAGGAAAAATCCTCCGATAAAGAAGAGAAAGAAGCTTTCTGAGAAACTTCTTTGTGTTCTGTGAAATCATCTCACAGAGTTACAGCTTTCCCCTCAAGAAGCCTTTCGCTAAGACAGTTCTTGTGGAATTGTCAAAGTGATATTTGCAAGCCCATAGAGGGCTATGTTGAAAAAGGAAATATCATCAGAGGAAATCTGGAAAGAAGCTTTCTGAGAAACTGCTTAGTGTTCTGTTAATTCATCTCACAGAGTTACATCTGTATTTCGTGGATCTCTTTGCTAGCTTTATTTCTGTGGAATCTGAGAACAGATATTTCGGATCCCTTTGAAGACTATAGGGCCAAAGGAAATATCCTCCGATAACAAAGAGAAAGAAGCTTTCTGAGAAACTTCTTTGTGTTCTGTGAAATCATCTCACAGAGTTACAGCTTTTCCCTCAAGAAGCCTTTCGCTAAGACTGTTCTTGTGGAAATGGCAAAGTGATATTTGGAAGCCCAGAGAGGGCTATGGTGAAAAAGGAAATATCCTCAGATGAAATCTGGAAAGAAGCTTTCTGAGAAACTGCTTAGTGTTCTGTTAATTCATCTCACAGAGTTACATCTGTATTTCGTGGATCTCTTTGCTAGCCTTATTTCTGTGGAATCTGAGAACAGATATTTCGGATCCCTTTGAAGACTATAGGGCCAAAGGAAAAATCCTCCGATAACGAAGAGAAAGAAGCTTTCTGAGAAACTTCTTTGTGTTCTGTGAAATCATCTCAGAGAGTTACAGCTTTCCCTTCAAGAAGACTTTCGCTAAGACAGTTCTTTTGGAATTTGACAAGTGATATTTGGAAGCCCATAGAGGGCCATGGTGAAAAAGGAAATATCCTCAGATGAAATCTGGAAAGAAGCTTTCTGAGAAACTGCTTAGTGTTCTGTTAATTCATCTCACAGAGTTACATCTGTATTTCGTGGATCTCTTTGCTAGCCTTATTTCTGTGGAATATGAGAACAGATATTTCGGATCCCTTGGAAGACTATAGGGCCAAAGGAAATATCCTCCGATAACAAAGAGAACGAAGCTTTCTGAGAAACTTCTTTGTGTTCTGTGAAATCATCTCACAGAGTTACAGCTTTCCCCTCAAGAAGCCTTTCGCTAAGACAGTTCTTGTGGAATTGGCAAAGTGATATTTGGAAGCCCATAGAGGGCTATGGTGAAAAAGGAAATATCCTCAGATGAAATCTGGAAAGAAGCTTTCTGAGAAACTGCTTAGTGTTCTGTTAATTCATCTCACAGAGTTACATCTGTATTTCGTGGATCTCTTTGCTAGCTTTATTTCTGTGGAATCTGAGAACAGATATTTCGGATCCCTTTGAAGACTATAGGGCCAAAGGAAATATCCTCCGATAACGAAGAGGAAGAAGCTTTCTGAGAAACTTCTTTGTGTTCTGTGAAATCATCTCACAGAGTTACAGCTTTCCCCTCAAGAAGCCTTTCGCTAAGACAGTTCTTTTGGAACTGGACAAGTGATATTTGGAAGCCCATAGAGGGCCATGGTGAAAAAGGAAATATCCTCAGATGAAATCTGGAAAGAAGCTTTCTGAGAAACTGCTTAGTGTTCTGTTAATTCATCTCACAGAGTTACATCTGTATTTCGTGGATCTCTTTGCTAGCTTTATTTCTGTGGAATCTGAGAACAGATATTTCGGATCCCTTTGAAGACTATAGGGCCAAAGGAAATATCCTCCGATAACAAAGAGAAAGAAGCTTTCTGAGAAACTCTTTGTGTTCTGTGAAATCATCTCACAGAGTTACAGCTTTCCCCTCAAGAAGCCTTTCGCTAAGACAGTTCTTGTGGAATTGGCAAAGTGATATTTGGAAGCCCATAGAGGGCTATGGTGAAAAAGGAAATATCCTCAATTGAAATCTGGAAAGAAGATTTCTGAGTAACTGCTTAGTGTTCTGTTAATTCATCTCACAGAGTTACATCTGTATTTCGTGGATCTCTTTGCTAGCTTTATTTCTGTGGAATCTGAGAACAGATATTTCGGATCCCTTTGAAGACTATAGGGCCAAAGGAAATATCCTCCGATAACAAAGAGAAAGAAGCTTTCTGAGAAACTTCTTTGTGTTCTGTGAAATCATCTCACAGAGTTACAGCTTTCCCCTCAAGAAGCCTTTTGCTAAGACAGTTCTTGTGGAATTGGCAAAGTGATATTTGAAAGCCCATAGAGGGCTATGGTGAAAAAGGAAATATCCTCAGATGAAATCTGGAAAGAAGCTTTCTGAGAAACTGCTTAGTGTTCTGTTAATTCATCTCACAGAGTTACAACTGTATTTCGTGGATCTCTTTGCTAGCCTTATTTCTGTGGAATCTGAGAACAGATATTTCGGATCCCTTTGAAGACTATAGGGCCAAAGGAAATATCCTCCGATAGCAAAGAGAAAGAAGCTTTCTGAGAAACTTCTTTGTGTTCTGTGAAATCATCTCACAGAGTTACAGCTTTCCCCTCAAGAAGCCTTTCGCTAAGACAGTTCTTGTGGAATTGGCAAAGTGATATTTGGAAGCCCATAAAGGGCTATGGTGAAAAAGGAAATATCCTCAGAGGAAATCTGGAAAGAAGCTTTCTGAGAAACTGCTTAGTGTTCTGTTAATTCTTCTCACAGAGTTACATCTGTATTTCGTGGATCTCTTTGCTAGCCTTATTTCTGTGGAATCTGAGAACAGATATTTCGGATCCCTTTGAAGACTATAGGGCCAAAGGAAATATCCTCCGATAACAAAGAGAACGAAACTTTCTGAGAAACTTCTTTGTGTTCTGTGAAATCATCTCACAGAGTTACAGCTTTCCCCACAAGAAACCTATCGCTAAGACAGTTCTTCTGGAATTGGCAAAGTGATATTTGGAAGCCCATAGAGGGCTATGGTGAAAAAGGAAATATACTCAGATGAAATCTGGAAAGAAGGTTTCTGAGAAACTGCTTAGTGTTCTGTTAATTCATCTCACAGAGTTACATCTGTATTTCGTGGATCTCTTTGCTAGCCTTATTTCTGTGGAATCTGAGAACAGTTATTTCGGATCCCTTTGAAGACTATAGGGCCAAAGGAAATATCCTCCGATAACAAAGAGAAAGAAGCTTTCTGAGAAACTTCTTTGTGTTCTGTGAAATCATCTCACAGAGTTACAGCTTTCCCCTCAAGAAGCCTTTCGCTAAGACAGTTCTTGTGGAATTGGCAAAGTGATATTTGGAAGCCCATAGAGGGCTATGGTGAAAAAGGAAATATCGTCAGATGAAATCTGGAAAGAAGCTTTCTGAGAAACTGCTTAGTGTTCTGTTAATTCATCTCACAGATATACATCAGTATTTCGTGGATCTCTTTGCTAGCCTTATTTCTGTGGAATCTGAGAACTGATATTTCGGATCCCTTTGAAGACAATAGGGCCAAAGGAAAAATCCTCCGATAACGAAGAGAAAGAAGCTTTCTGAGAAACTTCTTTGTGTTCTGTGAAATCATCTCACAGAGTTACAGCTTTCCCCTCAAAAGCCTTTCGCTAAGACAGTTCTTGTGGAATTGTCAAAGTGATATTTGCAAGCCCATAGAGGGCTATGTTGAAAAAGGAAATATCCTCAGAGGAAATCTGGAAAGAAGCTTTCTGAGAAACTGCTTAGTGTTCTGTTAATTCATCTCACAGAGTTACATCTGTATTTCGTGGATCTCTTTGCTAGCCTTATTTCTGTGGAATCTGAGAACAGATATTTCGGATCCCTTTGAAGACTATAGGGCCAAAGGAAATATCCTCCGATAACAAAGAGAAAGAAGCTTTCTGAGAAACTTCTTTGTGTTCTGGGAAATCATCTCACAGAGTTACAGCTTTCCCCTCAAGAAGCCTTTCGCTAAGACAGTTCTTGTGGAATTGGCAAAGTGATATTTGGAAGCCCATAAAGGGCTATGGTGAAAAAGGAAATATCCTCAGATGAAATCTAGAAAGAAGCTTTCTGAGAAACTGCTTAGTGTTCTGTTAATTCATCTCACAGAGTTACATCTGTATTTCGTGGATCTCTTTGCTAGCCTTATTACTGTGGAATCTGAGAACAGATATTTCGGATCCCTTTGAAGACTATAGGGCCAAAGGAAATATCCTCCGATAACAAAGAGAAAGAAGCTTTCTGAGAAACTCTTTGTGTTCTGTGAAATCATCTCACAGAGTTACAGCTTTCCCCTCAAGAAGCCTTTCGCTAAGACAGTTCTTGTGGAATTGGCAAAGTGATATTTGGAAGCCCATAGAGGGCTATGGTGAAAAAGGAAATATCCTCAATTGAAATCTGGAAAGAAGATTTCTGAGAAACTGCTTAGTGTTCTGTTAATTCATCTCACAGAGTTACATCTGTATTTCGTGGATCTCTTTGCTAGCTTTATTTCTGTGGAATCTGAGAACAGATATTTCGGATCCCTTTGAAGACTATAGGGCCAAAGGAAATATCCTCCGATAACAAAGAGAAAGAAGCTTTCTGAGAAACTTCTTTGTGTTCTGTGAAATCATCTCACAGAGTTACAGCTTTTCCATCAAGAATCCTTTCTCTAAGACTGTTCTTGTGGAATTGGCAACGTGATATTTGGAAGCCCATGGAGGGTTATGGTGAAAAAGGAAATATCCTCAGATGAAATCTGGAAAGAAGCTTTCTGAGAAACTGCTTAGTGTTCTGTTAATTCATCTCACAGAGTTACATCTGTATTTCGTGGATCTCTTTGCTAGCCTTATTACTGTGGAATCTGAGAACAGATATTTCGGATCCCTTTGAAGACTATAGGGCCAATGGAAATATCCTCCGATAACAAAGAGAAAGAAGCTTTCTGAGAAACTTCTTTGTGTTCTGTGAAATCATCTCACAGAGTTACAGCTTTCCCCTCAAGAAGCCTTTTGCTAAGACAGTTCTTGTGGAATTGGCAAAGTGATATTTGAAAGCCCATAGAGGGCTATGGTGAAAAAGGAAATATCGTCAGATGAAATCTGGAAAGAAGCTTTCTGAGAAACTGCTTAGTGTTCTGTTAATTCATCTCACAGAGTTACAACTGTATTTCGTGGATCTCTTTGCTAGCCTTATTTCTGTGGAATCTGAGAACAGATATTTCGGATCCCTTTGAAGACTATAGGGCCAAAGGAAATATCCTCCGATAACAAAGAGAAAGAAGCTTTCTGAGAAACTTCTTTGTGTTCTGGGAAATCATCTCACAGAGTTACAGCTTTCCCCTCAAGAAGCCTTTCGCTAAGACAGTTCTTGTGGAATTGGCAAAGTGATATTTGGAAGCCCATAAAGGGCTATGGTGAAAAAGGAAATATCCTCAGATGAAATCTGGAAAGAAGCTTTCTGAGAAACTGCTTAGTGTTCTGTTAATTCTTCTCACAGAGTTACATCTGCATTTCGTGGATCTCTTTGCTAGCCTTATTTCTGTGGAATCTGAGAACAGATATTTCGGATCCCTTTGAAGACTATAGGGCCAAAGGAAATATCCTCCGATAACAAAGAGAACGAAGCTTTCTGAGAAACTTCTTTGTGTTCTGTGAAATCATCTCACAGAGTTACAGCTTTCCCCACAAGAAACCTATCGCTAAGACAGTTCTTGTGGAATTGGCAAAGTGATATTTGGAAGCCCATAGAGGGCTATGGTGAAAAAGGACATATCCTCAGATGAAATCTGGAAAGAAGGTTTCTGAGAAACTGCTTAGTGTTCTGTTAATTCATCTCACAGAGTTACATCTGTATTTCGTGGATCTCTTTGCTAGCCTTATTTCTGTGGAATCTGAGAACAGATATTTCGGATCCCTTTGAAGACTATAGGGCCAAAGGAAATATCCTCCGATAACAAAGAGAAAGAAGCTTTCTGAGAAACTTCTTTGTGTTCTGTGAAATCATCTCACAGAGTTACAGCTTTCCCCTCAAAAAGCCTTTCGCTAAGACAGTTCTTGTGGAATTGGCAAAGTGATATTTGGAAGCCCATAGAGGGCTATGGTGAAAAAGGAAATATCGTCAGATGAAATCTGGAAAGAAGCTTTCTGAGAAACTGCTTAGTGTTCTGTTAATTCATCTCACAGATATACATCAGTATTTCGTGGATCTCTTTGCTAGCCTTATTTCTGTGGAATCTGAGAACAGATATTTCGGATCCCTTTGAAGACAATAGGGCCAAAGGAAATATCCTCCGATAAAGAAGAGAAAGAAGCTTTCTGAGAAACTTCTTTGTGTTCTGTGAAATCATCTCACAGAGTTACAGCTTTCCCCTCAAGAAGCCTTTCGCTAAGACAGTTCTTGTGGAATTGTCAAAGTGATATTTGCAAGCCCATAGAGGGCTATGTTGAAAAAGGAAATATCATCAGAGGAAATCTGGAAAGAAGCTTTCTGAGAAACTGCTTAGTGTTCTGTTAATTCATCTCACAGAGTTACATCTGTATTTCGTGGATCTCTTTGCTAGCTTTATTTCTGTGGAATCTGAGAACAGATATTTCGGATCCCTTTGAAGACTATAGGGCCAAAGGAAATATCCTCCGATAACAAAGAGAAAGAAGCTTTCTGAGAAACTTCTTTGTGTTCTGTGAAATCATCTCACAGAGTTACAGCTTTTCCCTCAAGAAGCCTTTCGCTAAGACTGTTCTTGTGGAAATGGCAAAGTGATATTTGGAAGCCCAGAGAGGGCTATGGTGAAAAAGGAAATATCCTCAGATGAAATCTGGAAAGAAGCTTTCTGAGAAACTGCTTAGTGTTCTGTTAATTCATCTCACAGAGTTACATCTGTATTTCGTGGATCTCTTTGCTAGCCTTATTTCTGTGGAATCTGAGAACAGATATTTCGGATCCCTTTGAAGACTATAGGGCCAAAGGAAAAATCCTCCGATAACGAAGAGAAAGAAGCTTTCTGAGAAACTTCTTTGTGTTCTGTGAAATCATCTCAGAGAGTTACAGCTTTCCCTTCAAGAAGACTTTCGCTAAGACAGTTCTTTTGGAATTTGACAAGTGATATTTGGAAGCCCATAGAGGGCCATGGTGAAAAAGGAAATATCCTCAGATGAAATCTGGAAAGAAGCTTTCTGAGAAACTGCTTAGTGTTCTGTTAATTCATCTCACAGAGTTACATCTGTATTTCGTGGATCTCTTTGCTAGCCTTATTTCTGTGGAATATGAGAACAGATATTTCGGATCCCTTGGAAGACTATAGGGCCAAAGGAAATATCCTCCGATAACAAAGAGAACGAAGCTTTCTGAGAAACTTCTTTGTGTTCTGTGAAATCATCTCACAGAGTTACAGCTTTCCCCTCAAGAAGCCTTTCGCTAAGACAGTTCTTGTGGAATTGGCAAAGTGATATTTGGAAGCCCATAGAGGGCTATGGTGAAAAAGGAAATATCCTCAGATGAAATCTGGAAAGAAGCTTTCTGAGAAACTGCTTAGTGTTCTGTTAATTCATCTCACAGAGTTACATCTGTATTTCGTGGATCTCTTTGCTAGCTTTATTTCTGTGGAATCTGAGAACAGATATTTCGGATCCCTTTGAAGACTATAGGGCCAAAGGAAATATCCTCCGATAACGAAGAGGAAGAAGCTTTCTGAGAAACTTCTTTGTGTTCTGTGAAATCATCTCACAGAGTTACAGCTTTCCCCTCAAGAAGCCTTTCGCTAAGACAGTTCTTTTGGAACTGGACAAGTGATATTTGGAAGCCCATAGAGGGCCATGGTGAAAAAGGAAATATCCTCAGATGAAATCTGGAAAGAAGCTTTCTGAGAAACTGCTTAGTGTTCTGTTAATTCATCTCACAGAGTTACATCTGTATTTCGTGGATCTCTTTGCTAGCTTTATTTCTGTGGAATCTGAGAACAGATATTTCGGATCCCTTTGAAGACTATAGGGCCAAAGGAAATATCCTCCGATAACAAAGAGAAAGAAGCTTTCTGAGAAACTCTTTGTGTTCTGTGAAATCATCTCACAGAGTTACACCTTTCCCCTCAAGAAGCCTTTCGCTAAGACAGTTCTTGTGGAATTGGCAAAGTGATATTTGGAAGCCCATAGAGGGCTATGGTGAAAAAGGAAATATCCTCAATTGAAATCTGGAAAGAAGATTTCTGAGAAACTGCTTAGTGTTCTGTTAATTCATCTCACAGAGTTACATCTGTATTTCGTGGATCTCTTTGCTAGCTTTATTTCTGTGGAATCTGAGAACAGATATTTCGGATCCCTTTGAAGACTATAGGGCCAAAGGAAATATCCTCCGATAACAAAGAGAAAGAAGCTTTCTGAGAAACTTCTTTGTGTTCTGTGAAATCATCTCACAGTGTTACAGCTTTTCCATCAAGAATCCTTTCTCTAAGACTGTTCTTGTGGAATTGGCAACGTGATATTTGGAAGCCCATGGAGGGTTATGGTGAAAAAGGAAATATCCTCAGATGAAATCTGGAAAGAAGCTTTCTGAGAAACTGCTTAGTGTTCTGTTAATTCATCTCACAGAGTTACATCTGTATTTCGTGGATCTCTTTGCTAGCCTTATTACTGTGGAATCTGAGAACAGATATTTCGGATCCCTTTGAAGACTATAGGGCCAAAGGAAATATCCTCCGATAACAAAGAGAAAGAAGCTTTCTGAGAAACTTCTTTGTGTTCTGTGAAATCATCTCACAGAGTTACAGCTTTCCCCTCAAGAAGCCTTTTGCTAAGACAGTTCTTGTGGAATTGGCAAAGTGATATTTGAAAGCCCATAGAGGGCTATGGTGAAAAAGGAAATATCCTCAGATGAAATCTGGAAAGAAGCTTTCTGAGAAACTGCTTAGTGTTCTGTTAATTCATCTCACAGAGTTACAACTGTATTTCGTGGATCTCTTTGCTAGCCTTATTTCTGTGGAATCTGAGAACAGATATTTCGGATCCCTTTGAAGACTATAGGGCCAAAGGAAATATCCTCCGATAGCAAAGAGAAAGAAGCTTTCTGAGAAACTTCTTTGTGTTCTGGGAAATCATCTCACAGAGTTACAGCTTTCCCCTCAAGAAGCCTTTCGCTAAGACAGTTCTTGTGGAATTGGCAAAGTGATATTTGGAAGCCCATAAAGGGCTATGGTGAAAAAGGAAATATCCTCAGAGGAAATCTGGAAAGAAGCTTTCTGAGAAACTGCTTAGTGTTCTGTTAATTCTTCTCACAGAGTTACATCTGTATTTCGTGGATCTCTTTGCTAGCCTTATTTCTGTGGAATCTGAGAACTGATATTTCGGATCCCTTTGAAGACAATAGGGCCAAAGGAAAAATCCTCCGATAACGAAGAGAAAGAAGCTTTCTGAGAAACTTCTTTGTGTTCTGTGAAATCATCTCACAGAGTTACAGCTTTCCCCTCAAAAGCCTTTCGCTAAGACAGTTCTTGTGGAATTGTCAAAGTGATATTTGCAAGCCCATAGAGGGCTATGTTGAAAAAGGAAATATCCTCAGAGGAAATCTGGAAAGAAGCTTTCTGAGAAACTGCTTAGTGTTCTGTTAATTCATCTCACAGAGTTACATCTGTATTTCGTGGATCTCTTTGCTAGCCTTATTTCTGTGGAATCTGAGAACAGATATTTCGGATCCCTTTGAAGACTATAGGGCCAAAGGAAATATCCTCCGATAACAAAGAGAAAGAAGCTTTCTGAGAAACTTCTTTGTGTTCTGGGAAATCATCTCACAGAGTTACAGCTTTCCCCTCAAGAAGCCTTTCGCTAAGACAGTTCTTGTGGAATTGGCAAAGTGATATTTGGAAGCCCATAAAGGGCTATGGTGAAAAAGGAAATATCCTCAGATGAAATCTAGAAAGAAGCTTTCTGAGAAACTGCTTAGTGTTCTGTTAATTCATCTCACAGAGTTACATCTGTATTTCGTGGATCTCTTTGCTAGCCTTATTACTGTGGAATCTGAGAACAGATATTTCGGATCCCTTTGAAGACTATAGGGCCAAAGGAAATATCCTCCGATAACAAAGAGAAAGAAGCTTTCTGAGAAACTTCTTTGTGTTCTGTGAAATCATCTCACAGAGTTACAGCTTTCCCCTCAAGAAGCCTTTTGCTAAGACAGTTCTTGTGGAATTGGCAAAGTGATATTTGAAAGCCCATAGAGGGCTATGGTGAAAAAGGAAATATCCTCAGATGAAATCTGGAAAGAAGCTTTCTGAGAAACTGCTTAGTGTTCTGTTAATTCATCTCACAGAGTTACAACTGTATTTCGTGGATCTCTTTGCTAGCCTTATTTCTGTGGAATCTGAGAACAGATATTTCGGATCCCTTTGAAGACTATAGGGCCAAAGGAAATATCCTCCGATAGCAAAGAGAAAGAAGCTTTCTGAGAAACTTCTTTGTGTTCTGGGAAATCATCTCACAGAGTTACAGCTTTCCCCTCAAGAAGCCTTTCGCTAAGACAGTTCTTGTGGAATTGGCAAAGTGATATTTGGAAGCCCATAAAGGGCTATGGTGAAAAAGGAAATATCCTCAGAGGAAATCTGGAAAGAAGCTTTCTGAGAAACTGCTTAGTGTTCTGTTAATTCTTCTCACAGAGTTACATCTGTATTTCGTGGATCTCTTTGCTAGCCTTATTTCTGTGGAATCTGAGAACAGATATTTCGGATCCCTTTGAAGACTATAGGGCCAAAGGAAATATCCTCCGATAACAAAGAGAACGAAACTTTCTGAGAAACTTCTTTGTGTTCTGTGAAATCATCTCACAGAGTTACAGCTTTCCCCACAAGAAACCTATCGCTAAGACAGTTCTTCTGGAATTGGCAAAGTGATATTTGGAAGCCCATAGAGGGCTATGGTGAAAAAGGAAATATCCTCAGATGAAATCTGGAAAGAAGGTTTCTGAGAAACTGCTTAGTGTTCTGTTAATTCATCTCACAGAGTTACATCTGTATTTCGTGGATCTCTTTGCTAGCCTTATTTCTGTGGAATCTGAGAACAGATATTTCGGATCCCTTTGAAGACTATAGGGCCAAAGGAAAAATCCTCCGATAACAAAGAGAAAGAAGCTTTCTGAGAAACTTCTTTGTGTTCTGTGAAATAATCTCACAGAGTTACAGCTTTCCCCTCAAGAAGCCTTTCGCTAAGACAGTTCTTGTGGAATTGGCAAAGTGATATTTGGAAGCCCATAGAGGGCTATGGTGAAAAAGGAAATATCCTCAGATGAAATCTGGAAAGAAGCTTTCTGAGAAACTGCTTAGTGTTCTGTTAATTCATCTCACAGATATACATCAGTATTTCGTGGATCTCTTTGCTAGCCTTATTTCTGTGGAATCTGAGAACAGATATTTCGGATCCCTTTGAAGAATATAGGGCCAAAGGAAATATCCTCCGATAACAAAGAGAACGAAGCTTTCTGAGAAACTTCTTTGTGTTCTGTGAAATCATCTCACAGAGTTACAGCTTTCCCCACAAGAAACCTATCGCTAAGACAGTTCTTGTGGAATTGGCAAAGTGATATTTGGAAGCCCATAGAGGGCTATGGTGAAAAGGGAAATATCCTCAGATGAAATCTGGAAAGAAGGTTTCTGAGAAACTGCTTAGTGTTCTGTTAATTCATCTCACAGAGTTACATCTGTATTTCGTGGATCTCTTTGCTAGCCTTATTTCTGTGGAATCTGAGAACAGATATTTCGGATCCCTTTGAAGACTATAGGGCCAAAGGAAATATCCTCCGATAACAAAGAGAAAGAAGCTTTCTGAGAAACTTCTTTGTGTTCTGGGAAATCATCTCACAGAGTTACAGCTTTCCCCTCAAGAAGCCTTTCGCTAAGACAGTTCTTGTGGAATTGGCAAAGTGATATTTGGAAGCCCATAGAGGGCTATGGTGAAAAAGGAAATATCGTCAGATGAAATCTGGAAAGAAGCTTTCTGAGAAACTGCTTAGTGTTCTGTTAATTCATCTCACAGATATACATCAGTATTTCGTGGATCTCTTTGCTAGCCTTATTTCTGTGGAATCTGAGAACAGATATTTCGGATCCCTTTGAAGACAATAGGGCCAAAGGAAAAATCCTCCGATAACGAAGAGAAAGAAGCTTTCTGAGAAACTTCTTTGTGTTCTGTGAAATCATCTCACAGAGTTACAGCTTTCCCCTCAAGAAGCCTTTTGCTAAGACAGTTCTTGTGGAATTGGCAAAGTGATATTTGGAAGCCCATAGAGGGCTATGGTGAAAAGGGAAATATCCTCAGATGAAATCTGGAAAGAAGGTTTCTGAGAAACTGCTTAGTGTTCTGTTAATTCATCTCACAGAGTTACATCTGTATTTCGTGGATCTCTTTGCTAGCCTTATTTCTGTGGAATCTGAGAACAGATATTTCGGATCCCTTTGAAGACTATAGGGCCAAAGGAAATATCCTCCGATAACAAAGAGAAAGAAGCTTTCTGAGAAACTTCTTTGTGTTCTGTGAAATCATCTCACAGAGTTACAGCTTTCCCCTCAAGAAGCCTTTCGCTAAGACAGTTCTTGTGGAATTGGCAAAGTGATATTTGGAAGCCCATAGAGGGCTATGGTGAAAAAGGAAATATCGTCAGATGAAATCTGGAAAGAAGCTTTCTGAGAAACTGCTTAGTGTTCTCTTAATTCATCTCACAGATATACATCAGTATTTCGTGGATCTCTTTGCTAGCCTTATTTCTGTGGAATCTGAGAACAGATATTTCGGATCCCTTTGAAGACAATAGGGCCAAAGGAAAAATCCTCCGATAACGAAGAGAAAGAAGCTTTCTGAGAAACTTCTTTGTGTTCTGTGAAATCATCTCACAGAGTTACAGCTTTCCCCTCAAGAAGCCTTTCGCTAAGACAGTTCTTGTGGAATTGTCAAAGTGATATTTGCAAGCCCATAGAGGGCTATGTTGAAAAAGGAAATATCCTCAGAGGAAATCTGGAAAGAAGCTTTCTGAGAAACTGCTTAGTGTTCTGTTAATTCATCTCACAGAGTTACATCTGTATTTCGTGGATCTCTTTGCTAGCTTTATTTCTGTGGAATCTGAGAACAGATATTTCGGATCCCTTTGAAGACTATAGGGCCAAAGGAAATATCCTCCGATAACAAAGAGAAAGAAGCTTTCTGAGAAACTCTTTGTGTTCTGTGAAATCATCTCACAGAGTTACAGCTTTTCCCTAAAGAAGCCTTTCGCTAAGACAGTTCTTGTGGAATTGGCAAAGTGATATTTGGAAGCCCATAGAGGGCTATGGTGAAAAAGGAAATATCCTCAGATGAAATCTGGAAAGAAGCTTTCTGAGAAACTGCTTAGTGTTCTGTTAATCCATCTCACAGAGTTACATCTGTATTTCGTGGATCTCTTTGCTAGCTTTATTTCTGTGGAATCTGAGAACAGATATTTCGGATCCCTTTGAAGACTATAGGGCCAAAGGAAATATCCTCCGATAACAAAGAGAAAGAAGCTTTCTGAGAAACTTCTTTGTGTTCTGTGAAATCATCTCACAGAGTTACAGCTTTTCCCTCAAGAAGCCTTTCGCTAAGACTGTTCTTGTGGAAATGGCAAAGTGATATTTGGAAGCCCATAGAGGGCTATGGTGAAAAAGGAAATATCCTCAGATGAAATCTGGAAAGAAGCTTTCTGAGAAACTGCTTAGTGTTCTGTTAATTCATCTCACAGAGTTACATCTGTATTTCGTGGATCTCTTTGCTAGCCTTATTTCTGTGGAATCTGAGAACAGATATTTCGGATCCCTTTGAAGACTATAGGGCCAAAGGAAAAATCCTCCGATAACGAAGAGAAAGAAGCTTTCTGAGAAACTTCTTTGTGTTCTGTGAAATCATCTCACAGAGTTACAGCTTTCCCCTCAAGAAGCCTTTTGCTAAGACAGTTCTTGTGGAATTGGCAAAGTGATATTTGGAAGCCCATAGAGGGCTATGGTGAAAAGGGAAATATCCTCAGATGAAATCTGGAAAGAAGGTTTCTGAGAAACTGCTTAGTGTTCTGTTAATTCATCTCACAGAGTTACATCTGTATTTCGTGGATCTCTTTGCTAGCCTTATTTCTGTGGAATCTGAGAACAGATATTTCGGATCCCTTTGAAGACTATAGGGCCAAAGGAAATATCCTCCGATAACAAAGAGAAAGAAGCTTTCTGAGAAACTTCTTTGTGTTCTGTGAAATCATCTCACAGAGTTACAGCTTTCCCCTCAAGAAGCCTTTCGCTAAGACAGTTCTTGTGGAATTGGCAAAGTGATATTTGGAAGCCCATAGAGGGCTATGGTGAAAAAGGAAATATCGTCAGATGAAATCTGGAAAGAAGCTTTCTGAGAAACTGCTTAGTGTTCTCTTAATTCATCTCACAGATATACATCAGTATTTCGTGGATCTCTTTGCTAGCCTTATTTCTGTGGAATCTGAGAACAGATATTTCGGATCCCTTTGAAGACAATAGGGCCAAAGGAAAAATCCTCCGATAACGAAGAGAAAGAAGCTTTCTGAGAAACTTCTTTGTGTTCTGTGAAATCATCTCACAGAGTTACAGCTTTCCCCTCAAGAAGCCTTTCGCTAAGACAGTTCTTGTGGAATTGTCAAAGTGATATTTGCAAGCCCATAGAGGGCTATGTTGAAAAAGGAAATATCCTCAGAGGAAATCTGGAAAGAAGCTTTCTGAGAAACTGCTTAGTGTTCTGTTAATTCATCTCACAGAGTTACATCTGTATTTCGTGGATCTCTTTGCTAGCTTTATTTCTGTGGAATCTGAGAACAGATATTTCGGATCCCTTTGAAGACTATAGGGCCAAAGGAAATATCCTCCGATAACAAAGAGAAAGAAGCTTTCTGAGAAACTCTTTGTGTTCTGTGAAATCATCTCACAGAGTTACAGCTTTTCCCTAAAGAAGCCTTTCGCTAAGACAGTTCTTGTGGAATTGGCAAAGTGATATTTGGAAGCCCATAGAGGGCTATGGTGAAAAAGGAAATATCCTCAGATGAAATCTGGAAAGAAGCTTTCTGAGAAACTGCTTAGTGTTCTGTTAATCCATCTCACAGAGTTACATCTGTATTTCGTGGATCTCTTTGCTAGCTTTATTTCTGTGGAATCTGAGAACAGATATTTCGGATCCCTTTGAAGACTATAGGGCCAAAGGAAATATCCTCCGATAACAAAGAGAAAGAAGCTTTCTGAGAAACTTCTTTGTGTTCTGTGAAATCATCTCACAGAGTTACAGCTTTTCCCTCAAGAAGCCTTTCGCTAAGACTGTTCTTGTGGAAATGGCAAAGTGATATTTGGAAGCCCATAGAGGGCTATGGTGAAAAAGGAAATATCCTCAGATGAAATCTGGAAAGAAGCTTTCTGAGAAACTGCTTAGTGTTCTGTTAATTCATCTCACAGAGTTACATCTGTATTTCGTGGATCTCTTTGCTAGCCTTATTTCTGTGGAATCTGAGAACAGATATTTCGGATCCCTTTGAAGACTATAGGGCCAAAGGAAAAATCCTCCGATAACGAAGAGAAAGAAGCTTTCTGAGAAACTTCTTTGTGTTCTGTGAAATCATCTCAGAGAGTTACAGCTTTCCCTTCAAGAAGACTTTCGCTAAGACAGTTCTTTTGGAATTGGACAAGTGATATTTGGAAGCCCATAGAGGGCCATGGTGAAAAAGGAAATATCCTCAGATGAAATCTGGAAAGAAGCTTTCTGAGAAACTGCTTAGTGTTCTGTTAATTCATCTCACAGAGTTACATCTGTATTTCGTGGATCTCTTTGCTAGCCTTATTTCTGTGGAATATGAGAACAGATATTTCGGATCCCTTTGAAGACTATAGGGCCAAAGGAAATATCCTCCGATAACAAAGAGAACGAAGCTTTCTGAGAAACTTCTTTGTGTTCTGTGAAATCATCTCACAGAGTTACAGCTTTCCCCTCAAGAAGCCTTTCGCTAAGACAGTTCTTGTGGAATTGGCAAAGTGATATTTGGAAGCCCATAGAGGGCTATGGTGAAAAAGGAAATATCCTCAGATGAAATCTGGAAAGAAGCTTTCTGAGAAACCGCTTAGTGTTCTGTTAATTCATCTCACAGAGTTACATCTGTATTTCGTGGATCTCTTTGCTAGCTTTATTTCTGTGGAATCTGAGAACAGATATTTCGGATCCCTTTGAAGACTATAGGGCCAAAGGAAATATCCTCCGATAACGAAGAGGAAGAAGCTTGCTGAGAAACTTCTTTGTGTTCTGTGAAATCATCTCACAGAGTTACAGCTTTCCCCTCAAGAAGCCTTTCGCTAAGACAGTTCTTTTGGAACTGGACAAGTGATATTTGGAAGCCCATAGAGGGCCATGGTGAAAAAGGAAATATCCTCAGATGAAATCTGGAAAGAAGCTTTCTGAGAAACTGCTTAGTGTTCTGTTAATTCATCTCACAGTGTTACATCTGTATTTCGTGGATCTCTTTGCTAGCTTTATTTCTGTGGAATCTGAGAACAGATATTTCGGATCCCTTTGAAGACTATAGGGCCAAAGGAAATATCCTCCGATAACAAAGAGAAAGAAGCTTTCTGAGAAACTCTTTGTGTTCTGTGAAATCATCTCACAGAGTTACAGCTTTCCCCTCAAGAAGCCTTTCGCTAAGACAGTTCTTGTGGAATTGGCAAAGTGATATTTGGAAGCCCATAGAGGGCTATGGTGAAAAAGGAAATATCCTCAATTGAAATCTGGAAAGAAGATTTCTGAGAAACTGCTTAGTGTTCTGTTAATTCATCTCACAGAGTTACATCTGTATTTCGTGGATCTCTTTGCTAGCTTTATTTCTGTGGAATCTGAGAACAGATATTTCGGATCCCTTTGAAGACTATAGGGCCAAAGGAAATATCCTCCGATAACAAAGAGAAAGAAGCTTTCTGAGAAACTTCTTTGTGTTCTGTGAAATCATCTCACAGAGTTACAGCTTTTCCATCAAGAATCCTTTCTCTAAGACTGTTCTTGTGGAATTGGCAACGTGATATTTGGAAGCCCATGGAGGGCTATGGTGAAAAAGGAAATATCCTCAGATGAAATCTGGAAAGAAGCTTTCTGAGAAACTGCTTAGTGTTCTGTTAATTCATCTCACAGAGTTACATCTGTATTTCGTGGATCTCTTTGCTAGCCTTATTACTGTGGAATCTGAGAACAGATATTTCGGATCCCTTTGAAGACTATAGGGCCAATGGAAATATCCTCCGATAACAAAGAGAAAGAAGCTTTCTGAGAAACTTCTTTGTGTTCTGTGAAATCATCTCACAGAGTTACAGCTTTCCCCTCAAGAAGCCTTTCGCTAAGACAGTTCTTGTGGAATTGGCAAAGTGATATTTGAAAGCCTATAGAGGGCTATGGTGAAAAAGGAAATATCGTCAGATGAAATCTGGAAAGAAGCTTTCTGAGAAACTGCTTAGTGTTCTGTTAATTCATCTCACAGAGTTACAACTGTATTTCGTGGATCTCTTTGCTAGCCTTATTTCTGTGGAATCTGAGAACAGATATTTCGGATCCCTTTGAAGACTATAGGGCCAAAGGAAATATCCTCCGATAACAAAGAGAAAGAAGCTTTCTGAGAAACTTCTTTGTGTTCTGGGAAATCATCTCACAGAGTTACAGCTTTCCCCTCAAGAAGCCTTTCGCTAAGACAGTTCTTGTGGAATTGGCAAAGTGATATTTGGAAGCCCATAAAGGGCTATGGTGAAAAAGGAAATATCCTCAGATGAAATCTGGAAAGAAGTTTTCTGAGAAACTGCTTAGTGTTCTGTTAATTCTTCTCACAGAGTTACATCTGCATTTCGTGGAACTCTTTGCTAGCCTTATTTCTGTGGAATCTGAGAACAGATATTTCGGATCCCTTTGAAGACTATAGGGGCAAAGGAAATATCCTCCGATAACAAAGAGAACGAAGCTTTCTGAGAAACTTCTTTGTGTTCTGTGAAATCATCTCACAGAGTTACAGCTTTCCCCACAAGAAACCTATCGCTAAGACAGTTCTTGTGGAATTGGCAAAGTGATATTTGGAAGCCCATAGAGGGCTATGGTGAAAAAGGAAATATCCTCAGATGAAATCTGGAAAGAAGGTTTCTGAGAAACTGCTTAGTGTTCTGTTAATTCATCTCACAGAGTTACATCTGTATTTCGTGGATCTCTTTGCTAGCCTTATTTCTGTGGAATCTGAGAACAGATATTTCGGATCCCTTTGAAGACTATAGGGCCAAAGGAAATATCCTCCGATAACAAAGAGAAAGAAGCTTTCTGAGAAACTTCTTTGTGTTCTGTGAAATCATCTCACAGAGTTACAGCTTTTCCCTCAAGAAGCCTTTCGCTAAGACTGTTCTTGTGGAAATGGCAAAGTGATATTTGGAAGCCCATAGAGGGCTATGGTGAAAAAGGAAATATCCTCAGATGAAATCTGGAAAGAAGCTTTCTGAGAAACTGCTTAGTGTTCTGTTAATTCATCTCACAGAGTTACATCTGTATTTCGTGGATCTCTTTGCTAGCCTTATTTCTGTGGAATCTGAGAACAGATATTTCGGATCCCTTTGAAGACTATAGGGCCAAAGGAAATATCCTCCGATAACGAAGAGGAAGAAGCTTTCTGAGAAACTTCTTTGTGTTCTGTGAAATCATCTCACAGAGTTACAGCTTTCCCCTCAAGAAGCCTTTCGCTAAGACAGTTCTTTTGGAACTGGACAAGTGATATTTGGAAGCCCATAGAGGGCCATGGTGAAAAAGGAAATATCCTCAGATGAAATCTGGAAAGAAGCTTTCTGAGAAACTGCTTAGTGTTCTGTTAATTCATCTCACAGAGTTACATCTGTATTTCGTGGATCTCTTTGCTAGCTTTATTTCTGTGGAATCTGAGAACAGATATTTCGGATCCCTTTGAAGACTACAGGGCCAAAGGAAATATCCTCCGATAACAAAGAGAAAGAAGCTTTCTGAGAAACTCTTTGTGTTCTGTGAAATCATCTCACAGAGTTACAGCTTTCCCCTCAAGAAGCCTTTCGCTAAGACAGTTCTTGTGGAATTGGCAAAGTGATATTTGGAAGCCCATAGAGGGCTATGGTGAAAAAGGAAATATCCTCAATTGAAATCTGCAAAGAAGATTTCTGAGAAACTGCTTAGTGTTCTGTTAATTCATCTCACAGAGTTACATCTGTATTTCGTGGATCTCTTTGCTAGCTTTATTTCTGTGGAATCTGAGAACAGATATTTCGGATCCCTTTGAAGACTATAGGGCCAAAGGAAATATCCTCCGATAACAAAGAGAAAGAAGCTTTCTGAGAAACTTCTTTGTGTTCTGTGAAATCATCTCACAGAGTTACAGCTTTTCCATCAAGAATTCTTTCTCTAAGACTGTTCTTGTGGAATTGGCAACGTGATATTTGGAAGCCCATGGAGGGCTATGGTGAAAAAGGAAATATCCTCAGATGAAATCTGGAAAGAAGCTTTCTGAGAAACTGCTTAGTGTTCTGTTAATTCATCTCACAGAGTTACATCTGTATTTCGTGGATCTCTTTGCTAGCCTTATTACTGTGGAATCTGAGAACAGATATTTCGGATCCCTTTGAAGACTATAGGGCCAATGGAAATATCCTCCGATAACAAAGAGAAAGAAGCTTTCTGAGAAACTTCTTTGTGTTCTGTGAAATCATCTCACAGAGTTACAGCTTTCCCCTCAAGAAGCCTTTTGCTAAGACAGTTCTTGTGGAATTGGCAAAGTGATATTTGAAAGCCCATAGAGGGCTATGGTGAAAAAGGAAATATCGTCAGATGAAATCTGGAAAGAAGCTTTCTGAGAAACTGCTTAGTGTTCTGTTAATTCATCTCACAGAGTTACAACTGTATTTCGTGGATCTCTTTGCTAGCCTTATTTCTGTGGAATCTGAGAACAGATATTTCGGATCCCTTTGAAGACTATAGGGCCAAAGGAAATATCCTCCGATAACAAAGAGAAAGAAGCTTTCTGAGAAACTTCTTTGTGTTCTGGGAAATCATCTCACAGAGTTACAGCTTTCCCCTCAAGAAGCCTTTCGCTAAGACAGTTCTTGTGGAATTGGCAAAGTGATATTTGGAAGCCCATAAAGGGCTATGGTGAAAAAGGAAATATCCTCAGATGAAATCTGGAAAGAAGCTTTCTGAGAAACTGCTTAGTGTTCTGTTAATTCTTCTCACAGAGTTACATCTGCATTTCGTGGATCTCTTTGCTAGCCTTATTTCTGTGGAATCTGAGAACAGATATTTCGGATCCCTTTGAAGACTATAGGGCCAAAGGAAATATCCTCCGATAACAAAGAGAACGAAGCTTTCTGAGAAACTTCTTTGTGTTCTGTGAAATCATCTCACAGAGTTACAGCTTTCCCCACAAGAAACCTATCGCTAAGACAGTTCTTGTGGAATTGGCAAAGTGATATTTGGAAGCCCATAGAGGGCTATGGTGAAAAAGGAAATATCCTCAATTGAAATCTGCAAAGAAGATTTCTGAGAAACTGCTTAGTGTTCTGTTAATTCATCTCACAGAGTTACATCTGTATTTCGTGGATCTCTTTGCTAGCTTTATTTCTGTGGAATCTGAGAACAGATATTTCGGATCCCTTTGAAGACTATAGGGCCAAAGGAAATATCCTCCGATAACAAAGAGAAAGAAGCTTTCTGAGAAACTTCTTTGTGTTCTGTGAAATCATCTCACAGAGTTACAGCTTTCCCCTCAAGAAGCCTTTCGCTAAGACAGTTCTTGTGGAATTGGCAAAGTGATATTTGGAAGCCCATAGAGGGCTATGGTGAAAAAGGAAATATCGTCAGATGAAATCTGGAAAGAAGCTTTCTGAGAAACTGCTTAGTGTTCTGTTAATTCATCTCACAGATATACATCAGTATTTCGTGGATCTCTTTGCTAGCCTTATTTCTGTGGAATCTGAGAACAGATATTTCGGATCCCTTTGAAGACAATAGGGCCAAAGGAAAAATCCTCCGATAACGAAGAGAAAGAAGCTTTCTGAGAAACTTCTTTGTGTTCTGTGAAATCATCTCACAGAGTTACAGCTTTCCCCTCAAGAAGCCTTTCGCTAAGACAGTTCTTGTGGAATTGTCAAAGTGATATTTGCAAGCCCATAGAGGGCTATGTTGAAAAAGGAAATATCCTCAGAGGAAATCTGGAAAGAAGCTTTCTGAGAAACTGCTTAGTGTTCTGTTAATTCATCTCACAGAGTTACATCTGTATTTCGTGGATCTCTTTGCTAGCTTTATTTCTGTGGAATCTGAGAACAGATATTTCGGATCCCTTTGAAGACTATAGGGCCAAAGGAAATATCCTCCGATAACAAAGAGAAAGAAGCTTTCTGAGAAACTTCTTTGTGTTCTGTGAAATCATCTCACAGAGTTACAGCTTTTCCCTCAAGAAGCCTTTCGCTAAGACTGTTCTTGTGGAAATGGCAAAGTGATATTTGGAAGCCCAGAGAGGGCTATGGTGAAAAAGGAAATATCCTCAGATGAAATCTGGAAAGAAGCTTTCTGAGAAACTGCTTAGTGTTCTGTTAATTCATCTCACAGAGTTACATCTGTATTTCGTGGATCTCTTTGCTAGCCTTATTTCTGTGGAATCTGAGAACAGATATTTCGGATCCCTTTGAAGACTATAGGGCCAAAGGAAAAATCCTCCGATAACGAAGAGAAAGAAGCTTTCTGAGAAACTTCTTTGTGTTCTGTGAAATCATCTCAGAGAGTTACAGCTTTCCCTTCAAGAAGACTTTCGCTAAGACAGTTCTTTTGGAATTGGACAAGTGATATTTGGAAGCCCATAGAGGGCCATGGTGAAAAAGGAAATATCCTCAGATGAAATCTTGAAAGAAGCTTTCTGAGACACTGCTTAGTGTTCTGTTAATTCATCTCACAGAGTTACATCTGTATTTCGTGGATCTCTTCGCTAGCCTTATTTCTGTGGAATATGAGAACAGATATTTCGGATCCCTTTGAAGACTATAGGGCCAAAGGAAATATCCTCCGATAACAAAGAGAACGAAGCTTTCTGAGAAACTTCTTTGTGTTCTGTGAAATCATCTCACAGAGTTACAGCTTTCCCCTCAAGAAGCCTTTCGCTAAGACAGTTCTTGTGGAATTGGCAAAGTGATATTTGGAAGCCCATAGAGGGCTATGGTGAAAAAGGAAATATCCTCAGATGAAATCTGGAAAGAAGCTTTCTGAGAAACCGCTTAGTGTTCTGTTAATTCATCTCACAGAGTTACATCTGTATTTCGTGGATCTCTTTGCTAGCTTTATTTCTGTGGAATCTGAGAACAGATATTTCGGATCCCTTTGAAGACTATAGGGCCAAAGGAAATATCCTCCGATAACGAAGAGGAAGAAGCTTTCTGAGAAACTTCTTTGTGTTCTGTGAAATCATCTCACAGAGTTACAGCTTTCCCCTCAAGAAGCCTTTCGCTAAGACAGTTCTTTTGGAACTGGACAAGTGATATTTGGAAGCCCATAGAGGGCCATGGTGAAAAAGGAAATATCCTCAGATGAAATCTGGAAAGAAGCTTTCTGAGAAACTGCTTAGTGTTCTGTTAATTCATCTCACAGAGTTACATCTGTATTTCGTGGATCTCTTTGCTAGCTTTATTTCTGTGGAATCTGAGAACAGATATTTCGGATCCCTTTGAAGACTATAGGGCCAAAGGAAATATCCTCCGATAACAAAGAGAAAGAAGCTTTCTGAGAAACTCTTTGTGTTCTGTGAAATCATCTCACAGAGTTACAGCTTACCCCTCAAGAAGCCTTTCGCTAAGACAGTTCTTGTGGAATTGGCAAAGTGATATTTGGAAGCCCATAGAGGGCTATGGTGAAAAAGGAAATATCCTCAATTGAAATCTGCAAAGAAGATTTCTGAGAAACTGCTTAGTGTTCTGTTAATTCATCTCACAGAGTTACATCTGTATTTCGTGGATCTCTTTGCTAGCTTTATTTCTGTGGAATCTGAGAACAGATATTTCGGATCCCTTTGAAGACTATAGGGCCAAAGGAAATATCCTCCGATAACAAAGAGAAAGAAGCTTTCTGAGAAACTTCTTTGTGTTCTGTGAAATCATCTCACAGAGTTACAGCTTTCCCCTCAAGAAGCCTTTCGCTAAGACAGTTCTTGTGGAATTGGCAAAGTGATATTTGGAAGCCCATAGAGGGCTATGGTGAAAAAGGAAATATCGTCAGATGAAATCTGGAAAGAAGCTTTCTGAGAAACTGCTTAGTGTTCTGTTAATTCATCTCACAGATATACATCAGTATTTCATGGATCTCTTTGCTAGCCTTATTTCTGTGGAATCTGAGAACAGATATTTCGGATCCCTTTGAAGACAATAGGGCCAAAGGAAAAATCCTCCGATAACGAAGAGAAAGAAGCTTTCTGAGAAACTTCTTTGTGTTCTGTGAAATCATCTCACAGAGTTACAGCTTTCCCCTCAAGAAGCCTTTCGCTAAGACAGTTCTTGTGGAATTGTCAAAGTGATATTTGCAAGCCCATAGAGGGCTATGTTGAAAAAGGAAATATCCTCAGAGGAAATCTGGAAAGAAGCTTTCTGAGAAACTGCTTAGTGTTCTGTTAATTCATCTCACAGAGTTACATCTGTATTTCGTGGATCTCTTTGCTAGCTTTATTTCTGTGGAATCTGAGAACAGATATTTCGGATCCCTTTGAAGACTATAGGGCCAAAGGAAATATCCTCCGATAACAAAGAGAAAGAAGCTTTCTGAGAAACTTCTTTGTGTTCTGTGAAATCATCTCACAGAGTTACAGCTTTTCCCTCAAGAAGCCTTTCGCTAAGACTGTTCTTGTGGAAATGGCAAAGTGATATTTGGAAGCCCAGAGAGGGCTATGGTGAAAAAGGAAATATCCTCAGATGAAATCTGGAAAGAAGCTTTCTGAGAAACTGCTTAGTGTTCTGTTAATTCATCTCACAGAGTTACATCTGTATTTCGTGGATCTCTTTGCTAGCCTTATTTCTGTGGAATCTGAGAACAGATATTTCGGATCCCTTTGAAGACTATAGGGCCAAAGGAAAAATCCTCCGATAACGAAGAGAAAGAAGCTTTCTGAGAAACTTCTTTGTGTTCTGTGAAATCATCTCAGAGAGTTACAGCTTTCCCTTCAAGAAGACTTTCGCTAAGACAGTTCTTTTGGAATTGGACAAGTGATATTTGGAAGCCCATAGAGGGCCATGGTGAAAAAGGAAATATCCTCAGATGAAATCTTGAAAGAAGCTTTCTGAGACACTGCTTAGTGTTCTGTTAATTCATCTAGCAGAGTTACATCTGTATTTCGTGGATCTCTTCGCTAGCCTTATTTCTGTGGAATATGAGAACAGATATTTCGGATCCCTTTGAAGACTATAGGGCCAAAGGAAATATCCTCCGATAACAAAGAGAACGAAGCTTTCTGAGAAACTTCTTTGTGTTCTGTGAAATCATCTCACAGAGTTACAGCTTTCCCCTCAAGAAGCCTTTCGCTAAGACAGTTCTTGTGGAATTGGCAAAGTGATATTTGGAAGCCCATAGAGGGCTATGGTGAAAAAGGAAATATCCTCAGATGAAATCTGGAAAGAAGCTTTCTGAGAAACCGCTTAGTGTTCTGTTAATTCATCTCACAGAGTTACATCTGTATTTCGTGGATCTCTTTGCTAGCTTTATTTCTGTGGAATCTGAGAACAGATATTTCGGATCCCTTTGAAGACTATAGGGCCAAAGGAAATATCCTCCGATAACGAAGAGGAAGAAGCTTTCTGAGAAACTTCTTTGTGTTCTGTGAAATCATCTCACAGAGTTACAGCTTTCCCCTCAAGAAGCCTTTCGCTAAGACAGTTCTTTTGGAACTGGACAAGTGATATTTGGAAGCCCATAGAGGGCCATGGTGAAAAAGGAAATATCCTCAGATGAAATCTGGAAAGAAGCTTTCTGAGAAACTGCTTAGTGTTCTGTTAATTCATCTCACAGAGTTACATCTGTATTTCGTGGATCTCTTTGCTAGCTTTATTTCTGTGGAATCTGAGAACAGATATTTCGGATCCCTTTGAAGACTATAGGGCCAAAGGAAATATCCTCCGATAACAAAGAGAAAGAAGCTTTCTGAGAAACTCTTTGTGTTCTGTGAAATCATCTCTCAGAGTTACAGCTTACCCCTCAAGAAGCCTTTCGCTAAGACAGTTCTTGTGGAATTGGCAAAGTGATATTTGGAAGCCCATAGAGGGCTATGGTGAAAAAGGAAATATCCTCAATTGAAATCTGCAAAGAAGATTTCTGAGAAACTGCTTAGTGTTCTGTTAATTCATCTCACAGAGTTACATCTGTATTTCGTGGATCTCTTTGCTAGCTTTATTTCTGTGGAATCTGAGAACAGATATTTCGGATCCCTTTGAAGACTATAGGGCCAAAGGAAATATCCTCCGATAACAAAGAGAAAGAAGCTTTCTGAGAAACTTCTTTGTGTTCTGTGAAATCATCTCACAGAGTTACAGCTTTCCCCTCAAGAAGCCTTTCGCTAAGACAGTTCTTGTGGAATTGGCAAAGTGATATTTGGAAGCCCATAGAGGGCTATGGTGAAAAAGGAAATATCGTCAGATGAAATCTGGAAAGAAGCTTTCTGAGAAACTGCTTAGTGTTCTGTTAATTCATCTCACAGATATACATCAGTATTTCGTGGATCTCTTTGCTAGCCTTATTTCTGTGGAATCTGAGAACAGATATTTCGGATCCCTTTGAAGACAATAGGGCCAAAGGAAAAATCCTCCGATAACGAAGAGAAAGAAGCTTTCTGAGAAACTTCTTTGTGTTCTGTGAAATCATCTCACAGAGTTACAGCTTTCCCCTCAAGAAGCCTTTCGCTAAGACAGTTCTTGTGGAATTGGCAAAGTGATATTTGGAAGCCCATAGAGGGCTATGGTGAAAAAGGAAATATCGTCAGATGAAATCTGGAAAGAAGCTTTCTGAGAAACTGCTTAGTGTTCTGTTAATTCATCTCACAGATATACATCAGTATTTCGTGGATCTCTTTGCTAGCCTTATTTCTGTGGAATCTGAGAACAGATATTTCGGATCCCTTTGAAGACAATAGGGCCAAAGGAAAAATCCTCCGATAACGAAGAGAAAGAAGCTTTCTGAGAAACTTCTTTGTGTTCTGTGAAATCATCTCACAGAGTTACAGCTTTCCCCTCAAGAAGCCTTTCGCTAAGACAGTTCTTGTGGAATTGTCAAAGTGATATTTGCAAGCCCATAGAGGGCTATGTTGAAAAAGGAAATATCCTCAGAGGAAATCTGGAAAGAAGCTTTCTGAGAAACTGCTTAGTGTTCTGTTAATTCATCTCACAGAGTTACATCTGTATTTCGTGGATCTCTTTGCTAGCTTTATTTCTGTGGAATCTGAGAACAGATATTTCGGATCCCTTTGAAGACTATAGGGCCAAAGGAAATATCCTCCGATAACAAAGAGAAAGAAGCTTTCTGAGAAACTTCTTTGTGTTCTGTGAAATCATCTCACAGAGTTACAGCTTTTCCCTCAAGAAGCCTTTCGCTAAGACTGTTCTTGTGGAAATGGCAAAGTGATATTTGGAAGCCCAGAGAGGGCTATGGTGAAAAAGGAAATATCCTCAGATGAAATCTGGAAAGAAGCTTTCTGAGAAACTGCTTAGTGTTCTGTTAATTCATCTCACAGAGTTACATCTGTATTTCGTGGATCTCTTTGCTAGCCTTATTTCTGTGGAATCTGAGAACAGATATTTCGGATCCCTTTGAAGACTATAGGGCCAAAGGAAAAATCCTCCGATAACGAAGAGAAAGAAGCTTTCTGAGAAACTTCTTTGTGTTCTGTGAAATCATCTCAGAGAGTTACAGCTTTCCCTTCAAGAAGACTTTCGCTAAGACAGTTCTTTTGGAATTGGACAAGTGATATTTGGAAGCCCATAGAGGGCCATGGTGAAAAAGGAAATATCCTCAGATGAAATCTTGAAAGAAGCTTTCTGAGAAACTGCTTAGTGTTCTGTTAATTCATCTAGCAGAGTTACATCTGTATTTCGTGGATCTCTTCGCTAGCCTTATTTCTGTGGAATATGAGAACAGATATTTCGGATCCCTTTGAAGACTATAGGGCCAAAGGAAATATCCTCCGATAACAAAGAGAACGAAGCTTTCTGAGAAACTTCTTTGTGTTCTGTGAAATCATCTCACAGAGTTACAGCTTTCCCCTCAAGAAGCCTTTCGCTAAGACAGTTCTTGTGGAATTGGCAAAGTGATATTTGGAAGCCCATAGAGGGCTATGGTGAAAAAGGAAATATCCTCAGATGAAATCTGGAAAGAAGCTTTCTGAGAAACCGCTTAGTGTTCTGTTAATTCATCTCACAGAGTTACATCTGTATTTCGTGGATCTCTTTGCTAGCTTTATTTCTGTGGAATCTGAGAACAGATAATTCGGATCCCTTTGAAGACTATAGGGCCAAAGGAAATATCCTCCGATAACGAAGAGGAAGAAGCTTTCTGAGAAACTTCTTTGTGTTCTGTGAAATCATCTCACAGAGTTACAGCTTTCCCCTCAAGAAGCCTTTCGCTAAGACAGTTCTTTTGGAACTGGACAAGTGATATTTGGAAGCCCATAGAGGGCCATGGTGAAAAAGGAAATATCCTCAGATGAAATCTGGAAAGAAGCTTTCTGAGAAACTGCTTAGTGTTCTGTTAATTCATCTCACAGAGTTACATCTGTATTTCGTGGATCTCTTTGCTAGCTTTATTTCTGTGGAATCTGAGAACAGATATTTCGGATCCCTTTGAAGACTATAGGGCCAAAGGAAATATCCTCCGATAACAAAGAGAAAGAAGCTTTCTGAGAAACTCTTTGTGTTCTGTGAAATCATCTCACAGAGTTACAGCTTACCCCTCAAGAAGCCTTTCGCTAAGACAGTTCTTGTGGAATTGGCAAAGTGATATTTGGAAGCCCATAGAGGGCTATGGTGAAAAAGGAAATATCCTCAATTGAAATCTGCAAAGAAGATTTCTGAGAAACTGCTTAGTGTTCTGTTAATTCATCTCACAGAGTTACATCTGTATTTCGTGGATCTCTTTGCTAGCTTTATTTCTGTGGAATCTGAGAACAGATATTTCGGATCCCTTTGAAGACTATAGGGCCAAAGGAAATATCCTCCGATAACAAAGAGAAAGAAGCTTTCTGAGAAACTTCTTTGTGTTCTGTGAAATCATCTCACAGAGTTACAGCTTTCCCCTCAAGAAGCCTTTCGCTAAGACAGTTCTTGTGGAATTGGCAAAGTGATATTTGGAAGCCCATAGAGGGCTATGGTGAAAAAGGAAATATCGTCAGATGAAATCTGGAAAGAAGCTTTCTGAGAAACTGCTTAGTGTTCTGTTAATTCATCTCACAGATATACATCAGTATTTCGTGGATCTCTTTGCTAGCCTTATTTCTGTGGAATCTGAGAACAGATATTTCGGATCCCTTTGAAGACAATAGGGCCAAAGGAAAAATCCTCCGATAACGAAGAGAAAGAAGCTTTCTGAGAAACTTCTTTGTGTTCTGTGAAATCATCTCACAGAGTTACAGCTTTCCCCTCAAGAAGCCTTTCGCTAAGACAGTTCTTGTGGAATTGTCAAAGTGATATTTGCAAGCCCATAGAGGGCTATGTTGAAAAAGGAAATATCCTCAGAGGAAATCTGGAAAGAAGCTTTCTGAGAAACTGCTTAGTGTTCTGTTAATTCATCTCACAGAGTTACATCTGTATTTCGTGGATCTCTTTGCTAGCTTTATTTCTGTGGAATCTGAGAACAGATATTTCGGATCCCTTTGAAGACTATAGGGCCAAAGGAAATATCCTCCGATAACAAAGAGAAAGAAGCTTTCTGAGAAACTTCTTTGTGTTCTGTGAAATCATCTCACAGAGTTACAGCTTTTCCCTCAAGAAGCCTTTCGCTAAGACTGTTCTTGTGGAAATGGCAAAGTGATATTTGGAAGCCCAGAGAGGGCTATGGTGAAAAAGGAAATATCCTCAGATGAAATCTGGAAAGAAGCTTTCTGAGAAACTGCTTAGTGTTCTGTTAATTCATCTCACAGAGTTACATCTGTATTTCGTGGATCTCTTTGCTAGCCTTATTTCTGTGGAATCTGAGAACAGATATTTCGGATCCCTTTGAAGACTATAGGGCCAAAGGAAAAATCCTCCGATAACGAAGAGAAAGAAGCTTTCTGAGAAACTTCTTTGTGTTCTGTGAAATCATCTCAGAGAGTTACAGCTTTCCCTTCAAGAAGACTTTCGCTAAGACAGTTCTTTTGGAATTGGACAAGTGATATTTGGAAGCCCATAGAGGGCCATGGTGAAAAAGGAAATATCCTCAGATGAAATCTTGAAAGAAGCTTTCTGAGAAACTGCTTAGTGTTCTGTTAATTCATCTCACAGAGTTACATCTGTATTTCGTGGATCTCTTCGCTAGCCTTATTTCTGTGGAATATGAGAACAGATATTTCGGATCCCTTTGAAGACTATAGGGCCAAAGGAAATATCCTCCGATAACAAAGAGAACGAAGCTTTCTGAGAAACTTCTTTGTGTTCTGTGAAATCATCTCACAGAGTTACAGCTTTCCCCTCAAGAAGCCTTTCGCTAAGACAGTTCTTGTGGAATTGGCAAAGTGATATTTGGAAGCCCATAGAGGGCTATGGTGAAAAAGGAAATATCCTCAGATGAAATCTGGAAAGAAGCTTTCTGAGAAACCGCTTAGTGTTCTGTTAATTCATCTCACAGAGTTACATCTGTATTTCGTGGATCTCTTTGCTAGCTTTATTTCTGTGGAATCTGAGAACAGATATTTCGGATCCCTTTGAAGACTATAGGGCCAAAGGAAATATCCTCCGATAACGAAGAGGAAGAAGCTTTCTGAGAAACTTCTTTGTGTTCTGTGAAATCATCTCACAGAGTTACAGCTTTCCCCTCAAGAAGCCTTTCGCTAAGACAGTTCTTTTGGAACTGGACAAGTGATATTTGGAAGCCCATAGAGGGCCATGGTGAAAAAGGAAATATCCTCAGATGAAATCTGGAAAGAAGCTTTCTGAGAAACTGCTTAGTGTTCTGTTAATTCATCTCACAGAGTTACATCTGTATTTCGTGGATCTCTTTGCTAGCTTTATTTCTGTGGAATCTGAGAACAGATATTTCGGATCCCTTTGAAGACTATAGGGCCAAAGGAAATATCCTCCGATAACAAAGAGAAAGAAGCTTTCTGAGAAACTCTTTGTGTTCTGTGAAATCATCTCACAGAGTTACAGCTTACCCCTCAAGAAGCCTTTCGCTAAGACAGTTCTTGTGGAATTGGCAAAGTGATATTTGGAAGCCCATAGAGGGCTATGGTGAAAAAGGAAATATCCTCAATTGAAATCTGCAAAGAAGATTTCTGAGAAACTGCTTAGTGTTCTGTTAATTCATCTCACAGAGTTACATCTGTATTTCGTGGATCTCTTTGCTAGCTTTATTTCTGTGGAATCTGAGAACAGATATTTCGGATCCCTTTGAAGACTATAGGGCCAAAGGAAATATCCTCCGATAACAAAGAGAAAGAAGCTTTCTGAGAAACTTCTTTGTGTTCTGTGAAATCATCTCACAGAGTTACAGCTTTCCCCTCAAGAAGCCTTTCGCTAAGACAGTTCTTGTGGAATTGGCAAAGTGATATTTGGAAGCCCATAGAGGGCTATGGTGAAAAAGGAAATATCGTCAGATGAAATCTGGAAAGAAGCTTTCTGAGAAACTGCTTAGTGTTCTGTTAATTCATCTCACAGATATACATCAGTATTTCGTGGATCTCTTTGCTAGCCTTATTTCTGTGGAATCTGAGAACAGATATTTCGGATCCCTTTGAAGACAATAGGGCCAAAGGAGAAATCCTCCGATAACGAAGAGAAAGAAGCTTTCTGAGAAACTTCTTTGTGTTCTGTGAAATCATCTCACAGAGTTACAGCTTTCCCCTCAAGAAGCCTTTCGCTAAGACAGTTCTTGTGGAATTGTCAAAGTGATATTTGCAAGCCCATAGAGGGCTATGTTGAAAAAGGAAATATCCTCAGAGGAAATCTGGAAAGAAGCTTTCTGAGAAACTGCTTAGTGTTCTGTTAATTCATCTCACAGAGTTACATCTGTATTTCGTGGATCTCTTTGCTAGCTTTATTTCTGTGGAATCTGAGAACAGATATTTCGGATCCCTTTGAAGACTATAGGGCCAAAGGAAATATCCTCCGATAACAAAGAGAAAGAAGCTTTCTGAGAAACTTCTTTGTGTTCTGTGAAATCATCTCACAGAGTTACAGCTTTTCCCTCAAGAAGCCTTTCGCTAAGACTGTTCTTGTGGAAATGGCAAAGTGATATTTGGAAGCCCAGAGAGGGCTATGGTGAAAAAGGAAATATCCTCAGATGAAATCTGGAAAGAAGCTTTCTGAGAAACTGCTTAGTGTTCTGTTAATTCATCTCACAGAGTTACATCTGTATTTCGTGGATCTCTTTGCTAGCCTTATTTCTGTGGAATCTGAGAACAGATATTTCGGATCCCTTTGAAGACTATAGGGCCAAAGGAAAAATCCTCCGATAACGAAGAGAAAGAAGCTTTCTGAGAAACTTCTTTGTGTTCTGTGAAATCATCTCAGAGAGTTACAGCTTTCCCTTCAAGAAGACTTTCGCTAAGACAGTTCTTTTGGAATTGGACAAGTGATATTTGGAAGCCCATAGAGGGCCATGGTGAAAAAGGAAATATCCTCAGATGAAATCTTGAAAGAAGCTTTCTGAGAAACTGCTTAGTGTTCTGTTAATTCATCTAGCAGAGTTACATCTGTATTTCGTGGATCTCTTCGCTAGCCTTATTTCTGTGGAATATGAGAACAGATATTTCGGATCCCTTTGAAGACTATAGGGCCAAAGGAAATATCCTCCGATAACAAAGAGAACGAAGCTTTCTGAGAAACTTCTTTGTGTTCTGTGAAATCATCTCACAGAGTTACAGCTTTCCCCTCAAGAAGCCTTTCGCTAAGACAGTTCTTGTGGAATTGGCAAAGTGATATTTGGAAGCCCATAGAGGGCTATGGTGAAAAAGGAAATATCCTCAGATGAAATCTGGAAAGAAGCTTTCTGAGAAACCGCTTAGTGTTCTGTTAATTCATCTCACAGAGTTACATCTGTATTTCGTGGATCTCTTTGCTAGCTTTATTTCTGTGGAATCTGAGAACAGATATTTCGGATCCCTTTGAAGACTATAGGGCCAAAGGAAATATCCTCCGATAACGAAGAGGAAGAAGCTTTCTGAGAAACTTCTTTGTGTTCTGTGAAATCATCTCACAGAGTTACAGCTTTCCCCTCAAGAAGCCTTTCGCTAAGACAGTTCTTTTGGAACTGGACAAGTGATATTTGGAAGCCCATAGAGGGCCATGGTGAAAAAGGAAATATCCTCAGATGAAATCTGGAAAGAAGCTTTCTGAGAAACTGCTTAGTGTTCTGTTAATTCATCTCACAGAGTTACATCTGTATTTCGTGGATCTCTTTGCTAGCTTTATTTCTGTGGAATCTGAGAACAGATATTTCGGATCCCTTTGAAGACTATAGGGCCAAAGGAAATATCCTCCGATAACAAAGAGAAAGAAGCTTTCTGAGAAACTCTTTGTGTTCTGTGAAATCATCTCTCAGAGTTACAGCTTACCCCTCAAGAAGCCTTTCGCTAAGACAGTTCTTGTGGAATTGGCAAAGTGATATTTGGAAGCCCATAGAGGGCTATGGTGAAAAAGGAAATATCCTCAATTGAAATCTGCAAAGAAGATTTCTGAGAAACTGCTTAGTGTTCTGTTAATTCATCTCACAGAGTTACGTCTGTATTTCGTGGATCTCTTTGCTAGCTTTATTTCTGTGGAATCTGAGAACAGATATTTCGGATCCCTTTGAAGACTATAGGGCCAAAGGAAATATCCTCCGATAACAAAGAGAAAGAAGCTTTCTGAGAAACTTCTTTGTGTTCTGTGAAATCATCTCACAGAGTTACAGCTTTCCCCTCAAGAAGCCTTTCGCTAAGACAGTTCTTGTGGAATTGGCAAAGTGATATTTGGAAGCCCATAGAGGGCTATGGTGAAAAAGGAAATATCGTCAGATGAAATCTGGAAAGAAGCTTTCTGAGAAACTGCTTAGTGTTCTGTTAATTCATCTCACAGATATACATCAGTATTTCGTGGATCTCTTTGCTAGCCTTATTTCTGTGGAATCTGAGAACAGATATTTCGGATCCCTTTGAAGACAATAGGGCCAAAGGAAAAATCCTCCGATAACGAAGAGAAAGAAGCTTTCTGAGAAACTTCTTTGTGTTCTGTGAAATCATCTCACAGAGTTACAGCTTTCCCCTCAAGAAGCCTTTCGCTAAGACAGTTCTTGTGGAATTGTCAAAGTGATATTTGCAAGCCCATAGAGGGCTATGTTGAAAAAGGAAATATCCTCAGAGGAAATCTGGAAAGAAGCTTTCTGAGAAACTGCTTAGTGTTCTGTTAATTCATCTCACAGAGTTACATCTGTATTTCGTGGATCTCTTTGCTAGCTTTATTTCTGTGGAATCTGAGAACAGATATTTCGGATCCCTTTGAAGACTATAGGGCCAAAGGAAATATCCTCCGATAACAAAGAGAAAGAAGCTTTCTGAGAAACTTCTTTGTGTTCTGTGAAATCATCTCACAGAGTTACAGCTTTTCCCTCAAGAAGCCTTTCGCTAAGACTGTTCTTGTGGAAATGGCAAAGTGATATTTGGAAGCCCAGAGAGGGCTATGGTGAAAAAGGAAATATCCTCAGATGAAATCTGGAAAGAAGCTTTCTGAGAAACTGCTTAGTGTTCTGTTAATTCATCTCACAGAGTTACATCTGTATTTCGTGGATCTCTTTGCTAGCCTTATTTCTGTGGAATCTGAGAACAGATATTTCGGATCCCTTTGAAGACTATAGGGCCAAAGGAAAAATCCTCCGATAACGAAGAGAAAGAAGCTTTCTGAGAAACTTCTTTGTGTTCTGTGAAATCATCTCAGAGAGTTACAGCTTTCCCTTCAAGAAGACTTTCGCTAAGACAGTTCTTTTGGAATTGGACAAGTGATATTTGGAAGCCCATAGAGGGCCATGGTGAAAAAGGAAATATCCTCAGATGAAATCTTGAAAGAAGCTTTCTGAGAAACTGCTTAGTGTTCTGTTAATTCATCTCACAGAGTTACATCTGTATTTCGTGGATCTCTTCGCTAGCCTTATTTCTGTGGAATATGAGAACAGATATTTCGGATCCCTTTGAAGACTATAGGGCCAAAGGAAATATCCTCCGATAACAAAGAGAACGAAGCTTTCTGAGAAACTTCTTTGTGTTCTGTGAAATCATCTCACAGAGTTACAGCTTTCCCCTCAAGAAGACTTTCGCTAAGACAGTTCTTGTGGAATTGGCAAAGTGATATTTGGAAGCCCATAGAGGGCTATGGTGAAAAAGGAAATATCCTCAGATGAAATCTGGAAAGAAGCTTTCTGAGAAACCGCTTAGTGTTCTGTTAATTCATCTCACAGAGTTACATCTGTATTTCGTGGATCTCTTTGCTAGCTTTATTTCTGTGGAATCTGAGAACAGATATTTCGGATCCCTTTGAAGACTATAGGGCCAAAGGAAATATCCTCCGATAACGAAGAGGAAGAAGCTTTCTGAGAAACTTCTTTGTGTTCTGTGAAATCATCTCACAGAGTTACAGCTTTCCCCTCAAGAAGCCTTTCGCTAAGACAGTTCTTTTGGAACTGGACAAGTGATATTTGGAAGCCCATAGAGGGCCATGGTGAAAAAGGAAATATCCTCAGATGAAATCTGGAAAGAAGCTTTCTGAGAAACTGCTTAGTGTTCTGTTAATTCATCTCACAGAGTTACATCTGTATTTCGTGGATCTCTTTGCTAGCTTTATTTCTGTGGAATCTGAGAACAGATATTTCGGATCCCTTTGAAGACTATAGGGCCAAAGGAAATATCCTCCGATAACAAAGAGAAAGAAGCTTTCTGAGAAACTCTTTGTGTTCTGTGAAATCATCTCACAGAGTTACAGCTTACCCCTCAAGAAGCCTTTCGCTAAGACAGTTCTTGTGGAATTGGCAAAGTGATATTTGGAAGCCCATAGAGGGCTATGGTGAAAAAGGAAATATCCTCAATTGAAATCTGGAAAGAAGATTTCTGAGAAACTGCTTAGTGTTCTGTTAATTCATCTCACAGAGTTACATCTGTATTTCGTGGATCTCTTTGCTAGCTTTATTTCTGTGGAATCTGAGAACAGATATTTCGGATCCCTTTGAAGACTATAGGGCCAAAGGAAATATCCTCCGATAACAAAGAGAAAGAAGCTTTCTGAGAAACTTCTTTGTGTTCTGTGAAATCATCTCACAGAGTTACAGCTTTTCCATCAAGAATCCTTTCTCTAAGACTGTTCTTGTGGAATTGGCAACGTGATATTT
Source organism: Macaca nemestrina (assembly GCF_043159975.1). Taxonomy (NCBI): domain Eukaryota; kingdom Metazoa; phylum Chordata; class Mammalia; order Primates; family Cercopithecidae; genus Macaca; species Macaca nemestrina. Next base: position 110,046,540 of record NC_092127.1, on the reverse strand, counting down.
GGAAGCCCATGGAGGGCTATGGTGAAAAAGGAAATATCCTCAGATGAAATCTGGAAAGAAGCTTTCTGAGAAACTGCTTAGTGTTCTGTTAATTCATCTCACAGAGTTACATCTGTATTTCGTGGATCTCTTTGCTAGCCTTATTACTGTGGAATCTGAGAACAGATATTTCGGATCCCTTTGAAGACTATAGGGCCAATGGAAATATCCTCCGATAACAAAGAGAAAGAAGCTTTCTGAGAAACTTCTTTGTGTTCTGTGAAATCATCTCACAGAGTTACAGCTTTCCCCTCAAGAAGCCTTTTGCTAAGACAGTTCTTGTGGAATTGGCAAAGTGATATTTGAAAGCCCATAGAGGGCTATGGTGAAAAAGGAAATATCGTCAGATGAAATCTGGAAAGAAGCTTTCTGAGAAACTGCTTAGTGTTCTGTTAATTCATCTCACAGAGTTACAACTGTATTTCGTGGATCTCTTTGCTAGCCTTATTTCTGTGGAATCTAAGAACAGATATTTCGGATCCCTTTGAAGACTATAGGGCCAAAGGAAATATCCTCCGATAACAAAGAGAAAGAAGCTTTCTGAGAAACTTCTTTGTGTTCTGGGAAATCATCTCACAGAGTTACAGCTTTCCCCTCAAGAAGCCTTTCGCTAAGACAGTTCTTGTGGAATTGGCAAAGTGATATTTGGAAGCCCATAAAGGGCTATGGTGAAAAAGGAAATATCCTCAGATGAAATCTGGAAAGAAGCTTTCTGAGAAACTGCTTAGTGTTCTGTTAATTCTTCTCACAGAGTTACATCTGCATTTCGTGGATCTCTTTGCTAGCCTTATTTCTGTGGAATCTGAGAACAGATATTTCGGATCCCTTTGAAGACTATAGGGCCAAAGGAAATATCCTCCGATAACAAAGAGAACGAAGCTTTCTGAGAAACTTCTTTGTGTTCTGTGAAATCATCTCACAGAGTTACAGCTTTCCCCACAAGAAACCTATCGCTAAGACAGTTCTTGTGGAATTGGCAAAGTGATATTTGGAAGCCCATAGAGGGCTATGGTGAAAAAGGAAATATCCTCAGATGAAATCTGGAAAGAAGGTTTCTGAGAAACTGCTTAGTGTTCTGTTAATTCATCTCACAGAGTTACATCTGTATTTCGTGGATCTCTTTGCTAGCCTTATTTCTGTGGAATCTGAGAACAGATATTTCGGATCCCTTTGAAGACTATAGGGCCAAAGGAAATATCCTCCGATAACAAAGAGAAAGAAGCTTTCTGAGAAACTTCTTTGTGTTTTGTGAAATCATCTCTCAGAGTTACAGCTTTCCCCTCAAGAAGCCTTTCGCTAAGACAGTTCTTGTGGAATTGGCAAAGTGATATTTGGAAGCCCATAGAGGGCTATGGTGAAAAAGGAAATATCGTCAGATGAAATCTGGAAAGAAGCTTTCTGAGAAACTGCTTAGTGTTCTGTTAATTCATCTCACAGATATACATCAGTATTTCGTGGATCTCTTTGCTAGCCTTATTTCTGTGGAATCTGAGAACAGATATTTCGGATCCCTTTGAAGACAATAGGGCCAAAGGAAAAATCCTCCGATAACGAAGAGAAAGAAGCTTTCTGAGAAAGTTCTTTGTGTTCTGTGAAATCATCTCACAGAGTTACAGCTTTCCCCTCAAGAAGCCTTTCGCTAAGACAGTTCTTGTGGAATTGTCAAAGTGATATTTGCAAGCCCATAGAGGGCTATGTTGAAAAAGGAAATATCCTCAGAGGAAATCTGGAAAGAAGCTTTCTGAGAAACTGCTTAGTGTTCTGTTAATTCATCTCACAGAGTTACATCTGTATTTCGTGGATCTCTTTGCTAGCTTTATTTCTGTGGAATCTGAGAACAGATATTTCGGATCCCTTTGAAGACTATAGGGCCAAAGGAAATATCCTCCGATAACAAAGAGAAAGAAGCTTTCTGAGAAACTTCTTTGTGTTCTGTGAAATCATCTCACAGAGTTACAGCTTTTCCCTCAAGAAGCCTTTCGCTAAGACTGTTCTTGTGGAAATGGCAAAGTGATATTTGGAAGCCCAGAGAGGGCTATGGTGAAAAAGGAAATATCCTCAGATGAAATCTGGAAAGAAGCTTTCTGAGAAACTGCTTAGTGTTCTGTTAATTCATCTCACAGAGTTACATCTGTATTTCGTGGATCTCTTTGCTAGCCTTATTTCTGTGGAATCTGAGAACAGATATTTCGGATCCCTTTGAAGACTATAGGGCCAAAGGAAAAATCCTCCGATAACGAAGAGAAAGAAGCTTTCTGAGAAACTTCTTTGTGTTCTGTGAAATCATCTCACAGAGTTACAGCTTTCCCCTCAAGAAGCCTTTCGCTAAGACAGTTCTTGTGGAATTGGCAAAGTGATATTTGGAAGCCCATAGAGGGCTATGGTGAAAAAGGAAATATCCTCAGATGAAATCTGGAAAGAAGCTTTCTGAGAAACCGCTTAGTGTTCTGTTAATTCATCTCACAGAGTTACATCTGTATTTCGTGGATCTCTTTGCTAGCTTTATTTCTGTGGAATCTGAGAACAGATATTTCGGATCCCTTTGAAGACTATAGGGCCAAAGGAAATATCCTCCGATAACGAAGAGGAAGAAGCTTTCTGAGAAACTTCTTTGTGTTCTGTGAAATCATCTCACAGAGTTACAGCTTTCCCCTCAAGAAGCCTTTCGCTAAGACAGTTCTTTTGGTACTGGACAAGTGATATTTGGAAGCCCATAGAGGGCCATGGTGAAAAAGGAAATATCCTCAGATGAAATCTGGAAAGAAGCTTTCTGAGAAACTGCTTAGTGTTCTGTTAATTCATCTCACAGAGTTACATCTGTATTTCGTGGATCTCTTTGCTAGCTTTATTTCTGTGGAATCTGAGAACAGATATTTCGGATCCCTTTGAAGACTATAGGGCCAAAGGAAATATCCTCCGATAACAAAGAGAAAGAAGCTTTCTGAGAAACTCTTTGTGTTCTGTGAAATCATCTCACAGAGTTACAGCTTTCCCCTCAAGAAGCCTTTCGCTAAGACAGTTCTTGTGGAATTGGCAAAGTGATATTTGGAAGCCCATAGAGGGCTATGGTGAAAAAGGAAATATCCTCAATTGAAATCTGGAAAGAAGATTTCTGAGAAACTGCTTAGTGTTCTGTTAATTCATCTCACAGAGTTACATCTGTATTTCGTGGATCTCTTTGCTAGCTTTATTTCTGTGGAATCTGAGAACAGATATTTCGGATCCCTTTGAAGACTATAGGGCCAAAGGAAATATCCTCCGATAACAAAGAGAAAGAAGCTTTCTGAGAAACTTCTTTGTGTTCTGTGAAATCATCTCACAGAGTTACAGCTTTTCCATCAAGAATCCTTTCTCTAAGACTGTTCTTGTGGAATTGGCAACGTGATATTTGGAAGCCCATGGAGGTCTATGGTGAAAAAGGAAATATCCTCAGATGAAATCTGGAAAGAAGCTTTCTGAGAAACTGCTTAGTGTTCTGTTAATTCATCTCACAGAGTTACATCTGTATTTCGTGGATCTCTTTGCTAGCCTTATTACTGTGGAATCTGAGAACAGATATTTCGGATCCCTTTGAAGACTATAGGGCCAAAGGAAATATCCTCCGATAACAAAGAGAAAGAAGCTTTCTGAGAAACTTCTTTGTGTTCTGTGAAATCATCTCACAGAGTTACAGCTTTCCCCTCAAGAAGCCTTTTGCTAAGACAGTTCTTGTGGAATTGGCAAAGTGATATTTGAAAGCCCATAGAGGGCTATGGTGAAAAAGGAAATATCCTCAGATGAAATCTGGAAAGAAGCTTTCTGAGAAACTGCTTAGTGTTCTGTTAATTCATCTCACAGAGTTACAACTGTATTTCGTGGATCTCTTTGCTAGCCTTATTTCTGTGGAATCTGAGAACAGATATTTCGGATCCCTTTGAAGACTATAGGGCCAAAGGAAATATCCTCCGATAGCAAAGAGAAAGAAGCTTTCTGAGAAACTTCTTTGTGTTCTGGGAAATCATCTCACAGAGTTACAGCTTTCCCCTCAAGAAGCCTTTCGCTAAGACAGTTCTTGTGGAATTGGCAAAGTGATATTTGGAAGCCCATAAAGGGCTATGGTGAAAAAGGAAATATCCTCAGATGAAATCTGGAAAGAAGCTTTCTGAGAAACTGCTTAGTGTTCTGTTAATTCTTCTCACAGAGTTACATCTGTATTTCGTGGATCTCTTTGCTAGCCTTATTTCTGTGGAATCTGAGAACAGATATTTCGGATCCCTTTGAAGACTATAGGGCCAAAGGAAATATCCTCCGATAACAAAGAGAACGAAACTTTCTGAGAAACTTCTTTGTGTTCTGTGAAATCATCTCACAGAGTTACAGCTTTCCCCACAAGAAACCTATCGCTAAGACAGTTCTTCTGGAATTGGCAAAGTGATATTTGGAAGCCCATAGAGGGCTATGGTGAAAAAGGAAATATCCTCAGATGAAATCTGGAAAGAAGGTTTCTGAGAAACTGCTTAGTGTTTTGTTAATTCATCTCACAGAGTTACATCTGTATTTCGTGGATCTCTTTGCTAGCCTTATTTCTGTGGAATCTGAGAACAGATATTTCGGATCCCTTTGAAGACTATAGGGCCAAAGGAAATATCCTCCGATAACAAAGAGAAAGAAGCTTTCTGAGAAACTTCTTTGTGTTCTGTGAAATCATCTCACAGAGTTACAGCTTTCCCCTCAAGAAGCCTTTCGCTAAGACAGTTCTTGTGGAATTGGCAAAGTGATATTTGGAAGCCCATAGAGGGCTATGGTGAAAAAGGAAATATCGTCAGATGAAATCTGGAAAGAAGCTTTCTGGAAACTGCTTAGTGTTCTGTTAATTCATCTCACAGATATACATCAGTATTTCGTGGATCTCTTTGCTAGCCTTATTTCTGTGGAATCTGAGAACAGATATTTCGGATCCCTTTGAAGACAATAGGGCCAAAGGAAAAATCCTCCGATAACGAAGAGAAAGAAGCTTTCTGAGAAACTTCTTTGTGTTCTGTGAAATCATCTCACAGAGTTACAGCTTTCCCCTCAAGAAGCCTTTCGCTAAGACAGTTCTTGTGGAATTGTCAAAGTGATATTTGCAAGCCCATAGAGGGCTATGTTGAAAAAGGAAATATCCTCAGAGGAAATCTGGAAAGAAGCTTTCTGAGAAACTGCTTAGTGTTCTGTTAATTCATCTCACAGAGTTACATCTGTATTTCGTGGATCTCTTTGCTAGCCTTATTTCTGTGGAATCTGAGAACAGATATTTCGGATCCCTTTGAAGACTATAGGGCCAAAGGAAATATCCTCCGATAACAAAGAGAAAGAAGCTTTCTGAGAAACTTCTTTGTGTTCTGGGAAATCATCTCACAGAGTTACAGCTTTCCCCTCAAGAAGCCTTTCGCTAAGACAGTTCTTGTGGAATTGGCAAAGTGATATTTGGAAGCCCATAAAGGGCTATGGTGAAAAAGGAAATATCCTCAGATGAAATCTGGAAAGAAGCTTTCTGAGAAACTGCTTAGTGTTCTGTTAATTCTTCTCACAGAGTTACGTCTGCATTTCGTGGATCTCTTTGCTAGCCTTATTTCTGTGGAATCTGAGAACAGATATTTCGGATCCCTTTGAGGAATATAGGGCCAAAGGAAATATCCTCCGATAACAAAGAGAACGAAGCTTTCTGAGAAACTTCTTTGTGTTCTGTGAAATCATCTCACAGAGTTACAGCTTTCCCCACAAGAAACCTATCGCTAAGACAGTTCTTGTGGAATTGGCCAAGTGATATTTGGAAGCCCATAGAGGGCTATGGTGAAAAGGGAAATATCCTCAGATGAAATCTGGAAAGAAGGTTTCTGAGAAACTGCTTAGTGTTCTGTTAATTCATCTCACAGAGTTACATCTGTATTTCGTGGATCTCTTTGCTAGCCTTATTTCTGTGGAATCTGAGAACAGATATTTCGGATCCCTTTGAAGACTATAGGGCCAAAGGAAATATCCTCCGATAACAAAGAGAAAGAAGCTTTCTGAGAAACTTCTTTGTGTTCTGTGAAATCATCTCACAGAGTTACAGCTTTCCCCTCAAGATGCCTTTCGCTAAGACAGTTCTTGTGGAATTGGCAAAGTGATATTTGGACGCCCTTAGAGGGCTATGGTGAAAAAGGAAATATCGTCAGATGAAATCTGGAAAGAAGCTTTCTGAGAAACTGCTTAGTGTTCTGTTAATTCATCTCACAGATATACATCAGTATTTCGTGGATATCTTTGCTAGCCTTATTTCTGTGGAATCTGCGAACAGATATTTCGGATCCCTTTGAAGACAATAGGGCCAAAGGAAAAATCCTCCGATAACGAAGAGAAAGAAGCTTTCTGAGAAACTTCTTTGTGTTCTGTTGAATCATCTCACAGAGTTACAGCTTTCCCCTCAAGAAGCCTTTCGCTAAGACAGTTCTTGTGGAATTGTCAAAGTGATATTTGCAAGCCCATAGAGGGCTATGTTGAAAAAGGAAATATCCTCAGAGGAAATCTGGAAAGAAGCTTTCTGAGAAACTGCTTAGTGTTCTGTTAATTCATCTCACAGAGTTACATCTGTATTTCGTGGATCTCTTTGCTAGCCTTATTTCTGTGGAATCTGAGAACAGATATTTCGGATCCCTTTGAAGACTATAGGGCCAAAGGAAATATCCTCCGATAACAAAGAGAAAGAAGCTTTCTGAGAAACTTCTTTGTGTTCTGTGAAATCATCTCACAGAGTTACAGCTTTCCCCTCAAGAAGCCTTTCGCTAAGACAGTTCTTGTGGAATTGGCAAAGTGATATATGGAAGCCCCTAGAGGGCTATGGTGAAAAAGGAAATATCCTCAGATGAAATCTGGAAAGAAGCTTTCTGAGAAACTGCTTAGTGTTCTGTTAATTCATCTCACAGAGTTACATCTGTATTTCGTGGATCTCTTTGCTAGCCTTATTTCTGTGGAATATGAGAACAGATATTTCGGATCCCTTTGAAGACTATAGGGCCAAAGGAAATATCCTCCGATAACAAAGAGAACGAAGCTTTCTGAGAAACTTCTTTGTGTTCTGTGAAATCATCTCACAGAGTTACAGCTTTCCCCTCAAGAAGCCTTTCGCTAAGACAGTTCTTGTGGAATTGTCAAAGTGATATTTGCAAGCCCATAGAGGGCTATGTTGAAAAAGGAAATATCCTCAGAGGAAATCTGGAAAGAAGCTTTCTGAGAAACTGCTTAGTGTTCTGTTAATTCATCTCACAGAGTTACATCTGTATTTCGTGGATCTCTTTGCTAGCTTTATTTCTGTGGAATCTGAGAAGAGATATTTCGGATCCCTTTGAAGACTATAGGGCCAAAGGAAATATCCTCCGATAACAAAGAGAAAGAAGCTTTCTGAGAAACTCTTTGTGTTCTGTGAAATCATCTCACAGAGTTACAGCTTTTCCCTAAAGAAGCCTTTCGCTAAGACAGTTCTTGTGGAATTGGCAAAGTGATATTTGGAAGCCCATAGAGGGCTATGGTGAAAAAGGAAATATCCTCAGATGAAATCTGGAAAGAAGCTTTCTGAGAAACTGCTTAGTGTTCTGTTAATTCATCTCACAGAGTTACATCTGTATTTCGTGGATCTCTTTGCTAGCTTTATTTCTGTGGAATCTGAGAACAGATATTTCGGATCCCTTTGAAGACTATAGGGCCAAAGGAAATATCCTCCGATAACAAAGACAAAGAAGCTTTCTGAGAAACTTCTTTGTGTTCTGTGAAATCATCTCACAGAGTTACAGCTTTTCCCTCAAGAAGCCTTTCGCTAAGACTGTTCTTGTGGAAATGGCAAAGTGATATTTGGAAGCCCATAGAGGGCTATGGTGAAAAAGGAAATATCCTCAGATGAAATCTGGAAAGAAGCTTTCTGAGAAACTGCTTAGTGTTCTGTTAATTCATCTCACAGAGTTACATCTGTATTTCGTGGATCTCTTTGCTAGCCTTATTTCTGTGGAATCTGAGAACAGATATTTCGGATCCCTTTGAAGACTATAGGGCCAAAGGAAAAATCCTCCGATAACGAAGAGAAAGAAACTTTCTGAGAAACTTCTTTGTGTTCTGTGAAATCATCTCAGAGAGTTACAGCTTTCCCTTCAAGAAGACTTTCGCTAAGACAGTTCTTTTGGAACTGGACAAGTGATATTTGGAAGCCCATAGAGGGCCATGGTGAAAAAGGAAATATCCTCAGATGAAATCTGGAAAGAAGCTTTCTGAGAAACTGCTTAGTGTTCTGTTAATTCATCTCACAGAGTTACATCTGTATTTCGTGGATCTCCTTGCTAGCTTTATTTCTGTGGAATCTGAGAACAGATATTTCGGATCCCTTTGAAGACTATAGGGCCAAAGGAAATATCCTCCGATAACAAAGAGAAAGAAGCTTTCTGAGAAACTCTTTGTGTTCTGTGAAATCATCTCACAGAGTTACAGCTTTCCCCTCAAGAAGCCTTTCGCTAAGACAGTTCTTGTGGAATTGGCAAAGTGATATTTGAAAGCCCATAGAGGGCTATGGTGAAAAAGGAAATATCGTCAGATGAAATCTGGAAAGAAGCTTTCTGAGAAACTGCTTAGTGTTCTGTTAATTCATCTCACAGAGTTACAACTGTATTTCGTGGATCTCTTTGCTAGCCTTATTTCTGTGGAATCTGAGAACAGATATTTCGGATCCCTTTGAAGACTATAGGGCCAAAGGAAATATCCTCCGATAACAAAGAGAAAGAAGCTTTCTGAGAAACTTCTTTGTATTCTGGGAAATCATCTCACAGAGTTACAGCTTTCCCCTCAAGAAGCCTTTCGCTAAGACAGTTCTTGTGGAATTGGCAAAGTGATATTTGGAAGCCCATAAAGGGCTATGGTGAAAAATGAAATATCCTCAGATGAAATCTGGAAAGAAGCTTTCTGAGAAACTGCTTAGTGTTCTGTTAATTCTTCTCACAGAGTTACATCTGCATTTCGTGGATCTCTTTGCTAGCCTTATTTCTGTGGAATCTGAGAACAGATATTTCGGATCCCTTTGAAGACTATAGGGCCAAAGGAAATATCCTCCGATAACAAAGAGAACGAAGCTTTCTGAGAAACTTCTTTGTGTTCTGTGAAATCATCTCACAGAGTTACAGCTTTCCCCACAAGAAACCTATCGCTAAGACAGTTCTTGTGGAATTGGCAAAGTGATATTTGGAAGCCCATAGAGGGCTATGGTGAAAAAGGAAATATCCTCAGAAGAAATCTGGAAAGAAGGTTTCTGAGAAACTGCTTAGTGTTCTGTTAATTCATCTCACAGAGTTACATCTGTATTTCGTGGATCTCTTTGCTAGCCTTATTTCTGTGGAATCTGAGAACAGATATTTCGGATCCCTTTGAAGACTATAGGGCCAAAGGAAATATCCTCCGATAACAAAGAGAAAGAAGCTTTCTGAGAAAATTCTTTGTGTTCTGTGAAATCATCTCACAGAGTTACAGCTTTCCCCTCAAGAAGCCTTTCGCTAAGACAGTTCTTGTGGAATTGGCAAAGTGATATTTGGAAGCCCATAGAGGGCTATGGTGAAAAAGGAAATATCGTCAGATGAAATCTGGAAAGAAGCTTTCTGAGAAACTGCTTAGTGTTCTGTTAATTCATCTCACAGATATACATCAGTATTTCGTGGATCTCTTTGCTAGCCTTATTTCTGTGGAATCTGAGAACAGAAATTTCGGATCCCTTTGAAGACAATAGGGCCAAAGGAAAAATCCTCCGATAACGAAGAGAAAGAAGCTTTCTGAGAAACTTCTTTGTGTTCTGTGAAATCATCTCACAGAGTTACAGCTTTCCCCTCAAGAAGCCTTTCGCTAAGACAGTTCTTGTGGAATTGTCAAAGTGATATTTGCAAGCCCATAGAGGGCTATGTTGAAAAAGGAAATATCCTCAGAGGAAATCTGGAAAGAAGCTTTCTGAGAAACTGCTTAGTGTTCTGTTAATTCATCTCACAGAGTTACATCTGTATTTCGTGGATCTCTTTGCTAGCTTTATTTCTGTGGAATCTGAGAACAGATATTTCGGATCCCTTTGAAGACTATAGGGCCAAAGGAAATATCCTCCGATAACAAAGAGAAAGAAGCTTTCTGAGAAACTTCTTTGTGTTCTGTGAAATCATCTCACAGAGTTACAGCTTTTCCCTCAAGAAGCCTTTCGCTAAGACTGTTCTTGTGGAAATGGCAAAGTGATATTTGGAAGCCCAGAGAGGGCTATGGTGAAAAAGGAAATATCCTCAGATGAAATCTGGAAAGAAGCTTTCTGAGAAACTGCTTAGTGTTCTGTTAATTCATCTCACAGAGTTACATCTGTATTTCGTGGATCTCTTTGCTAGCCTTATTTCTGTGGAATCTGAGAACAGATATTTCGGATCCCTTTGAAGACTATAGGGCCAAAGGAAAAATCCTCCGATAACGAAGAGAAAGAAGCTTTCTGAGAAACTTCTTTGTGTTCTGTGAAATCATCTCAGAGAGTTACAGCTTTCCCTTCAAGAAGACTTTCGCTAAGACAGTTCTTTTGGAATTGGACAAGTGATATTTGGAAGCCCATAGAGGGCCATGGTGAAAAAGGAAATATCCTCAGATGAAATCTGGAAAGAAGCTTTCTGAGAAACTGCTTAGTGTTCTGTTAATTCATCTCACAGAGTTACATCTGTATTTCGTGGATCTCTTTGCTAGCCTTATTTCTGTGGAATATGAGAACAGATATTTCGGATCCCTTTGAAGACTATAGGGCCAAAGGAAATATCCTCCGATAACAAAGAGAACGAAGCTTTCTGAGAAACTTCTTTGTGTTCTGTGAAATCATCTCACAGAGTTACAGCTTTCCCCTCAAGAAGCCTTTCGCTAAGACAGTTCTTGTGGAATTGGCAAAGTGATATTTGGAAGCCCATAGAGGGCTATGGTGAAAAAGGAAATATCCTCAGATGAAATCTGGAAAGAAGCTTTCTGAGAAACCGCTTAGTGTTCTGTTAATTCATCTCACATAGTTACATCTGTATTTCGTGGATCTCTTTGCTAGCTTTATTTCTGTGGAATCTGAGAACAGATATTTCGGATCCCTTTGAAGACTATACGGCCAAAGGAAATATCCTCCGATAACGAAGAGGAAGAAGCTTTCTGAGAAACTTCTTTGTGTTCTGTGAAATCATCTCACAGAGTTACAGCTTTCCCCTCAAGAAGCCTTTCGCTAAGACAGTTCTTTTGGAACTGGACAAGTGATATTTGGAAGCCCATAGAGGGCCATGGTGAAAAAGGAAATATCCTCAGATGAAATCTGGAAAGAAGCTTTCTGAGAAACTGCTTAGTGTTCTGTTAATTCATCTCACAGAGTTACATCTGTATTTCGTGGATCTCTTTGCTAGCTTTATTTCTGTGGAATCTGAGAACAGATATTTCGGATCCCTTTGAAGACTATAGGGCCAAAGGAAATATCCTCCGATAACAAAGAGAAAGAAGCTTTCTGAGAAACTCTTTGTGTTCTGTGAAATCATCTCACAGAGTTACAGCTTTCCCCTCAAGAAGCCTTTCGCTAAGACAGTTCTTGTGGAATTGGCAAAGTGATATTTGGAAGCCCATAGAGGGCTATGGTGAAAAAGGAAATATCCTCAATTGAAATCTGGAAAGAAGATTTCTGAGAAACTGCTTAGTGTTCTGTTAATTCATCTAACAGAGTTACATCTGTATTTCGTGGATCTCTTTGCTAGCTTTATTTCTGTGGAATCTGAGAACAGATATTTCGGATCCCTTTGAAGACTATAGGGCCAAAGGAAATATCCTCCGATAACAAAGAGAAAGAAGCTTTCTGAGAAACTTCTTTGTGTTCTGTGAAATCATCTCACAGAGTTACAGCTTTTCCATCAAGAATCCTTTCTCTAAGACTGTTCTTGTGGAATTGGCAACGTGATATTTGGAAGCCCATGGAGGGCTATGGTGAAAAAGGAAATATCCTCAGATGAAATCTGGAAAGAAGCTTTCTGAGAAACTGCTTAGTGTTCTGTTAATTCATCTCACAGAGTTACATCTGTATTTCGTGGATCTCTTTGCTAGCCTTATTACTGTGGAATCTGAGAACAGATATTTCGGATCCCTTTGAAGACTATAGGGCCAAAGGAAATATCCTCCGATAACAAAGAGAAAGAAGCTTTCTGAGAAACTTCTTTGTGTTCTGTGAAATCATCTCACAGAGTTACAGCTTTCCCCTCAAGAAGCCTTTTGCTAAGACAGTTCTTGTGGAATTGGCAAAGTGATATTTGAAAGCCCATAGAGGGCTATGGTGAAAAAGGAAATATCCTCAGATGAAATCTGGAAAGAAGCTTTCTGAGAAACTGCTTAGTGTTCTGTTAATTCATCTCACAGAGTTACAACTGTATTTCGTGGATCTCTTTGCTAGCCTTATTTCTGTGGAATCTGAGAACAGATATTTCGGATCCCTTTGAAGACTATAGGGCCAAAGGAAATATCCTCCGATAGCAAAGAGAAAGAAGCTTTCTGAGAAACTTCTTTGTGTTCTGGGAAATCATCTCACAGAGTTACAGCTTTCCCCACAAGAAACCTATCGCTAAGACAGTTCTTCTGGAATTGGCAAAGTGATATTTGGAAGCCCATAGAGGGCTATGGTGAAAAAGGAAATATCCTCAGATGAAATCTGGAAAGAAGGTTTCTGAGAAACTGCTTAGTGTTCTGTTAATTCATCTCACAGAGTTACATCTGTATTTCGTGGATCTCTTTGCTAGCCTTATTTCTGTGGAATCTGAGAACAGATATTTCGGATCCCTTTGAAGACTATAGGGCCAAAGGAAATATCCTCCGATAACAAAGAGAAAGAAGCTTTCTGAGAAACTTCTTTGTGTTCTGTGAAATCATCTCACAGAGTTACAGCTTTCCCCTCAAGAAGCCTTTCGCTAAGACAGTTCTTGTGGAATTGGCAAAGTGATATTTGGAAGCCCATAGAGGGCTATGGTGAAAAAGGAAATATCGTCAGATGAAATCTGGAAAGAAGCTTTCTGAGAAACTGCTTAGTGTTCTGTTAATTCATCTCACAGATATACATCAGTATTTCGTGGATCTCTTTGCTAGCCTTATTTCTGTGGAATCTGAGAACAGATATTTCGGATCCCTTTGAAGACAATAGGGCCAAAGGAAAAATCCTCCGATAACGAAGAGAAAGAAGCTTTCTGAGAAACTTCTTTGTGTTCTGTGAAATCATCTCACAGAGTTACAGCTTTCCCCTCAAGAAGCCTTTCGCTAAGACAGTTCTTGTGGAATTGTCAAAGTGATATTTGCAAGCCCATAGAGGGCTATGTTGAAAAAGGAAATATCCTCAGAGGAAATCTGGAAAGAAGCTTTCTGAGAAACTGCTTAGTGTTCTGTTAATTCATGTCACAGAGTTACATCTGTATTTCGTGGATCTCTTTGCTAGCCTTATTTCTGTGGAATCTGAGAACAGATATTTCGGATCCCTTTGAAGACTATAGGGCCAAAGGAAATGTCCTCCGATAACAAAGAGAAAGAAGCTTTCTGAGAAACTTCTTTGTGTTCTGGGAAATCATCTCACAGAGTTACAGCTTTCCCCTCAAGAAGCCTTTCGCTAAGACAGTTCTTGTGGAATTGGCAAAGTGATATTTGGAAGCCCATAAAGGGCTATGGTGAAAAAGGAAATATCCTCAGATGAAATCTGGAAAGAAGCTTTCTGAGAAACTGCTTAGTGTTCTGTTAATTCTTCTCACAGAGTTACATCTGCATTTCGTGGATCTCTTTGCTAGCCTTATTTCTGTGGAATCTGAGAACAGATATTTCGGATCCCTTTGAAGAATATAGGGCCAAAGGAAATATCCTCCGATAACAAAGAGAACGAAGCTTTCTGAGAAACTTCTTTGTATTCTGTGAAATCATCTCACAGAGTTACAGCTTTCCCCTCAAGAAGCCTTTCGCTAAGACAGTTCTTGTGGAATTGGCAAAGTGATATTTGGAAGCCCATAGAGGGCTATGGTGAAAAGGGAAATATCCTCAGATGAAATCTGGAAAGAAGGTTTCTGAGAAACTGCTTAGTGTTCTGTTAATTCATCTCACAGAGTTACATCTGTATTTCGTGGATCTCTTTGCTAGCCTTATTTCTGTGGAATCTGAGAACCGATATTTCGGATCCCTTTGAAGACTATAGGGCCAAAGGAAATATCCTCCGATAACAAAGAGAAAGAAGCTTTCTGAGAAACTTCTTTGTGTTCTGTGAAATCATCTCACAGAGTTACAGCTTTCCCCTCAAGAAGCCTTTCGCTAAGACAGTTCTTGTGGAATTGGCAAAGTGATATTTGGAAGCCCATAGAGGGCTATGGTGAAAAAGGAAATATCGTCAGATGAAATCTGGAAAGAAGCTTTCTGAGAAACTGCTTAGTGTTCTGTTAATTCATCTCACAGATATACATCAGTATTTCGTGGATCTCTTTGCTAGCCTTATTTCTGTGGAATCTGCGAACAGATATTTCGGATCCCTTTGAAGACAATAGGGCCAAAGGAAAAATTCTCCGATAACGAAGAGAAAGAATCTTTCTGAGAAACTTCTTTGTGTTCTGTGAAATCATCTCACAGAGTTACAGCTTTCCCCTCAAGAAGCCTTTCGCTAAGACAGTTCTTGTGGAATTGTCAAAGTGATATTTGCAAGCCCATAGAGGGCTATGTTGAAAAAGGAAATATCCTCAGAGGAAATCTGGAAAGAAGATTTCTGAGAAACTGCTTAGTGTTCTGTTAATTCATCTCACAGAGTTACATCTGTATTTCGTGGATCTCTTTGCTAGCCTTATTTCTGTGGAATCTGAGAACAGATATTTCGGATCCCTTTGAAGACTATAGGGCCAAAGGAAATATCCTCCGATAACAAAGAGAAAGAAGCTTTCTGAGAAACTTCTTTGTGTTCTGTGAAATCATCTCACAGAGTTACAGCTTTCCCCTCAAGAAGCCTTTCGCTAAGACAGTTCTTGTGGAATTGGCAAAGTGATATATGGAAGCCCCTAGAGGGCTATGGTGAAAAAGGAAATATCCTCAGATGAAATCTGGAAAGAAGCTTTCTGAGAAACTGCTTAGTGTTCTGTTAATTCATCTCACAGAGTTACATCTGTATTTCGTGGATCTCTTTGCTAGCCTTATTTCTGTGGAATATGAGAACAGATATATCGGATCCCTTTGAAGACTATAGGGCCAAAGGAAATATCCTCCGATAACAAAGAGAACGAAGCTTTCTGAGAAACTTCTTTGTGTTCTGTGAAATCATCTCACAGAGTTACAGCTTTCCCCTCAAGAAGCCTTTCGCTAAGACAGTTATTGTGGAATTCGCAAAGTGATATTTGGAAGGCCATAGAGGGCTATGGTGAAAAAGGAAATATCCTCAGATGAAATCTGGAAAGAAGCTTTCTGAGAAACTGCTTTGTGTTCTGTTAATTCATCTCACAGAGTTACATCTGTATTTCGTGGATCTCTTTGCTAGCCTTATTTCTGTGGAATCTGAGAACAGATATTTCGGATCCCTTTGAAGACTATAGGGCCAAAGGAAATATCCTCCGATAACAAAGAGAAAGAAGCTTTCTGAGAAACTTCTTTGTGTTCTGTGAAATCATCTCACAGAGTTACAGCTTTCCCCTCAAGAAGCCTTTCGCTAAGACAGTTCTTGTGGAATTGGCAAAGTGATATATGGAAGCCCCTAGAGGGCTATGGTGAAAAAGGAAATATCCTCAGATGAAATCTGGAAAGAAGCTTTCTGAGAAACTGCTTAGTGTTCTGTTAATTCATCTCACAGAGTTACATCTGTATTTCGTGGATCTCTTTGCTAGCCTTATTTCTGTGGAATATGAGAACAGATATTTCGGATCCCTTTGAAGACTATAGGGCCAAAGGAAATATCCTCCGATAACAAAGAGAACGAAGCTTTCTCAGAAACTTCTTTGTGTTCTGTGAAATCATCTCACAGAGTTACAGCTTTCCCCTCAAGAAGCCTTTCGCTAAGACAGTTATTGTGGAATTGGCAAAGTGATATTTGGAAGCCCATAGAGGGCTATGGTGAAAAAGGAAATATCCTCAGATGAAATCTGGAAAGAAGCTTTCTGAGAAACTGCTTAGTGTTCTGTTAATTCATCTCACAGAGTTACATCTGTATTTCGTGGATCTCTTTGCTAGCCTTATTTCTGTGGAATCTGAGAACAGATATTTCGGATCCCTTTGAAGACTATAGGGCCAAAGGAAATATCCTCCGATAACAAAGAGAACGAAGCTTTCTGAGAAACTTCTTTGTGTTCTGTGAAATCATCTCACAGAGTTACACCTTTTCCATCAAGAAGCCTTTCTCTAAGACTGTTCTTGTGGAATTGGCAACGTGATATTTGGAAGCCCATGGAGGGCTATGGTGAAAAAGGAAATATCCTCAGATGAAATCTGGAAAGAAGCTTTCTGAGAAACTGCTTAGTGTTCTGTTAATTCATCTCACAGAGTTACATCTGTATTTCGTGGATCTCTTTGCTAGCCTTATTACTGTGGAATCTGAGAACAGATATTTCGGATCCCTTTGAAGACTAAAGGGCCAAAGGAAATATCCTCCGATAACAAAGAGAAAGAAGCTTTCTGAGAAACTTCTTTGTGTTCTGTGAAATCATCTCACAGAGTTACAGCTTTCCCATCAAGAAGCCTTTTGCTAAGATAGTTCTTGTGGAATTGGCAAAGTGATATTTGAAAGCCCATAGAGGGCTATGGTGAAAATGGAAATATCCTCAGATGAAATCTGGAAAGAACTTTCTGAGAAACTGCTTAGTGTTCTCTTAATTCATCTCACAGAGTTACATCTGTATTTCGTGGATCTCTTTGCTATCCTTATTTCTGTGGAATCTGAGAACAGATATTTCGGATCCCTTTGAAGACTATAGGGCTAAAGGAAATATCCTCCGATAACAAAGAGAAAGAAGCTTTCTGAGAAACTTCTTTGTGTTCTGTGAAATCATCTCACAGAGTTACAGCTTTCCCCACATGAAGCCTTTCACTAAGACAGTTCTTGTGGAATTGGCAAAGTGATATTTGGAAGCCCATAGAGGGCTATGGTGAAAAAGGAAATATCCTCAGATGAAATCTGGAAAGAAGCTTTCTGAGAAACTGCTTAGTGTTCTGTTAATTCATCTCACAGAGTTACATCTGTATTTCGTGGATCTCTTTGCTAGCCTTATTTCTGTGGAATCTGAGAACAGATATTTCGGATCCCTTTGAAGACTATAGGGCCAAAGGAAAAATCCTCCGATAACAAAGAGAAAGAAGCTTTCTGAGAAATTCCTTTGTGTTCTATGAAATCATCTCAGAGAGTTACAGCTTTCCCCTCAAGAAGCCTTTCGCTAAGACAGTTCTTGTGGAATTGGCAAAGTGATATTTGGAAGCCCATAGAGGGCCATGTTGAAAAAGGAAATATCCTCAGATGAAATCTGGAAAGAAGCTTTCTGAGAAACTGCTTAGTGTTCTGTTAATTCATCTCACAGAGTTACATCTGTATTTCGTGGATCTCTTTTCTAGCTTTATTTCTGTGGAATCTGAGAACAGATATTTCGGATCCCTTTGAAGAGTATAGGGCCAATGGAAATATCCTCCGATAACAAAGAGAAAGAAGCTTTCTGAGAAACTTCTTTGTGTTCTGTGAAATCATCTCACAGAGTTACAGCTTTTCCCTCAAGAAGCCTTTCGCTAAGACTGTTCTTGTGGAAATGGCAAAGTGATATTTGGAAGCCCATAGAGGGCTATGGTGAAAAAGGAAATATCCTCAAATGAAATCTGGAAAGCAGCTTTCTGAGAAACTGCTTAGTGTTCTGTTAATTCATCTCACAGAGTTACATCTGTATTTCGTGGATCTCTTTGCTTGCCATATTTCTGTGGAATCTGAGAACAGATATTTCGGATCCCTTTGAAGACTATAGGGCCAAAGGAAAAATCCTCCGATAACGAAGACAAAGAAACTTTCTGAGAAACTTCTTTGTGTTCTGTGAAATCATCTCAGAGAGTTTCAGCTTTCCCTTCAAGAAGACTTTCGCTAAGACAGTTCTTTTGGAATTGGACAAGTGATATTTGGAAGCCCATAGAGGGCCATGGTGAAAAAGGAAATATCCTCAGATGAAATCTGGAAAGAAGCTTTCTGAGAAACTGCTTAGTGTTCTGTTAATTCATCTCACAGAGTTACATCTGTATTTCGTGGATCTCTTTGCTAGCCTTATTTCTGTGGAATATGAGAACAGATATTTCGGATCCCTTTGAAGACTATAGGGCCAAAGGAAATATCCTCCGATAACAAAGAGAACGAAGCTTTCTAAGAAAATTCTTTGTGTTCTGTGAAATCATCTCACAGAGTTACAGCTTTTCCATCAAGAAGCCTTTCTCTAAGACTGTTCTTGTGGAATTGGCAACGTGATATTTGGAAGCCCATAGAGGGCTATGGTGAAAAAGGAAATATCCTCAGATGAAATCTGGAAAGAAGCTTTCTGAGAAACTGCTTAGTGTTCTGTTAATTCATCTCACAGAGTTACATCTGTATTTCGTGGATCTCTTTGCTAGCCTTATTACTGTGGAATCTGAGAACAGATATTTCGGATCCCTTTGAAGACTCTAGGGCCAAAGGAAATATCCTCCGATAACAAAGAGAAAGAAGCTTTTTGAGAAACTTCTTTGTGTTCTGTGAAATCATCTCACAGAGTTACAGCTTTCCCCTCAAGAAGCCTTTTGCTAAGACAGTTCTTGTGGAATTGGCAAAGTGATATTTGAAAGCCCATAGAGGGCTATGGTGAAAAAGGAAATATCCTCAGATGAAATCTGGAAAGAAGCTTTCTGAGAAACTGCTTAGTGTTCTGTTAATTCATCTCACAGAGTTACCACTGTATTTCGTGGATCTCTTTGCTAGCCTTATTTCTGTGGAATCTGAGAACAGATATTTCGGATCCCTTTGAAGACTATAGGGCCAAAGGAAATATCCTCCGGTAACAAAGAGAAAGAAGCTTTCTGAGAAACTTCTTTGTGTTCTGTGAAATCATCTCACAGAGTTACAGCTTTCCCCTCAAGAAGCCTTTCGCTAAGACAGTTCTTGTGGAATTGGCAAAGTGATATTTGGAAGCCCATAAAGGGCTATGGTGAAAAAGGAAATATCCTCAGATGAAATCTGGAAAGAAGCTTTCTGAGAAACTGCTTAGTGTTCTGTTAATTCTTCTCACAGAGTTACATCTGCATTTCGTGGATCTCTTTGCTAGCCTTATTTCTGTGGAATCTGAGAACAAATATTTCGGATCCCTTTGAAGACTATAGGGCCAAAGGAAATATCCTCCGATAACAAAGAGAACGAAGCTTTCTGAGATACTTCTTTGTGTTCTGTGAAATCAT
Source organism: Macaca nemestrina (assembly GCF_043159975.1). Lineage (NCBI taxonomy): Eukaryota > Metazoa > Chordata > Mammalia > Primates > Cercopithecidae > Macaca > Macaca nemestrina. The sequence goes on along the minus strand of NC_092127.1, from coordinate 110,027,070 downwards.
CTCACAGAGTTACAGCTTTCCCCACAAGAAACCTATCGCTAAGACAGTTCTTGTGGAATTGGCAAAGTGATATTTGGAAGCCCATAGATGGCTATGGTGGAAAAGGAAATATCCTCAGATGAAATCTGGAAAGAAGATTTCTGAGAAACTGCTTAGTGTTCTGTTAATTCATCTCACAGAGTTACATCTGTATTTCGTGGATCTCTTTGCTAGCCTTATTTCTGTGGAATCTGAGAACAGATATTTCGGATCCCTTTGAAGACTATAGGGCCAAAGGAAATATCCTCCGATAACAAAGAGAAAGAAGCTTTCTGAGAAACTTCTTTGTGTTCTGGGAAATCATCTCACAGAGTTACAGCTTTCCCCTCAAGAAGCCTTTCGCTAAGACAGTTCTTGTGGAATTGGTAAAGTGATATATGGAAGCCCCTAGAGGGCTATGGTGAAAAAGGAAATATCCTCAGATGAAATCTGGAAAGAAGCTTTCTGAGAAACTGCTTAGTGTTCTGTTAATTCATCTCACAGAGTTACATCTGTATTTCGTGGATCTCTTTGCTAGCCTTATTTCTGTGGAATATGAGAACAGATATTTCGGATCCCTTTGAAGACTATAGGGCCAAAGGAAATATCCTCCGATAACAAAGAGAACGAAGCTTTCTGAGAAACTTCTTTGTGTTCTGTGAAATCATCTCAGAGAGTTACAGCTTTCCCCTCAAGGAGCCTTTGGCTAAGACAGTTATTGTGGAATTCGCAAAGTGATATTTGGAAGCCCATAGAGGGCTATTGTGAAAAAGGAAATATCCTCAGATGAAATCTGGAAAGAAGCTTTCTGAGAAACTGCTTAGTGTTCTGTTAATTCATCTCACAGAGTTATATCTGTATTTCGTGGATCTCTTTGCTAGCCTTATTTCTGTGGAATCTGAGAACAGATATTTCGGATCCCTTTGAAGACTATAGGGCCAAAGGAAATATCCTCCGATAACAAAGAGAACGAAGCTTTCTGAGAAACTTCTTTGTGTTCTGTGAAATCATCTCACAGAGTTATAGCTTTCCCCTCAAGAAGCCTTTCGCTGAGACAGTTCTTGTGGAATTGGCAAAGTGATATTTGGAAGCCCATAGAGGGCTATGGTGAAAAAGGAAATATCCTCAGATGAAATCTGGAAAGAAGCTTTCTGAGAAACTGCTTAGTGTTCTGTTAATTCTTCTCACAGAGTTTCATCTGTATTTCGTAGATCTCTTTGCTAGCCTTATTTCTGTGGAATCTGAGAACAGATATTTCGGATCCCTTTGAAGACTATAGGGCCAAAGGAAATATCCTCCGATAACAAAGAGAACGAAGCTTTCTGAGAAACTTTTTTGTGTTCTGTGAAATCATCTCACAGAGTTATAGCTTTCCCCTCAAGAAGCCTTTCGCTAAGACAGTTCTTGTGGAATTGACAAAGTGATATTTGGAAGCCCATATAGGGCTATGGTGAAAAAGGAAATATCCTCAGATGAAATCTGGAAAGAAGCTTTCTGAGAAACTGCTTAGTGTTCTCTTAATTTATCTCACAGAGTTACATCTGTATTTCGTGGATCTCTTTGCTAGCCTTATTTCTGTGGAATCTGAGAACAGATATTTCGGATCCCTTTGAACACTATAGGGCCAAAGGAAATATCCTCCGATAACAAAGAGAAAGAAGCTTTCTGAGAAACTTCTTTGTGTTCTGTGAAATCATCTCACAGAGTTACAGCTTTCCCACATGAAGCCTTTCGCTAAGACAGTTCTTGTGGAATTGGCAAAGTGATATTTGGAAGCCCATAGAGGGCTATGGTGAAAAAGGAAATATCCTCATATGAAATCTGGAAAGAAGCTTTCTGAGAAACTGCTTAGTGTTCTGTTAATTCATCTCACAGAGTTACATCTGTATTTCGTGGATCTCTTTGCTAGCCTTATTTCTGTGGAATCTGAGAACACATATTTCGGATCCCTTTGAAGACTATAGGGCCAAAGGAAAAATCCTCCGATAACAAAGAGAAAGAAGCTTTCTGAGAAATTCCTTTGTGTTCTGTGAAATCATCTCAGAGAGTTACAGCTTTCCCCTCAAGAAGCCTTTCGCTAAGACAGTTCTTGTGGAATTGGCAAAGTGATATTTGGAAGCCCATAGAGGGCCATGTTGAAAAAGGAAATATCCTCAGATGAAATCTGGAAAGAAGCTTTCTGAGAAACTGCTTAGTGTTCTGTTAATTCATCTCACAGAGTTACATCTGTATTTCGTGGATCTCTTTGCTAGCTTTATTTCTGTGGAATCTGAGAACAGATATTTCGGATCCCTTTGAAGAGTATAGGGCCAATGGAAATATCCTCCGATAACAAAGAGAAAGAAGCTTTCTGAGAAACTTCTTTGTGTTCTGTGAAATCATCTCACAGAGTTACAGCTTTTCCCTCAAGAAGCCTTTCGCTAAGACTGTTCTTGTGGAAATGGCAAAGTGATATTTGGAAGCCCATAGAGGGCTATGGTGAAAAAGGAAATATCCTCAGATGAAATCTGGAAAGAAGCTTTCTGAGAAACTGCTTAGTGTTCTGTTAATTCATCTCACAGAGTTACATCTGTATTTCGTGGATCTCTTTGCTAGCCTTATTTCTGTGGAATCTGAGAACAGATATTTCGGATCCCTTTGAAGACTATAGGGCCAAAGGAAATATCCTCCGATAACGAAGAGAAAGAAGCTTTCTGAGAAAGTTCTTTGTGTTCTGTGAAATCATCTCAGAGAGTTACAGCTTTCCCTTCAAGAAGACTTTCGCTAAGACAGTTCTTTTGGAATTGGACAAGTGATATTTGGAAGCACATAGAGGGCCATGGTGAAAAAGGAAATATCCTCAGATGAAATCTGGAAAGAAGCTTTCTGAGAAACTGCTTAGTGTTCTGTTAATTCATCTCACAGAGTTACATCTGTATTTCGTGGATCTCTTTGGTAGCCTTATTTCTGTGGAATATGAGAACAGATATTTCTAATCCCTTTGAAGACTATAGGGCCAAAGGAAATATCCTCCGATAACAAAGAGAACGAAGCTTTCTGAGAAACTTCTTTGTGTTCTGTGAAATCATCTCACAGAGTTACAGCTTTCCCCTCAAGAAGCCTTTCGCTAAGACAGTTCTTTTGGAATTGGCAAAGTGATATTTGGAAGCCCATAGAGGGCTATGATGAAAAAGGAAATATCCTCAGATGAAATCTGGAAAGAAGCTTTCTGAGAAAACGCTTAGTGTTCTGTTAATTCATCTCACAGAGTTACATCTGTATTTCGTGGATCTCTTTGCTAGCTTTATTTCTGTGGAATCTGAGAACAGATATTTCGGATTCCTTTGAAGACTATAGGGCCAAAGGAAATATCCTCCGATAAAGAAGAGGAAGAAGCTTTCTGAGAAACTTCTTTGTGTTCTGTGAAATCATCTCACAGAGTTACAGCTTTCCCCTCAAGAAGCCTTTCGCTAAGACAGTTCTTTTGGAACTGGACAAGTGATATTTGGAAGCCCATAGAGGGCCATGGTGAAAAAGGAAATATCCTCAGATGAAATCTGGAAAGAAGCTTTCTGAGAAACTGCTTAGTGTTCTGTTAATTCATCTCACAGAGTTACATCTGTATTTCGTGGATCTCTTTGCTAGCTTTATTTCTGTGGAATCTGAGAACAGATATTTCGGATCCCTTTGAAGACTATAGGGCCAAAGGAAGTATCCTCCGATAACAAAGAGAAAGAAGCTTTCTGAGAAACTTTTTGTGTTCTGTGAAATCATCTCACAGAGTTACAGCTTTCCCCTCAAGAAGCCTTTCGCTAAGACAGTTCTTGTGGAATTGGCAAAGTGATATTTGGAAGCCCATAGAGGTCTATGGTGAAAAAGGAAATATCCTCAATTGAAATCTGGAAAGAAGATTTCTGAGAAACTGCTTAGTGTTCTGTTAATTCATCTCACAGAGTTACATCTGTATTTCGTGGATCTCTTTGCTAGCTTTATTTCTGTGGAATCTGAGAACAGATATTTCGGATCCCTTTGAAGACTATAGGGCCAAAGGAAATATCCTCCGATAACAAAGAGAAAGAAGCTTTCTGAGAAACTTCTTTGTGTTCTGTGAAATCATCTCACAGAGTTACAGCTTTTCCATCAAGAAGCCTTTCTCTAAGACTGTTCTTGTGGAATTGGCAACGTGATATTTGGAAGCCCATGGAGGGCTATGGTGAAAAAGGAAATATCCTCAGATGAAATCTGGAAAGAAGCTTTCTGAGAAACTGCTTAGTGTTCTGTTAATTCATCTCACAGAGTTACATCTGTATTTCGTGGATCTCTTTGCTAGCCTTATTACTGTGGAATCTGAGAACAGATATTTCGGATCCCTTTGAAGACTATAGGGCCAAAGGAAATATCCTCCGATAAAAAAGAGAAAGAAGCTTTCTGAGAAACTTCTTTGTGTTCTGTGAAATCATCTCACAGAGTTACAGCTTTCCCCTCAAGAAGCCTTTTGCTAAGACAGTTCTTGTGGAATTGGCAAAGTGATATTTGAAAGCCCATAGAGGGCTATGGTGAAAAAGGAAATATCCTCAGATGAAATCTGGAAAGAAGCTTTCTGAGAAACTGCTTAGTGTTCTGTTAATTCATCTCACAGAGTTACAACTGTATTTCGTGGATCTCTTTGCTAGCCTTATTTCTGTGGAATCTGAGAACAGATATTTCGGATCCCTTTGAAGACTATAGGGCCAAAGGAAATATCCTTCGATAACAAAGAGAAAGAAGCTTTCTGAGAAACTTCTTTGTGTTCTGGGAAATCATCTCACAGAGTTACAGCTTTCCCCTCAAGAAGCCTTTCGCTAAGACAGTTCTTGTGGAATTGGCAAAGTGATATTTGGAAGCCCATAAAGGGCTATGGTGAAAAAGGAAATATCCTCAGATGAAATCTGGAAAGAAGCTTTCTGAGAAACTGCTTAGTGTTCTGTTAATTCTTCTCACAGAGTTACATCTGCATTTCGTGGATCTCTTTGCTAGCCTTATTTCTGTGGAATCTGAGAACAGATATTTCGGATCCCTTTGAAGACAATAGGGCCAAAGGAAAAATCCTCCGATAACGAAGAGAAAGAAGCTTTCTGAGAAACTTCTTTGTGTTCTGTGAAATCATCTCACAGAGTTACAGCTTTCCCCTCAAGAAGCCTTTCGCTAAGACAGTTCTTGTGGAATTGTCAAAGTGATATTTGCAAGCCCATAGAGGGCTATGTTGAAAAAGGAAATATCCTCAGAGGAAATCTGGAAAGAAGCTTTCTGAGAAACTGCTTAGTGTTCTGTTAATTCATCTCACAGAGTTACATCTGTATTTCGTGGATCTCTTTGCTAGCCTTATTTCTGTGGAATCTGAGAACAGATATTTCGGATCCCTTTGAAGACTATAGTGCCAAAGGAAATATCCTCCGATAACAAAGAGAAAGAAGCTTTCTGAGAAACTTCTTTGTGTTCTGTGAAATCATCTCACAGAGTTACAGCTTTCCCCTCAAGAAGACTTTCGCTAAGACAGTTCTTTTGGAATTGGACAAGTGATATTTGGAAGCACATAGAGGGCCATGGTGAAAAAGGAAATATCCTCAGATGAAATCTGGAAAGAAGCTTTCTGAGAAACTGCTTAGTGTTCTGTTAATTCATCTCACAGAGTTACATCTGTATTTCGTGGATCTCTTTGGTAGCCTTATTTCTGTGGAATATGAGAACAGATATTTCTAATCCCTTTGAAGACTATAGGGCCAAAGGAAATATCCTCCGATAACAAAGAGAACGAAGCTTTCTGAGAAACTTCTTTGTGTTCTGTGAAATCATCTCAGAGAGTTACAGCTTTCCCCTCAAGGAGCCTTTGGCTAAGACAGTTATTGTGGAATTCGCAAAGTGATATTTGGAAGCCCATAGAGGGCTATTGTGAAAAAGGAAATATCCTCAGATGAAATCTGGAAAGAAGCTTTCTGAGAAACTGCTTAGTGTTCTGTTAATTCATCTCACAGAGTTATATCTGTATTTCGTGGATCTCTTTGCTAGCCTTATTTCTGTGGAATCTGAGAACAGATATTTCGGATCCCTTTGAAGACTATAGGGCCAAAGGAAATATCCTCCGATAACAAAGAGAACGAAGCTTTCTGAGAAACTTCTTTGTGTTCTGTGAAATCATCTCACAGAGTTATAGCTTTCCCCTCAAGAAGCCTTTCGCTGAGACAGTTCTTGTGGAATTGGCAAAGTGATATTTGGAAGCCCATAGAGGGCTATGGTGAAAAAGGAAATATCCTCAGATGAAATCTGGAAAGAAGCTTTCTGAGAAACTGCTTAGTGTTCTGTTAATTCTTCTCACAGAGTTTCATCTGTATTTCGTAGATCTCTTTGCTAGCCTTATTTCTGTGGAATCTGAGAACAGATATTTCGGATCCCTTTGAAGACTATAGGGCCAAAGGAAATATCCTCCGATAACAAAGAGAACGAAGCTTTCTGAGAAACTTTTTTGTGTTCTGTGAAATCATCTCACAGAGTTATAGCTTTCCCCTCAAGAAGCCTTTCGCTAAGACAGTTCTTGTGGAATTGACAAAGTGATATTTGGAAGCCCATATAGGGCTATGGTGAAAAAGGAAATATCCTCAGATGAAATCTGGAAAGAAGCTTTCTGAGAAACTGCTTAGTGTTCTCTTAATTTATCTCACAGAGTTACATCTGTATTTCGTGGATCTCTTTGCTAGCCTTATTTCTGTGGAATCTGAGAACAGATATTTCGGATCCCTTTGAACACTATAGGGCCAAAGGAAATATCCTCCGATAACAAAGAGAAAGAAGCTTTCTGAGAAACTTCTTTGTGTTCTGTGAAATCATCTCACAGAGTTACAGCTTTCCCACATGAAGCCTTTCGCTAAGACAGTTCTTGTGGAATTGGCAAAGTGATATTTGGAAGCCCATAGAGGGCTATGGTGAAAAAGGAAATATCCTCATATGAAATCTGGAAAGAAGCTTTCTGAGAAACTGCTTAGTGTTCTGTTAATTCATCTCACAGAGTTACATCTGTATTTCGTGGATCTCTTTGCTAGCCTTATTTCTGTGGAATCTGAGAACACATATTTCGGATCCCTTTGAAGACTATAGGGCCAAAGGAAAAATCCTCCGATAACAAAGAGAAAGAAGCTTTCTGAGAAATTCCTTTGTGTTCTGTGAAATCATCTCAGAGAGTTACAGCTTTCCCCTCAAGAAGCCTTTCGCTAAGACAGTTCTTGTGGAATTGGCAAAGTGATATTTGGAAGCCCATAGAGGGCCATGTTGAAAAAGGAAATATCCTCAGATGAAATCTGGAAAGAAGCTTTCTGAGAAACTGCTTAGTGTTCTGTTAATTCATCTCACAGAGTTACATCTGTATTTCGTGGATCTCTTTGCTAGCTTTATTTCTGTGGAATCTGAGAACAGATATTTCGGATCCCTTTGAAGAGTATAGGGCCAATGGAAATATCCTCCGATAACAAAGAGAAAGAAGCTTTCTGAGAAACTTCTTTGTGTTCTGTGAAATCATCTCACAGAGTTACAGCTTTTCCCTCAAGAAGCCTTTCGCTAAGACTGTTCTTGTGGAAATGGCAAAGTGATATTTGGAAGCCCATAGAGGGCTATGGTGAAAAAGGAAATATCCTCAGATGAAATCTGGAAAGAAGCTTTCTGAGAAACTGCTTAGTGTTCTGTTAATTCATCTCACAGAGTTACATCTGTATTTCGTGGATCTCTTTGCTAGCCTTATTTCTGTGGAATCTGAGAACAGATATTTCGGATCCCTTTGAAGACTATAGGGCCAAAGGAAATATCCTCCGATAACGAAGAGAAAGAAGCTTTCTGAGAAAGTTCTTTGTGTTCTGTGAAATCATCTCAGAGAGTTACAGCTTTCCCTTCAAGAAGACTTTCGCTAAGACAGTTCTTTTGGAATTGGACAAGTGATATTTGGAAGCACATAGAGGGCCATGGTGAAAAAGGAAATATCCTCAGATGAAATCTGGAAAGAAGCTTTCTGAGAAACTGCTTAGTGTTCTGTTAATTCATCTCACAGAGTTACATCTGTATTTCGTGGATCTCTTTGGTAGCCTTATTTCTGTGGAATATGAGAACAGATATTTCTAATCCCTTTGAAGACTATAGGGCCAAAGGAAATATCCTCCGATAACAAAGAGAACGAAGCTTTCTGAGAAACTTCTTTGTGTTCTGTGAAATCATCTCACAGAGTTACAGCTTTCCCCTCAAGAAGCCTTTCGCTAAGACAGTTCTTTTGGAATTGGCAAAGTGATATTTGGAAGCCCATAGAGGGCTATGATGAAAAAGGAAATATCCTCAGATGAAATCTGGAAAGAAGCTTTCTGAGAAACCGCTTAGTGTTCTGTTAATTCATCTCACAGAGTTACATCTGTATTTCGTGGATCTCTTTGCTAGCTTTATTTCTGTGGAATCTGAGAACAGATATTTCGGATTCCTTTGAAGACTATAGGGCCAAAGGAAATATCCTCCGATAAAGAAGAGGAAGAAGCTTTCTGAGAAACTTCTTTGTGTTCTGTGAAATCATCTCACAGAGTTACAGCTTTCCCCTCAAGAAGCCTTTCGCTAAGACAGTTCTTTTGGAACTGGACAAGTGATATTTGGAAGCCCATAGAGGGCCATGGTGAAAAAGGAAATATCCTCAGATGAAATCTGGAAAGAAGCTTTCTGAGAAACTGCTTAGTGTTCTGTTAATTCATCTCACAGAGTTACATCTGTATTTCGTGGATCTCTTTGCTAGCTTTATTTCTGTGGAATCTGAGAACAGATATTTCGGATCCCTTTGAAGACTATAGGGCCAAAGGAAGTATCCTCCGATAACAAAGAGAAAGAAGCTTTCTGAGAAACTTTTTGTGTTCTGTGAAATCATCTCACAGAGTTACAGCTTTCCCCTCAAGAAGCCTTTCGCTAAGACAGTTCTTGTGGAATTGGCAAAGTGATATTTGGAAGCCCATAGAGGTCTATGGTGAAAAAGGAAATATCCTCAATTGAAATCTGGAAAGAAGATTTCTGAGAAACTGCTTAGTGTTCTGTTAATTCATCTCACAGAGTTACATCTGTATTTCGTGGATCTCTTTGCTAGCTTTATTTCTGTGGAATCTGAGAACAGATATTTCGGATCCCTTTGAAGACTATAGGGCCAAAGGAAATATCCTCCGATAACAAAGAGAAAGAAGCTTTCTGAGAAACTTCTTTGTGTTCTGTGAAATCATCGCACAGAGTTACAGCTTTTCCATCAAGAAGCCTTTCTCTAAGACTGTTCTTGTGGAATTGGCAACGTGATATTTGGAAGCCCATGGAGGGCTATGGTGAAAAAGGAAATATCCTCAGATGAAATCTGGAAAGAAGCTTTCTGAGAAACTGCTTAGTGTTCTGTTAATTCATCTCACAGAGTTACATCTGTATTTCGTGGATCTCTTTGCTAGCCTTATTACTGTGGAATCTGAGAACAGATATTTCGGATCCCTTTGAAGACTATAGGGCCAAAGGAAATATCCTCCGATAAAAAAGAGAAAGAAGCTTTCTGAGAAACTTCTTTGTGTTCTGTGAAATCATCTCACAGAGTTACAGCTTTCCCCTCAAGAAGCCTTTTGCTAAGACAGTTCTTGTGGAATTGGCAAAGTGATATTTGAAAGCCCATAGAGGGCTATGGTGAAAAAGGAAATATCCTCAGATGAAATCTGGAAAGAAGCTTTCTGAGAAACTGCTTAGTGTTCTGTTAATTCATCTCACAGAGTTACAACTGTATTTCGTGGATCTCTTTGCTAGCCTTATTTCTGTGGAATCTGAGAACAGATATTTCGGATCCCTTTGAAGACTATAGGGCCAAAGGAAATATCCTTCGATAACAAAGAGAAAGAAGCTTTCTGAGAAACTTCTTTGTGTTCTGGGAAATCATCTCACAGAGTTACAGCTTTCCCCTCAAGAAGCCTTTCGCTAAGACAGTTCTTGTGGAATTGGCAAAGTGATATTTGGAAGCCCATAAAGGGCTATGGTGAAAAAGGAAATATCCTCAGATGAAATCTGGAAAGAAGCTTTCTGAGAAACTGCTTAGTGTTCTGTTAATTCTTCTCACAGAGTTACATCTGCATTTCGTGGATCTCTTTGCTAGCCTTATTTCTGTGGAATCTGAGAACAGATATTTCGGATCCCTTTGAAGACAATAGGGCCAAAGGAAAAATCCTCCGATAACGAAGAGAAAGAAGCTTTCTGAGAAACTTCTTTGTGTTCTGTGAAATCATCTCACAGAGTTACAGCTTTCCCCTCAAGAAGCCTTTCGCTAAGACAGTTCTTGTGGAATTGTCAAAGTGATATTTGCAAGCCCATAGAGGGCTATGTTGAAAAAGGAAATATCCTCAGAGGAAATCTGGAAAGAAGCTTTCTGAGAAACTGCTTAGTGTTCTGTTAATTCATCTCACAGAGTTACATCTGTATTTCGTGGATCTCTTTGCTAGCCTTATTTCTGTGGAATCTGAGAACAGATATTTCGGATCCCTTTGAAGACTATAGTGCCAAAGGAAATATCCTCCGATAACAAAGAGAAAGAAGCTTTCTGAGAAACTTCTTTGTGTTCTGTGAAATCATCTCACAGAGTTACAGCTTTCCCCTCAAGAAGACTTTCGCTAAGACAGTTCTTTTGGAATTGGACAAGTGATATTTGGAAGCACATAGAGGGCCATGGTGAAAAAGGAAATATCCTCAGATGAAATCTGGAAAGAAGCTTTCTGAGAAACTGCTTAGTGTTCTGTTAATTCATCTCACAGAGTTACATCTGTATTTCGTGGATCTCTTTGGTAGCCTTATTTCTGTGGAATATGAGAACAGATATTTCTAATCCCTTTGAAGACTATAGGGCCAAAGGAAATATCCTCCGATAACAAAGAGAACGAAGCTTTCTGAGAAACTTCTTTGTGTTCTGTGAAATCATCTCACAGACTTACAGCTTTCCCCTCAAGAAGCCTTTCGCTAAGACAGTTCTTTTGGAATTGGCAAAGTGATATTTGGAAGCCCATAGAGGGCTATGGTGAAAAAGGAAATATCCTCAGATGAAATCTGGAAAGAAGCTTTCTGAGAAACCGCTTAGTGTTCTGTTAATTCATCTCACAGAGTTACATCTGTATTTCGTGGATCTCTTTGCTAGCTTTATTTCTGTGGAATCTGAGAACAGATATTTCGGATTCCTTTGAAGACTATAGGGCCAAAGGAAATATCCTCCGATAAAGAAGAGGAAGAAGCTTTCTGAGAAACTTCTTTGTGTTCTGTGAAATCATCTCACAGAGTTACAGCTTTCCCCTCAAGAAGCCTTTCGCTAAGACAGTTCTTTTGGAACTGGACAAGTGATATTTGGAAGCCCATAGAGGGCCATGGTGAAAAAGGAAATATCCTCAGATGAAATCTGGAAAGAAGCTTTCTGAGAAACTGCTTAGTGTTCTGTTAATTCATCTCACAGAGTTACATCTGTATTTCGTGGATCTCTTTGCTAGCTTTATTTCTGTGGAATCTGAGAACAGATATTTCGGATCCCTTTGAAGACTATAGGGCCAAAGGAAGTATCCTCCGATAACAAAGAGAAAGAAGCTTTCTGAGAAACTTTTTGTGTTCTGTGAAATCATCTCACAGAGTTACAGCTTTCCCCTCAAGAAGCCTTTCGCTAAGACAGTTCTTGTGGAATTGGCAAAGTGATATTTGGAAGCCCATAGAGGTCTATGGTGAAAAAGGAAATATCCTCAATTGAAATCTGGAAAGAAGATTTCTGAGAAACTGCTTAGTGTTCTGTTAATTCATCTCACAGAGTTACATCTGTATTTCGTGGATCTCTTTGCTAGCTTTATTTCTGTGGAATCTGAGAACAGATATTTCGGATCCCTTTGAAGACTATAGGGCCAAAGGAAATATCCTCCGATAACAAAGAGAACGAAGCTTTCTGAGAAACTTCTTTGTGTTCTGTGAAATCATCTCACAGAGTTACAGCTTTCCCCTCAAGAAGCCTTTCGCTAAGACAGTTCTTTTGGAATTGGCAAAGTGATATTTGGAAGCCCATAGAGGGCTATGATGAAAAAGGAAATATCCTCAGATGAAATCTGGAAAGAAGCTTTCTGAGAAACCGCTTAGTGTTCTGTTAATTCATCTCACAGAGTTACATCTGTATTTCGTGGATCTCTTTGCTAGCTTTATTTCTGTGGAATCTGAGAACAGATATTTCGGATTCCTTTGAAGACTATAGGGCCAAAGGAAATATCCTCCGATAAAGAAGAGGAAGAAGCTTTCTGAGAAACTTCTTTGTGTTCTGTGAAATCATCTCACAGAGTTACAGCTTTCCCCTCAAGAAGCCTTTCGCTAAGACAGTTCTTTTGGAACTGGACAAGTGATATTTGGAAGCCCATAGAGGGCCATGGTGAAAAAGGAAATATCCTCAGATGAAATCTGGAAAGAAGCTTTCTGAGAAACTGCTTAGTGTTCTGTTAATTCATCTCACAGAGTTACATCTGTATTTCGTGGATCTCTTTGCTAGCTTTATTTCTGTGGAATCTGAGAACAGATATTTCGGATCCCTTTGAAGACTATAGGGCCAAAGGAAGTATCCTCCGATAACAAAGAGAAAGAAGCTTTCTGAGAAACTTTTTGTGTTCTGTGAAATCATCTCACAGAGTTACAGCTTTCCCCTCAAGAAGCCTTTCGCTAAGACAGTTCTTGTGGAATTGGCAAAGTGATATTTGGAAGCCCATAGAGGTCTATGGTGAAAAAGGAAATATCCTCAATTGAAATCTGGAAAGAAGATTTCTGAGAAACTGCTTAGTGTTCTGTTAATTCATCTCACAGAGTTACATCTGTATTTCGTGGATCTCTTTGCTAGCTTTATTTCTGTGGAATCTGAGAACAGATATTTCGGATCCCTTTGAAGACTATAGGGCCAAAGGAAATATCCTCCGATAACAAAGAGAAAGAAGCTTTCTGAGAAACTTCTTTGTGTTCTGTGAAATCATCGCACAGAGTTACAGCTTTTCCATCAAGAAGCCTTTCTCTAAGACTGTTCTTGTGGAATTGGCAACGTGATATTTGGAAGCCCATGGAGGGCTATGGTGAAAAAGGAAATATCCTCAGATGAAATCTGGAAAGAAGCTTTCTGAGAAACTGCTTAGTGTTCTGTTAATTCATCTCACAGAGTTACATCTGTATTTCGTGGATCTCTTTGCTAGCCTTATTACTGTGGAATCTGAGAACAGATATTTCGGATCCCTTTGAAGACTATAGGGCCAAAGGAAATATCCTCCGATAAAAAAGAGAAAGAAGCTTTCTGAGAAACTTCTTTGTGTTCTGTGAAATCATCTCACAGAGTTACAGCTTTCCCCTCAAGAAGCCTTTTGCTAAGACAGTTCTTGTGGAATTGGCAAAGTGATATTTGAAAGCCCATAGAGGGCTATGGTGAAAAAGGAAATATCCTCAGATGAAATCTGGAAAGAAGCTTTCTGAGAAACTGCTTAGTGTTCTGTTAATTCATCTCACAGAGTTACAACTGTATTTCGTGGATCTCTTTGCTAGCCTTATTTCTGTGGAATCTGAGAACAGATATTTCGGATCCCTTTGAAGACTATAGGGCCAAAGGAAATATCCTTCGATAACAAAGAGAAAGAAGCTTTCTGAGAAACTTCTTTGTGTTCTGGGAAATCATCTCACAGAGTTACAGCTTTCCCCTCAAGAAGCCTTTCGCTAAGACAGTTCTTGTGGAATTGGCAAAGTGATATTTGGAAGCCCATAAAGGGCTATGGTGAAAAAGGAAATATCCTCAGATGAAATCTGGAAAGAAGCTTTCTGAGAAACTGCTTAGTGTTCTGTTAATTCTTCTCACAGAGTTACATCTGCATTTCGTGGATCTCTTTGCTAGCCTTATTTCTGTGGAATCTGAGAACAGATATTTCGGATCCCTTTGAAGACAATAGGGCCAAAGGAAAAATCCTCCGATAACGAAGAGAAAGAAGCTTTCTGAGAAACTTCTTTGTGTTCTGTGAAATCATCTCACAGAGTTACAGCTTTCCCCTCAAGAAGCCTTTCGCTAAGACAGTTCTTGTGGAATTGTCAAAGTGATATTTGCAAGCCCATAGAGGGCTATGTTGAAAAAGGAAATATCCTCAGAGGAAATCTGGAAAGAAGCTTTCTGAGAAACTGCTTAGTGTTCTGTTAATTCATCTCACAGAGTTACATCTGTATTTCGTGGATCTCTTTGCTAGCCTTATTTCTGTGGAATCTGAGAACAGATATTTCGGATCCCTTTGAAGACTATAGTGCCAAAGGAAATATCCTCCGATAACAAAGAGAAAGAAGCTTTCTGAGAAACTTCTTTGTGTTCTGTGAAATCATCTCACAGAGTTACAGCTTTCCCCTCAAGAAGACTTTCGCTAAGACAGTTCTTTTGGAATTGGACAAGTGATATTTGGAAGCACATAGAGGGCCATGGTGAAAAAGGAAATATCCTCAGATGAAATCTGGAAAGAAGCTTTCTGAGAAACTGCTTAGTGTTCTGTTAATTCATCTCACAGAGTTACATCTGTATTTCGTGGATCTCTTTGGTAGCCTTATTTCTGTGGAATATGAGAACAGATATTTCTAATCCCTTTGAAGACTATAGGGCCAAAGGAAATATCCTCCGATAACAAAGAGAACGAAGCTTTCTGAGAAACTTCTTTGTGTTCTGTGAAATCATCTCACAGACTTACAGCTTTCCCCTCAAGAAGCCTTTCGCTAAGACAGTTCTTTTGGAATTGGCAAAGTGATATTTGGAAGCCCATAGAGGGCTATGGTGAAAAAGGAAATATCCTCAGATGAAATCTGGAAAGAAGCTTTCTGAGAAACCGCTTAGTGTTCTGTTAATTCATCTCACAGAGTTACATCTGTATTTCGTGGATCTCTTTGCTAGCTTTATTTCTGTGGAATCTGAGAACAGATATTTCGGATTCCTTTGAAGACTATAGGGCCAAAGGAAATATCCTCCGATAAAGAAGAGGAAGAAGCTTTCTGAGAAACTTCTTTGTGTTCTGTGAAATCATCTCACAGAGTTACAGCTTTCCCCTCAAGAAGCCTTTCGCTAAGACAGTTCTTTTGGAACTGGACAAGTGATATTTGGAAGCCCATAGAGGGCCATGGTGAAAAAGGAAATATCCTCAGATGAAATCTGGAAAGAAGCTTTCTGAGAAACTGCTTAGTGTTCTGTTAATTCATCTCACAGAGTTACATCTGTATTTCGTGGATCTCTTTGCTAGCTTTATTTCTGTGGAATCTGAGAACAGATATTTCGGATCCCTTTGAAGACTATAGGGCCAAAGGAAGTATCCTCCGATAACAAAGAGAAAGAAGCTTTCTGAGAAACTTTTTGTGTTCTGTGAAATCATCTCACAGAGTTACAGCTTTCCCCTCAAGAAGCCTTTCGCTAAGACAGTTCTTGTGGAATTGGCAAAGTGATATTTGGAAGCCCATAGAGGTCTATGGTGAAAAAGGAAATATCCTCAATTGAAATCTGGAAAGAAGATTTCTGAGAAACTGCTTAGTGTTCTGTTAATTCATCTCACAGAGTTACATCTGTATTTCGTGGATCTCTTTGCTAGCTTTATTTCTGTGGAATCTGAGAACAGATATTTCGGATCCCTTTGAAGACTATAGGGCCAAAGGAAATATCCTCCGATAACAAAGAGAAAGAAGCTTTCTGAGAAACTTCTTTGTGTTCTGTGAAATCATCTCACAGAGTTACAGCTTTTCCATCAAGAAGCCTTTCTCTAAGACTGTTCTTGTGGAATTGGCAACGTGATATTTGGAAGCCCATGGAGGGCTATGGTGAAAAAGGAAATATCCTCAGATGAAATCTGGAAAGAAGCTTTCTGAGAAACTGCTTAGTGTTCTGTTAATTCATCTCACAGAGTTACATCTGTATTTCGTGGATCTCTTTGCTAGCCTTATTTCTGTGGAATCTGAGAACAGATATTTCGGATCCCTTTGAAGACTATAGGGCCAAAGGAAATATCCTCCGATAAAAAAGAGAAAGAAGCTTTCTGAGAAACTTCTTTGTGTTCTGTGAAATCATCTCACAGAGTTACAGCTTTCCCCTCAAGAAGCCTTTTGCTAAGACAGTTCTTGTGGAATTGGCAAAGTGATATTTGAAAGCCCATAGAGGGCTATGGTGAAAAAGGAAATATCCTCAGATGAAATCTGGAAAGAAGCTTTCTGAAAACTGCTTAGTGTTCTGTTAATTCATCTCACAGAGTTACAACTGTATTTCGTGGATCTCTTTGCTAGCCTTATTTCTGTGGAATCTGAGAACAGATATTTCGGATCCCTTTGAAGACTATAGGGCCAAAGGAAATATCCTTCGATAACAAAGAGAAAGAAGCTTTCTGAGAAACTTCTTTGTGTTCTGGGAAATCATCTCACAGAGTTACAGCTTTCCCCTCAAGAAGCCTTTCGCTAAGACAGTTCTTGTGGAATTGGCAAAGTGATATTTGGAAGCCCATAAAGGGCTATGGTGAAAAAGGAAATATCCTCAGATGAAATCTGGAAAGAAGCTTTCTGAGAAACTGCTTAGTGTTCTGTTAATTCTTCTCACAGAGTTACATCTGCATTTCGTGGATCTCTTTGCTAGCCTTATTTCTGTGGAATCTGAGAACAGATATTTCGGATCCCTTTGAAGACAATAGGGCCAAAGGAAAAATCCTCCGATAACGAAGAGAAAGAAGCTTTCTGAGAAACTTCTTTGTGTTCTGTGAAATCATCTCACAGAGTTACAGCTTTCCCCTCAAGAAGCCTTTCGCTAAGACAGTTCTTGTGGAATTGTCAAAGTGATATTTGCAAGCCCATAGAGGGCTATGTTGAAAAAGGAAATATCCTCAGAGGAAATCTGGAAAGAAGCTTTCTGAGAAACTGCTTAGTGTTCTGTTAATTCATCTCACAGAGTTACATCTGTATTTCGTGGATCTCTTTGCTAGCCTTATTTCTGTGGAATCTGAGAACAGATATTTCGGATCCCTTTGAAGACTATAGTGCCAAAGGAAATATCCTCCGATAACAAAGAGAAAGAAGCTTTCTGAGAAACTTCTTTGTGTTCTGTGAAATCATCTCACAGAGTTACAGCTTTCCCCTCAAGAAGACTTTCGCTAAGACAGTTCTTTTGGAATTGGACAAGTGATATTTGGAAGCACATAGAGGGCCATGGTGAAAAAGGAAATATCCTCAGATGAAATCTGGAAAGAAGCTTTCTGAGAAACTGCTTAGTGTTCTGTTAATTCATCTCACAGAGTTACATCTGTATTTCGTGGATCTCTTTGGTAGCCTTATTTCTGTGGAATATGAGAACAGATATTTCTAATCCCTTTGAAGACTATAGGGCCAAAGGAAATATCCTCCGATAACAAAGAGAACGAAGCTTTCTGAGAAATTTCTTTGTGTTCTGTGAAATCATCTCACAGACTTACAGCTTTCCCCTCAAGAAGCCTTTCGCTAAGACAGTTCTTTTGGAATTGGCAAAGTGATATTTGGAAGCCCATAGAGGGCTACGGTGAAAAAGGAAATATCCTCAGATGAAATCTGGAAAGAAGCTTTCTGAGAAACCGCTTAGTGTTCTGTTAATTCATCTCACAGAGTTACATCTGTATTTCGTGGATCTCTTTGCTAGCTTTATTTCTGTGGAATCTGAGAACAGATATTTCGGATCCCTTTGAAGACTATAGGGCCAAAGGAAATATCCTCCGATAAAGAAGAGGAAGAAGCTTTCTGAGAAACTTCTTTGTGTTCTGTGAAATCATCTCACAGAGTTACAGCTTTCCCCTCAAGAAGCCTTTCGCTAAGACAGTTCTTTTGGAACTGGACAAGTGATATTTGGAAGCCCATAGAGGGCCATGGTGAAAAAGGAAATATCCTCAGATGAAATCTGGAAAGAAGCTTTCTGAGAAACTGCTTAGTGTTCTGTTAATTCATCTCACAGAGTTACATCTGTATTTCGTGGATCTCTTTGCTAGCTTTATTTCTGTGGAATCTGAGAACAGATATTTCGGATCCCTTTGAAGACTATAGGGCCAAAGGAAATATCCTCCGATAACAAAGAGAAAGAAGCTTTCTGAGAAACTTCTTTGTGTTCTGTGAAATCATCTCACAGAGTTACAGCTTTTCCATCAAGAAGCCTTTCTCTAAGACTGTTCTTGTGGAATTGGCAACGTGATATTTGGAAGCCCATGGAGGGCTATGGTGAAAAAGGAAATATCCTCAGATGAAATCTGGAAAGAAGCTTTCTGAGAAACTGCTTAGTGTTCTGTTAATTCATCTCACAGAGTTACATCTGTATTTCGTGGATCTCTTTGCTAGCCTTATTACTGTGGAATCTGAGAACAGATATTTCGGATCCCTTTGAAGACTATAGGGCCAAAGGAAATATCCTCCGATAAAAAAGAGAAAGAAGCTTTCTGAGAAACTTCTTTGTGTTCTGTGAAATCATCTCACAGAGTTACAGCTTTCCCCTCAAGAAGCCTTTTGCTAAGACAGTTCTTGTGGAATTGGCAAAGTGATATTTGAAAGCCCATAGAGGGCTATGGTGAAAAAGGAAATATCCTCAGATGAAATCTGGAAAGAAGCTTTCTGAGAAACTGCTTAGTGTTCTGTTAATTCATCTCACAGAGTTACAACTGTATTTCGTGGATCTCTTTGCTAGCCTTATTTCTGTGGAATCTGAGAACAGATATTTCGGATCCCTTTGAAGACTATAGGGCCAAAGGAAATATCCTCCGATAACAAAGAGAAAGAAGCTTTCTGAGAAACTTCTTTGTGTTCTGGGAAATCATCTCACAGAGTTACAGCTTTCCGCACAAGAAGCCTTTCGCTAAGACAGTTCTTGTGGAATTGGCAAAGTGATATTTGGAAGCCCATAAAGGGCTATGGTGAAAAAGGAAATATCCTCAGATGAAATCTGGAAAGAAGCTTTCTGAGAAACTGCTTAGTGTTCTGTTAATTCTTCTCACAGAGTTACATCTGCATTTCGTGGATCTCTTTGCTAGCCTTATTTCTGTGGAATCTGAGAACAGATATTTCGGATCCCTTTGAAGACAATAGGGCCAAAGGAAAAATCCTCCGATAACGAAGAGAAAGAAGCTTTCTGAGAAACTTCTTTGTGTTCTGTGAAATCATCTCACAGAGTTACAGCTTTCCCCGCAAGAAGCCTTTCGCTAAGACAGTTCTTGTGGAATTGTCAAAGTGATATTTGCAAGCCCATAGAGGGCTATGTTGAAAAAGGAAATATCCTCAGAGGAAATCTGGAAAGAAGCTTTCTGAGAAACTGCTTAGTGTTCTGTTAATTCATCTCACAGAGTTACAACTGTATTTCGTGGATCTCTTTGCTAGCCTTATTTCTGTGGAATCTGAGAACAGATATTTCGGATCCCTTTGAAGACTATAGGGCCAAAGGAAATATCCTCCGATAACAAAGAGAAAGAAGCTTTCTGAGAAACTTCTTTGTGTTCTGTGAAATCATCTCACAGAGTTACAGCTTTCCCCTCAAGAAGCCTTTCGCTAAGACAGTTCTTGTGGAATTGGCAAAGTGATATATGGAAGCCCCTAGAGGGCTATGCTGAAAAAGGAAATATCCTCAGATGAAATCTGGAAAGAAGCTTTCTGAGAAACTGCTTAGTGTTCTGTTAATTCATCTCACAGAGTTACATCTGTATTTCGTGGATCTCTTTGCTAGCCTTATTTCTGTGGAATATGAGAACAGATATTTCGGATCCCTTTGAAGTCTATAGGGCCAAAGGAAATATCCTCCGATAACAAAGAGAACGAAGCTTTCTGAGAAACTTCTTTGTGTTCTGTGAAATCATCTCACAGAGTTACAGCTTTCCCCTCAAGAAGCCTTTCGCTAAGACAGTTATTGTGGAATTCGCAAAGTGATATTTGGAAGCCCATAGAGGGCCATGGTGAAAAAGGAAATATCCTCAGATGAAATCTGGAAAGAAGCTTTCTGAGAAACTGCTTTGTGTTCTGTTAATTCATCTCACAGAGTTACATCTGTATTTCGTGGATCTCTTTGCTAGCCTTATTTCTGTGGAATCTGAGAACAGATATTTCGGATCCCTTTGAAGACTATAGGGCCAAAGGAAATATCCTCCGATAACAAAGAGAACGAAGCTTTCTGAGAAACTTTTTTGTGTTCTGTGAAATCATCTCACAGAGTTATAGCTTTCCCCTCAAGAAGCCTTTCGCTAAGACAGTTCTTGTGGAATTGGCAAAGTGATATTTGGAAGCCCATAGAGGGCTATGGTGAAAAAGGAAATATCCTCAGATGAAATCTGGAAAGAAGCTTTCTGAGAAACTGCTTAGTGTTCTCTTAATTTATCTCACAGAGTTACATCTGTATTTCGTGGATCTCTTTGCTAGCCTTATTTCTGTGGAATCTGAGAACAGATATTTCGGATCCCTTTGAACACTATAGGGCCAAAGGAAATATCCTCCGATAACAAAGAGAAAGAAGCTTTCTGAGAAACTTCATTGTGTTCTGTGAAATCATCTCACAGAGTTACAGCTTTCCCACATGAAGCCTTTCGCTAAGACAGTTCTTCTGGAATTGGCAAAGTGATATTTGGAAGCCCATAGAGGGCTATGGTGAAAAAGGAAATATCCTCATATGAAATCTGGAAAGAAGCTTTCTGAGAAACTGCTTAGTGTTCTGTTAATTCATCTCACAGAGTTACATCTGTATTTCGTGGATCTCTTTGCTAGCCTTATTTCTGTGGAATCTGAGAACACATATTTCGGATCCCTTTGAAGACTATAGGGCCAAAGGAAAAATCCTCCGATAACAAAGAGAAAGAAGCTTTCTGAGAAATTCCTTTGTGTTCTGTGAAATCTTCTCAGAGAGTTACAGCTTTCCCCTCAAGAAGCCTTTCGCTAAGACAGTTCTTGTGGAATTGGCAAAGTGATATTTGGAAGCCCATAGAGGGCCATGTTGAAAAAGGAAATATCCTCAGATGTAATCTGGAAAGAAGCTTTCTGAGAAACTGCTTAGTGTTCTGTTAATTCATCTCACAGAGTTACATCTGTATTTCGTGGATCTCTTTGCTAGCTTTATTTCTGTGGAATCTGAGAACAGATATTTCGGATCCCTTTGAAGAGTATAGGGCCAATGGAAATATCCTCCGATAACAAAGAGAAAGAAGCTTTCTGAGAAACTTCTTTGTGTTCTGTGAAATCATCTCACAGAGTTACAGCTTTTCCCTCAAGAAGCCTTTCGCTAAGACTGTTCTTGTGGAAATGGCAAAGTGATATTTGGAAGCCCATAGAGGGCTATGGTGAAAAAGGAAATATCCTCAGATGAAATCTGGAAAGAAGCTTTCTGAGAAACTGCTTAGTGTTCTGTTAATTCATCTCACAGAGTTACATCTGTATTTCGTGGATCTCTTTGCTAGCCTTATTTCTGTGGAATCTGAGAACAGATATTTCGGATCCCTTTGAAGACTATAGGGCCAAAGGAAATATCCTCCGATAACGAAGAGAAAGAAGCTTTCTGAGAAAGTTCTTTGTGTTCTGTGAAATCATCTCAGAGAGTTACAGCTTTCCCTTCAAGAAGACTTTCGCTAAGACAGTTCTTTTGGAATTGGACAAGTGATATTTGGAAG
Source organism: Macaca nemestrina (assembly GCF_043159975.1). Lineage (NCBI taxonomy): Eukaryota > Metazoa > Chordata > Mammalia > Primates > Cercopithecidae > Macaca > Macaca nemestrina. The sequence continues at coordinate 110,005,390 of NC_092127.1, read as the reverse complement.
CACATAGAGGGCCATGGTGAAAAAGGAAATATCCTCAGATGAAATCTGGAAAGAAGCTTTCTGAGAAACTGCTTAGTGTTCTGTTAATTCATCTCACAGAGTTACATCTGTATTTCGTGGATCTCTTTGGTAGCCTTATTTCTGTGGAATATGAGAACAGATATTTCTAATCCCTTTGAAGACTATAGGGCCAAAGGAAATATCCTCCGATAACAAAGAGAACGAAGCTTTCTGAGAAACTTCTTTGTGTTCTGTGAAATCATCTCACAGAGTTACAGCTTTCCCCTCAAGAAGCCTTTCGCTAAGACAGTTCTTTTGGAATTGGCAAAGTGATATTTGGAAGCCCATAGAGGGCTATGGTGAAAAAGGAAATATCCTCAGATGAAATCTGGAAAGAAGCTTTCTGAGAAACCGCTTAGTGTTCTGTTAATTCATCTCACAGAGTTACATCTGTATTTCGTGGATCTCTTTGCTAGCCTTATTTCTGTGGAATCTGAGAACAGATATTTCGGATCCCTTTGAAGACTATAGGGCCAAAGGAAATATCCTCCGATAAAGAAGAGGAAGAAGCTTTCTGAGAAACTTCTTTGTGTTCTGTGAAATCATCTCACAGAGTTACAGCTTTCCCCTCAAGAAGCCTTTCGCTAAGACAGTTCTTTTGGAACTGGACAAGTGATATTTGGAAGCCCATAGAGGGCCATGGTGAAAAAGGAAATATCCTCAGATGAAATCTGGAAAGAAGCTTTCTGAGAAACTGCTTAGTGTTCTGTTAATTCATCTCACAGAGTTACATCTGTATTTCGTGGATCTCTTTGCTAGCTTTATTTCTGTGGAATCTGAGAACAGATATTTCGGATCCCTTTGAAGACTATAGGGCCAAAGGAAGTATCCTCCGATAACAAAGAGAAAGAAGCTTTCTGAGAAACTTTTTGTGTTCTGTGAAATCATCTCACAGAGTTACAGCTTTCCCCTCAAGAAGCCTTTCGCTAAGACAGTTCTTGTGGAATTGGCAAAGTGATATTTGGAAGCCCATAGAGGTCTATGGTGAAAAAGGAAATATCCTCAATTGAAATCTGGAAAGAAGATTTCTGAGAAACTGCTTAGTGTTCTGTTAATTCATCTCACAGAGTTACATCTGTATTTCGTGGATCTCTTTGCTAGCTTTATTTCTGTGGAATCTGAGAACAGATATTTCGGATCCCTTTGAAGACTATAGGGCCAAAGGAAATATCCTCCGATAACAAAGAGAAAGAAGCTTTCTGAGAAACTTCTTTGTGTTCTGTGAAATCATCTCACAGAGTTACAGCTTTTCCATCAAGAAGCCTTTCTCTAAGACTGTTCTTGTGGAATTGGCAACGTGATATTTGGAAGCCCATGGAGGGCTACGGTGAAAAAGGAAATAACCTCAGATGAAATCTGGAAAGAAGCTTTCTGAGAAACTGCTTAGTGTTCTGTTAATTCATCTCACAGAGTTACATCTGTATTTCGTGGATCTCTTTGCTAGCCTTATTACTGTGGAATCTGAGAACAGATATTTCGGATCCCTTTGAAGACTATAGGGCCAAAGGAAATATCCTCCGATAAAAAAGAGAAAGAAGCTTTCTGAGAAACTTCTTTGTGTTCTGTGAAATCATCTCACAGAGTTACAGCTTTCCCCTCAAGAAGCCTTTTGCTAAGACAGTTCTTGTGGAATTGGCAAAGTGATATTTGAAAGCCCATAGAGGGCTATGGTGAAAAAGGAAATATCCTCAGATGAAATCTGGAAAGAAGCTTTCTGAGAAACTGCTTAGTGTTCTGTTAATTCATCTCACAGAGTTACAACTGTATTTCGTGGATCTCTTTGCTAGCCTTATTTCTGTGGAATCTGAGAACAGATATTTCGGATCCCTTTGAAGACTATAGGGCCAAAGGAAATATCCTCCGATAACAAAGAGAAAGAAGCTTTCTGAGAAACTTCTTTGTGTTCTGGGAAATCATCTCACAGAGTTACAGCTTTCCCCTCAAGAAGCCTTTCGCTAAGACAGTTCTTGTGGAATTGGCAAAGTGATATTTGGAAGCCCATAAAGGGCTATGGTGAAAAAGGAAATATCCTCAGATGAAATCTGGAAAGAAGCTTTCTGAGAAACTGCTTAGTGTTCTGTTAATTCTTCTCACAGAGTTACATCTGCATTTCGTGGATCTCTTTGCTAGCCTTATTTCTGTGGAATCTGAGAACAGATATTTCGGATCCCTTTGAAGACAATAGGGCCAAAGGAAAAATCCTCCGATAACGAAGAGAAAGAAGCTTTCTGAGAAACTTCTTTGTGTTCTGTGAAATCATCTCACAGAGTTACAGCTTTCCCCTCAAGAAGCCTTTCGCTAAGACAGTTCTTGTGGAATTGTCAAAGTGATATTTGCAAGCCCATAGAGGGCTATGTTGAAAAAGGAAATATCCTCAGAGGAAATCTGGAAAGAAGCTTTCTGAGAAACTGCTTAGTGTTCTGTTAATTCATCTCACAGAGTTACATCTGTATTTCGTGGATCTCTTTGCTAGCCTTATTTCTGTGGAATCTGAGAACAGATATTTCGGATCCCTTTGAAGACTATAGGGCCAAAGGAAATATCCTCCGATAACAAAGAGAAAGAAGCTTTCTGAGAAACTTCTTTGTGTTCTGTGAAATCATCTCACAGAGTTACAGCTTTCCCCTCAAGAAGACTTTCGCTAAGACAGTTCTTTTGGAATTGGACAAGTGATATTTGGAAGCACATAGAGGGCCATGGTGAAAAAGGAAATATCCTCAGATGAAATCTGGAAAGAAGCTTTCTGAGAAACTGCTTAGTGTTCTGTTAATTCATCTCACAGAGTTACATCTGTATTTCGTGGATCTCTTTGGTAGCCTTATTTCTGTGGAATATGAGAACAGATATTTCTAATCCCTTTGAAGACTATAGGGCCAAAGGAAATATCCTCCGATAACAAAGAGAACGAAGCTTTCTGAGAAACTTCTTTGTGTTCTGTGAAATCATCTCACAGAGTTACAGCTTTCCCCTCAAGAAGCCTTTCGCTAAGACAGTTCTTTTGGAATTGGCAAACTGATATTTGGAAGCCCATAGAGGGCTATGGTGAAAAAGGAAATATCCTCAGATGAAATCTGGAAAGAAGCTTTCTGAGAAACCGCTTAGTGTTCTGTTAATTCATCTCACCGAGTTACATCTGTATTTCGTGGATCTCTTTGCTAGCTTTATTTCTGTGGAATCTGAGAACAGATATTTCGGATCCCTTTGAAGACTATAGGGCCAAAGGAAATATCCTCCGATAAAGAAGAGGAAGAAGCTTTCTGAGAAACTTCTTTGTGTTCTGTGAAATCATCTCACAGATTTACAGCTTTCCCCTCAAGAAGCCTTTCGCTAAGACAGTTCTTTTGGAACTGGACAAGTGATATTTGGAAGCCCATAGAGGGCCATGGTGAAAAAAGAAATATCCTCAGATGAAATCTGGAAAGAAGCTTTCTGAGAAACTGCTTAGTGTTCTGTTAATTCATCTCACAGAGTTACATCTGTATTTCGTGGATCTCTTTGCTAGCTTTATTTCTGTGGAATCTGAGAACAGATATTTCGGATCCCTTTGAAGACTATAGGGCCAAAGGAATTATCCTACGATAACAAAGAGAAAGAAGCTTTCTGAGAAACTTTTTGTGTTCTGTGAAATCATCTCACAGAGTTACAGCTTTCCCCTCAAGAAGCCTTTCGCTAAGACAGTTCTTGTGGAATTGGCAAAGTGATATTTGGAAGCCCATAGAGGTCTATGGTGAAAAAGGAAATATCCTCAATTGAAATCTGGAAAGAAGATTTCTGAGAAACTGCTTAGTGTTCTGTTAATTCATCTCACAGAGTTACATCTGTATTTCGTGGATCTCTTTGCTAGCTTTATTTCTGTGGAATCTGAGAACAGATATTTCGGATCCCTTTGAAGACTATAGGGCCAAAGGAAATATCCTCCGATAACAAAGAGAAAGAAGCTTTCTGAGAAACTTCTTTGTGTTCTGTGAAATCATCTCACAGAGTTACAGCTTTTCCATCAAGAAGCCTTTCTCTAAGACTGTTCTTGTGGAATTGGCAACGTGATATTTGGAAGCCCATGGAGGGCTATGGTGAAAAAGGAAATATCCTCAGATGAAATCTGGAAAGAAGCTTTCTGAGAAACTGCTTAGTGTTCTGTTAATTCATCTCACAGAGTTACATCTGTATTTCGTGGATCTCTTTGCTAGCCTTATTACTGTGGAATCTGAGAACAGATATTTCGGATCCCTTTGAAGACTATAGGGCCAAAGGAAATATCCTCCGATAAAAAAGAGAAAGAAGCTTTCTGAGAAACTTCTTTGTGTTCTGTGAAATCATCTCACAGAGTTACAGCTTTCCCCTCAAGAAGCCTTTTGCTAAGACAGTTCTTGTGGAATTGGCAAAGTGATATTTGAAAGCCCATAGAGGGCTATGGTGAAAAAGGAAATATCCTCAGATGAAATCTGGAAAGAAGCTTTCTGAGAAACTGCTTAGTGTTCTGTTAATTCATCTCACAGAGTTACAACTGTATTTCGTGGATCTCTTTGCTAGCCTTATTTCTGTGGAATCTGAGAACAGATATTTCGGATCCCTTTGAAGACTATAGGGCCAAAGGAAATATCCTCCGATAACAAAGAGAAAGAAGCTTTCTGAGAAACTTCTTTGTGTTCTGGGAAATCATCTCACAGAGTTACAGCTTTCCCCTCAAGAAGCCTTTCGCTAAGACAGTTCTTGTGGAATTGGCAAAGTGATATTTGGAAGCCCATAAAGGGCTATGGTGAAAAAGGAAATATCCTCAGATGAAATCTGGAAAGAAGCTTTCTGAGAAACTGCTTAGTGTTCTGTTAATTCTTCTCACAGACTTACATCTGCATTTCGTGGATCTCTTTGCTAGCCTTATTTCTGTGGAATCTGAGAACAGATATTTCGGATCCCTTTGAAGACAATAGGGCCAAAGGAAAAATCCTCCGATAACGAAGAGAAAGAAGCTTTCTGAGAAACTTCTTTGTGTTCTGTGAAATCATCTCACAGAGTTACAGCTTTCCCCTCAAGAAGCCTTTCGCTAAGACAGTTCTTGTGGAATTGGCAAAGTGATATATGGAAGCCCCTAGAGGGCTATGCTGAAAAAGGAAATATCCTCAGATGAAATCTGGAAAGAAGCTTTCTGAGAAACTGCTTAGTGTTCTGTTAATTCATCTCACAGAGTTACATCTGTATTTCGTGGATCTCTTTGCTAGCCTTATTTCTGTGGAATATGAGAACAGATATTTCGGATCCCTTTGAAGTCTATAGGGCCAAAGGAAATATCCTCCGATAACAAAGAGAACGAAGCTTTCTGAGAAACTTCTTTGTGTTCTGTGAAATCATCTCACAGAGTTACAGCTTTCCCCTCAAGAAGCCTTTCGCTAAGACAGTTCTTGTGGAATTGGCAAAGTGATATTTGGAAGCCCATAGAGGGCTATGGTGAAAAAGGAAATATCCTCAGATGAAATCTGGAAAGAAGCTTTCTGAGAAACCGCTTAGTGTTCTGTTAATTCATCTCACAGAGTTACATCTGTATTTCGTGGATCTCTTTGCTAGCCTTATTTCTGTGGAATCTGAGAACAGATATTTCGGATCCCTTTGAAGACTATAGGGCCAAAGGAAATATCCTCCGATAAAGAAGAGGAAGAAGCTTTCTGAGAAACTTCTTTGTGTTCTGTGAAATCATCTCACAGAGTTACAGCTTTCCCCTCAAGAAGCCTTTCGCTAAGACAGTTCTTTTGGAACTGGACAAGTGATATTTGGAAGCCCATAGAGGGCCATGGTGAAAAAGGAAATATCCTCAGATGAAATCTGGAAAGAAGCTTTCTGAGAAACTGCTTAGTGTTCTGTTAATTCATCTCACAGAGTTACATCTGTATTTCGTGGATCTCTTTGCTAGCTTTATTTCTGTGGAATCTGAGAACAGATATTTCGGATCCCTTTGAAGACTATAGGGCCAAAGGAAGTATCCTCCGATAACAAAGAGAAAGAAGCTTTCTGAGAAAGTTTTTGTGTTCTGTGAAATCATCTCACAGAGTTACAGCTTTCCCCTCAAGAAGCCTTTCGCTAAGACAGTTCTTGTGGAATTGGCAAAGTGATATTTGGAAGCCCATAGAGGTCTATGGTGAAAAAGGAAATATCCTCAATTGAAATCTGGAAAGAAGATTTCTGAGAAACTGCTTAGTGTTCTGTTAATTCATCTCACAGAGTTACATCTGTATTTCGTGGACCTCTTTGCTAGCTTTATTTCTGTGGAATCTGAGAACAGATATTTCGGATCCCTTTGAAGACTATAGGGCCAAAGGAAATATCCTCCGATAACAAAGAGAAAGAAGCTTTCTGAGAAACTTCTTTGTGTTCTGTGAAATCATCTCACAGAGTTACAGCTTTTCCATCAAGAAGCCTTTCTCTAAGACTGTTCTTGTGGAATTGGCAACGTGATATTTGGAAGCCCATGGAGGGCTACGGTGAAAAAGGAAATATCCTCAGATGAAATCTGGAAAGAAGCTTTCTGAGAAACTGCTTAGTGTTCTGTTAATTCATCTCACAGAGTTACATCTGTATTTCGTGGATCTCTTTGCTAGCCTTATTACTGTGGAATCTGAGAACAGATATTTCGGATCCCTTTGAAGACTATAGGGCCAAAGGAAATATCCTCCGATAAAAAAGAGAAAGAAGCTTTCTGAGAAACTTCTTTGTGTTCTGTGAAATCATCTCACAGAGTTACAGCTTTCCCCTCAAGAAGCCTTTTGCTAAGACAGTTCTTGTGGAATTGGCAAAGTGATATTTGAAAGCCCATAGAGGGCTATGGTGAAAAAGGAAATATCCTCAGATGAAATCTGGAAAGAAGCTTTCTGAGAAACTGCTTAGTGTTCTGTTAATTCATCTCACAGAGTTACAACTGTATTTCGTGGATCTCTTTGCTAGCCTTATTTCTGTGGAATCTGAGAACAGATATTTCGGATCCCTTTGAAGACTATAGGGCCAAAGGAAATATCCTCCGATAACAAAGAGAAAGAAGCTTTCTGAGAAACTTCTTTGTGTTCTGGGAAATCATCTCACAGAGTTACAGCTTTCCCCTCAAGAAGCCTTTCGCTAAGACAGTTCTTGTGGAATTGGCAAAGTGATATTTGGAAGCCCATAAAGGGCTATGGTGAAAAAGGAAATATCCTCAGATGAAATCTGGAAAGAAGCTTTCTGAGAAACTGCTTAGTGTTCTGTTAATTCTTCTCACAGAGTTACATCTGCATTTCGTGGATCTCTTTGCTAGCCTTATTTCTGTGGAATCTGAGAACAGATATTTCGGATCCCTTTGAAGACAATAGGGCCAAAGGAAAAATCCTCCGATAACGAAGAGAAAGAAGCTTTCTGAGAAACTTCTTTGTGTTCTGTGAAATCATCTCACAGAGTTACAGCTTTCCCCTCAAGAAGCCTTTCGCTAAGACAGTTCTTGTGGAATTGTCAAAGTGATATTTGCAAGCCCATAGAGGGCTATGTTGAAAAAGGAAATATCCTCAGAGGAAATCTGGAAAGAAGCTTTCTGAGAAACTGCTTAGTGTTCTGTTAATTCATCTCACAGAGTTACATCTGTATTTCGTGGATCTCTTTGCTAGCCTTATTTCTGTGGAATCTGAGAACAGATATTTCGGATCCCTTTGAAGACTATAGGGCCAAAGGAAATATCCTCCGATAACAAAGAGAAAGAAGCTTTCTGAGAAACTTCTTTGTGTTCTGTGAAATCATCTCACAGAGTTACAGCTTTCCCCTCAAGAAGACTTTCGCTAAGACAGTTCTTTTGGAATTGGACAAGTGATATTTGGAAGCACATAGAGGGCCATGGTGAAAAAGGAAATATCCTCAGATGAAATCTGGAAAGAAGCTTTCTGAGAAACTGCTTAGTGTTCTGTTAATTCATCTCACAGAGTTACATCTGTATTTCGTGGATCTCTTTGGTAGCCTTATTTCTGTGGAATATGAGAACAGATATTTCTAATCCCTTTGAAGACTATAGGGCCAAAGGAAATATCCTCCGATAACAAAGAGAACGAAGCTTTCTGAGAAACTTCTTTGTGTTCTGTGAAATCATCTCACAGAGTTACAGCTTTCCCCTCAAGAAGCCTTTCGCTAAGACAGTTCTTTTGGAATTGGCAAACTGATATTTGGAAGCCCATAGAGGGCTATGGTGAAAAAGGAAATATCCTCAGATGAAATCTGGAAAGAAGCTTTCTGAGAAACCGCTTAGTGTTCTGTTAATTCATCTCACAGAGTTACATCTGTATTTCGTGGATCTCTTTGCTAGCTTTATTTCTGTGGAATCTGAGAACAGATATTTCGGATCCCTTTGAAGACTATAGGGCCAAAGGAAATATCCTCCGATAAAGAAGAGGAAGAAGCTTTCTGAGAAACTTCTTTGTGTTCTGTGAAATCATCTCACAGAGTTACAGCTTTCCCCTCAAGAAGCCTTTCGCTAAGACAGTTCTTTTGGAACTGGACAAGTGATATTTGGAAGCCCATAGAGGGCCATGGTGAAAAAGGAAATATCCTCAGATGAAATCTGGAAAGAAGCTTTCTGAGAAACTGCTTAGTGTTCTGTTAATTCATCTCACAGAGTTACATCTGTATTTCGTGGATCTCTTTGCTAGCTTTATTTCTGTGGAATCTGAGAACAGATATTTCGGATCCCTTTGAAGACTATAGGGCCAAAGGAAGTATCCTCCGATAACAAAGAGAAAGAAGCTTTCTGAGAAACTTTTTGTGTTCTGTGAAATCATCTCACAGAGTTACAGCTTTCCCCTCAAGAAGCCTTTCGCTAAGACAGTTCTTGTGGAATTGGCAAAGTGATATTTGGAAGCCCATAGAGGTCTATGGTGAAAAAGGAAATATCCTCAATTGAAATCTGGAAAGAAGATTTCTGAGAAACTGCTTAGTGTTCTGTTAATTCATCTCACAGAGTTACATCTGTATTTCGTGGATCTCTTTGCTAGCTTTATTTCTGTGGAATCTGAGAACAGATATTTCGGATCCCTTTGAAGACTATAGGGCCAAAGGAAATATCCTCCGATAACAAAGAGAAAGAAGCTTTCTGAGAAACTTCTTTGTGTTCTGTGAAATCATCTCACAGAGTTACAGCTTTTCCATCAAGAAGCCTTTCTCTAAGACTGTTCTTGTGGAATTGGCAACGTGATATTTGGAAGCCCATGGAGGGCTACGGTGAAAAAGGAAATATCCTCAGATGAAATCTGGAAAGAAGCTTTCTGAGAAACTGCTTAGTGTTCTGTTAATTCATCTCACAGAGTTACATCTGTATTTCGTGGATCTCTTTGCTAGCCTTATTACTGTGGAATCTGAGAACAGATATTTCGGATCCCTTTGAAGACTATAGGGCCAAAGGAAATATCCTCCGATAAAAAAGAGAAAGAAGCTTTCTGAGAAACTTCTTTGTGTTCTGTGAAATCATCTCACAGAGTTACAGCTTTCCCCTCAAGAAGCCTTTTGCTAAGACAGTTCTTGTGGAATTGGCAAAGTGATATTTGAAAGCCCATAGAGGGCTATGGTGAAAAAGGAAATATCCTCAGATGAAATCTGGAAAGAAGCTTTCTGAGAAACTGCTTAGTGTTCTGTTAATTCATCTCACAGAGTTACAACTGTATTTCGTGGATCTCTTTGCTAGCCTTATTTCTGTGGAATCTGAGAACAGATATTTCGGATCCCTTTGAAGACTATAGGGCCAAAGGAAATATCCTCCGATAACAAAGAGAAAGAAGCTTTCTGAGAAACTTCTTTGTGTTCTGGGAAATCATCTCACAGAGTTACAGCTTTCCCCTCAAGAAGCCTTTCGCTAAGACAGTTCTTGTGGAATTGGCAAAGTGATATTTGGAAGCCCATAAAGGGCTATGGTGAAAAAGGAAATATCCTCAGATGAAATCTGGAAAGAAGCTTTCTGAGAAACTGCTTAGTGTTCTGTTAATTCTTCTCACAGAGTTACATCTGCATTTCGTGGATCTCTTTGCTAGCCTTATTTCTGTGGAATCTGAGAACAGATATTTCGGATCCCTTTGAAGACAATAGGGCCAAAGGAAAAATCCTCCGATAACGAAGAGAAAGAAGCTTTCTGAGAAACTTCTTTGTGTTCTGTGAAATCATCTCACAGAGTTACAGCTTTCCCCTCAAGAAGCCTTTCGCTAAGACAGTTCTTGTGGAATTGTCAAAGTGATATTTGCAAGCCCATAGAGGGCTATGTTGAAAAAGGAAATATCCTCAGAGGAAATCTGGAAAGAAGCTTTCTGAGAAACTGCTTAGTGTTCTGTTAATTCATCTCACAGAGTTACATCTGTATTTCGTGGATCTCTTTGCTAGCCTTATTTCTGTGGAATCTGAGAACAGATATTTCGGATCCCTTTGAAGACTATAGGGCCAAAGGAAATATCCTCCGATAACAAAGAGAAAGAAGCTTTCTGAGAAACTTCTTTGTGTTCTGTGAAATCATCTCACAGAGTTACAGCTTTCCCCTCAAGAAGACTTTCGCTAAGACAGTTCTTTTGGAATTGGACAAGTGATATTTGGAAGCACATAGAGGGCCATGGTGAAAAAGGAAATATCCTCAGATGAAATCTGGAAAGAAGCTTTCTGAGAAACTGCTTAGTGTTCTGTTAATTCATCTCACAGAGTTACATCTGTATTTCGTGGATCTCTTTGGTAGCCTTATTTCTGTGGAATATGAGAACAGATATTTCTAATCCCTTTGAAGACTATAGGGCCAAAGGAAATATCCTCCGATAACAAAGAGAACGAAGCTTTCTGAGAAACTTCTTTGTGTTCTGTGAAATCATCTCACAGAGTTACAGCTTTCCCCTCAAGAAGCCTTTCGCTAAGACAGTTCTTTTGGAATTGGCAAACTGATATTTGGAAGCCCATAGAGGGCTATGGTGAAAAAGGAAATATCCTCAGATGAAATCTGGAAAGAAGCTTTCTGAGAAACCGCTTAGTGTTCTGTTAATTCATCTCACAGAGTTACATCTGTATTTCGTGGATCTCTTTGCTAGCTTTATTTCTGTGGAATCTGAGAACAGATATTTCGGATCCCTTTGAAGACTATAGGGCCAAAGGAAATATCCTCCGATAAAGAAGAGGAAGAAGCTTTCTGAGAAACTTCTTTGTGTTCTGTGAAATCATCTCACAGAGTTACAGCTTTCCCCTCAAGAAGCCTTTCGCTAAGACAGTTCTTTTGGAACTGGACAAGTGATATTTGGAAGCCCATAGAGGGCCATGGTGAAAAAGGAAATATCCTCAGATGAAATCTGGAAAGAAGCTTTCTGAGAAACTGCTTAGTGTTCTGTTAATTCATCTCACAGAGTTACATCTGTATTTCGTGGATCTCTTTGCTAGCTTTATTTCTGTGGAATCTGAGAACAGATATTTCGGATCCCTTTGAAGACTATAGGGCCAAAGGAAGTATCCTCCGATAACAAAGAGAAAGAAGCTTTCTGAGAAACTTTTTGTGTTCTGTGAAATCATCTCACAGAGTTACAGCTTTCCCCTCAAGAAGCCTTTCGCTAAGACAGTTCTTGTGGAATTGGCAAAGTGATATTTGGAAGCCCATAGAGGTCTATGGTGAAAAAGGAAATATCCTCAATTGAAATCTGGAAAGAAGATTTCTGAGAAACTGCTTAGTGTTCTGTTAATTCATCTCACAGAGTTACATCTGTATTTCGTGGATCTCTTTGCTAGCTTTATTTCTGTGGAATCTGAGAACAGATATTTCGGATCCCTTTGAAGACTATAGGGCCAAAGGAAATATCCTCCGATAACAAAGAGAAAGAAGCTTTCTGAGAAACTTCTTTGTGTTCTGTGAAATCATCTCACAGAGTTACAGCTTTTCCATCAAGAAGCCTTTCTCTAAGACTGTTCTTGTGGAATTGGCAACGTGATATTTGGAAGCCCATGGAGGGCTATGGTGAAAAAGGAAATATCCTCAGATGAAATCTGGAAAGAAGCTTTCTGAGAAACTGCTTAGTGTTCTGTTAATTCATCTCACAGAGTTACATCTGTATTTCGTGGATCTCTTTGCTAGCCTTATTACTGTGGAATCTGAGAACAGATATTTCGGATCCCTTTGAAGACTATAGGGCCAAAGGAAATATCCTCCGATAAAAAAGAGAAAGAAGCTTTCTGAGAAACTTCTTTGTGTTCTGTGAAATCATCTCACAGAGTTACAGCTTTCCCCTCAAGAAGCCTTTTGCTAAGACAGTTCTTGTGGAATTGGCAAAGTGATATTTGAAAGCCCATAGAGGGCTATGGTGAAAAAGGAAATATCCTCAGATGAAATCTGGAAAGAAGCTTTCTGAGAAACTGCTTAGTGTTCTGTTAATTCATCTCACAGAGTTACAACTGTATTTCGTGGATCTCTTTGCTAGCCTTATTTCTGTGGAATCTGAGAACAGATATTTCGGATCCCTTTGAAGACTAAAGGGCCAAAGGAAATATCCTCCGATAACAAAGAGAAAGAAGCTTTCTGAGAAACTTCTTTGTGTTCTGGGAAATCATCTCACAGAGTTACAGCTTTCCCCTCAAGAAGCCTTTCGCTAAGACAGTTCTTGTGGAATTGGCAAAGTGATATTTGGAAGCCCATAAAGGGCTATGGTGAAAAAGGAAATATCCTCAGATGAAATCTGGAAAGAAGCTTTCTGAGAAACTGCTTAGTGTTCTGTTAATTCTTCTCACAGACTTACATCTGCATTTCGTGGATCTCTTTGCTAGCCTTATTTCTGTGGAATCTGAGAACAGATATTTCGGATCCCTTTGAAGACTATAGGGCCAAAGGAAATATCCTCCGATAACAAAGAGAAAGAAGCTTTCTGAGAAACTTCCTTGTGTTCTGTGAAATCATCTCACAGAGTTACAGCTTTCCCCTCAAGAAGCCTTTCGCTAAGACAGTTCTTGTGGAATTGGCAAAGTGATATATGGAAGCCCCTAGAGGGCTATGCTGAAAAAGGAAATATCCTCAGATGAAATCTGGAAAGAAGCTTTCTGAGAAACTGCTTAGTGTTCTGTTAATTCATCTCACAGAGTTACATCTGTATTTCGTGGATCTCTTTGCTAGCCTTATTTCTGTGGAATATGAGAACAGATATTTCGGATCCCTTTGAAGTCTATAGGGCCAAAGGAAATATCCTCCGATAACAAAGAGAACGAAGCTTTCTGAGAAACTTCTTTGTGTTCTGTGAAATCATCTCACAGAGTTACAGCTTTCCCCTCAAGAAGCCTTTCGCTAAGACAGTTATTGTGGAATTCGCAAAGTGATATTTGGAAGCCCATTGAGGGCTATGGTGAAAAAGGAAATATCCTCAGATGAAATCTGGAAAGAAGCTTTCTGAGAAACTGCTTTGTGTTCTGTTAATTCATCTCACAGAGTTACATCTGTATTTCGTGGATCTCTTTGCTAGCCTTATTTCTGTGGAATCTGAGAACAGATATTTCGGATCCCTTTGAAGACTATAGGGCCAAAGGAAATATCCTCCGATAACAAAGAGAAAGAAGCTTTCTGAGAAACTTCTTTGTGTTCTGTGAAATCATCTCACAGAGTTACAGCTTTCCCCTCAAGAAGCCTTTCGCTAAGACAGTTCTTGTGGAATTGGCAAAGTGATATATGGAAGCCCCTAGAGGGCTATGGTGAAAAAGGAAATATCCTCAGATGAAATCTGGAAAGAAGCTTTCTGAGAAACTGCTTAGTGTTCTGTTAATTCATCTCACAGAGTTACATCTGTATTTCGTGGATCTCTTTGCTAGCCTTATTTCTGTGGAATATGAGAACAGATATTTCGGATCCCTTTGAAGACTATAGGGCCAAAGGAAATATCCTCCGATAACAAAGAGAACGAAGCTTTCTGAGAAACTTCTTTGTGTTCTGTGAAATCATCTCACAGAGTTATAGCTTTCCCCTCAAGAAACCTTTCGCTAAGACAGTTCTTGTGGAATTGGCAAAGTGATATTTGGAAGCCCATAGAGGGCTATGGTGAAAAAGGAAATATCCTCAGATGAAATCTGGAAAGAAGCTTTCTGAGAAACTGCTTAGTGTTCTGTTAATTCATCTCACAGAGTTACATCTGTATTTCGTGAATCACTTTCCTAGCCTTATTTCTGTGTAATCTGAGAACAGATATTTCGGATCCCTTTGAAGACTATAGGGCCAAAGGAAATATCCTCCGATAACAAAGAGAAAGAAGCTTTCTGAGAAACTCTTTGTGTTCTGTGAAATCATCTCACAGAGTTACAGCTTTCCCTCCAAGAAGCCTTTCGCTAAGACAGTTATTGTGGAATTGGCAAAGTGATATTTGGAAGCCCATAGAGGGCTATGGTGAAAAAGGAAATATCCTCAGATGAAATCTGGAAAGAAGCTTTCTGAGAAACTGCTTAGTGTTCTGTTAATTCATCTCACAGAGTTACAACTGTATTTCGTGGATCTCTTTGCTAGCCTTATTTCTGTGGAATCTGAGAACAGATATTTCGGATCCCTTTGAAGACTATAGGGCCAAAGGAAATATCCTCCGATAACAAAGAGAAAGAAGCTTTCTGAGAAACTTCTTTGTGTTCTGGGAAATCATCTCACAGAGTTACAGCTTTCCCCTCAAGAAGCCTTTCGCTAAGACAGTTCTTGTGGAATTGGCAAAGTGATATTTGGAAGCCCATAAAGGGCTATGGTGAAAAAGGAAATATCCTCAGATGAAATCTGGAAAGAAGCTTTCTGAGAAACTGCTTAGTGTTCTGTTAATTCTTCTCACACAGTTACATCTGTATTTCGTGGATCTCTTTGCTAGCCTTATTTCTGTGGAATCTGAGAACAGATATTTCGGATCCCTTTGAAGACTATAGGGCCAAAGGAAATATCCTCCGATAACAAAGAGAACGAAGCTTTCTGAGAAACTTCTTTGTGTTCTGTGAAATCATCTCACAGAGTTACAGCTTTCCCCACAAGAAACCTATCGCTAAGACAGTTCTTGTGGAATTGGCAAAGTGATATTTGGAAGCCCATAGAGGGCTATGGTGAAAAAGGAAATATCCTCAGATGAAATCTGGAAAGAAGGTTTCTGAGAAACTGCTTAGTGTTCTGTTAATTCATCTCACAGAGTTACATCTGCATTTCGTGGATCTCTTTGCTAGCCTAATTTCTGTGGAATCTGAGAACAGATATTTCGGATCCCTTTGAAGACTATAGGGCCAAAGGAAATATCCTCCGATAACAAAGAGAAAGAAGCTTTCTGAGAAACTTCTTTGTGTTCTGTGAAATCATCTCACAGAGTTACAGCTTTCCCCTCAAGAAGCCATTCGCTAAGACAGTTCTTGTGGAATTGGCAAAGTGATATTTGGAAGCCCATAGAGGGCTATGGTGAAAAAGGAAATATCGTCAGATGAAATCTGGAAAGAAGCTTTCTGAGAAACTGCTTAGTGTTCTGTTAATTCATCTCACAGATATACATCAGTATTTCGTGGATCTCTTTGCTAGCCTTATTTCTGTGGAATCTGAGAACAGATATTTCGGATCCCTTTGAAGACAATAGGGCCAAAGGAAAAATCCTCCGATAACGAAGATAAAGAAGCTTTCTGAGAAACTTCTTTGTGTTCTGTGAAATCATCTCACAGAGTTACAGCTTTCCCCTCAAGAAGCCTTTCGCTAAGACAGTTCTTGTGGAATTGTCAAAGTGATATTTGCAAGCCCATAGAGGGCTATGTTGAAAAAGGAAATATCCTCAGAGGAAATCTGGAAAGAAGCTTTCTGAGAAACTGCTTAGTGTTCTGTTAATTCTTCTCACAGAGTTACATCTGCATTTCGTGGATCTCTTTGCTAGCCTTATTTCTGTGGAATCTGAGAACAGATATTTCGGATCCCTTTGAAGACAATAGGGCCAAAGGAAAAATCCTCCGATAACGAAGAGAAAGAAGCTTTCTGAGAAACTTCTTTGTGTTCTGTGAAATCATCTCACAGAGTTACAGCTTTCCCCTCAAGAAGCCTTTCGCTAAGACAGTTCTTGTGGAATTGTCAAAGTGATATTTGCAAGCCCATAGAGGGCTATGTTGAAAAAGGAAATATCCTCAGAGGAAATCTGGAAAGAAGCTTTCTGAGAAACTGCTTAGTGTTCTGTTAATTCATCTCACAGAGTTACATCTGTATTTCGTGGATCTCTTTGCTAGCCTTATTTCTGTGGAATCTGAGAACAGATATTTCGGATCCCTTTGAAGACTATAGGGCCAAAGGAAATATCCTCCGATAACAAAGAGAAAGAAGCTTTCTGAGAAACTTCTTTGTGTTCTGTGAAATCATCTCACAGAGTTACAGCTTTCCCCTCAAGAAGACTTTCGCTAAGACAGTTCTTTTGGAATTGGACAAGTGATATTTGGAAGCACATAGAGGGCCATGGTGAAAAAGGAAATATCCTCAGATGAAATCTGGAAAGAAGCTTTCTGAGAAACTGCTTAGTGTTCTGTTAATTCATCTCACAGAGTTACATCTGTATTTCGTGGATCTCTTTGGTAGCCTTATTTCTGTGGAATATGAGAACAGATATTTCTAATCCCTTTGAAGACTATAGGGCCAAAGGAAATATCCTCCGATAACAAAGAGAACGAAGCTTTCTGAGAAACTTCTTTGTGTTCTGTGAAATCATCTCACAGAGTTACAGCTTTCCCCTCAAGAAGCCTTTCGCTAAGACAGTTCTTTTGGAATTGGCAAACTGATATTTGGAAGCCCATAGAGGGCTATGGTGAAAAAGGAAATATCCTCAGATGAAATCTGGAAAGAAGCTTTCTGAGAAACCGCTTAGTGTTCTGTTAATTCATCTCACAGAGTTACATCTGTATTTCGTGGATCTCTTTGCTAGCTTTATTTCTGTGGAATCTGAGAACAGATATTTCGGATCCCTTTGAAGACTATAGGGCCAAAGGAAATATCCTCCGATAAAGAAGAGGAAGAAGCTTTCTGAGAAACTTCTTTGTGTTCTGTGAAATCATCTCACAGAGTTACAGCTTTCCCCTCAAGAAGCCTTTCGCTAAGACAGTTCTTTTGGAACTGGACAAGTGATATTTGGAAGCCCATAGAGGGCCATGGTGAAAAAGGAAATATCCTCAGATGAAATCTGGAAAGAAGCTTTCTGAGAAACTGCTTAGTGTTCTGTTAATTCATCTCACAGAGTTACATCTGTATTTCGTGGATCTCTTTGCTAGCTTTATTTCTGTGGAATCTGAGAACAGATATTTCGGATCCCTTTGAAGACTATAGGGCCAAAGGAAGTATCCTCCGATAACAAAGAGAAAGAAGCTTTCTGAGAAACTTTTTGTGTTATGTGAAATCATCTCACAGAGTTACAGCTTTCCCCTCAAGAAGCCTTTCGCTAAGACAGTTCTTGTGGAATTGGCAAAGTGATATTTGGAAGCCCATAGAGGTCTATGGTGAAAAAGGAAATATCCTCAATTGAAATCTGGAAAGAAGATTTCTGAGAAACTGCTTAGTGTTCTGTTAATTCATCTCACAGAGTTACATCTGTATTTCGTGGATCTCTTTGCTAGCTTTATTTCTGTGGAATCTGAGAACAGATATTTCGGATCCCTTTGAAGACTATAGGGCCAAAGGAAATATCCTCCGATAACAAAGAGAAAGAAGCTTTCTGAGAAACTTCTTTGTGTTCTGTGAAATCATCTCACAGAGTTACAGCTTTTCCATCAAGAAGCCTTTCTCTAAGACTGTTCTTGTGGAATTGGCAACGTGATATTTGGAAGCCCATGGAGGGCTATGGTGAAAAAGGAAATATCCTCAGATGAAATCTGGAAAGAAGCTTTCTGAGAAACTGCTTAGTGTTCTGTTAATTCATCTCACAGAGTTACATCTGTATTTCGTGGATCTCTTTGCTAGCCTTATTACTGTGGAATCTGAGAACAGATATTTCGGATCCCTTTGAAGACTATAGGGCCAAAGGAAATATCCTCCGATAAAAAAGAGAAAGAAGCTTTCTGAGAAACTTCTTTGTGTTCTGTGAAATCATCTCACAGAGTTACAGCTTTCCCCTCAAGAAGCCTTTTGCTAAGACAGTTCTTGTGGAATTGGCAAAGTGATATTTGAAAGCCCATAGAGGGCTATGGTGAAAAAGGAAATATCCTCAGATGAAATCTGGAAAGAAGCTTTCTGAGAAACTGCTTAGTGTTCTGTTAATTCATCTCACAGAGTTACAACTGTATTTCGTGGATCTCTTTGCTAGCCTTATTTCTGTGGAATCTGAGAACAGATATTTCGGATCCCTTTGAAGACTAAAGGGCCAAAGGAAATATCCTCCGATAACAAAGAGAAAGAAGCTTTCTGAGAAACTTCTTTGTGTTCTGGGAAATCATCTCACAGAGTTACAGCTTTCCCCTCAAGAAGCCTTTCGCTAAGACAGTTCTTGTGGAATTGGCAAAGTGATATTTGGAAGCCCATAAAGGGCTATGGTGAAAAAGGAAATATCCTCAGATGAAATCTGGAAAGAAGCTTTCTGAGAAACTGCTTAGTGTTCTGTTAATTCTTCTCACAGACTTACATCTGCATTTCGTGGATCTCTTTGCTAGCCTTATTTCTGTGGAATCTGAGAACAGATATTTCGGATCCCTTTGAAGACTATAGGGCCAAAGGAAATATCCTCCGATAACAAAGAGAAAGAAGCTTTCTGAGAAACTTCTTTGTGTTCTGTGAAATCATCTCACAGAGTTACAGCTTTCCCCTCAAGAAGCCTTTCGCTAAGACAGTTCTTGTGGAATTGGCAAAGTGATATATGGAAGCCCCTAGAGGGCTATGCTGAAAAAGGAAATATCCTCAGATGAAATCTGGAAAGAAGCTTTCTGAGAAACTGCTTAGTGTTCTGTTAATTCATCTCACAGAGTTACATCTGTATTTCGTGGATCTCTTTGCTAGCCTTATTTCTGAGGAATATGAGAACAGATATTTCGGATCCCTTTGAAGTCTATAGGGCCAAAGGAAATATCCTCCGATAACAAAGAGAACGAAGCTTTCTGAGAAACTTCTTTGTGTTCTGTGAAATCATCTCACAGAGTTACAGCTTTCCCCTCAAGAAGCCTTTCGCTAAGACAGTTATTGTGGAATTCGCAAAGTGATATTTGGAAGCCCATAGAGGGCTATGGTGAAAAAGGAAATATCCTCAGATGAAATCTGGAAAGAAGCTTTCTGAGAAACTGCTTTGTGTTCTGTTAATTCATCTCACAGAGTTACATCTGTATTTCGTGGATCTCTTTGCTAGCCTTATTTCTGTGGAATCTGAGAACAGATATTTCGGATCCCTTTGAAGACTATAGGGCCAAAGGAAATATCCTCCGATAACAAAGAGAAAGAAGCTTTCTGAGAAACTTCTTTGTGTTCTGTGAAATCATCTCACAGAGTTACAGCTTTCCCCTCAAGAAGCCTTTCGCTAAGACAGTTCTTGTGGAATTGGCAAAGTGATATATGGAAGCCCCTAGAGGGCTATGGTGAAAAAGGAAATATCCTCAGATGAAATCTGGAAAGAAGCTTTCTGAGAAACTGCTTAGTGTTCTGTTAATTCATCTCACAGAGTTACATCTGTATTTCGTGGATCTCTTTGCTAGCCTTATTTCTGTGGAATATGAGAACAGATATTTCGGATCCCTTTGAAGACTATAGGGCCAAAGGAAATATCCTCCGATAACAAAGAGAACGAAGCTTTCTGAGAAACTTCTTTGTGTTCTGTGAAATCATCTCACAGAGTTATAGCTTTCCCCTCAAGAAACCTTTCGCTAAGACAGTTCTTGTGGAATTGGCAAAGTGATATTTGGAAGCCCATAGAGGGCTATGGTGAAAAAGGAAATATCCTCAGATGAAATCTGGAAAGAAGCTTTCTGAGAAACTGCTTAGTGTTCTGTTAATTCATCTCACAGAGTTACATCTGTATTTCGTGAATCTCTTTCCTAGCCTTATTTCTGTGTAATCTGAGAACAGATATTTCGGATCCCTTTGAAGACTATAGGGCCAAAGGAAATATCCTCCGATAACAAAGAGAAAGAAGCTTTCTGAGAAACTCTTTGTGTTCTGTGAAATCATCTCACAGAGTTACAGCTTTCCCTCCAAGAAGCCTTTCGCTAAGACAGTTATTGTGGAATTGGCAAAGTGATATTTGGAAGCCCATAGAGGGCTATGGTGAAAAAGGAAATATCCTCAGATGAAATCTGGAAAGAAGCTTTCTGAGAAACTGCTTAGTGTTCTGTTAATTCATCTCACAGAGTTACAACTGTATTTCGTGGATCTCTTTGCTAGCCTTATTTCTGTGGAATCTGAGAACAGATATTTCGGATCCCTTTGAAGACTATAGGGCCAAAGGAAATATCCTCCGATAACAAAGAGAAAGAAGCTTTCTGAGAAACTTCTTTGTGTTCTGGGAAATCATCTCACAGAGTTACAGCTTTCCCCTCAAGAAGCCTTTCGCTAAGACAGTTCTTGTGGAATTGGCAAAGTGATATTTGGAAGCCCATAAATGGCTATGGTGAAAAAGGAAATATCCTCAGATGAAATCTGGAAAGAAGCTTTCTGAGAAACTGCTTAGTGTTCTGTTAATTCTTCTCACACAGTTACATCTGTATTTCGTGGATCTCTTTGCTAGCCTTATTTCTGTGGAATCTGAGAACAGATATTTCGGATCCCTTTGAAGACTATAGGGCCAAAGGAAATATCCTCCGATAACAAAGAGAACGAAGCTTTCTGAGAAACTTCTTTGTGTTCTGTGAAATCATCTCACAGAGTTACAGCTTTCCCCACAAGAAACCTATCGCTAAGACAGTTCTTGTGGAATTGGCAAAGTGATATTTGGAAGCCCATAGAGGGCTATGGTGAAAAAGGAAATATCCTCAGATGAAATCTGGAAAGAAGGTTTCTGAGAAACTGCTTAGTGTTCTGTTAATTCATCTCACAGAGTTACATCTGCATTTCGTGGATCTCTTTGCTAGCCTTATTTCTGTGGAATCTGAGAACAGATATTTCGGATCCCTTTGAAGACTATAGGGCCAAAGGAAATATCCTCCGATAACAAAGAGAAAGAAGCTTTCTGAGAAACTTCTTTGTGTTCTGTGAAATCATCTCACAGAGTTACAGCTTTCCCCTCAAGAAGCCTTTCGCTAAGACAGTTCTTGTGGAATTGGCAAAGTGATATTTGGAAGCCCATAGAGGGCTATGGTGAAAAAGGAAATATCGTCAGATGAAATCTGGAAAGAAGCTTTCTGAGAAACTGCTTAGTGTTCTGTTAATTCATCTCACAGATATACATCAGTATTTCGTGGATCTCTTTGCTAGCCTTATTTCTGTGGAATCTGAGAACAGATATTTCGGATCCCTTTGAAGACAATAGGGCCAAAGGAAAAATCCTCCGATAACGAAGATAAAGAAGCTTTCTGAGAAACTTCTTTGTGTTCTGTGAAATCATCTCACAGAGTTACAGCTTTCCCCTCAAGAAGCCTTTCGCTAAGACAGTTCTTGTGGAATTGTCAAAGTGATATTTGCAAGCCCATAGAGGGCTATGTTGAAAAAGGAAATATCCTCAGAGGAAATCTGGAAAGAAGCTTTCTGAGAAACTGCTTAGTGTTCTGTTAATTCATCTCACAGAGTTACATCTGTATTTCGTGGATCTCTTTGCTAGCCTTATTTCTGTGGAATCTGAGAACAGATATTTCGGATCCCTTTGAAGACTATAGGGCCAAAGGAAATATCCTCCGATAACAAAGAGAAAGAAGCTTTCTGAGAAACTTCTTTGTGTTCTGTGAAATCATCTCACAGAGTTACAGCTTTCCCCTCAAGAAGCCTTTCGCTAAGACAGTTCTTGTGGAATTGGCAAAGTGATATATGGAAGCCCCTAGAGGGCTATGCTGAAAAAGGAAATATCCTCAGATGAAATCTGGAAAGAAGCTTTCTGAGAAACTGCTTAGTGTTCTGTTAATTCATCTCACAGAGTTACATCTGTATTTCGTGGATCTCTTTGCTAGCCTTATTTCTGTGGAATCTGAGAACAGATATTTCGGATCACTTTGAAGACTATAGGGCCAAGGAAATATCCTCCGGTAACAAAGAGAACGAAGCTTTCTGAGAAACTTCTTTATGTTCTGTGAAATCATCTCACAGAGTTACAGCTTTCCCCACAAGAAACTTATCGCTAAGACAGTTCTTGTGGAATTGGCAAAGTGATATTTGGAAGCCCATAGAGGGCTATGGTGAAAAAGGAAATATCCTCAGATGAAATCTGGAAAGAAGCTTTCTGAGAAACTGCTTAGTGTTCTGTTAATTCATCTCACAGAGTTACATCTGTATTTCGTGAATCTCTTTCCTAGCCTTATTTCTGTGGAATCTGAGAACAGATATTTCGGATCCCTTTGAAGACTATAGGGCCAAAGGAAATATCCTCCGATAACAAAGAGAAAGAAGCTTTCTGAGAAACTCTTTGTGTTCTGTGAAATCATCTCACAGAGTTACAGCTTTCCCCTCAAGAAGCCTTTCGCTAAGACAGTTCTTGTGGAATTGGCAACGTGATATTTGGAAGCCCATGGAGGGCTATGGTGAAAAAGGAAATATCCTCAGATGAAATCTGGAAAGAAGCTTTCTGAGAAACTGCTTAGTGTTCTGTTAATTCATCTCACAGAGTTACATCTGTATTTCGTGGATCTCTTTGCTAGCCTTATTTCTGTGGAATCTGAGAACAGATATTTCGGATCCCTTTGAAGACTATAGGGCCAAAGGAAATATCCTCCGATAACAAAGAGAAAGAAGCTTTCTGAGAAACTTCTTTGTGTTCTGTGAAATCATCTCACAGAGTTACAGCTTTCCCCTCAAGAAGCCTTTCGCTAAGACAGTTCTTGTGGAATTGGCAAAGTGATATTTGAAAGCCCATAGAGGGCTATGGTGAAAAAGGAAATATCCTCAGATGAAATCTGGAAAGAAGCTTTCAGAGAAACTGCTTAGTGTTCTGTTAATTCATCTCACAGAGTTACATCTGTTTTTCGTGGATCTCTTTGCTAGCCTTATTTCTGTGGAATCTGAGAACAGATATTTCGGATCCCTTTGAAGACTATAGGGCCAAAGGAAATATCCTCCGATAACAAAGAGAAAGAAGCTTTCTGAGAAACTTCTTTGTGTTCTGTGAAATCATCTCACAGAGTTACAGCTTTCCCCTCAAGAAGCCTTTCGCTAAGACAGTTCTTCTGGAATTGGCAAAGTGATATTTGGAAACCCATAGAGGGCTATGGTGAAAAAGGAAATATCCTCAGATGAAATCTGGAAAGAAGCTTTCTGAGAAACTGCTTAGTGTTCTGTTAATTCTTCTCACAGAGTTACATCTGTATTTCGTGGATCTCTTTGCTAGCCTTATTTCTGTGGAATCTGAGAACAGATATTTCGGATCCCTTTGAAGACTATAGGGCCAAAGGAAATATCCTCCGATAACAAAGAGAAAGAAGCTTTCTGAGATACTTCTTTGTGTTCTGTGAAATCATCTCACAGAGTTACAGCTTTTCCCTCAAGAAGCCTTTCGCTAAGACAGTTCTTGTGGAATTGGCAAAGTGATATTTGGAAGCCCATAGAGGGCTATGGTGAAAAAGGAAATATCTTCAGATGAAATCTGGAAAGAAGCTTTCTGAGAAACTGCTTAGTGTTCTGTTAATTCATCTCACAGAGTTACATCTGTATTTCGTGGATCTCTTTGCTAGCCTTATTTCTGTGGAATCTGAGAACAGATATTTCGGATCCCTTTGAAGACTATAGGGCCAAAGGAAAAATCCTCTGATAACGAAGAGAAAGAAGCTTTCTGAGAAACTTCTTTGTGTTCTGTGAAATCATCTCACAGAGTTACAGCTTTCCCCTCAAGAAGCCTTTCGATAAGACAGTTCTTGTGGAATTGGCCGAGTGATATTTGGAAGACCATAGAGGGCTATGGTGAAAAAGGAAATATCCTCAGATGAAATCTGGAAAGAAGCTTTCTGAGAAACTGCTTAGTGTTCTGTTAATTCATCTCACAGAGTTACATCTGTATTTCGTGGATCTCTTTGCTAGCCTTATTTCTGTGGAATCTGAGAACAGATATTTCGGATCCCTTTGAAGACATTAGGGCCAAAGGAAAAATCCTCCGATAACAAAGAGAAAGAAGCTTTCTGAGAAACATCTTTGTGTTCTGTGAAATCATCTCACAGAGTTACAGCTTTCCCCTCAAGAAGCCTTTCGCTAAGACAGTTCTTGTGGAATTGGCAAAGTGATATTTGGAAGCCCATAGAGGGCTATGGTGAAAAAGGAAATATCGTCAGATGAAATCTGGAAAGAAGCTTTCTGAGAAACTTCTTAGTGTTCTGTTAATTCATCTCACAGAGTTACATCTGTATTTCGTGGATCTCTTTGCAAGCCTTATTTCTGTGGAATCTGAGAACAGATATTTCGGATCCCTTTGAAGACTATAGGTTCAAAGGAAAAATCCTCCGATAACAAAGAGAAAGAAGCTTTCTGAGAAACTCCTTTGTGTTCTGTGAAATCATCTCACAGAGTTACAGCTTTCCCCTCAAGAGGCCTTTCGCTAAGACAGTTCTTGTGGAATTGGCAAAGTGATATTTGGAACCCCTAGAGGGCTATGGTGAAAAAGGAAATATCCGCAGATGAAATCTGGAAAGAAGCTTTCTGAGAAACTGCTTAGTGTTCTGTTAATTCATCTCACAGAGTTACATCCGTATTTCATGGATCTCTTTGCTAGCCTTATTTCTGTGGAATCTGAGAACAGATATTTCGGATCCCTTTGAAGACAATACGGCCAAAGGAAAAATCCTCCGATAACGAAGAGAAAGAAGCTTTCTGAGAAACTTCTTTGTGTTCTGTGAAATCATCTCAGAGAGTTACAGCTTTCCCCTCAAGAAGCCTTTCGTAAAGACAGTTCTTTTGGAACTGGACAAGTGATATTTGAAGCCCATTGAGGGCCATGGTGAAAAAGGAAATATCCTCAGATGAAATCTGGAAAGAAGCTTTCTGAGAAACTGCTTAGTGTTCTGTTAATTTATCTCACAGAGTTACATCCGTATTTCGTGGATCTCTTTGCTAGCTTTATTTCTGTGGAATCTGAGAACAGATATTTCGGATCCCTTTGAAGACTATAGGGCCAAAGGAAATATCCTCCGATAACAAAGAGAAAGAAGCTTTCTGAGAAACTCTTTGTGTTCTGTGAAATCATCTCACAGAGTTACAGCTTTCCCCTCAAGAAGCCTTTCGCTAAGACAGTTCTTGTGGAATTGGCAAAGTGATATTTGAAAGCCCATAGTGGGCTACGTGAAAAAGGAAATATCCTCAGATGAAATCTGGAAAGAAGCTTTCTGAGAAACTGCTTAGTGTTCTGTTAATTCATCTCACAGAGTTACATCTGTATTTCGTGGATCTCTTTGCTAGCCTTATTTCTGTGGAATCTGAGAACAGATATTTCGGAACCCTTTGAAGACTATAGGGCCAAAGGAAAAATCCTCCGATAACAAAGAGAAAGAAGCTTTGTGAGAAACTCCTTTGTGTTCTGTGAAATCATCTCACAGAGTTACAGCTTTCCCCACAAGAAGCCTTTCGCTAAGACAGTTCTTGTGGAATTGGCAAAGTGATATTTGGAAGCCCATAGAGGGCTATGGTGAAAAAGGAAATATCCTCAGATGAAATCTGGAAAGAAGCTTTCTGAGAAACTGCTTAGTGTTCTGTTAATTCATCTCACAGAGTTACATCTGTATTTCGTGGATCTCTTTGGTAGCCTTATTTCTGTGAAATCTGAGAACAGATATTTCGGATCCCTTTGAAGACTATAGGGCCAAAGGAAATATCCTCCGATAACAAAGAGAACGAAGCTTTCTGAGAAACTTCTTTGTGTTCTGTGAAATCATCTCACAGAGTTGCAGCTTTCCCCACAAGAAGCCTTTCGGTAAGACAGTTCTTGAGGAATTGGCAAAGTGATATTTGGAATCCCATAGAGGGCTTTGGTGAAAAAGGAAATATCCTCAGATGAAATCTGGAAAGAAGCTTTCTGAGAAACTGCTTAGTGTTCTGTTAATTCATCTCACAGAGTTACATCTGTATTTCGTGGATCTCTTTGCTAGCCTTATTTCTGTGGAATCTGAGAACAGATATTTCGGATCCCTTTGAAGACATTAGGGCCAAAGGAAAAATCCTCCGATAACAAAGAGAAAGAAGCTTTCTGAGAAACATCTTTGTGTTCTGTGAAATCATCTCACAGAGTTACAGCTTTCCCCTCAAGAAGCCTTTCGCTAAGACAGTTCTTGTGGAATTGGCAAAGTGATATTTGGAAGCCCATAGAGGGCTATGGTGAAAAAGGAAATATCCTCAGATGAAATCTGGAAAGAAGCTTTCTGAGAAACTTCTTAGTGTTCTGTTAATTCATCTCACAGAGTTACATCTGTATTTCGTGGATCTCTTTGCAAGCCTTATTTCTGTGGAATCTGAGAACAGATATTTCGGATCCCTTTGAAGACTATAGGTTCAAAGGAAAAATCCTCCGATAACAAAGAGAAAGAAGCTTTCTGAGAAACTCCTTTGTGTTCTGTGAAATCATCTCACAGAGTTACAGCTTTCCCCTCAAGAGGCCTTTCGCTAAGACAGTTCTTGTGGAATTGGCAAAGTGATATTTGGAACCCCTAGAGGGCTATGGTGAAAAAGGAAATATCCGCAGATGAAATCTGGAAAGAAGCTTTCTGAGAAACTGCTTAGTGTTCTGTTAATTCATCTCACAGAGTTACATCCGTATTTCATGGATCTCTTTGCTAGCCTTATTTCTGTGGAATCTGAGAACAGATATTTCGGATCCCTTTGAAGACAATACGGCCAAAGGAAAAATCCTCCGATAACGAAGAGAAAGAAGCTTTCTGAGAAACTTCTTTGTGTTCTGTGAAATCATCTCAGAGAGTTACAGCTTTCCCCTCAAGAAGCCTTTCGTAAAGACAGTTCTTTTGGAACTGGACAAGTGATATTTGAAGCCCATTGAGGGCCATGGTGAAAAAGGAAATATCCTCAGATGAAATCTGGAAAGAAGCTTTCTGAGAAACTGCTTAGTGTTCTGTTAATTTATCTCACAGAGTTACATCCGTATTTCGTGGATCTCTTTGCTAGCTTTATTTCTGTGGAATCTGAGAACAGATATTTCGGATCCCTTTGAAGACTATAGGGCCAAAGGAAATATCCTCCGATAACAAAGAGAAAGAAGCTTTCTGAGAAACTCTTTGTGTTCTGTGAAATCATCTCACAGAGTTACAGCTTTCCCCTCAAGAAGCCTTTCGCTAAGACAGTTCTTGTGGAATTGGCAAAGTGATATTTGAAAGCCCATAGTGGGCTACGTGAAAAAGGAAATATCCTCAGATGAAATCTGGAAAGAAGCTTTCTGAGAAACTGCTTAGTGTTCTGTTAATTCATCTCACAGAGTTACATCTGTATTTCGTGGATCTCTTTGCTAGCCTTATTTCTGTGGAATCTGAGAACAGATATTTCGGAACCCTTTGAAGACTATAGGGCCAAAGGAAAAATCCTCCGATAACAAAGAGAAAGAAGCTTTGTGAGAAACTCCTTTGTGTTCTGTGAAATCATCTCACAGAGTTACAGCTTTCCCCACAAGAAGCCTTTCGCTAAGACAGTTCTTGTGGAATTGGCAAAGTGATATTTGGAAGCCCATAGAGGGCTATGGTGAAAAAGGAAATATCCTCAGATGAAATCTGGAAAGAAGCTTTCTGAGAAACTGCTTAGTGTTCTGTTAATTCATCTCACAGAGTTACATCTGTATTTCGTGGATCTCTTTGCTAGCCTTATTTCTGTGAAATCTGAGAACAGATATTTCGGATCCCTTTGAAGACTATAGGGCCAAAGGAAATATCCTCCGATAACAAAGAGAACGAAGCTTTCTGAGAAACTTCTTTGTGTTCTGTGAAATCATCTCACAGAGTTGCAGCTTTCCCCACAAGAAGCCTTTCGGTAAGACAGTTCTTGAGGAATTGGCAAAGTGATATTTGGAATCCCATAGAGGGCTTTGGTGAAAAAGGAAATATCCTCAGATGAAATCTGGAAAGAAGCTTTCTGAGAAACTGCTTAGTGTTCTGTTAATTCATCTCACAGAGTTACATCTGTATTTCGTGGATCTCTTTGCTAGCTTTATTTCTGTGGAATCTGAGAACAGATAATTCGGATCGCTTTGAAGACTATAGGGCCAAAGGACATATCCTCCGATAACAAAGACAAAGAAGCTTTCTGAGAAATTTCTTTGTGTTCTCTGAAATCATCTCACAGAGTTACAGCTTTCCCCTCAAGAAGCCTTTCGATAAGACAGTTCTTGTGGAATTGGCCAAGTGATATTTGGAAGCCCATAGAGGGCTATGGTGAAAAAGGAAATATCCTCAGATGAAATCTGGAAAGAAGCTTTCTGAGAAACTGCTTAGTGTTCTGTTAATTCATCTCACAGAGTTACATCTGTTTTTCGTGGATCTCTTTGCTAGCCTTATTTCTGTGGAATCTGAGAACAGATATTTCGGATCCCTTTGAAGGCAATTGGGCCAAAGGAAATATCCTCCGATAACAAAGAGAAAGAAGCTTTCTGAGAAACTTCCTTGTGTTCTGTGAAATCATCTCACAGAGTTACAGCTTTCCCCTCAAGAAGCCTTTCGCTAAGACAGTTCTTGTGGAATTGGCAAAGTGATATTTGGAAGCCCATAGAGGGCTATGGTGAAAAAGGAAATATCCTCAGATGAAATCTGGAAAGAAGCTTTCTGAGAAACTGCTTAGTGTTCTGTTAATTCATCTCACAGAGTTACATCTGTATTTCGTGGATCTCTTTGCTAGCCTTATTTCTGTGGAATCTGAGAACAGATATTTCGGATCCCTTTGAAGACTATAGGGCCAAAGGAAATATCTTCCGATAGCAAAGAGAAAGAAGCTTTCTGAGAAACTTCTTTGTGTTCTGTGAAATCATCTCACAGAGTTACAGCTTTCCCCTCAAGAAGCCTTTCGCTAAGACAGTTCTTGTGGAATTGGCAAAGTGATATTTGAAAGCCCATAGAGGGCTATGGTGAAAAAGGAAATATCCTCAGATGAAATCTGGAAAGAAGCTTTCTGAGAAACTCCTTTGTGTTCTGTGAAATCATCACACAGAGTTACAGCTTTCCCCTCAAGAGGCCTTTCGCTAAGACAGTTCTTGTGGAATTGGCAAAGTGATATTTGGAAGCCCATAGAGGGCTATGGTGAAAAAGGAAATATCCTCAGATGAAATCTGGAAAGAAGCTTTCTGAGAAACTGCTTAGTGTTCTGTTAATTCATCTCACAGAGTTACATCTGTATTTCGTGGATCTCTTTGCTAGCCTTATTTCTGTGAAATCTGAGAACAGATATTTCGGATCCCTTTGAAGACTATAGGGCCAAAGGAAATATCCTCCGATAACAAAGAGAACGAAGCTTTCTGAGAAACTTCTTTGTGTTCTGTGAAATCATCTCACAGAGTTGCAGCTTTCCCCACAAGAAGCCTTTCGGTAAGACAGTTCTTGAGGAATTGGCAAAGTGATATTTGGAATCCCATAGAGGGCTTTGGTGAAAAAGGAAATATCCTCAGATGAAATCTGGAAAGAAGCTTTCTGAGAAACTGCTTAGTGTTCTGTTAATTCATCTCACAGAGTTACATCTGTATTTCGTGGATCTCTTTGCTAGCTTTATTTCTGTGGAATCTGAGAACAGATAATTCGGATCGCTTTGAAGACTATAGGGCCAAAGGACATATCCTCCGATAACAAAGACAAAGAAGCTTTCTGAGAAATTTCTTTGTGTTCTCTGAAATCATCTCACAGAGTTACAGCTTTCCCCTCAAGAAGCCTTTCGATAAGACAGTTCTTGTGGAATTGGCCAAGTGATATTTGGAAGCCCATAGAGGGCTATGGTGAAAAAGGAAATATCCTCAGATGAAATCTGGAAAGAAGCTTTCTGAGAAACTGCTTAGTGTTCTGTTAATTCATCTCACAGAGTTACATCTGTTTTTCGTGGATCTCTTTGCTAGCCTTATTTCTGTGGAATCTGAGAACAGATATTTCGGATCCCTTTGAAGGCAATTGGGCCAAAGGAAATATCCTCCGATAACAAAGAGAAAGAAGCTTTCTGAGAAACTTCCTTGTGTTCTGTGAAATCATCTCACAGAGTTACAGCTTTCCCCTCAAGAAGCCTTTCGCTAAGACAGTTCTTGTGGAATTGGCAAAGTGATATTTGGAAGCCCATAGAGGGCTATGGTGAAAAAGGAAATATCCTCAGATGAAATCTGGAAAGAAGCTTTCTGAGAAACTGCTTAGTGTTCTGTTAATTCATCTCACAGAGTTACATCTGTATTTCGTGGATCTCTTTGCTAGCCTTATTTCTGTGGAATCTGAGAACAGATATTTCGGATCCCTTTGAAGACTATAGGGCCAAAGGAAATATCTTCCGATAACAAAGAGAAAGAAGCTTTCTGAGAAACTTCTTTGTGTTCTGTGAAATCATCTCACAGAGTTACAGCTTTCCCCTCAAGAAGCCTTTCGCTAAGACAGTTCTTGTGGAATTGGCAAAGTGATATTTGAAAGCCCATAGAGGGCTATGGTGAAAAAGGAAATATCCTAAGATGAAATCTGGAAAGAAGCTTTCTGAGAAACTCCTTTGTGTTCTGTGAAATCATCACACAGAGTTACAGCTTTCCCCTCAAGAGGCCTTTCGCTAAGACAGTTCTTGTGGAATTGGCAAAGTGATATTTGGAAGCCCATAGAGGGCTATGGTGAAAAAGGAAATATCCGCAGATGAAATCTGGAAAGAAGCTTTCTGAGAAACTGCTTAGTGTTCTGTTAATTCATCTCACAGAGTTACATCTGTATTTCGTGGATCTCTTTGCTAGCCTTATTTCTGTGGAATCTGAGAACAGATATTTCGGATCCCTTTGAAGACTATAGGGCCAAAGGAAATATCCTCTGATAACGAAGAGAAAGAAGCTTTCTGAGAAACTTCTTTGTGTTCTGTGAAATCATCTCACAGAGTTACAGCTTTCCCCTCAAGAAGCCTTTCGATAAGACAGTTCTTGTGGAATTGGCCGAGTGATATTTGGAAGACCATAGAGGGCTATGGTGAAAAAGGAAATATCCTCAGATGAAATCTGGAAAGAAGCTTTCTGAGAAACTGCTTAGTGTTCTATTAATTCATCTCACAGAGTTACATCTGTATTTCGTGGATCTCTTTGCTAGCCTTATTTCTGTGGAATCTGAGAACAGATATTTCGGATCCCTTTGAAGACAATATGGCCAAAGGAAAAATCCTCCGATAACAAAGAGAAAGAAGCTTTCTGAGAAACTCCTTTGTGTTCTGTGAAATCATCACACAGAGTTACAGCTTTCCCCTCAAGAGGCCTTTCGCTAAGACAGTTCTTGTGGAATTGGCAAAGTGATATTTGGAAGCCCATAGAGGGCTATGGTGAAAAAGGAAATATCCGCAGATGAAATCTGGAAAGAAGCTTTCTGAGAAACTGCTTAGTGTTCTGTTAATTCATCTCACAGAGTTACATCTGTATTTCGTGGATCTCTTTGCTAGCCTTATTTCTGTGGAATCTGAGAACAGATATTTCGGATCCCTTTGAAGACTATAGGGCCAAAGGAAAAATCCTCTGATAACGAAGAGAAAGAAGCTTTCTGAGAAACTTCTTTGTGTTCTGTGAAATCATCTCACAGAGTTACAGCTTTCCCCTCAAGAAGCCTTTCGATAAGACAGTTCTTGTGGAATTGGCCGAGTGATATTTGGAAGACCATAGAGGGCTATGGTGAAAAAGGAAATATCCTCAGATGAAATCTGGAAAGAAGCTTTCTGAGAAACTGCTTAGTGTTCTGTTAATTCATCTCACAGAGTTACATCCGTATTTCATGGATCTCTTTGCTAGCCTTATTTCTGTGGAATCTGAGAACAGATATTTCGGATCCCTTTGAAGACAATACGGCCAAAGGAAAAATCCTCCGATAACGAAGAGAAAGAAGCTTTCTGAGAAACTTCTTTGTGTTCTGTGAAATCATCTCAGAGAGTTACAGCTTTCCCCTCAAGAAGCCTTTCGTAAAGACAGTTCTTTTGGAACTGGACAAGTGATATTTGAAGCCCATAGAGGGCCATGGTGAAAAAGGAAATATCCTCAGATGAAATCTGGAAAGAAGCTTTCTGAGAAACTGCTTAGTGTTCTGTTAATTTATCTCACAGAGTTACATCCGTATTTCGTGGATCTCTTTGCTAGCTTTATTTCTGTGGAATCTGAGAACAGATATTTCGGATCCCTTTGAAGACTATAGGGCCAAAGGAAATATCCTCCGATAACAAAGAGAAAGAAGCTTTCTGAGAAACTCTTTGTGTTCTGTGAAATCATCTCACAGAGTTACAGCTTTCCCCTCAAGAAGCCTTTCGCTAAGACAGTTCTTGTGGAATTGGCAAAGTGATATTTGAAAGCCCATAGAGGGCTATCGTGAAAAAGGAAATATCCTCAGATGAAATCTGGAAAGAAGCTTTCTGAGAAACTGCTTAGTGTTCTGTTAATTCATCTCACAGAGTTACATCTGTATTTCGTGGATCTCTTTGCTAGCCTTATTTCTGTGGAATCTGAGAACAGATATTTCGGAACCCTTTGAAGACTATAGGGCCAAAGGAAAAATCCTCCGATAACAAAGAGAAAGAAGCTTTGTGAGAAACTCCTTTGTGTTCTGTGAAATCATCTCACAGAGTTACAGCTTTCCCCACAAGAAGCCTTTCGCTAAGACAGTTCTTGTGGAATTGGCAAAGTGATATTTGGAAGCCCATAGAGGGCTATGGTGAAAAAGGAAATATCCTCAGATGAAATCTTGAAAGAAGCTTTCTGAGAAACTGCTTAGTGTTCTGTTAATTCATCTCACATAGTTACATCTGTATTTCGTGGATCTCTTTGCTAGCCTTATTTCTGTGAAATCTGAGAACAGATATTTCGGATCCCTTTGAAGACTATAGGGCCAAAGGAAATATCCTCCGATAACAAAGAGAACGAAGCTTTCTGAGAAACTTCTTTGTGTTCTGTGAAATCATCTCACAGAGTTGCAGCTTTCCCCACAAGAAGCCTTTCGGTAAGACAGTTCTTTTGGAATTGGCAAAGTGATATTTGGAATCCCATAGAGGGCTTTGGTGAAAAAGGAAATATCCTCAGATGAAATCTGGAAAGAAGCTTTCTGAGAAACTGCTTAGTGTTCTGTTAATTCATCTCACAGAGTTACATCTGTATTTCGTGGATCTCTTTGCTAGCTTTATTTCTGTGGAATCTGAGAACAGATATTTCGGATCGCTTTGAAGACTATAGGGCCAAAGGACATATCCTCCGATAACAAAGACAAAGAAGCTTTCTGAGAAATTTCTTTGTGTTCTCTGAAATCATCTCACAGAGTTACAGCTTTCCCCTCAAGAAGCCTTTCGATAAGACAGTTCTTGTGGAATTGGCCGAGTGATATTTGGAAGCCCATAGAGGGCTATGGTGAAAAAGGAAATATCCTCAGATGAAATCTGGAAAGAAGCTTTCTGAGAAACTGCTTAGTGTTCTGTTAATTCATCTCACAGAGTTACATCTGTTTTTCGTGGATCTCTTTGCTAGCCTTATTTCTGTGGAATCTGAGAACAGATATTTCGGATCCCTTTGAAGACTATAGGGCCAAAGGAAATATCTTCCGATAACAAAGAGAAAGAAGCTTTCTGAGAAACTTCTTTGTGTTCTGTGAAATCATCTCACAGAGTTACAGCTTTCCCCTCAAGAAGCCTTTCGCTAAGACAGTTCTTGTGGAATTGGCAAAGTGATATTTGAAAGCCCATAGAGGGCTATGGTGAAAAAGGAAATATCCTCAGATGAAATCTGGAAAGAAGCTTTCTGAGAAACTGCTTAGTGTTCTGTTAATTTATCTCACAGAGTTACATCCGTATTTCGTGGATCTCTTTGCTAGCTTTATTTCTCTGGAATCTGAGAACAGATATTTCGGATCCCTTTGAAGACTATAGGGCCAAAGGAAATATCCTCCGATAACAAAGAGAAAGAAGCTTTCTGAGAAACTCTTTGTGTTCTGTGAAATCATCTCACAGAGTTACAGCTTTCCCCTCAAGAAGCCTTTCGCTAAGACAGTTCTTGTGGAATTGGCAAAGTGATATTTGAAAGCCCATAGAGGGCTATCGTGAAAAAGGAAATATCCTCAGATGAAATCTGGAAAGAAGCTTTCAGAGAAACTGCTTAGTGTTCTGTTAATTCATCTCACAGAGTTACATCTGTATTTCGTGGATCTCTTTGCTAGCCTTATTTCTGTGAAATCTGAGAACAGATATTTCGGATCCCTTTGAAGACTATAGGGCCAAAGGAAATATCCTCCGATAACAAAGAGAACGAAGCTTTCTGAGAAACTTCTTTGTGTTCTGTGAAATCATCTCACAGAGTTGCAGCTTTCCCCACAAGAAGCATTTCGGTAAGACAGTTCTTGTGGAATTGGCAAACTGATATTTGGAATCCCATAGAGGGCTATGGTGAAAAAGGAAATATCCTCAGATGAAATCTGGAAAGAAGCTTTCTGAGAAACTGCTTAGTGTTCTGTTAATTCATCTCACAGAGTTACATCTGTATTTCGTGGATCTCTTTGCTAGCTTTATTTCTGTGGAATCTGAGAACAGATATTTCGGATCGCTTTGAAGACTATAGGGCCAAAGGACATATCCTCCGATAACAAAGACAAAGAAGCTTTCTGAGAAATTTCTTTGTGTTCTCTGAAATCATCTCACAGAGTTACAGCTTTCCCCTCAAGAAGCCTTTCGATAAGACAGTTCTTGTGGAATTGGCCAAGTGATATTTGGAACCCCTAGAGGGCTATGGTGAAAAAGGAAATATCCTCAGATGAAATCTGGAAAGTAGCTTTCTGAGAAAATGCTTAGTGTTCTGTTAATTCATCTCACAGAGTTACATCTGTATTTCGTGGATCTCTTTGCTAGCCTTATTTCTGTGGAATCTGAGAACAGATATTTCGGATCCCTTTGAAGACTATAGGGCCAAAGGAAATATCTTCCGATAACAAAGAGAAAGAAGCTTTCTGAGAAACTTCTTTGTGTTCTGTGAAATCATCTCACAGAGTTACAGCTTTCCCCTCAAGAAGCCTTTCGCTAAGACAGTTCTTGTGGAATTGGCAAAGTGATATTTGAAAGCCCATAGAGGGCTATGGTGAAAAAGGAAATATCCTCAGATGAAATCTGGAAAGAAGCTTTCTGAGAAACTGCTTAGTGTTCTGTTAATTCATCTCACAGAGTTACATCTGTATTTCGTGGATCTCTTTGCTAGCCTTATTTCTGTGGAATCTGAGAACAGATATTTCGGATCCCTTTGAAGACAATAGGGCCAAAGGAAAAATCCTCCGATAACAAAGAGAAAGAAGCTTTCTGAGAAACTCCTTTGTGTTCTGTGAAATCATCACACAGAGTTACAGCTTTCCCCTCAAGAGGCCTTTCGCTAAGACAGTTCTTGTGGAATTGGCAAAGTGATATTTGGAAGCCCATAGAGGGCTATGGTGAAAAAGGAAATATCCGCAGATGAAATCTGGAAAGAAGCTTTCTGAGAAACTGCTTAGTGTTCTGTTAATTCATCTCACAGAGTTACATCTGTATTTCGTGGATCTCTTTGCTAGCCTTATTTATGTTGTATCTGAGAACAGATATTTCGGATCCCTTTGAAGACTATAGGGCCAAAGGAAATATCCTCCGATAACAAAGAGAACGAAGCTTTCTTGGAAACTTCTTTGTGTTCTGTGAAATCATCTCACAGAGTTACAGCTTTCCCCACAAGAAGCCTTTCGCTAAGACAGTTCTTGTGGAATTGGCAAAGTGATATTTGGAAGCCCATAGGGGGCTATGGTGAAAAAGGAAATATCCTCAGATGAAATCTGGAAAGAAGCTTTCTGAGAAACTGCTTAGTGTTCTGTTAATTCATCTCACAGAGTTACATCTGTATTTCGTGGATCTCTTTGCTAGCTTTATTTCTGTGGAATCTGAGAACAGATGTTTCGGATCGCTTTGAAGACTATAGGGCCAAAGGAAATATCCTCCGATAACAAAGAGAAAGAAGCTTTCTGAGAAACTTCTTTGTGTTCTGTGAAATCATCTCACAGAGTTACAGCTTTCCCCTCAAGAAGCCTTTCGATAAGACAGTTCTTGTGGAATTGGCCAAGTGATATTTGGAAGCCCATAGAGGGCTATGGTGAAAAAGGAAATATCCTCAGATGAAATCTGGAAAGAAGCTTTCTGAGAAACTGCTTAGTGTTCTGTTAATTCATCTCACAGAGTTACATCTGTATTTCGTGGATCTCTTTGCTAGCCTTATTTCTGTGGAATCTGAGAACAGATATTTCGGATCCCTTTGAACACTATAGGGCCAAAGGAAAAATCCTCTGATAACGAAGAGATAGAAGCTTTCTGAGAAACTTCTTTGTGTTCTGTGAAATCATCTCACAGAGTTACAGCTTTCCCCTCAAGAAGCCTTTCGATAAGACAGTTCTTGTGGAATTGGCCGAGTGATATTTGGAAGACCATAGAGGGCTATGGTGAAAAAGGAAATATCCTCAGATGAAATCTGGAAAGAAGCTTTCTGAGAAACTGCTTAGTGTTCTGTTAATTCATCTCACAGAGTTACATCTGTATTTCGTGGATCTCTTTGCTAGCTTTATTTCTGTGGAATCTGAGAACAGATATTTCGGATCCCTTTGAAGACTATAGGGCCAAAGGAAATATCCTCCGATAACGACGAGAAAGAAGCTTTCTGAGAAACTTCTTTGTGTTCTGTAAAATCATCTCACAGAGTTACAGCTTTCCCGTCAAGAAGCCTTTCGCTAAGACAGTTCTTGTGGAATTGGCAAAGTGATATATGGAAGCCCCTAGAGGGCTACGGTGAAAAAGGAAATATCCTCAGATGAAATCTGGAAAGAAGCTTTCTGAGAAACTGCTTAGTGTTCTGTTAATTCATCTCACAGAGTTACATCTGTATTTCGTGGATCTCTTTGCTAGCCTTATTTCTGTGGAATATGAGAACAGATATTTCGGATCCCTTTGAAGACTATAGGGCCAAAGGAAATATCCTCCGATAACAAAGAGAACGAAGCTTTCTGAGAAACTTCTTTGTGTTCTGTGAAATCATCTCACAGAGTTACAGCTTTCCCCTCAAGAAGCCTTTCGCTAAGACAGTTCTTGTGGAATTCGCAAAGTGATATTTGGAAGCCCAAAGAGGGCTATGGTAAAAAAGGAAATATCCTCAGATGAAATCTGGAAAGAAGCTTTCTGAGAAACTGCTTTGTGTTCTGTTAATTCATCTCACAGAGTTACATCTGTATTTCGTGGATCTCTTTGCTAGCCTTATTTCTGTGGAATCTGAGAACAGATATTTCGGATCCCTTTGAAGACTATAGGGCCAAAGGAAATATCCTCCGATAACAAAGAGAAAGAAGCTTTCTGAGAAACTTCTTTGTGTTCTGTGAAATCATCTCACAGAGTTACAGCTTTCCCCTCAAGAAGCCTTTCGCTAAGACAGTTCTTGTGGAATTGGCAAAGTGATATATGGAAGCCCCAAGAGGGCTATGGTGAAAAAGGAAATATCCTCAGATGAAATCTGGAAAGAAGCTTTCTGAGAAACTGCTTAGTGTTCTGTTAATTCATCTCACAGAGTTACATCTGTATTTCGTGGATCTCTTTGCTAGCCTTATTTCTGTGGAATATGAGAACAGATATTTCGGATCCCCTTGAAGACTATAGGGCCAAAGGAAATATCCTCCGATAACAAAGAGAACGAAGCTTTCTCAGAAACTTCTTTGTGTTCTGTGAAATCATCTCACAGAGTTACAGCTTTCCCCTCAACAAGCCTTTCGCTAAGACAGTTATTGTGGAATTCGCAATGTGATATTTGGAAGCCCATAGAGGGCTATGGTGAAAAAGGAAATATCCTCAGATGAAATCTGGAAAGAAGCTTTCTGAGAAACTGCTTAGTGTTCTGTTAATTTATCTCACAGAGTTACATCCGTATTTCGTGGATCTCTTTGCTAGCTTTATTTCTCTGGAATCTGAGAACAGATATTTCGGATCCCTTTGAAGACTATAGGGCCAAAGGAAATATCCTCCGATAACAAAGAGAAAGAAGCTTTCTGAGAAACTCTTTGTGTTCTGTGAAATCATCTCAGAGAGTTACAGCTTTCCCCTCAAGAAGCCTTTCGCTAAGACAGTTCTTGTGGAATTGGCAAAGTGATATTTGAAAGCCCATAGAGGGCTATCGTGAAAAAGGAAATATCCTCAGATGAAATCTGGAAAGAAGCTTTCTGAGAAACTGCTTAGTGTTCTGTTAATTCATCTCACAGAGTTACATCTGTATTTCGTGGATCTCTTTGCTAGCCTTATTTCTGTGAAATCTGAGAACAGATATTTCGGATCCCTTTGAAGACTATAGGGCCAAAGGAAATATCCTCCGATAACAAAGAGAACGAAGCTTTCTGAGAAACTTCTTTGTGTTCTGTGAAATCATCTCACAGAGTTGCAGCTTTCCCCACAAGAAGCATTTCGGTAAGACAGTTCTTGTGGAATTGGCAAACTGATATTTGGAATCCCATAGAGGGCTATGGTGAAAAAGGAAATATCCTCAGATGAAATCTGGAAAGAAGCTTTCTGAGAAACTGCTTAGTGTTCTGTTAATTCATCTCACAGAGTTACATCTGTATTTCGTGGATCTCTTTGCTAGCTTTATTTCTGTGGAATCTGAGAACAGATATTTCGGATCGCTTTGAAGACTATAGGGCCAAAGGACATATCCTCCGATAACAAAGACAAAGAAGCTTTCTGAGAAATTTCTTTGTGTTCTCTGAAATCATCTCACAGAGTTACAGCTTTCCCCTCAAGAAGCCTTTCGATAAGACAGTTCTTGTGGAATTGGCCAAGTGATATTTGGAACCCCTAGAGGGCTATGGTGAAAAAGGAAATATCCTCAGATGAAATCTGGAAAGTAGCTTTCTGAGAAAATGCTTAGTGTTCTGTTAATTCATCTCACAGAGTTACATCTGTATTTCGTGGATCTCTTTGCTAGCCTTATTTCTGTGGAATCTGAGAACAGATATTTCGGATCCCTTTGAAGACTATAGGGCCAAAGGAAATATCTTCCGATAACAAAGAGAAAGAAGCTTTCTGAGAAACTTCTTTGTGTTCTGTGAAATCATCTCACAGAGTTACAGCTTTCCCCTCAAGAAGCCTTTCGCTAAGACAGTTCTTGTGGAATTGGCAAAGTGATATTTGAAAGCCCATAGAGGGCTATGGTGAAAAAGGAAATATCCTCAGATGAAATCTGGAAAGAAGCTTTCTGAGAAACTGCTTAGTGTTCTGTTAATTCATCTCACAGAGTTACATCTGTATTTCGTGGATCTCTTTGCTAGCCTTATTTCTGTGGAATCTGAGAACAGATATTTCGGATCCCTTTGAAGACAATAGGGCCAAAGGAAAAATCCTCCGATAACAAAGAGAAAGAAGCTTTCTGAGAAACTCCTTTGTGTTCTGTGAAATCATCACACAGAGTTACAGCTTTCCCCTCAAGAGGCCTTTCGCTAAGACAGTTCTTGTGGAATTGGCAAAGTGATATTTGGAAGCCCATAGAGGGCTATGGTGAAAAAGGAAATATCCGCAGATGAAATCTGGAAAGAAGCTTTCTGAGAAACTGCTTAGTGTTCTGTTAATTCATCTCACAGAGTTACATCTGTATTTCGTGGATCTCTTTGCTAGCCTTATTTATGTTGTATCTGAGAACAGATATTTCGGATCCCTTTGAAGACTATAGGGCCAAAGGAAATATCCTCCGATAACAAAGAGAACGAAGCTTTCTTGGAAACTTCTTTGTGTTCTGTGAAATCATCTCACAGAGTTACAGCTTTCCCCACAAGAAGCCTTTCGCTAAGACAGTTCTTGTGGAATTGGCAAAGTGATATTTGGAAGCCCATAGGGGGCTATGGTGAAAAAGGAAATATCCTCAGATGAAATCTGGAAAGAAGCTTTCTGAGAAACTGCTTAGTGTTCTGTTAATTCATCTCACAGAGTTACATCTGTATTTCGTGGATCTCTTTGCTAGCTTTATTTCTGTGGAATCTGAGAACAGATGTTTCGGATCGCTTTGAAGACTATAGGGCCAAAGGAAATATCCTCCGATAACAAAGAGAAAGAAGCTTTCTGAGAAACTTCTTTGTGTTCTGTGAAATCATCTCACAGAGTTACAGCTTTCCCCTCAAGAAGCCTTTCGATAAGACAGTTCTTGTGGAATTGGCCAAGTGATATTTGGAAGCCCATAGAGGGCTATGGTGAAAAAGGAAATATCCTCAGATGAAATCTGGAAAGAAGCTTTCTGAGAAACTGCTTAGTGTTCTGTTAATTCATCTCACAGAGTTACATCTGTATTTCGTGGATCTCTTTGCTAGCCTTATTTCTGTGGAATCTGAGAACAGATATTTCGGATCCCTTTGAACACTATAGGGCCAAAGGAAAAATCCTCTGATAACGAAGAGATAGAAGCTTTCTGAGAAACTTCTTTGTGTTCTGTGAAATCATCTCACAGAGTTACAGCTTTCCCCTCAAGAAGCCTTTCGATAAGACAGTTCTTGTGGAATTGGCCAAGTGATATTTGGAAGACCATAGAGGGCTATGGTGAAAAAGGAAATATCCTCAGATGAAATCTGGAAAGAAGCTTTCTGAGAAACTGCTTAGTGTTCTGTTAATTCATCTCACAGAGTTACATCTGTATTTCGTGGATCGCTTTGCTAGCTTTATTTCTGTGGAATCTGAGAACAGATATTTCGGATCGCTTTGAAGACTATAGGGCCAAAGGACATATCCTCCGATAACAAAGACAAAGAAGCTTTCTGAGAAATTTTTTTGTGTTCTCTGAAATCATCTCACAGAGCTACAGCTTTCCCCTCAAGAAGCCTTTCGATAAGACAGTTCTTGTGGAATTGGCCAAGTGATATTTGGAAGCCCTTAGAGGGCTATGGTGAAAAAGGAAATATCCTCAGATGAAATCTGGAAAGAAGCTTTCTGAGAAACTGCTTAGTGTTCTGTTAA
The DNA here is from genome assembly GCF_043159975.1 of Macaca nemestrina. Lineage (NCBI taxonomy): Eukaryota > Metazoa > Chordata > Mammalia > Primates > Cercopithecidae > Macaca > Macaca nemestrina. The sequence continues at coordinate 109,964,166 of NC_092127.1, read as the reverse complement.
TTCATCTCACAGAGTTACATCTGTATTTCGTGGATCTCTTTGCTAGCCTTATTTCTGTGGAATCTGAGAACAGATATTTCGGATCCCTTTGAAGGCAATAGGGCCAAAGGAAAAATCCTCCGATAACAAAGAGAAAGAAGCTTTCTGAGAAACTTCTTTGTGTTCTGTGAAATCATCTCAGAGTTACAGCTTTCCCCTCAAGAAGCCTTTCGCTAAGACAGTTCTTGTGGAATTGGCAAAGTGATATTTGGAAGCCCATAGAGGGCTACGGTGAAAAAGGAAATATCCTCAGATGAAATCTGGAAAGAAGCTTTCTGAGAAACTGCTTAGTGTTCTGTTAATTCATCTCACAGAGTTACATCTGTATTTCGTGGATCTCTTTGCTAGCTTTATTTCTGTGGAATCTGAGAACAGATATTTCGGATCCCTTTGAAGACTATAGGGCCAAAGGAAATATCCTCCAATAACGACGAGAAAGAAGCTTTCTGAGAAACTTCTTTGTGTTCTGTAAAATCATCTCACAGAGTTACAGCTTTCCCCTCAAGAAGCCTTTCGCTAAGACAGTTCTTGTGGAATTGGCAAAGTGATATATGGAAGCCCCTAGAGGGCTACGGTGAAAAAGGAAATATCCTCAGATGAAATCTGGAAAGAAGCTTTCTGAGAAACTGCTTAGTGTTCTGTTAATTCATCTCACAGAGTTACATCTGTATTTCGTGGATCTCTTTGCTAGCCTTATTTCTGTGGAATATGAGAACAGATATTTCGGATCCCTTTGAAGACTATAGGGCCAAAGGAAATATCCTCCGATAACAAAGAGAACGAAGCTTTCTGAGAAACTTCTTTGTGTTCTGTGAAATCATCTCACAGAGTTACAGCTTTCCCCTCAAGAAGCCTTTCGCTAAGACAGTTCTTGTGGAATTCGCAAAGTGATATTTGGAAGCCCAAAGAGGGCTATGGTAAAAAAGGAAATATCCTCAGATGAAATCTGGAAAGAAGCTTTCTGAGAAACTGCTTAGTGTTCTGTTAATTCATCTCACAGAGTTACATCCGTATTTCATGGATCTCTTTGCTAGCCTTATTTCTGTGGAATCTGAGAACAGATATTTCGGATCCCTTTGAAGACAATACGGCCAAAGGAAAAATCCTCCGATAACGAAGAGAAAGAAGCTTTCTGAGAAACTTCTTTGTGTTCTGTGAAATCATCTCAGAGAGTTACAGCTTTCCCCTCAAGAAGCCTTTCGTAAAGACAGTTCTTTTGGAACTGGACAAGTGATATTTGAAGCCCATTGAGGGCCATGGTGAAAAAGGAAATATCCTCAGATGAAATCTGGAAAGAAGCTTTCTGAGAAACTGCTTAGTGTTCTGTTAATTCATCTCACAGAGTTACATCTGTATTTCGTGGATCTCTTTGCTAGCCTTATTTCTGTGGAATCTGAGAACAGATATTTCGGATCCCTTTGAAGACTATAGGGCCAAAGGAAATATCCTCCGATAACAAAGAGAAAGAAGCTTTCTGAGAAACTCTTTGTGTTCTGTGAAATCATCTCACAGAGTTACAGCTTTCCCCTCAAGAAGCCTTTCGCTAAGACAGTTCTTGTGGAATTGGCAAAGTGATATTTGAAAGCCCATAGTGGGCTACGTGAAAAAGGAAATATCCTCAGATGAAATCTGGAAAGAAGCTTTCTGAGAAACTGCTTAGTGTTCTGTTAATTCATCTCACAGAGTTACATCTGTATTTCGTGGATCTCTTTGCTAGCCTTATTTCTGTGGAATCTGAGAACAGATATTTCGGAACCCTTTGAAGACTATAGGGCCAAAGGAAAAATCCTCCGATAACAAAGAGAAAGAAGCTTTGTGAGAAACTCCTTTGTGTTCTGTGAAATCATCTCACAGAGTTACAGCTTTCCCCACAAGAAGCCTTTCGCTAAGACAGTTCTTGTGGAATTGGCAAAGTGATATTTGGAAGCCCATAGAGGGCTATGGTGAAAAAGGAAATATCCTCAGATGAAATCTGGAAAGAAGCTTTCTGAGAAACTGCTTAGTGTTCTGTTAATTCATCTCACAGAGTTACATCTGTATTTCGTGGATCTCTTTGCTAGCCTTATTTCTGTGAAATCTGAGAACAGATATTTCGGATCCCTTTGAAGACTATAGGGCCAAAGGAAATATCCTCCGATAACAAAGAGAACGAAGCTTTCTGAGAAACTTCTTTGTGTTCTGTGAAATCATCTCACAGAGTTGCAGCTTTCCCCACAAGAAGCCTTTCGGTAAGACAGTTCTTGAGGAATTGGCAAAGTGATATTTGGAATCCCATAGAGGGCTTTGGTGAAAAAGGAAATATCCTCAGATGAAATCTGGAAAGAAGCTTTCTGAGAAACTGCTTAGTGTTCTGTTAATTCATCTCACAGAGTTACATCTGTATTTCGTGGATCTCTTTGCTAGCTTTATTTCTGTGGAATCTGAGAACAGATAATTCGGATCGCTTTGAAGACTATAGGGCCAAAGGACATATCCTCCGATAACAAAGACAAAGAAGCTTTCTGAGAAATTTCTTTGTGTTCTCTGAAATCATCTCACAGAGTTACAGCTTTCCCCTCAAGAAGCCTTTCGATAAGACAGTTCTTGTGGAATTGGCCAAGTGATATTTGGAAGCCCATAGAGGGCTATGGTGAAAAAGGAAATATCCTCAGATGAAATCTGGAAAGAAGCTTTCTGAGAAACTGCTTAGTGTTCTGTTAATTCATCTCACAGAGTTACATCTGTTTTTCGTGGATCTCTTTGCTAGCCTTATTTCTGTGGAATCTGAGAACAGATATTTCGGATCCCTTTGAAGGCAATTGGGCCAAAGGAAATATCCTCCGATAACAAAGAGAAAGAAGCTTTCTGAGAAACTTCCTTGTGTTCTGTGAAATCATCTCACAGAGTTACAGCTTTCCCCTCAAGAAGCCTTTCGCTAAGACAGTTCTTGTGGAATTGGCAAAGTGATATTTGGAAGCCCATAGAGGGCTATGGTGAAAAAGGAAATATCCTCAGATGAAATCTGGAAAGAAGCTTTCTGAGAAACTGCTTAGTGTTCTGTTAATTCATCTCACAGAGTTACATCTGTATTTCGTGGATCTCTTTGCTAGCCTTATTTCTGTGGAATCTGAGAACAGATATTTCGGATCCCTTTGAAGACTATAGGGCCAAAGGAAATATCTTCCGATAGCAAAGAGAAAGAAGCTTTCTGAGAAACTTCTTTGTGTTCTGTGAAATCATCTCACAGAGTTACAGCTTTCCCCTCAAGAAGCCTTTCGCTAAGACAGTTCTTGTGGAATTGGCAAAGTGATATTTGAAAGCCCATAGAGGGCTATGGTGAAAAAGGAAATATCCTCAGATGAAATCTGGAAAGAAGCTTTCTGAGAAACTCCTTTGTGTTCTGTGAAATCATCACACAGAGTTACAGCTTTCCCCTCAAGAGGCCTTTCGCTAAGACAGTTCTTGTGGAATTGGCAAAGTGATATTTGGAAGCCCATAGAGGGCTATGGTGAAAAAGGAAATATCCTCAGATGAAATCTGGAAAGAAGCTTTCTGAGAAACTGCTTAGTGTTCTGTTAATTCATCTCACAGAGTTACATCTGTATTTCGTGGATCTCTTTGCTAGCCTTATTTCTGTGAAATCTGAGAACAGATATTTCGGATCCCTTTGAAGACTATAGGGCCAAAGGAAATATCCTCCGATAACAAAGAGAACGAAGCTTTCTGAGAAACTTCTTTGTGTTCTGTGAAATCATCTCACAGAGTTGCAGCTTTCCCCACAAGAAGCCTTTCGGTAAGACAGTTCTTGAGGAATTGGCAAAGTGATATTTGGAATCCAATAGAGGGCTTTGGTGAAAAAGGAAATATCCTCAGATGAAATCTGGAAAGAAGCTTTCTGAGAAACTGCTTAGTGTTCTGTTAATTCATCTCACAGAGTTACATCTGTATTTCGTGGATCTCTTTGCTAGCTTTATTTCTGTGGAATCTGAGAACAGATAATTCGGATCGCTTTGAAGACTATAGGGCCAAAGGACATATCCTCCGATAACAAAGACAAAGAAGCTTTCTGAGAAATTTCTTTGTGTTCTCTGAAATCATCTCACAGAGTTACAGCTTTCCCCTCAAGAAGCCTTTCGATAAGACAGTTCTTGTGGAATTGGCCAAGTGATATTTGGAAGCCCATAGAGGGCTATGGTGAAAAAGGAAATATCCTCAGATGAAATCTGGAAAGAAGCTTTCTGAGAAACTGCTTAGTGTTCTGTTAATTCATCTCACAGAGTTACATCTGTTTTTCGTGGATCTCTTTGCTAGCCTTATTTCTGTGGAATCTGAGAACAGATATTTCGGATCCCTTTGAAGGCAATTGGGCCAAAGGAAATATCCTCCGATAACAAAGAGAAAGAAGCTTTCTGAGAAACTTCCTTGTGTTCTGTGAAATCATCTCACAGAGTTACAGCTTTCCCCTCAAGAAGCCTTTCGCTAAGACAGTTCTTGTGGAATTGGCAAAGTGATATTTGGAAGCCCATAGAGGGCTATGGTGAAAAAGGAAATATCCTCAGATGAAATCTGGAAAGAAGCTTTCTGAGAAACTGCTTAGTGTTCTGTTAATTCATCTCACAGAGTTACATCTGTATTTCGTGGATCTCTTTGCTAGCCTTATTTCTGTGGAATCTGAGAACAGATATTTCGGATCCCTTTGAAGACTATAGGGCCAAAGGAAATATCTTCCGATAACAAAGAGAAAGAAGCTTTCTGAGAAACTTCTTTGTGTTCTGTGAAATCATCTCACAGAGTTACAGCTTTCCCCTCAAGAAGCCTTTCGCTAAGACAGTTCTTGTGGAATTGGCAAAGTGATATTTGAAAGCCCATAGAGGGCTATGGTGAAAAAGGAAATATCCTAAGATGAAATCTGGAAAGAAGCTTTCTGAGAAACTCCTTTGTGTTCTGTGAAATCATCACACAGAGTTACAGCTTTCCCCTCAAGAGGCCTTTCGCTAAGACAGTTCTTGTGGAATTGGCAAAGTGATATTTGGAAGCCCATAGAGGGCTATGGTGAAAAAGGAAATATCCGCAGATGAAATCTGGAAAGAAGCTTTCTGAGAAACTGCTTAGTGTTCTGTTAATTCATCTCACAGAGTTACATCTGTATTTCGTGGATCTCTTTGCTAGCCTTATTTCTGTGGAATCTGAGAACAGATATTTCGGATCCCTTTGAAGACTATAGGGCCAAAGGAAATATCCTCTGATAACGAAGAGAAAGAAGCTTTCTGAGAAACTTCTTTGTGTTCTGTGAAATCATCTCACAGAGTTACAGCTTTCCCCTCAAGAAGCCTTTCGATAAGACAGTTCTTGTGGAATTGGCCGAGTGATATTTGGAAGACCATAGAGGGCTATGGTGAAAAAGGAAATATCCTCAGATGAAATCTGGAAAGAAGCTTTCTGAGAAACTGCTTAGTGTTCTATTAATTCATCTCACAGAGTTACATCTGTATTTCGTGGATCTCTTTGCTAGCCTTATTTCTGTGGAATCTGAGAACAGATATTTCGGATCCCTTTGAAGACAATATGGCCAAAGGAAAAATCCTCCGATAACAAAGAGAAAGAAGCTTTCTGAGAAACTCCTTTGTGTTCTGTGAAATCATCACACAGAGTTACAGCTTTCCCCTCAAGAGGCCTTTCGCTAAGACAGTTCTTGTGGAATTGGCAAAGTGATATTTGGAAGCCCATAGAGGGCTATGGTGAAAAAGGAAATATCCGCAGATGAAATCTGGAAAGAAGCTTTCTGAGAAACTGCTTAGTGTTCTGTTAATTCATCTCACAGAGTTACATCTGTATTTCGTGGATCTCTTTGCTAGCCTTATTTCTGTGGAATCTGAGAACAGATATTTCGGATCCCTTTGAAGACTATAGGGCCAAAGGAAAAATCCTCTGATAACGAAGAGAAAGAAGCTTTCTGAGAAACTTCTTTGTGTTCTGTGAAATCATCTCACAGAGTTACAGCTTTCCCCTCAAGAAGCCTTTCGATAAGACAGTTCTTGTGGAATTGGCCGAGTGATATTTGGAAGACCATAGAGGGCTATGGTGAAAAAGGAAATATCCTCAGATGAAATCTGGAAAGAAGCTTTCTGAGAAACTGCTTAGTGTTCTGTTAATTCATCTCACAGAGTTACATCCGTATTTCATGGATCTCTTTGCTAGCCTTATTTCTGTGGAATCTGAGAACAGATATTTCGGATCCCTTTGAAGACAATACGGCCAAAGGAAAAATCCTCCGATAACGAAGAGAAAGAAGCTTTCTGAGAAACTTCTTTGTGTTCTGTGAAATCATCTCAGAGAGTTACAGCTTTCCCCTCAAGAAGCCTTTCGTAAAGACAGTTCTTTTGGAACTGGACAAGTGATATTTGAAGCCCATAGAGGGCCATGGTGAAAAAGGAAATATCCTCAGATGAAATCTGGAAAGAAGCTTTCTGAGAAAGTGCTTAGTGTTCTGTTAATTTATCTCACAGAGTTACATCCGTATTTCGTGGATCTCTTTGCTAGCTTTATTTCTGTGGAATCTGAGAACAGATATTTCGGATCCCTTTGAAGACTATAGGGCCAAAGGAAATATCCTCCGATAACAAAGAGAAAGAAGCTTTCTGAGAAACTCTTTGTGTTCTGTGAAATCATCTCACAGAGTTACAGCTTTCCCCTCAAGAAGCCTTTCGCTAAGACAGTTCTTGTGGAATTGGCAAAGTGATATTTGAAAGCCCATAGAGGGCTATCGTGAAAAAGGAAATATCCTCAGATGAAATCTGGAAAGAAGCTTTCTGAGAAACTGCTTAGTGTTCTGTTAATTCATCTCACAGAGTTACATCTGTATTTCGTGGATCTCTTTGCTAGCCTTATTTCTGTGGAATCTGAGAACAGATATTTCGGAACCCTTTGAAGACTATAGGGCCAAAGGAAAAATCCTCCGATAACAAAGAGAAAGAAGCTTTGTGAGAAACTCCTTTGTGTTCTGTGAAATCATCTCACAGAGTTACAGCTTTCCCCACAAGAAGCCTTTCGCTAAGACAGTTCTTGTGGAATTGGCAAAGTGATATTTGGAAGCCCATAGAGGGCTATGGTGAAAAAGGAAATATCCTCAGATGAAATCTTGAAAGAAGCTTTCTGAGAAACTGCTTAGTGTTCTGTTAATTCATCTCACATAGTTACATCTGTATTTCGTGGATCTCTTTGCTAGCCTTATTTCTGTGAAATCTGAGAACAGATATTTCGGATCCCTTTGAAGACTATAGGGCCAAAGGAAATATCCTCCGATAACAAAGAGAACGAAGCTTTCTGAGAAACTTCTTTGTGTTCTGTGAAATCATCTCACAGAGTTGCAGCTTTCCCCACAAGAAGCCTTTCGGTAAGACAGTTCTTTTGGAATTGGCAAAGTGATATTTGGAATCCCATAGAGGGCTTTGGTGAAAAAGGAAATATCCTCAGATGAAATCTGGAAAGAAGCTTTCTGAGAAACTGCTTAGTGTTCTGTTAATTCATCTCACAGAGTTACATCTGTATTTCGTGGATCTCTTTGCTAGCTTTATTTCTGTGGAATCTGAGAACAGATATTTCGGATCGCTTTGAAGACTATAGGGCCAAAGGACATATCCTCCGATAACAAAGACAAAGAAGCTTTCTGAGAAATTTCTTTGTGTTCTCTGAAATCATCTCACAGAGTTACAGCTTTCCCCTCAAGAAGCCTTTCGATAAGACAGTTCTTGTGGAATTGGCCGAGTGATATTTGGAAGCCCATAGAGGGCTATGGTGAAAAAGGAAATATCCTCAGATGAAATCTGGAAAGAAGCTTTCTGAGAAACTGCTTAGTGTTCTGTTAATTCATCTCACAGAGTTACATCTGTTTTTCGTGGATCTCTTTGCTAGCCTTATTTCTGTGGAATCTGAGAACAGATATTTCGGATCCCTTTGAAGACTATAGGGCCAAAGGAAATATCTTCCGATAACAAAGAGAAAGAAGCTTTCTGAGAAACTTCTTTGTGTTCTGTGAAATCATCTCACAGAGTTACAGCTTTCCCCTCAAGAAGCCTTTCGCTAAGACAGTTCTTGTGGAATTGGCAAAGTGATATTTGAAAGCCCATAGAGGGCTATGGTGAAAAAGGAAATATCCTCAGATGAAATCTGGAAAGAAGCTTTCTGAGAAACTGCTTAGTGTTCTGTTAATTTATCTCACAGAGTTACATCCGTATTTCGTGGATCTCTTTGCTAGCTTTATTTCTCTGGAATCTGAGAACAGATATTTCGGATCCCTTTGAAGACTATAGGGCCAAAGGAAATATCCTCCGATAACAAAGAGAAAGAAGCTTTCTGAGAAACTCTTTGTGTTCTGTGAAATCATCTCACAGAGTTACAGCTTTCCCCTCAAGAAGCCTTTCGCTAAGACAGTTCTTGTGGAATTGGCAAAGTGATATTTGAAAGCCCATAGAGGGCTATCGTGAAAAAGGAAATATCCTCAGATGAAATCTGGAAAGAAGCTTTCAGAGAAACTGCTTAGTGTTCTGTTAATTCATCTCACAGAGTTACATCTGTATTTCGTGGATCTCTTTGCTAGCCTTATTTCTGTGAAATCTGAGAACAGATATTTCGGATCCCTTTGAAGACTATAGGGCCAAAGGAAATATCCTCCGATAACAAAGAGAACGAAGCTTTCTGAGAAACTTCTTTGTGTTCTGTGAAATCATCTCACAGAGTTGCAGCTTTCCCCACAAGAAGCATTTCGGTAAGACAGTTCTTGTGGAATTGGCAAACTGATATTTGGAATCCCATAGAGGGCTATGGTGAAAAAGGAAATATCCTCAGATGAAATCTGGAAAGAAGCTTTCTGAGAAACTGCTTAGTGTTCTGTTAATTCATCTCACAGAGTTACATCTGTATTTCGTGGATCTCTTTGCTAGCTTTATTTCTGTGGAATCTGAGAACAGATATTTCGGATCGCTTTGAAGACTATAGGGCCAAAGGACATATCCTCCGATAACAAAGACAAAGAAGCTTTCTGAGAAATTTCTTTGTGTTCTCTGAAATCATCTCACAGAGTTACAGCTTTCCCCTCAAGAAGCCTTTCGATAAGACAGTTCTTGTGGAATTGGCCAAGTGATATTTGGAACCCCTAGAGGGCTATGGTGAAAAAGGAAATATCCTCAGATGAAATCTGGAAAGTAGCTTTCTGAGAAACTGCTTAGTGTTCTGTTAATTCATCTCACAGAGTTACATCTGTATTTCGTGGATCTCTTTGCTAGCCTTATTTCTGTGGAATCTGAGAACAGATATTTCGGATCCCTTTGAAGACTATAGGGCCAAAGGAAATATCTTCCGATAACAAAGAGAAAGAAGCTTTCTGAGAAACTTCTTTGTGTTCTGTGAAATCATCTCACAGAGTTACAGCTTTCCCCTCAAGAAGCCTTTCGCTAAGACAGTTCTTGTGGAATTGGCAAAGTGATATTTGAAAGCCCATAGAGGGCTATGGTGAAAAAGGAAATATCCTCAGATGAAATCTGGAAAGAAGCTTTCTGAGAAACTGCTTAGTGTTCTGTTAATTCATCTCACAGAGTTACATCTGTATTTCGTGGATCTCTTTGCTAGCCTTATTTCTGTGGAATCTGAGAACAGATATTTCGGATCCCTTTGAAGACAATAGGGCCAAAGGAAAATTCCTCCGATAACAAAGAGAAAGAAGCTTTCTGAGAAACTCCTTTGTGTTCTGTGAAATCATCACACAGAGTTACAGCTTTCCCCTCAAGAGGCCTTTCGCTAAGACAGTTCTTGTGGAATTGGCAAAGTGATATTTGGAAGCCCATAGAGGGCTATGGTGAAAAAGGAAATATCCGCAGATGAAATCTGGAAAGAAGCTTTCTGAGAAACTGCTTAGTGTTCTGTTAATTCATCTCACAGAGTTACATCTGTATTTCGTGGATCTCTTTGCTAGCCTTATTTATGTTGTATCTGAGAACAGATATTTCGGATCCCTTTGAAGACTATAGGGCCAAAGGAAATATCCTCCGATAACAAAGAGAACGAAGCTTTCTTGGAAACTTCTTTGTGTTCTGTGAAATCATCTCACAGAGTTACAGCTTTCCCCACAAGAAGCCTTTCGCTAAGACAGTTCTTGTGGAATTGGCAAAGTGATATTTGGAAGCCCATAGGGGGCTATGGTGAAAAAGGAAATATCCTCAGATGAAATCTGGAAAGAAGCTTTCTGAGAAACTGCTTAGTGTTCTGTTAATTCATCTCACAGAGTTACATCTGTATTTCGTGGATCTCTTTGCTAGCTTTATTTCTGTGGAATCTGAGAACAGATGTTTCGGATCGCTTTGAAGACTATAGGGCCAAAGGAAATATCCTCCGATAACAAAGAGAAAGAAGCTTTCTGAGAAACTTCTTTGTGTTCTGTGAAATCATCTCACAGAGTTACAGCTTTCCCCTCAAGAAGCCTTTCGATAAGACAGTTCTTGTGGAATTGGCCAAGTGATATTTGGAAGCCCATAGAGGGCTATGGTGAAAAAGGAAATATCCTCAGATGAAATCTGGAAAGAAGCTTTCTGAGAAACTGCTTAGTGTTCTGTTAATTCATCTCACAGAGTTACATCTGTATTTCGTGGATCTCTTTGCTAGCCTTATTTCTGTGGAATCTGAGAACAGATATTTCGGATCCCTTTGAACACTATAGGGCCAAAGGAAAAATCCTCTGATAACGAAGAGATAGAAGCTTTCTGAGAAACTTCTTTGTGTTCTGTGAAATCATCTCACAGAGTTACAGCTTTCCCCTCAAGAAGCCTTTCGATAAGACAGTTCTTGTGGAATTGGCCGAGTGATATTTGGAAGACCATAGAGGGCTATGGTGAAAAAGGAAATATCCTCAGATGAAATCTGGAAAGAAGCTTTCTGAGAAACTGCTTAGTGTTCTGTTAATTCATCTCACAGAGTTACATCTGTATTTCGTGGATCTCTTTGCTAGCTTTATTTCTGTGGAATCTGAGAACAGATATTTCGGATCCCTTTGAAGACTATAGGGCCAAAGGAAATATCCTCCGATAACGACGAGAAAGAAGCTTTCTGAGAAACTTCTTTGTGTTCTGTAAAATCATCTCACAGAGTTACAGCTTTCCCGTCAAGAAGCCTTTCGCTAAGACAGTTCTTGTGGAATTGGCAAAGTGATATATGGAAGCCCCTAGAGGGCTACGGTGAAAAAGGAAATATCCTCAGATGAAATCTGGAAAGAAGCTTTCTGAGAAACTGCTTAGTGTTCTGTTAATTCATCTCACAGAGTTACATCTGTATTTCGTGGATCTCTTTGCTAGCCTTATTTCTGTGGAATATGAGAACAGATATTTCGGATCCCTTTGAAGACTATAGGGCCAAAGGAAATATCCTCCGATAACAAAGAGAACGAAGCTTTCTGAGAAACTTCTTTGTGTTCTGTGAAATCATCTCACAGAGTTACAGCTTTCCCCTCAAGAAGCCTTTCGCTAAGACAGTTCTTGTGGAATTCGCAAAGTGATATTTGGAAGCCCAAAGAGGGCTATGGTAAAAAAGGAAATATCCTCAGATGAAATCTGGAAAGAAGCTTTCTGAGAAACTGCTTTGTGTTCTGTTAATTCATCTCACAGAGTTACATCTGTATTTCGTGGATCTCTTTGCTAGCCTTATTTCTGTGGAATCTGAGAACAGATATTTCGGATCCCTTTGAAGACTATAGGGCCAAAGGAAATATCCTCCGATAACAAAGAGAAAGAAGCTTTCTGAGAAACTTCTTTGTGTTCTGTGAAATCATCTCACAGAGTTACAGCTTTCCCCTCAAGAAGCCTTTCGCTAAGACAGTTCTTGTGGAATTGGCAAAGTGATATATGGAAGCCCCAAGAGGGCTATGGTGAAAAAGGAAATATCCTCAGATGAAATCTGGAAAGAAGCTTTCTGAGAAACTGCTTAGTGTTCTGTTAATTCATCTCACAGAGTTACATCTGTATTTCGTGGATCTCTTTGCTAGCCTTATTTCTGTGGAATATGAGAACAGATATTTCGGATCCCCTTGAAGACTATAGGGCCAAAGGAAATATCCTCCGATAACAAAGAGAACGAAGCTTTCTCAGAAACTTCTTTGTGTTCTGTGAAATCATCTCACAGAGTTACAGCTTTCCCCTCAACAAGCCTTTCGCTAAGACAGTTATTGTGGAATTCGCAATGTGATATTTGGAAGCCCATAGAGGGCTATGGTGAAAAAGGAAATATCCTCAGATGAAATCTGGAAAGAAGCTTTCTGAGAAACTGCTTAGTGTTCTGTTAATTTATCTCACAGAGTTACATCCGTATTTCGTGGATCTCTTTGCTAGCTTTATTTCTCTGGAATCTGAGAACAGATATTTCGGATCCCTTTGAAGACTATAGGGCCAAAGGAAATATCCTCCGATAACAAAGAGAAAGAAGCTTTCTGAGAAACTCTTTGTGTTCTGTGAAATCATCTCAGAGAGTTACAGCTTTCCCCTCAAGAAGCCTTTCGCTAAGACAGTTCTTGTGGAATTGGCAAAGTGATATTTGAAAGCCCATAGAGGGCTATCGTGAAAAAGGAAATATCCTCAGATGAAATCTGGAAAGAAGCTTTCTGAGAAACTGCTTAGTGTTCTGTTAATTCATCTCACAGAGTTACATCTGTATTTCGTGGATCTCTTTGCTAGCCTTATTTCTGTGAAATCTGAGAACAGATATTTCGGATCCCTTTGAAGACTATAGGGCCAAAGGAAATATCCTCCGATAACAAAGAGAACGAAGCTTTCTGAGAAACTTCTTTGTGTTCTGTGAAATCATCTCACAGAGTTGCAGCTTTCCCCACAAGAAGCATTTCGGTAAGACAGTTCTTGTGGAATTGGCAAACTGATATTTGGAATCCCATAGAGGGCTATGGTGAAAAAGGAAATATCCTCAGATGAAATCTGGAAAGAAGCTTTCTGAGAAACTGCTTAGTGTTCTGTTAATTCATCTCACAGAGTTACATCTGTATTTCGTGGATCTCTTTGCTAGCTTTATTTCTGTGGAATCTGAGAACAGATATTTCGGATCGCTTTGAAGACTATAGGGCCAAAGGACATATCCTCCGATAACAAAGACAAAGAAGCTTTCTGAGAAATTTCTTTGTGTTCTCTGAAATCATCTCACAGAGTTACAGCTTTCCCCTCAAGAAGCCTTTCGATAAGACAGTTCTTGTGGAATTGGCCAAGTGATATTTGGAACCCCTAGAGGGCTATGGTGAAAAAGGAAATATCCTCAGATGAAATCTGGAAAGTAGCTTTCTGAGAAAATGCTTAGTGTTCTGTTAATTCATCTCACAGAGTTACATCTGTATTTCGTGGATCTCTTTGCTAGCCTTATTTCTGTGGAATCTGAGAACAGATATTTCGGATCCCTTTGAAGACTATAGGGCCAAAGGAAATATCTTCCGATAACAAAGAGAAAGAAGCTTTCTGAGAAACTTCTTTGTGTTCTGTGAAATCATCTCACAGAGTTACAGCTTTCCCCTCAAGAAGCCTTTCGCTAAGACAGTTCTTGTGGAATTGGCAAAGTGATATTTGAAAGCCCATAGAGGGCTATGGTGAAAAAGGAAATATCCTCAGATGAAATCTGGAAAGAAGCTTTCTGAGAAACTGCTTAGTGTTCTGTTAATTCATCTCACAGAGTTACATCTGTATTTCGTGGATCTCTTTGCTAGCCTTATTTCTGTGGAATCTGAGAACAGATATTTCGGATCCCTTTGAAGACAATAGGGCCAAAGGAAAAATCCTCCGATAACAAAGAGAAAGAAGCTTTCTGAGAAACTCCTTTGTGTTCTGTGAAATCATCACACAGAGTTACAGCTTTCCCCTCAAGAGGCCTTTCGCTAAGACAGTTCTTGTGGAATTGGCAAAGTGATATTTGGAAGCCCATAGAGGGCTATGGTGAAAAAGGAAATATCCGCAGATGAAATCTGGAAAGAAGCTTTCTGAGAAACTGCTTAGTGTTCTGTTAATTCATCTCACAGAGTTACATCTGTATTTCGTGGATCTCTTTGCTAGCCTTATTTATGTTGTATCTGAGAACAGATATTTCGGATCCCTTTGAAGACTATAGGGCCAAAGGAAATATCCTCCGATAACAAAGAGAACGAAGCTTTCTTGGAAACTTCTTTGTGTTCTGTGAAATCATCTCACAGAGTTACAGCTTTCCCCACAAGAAGCCTTTCGCTAAGACAGTTCTTGTGGAATTGGCAAAGTGATATTTGGAAGCCCATAGGGGGCTATGGTGAAAAAGGAAATATCCTCAGATGAAATCTGGAAAGAAGCTTTCTGAGAAACTGCTTAGTGTTCTGTTAATTCATCTCACAGAGTTACATCTGTATTTCGTGGATCTCTTTGCTAGCTTTATTTCTGTGGAATCTGAGAACAGATGTTTCGGATCGCTTTGAAGACTATAGGGCCAAAGGAAATATCCTCCGATAACAAAGAGAAAGAAGCTTTCTGAGAAACTTCTTTGTGTTCTGTGAAATCATCTCACAGAGTTACAGCTTTCCCCTCAAGAAGCCTTTCGATAAGACAGTTCTTGTGGAATTGGCCAAGTGATATTTGGAAGCCCATAGAGGGCTATGGTGAAAAAGGAAATATCCTCAGATGAAATCTGGAAAGAAGCTTTCTGAGAAACTGCTTAGTGTTCTGTTAATTCATCTCACAGAGTTACATCTGTATTTCGTGGATCTCTTTGCTAGCCTTATTTCTGTGGAATCTGAGAACAGATATTTCGGATCCCTTTGAACACTATAGGGCCAAAGGAAAAATCCTCTGATAACGAAGAGATAGAAGCTTTCTGAGAAACTTCTTTGTGTTCTGTGAAATCATCTCACAGAGTTACAGCTTTCCCCTCAAGAAGCCTTTCGATAAGACAGTTCTTGTGGAATTGGCCAAGTGATATTTGGAAGACCATAGAGGGCTATGGTGAAAAAGGAAATATCCTCAGATGAAATCTGGAAAGAAGCTTTCTGAGAAACTGCTTAGTGTTCTGTTAATTCATCTCACAGAGTTACATCTGTATTTCGTGGATCGCTTTGCTAGCTTTATTTCTGTGGAATCTGAGAACAGATATTTCGGATCGCTTTGAAGACTATAGGGCCAAAGGACATATCCTCCGATAACAAAGACAAAGAAGCTTTCTGAGAAATTTTTTTGTGTTCTCTGAAATCATCTCACAGAGCTACAGCTTTCCCCTCAAGAAGCCTTTCGATAAGACAGTTCTTGTGGAATTGGCCAAGTGATATTTGGAAGCCCTTAGAGGGCTATGGTGAAAAAGGAAATATCCTCAGATGAAATCTGGAAAGAAGCTTTCTGAGAAACTGCTTAGTGTTCTGTTAATTCATCTCACAGAGTTACATCTGTATTTCGTGGATCTCTTTGCTAGCCTTATTTCTGTGGAATCTGAGAACAGATATTTCGGATCCCTTTGAAGGCAATAGGGCCAAAGGAAAAATCCTCCGATAACAAAGAGAAAGAAGCTTTCTGAGAAACTTCTTTGTGTTCTGTGAAATCATCTCAGAGTTACAGCTTTCCCCTCAAGAAGCCTTTCGCTAAGACAGTTCTTGTGGAATTGGCAAAGTGATATTTGGAAGCCCATAGAGGGCTACGGTGAAAAAGGAAATATCCTCAGATGAAATCTGGAAAGAAGCTTTCTGAGAAACTGCTTAGTGTTCTGTTAATTCATCTCACAGAGTTACATCTGTATTTCGTGGATCTCTTTGCTAGCTTTATTTCTGTGGAATCTGAGAACAGATATTTCGGATCCCTTTGAAGACTATAGGGCCAAAGGAAATATCCTCCAATAACGACGAGAAAGAAGCTTTCTGAGAAACTTCTTTGTGTTCTGTAAAATCATCTCACAGAGTTACAGCTTTCCCCTCAAGAAGCCTTTCGCTAAGACAGTTCTTGTGGAATTGGCAAAGTGATATATGGAAGCCCCTAGAGGGCTACGGTGAAAAAGGAAATATCCTCAGATGAAATCTGGAAAGAAGCTTTCTGAGAAACTGCTTAGTGTTCTGTTAATTCATCTCACAGAGTTACATCTGTATTTCGTGGATCTCTTTGCTAGCCTTATTTCTGTGGAATATGAGAACAGATATTTCGGATCCCTTTGAAGACTATAGGGCCAAAGGAAATATCCTCCGATAACAAAGAGAACGAAGCTTTCTGAGAAACTTCTTTGTGTTCTGTGAAATCATCTCACAGAGTTACAGCTTTCCCCTCAAGAAGCCTTTCGCTAAGACAGTTCTTGTGGAATTCGCAAAGTGATATTTGGAAGCCCAAAGAGGGCTATGGTAAAAAAGGAAATATCCTCAGATGAAATCTGGAAAGAAGCTTTCTGAGAAACTGCTTTGTGTTCTGTTAATTCATCTCACAGAGTTACATCTGTATTTCGTGGATCTCTTTGCTAGCCTTATTTCTGTGGAATCTGAGAACAGATATTTCGGATCCCTTTGAAGACTATAGGGCCAAAGGAAATATCCTCCGATAACAAAGAGAAAGAAGCTTTCTGAGAAACTTCTTTGTGTTCTGTGAAATCATCTCACAGAGTTACAGCTTTCCCCTCAAGAAGCCTTTCGCTAAGACAGTTCTTGTGGAATTGGCAAAGTGATATATGGAAGCCCCAAGAGGGCTATGGTGAAAAAGGAAATATCCTCAGATGAAATCTGGAAAGAAGCTTTCTGAGAAACTGCTTAGTGTTCTGTTAATTCATCTCACAGAGTTACATCTGTATTTCGTGGATCTCTTTGCTAGCCTTATTTCTGTGGAATATGAGAACAGATATTTCGGATCCCCTTGAAGACTATAGGGCCAAAGGAAATATCCTCCGATAACAAAGAGAACGAAGCTTTCTCAGAAACTTCTTTGTGTTCTGTGAAATCATCTCACAGAGTTACAGCTTTCCCCTCAACAAGCCTTTCGCTAAGACAGTTATTGTGGAATTCGCAATGTGATATTTGGAAGCCCATAGAGGGCTATGGTGAAAAAGGAAATATCCTCAGATGAAATCTGGAAAGAAGCTTTCTGAGAAACTGCTTAGTGTTCTGTTAATTCATCTCACAGAGTTACAACTGTATTTCGTGGATCTCTTTGCTAGCCTTATTTCTGTGGAATCTGAGAACAGATATTTCGGATCCCTTTGAAGACTATAGGGCCAAGGAAATATCCTCCGATAACAAAGAGAACGAAGCTTTCTGAGAAACTTCTTTGTGTTCTGTGAAATCATCTCACAGAGTTATAGCTTTCCCCTCAAGAAGCCTTTCGCTAAGACAGTTCTTGTGGAATTGGCAAAGTGATATTTGGAAGCCCATAGAGGGCTATGGTGAAAAAGGAAATATCCTCAGATGAAATCTGGAAAGAAGCTTTCTGAGAAACTGCTTAGTGTTCTGTTAATTTATCTCACAGAGTTACATCTGTATTTCGTGGATCTCTTTGCTAGTCTTATTTCTGTGGAATCTGAGAACAGATATTTCGGATCCCTTTGAACACTATAGGGCCAAAGGAAATATCCTCCGATAACAAAGAGAACGAAGCTTTCTGAGAAACTTCTTTGTGTTCTGTGAAATCATCTCACAGAGTTACAGCTTTCCCCACAAGAAGCCTTTCGCTAAGACAGTTCTTGTGGAATTGGTAAAGTGATATTTGGAAGCCCATAGAGGGCCATGGTGAAAAAGGAAATATCCTCAGATGAAATCTGGAAAGAAGCTTTCTGAGAAACTGCTTAGTGTTCTGTTAATTCATCTCACAGAGTTACATCTGTATTTCGTGGATCTCTTTGCTAGCTTTCTTTCTGTGGAATCTGAGAACAGATATTTCGGATTCCTTTGAAAACTATAGGGCCAAAGGAAATATCCTCCGATAACGAAGAGAAAGAAGCTTTCTGAGAAACTTCTTTGTGTTCTGTGAAATCATCTCACAGAGTTACAGCTTTCCCCTCAAGAAGACTTTCGCTAAGACAGTTCTTTTGGAACTGGACAAGTGATATTTGGAAGCCCATAGAGGGCCATGGTGAAAAAGGAAATATCCTCAGATGAAATCTGGAAAGAAGCTTTCTGAGAAACTGCTTAGTGTTCTGTTAATTCATCTCACAGAGTTACATCTGTATTTCTTGGATCTCTTTGCTAGCTTTATTTCTGTGGAATCTGAGAACCGTTATTTTGGATCCCTTTGAAGACTATAGGGCCAAAGGAAATATCCTCCGATAACAAAGAGAAAGAAGCTTTCTGAGAAACTCTTTGTGTTCTGTGAAATCATCTCACAGAGTTACAGCTTTCCCCTCAAGAAGCCTTTCGCTAAGACAGTTCTTGTGGAATTGGAAAAGTGATATTTGGAAGCCCATAGAGGGCTATGGTGAAAAAGGAAATATCCTCAATTGAAATCTGGAAAGAAGATTTCTGAGAAACTGCTTAGTGTTCTGTTAATTCATCTCACAGAGTTACATCTGTATTTCGTGGATCTCTTTGCTAGCTTTATTTCTGTGGAATCTGAGAACAGATATTTCGGATCCCTTTGAAGACTATAGGGCCAAAGGAAATATCCTCCGATAACAAAGAGAAGGAAGCTTTCTGAGAAACTTCTTTGTGTTCTGTGAAATCATCTCACAGAGTTACACCTTTTCCATCAAGAAGCCTTTCTCTAAGACTGTTCTTGTGGAATTGGCAACGTGATATTTGGAAGCCCATGGAGGGCTATGGTGAAAAAGGAAATATCCTCAGATGAAATCTGGAAAGAAGCTTTCTGAGAAACTGCTTAGTGTTCTGTTAATTCATCTCACAGAGTTACATCTGTATTTCGTGGATCTCTTTGCTAGCCTTATTACTGTGGAATCTGAGAACAGATATTTCGGATCCCTTTGAAGACTCAAGGGCCAAAGGAAATATCCTCCGATAACAAAGAGAAAGAAGCTTTCTGAGAAACTTCTTTGTGTTCTGTGAAATCATCTCACAGAGTTACAGCTTTCCCCTCAAGAGGCCTTTCGCTAAGACAGTTCTTGTGGAATTGGCAAAGTGATATTTGGAAGCCCATAGAGGGCTATGGTGAAAAAGGAAATATCCGCAGATGAAATCTGGAAAGAAGCTTTCTGAGAAACTGCTTAGTGTTCTGTTAATTCATCTCACAGAGTTACATCTGTATTTCGTGGATCGCTTTGCTAGCTTTATTGATGTGGAATCTGAGAACAGATATTTCGGATCGCTTTGAAGACTATAGGGCCAAAGGACATATCCTCCGATAACAAAGACAAAGAAGCTTTCTGAGAAATTTCTTTGTGTTCTCTGAAATCATCTCACAGAGTTACAGCTTTCCCCTCAAGAAGCCTTTCGATAAGACAGTTCTTGTGGAATTGGCCAAGTGATATTTGGAAGCCCTTAGAGGGCTATGGTGAAAAAGGAAATATCCTCAGATGAAATCTGGAAAGAAGCTTTCTGAGAAACTGCTTAGTGTTCTGTTAATTCATCTCACAGAGTTACATCTGTATTTCGTGGATCTCTTTGCTAGCCTTATTTCTGTGGAATCTGAGAACAGATATTTCGGATCCCTTTGAAGACTATAGGGCCAAAGGAAATATCCTCCGATAACAAAGAGAAAGAAGCTTTCTGAGAAACTTCTTTGTGTTCTGTGAAATCATCTCACAGAGTTACAGCTTTCCCCTCAAGAAGCCTTTCGCTAAGACAGTTCTTGTGGAATTGGCAAAGTGATATTTGGAAGCCCATAGAGGGCTATGGTGAAAAAGGAAATATCCTCAGATGAAATCTGGAAAGAAGCTTTCTGAGAAACTGCTTAGTGTTCTGTTAATTCATCTCACAGAGTTACATCTGTATTTCGTGGATCTCTTTGCTAGCCTTATTTCTGTGGAATCTGAGAACAGATATTTCGGATCCCTTTGAAGGCAATAGGGCCAAAGGAAAAATCCTCCGATAACAAAGAGAAAGAAGCTTTCTGAGAAACTTCTTTGTGTTCTGTGAAATCATCTCAGAGTTACAGCTTTCCCCTCAAGAAGCCTTTCGCTAAGACAGTTCTTGTGGAATTGGCAAAGTGATATTTGGAAGCCCATAGAGGGCTACGGTGAAAAAGGAAATATCCTCAGATGAAATCTGGAAAGAAGCTTTCTGAGAAACTGCTTAGTGTTCTGTTAATTCATCTCACAGAGTTACATCTGTATTTCGTGGATCTCTTTGCTAGCTTTATTTCTGTGGAATCTGAGAACAGATATTTCGGATCCCTTTGAAGACTATAGGGCCAAAGGAAATATCCTCCGATAACGACGAGAAAGAAGCTTTCTGAGAAACTTCTTTGTGTTCTGTAAAATCATCTCACAGAGTTACAGCTTTCCCCTCAAGAAGCCTTTCGCTAAGACAGTTCTTGTGGAATTGGCAAAGTGATATATGGAAGCCCCTAGAGGGCTACGGTGAAAAAGGAAATATCCTCAGATGAAATCTGGAAAGAAGCTTTCTGAGAAACTGCTTAGTGTTCTGTTAATTCATCTCACAGAGTTACATCTGTATTTCGTGGATCTCTTTGCTAGCCTTATTTCTGTGGAATATGAGAACAGATATTTCGGATCCCTTTAAAGACTATAGGACCAAAGGAAATATCCTCCGATAACAAAGAGAACGAAGCTTTCTGAGAAACTTCTTTGTGTTCTGTGAAATCATCTCACAGAGTTACAGCTTTCCCCTCAAGAAGCCTTTCGCTAAGACAGTTCTTGTGGAATTCGCAAAGTGATATTTGGAAGCCCAAAGAGGGCTATGGTAAAAAAGGAAATATCCTCAGATGAAATCTGGAAAGAAGCTTTCTGAGAAACTGCTTTGTGTTCTGTTAATTCATCTCACAGAGTTACATCTGTATTTCGTGGATCTCTTTGCTAGCCTTATTTCTGTGGAATCTGAGAACAGATATTTCGGATCCCTTTGAAGACTATAGGGCCAAAGGAAATATCCTCCGATAACAAAGAGAAAGAAGCTTTCTGAGAAACTTCTTTGTGTTCTGTGAAATCATCTCACAGAGTTACAGCTTTCCCCTCAAGAAGCCTTTCGCTAAGACAGTTCTTGTGGAATTGGCAAAGTGATATATGGAAGCCCCAAGAGGGCTATGGTGAAAAAGGAAATATCCTCAGATGAAATCTGGAAAGAAGCTTTCTGAGAAACTGCTTAGTGTTCTGTTAATTCATCTCACAGAGTTACATCTGTATTTCGTGGATCTCTTTGCTAGCCTTATTTCTGTGGAATATGAGAACAGATATTTCGGATCCCCTTGAAGACTATAGGGCCAAAGGAAATATCCTCCGATAACAAAGAGAACGAAGCTTTCTCAGAAACTTCTTTGTGTTCTGTGAAATCATCTCACAGAGTTACAGCTTTCCCCTCAACAAGCCTTTCGCTAAGACAGTTATTGTGGAATTCGCAATGTGATATTTGGAAGCCCATAGAGGGCTATGGTGAAAAAGGAAATATCCTCAGATGAAATCTGGAAAGAAGCTTTCTGAGAAACTGCTTAGTGTTCTGTTAATTCATCTCACAGAGTTACATCTGTATTTCGTGGATCTCTTTGCTAGCCTTATTTCTGTGGAATCTGAGAACAGATATTTCGGATCCCTTTGAAGACTATAGGGCCAAAGGAAATATCCTCCGATAACAAAGAGAACGAAGCTTTCTGAGAAACTTCTTTGTGTTCTGTGAAATCATCTCACAGAGTTATAGCTTTCCCCTCAAGAAGCCTTTCGCTAAGACAGTTCTTGTGGAATTGGCAAAGTGATATTTGGAAGCCCATAGAGGGCTATGGTGAAAAAGGAAATATCCTCAGATGAAATCTGGAAAGAAGCTTTCTGAGAAACTGCTTAGTGTTCTGTTAATTTATCTCACAGAGTTACATCTGTATTTCGTGGATCTCTTTGCTAGCCTTATTTCTCTGGAATCTGAGAACAGATATTTCGGATCCCTTTGAACACTATAGGGCCAAAGGAAATATCCTCCGATAACAAAGAGAACGAAGCTTTCTGAGAAACTTCTTTGTGTTCTGTGAAATCATCTCACAGAGTTACAGCTTTCCCCACAAGAAGCCTTTCGCTAAGACAGTTCTTGTGGAGTTGGTAAAGTGATATTTGGAAGCCCATAGAGGGCCATGGTGAAAAAGGAAATATCCTCAGATGAAATCTGGAAAGAAGCTTTCTGAGAAACTGCTTAGTGTTCTGTTAATTCATCTCACAGAGTTACATCTGTATTTCGTGGATCTCTTTGCTAGCTTTCTTTCTGTGGAATCTGAGAACAGATATTTCGGATTCCTTTGAAAACTATAGGGCCAAAGGAAATATCCTCCGATAACGAAGAGAAAGAAGCTTTCTGAGAAACTTCTTTGTGTTCTGTGAAATCATCTCACAGAGTTACAGCTTTCCCCTCAAGAAGACTTTCGCTAAGACAGTTCTTTTGGAACTGGACAAGTGATATTTGGAAGCCCATAGAGGGCCATGGTGAAAAAGGAAATATCCTCAGATGAAATCTGGAAAGAAGCTTTCTGAGAAACTGCTTAGTGTTCTGTTAATTCATCTCACAGAGTTACATCTGTATTTCTTGGATCTCTTTGCTAGCTTTATTTCTGTGGAATCTGAGAACCGTTATTTCGGATCCCTTTGAAGACTATAGGGCCAAAGGAAATATCCTCCGATAACAAAGAGAAAGAAGCTTTCTGAGAAACTCTTTGTGTTCTGTGAAATCATCTCACAGAGTTACAGCTTTCCCCTCAAGAAGCCTTTCGCTAAGACAGTTCTTGTGGAATTGGAAAAGTGATATTTGGAAGCCCATAGAGGGCTATGGTGAAAAAGGAAATATCCTCAATTGAAATCTGGAAAGAAGATTTCTGAGAAACTGCTTAGTGTTCTGTTAATTCATCTCACAGAGTTACATCTGTATTTCGTGGATCTCTTTGCTAGCTTTATTTCTGTGGAATCTGAGAACAGATATTTCGGATCCCTTTGAAGACTATAGGGCCAAAGGAAATATCCTCCGATAACAAAGAGAAGGAAGCTTTCTGAGAAACTTCTTTGTGTTCTGTGAAATCATCTCACAGAGTTACACCTTTTCCATCAAGAAGCCTTTCTCTAAGACTGTTCTTGTGGAATTGGCAACGTGATATTTGGAAGCCCATGGAGGGCTATGGTGAAAAAGGAAATATCCTCAGATGAAATCTGGAAAGAAGCTTTCTGAGAAACTGCTTAGTGTTCTGTTAATTCATCTCACAGAGTTACATCTGTATTTCGTGGATCTCTTTGCTAGCCTTATTACTGTGGAATCTGAGAACAGATATTTCGGATCCCTTTGAAGACTCAAGGGCCAAAGGAAATATCCTCCGATAACGACGAGAAAGAAGCTTTCTGAGAAACTTCTTTGTGTTCTGTGAAATCATCTCACAGAGTTACAGCTTTCCCCTCAAGAGGCCTTTCGCTAAGACAGTTCTTGTGGAATTGGCAAAGTGATATTTGGAAGCCCATAGAGGGCTATGGTGAAAAAGGAAATATCCGCAGATGAAATCTGGAAAGAAGCTTTCTGAGAAACTGCTTAGTGTTCTGTTAATTCATCTCACAGAGTTACATCTGTATTTCGTGGATCTCTTTGCTAGCCTTATTTCTGTGGAATCTGAGAACAGATATTTCGGATCCCTTTGAAGACAATATGGCCAAAGGAAAAATCCTCCGATAACAAAGAGAAAGAAGCTTTCTGAGAAACTCCTTTGTGTTCTGTGAAATCATCACACAGAGTTACAGCTTTCCCGTCAAGAGGCCTTTCGCTAAGACAGTTCTTGTGGAATTGGCAAAGTGATATTTGGAAGCCCTAGAGGGCTATGGTGAAAAAGGAAATATCCTCAGATGAAATCTGGAAAGAAGCTTTCTGAGAAACTGCTTAGTGTTCTGTTAATTCATCTCACAGAGTTACATCTGTATTTCGTGGATCTCTTTGCTAGCCTTATTTCTGTGAAATCTGAGAACAGATATTTCGGATCCCTTTGAAGACTATAGGGCCAAAGGAAATATCCTCCGATAACAAAGAGAACGAAGCTTTCTGAGAAACTTCTTTGTGTTCTGTGAAATCATCTCACAGAGTTGCAGCTTTCCCCACAAGAAGCCTTTCGGTAAGACAGTTCTTGTGGAATTGGCAAACTGATATTTGGAATCCCATAGAGGGCTATGGTGAAAAAGGAAATATCCTCAGATGAAATCTGGAAAGAAGCTTTCTGAGAAACTGCTTAGTGTTCTGTTAATTCATCTCACAGAGTTACATCTGTATTTCGTGGATCTCTTTGCTAGCTTTATTTCTGTGGAATCTGAGAACAGATATTTCGGATCGCTTTGAAGACTATAGGGCCAAAGGACATATCCTCCGATAACAAAGACAAAGAAGCTTTCTGAGAAATTTCTTTGTGTTCTCTGAAATCATCTCACAGAGTTACAGCTTTCCCCTCAAGAAGCCTTTCGATAAGACAGTTCTTGTGGAATTGGCCAAGTGATATTTGGAACCCCTAGAGGGCTATGGTGAAAAAGGAAATATCCTCAGATGAAATCTGGAAAGAAGCTTTCTGAGAAAATGCTTAGTGTTCTGTTAATTCATCTCACAGAGTTACATCTGTATTTCGTGGATCTCTTTGCTAGCCTTATTTCTGTGGAATCTGAGAACAGATATTTCGGATCCCTTTGAAGACTATAGGGCCAAAGGAAATATCTTCCGATAACAAAGAGAAAGAAGCTTTCTGAGAAACTTCTTTGTGTTCTGTGAAATCATCTCACAGAGTTACAGCTTTCCCCTCAAGAAGCCTTTCGCTAAGACAGTTCTTGTGGAATTGGCAAGTGATATTTGAAAGCCCATAGAGGGCTATGGTGAAAAAGGAAATATCCTCAGATGAAATCTGGAAAGAAGCTTTCTGAGAAACTGCTTAGTGTTCTGTTAATTCATCTCACAGAGTTACATCTGTATTTCGTGGATCTCTTTGCTAGCCTTATTTCTGTGGAATCTGAGAACAGATATTTCGGATCCCTTTGAAGACAATAGGGCCAAAGGAAAAATCCTCCGATAACAAAGAGAAAGAAGCTTTCTGAGAAACTCCTTTGTGTTCTGTGAAATCATCACACAGAGTTACAGCTTTCCCCTCAAGAGGCCTTTCGCTAAGACAGTTCTTGTGGAATTGGCAAAGTGATATTTGGAAGCCCATAGAGGGCTATGGTGAAAAAGGAAATATCCGCAGATGAAATCTGGAAAGAAGCTTTCTGAGAAACTGCTTAGTGTTCTGTTAATTCATCTCACAGAGTTACTTCTGTATTTCGTGGATCTCTTTGCTAGCCTTATTTATGTTGTATCTGAGAACAGATATTTCGGATCCCTTTGAAGACTATAGGGCCAAAGGAAATATCCTCCGATAACAAAGAGAACGAAGCTTTCTTGGAAACTTCTTTGTGTTCTGTGAAATCATCTCACAGAGTTACAGCTTTCCCCACAAGAAGCCTTTCGCTAAGACAGTTCTTGTGGAATTGGCAAAGTGATATTTGGAAGCCCATAGAGGGCAATGGTGAAAAAGGAAATATCCTCAGATGAAATCTGGAAAGAAGCTTTCTGAGAAACTGCTTAGTGTTCTGTTAATTCATCTCACAGAGTTACATCTGTATTTCGTGGATCTCTTTGCTAGCTTTATTTCTGTGGAATCTGAGAACAGATGTTTCGGATCGCTTTGAAGACTATAGGGCCAAAGGAAATATCCTCCGATAACAAAGAGAAAGAAGCTTTCTGAGAAACTTCTTTGTGTTCTGTGAAATCATCTCACAGAGTTACAGCTTTCCCCTCAAGAAGCCTTTCGATAAGACAGTTCTTGTGGAATTGGCCAAGTGATATTTGGAAGCCCATAGAGGGCTATGGTGAAAAAGGAAATATCCTCAGATGAAATCTGGAAAGAAGCTTTCTGAGAAACTGCTTAGTGTTCTGTTAATTCATCTCACAGAGTTACATCTGTATTTCGTGGATCTCTTTGCTAGCCTTATTTCTGTGGAATCTGAGAACAGATATTTCGGATCGCTTTGAAGACTATAGGGCCAAAGGACATATCCTCCGATAACAAAGACAAAGAAGCTTTCTGAGAAATTTCTTTGTGTTCTCTGAAATCATCTCACAGAGTTACAGCTTTCCCCTCAAGAAGCCTTTCGATAAGACAGTTCTTGTGGAATTGGCCAAGTGATATTTGGAAGCCCATAGAGGGCTATGGTGAAAAAGGAAATATCCTCAGATGAAATCTGGAAAGAAGCTTTCTGAGAAACTGCTTAGTGTTCTGTTAATTCATCTCACAGAGTTACATCTGTATTTCGTGGATCTCTTTGCTAGCCTTATTTCTGTGGAATCTGAGAACAGATATTTCGGATCCCTTTGAAGACTATAGGGCCAAAGGAAATATCCTCCGATAACAAAGAGAAAGAAGCTTTCTGAGAAACTTCTTTGTGTTCTGTGAAATCATCTCACAGAGTTACAGCTTTCCCCTCAAGAAGCCTTTCGCTAAGACAGTTCTTGTGGAATTGGCAAAGTGATATTTGGAAGCCCATAGAGGGCTATGGTGAAAAAGGAAATATCCTCAGATGAAATCTTGAAAGAAGCTTTCTGAGAAACTGCTTAGTGTTCTGTTAATTCATCTCACAGAGTTACATCTGTATTTCGTGGATCTCTTTGCTAGCCTTATTTCTGTGGAATCTGAGAACAGATATTTCGGATCCCTTTGAAGGCAATAGGGCCAAAGGAAAAATCCTCCGATAACAAAGAGAAAGAAGCTTTCTGAGAAACTTCTTTGTGTTCTGTGAAATCATCTCACAGAGTTACAGCTTTCCCCTCAAGAAGCCTTTAGCTAAGACAGTTCTTGTGGAATTGGCAAAGTGATATTTGGAAGCCCATAGAGGGCTACGGTGAAAAAGGAAATATCCTCAGATGAAATCTGGAAAGAAGCTTTCTGAGAAACTGCTTAGTGTTCTGTTAATTCATCTCACAGAGTTACATCTGTATTTCGTGGATCTCTTTGCTAGCCTTATTTCTGTGAAATCTGAGAACAGATATTTCGGATCCCTTTGAAGACTATAGGGCCAAAGGAAATATCCTCCGATAACAAAGAGAACGAAGCTTTCTGAGAAACTTCTTTGTGTTCTGTGAAATCATCTCACAGAGTTGCAGCTTTCCCCACAAGAAGCCTTTCGGTAAGACAGTTCTTGTGGAATTGGCAAACTGATATTTGGAATCCCATAGAGGGCTATGGTGAAAAAGGAAATATCCTCAGATGAAATCTGGAAAGAAGCTTTCTGAGAAACTGCTTAGTGTTCTGTTAATTCATCTCACAGAGTTACATCTGTATTTCGTGGATCTCTTTGCTAGCTTTATTTCTGTGGAATCTGAGAACAGATATTTCGGATCGCTTTGAAGACTATAGGGCCAAAGGACATATCCTCCGATAACAAAGAGAAAGAAGCTTTCTGAGAAACTTCTTTGTGTTCTGTGAAATCATCTCACAGAGTTACAGCTTTCCCCTCAAGAAGCCTTTCGATAAGACAGTTCTTGTGGAATTGGCCAAGTGATATTTGGAAGCCCATAGAGGGCTATGGTGAAAAAGGAAATATCCTCAGATGAAATCTGGAAAGAAACTTTCTGAGAAACTGCTTAGTGTTCTGTTAATTCATCTCACAGAGTTACATCTGTATTTCGTGGATCTCTTTGCTAGCCTTATTTCTGTGGAATCTGAGAACAGATATTTCGGATCCCTTTGAAGACTATAGGGCCAAAGGAAAAATCCTCTGATAACGAAGAGATAGAAGCTTTCTGAGAAACTTCTTTGTGTTCTGTGAAATCATCTCACAGAGTTACAGCTTTCCCCTCAAGAAGCCTTTCGATAAGACAGTTCTTGTGGAATTGGCCGAGTGATATTTGGAAGACCATAGAGGGCTATGGTGAAAAAGGAAATATCCTCAGATGAAATCTGGAAAGAAGCTTTCTGAGAAACTGCTTAGTGTTCTGTTAATTCATCTCACAGAGTTACATCTGTATTTCGTGGATCTCTTTGCTAGCTTTATTTCTGTGGAATCTGAGAACAGATATTTCGGATCGCATTGAAGACTATAGGGCCAAAGGACATATCCTCCGATAACAAAGACAAAGAAGCTTTCTGAGAAATTTCTTTGTGTTCTCTGAAATCATCTCACAGAGTTACAGCTTTCCCCTCAAGAAGCCTTTCGATAAGACAGTTCTTGTGGAATTGGCCAAGTGATATTTGGAAGCCCATAGAGGGCTATGGTGAAAAAGGAAATATCCTCAGATGAAATCTGGAAAGAAGCTTTCTGAGAAACTGCTTAGTGTTCTGTTAATTCATCTCACAGAGTTACATCTGTATTTCGTGGATCTCTTTGCTTGCCTTATTTCTGTGGAATCTGAGAACAGATATTTCGGATCCCTTTGAAGACTATAGGGCCAAAGGAAATATCCTCCGATAACAAAGAGAAAGAAGCTTTCTGAGAAACTTCTTTGTGTTCTGTGAAATCATCTCACAGAGTTACAGCTTTCCCCTCAAGAAGCCTTTCGCTAAGACAGTTCTTGTGGAATTGGCAAAGTGATATTTGGAAGCCCATAGAGGGCTATGGTGAAAAAGGAAATATCCTCAGATGAAATCTGGAAAGAAGCTTTCTGAGAAACTGCTTAGTGTTCTGTTAATTCATCTCACAGAGTTACATCTGTATTTCGTGGATCTCTTTGCTAGCCTTATTTCTGTGGAATCTGAGAACAGATATTTTGGATCCCTTTGAAGGCAATAGGGCCAAAGGAAAAATCCTCCGATAACAAAGAGAAAGAAGCTTTCTGAGAAACTTCTTTGTGTTCTGTGAAATCATCTCACAGAGTTACAGCTTTCCCCTCAAGAAGCCTTTCGCTAAGACAGTTCTTGTGGAATTGGCAAAGTGATATTTGGAAGCCCATAGAGGGCTACGGTGAAAAAGGAAATATCCTCAGATGAAATCTGGAAAGAAGCTTTCTGAGAAACTGCTTAGTGTTCTGTTAATTCATCTCACAGAGTTACATCTGTATTTCGTGGATCTCTTTGCTAGCTTTATTTCTGTGGAATCTGAGAACAGATATTTCGGATCCCTTTGAAGACTATAGGGCCAAAGGAAATATCCTCCGATAACGACGAGAAAGAAGCTTTCTGAGAAACTTCTTTGTGTTCTGTAAAATCATCTCACAGAGTTACAGCTTTCCCCTCAAGAAGCCTTTCGCTAAGACAGTTCTTGTGGAATTGGCAAAGTGATATATGGAAGCCCCTAGAGGGCTACGGTGAAAAAGGAAATATCCTCAGATGAAATCTGGAAAGAAGCTTTCTGAGAAACTGCTTAGTGTTCTGTTAATTCATCTCACAGAGTTACATCTGTATTTCGTGGATCTCTTTGCTAGCCTTATTTCTGTGGAATATGAGAACAGATATTTCGGATCCCTTTGAAGACTATAGGGCCAAAGGAAATATCCTCCGATAACAAAGAGAACGAAGCTTTCTGAGAAACTTCTTTGTGTTCTGTGAAATCATCTCACAGAGTTATAGCTTTCCCCTCAAGAAGCCTTTCGCTAAGACAGTTCTTGTGGAATTGGCAAAGTGATATTTGGAAGCCCATAGAGGGCTATGGTGAAAAAGGAAATATCCTCAGATGAAATCTGGAAAGAAGCTTTCTGAGAAACTGCTTAGTGTTCTGTTAATTTATCTCACAGAGTTACATCTGTATTTCGTGGATCTCTTTGCTAGCCTTATTTCTGTGGAATCTGAGAACAGATATTTCGGATCCCTTTGAACACTATAGGGCCAAAGGAAATATCCTCCGATAACAAAGAGAACGAAGCTTTCTGAGAAACTTCTTTGTGTTCTGTGAAATCATCTCACAGAGTTACAGCTTTCCCCACAAGAAGCCTTTCGCTAAGACAGTTCTTGTGGAATTGGTAAAGTGATATTTGGAAGCCCATAGAGGGCCATGGTGAAAAAGGAAATATCCTCAGATGAAATCTGGAAAGAAGCTTTCTGAGAAACTGCTTAGTGTTCTGTTAATTCATCTCACAGAGTTACATCTGTATTTCGTGGATCTCTTTGCTAGCTTTATTTCTGTGGAATCTGAGAACAGATATTTCGGATTCCTTTGAAGACTATAGGGCCAAAGGAAATATCCTCCGATAACGAAGAGAAAGAAGCTTTCTGAGAAACTTCTTTGTGTTCTGTGAAATCATCTCACAGTGTTACAGCTTTCCCCTCAAGAAGACTTTCGCTAAGACAGTTCTTTTGGAACTGGACAAGTGATATTTGGAAGCCCATAAAGGGCCATGGTGAAAAAGGAAATATCCTCAGATGAAATCTGGAAAGAAGCTTTCTGAGAAACTGCCTAGTGTTCTGTTAATTCATCTCACAGAGTTACATCTGTATTTCGTGGATCTCTGCTAGCTTTATTTCTGTGGAATCTGAGAACCGTTATTTCGGATCCCTTTGAAGACTATAGGGCCAAAGGAAATATCCTCCGATAACAAAGAGAAAGAAGCTTTCTGAGAAACTCTTTGTGTTCTGTGAAATCATCTCACAGAGTTACAGCTTTCCCCTCAAGAAGCCTTTCGCTAAGACAGTTCTTGTGGAATTGGCAAAGTGATATTTGGAAGCCCATAGAGGGCTATGGTGAAAAAGGAAATATCCTCAATTGAAATCTGGAAAGAAGATTTCTGAGAAACTGCTTAGTGTTCTGTTAATTCATCTCACAGAGTTACATCTGTATTTCGTGGATCTCTTTGCTAGCTTTATTTCTGTGGAATCTGAGAACAGATATTTCGGATCCCTTTGAAGACTATAGGGCCAAAGGAAATATCCTCCGATAACAAAGAGAAGGAAGCTTTCTGAGAAACTTCTTTGTGTTCTGTGAAATCATCTCACAGAGTTACACCTTTTCCATCAAGAAGCCTTTCTCTAAGACTGTTCTTGTGGAATTGGCAACGTGATATTTGGAAGCCCATGGAGGGCTATGGTGAAAAAGGAAATATCCTCAGATGAAATCTGGAAAGAAGCTTTCTGAGAAACTGCTTAGTGTTCTGTTAATTCATCTCACAGAGTTACATCTGTATTTCGTGGATCTCTTTGCTAGCCTTATTACTGTGGAATCTGAGAACAGATATTTCGGATCCCTTTGAAGACTAAAGGGCCAAAGGAAATATCCTCCGATAACAAAGAGAAAGAAGCTTTCTGAGAAACTTCTTTGTGTTCTGTGAAATCATCTCACAGAGTTACAGCTTTCCCCTCAAGAAGCCTTTCGCTAAGACAGTTCTTGTGGAATTGGCAAAGTGATATTTGGAAGCCCATAGAGGGCTATGGTGAAAAAGGAAATATCCTCAGATGAAATCTGGAAAGAAGCTTTCTGAGAAACTGCTTAGTGTTCTGTTACTTCATCTCACAGAGTTACATCTGTATTTCGTGGATCTCTTTGCTAGCCTTATTTCTGTGGAATCTGAGAACAGATATTTCGGATCCCTTTGAAGACTATAGGGCCAAAGGAAATATCCTCCGGTAACAAAGAGAACGAAGCTTTCTGAGAAACTTCTTTATGTTCTGTGAAATCATCTCACAGAGTTACAGCTTTCCCCACAAGAAACCTATCGCTAAGACAGTTCTTGTGGAATTGGCAAAGTGATATTTGGAAGCCCATAGAGGGCTATGGTGAAAAAGGAAATATCCTCAGATGAAATCTGGAAAGAAGCTTTCTGAGAAACTGCTTAGTGTTCTGTTAATTCATCTCACAGAGTTACATCTGTATTTCGTGAATCTCTTTCCTAGCCTTATTTCTGTGGAATCTGAGAACAGATATTTCGGATCCCTTTGAAGACTATAGGG
Source organism: Macaca nemestrina (assembly GCF_043159975.1). Taxonomy (NCBI): domain Eukaryota; kingdom Metazoa; phylum Chordata; class Mammalia; order Primates; family Cercopithecidae; genus Macaca; species Macaca nemestrina. Next base: position 109,932,187 of record NC_092127.1, on the reverse strand, counting down.
CCAAAGGAAATATCCTCCGATAACAAAGAGAAAGAAGCTTTCTGAGAAACTCTTTGTGTTCTGTGAAATCATCTCACAGAGTTACAGCTTTCCCCTCAAGAAGCCTTTCGCTAAGACAGTTCTTGTGGAATTGGCAACGTGATATTTGGAAGCCCATGGAGGGCTATGGTGAAAAAGGAAATATCCTCAGATGAAATCTGGAAAGAAGCTTTCTGAGAAACTGCTTAGTGTTCTGTTAATTCTTCTCACAGAGTTACATCTTTATTTCGTGGATCTCTTTGCTAGCCTTATTTCTGTGGAATCTGAGAACAGATATTTCGGATCCCTTTGAAGACTATAGGGCCAAAGGAAATATCCTCCGATAACAAAGAGAAAGAAGCTTTCTGAGATACTTCTTTGTGTTCTGTGAAATCATCTCACAGAGTTACAGCTTTTCCCTCAAGAAGCCTTTCGCTAAGACACTTCTTGTGGAATTGGCAAAGTGATATTTGGAAGCCCATAGAGGGCTATGGTGAAAAAGGAAATATCTTCAGATGAAATCTGGAAAGAAGCTTTCTGAGAAACTGCTTAGTGTTCTGTTAATTCATCTCACAGAGTTACATCTGTATTCCGTGGATCTCTTTGCTAGCCTTATTTCTGTGGAATCTGAGAACAGATATTTCGGATCCCTTTGAAGACTATAGGGCCAAAGGAAAAATCCTCTGATAACGAAGAGAAAGAAGCTTTCTGAGAAACTTCTTTGTGTTCTGTGAAATCATCTCACAGAGTTACAGCTTTCCCCTCAAGAAGCCTTTCGATAAGACAGTTCTTGTGGAATTGGCCGAGTGATATTTGGAAGCCCATAGAGGGCTATGGTGAAAAAGGAAATATCCTCAGATGAAATCTGGAAAGAAGCTTTCTGAGAAACTGCTTAGTGTTCTGTTAATTCATCTCACAGAGTTACATCTGTATTTCGTGGATCTCTTTGCTAGCCTTATTTCTGTGGAATCTGAGAACAGATATTTCGGATCCCTTTGAAGACATTAGGGCCAAAGGAAAAATCCTCCGATAACAAAGAGAAAGAAGCTTTCTGAGAAACATCTTTGTGTTCTGTGAAATCATCTCACAGAGTTACAGCTTTCCCCTCAAGAAGCCTTTCGCTAAGACAGTTCTTGTGGAATTGGCAAAGTGATATTTGGAAGCCCATAGAGGGCTATGGTGAAAAAGGAAATATCGTCAGATGAAATCTGGAAAGAAGCTTTCTGAGAAACTTCTTAGTGTTCTGTTAATTCATCTCACAGAGTTACATCTGTATTTCGTGGATCTCTTTGCTAGCCTTATTTCTGTGGAATCTGAGAACAGATATTTCGGATCCCTTTGAAGACTATAGGTTCAAAGGAAAAATCCTCCGATAACAAAGAGAAAGAAGCTTTCTGAGAAACTCCTTTGTGTTCTGTGAAATCATCTCACAGAGTTACAGCTTTCCCCTCAAGAGGCCTTTCGCTAAGACAGTTCTTGTGGAATTGGCAAAGTGATATTTGGAACCCCTAGAGGGCTATGGTGAAAAAGGAAATATCCGCAGATGAAATCTGGAAAGAAGCTTTCTGAGAAACTGCTTAGTGTTCTGTTAATTCATCTCACAGAGATACATCCGTATTTCATGGATCACTTTGCTAGCCTTATTTCTGTGGAATCTGAGAACAGATATTTCGGATCCCTTTGAAGACAATAGGGCCAAAGGAAAAATCCTCCGATAACGAAGAGAAAGAAGCTTTCTGAGAAACTTCTTTGTGTTCTGTGAAATCATCTCAGAGAGTTACAGCTTTCCCCTCAAGAAGCCTTTCGTAAAGACAGTTCTTTTGGAACTGGACAAGTGATATTTGAAGCCCATAGAGGGCCATGGTGAAAAAGGAAATATCCTCAGATGAAATCTGGAAAGAAGCTTTCTGAGAAACTGCTTAGTGTTCTGTTAATTTATCTCACAGAGTTACATCCGTATTTCGTGGATCTCTTTGCTAGCTTTATTTCTGTGGAATCTGAGAACAGATATTTCGGATCCCTTTGAAGACTATAGGGCCAAAGGAAATATCCTCCGATAACAAAGAGAAAGAAGCTTTCTGAGAAACTCTTTGTGTTCTGTGAAATCATCTCACAGAGTTACAGCTTTCCCCTCAAGAAGCCTTTCGCTATGACAGTTCTTGTGGAATTGGCAAAGTGATATTTGAAAGCCCATAGAGGGCTATCCTGAAAAAGGAAATATCCTCAGATGAAATCTGGAAAGAAGCTTTCTGAGAAACTGCTTAGTGTTCTGTTAATTCATCTCACAGAGTTACATCTGTATTTCGTGGATCTCTTTGCTAGCCTTATTTCTGTGGAATCTGAGAACAGATATTTCGGATCCCTTTGAAGACTATAGGGCCAAAGGAAAAATCCTCCGATAACAAAGAGAAAGAAGCTTTGTGAGAAACTCCTTTGTGTTCTGTGAAATCATCTCACAGAGTTACAGCTCTCCCCACAAGAAGCCTTTCGCTAAGACAGTTCTTGTGGAATTGGCAAAGTGATATTTGGAAGCCCATAGAGGGCTATGGTGAAAAAGGAAATATCCTCAGATGAAATCTGGAAAGAAGCTTTCTGAGAAACTGCTTAGTGTTCTGTTAATTCATCTCACAGAGTTACATCTGTATTTCGTGGATCTCTTTGCTAGCCTTATTTCTGTGAAATCTGAGAACAGATATTTCGGATCCCTTTGAAGACTATAGGGCCAAAGGAAATATCCTCCGATAACAAAGAGAACGAAGCTTTCTGAGAAACTTCTTTGTGTTCTGTGAAATCATCTCACAGAGTTACAGCTTTCCCCACAAGAAGCCTTTCGGTAAGACAGTTCTTTTGGAATTGGCAAAGTGATATTTGGAATCCCATAGAGGGCTATGGTGAAAAAGGAAATATCCTCAGATGAAATCTGGAAAGAAGCTTTCTGAGAAACTGCTTAGTGTTCTGTTAATTCATCTCACAGAGTTACATCTGTATTTCGTGGATCTCTTTGCTAGCTTTATTTCTGTGGAATCTGAGAACAGATATTTCGGATCGCTTTGAAGACTATAGGGCCAAAGGACATATCCTCCGATAACAAAGACAAAGAAGCTTTCTGAGAAATTTCTTTGTGTTCTCTGAAATCATCTCACAGAGTTACAGCTTTCCCCTCAAGAAGCCTTTCGATAAGACAGTTCTTGTGGAATTGGCCAAGTGATATTTGGAAGCCCATAGAGGGCTATGGTGAAAAAGGAAATATCCTCAGATGAAATCTGGAAAGAAGCTTTCTGAGAAACTGCTTATTGTTCTGTTAATTCATCTCACAGAGTTACATCTGTTTTTCGTGGATCTCTTTGCTAGCCTTATTTCTGTGGAATCTGAGAACAGATATTTCGGATCCCTTTGAAGGCAATAGGGCCAAAGGAAATATCCTCCGATAACAAAGAGAAAGAAGCTTTCTGAGAAACTTCTTTGTGTTCTGTGAAATCATCTCACAGAGTTACAGCTTTCCCCTCAAGAAGCCTTTCGCTAAGACAGTTCTTGTGGAATTAGCAAAGTGATATTTGGAAGCCCATAGAGGGATATGGTGAAAAAGGAAATATCCTCAGATGAAATCTGGAAAGAAGCTTTCTGAGAAACTGCTTAGTGTTCTGTTAATTCATCTCACAGAGTTACATCTGTATTTCGTGGATCTCTTTGCTAGCCTTATTTCTGTGGAATCTGAGAACAGATATTTCGGATCCCTTTGAAGACTATAGGGCCAAAGGAAATATCTTCCGATAACAAAGAGAAAGAAGCTTTCTGAGAAACTTCTTTGTGTTCTGTGAAATCATCTCACAGAGTTACAGCTTTCCCCTCAAGAAGCCTTTCGCTAAGACAGTTCTTGTGGAATTGGCAAAGTGATATTTGGAAGCCCATAGAGGGCTATGGTGAAAAAAGAAATATCCGCAGATGAAATCTGGAAAGAAGCTTTCTGAGAAACTGCTTAGTGTTCTGTTAATTCATCTCACAGAGTTACATCTGTATTTCGTGGATCTCTTTGCTACCCTTATTTATGTTGTATCTGAGAACAGATATTTCGGATCCCTTTGAAGACTATAGGGCCAAAGGAAATATCCTCCGATAACAAAGAGAACGAAGCTTTCTTGGAAACTTCTTTGTGTTCTGTGAAATCATCTCACAGAGTTACAGCTTTCCCCACAAGAAGCCTTTCGCTAAGACAGTTCTTGTGGAATTGGCAAAGTGATATTTGGAAGCCCATAGGGGGCTATGGTGAAAAAGGAAATATCCTCAGATGAAATCTGGAAAGAAGCTTTCTGAGAAACTGCTTAGTGTTCTGTTAATTCATCTCACAGAGTTACATCTGTATTTCGTGGATCTCTTTGCTAGCTTTATTTCTGTGGAATCTGAGAACAGATATTTCGGATCGCTTTGAAGACTATAGGGCCAAAGGAAATATCCTCCGATAACAAAGAGAAAGAAGCTTTCTGAGAAACTTCTTTGTGTTCTGTGAAATCATCTCACAGAGTTACAGCTTTCCCCTCAAGAAGCCTTTCGATAAGACAGTTCTTGTGGAATTGGCCAAGTGATATTTGGAAGCCCATAGAGGGCTATGGTGAAAAAGGAAATATCCTCAGATGAAATCTGGAAAGAAGGTTTCTGAGAAACTGCTTAGTGTTCTGTTAATTCATCTCACAGAGTTACATCTGTATTTCGTGGATCTCTTTGCTAGCCTTATTTCTGTGGAATCTGAGAACAGATATTTCGGATCCCTTTGAAGACTATAGGGCCAAAGGAAAAATCCTCTGATAACGAAGAGATAGAAGCTTTCTGAGAAACTTCTTTGTGTTCTGTGAAATCATCTCACAGAGTTACAGCTTTCCCCTCAAGAAGCCTTTCGATAAGACAGTTCTTGTGGAATTGGCCGAGTGATATTTGGAAGACCATAGAGGGCTATGGTGAAAAAGGAAATATCCTCAGATGAAATCTGGAAAGAAGCTTTCTGAGAAACTGCTTAGTGTTCTGTTAATTCATCTCACAGAGTTACATCTGTATTTCGTGGATTTCTTTGCTAGCCTTATTTCTGTGGTATCTGAGAACAGATATTTCGGATCGCTTTGAAGACTATAGGGCCAAAGGAAATATCCTCCGATAACAAAGAGAAAGAAGCTTTCTGAGAAACTTCTTTGTGTTCTGTGAAATCATCTCACAGAGTTACAGCTTTCCCCTGAAGAAGCCTTTCGCTAAGACAGTTCTTGTGGAATTGGCAAAGTGATATTTGGAAGCCCATAGAGGGCTATGGTGAAAAAGGAAATATCCTCAGATGAAATCTGGAAAGAAGCTTTCTGAGAAACTGCTTAGTGTTCTGTTAATTCGTCTCACAGAGTTACATCTGTATTTCGTGGATCTCTTTGCTAGCCTTATTTCTGTGGAATCTGAGAACAGATATTTCGGATCCCTTTGAAGGCAATAGGGCCAAAGGAAAAATCCTCCGATAACAAAGAGAAAGAAGCTTTCTGAGAAACTTCTTTGTGTTCTGTGAAATCATCTCACAGAGTTACAGCTTTCCCCTCAAGAAGCCTTTCGCTAAGACAGTTCTTGTGGAATTGGCAAAGTGATATTTGGAAGCCCATAGAGGGCTATGGTGAAAAAGGAAATATCCTCAGATGAAATCTGGAAAGAAGCTTTCTGAGAAACTGCTTAGTGTTCTGTTAATTCATCTCACAGAGTTACATCTGTATTTCGTGGATCTCTTTGCTAGCCTTATTTCTGTGGAATCTGAGAACAGATATTTCGGATCCCTTTGAAGACTATAGGGCCAAAGGAAATATCTTCCGATAACAAAGAGAAAGAAGCTTTCTGAGAAACTTCTTTGTGTTCTGTGAAATCATCTCAGAGAGTTACAGCTTTCCCCTCAAGAAGCCTTTCGCTAAGACAGTTCATGTGGAATTGGCAAAGTGATATTTGAAAGCCCATAGAGGGCTATGGTGAAAAAGGAAATATCCTCAGATGAAATCTGGAAAGAAGCTTTCTGAGAAACTGCTTAGTGTTCTGTTAATTCATCTCACAGAGTTACATCTGTATTTCGTGGATCTCTTTGCTAGCCTTATTTCTGTGGAATCTGAGAACAGATATTTCGGATCCCTTTGAAGACAATAGGGCCAAAGGAAAAATCCTCCGATAACAAAGAGAAAGAAGCTTTCTGAGAAACTCCTTTGTGTTCTGTGAAATCATCTCACAGAGTTACAGCTTTCCCCTCAAGAGGCCTTTCGCTAAGACAGTTCTTGTGGAATTGGCAAAGTGATATTTGGAAGCCCATAGAGGGCTATGGTGAAAAAGGAAATATCCGCAGATGAAATCTGGAAAGAAGCTTTCTGAGAAACTGCTTAGTGTTCTGTTAATTCATCTCACAGAGTTACATCTGTATTTCGTGGATCTCTTTGCTAGCCTTATTTATGTTGTATCTGAGAACAGATATTTCGGATCCCTTTGAAGACTATAGGGCCAAAGGATATATCCTCCGATAACAAAGAGAACGAAGCTTTCTTGGAAACTTCTTTGTGTTCTGTGAAATCATCTCACAGAGTTACAGCTTTCCCCACAAGAAGCCTTTCGCTGAGACAGTTCTTGTGGAATTGGCAAAGTGATATTTGGAAGCCCATAGAGGGCTATGGTGAAAAAGGAAATATCCTCAGATGAAATCTGGAAAGAAGCTTTCTGAGAAACTGCTTAGTGTTCTGTTAATTCATCTCACAGAGTTACATCTGTATTTCGTGGATCTCTTTGCTAGCTTTATTTCTGTGGAATCTGAGAACAGATATTTCGGATCGCTTTGAACACTATAGGGCCAAAGGAAATATCCTCCGATAACAAAGACAAAGAAGCTTTCTGAGAAACTTCTTTGTGTTCTGTGAAATCATCTCACAGAGTTACAGCTTTCCCCACAAGAAGCCTTTCGCTAAGACAGTTCTTGTGGAATTGGTAAAGTGATATTTGGAAGCCCATAGAGGGCCATGGTGAAAAAGGAAATATCCTCAGATGAAATCTGGAAAGAAGCTTTCTGAGAAACTGCTTAGTGTTCTGTTAATTCATCTCACAGAGTTACATCTGTATTTCGTGGATCTCTTTGCTAGCTTTATTTCTGTGGAATCTGAGAACAGATATTTCGGATTCCTTTGAAGACTATAGGGCCAAAGGAAATATCCTCCGATAACGAAGAGAAAGAAGCTTTCTGAGAAACTTCTTTGTGTTCTGTGAAATCATCTCACAGAGTTACAGCTTTCCCCTCAAGAAGACTTTCGCTAAGACAGTTCTTTTGGAACTGGACAAGTGATATTTGGAAGCCCATAAAGGGCCATGGTGAAAAAGGAAATATCCTCAGATGAAATCTGGAAAGAAGCTTTCTGAGAAACTGCTTAGTGTTCTGTTAATTCATCTCACAGAGTTACATCTGTATTTCGTGGATCTCTTTGCTAGCTTTATTTCTGTGGAATCTGAGAACCGTTATTTCGGATCCCTTTGAAGACTATAGGGCCAAAGGAAATATCCTCCGATAACAAAGAGAAAGAAGCTTTCTGAGAAACTCTTTGTGTTCTGTGAAATCATCTCACAGAGTTACAGCTTTCCCCTCAAGAAGCCTTTCGCTAAGACAGTTCTTGTGGAATTGGCAAAGTGATATTTGGAAGCCCATAGAGGGCTATGGTGAAAAAGGAAATATCCTCAATTGAAATCTGGAAAGAAGATTTCTGAGAAACTGCTTAGTGTTCTGTTAATTCATCTCACAGAGTTACATCTGTATTTCGTGGATCTCTTTGCTAGCTTTATTTCTGTGGAATCTGAGAACAGATATTTCGGATCCCTTTGAAGACTATAGGGCCAAAGGAAATATCCTCCGATAACAAAGAGAAGGAAGCTTTCTGAGAAACTTCTTTGTGTTCTGTGAAATCATCTCACAGAGTTACACCTTTTCCATCAAGAAGCCTTTCTCTAAGACTGTTCTTGTGGAATTGGCAACGTGATATTTGGAAGCCCATGGAGGGCTATGGTGAAAAAGGAAATATCCTCAGATGAAATCTGGAAAGAAGCTTTCTGAGAAACTGCTTAGTGTTCTGTTAATTCATCTCACAGAGTTACATCTGTATTTCGTGGATCTCTTTGCTAGCCTTATTACTGTGGAATCTGAGAACAGATATTTCGGATCCCTTTGAAGACTAAAGGGCCAAAGGAAATATCCTCCGATAACAAAGAGAAAGAAGCTTTCTGAGAAACTTCTTTGTGTTCTGTGAAATCATCTCACAGAGTTACAGCTTTCCCATCAAGAAGCCTTTTGCTAAGACAGTTCTTGTGGAATTGGCAAAGTGATATTTGAAAGCCCATAGAGGGCTATGGTAAAAAAGGAAATATCCTCAGATGAAATCTGGAAAGAAGCTTTCTGAGAAACTGCTTAGTGTTCTCTTAATTCATCTCACAGAGTTACATCTGTATTTCGTGGATCTCTTTGCTAGCCTTATTTCTGTGGAATCTGAGAACAGATATTTCGGATCCCTTTGAAGACTATAGGGCCAAAGGAAATATCCTCTGACAACAAAGAGAAAGAAGCTTTCTGAGAAACTTCTTTGTGTTCTGTGAAATCATCTCACAGAGTTACAGTTTTCCCCTCAAGAAGCCTTTCGCTAAGACAGTTCTTGTGGAATTGGCAAAGTGATATTTGGAAGCCCATAGAGGGCTATGGTGAAAAAGGAAATATCCTCAGATGAAATCTGGAAAGAAGCTTTCTGAGAAACTGCTTAGTGTTCTGTTACTTCATCTCACAGAGTTACATCTGTATTTCGTGGATCTCTTTGCTAGCCTTATTTCTGTGGAATCTGAGAACAGATATTTCGGATCCCTTTGAAGACTATAGGGCCAAAGGAAATATCCTCCGGTAACAAAGAGAACGAAGCTTTCTGAGAAACTTCTTTATGTTCTGTGAAATCATCTCACAGAGTTACAGCTTTCCCCACAAGAAACCTATCGCTAAGACAGTTCTTGTGGAATTGGCAAAGTGATATTTGGAAGCCCATAGAGGGCTATGGTGAAAAAGGAAATATCCTCAGATGAAATCTGGAAAGAAGCTTTCTGAGAAACTGCTTAGTGTTCTGTTAATTCATCTCACAGAGTTACATCTGTATTTCGTGAATCTCTTTCCTAGCCTTATTTCTGTGGAATCTGAGAACAGATATTTCGGATCCCTTTGAAGACTATAGGGCCAAAGGAAATATCCTCCGATAACAAAGAGAAAGAAGCTTTCTGAGAAACTCTTTGTGTTCTGTGAAATCATCTCACAGAGTTACAGCTTTCCCCTCAAGAAGCCTTTCGCTAAGACAGTTCTTGTGGAATTGGCAACGTGATATTTGGAAGCCCATGGAGGGCTATGGTGAAAAAGGAAATATCCTCAGATGAAATCTGGAAAGAAGCTTTCTGAGAAACTGCTTAGTGTTCTGTTAATTCTTCTCACAGAGTTACATCTTTATTTCGTGGATCCCTTTGCTAGCCTTATTTCTGTGGAATCTGAGAACAGATATTTCGGATCCCTTTGAAGACTATAGGGCCAAAGGAAATATCCTCCGATAACAAAGAGAAAGAAGCTTTCTGAGATACTTCTTTGTGTTCTGTGAAATCATCTCACAGAGTTACAGCTTTTCCCTCAAGAAGCCTTTCGCTAAGACAGTTCTTGTGGAATTGGCAAAGTGATATTTGGAAGCCCATAGAGGGCTATGGTGAAAAAGGAAATATCTTCAGATGAAATCTGGAAAGAAGCTTTCTGAGAAACTGCTTAGTGTTCTGTTAATTCATCTCACAGAGTTACATCTGTATTCCGTGGATCTCTTTGCTAGCCTTATTTCTGTGGAATCTGAGAACAGATATTTCGGATCCCTTTGAAGACTATAGGGCCAAAGGAAAAATCCTCTGATAACGAAGAGAAAGAAGCTTTCTGAGAAACTTCTTTGTGTTCTGTGAAATCATCTCACAGAGTTACAGCTTTCCCCTCAAGAAGCCTTTCGATAAGACAGTTCTTGTGGAATTGGCCGAGTGATATTTGGAAGCCCATAGAGGGCTATGGTGAAAAAGGAAATATCCTCAGATGAAATCTGGAAAGAAGCTTTCTGAGAAACTGCTTAGTGTTCTGTTAATTCATCTCACAGAGTTACATCTGTATTTCGTGGATCTCTTTGCTAGCCTTATTTCTGTGGAATCTGAGAACAGATATTTCGGATCCCTTTGAAGACATTAGGGCCAAAGGAAAAATCCTCCGATAACAAAGAGAAAGAAGCTTTCTGAGAAACATCTTTGTGTTCTGTGAAATCATCTCACAGAGTTACAGCTTTCCCCTCAAGAAGCCTTTCGCTAAGACAGTTCTTGTGAAATTGGCAAAGTGATATTTGGAAGCCCATAGAGGGCTATGGTGAAAAAGGAAATATCGTCAGATGAAATCTGGAAAGAAGCTTTCTGAGAAACTTCTTAGTGTTCTGTTAATTCATCTCACAGAGTTACATCTGTATTTCGTGGATCTCTTTGCTAGCCTTATTTCTGTGGAATCTGAGAACAGATATTTCGGATCCCTTTGAAGACTATAGGTTCAAAGGAAAAATCCTCCGATAACAAAGAGAAAGAAGCTTTCTGAGAAACTCCTTTGTGTTCTGTGAAATCATCTCACAGAGTTACAGCTTTCCCCTCAAGAGGCCTTTCGCTAAGACAGTTCTTGTGGAATTGGCAAAGTGATATTTGGAACCCCTAGAGGGCTATGGTGAAAAAGGAAATATCCGCAGATGAAATCTGGAAAGAAGCTTTCTGAGAAACTGCTTAGTGTTCTGTTAATTCATCTCACAGAGATACATCCGTATTTCATGGATCTCTTTGCTAGCCTTATTTCTGTGGAATCTGAGAACAGATATTTCGGATCCCTTTGAAGACAATAGGGCCAACGGAAAAATCCTCCGATAACGAAGAGAAAGAAGCTTTCTGAGAAACTTCTTTGTGTTCTGTGAAATCATCTCAGAGAGTTACAGCTTTCCCCTCAAGAAGCCTTTCGTAAAGACAGTTCTTTTGGAACTGGACAAGTGATATTTGAAGCCCATAGAGGGCCATGGTGAAAAAGGAAATATCCTCAGATGAAATCTGGAAAGAAGCTTTCTGAGAAACTGCTTAGTGTTCTGTTAATTTATCTCACAGAGTTACATCCGTATTTCGTGGATCTCTTTGCTAGCTTTATTTCTGTGGAATCTGAGAACAGATATTTCGGATCCCTTTGAAGACTATAGGGCCAAAGGAAATATCCTCCGATAACAAAGAGAAAGAAGCTTTCTGAGAAACTCTTTGTGTTCTGTGAAATCATCTCACAGAGTTACAGCTTTCCCCTCAAGAAGCCTTTCTCTATGACAGTTCTTGTGGAATTGGCAAAGTGATATTTGAAAGCCCATAGAGGGCTATCCTGAAAAAGGAAATATCCTCAGATGAAATCTGGAAAGAAGCTTTCTGAGAAACTGCTTAGTGTTCTGTTAATTCATCTCACAGAGTTACATCTGTATTTCGTGGATCTCTTTGCTAGCCTTATTTCTGTGGAATCTGAGAACAGATATTTCGGATCCCTTTGAAGACTATAGGGCCAAAGGAAATATCCTCCGATAACAAAGAGAAAGAAGCTTTGTGAGAAACTCCTTTGTGTTCTGTGAAATCATCTCACAGAGTTACAGCTTTCCCCACAAGAAGCCTTTCGCTAAGACAGTTCTTGTGGAATTGGCAAAGTGATATTTGGAAGCCCATAGAGGGCTATGGTGAAAAAGGAAATATCCTCAGATGAAATCTGGAAAGAAGCTTTCTGAGAAACTGCTTAGTGTTCTGTTAATTCATCTCACAGAGTTACATCTGTATTTCGTGGATCTCTTTGCTAGCCTTATTTCTGTGAAATCTGAGAACAGATATTTCGGATCCCTTTGAAGACTATAGGGCCAAAGGAAATATCCTCCGATAACAAAGAGAACGAAGCTTTCTGAGAAACTTCTTTGTGTTCTGTGAAATCATCTCACAGAGTTACAGCTTTCCCCACAAGAAGCCTTTCGGTAAGACAGTTCTTTTGGAATTGGCAAAGTGATATTTGGAATCCCATAGAGGGCTATGGTGAAAAAGGAAATATCCTCAGATGAAATCTGGAAAGAAGCTTTCTGAGAAACTGCTTAGTGTTCTGTTAATTCATCTCACAGAGTTACATCTGTATTTCGTGGATCTCTTTGCTAGCTTTATTTCTGTGGAATCTGAGAACAGATATTTCGGATCGCTTTGAAGACTATAGGGCCAAAGGACATATCCTCCGATAACAAAGACAAAGAAGCTTTCTGAGAAATTTCTTTGTGTTCTCTGAAATCATCTCACAGAGTTACAGCTTTCCCCTCAAGAAGCCTTTCGATAAGACAGTTCTTGTGGAATTGGCCAAGTGATATTTGGAAGCCCATAGAGGGCTATGGTGAAAAAGGAAATATCCTCAGATGAAATCTGGAAAGAAGCTTTCTGAGAAACTGGTTAGTGTTCTGTTAATTCAACTCACAGAGTTACATCTGTTTTTCGTGGATCTCTTTGCTAGCCTTATTTCTGTGGAATCTGAGAACAGATATTTCGGATCCCTTTGAAGGCAATAGGGCCAAAGGAAATATCCTCCGATAACAAAGAGAAAGAAGCTTTCTGAGAAACTTCTTTGTGTTCTGTGAAATCATCTCACAGAGTTACAGCTTTCCCCTCAAGAAGCCTTTCGCTAAGACAGTTCTTGTGGAATTGGCAAAGTGATATTTGGAAGCCCATAGAGGGATATGGTGAAAAAGGAAATATCCTCAGATGAAATCTGGAAAGAAGCTTTCTGAGAAACTGCTTAGTGTTCTGTTAATTCATCTCACAGAGTTACATCTGTATTTCGTGGATCTCTTTGCTAGCCTTATTTCTGTGGAATCTGAGAACAGATATTTCGGATCCCTTTGAAGACTATAGGGCCAAAGGAAATATCTTCCGATAACAAAGAGAAAGAAGCTTTCTGAGAAACTTCTTTGTGTTCTGTGAAATCATCTCACAGAGTTACAGCTTTCCCCTCAAGAAGCCTTTCGCTAAGACAGTTCTTGTGGAATTGGCAAAGTGATATTTGGAAGCCCATAGAGGGCTATGGTGAAAAAAGAAATATCCGCAGATGAAATCTGGAAAGAAGCTTTCTGAGAAACTGCTTAGTGTTCTGTTAATTCATCTCACAGAGTTACATCTGTATTTCGTGGATCTCTTTGCTACCCTTATTTATGTTGTATCTGAGAACAGATATTTCGGATCCCTTTGAAGACTATAGGGCCAAAGGAAATATCCTCCGATAACAAAGAGAACGAAGCTTTCTTGGAAACTTCTTTGTGTTCTGTGAAATCATCTCACAGAGTTACAGCTTTCCCCACAAGAAGCCTTTCGCTAAGACAGTTCTTGTGGAATTGGCAAAGTGATATTTGGAAGCCCATAGGGGGCTATGGTGAAAAAGGAAATATCCTCAGATGAAATCTGGAAAGAAGCTTTCTGAGAAACTGCTTAGTGTTCTGTTAATTCATCTCACAGAGTTACATCTGTATTTCGTGGATCTCTTTGCTAGCTTTATTTCTGTGGAATCTGAGAACAGATATTTCGGATCGCTTTGAAGACTATAGGGCCAAAGGAAATATCATCCGATAACAAAGAGAAAGAAGCTTTCTGAGAAACTTCTTTGTGTTCTGTGAAATCATCTCACAGAGTTACAGCTTTCCCCTCAAGAAGCCTTTCGATAAGACAGTTCTTGTGGAATTGGCCAAGTGATATTTGGAAGCCCATAGAGGGCTATGGTGAAAAAGGAAATATCCTCAGATGAAATCTGGAAAGAAGGTTTCTGAGAAACTGCTTAGTGTTCTGTTAATTCATCTCACAGAGTTACATCTGTATTTCGTGGATCTCTTTGCTAGCCTTATTTCTGTGGAATCTGAGAACAGATATTTCGGATCCCTTTGAAGACTATAGGGCCAAAGGAAAAATCCTCTGATAACGAAGAGATAGAAGCTTTCTGAGAAACTTCTTTGTGTTCTGTGAAATCATCTCACAGAGTTACAGCTTTCCCCTCAAGAAGCCTTTCGATAAGACAGTTCTTGTGGAATTGGCCGAGTGATATTTGGAAGACCATAGAGGGCTATGGTGAAAAAGGAAATATCCTCAGATGAAATCTGGAAAGAAGCTTTCTGAGAAACTGCTTAGTGTTCTGTTAATTCATCTCACAGAGTTACATCTGTATTTCGTGGATTTCTTTGCTAGCCTTATTTCTGTGGAATCTGAGAACAGATATTTCGGATCGCTTTGAAGACTATAGGGCCAAAGGAAATATCCTCCGATAACAAAGAGAAAGAAGCTTTCTGAGAAACTTCTTTGTGTTCTGTGAAATCATCTCACAGAGTTACAGCTTTCCCCTGAAGAAGCCTTTCGCTAAGACAGTTCTTGTGGAATTGGCAAAGTGATATTTGGAAGCCCATAGAGGGCTATGGTGAAAAAGGAAATATCCTCAGATGAAATCTGGAAAGAAGCTTTCTGAGAAACTGCTTAGTGTTCTGTTAATTCATCTCACAGAGTTACATCTGTATTTCGTGGATCTCTTTGCTAGCCTTATTTCTGTGGAATCTGAGAACAGATATTTCGGATCCCCTTGAAGGCAATAGGGCCAAAGGAAAAATCCTCCGATAACAAAGAGAAAGAAGCTTTCTGAGAAACTTCTTTGTGTTCTGTGAAATCATCTCACAGAGTTACAGCTTTCCCCTCAAGAAGCCTTTCGCTAAGACAGTTCTTGTGGAATTGGCAAAGTGATATTTGGAAGCCCATAGAGGGCTATGGTGAAAAAGGAAATATCCTCAGATGAAATCTGGAAAGAAGCTTTCTGAGAAACTGCTTAGTGTTCTGTTAATTCATCTCACAGAGTTACATCTGTATTTCGTGGATCGCTTTGCTAGCCTTATTTCTGTGGAATCTGAGAACAGATATTTCGGATCCCTTTGAAGACTATAGGGCCAAAGGAAATATCTTCCGATAACAAAGAGAAAGAAGCTTTCTGAGAAACTTCTTTGTGTTCTGTGAAATCATCTCAGAGAGTTACAGCTTTCCCCTCAAGAAGCCTTTCGCTAAGACAGTTCATGTGGAATTGGCAAAGTGATATTTGAAAGCCCATAGAGGGCTATGGTGAAAAAGGAAATATCCTCAGATGAAATCTGGAAAGAAGCTTTCTGAGAAACTGCTTAGTGTTCTGTTAATTCATCTCACAGAGTTACATCTGTATTTCGTGGATCTCTTTGCTAGCCTTATTTCTGTGGAATCTGAGAACAGATATTTCGGATCCCTTTGAAGACAATAGGGCCAAAGGAAAAATCCTCCGATAACAAAGAGAAAGAAGCTTTCTGAGAAACTCCTTTGTGTTCTGTGAAATCATCTCACAGAGTTACAGCTTTCCCCTCAAGAGGCCTTTCGCTAAGACAGTTCTTGTGGAATTGGCAAAGTGATATTTGGAAGCCCATAGAGGGCTATGGTGAAAAAGGAAATATCCGCAGATGAAATCTGGAAAGAAGCTTTCTGAGAAACTGCTTAGTGTTCTGTTAATTCATCTCACAGAGTTACATCTGTATTTCGTGGATCTCTTTGCTAGCCTTATTTATGTTGTATCTGAGAACAGATATTTCGGATCCCTTTGAAGACTATAGGGCCAAAGGATATATCCTCCGATAACAAAGAGAACGAAGCTTTCTTGGAAACTTCTTTGTGTTCTGTGAAATCATCTCACAGAGTTACAGCTTTCCCCACAAGAAGCCTTTCGCTGAGACAGTTCTTGTGGAATTGGCAAAGTGATATTTGGAAGCCCATAGAGGGCTATGGTGAAAAAGGAAATATCCTCAGATGAAATCTGGAAAGAAGCTTTCTGAGAAACTGCTTAGTGTTCTGTTAATTCATCTCACAGAGTTACATCTGTATTTCGTGGATCTCTTTGCTAGCTTTATTTCTGTGGAATCTGAGAACAGATATTTCGGATCGCTTTGAAGACTATAGGGCCAAAGGAAATATCCTCCGATAACAAAGAGAAAGAAGCTTTCTGAGAAACTTCTTTGTGTTCTGTGAAATCATCTCACAGAGTTACAGCTTTCCCCTCAAGAAGCCTTTCGATAAGACAGTTCTTGTGGAATTGGCAAAGTGATATTTGGAAGCCCAGAGAGGGCTATGGTGAAAAAGGAAATATCCGCAGATGAAATCTGGAAAGAAGCTTTCTGAGAAACTGCTTAATGTTCTGTTAATTCATCTCACAGAGTTACATCTGTGTTTAGTGGATCTCTTTGCTAGCCTTATTTCTGTGGAATCTGAGAACAGATATTTCGGATCCCTTTGAAGACTATAGGGCCAAAGGAAATATCCTCCGATAACAAAGAGAACGAAGCTTTCTGAGAAACTTCTTTGTGTTCTGTGAAATCATCTCACAGAGTTACAGCTTTCCCCTCAAGAAGCCTTTCGCTAAGACAGTTCTTGTGGAATTGGCAAAGTGATATTTGAAAGCCCATAGAGGGCTATGGTGAAAAAGGAAATATCCTCAGATGAAATCTGGAAAGAAGCTTTCTGAGAAACTGCTTAGTGTTCTGTTAATTCATCTCACAGAGTTACTTCTGTATTTCGTGGATCTCTTTGCTAGCCTTATTTCTGTGGAATCTGAGAACAGATATTTCGGATCCCTTTGAAGACAATAGGGCCAAAGGAAAAATTCTCCGATAACAAAGAGAAAGAAGCTTTCTGAGAAACTTCTTTGTGTTCTGTGAAATCATCTCAGAGAGTTACAGCTTTCCCCTCAAGAAGCCTTTCGTTAAGGCAGTTCTTGTAAAATTGGCAAAGTGATATTTGGAAGCCCATAGAGGGCTATGGTGAAAAAGGAAATATCCTCAGATGAAATCTGGAAAGAAGCTTTCTGAGAAACTGCTTAGTGTTGTTAATTCATCTCACAGAGTTACATCTGTATTTCGTGGATCTCTTTGCTAGCCTTATTTCTGTGGAATCTGAGAACAGATATTTCGGATCGCTTTGAAGACTATAGGGCCAAAGGAAATATCCTCCGATAACAAAGAGAAAGAAGCTTTCTGAGAAACTTCTTTGTGTTCTGTGAAATCATCTCACAGAGTTACAGCTTTCCCCTGAAGAAGCCTTTCGCTAAGACAGTTCTTGTGGAATTGGCAAAGTGATATTTGGAAGCCCATAGAGGGCTATGGTGAAAAAGGAAATATCCTCAGATGAAATCTGGAAAGAAGCTTTCTGAGAAACTGCTTAGTGTTCTGTTAATTCATCTCACAGAGTTACATCTGTATTTCGTGGATCTCTTTGCTAGCCTTATTTATGTTGTATCTGAGAACAGATATTTCGGATCCCTTTGAAGACTATAGGGCCAAAGGATATATCCTCCGATAACAAAGAGAACGAAGCTTTCTTGGAAACTTCTTTGTGTTCTGTGAAATCATCTCACAGAGTTACAGCTTTCCCCACAAGAAGCCTTTCGCTGAGACAGTTCTTGTGGAATTGGCAAAGTGATATTTGGAAGCCCATAGAGGGCTATGGTGAAAAAGGAAATATCCTCAGATGAAATCTGGAAAGAAGCTTTCTGAGAAACTGCTTAGTGTTCTGTTAATTCATCTCACAGAGTTACATCTGTATTTCGTGGATCTCTTTGCTAGCTTTATTTCTGTGGAATCTGAGAACAGATATTTCGGATCGCTTTGAAGACTATAGGGCCAAAGGAAATATCCTCCGATAACGAAGAGAAAGAAGCTTTCTGAGAAACTTCTTTGTGTTCTGTGAAATCATCTCACAGAGTTACAGCTTTCCCCTCAAGAAGCCTTTCGATAAGACAGTTCTTGTGGAATTGGCCAAGTGATATTTGGAAGCCCATACAGGGCTATGGTGAAAAAGGAAATATCCTCAGATGAAATCTGGAAAGAAGCTTTCTGAGAAACTGCTTAGTGTTCTGTTAATTGATCTCACAGAGTTACATCTGTATTTCGTGGATCTCTTTTCTAGCCTTATTTCTGTGGAATCTGAGAACAGATATTTCGGATCCCTTTGAAGACTATAGGGCCAAAGGAAATATCCTCCGATAACAAAGAGAAAGAAGCTTTCTGAGAAACTTCTTTGTGTTCTGTGAAATCATCTCACAGAGTTACAGCTTTCCCCTCAAGAAGCCTTTCGCTAAGACAGTTCTTGTGGAATTGGCAAAGTGATATTTGCAAGCCCAGAGAGGGCTATGGTGAAAAAGGAAATATCCGCAGATGAAATCTGGAAAGAAGCTTTCTGAGAAACTGCTTAGTGTTCTGTTAATTCATCTCACAGAGTTACATCTGTGTTTAGTGGATCTCTTTGCTAGCCTTATTTCTGTGGAATCTGAGAACAGATATTTCGGATCCCTTTGAAGACTATAGGGCCAAAGGAAATATCCTCCGATAACAAAGAGAACGAAGCTTTCTGAGAAACTTCTTTGTGTTCTGTGAAATCATCTCACAGAGTTACAGCTTTCCCCTCAAGAAGCCTTTCGCTAAGACAGTTCTTGTGGAATTGGCAAAGTGATATTTGAAAGCCCATAGAGGGCTATGGTGAAAAAGGAAATATCCTCAGATGAAATCTGGAAAGAAGCTTTCTGAGAAACTGCTTAGTGTTCTGTTAATTCATCTCACAGAGTTACTTCTGTATTTCGTGGATCTCTTTGCTAGCCTTATTTCTGTGGAATCTGAGAACAGATATTTCGGATCCCTTTGAAGACAATAGGGCCAAAGGAAAAATTCTCCGATAACAAAGAGAAAGAATCTTTCTGAGAAACTTCTTTGTGTTCTGTGAAATCATCTCAGAGAGTTACAGCTTTCCCCTCAAGAAGCCTTTCGCTAAGGCAGTTCTTGTAAAACTGGCAAAGTGATATTTGGAAGCCCATAGAGGGCTATGGTGAAAAAGGAAATATCCTCAGATGAAATCTGGAAAGAAGCTTTCTGAGAAACTGCTTAGTGTTGTTAATTCATCTCACAGAGTTACATCTGTATTTCGTGGATCTCTTTGCTAGCCTTATTTCTGTGGAATCTGAGAACAGATATTTCGGATCCCTTTGAAGACTATAGGGCCAAAGGAAAAATCCTCCGATAACAAAGAGAAAGAAGCTTTCTGAGAAACTCCTTTGTGTTCTGTGAAATCATATCAGAGAGTTACAGCTTTCCCCTCAAGAAGCCTTTCGCTAAGACAGTTCTTGTGGAATTGGCAAAGTGATATTTGGAAGCCCATAGAGGGCTATGGTGAAAAAGGAAATATCCTCAGATGAAATCTGGAAAGAAGCTTTCTGAGAAACTGCTTAGTGTTGTTAATTCATCTCACAGTGTTACATCTGTATTTCGTGGATCTCTTTGCTAGCCTTATTTCTGTGGAATGTGAGAACAGATATTTCGGATCCCTTTGAAGACTATAGGTTCAAAGGAAATATCCTCCGATAACAAAGAGAAAGAAGCTTTCTGAGAAACTCTTTGTGTTCTGTGAAATCATCTCACAGAGTTACAGCTTTCCCCTCAAGAAGCCTTTCGCTAAGACAGTTCTTGTGGAATTGGCAAAGTGATATTTGGAAGCCCATAGAGGGCCATGGTGAAAAAGGAAATATCCTCAGATGAAATCTGGAAAGAAGCTTTCTGAGAAACTGCTTAGTGTTCTGTTAATTCATCTCACAGAGTTACATCTGTATTTCGTGGATCTCTTTGCTAGCTTTATTTCTGTGGTATCTGAGAACAGATATTTCGGATCCCTTTGAAGACTATAGGGCCAAAGGAAATATCCTCCGATAACAAAGAGAAAGAAGCTTTCTGAGAAACTTCTTTGTATTCTTTGAAATCATGTCACAGAGTTACAGCTTTTCCCTCAAGAAGCCTTTCGCTAAGACTGTTCTTGTGGAATTGGCAACGTGATATTTGGAAGCCCATGGAGGGCTATGGTGAAAAAGGAAATATCCTCAGATGAAATCTGGAGAGAAGCTTTCTGAGAGACTGCTTAGTGTTCTGTTAATTCATCTCACAGAGTTACATCTGTATTTCGTGGATCTCTTTGCTAGCCTTATTTCTGTGGAATCTGAGAACAGATATTTCGGATCCCTTTGAAGACTATAGGGCCAAAGTAAATATCCTCCGATAACAAAGAGAAAGAAGCTTTCTGAGAAACTTCTTTGTGTTCTGTGAAATCATCTCAGAGAGTTACAGCTTTCCCCTCAAGAAGCCTTTCGCTAAGACAGTTCTTGTGGAATTGGCAAAGTGATATTTGGAAGCCCATAGAGGGCTATGGTGAAAAAGGAAATATCCTCAGATGAAATCTGGAAAGAAGCTTTCTGAGAAACTGCTTAGTGTTCTGTTAATTCAAATCACAGAGTTACATCTGTATTTCGTGGATCTTTTTGTAGCCTTATTTCTGTGGAATCTGAGAACAGATATTTCGGATCCCTTTGAAGACTATAGGGCCAAAGGAAAAATCCTCCGATAACAAAGAGAAAGAAGCTTTCTGAGAAACTCCTTTGTGTTCTGTGAAATCATATCAGAGAGTTACAGCTTTCCCCTCAAGAAGCCTTTCGCTAAGACAGTTCTTGTGGAATTGGCAAAGTGATATTTGGAAGCCCATAGAGGGCTATGGTGAAAAATGAAATATCCTCAGATGAAATCTGGAAAGAAGCTTTCTGAGAAACTGCTTAGTGTTGTTAATTCATCTCACAGAGTTACATCTGTATTTCGTGGATCTCTTTGCTAGCCTTATTTCTGTGGAATCTGGGAACAGATATTTCGGATCCCTTTGAAGACTATAGGGCCAAAGGAAAAATCCTCCGATAACAAAGAGAAAGAAGCTTTCTGAGAAACTCCTTTGGGTTCTGTGAAATCATCTCAGAGAGTAACAGCTTTCCCCTCAAGAAGCCTTTCGCTAAGACAGTTCTTGTGGAATTGGCAAAGTGATATTTGGAAGCCCATAGAGGGCCATGGTGAAAAAGGAAATATCCTCAGATGAAATCTGGAAAGAAGCTTTCTGAGAAACTGCTTAGTGTTCTGTTAATTCATCTCATAGAGTTACATCAGTATTTCGTGGATCTCTTTGCTAGCTTTATTTCTGTGGAATCTGAGAACAGATATTTCGGATCCCTTTGAAGACTATAGGGCCAAAGAAAATATCCTCCGATAACGAAGAGAAAGAAGCTTTCTGAGAAACTTCTTTGTGTTCTGTGAAATCATCTCACAGAGTTACAGCTTTCCCCTCAAGAAGCCTTTCGCTAAGACAGTTCTTGTGGAATTGGCCAAGTGATATTTGGAAGCCCATAGAGGGCTATGGTGAAAAAGGAAATATCCTCAGATGAAATCGGGAAAGAAGCTTTCTGAGAAACTGCTTAGTGTTCTGTTAATTCATCTCACAGAGTTACATCTGTATTTCGTGGATCTCTTTGCTAGCCTTATTTCTGTGGAATCTGCGAACAGATATTTCGGATCCCTTTGAAGACTATAGGGCCAAAGGAATTATCCTCCGATAACAAAGAGAAAGAAGCTTTCTGAGAAACTTCTTTGTGTTCTGTGAAATCATCTCACAGAGTTACAGCTTTCCCCTCAAGAAGCCTTTCGCTAAGACAGTTCTTGTGGAATTGGCAAAGTGATATTTGGAAGCCCATAGAGGGCTATGGTGAAAAAGGAAATATCCTCAGATGAAATCTGGAAAGAAGCTTTCTGAGAAACTGCTTAGTGTTCTGTTAATTCATCTCACAGAGTTACGTCTGTATTTCGTGGATCTCTTTGCTAGCCTTATTTCTGTGGAATCTGAGAACAGATATTTCGGATCCCTTTGAAGACTATAGGGCCAAAGGAAATATCCTCCGATAACAAAGAGAAAGAAGTTTTCTGAGAAAGTCTTTGTGTTCTGTGAAATCATCTCACAGAGTTACAGCTTTCCCCTCAAGAAGCCTTTCGCTACGACAGTTCTTTTGGAATTGGACAACTGATATTTGGAAGCCCATAGAGGGCCATGGTGAAAAAGGAAATATCCTCAGATGAAATCTGGAAAGAAGCTTTCTGAGAAACTGCTTAGTGTTCTGTTAATTCATCTCACAGAGTTACATCTGTATTTCGTGGATCTCTTTGCTAGCCTTATTTCTGTGGAATCTGAGAACAGATATTTCGGATCCCTTTGAAGACAATAGGGCCAAAGGAAAAATCCTCCGATAACAAAGAGAAAGAAGCTTTCTGAGAAACTCCTTTGTGTTCTGTGAAATCATCTCACAGAATTACAGCTTTCCCCTCAGAGGCCTTTCGCTAAGACAGTTCTTGTGGAATTGGCAAAGTGATATTTGGAAGCCCATAGAGGGCTATGGTGAAAAAGGAAATATCCACAGATGAAATCTGGAAAGAAGCTTTCTGAGAAACTGCTTAGTGTTCTGTTAATTCATCTCACAGAGTTACATCTGTATTTCGTGGATCTCTTTGCTAGCCTTATTTATGTTGTATCTGAGAACAGATATTTCGGATCCCTTTGAAGACTATAGGGCCAAAGGAAATATCCTCCGATAACAAAGAGAAAGAAGCTTTCTGAGAAACTTCTTTGTGTTCTGTGAAATCATCTCACAGAGTTACAGCTTTCCCCTCAGGAAGCCTTTCGCTAAGACAGTTCTTGTGGAATTGGCAAAGTGATATTTGGAAGCCTCTAGAGGGCTATGTTGAAAAAGGAAATATCCTCAGATGAAATCTGGAAAGAAGCTTTCTGAGAAACTGCTTACTGTTGTTAATTCATCTAACAGAGTTACATCTGTATTTCGTGGATCTCTTTGCTAGCCTTATTACTGTGGAATCTGAGAACAGATATTTCGGATCCCTTTGAAGACTATAGGGCCAAAGGAAAAATCCTCCGATAACAAAGAGAAAGAAGCTTTCTGAGAAACTCCTTTGTGTTCTGTGAAATCATATCAGAGAGTTACAGCTTTCCCCTCAAGAAGCCTTTCGCTAAGACAGTGCTTGTGGAATTGGCAAAGTGATATTTGGAAGCCCATAGAGGGCTATGGTGAAAAAGGAAATATCCTCAGATGAAATCTGGAAAGAAGCTTTCTGAGAAACTGCTTAGTGTTCTGTTAATTCATCTCACAGAGTTACATCTGTATTTCGTGGATCTCTTTGCTAGCCTTATTTCTGTGGAATCTGAGAACAAATATTTCGGATCCCTTTGAAGACTATAGGGCCAAAGGAAAAATCCTCCGATAACAAAGAGAAAGAAGCTTTCTGAGAAACTTCTTTGTGTTCTGGGAAATCATCTCACAGAGTTACAGCTTTCCCCTCAAGAAGCCTTTCGCTAAGACAGTTCTTGTGGAATTGGAAAAGTGATATTTGGAAGCCCATAGAGGGCTATGGTGAAAAAGGAAATATCCTCAGATGAAATCTGGAAAGAAGCTTTCTGAGAAACTGCTTAGTGTTCTGTTAATTCATCTCAGAGAGTTACATCTGTATTTCGTGGATCTCTTTGCTAGCCTTATTTCTGTGGAATCTGAGAACAGATATTTCGGATCCGTTTGAAGACAATAGGGCCAAAGGAAAAATCCTCCGATAAGAAAGAGAAAGAAGCTTTCTGAGAAACATCTTTGTGTTCTGTGAAATCATCTCACAGAGTTACAGCTTTCCCCTCAAGAAGCCTTTCGCTAAGACAGTTCTTGTGGAATTGGTAGAGTGATATTTGGAAGCCCAGAGAGGGCTATGGTAAAAAAGGAAATATCCTCAGATGAAATCTGGAAAGAAGCTTTCTGAGAAACTGCTTAGTGTTCTGTTAATTCATCTCACAGAGTTACATCTGTATTTCGTGGATCTCTTTGCTAGCCTTATTTCTGTGGAATCTGAGAACAGATATTTCGGATCCCTTTGAAGACTATAGGGCCAAACGAAATATCCTCCGGTAACAAACAGAACGAAGCTTTCTTGGAAACTTCTTTGTGTTCTGTGAAATCATCTCACAGAGTTACAGCTTTCCCCACAAGAAGACTTTCGCTAAGACAGTTCTTGTGGAATTGGCAAAGTGATATTTGGAAGCGCATAGAGGGCTATGTTGAAAAAGGAAATATCCTCAGATGAAATCTGGAAAGAAGCTTTCTGAGAAACTGCTTAGTGTTCGGTTAATTCATCTCACAGAGTTACATCTGTATTTCGTGGATCTCTTTGCTAGCTTTATTTCTGAGAAATCTGAGAACAGATATTTCGGATCGCTTTGAAGACTATAGTGCCAAAGGAAATATCCTCCCATAACGAAGGAAAAGAAGCTTTCTGAGAAACTTCTTTGTGTTCTGTGAAATCATCTCACAGAGTTACAGCTTTCCCCTCAAGAAGCCTTTCGACAAGACAGTTCTTGTGGAATTGGCCAAGTGATATTTGGAAGCCCATAGAGGGCTATGGTGAAAAAGGAAACATCCTCAGATGAAATCTGGAAAGAAGCTTTCTGAGAAACTGCTTAGTGTTCTGTTAATTCATCTCACAGAGTTACATCTGTATTTCGTGGATCTCTTTGCTAGCCTTATTTCTGTGGAATCTGAGAACAGATATTTCGGAACCCTTTGAAGACTATAGGGCCAAAGGAAATATCCTCCGATAACAAAGAGAAAGAAGCTTTCGGAGAAACTTCTTTGTGTTCTGTGAAATCATCTCACAGAGTTACAGCTTTCCCCTCAGGAAGCCTTTCGCTAAGACAGTTCTTGTGGAATTGGCAAAGTGATATTTGGAAGCCTCTAGAGGGCTATGTTGAAAAAGGAAATATCCTCAGATGAAATCTGGAAAGAAGCTTTCTGAGAAACTGCTTAGTGTTGTTAATTCATCTCACAGAGTTACATCTGTATTTCGTGGATCTCTTTGCTAGCCTTATTTCTGTGGAATCTGAGAACAGATATTTCGGATCCCTTTGAAGACTATAGGGCCAAAGGAAAAATCCTCCGACAACAAAGAGAAAGACGCTTTCTGAGAAACTCCTTTGTGTTCTGTGAAATCATATCAGAGAGTTACAACTTTCCCCTCAAGAAGCCTTTCGCTAAGACAGTTATTGTGGAATTGGCAAAGTGATATTTGGAAGCCCATAGAGGGCTATGGTGAAAAAGGAAATATCCTCAGATGAAATCTGGAAAGAAGCTTTCTGAGAAACTGCTTAGTGTTCTGTTAATTCATCTCACAGAGTTACATCTGTATTTCGTGGATCTCCTTGCTAGCCTTATTTCTGTGGAATCTGAGAACAGATATTTCGGATCCCTTTGAAGACTATAGGGCCAAAGGAATAATCCTCCGATAACAAAGAGAAAGAAGCTTTCTGAGAAACTTCTTTGTGTTCTGTGAAATCATCTCACAGAGTTACAGCTTTCCCCTCAAGAAGCCTTTCGACAAGACAGTTCTTGTGGAATTGGCCAAGTGATATTTGGAAGCCCATAGAGGGCTATGGTGAAAAAGGAAACATCCTCAGATGAAATCTGGAAAGAAGCTTTCTGAGAAACTGCTTAGTGTTCTGTTAATTCATCTCACAGAGTTACATCTGTATTTCGTGGATCTCTTTGCTAGCCTTATTTCTGTGGAATCTGAGAACAGATATTTCGGAACCCTTTGAAGACTATAGGGCCAAAGGAAATATCCTCCGATAACAAAGAGAAAGAAGCTTTCGGAGAAACTTCTTTGTGTTCTGTGAAATCATCTCACAGAGTTACAGCTTTCCCCTCAGGAAGCCTTTCGCTAAGACAGTTCTTGTGGAATTGGCAAAGTGATATTTGGAAGCCTCTAGAGGGCTATGTTGAAAAAGGAAATATCCTCAGATGAAATCTGGAAAGAAGCTTTCTGAGAAACTGCTTAGTGTTGTTAATTCATCTCACAGAGTTACATCTGTATTTCGTGGATCTCTTTGCTAGCCTTATTTCTGTGGAATCTGAGAACAGATATTTCGGATCCCTTTGAAGACTATAGGGCCAAAGGAAAAATCCTCCGACAACAAAGAGAAAGACGCTTTCTGAGAAACTCCTTTGTGTTCTGTGAAATCATATCAGAGAGTTACAACTTTCCCCTCAAGAAGCCTTTCGCTAAGACAGTTATTGTGGAATTGGCAAAGTGATATTTGGAAGCCCATAGAGGGCTATGGTGAAAAAGGAAATATCCTCAGATGAAATCTGGAAAGAAGCTTTCTGAGAAACTGCTTAGTGTTCTGTTAATTCATCTCACAGAGTTACATCTGTATTTCGTGGATCTCCTTGCTAGCCTTATTTCTGTGGAATCTGAGAACAGATATTTCGGATCCCTTTGAAGACTATAGGGCCAAAGGAATAATCCTCCGATAACAAAGAGAAAGAAGCTTTCTGAGAAACTTCTTTGTGTTCTGTGAAATCATCTCACAGAGTTACAGCATTCCCCTCAAGAAGCCTTTCGCTAAGACAGTTCTTGTGGAATTGGAAAAGTGATATTTGGAAGCCCATAGAGGGCTATGGTGAAAAAGGAAATATCCTCAGATGAAATCTGGAAAGAAGCTTTCTGAGAAACTGCTTAGTGTTCTGTTAATTCATCTCACAGAGTTACATCTGTATTTCGTGGATCTCTTTGCTAGCCTTATTTCTGTGGAATCTGAGAACAAATATTTCGGATCCCTTTGAAGACAATAGGGCCAAAGGAAAAATCCTCCGATAACAAAGAGAAAGAAGCTTTCTGAGAAACATCTTTGTGTTCTGTGAAATCATCTCACAGAGTGGCAGCTTTCCCCTCAAGAAGCCTTTCGCTAAGACAGTTCTTGTGGAATTGGCAAAGTGATATTTGGAAGCCCATAGAGGGCTATGGTGAAAAAGGAAATATCCTCAGATGAAATCTGGAAAGAAGCTTTCTGAGAAACTGCTTAGTGTTCTGTTAATTCATCTCACAGAGTTACATCTGTATTTCGTGGATCTCTTTGCTAGCCTTATTTCTGTGGAATCTGAGAACAGATATTTCGGATCCCTTTGAAGACTATAGGGCCAAAGGAAATATCCTCCGATACCAAAGAGAACGAAGCTTTCTGAGAAACTTCTTTGTGTTCTGTGAAATCATCTCACAGAGTTACAGCTTTCCCCTCAAGAAGCCTTTCGCTAAGACAGTTCTTGTGGAATTGGCAAAGTGATATTTGAAAGCCCATAGAGGTCTATGGTGAAAAAGGAAATATCCTCAGGTGAAATCTGGAAAGAAGCTTTCTGAGAAACTGCTTAGTGTTCTGTTAATTCATCTCACAGAGTTACATCTGTATTTCGTGGATCTCTTTGCTAGCCTTATTTATGTTGTATCTGAGAACAGATATTTCAGATCCCTTTGAAGACTAAAGGGCCAAAGGAAATATCCTCCGATAACAAAGAGAACGAAGCTTTCTTGGAAACTTCTTTGTGTTCTGTGAAATCATCTCACAGAGTTACAGCTTTCCCCACAAGAAGCCTTTCGCTAAGACAGTTCTTGTGGAATTGGCAAAGTGATATTTGGAAGCCCATAGAGGGCTATGGTGAAAAAGGAAATATCCTCAGATGAAATCTGGAAAGAAGCTTTCTGAGAAACTGCTTAGTGTTCTGTTAATTCATCTCACAGAGTTACATCTGTATTTCGTGGATCTCTTTGCTAGCTTTATTTCTGTGGAATCTGAGAACAGATATTTCGGATCGCTTTGAAGACTATAGAGCCAAAGGAAATATCCTCCGATAACGAAGAGAAAGAAGCTTTCTGAGAAACTTCTTTGTTCTGTGAAATCATCTCACAGAGTTACAGCTTTCCCCTCAAGAAGCCTTTCGACAAGACAGTTCTTGTGGAATTGGCAAAGTGATATTTGGAAGCCCATAGAGGGCTATGTTGAAAAAGGAAATATCCTCAGATGAAATCTGGAAAGAAGCTTTCTGAGAAACTGCTTAGTGTTCTGTTAATTCATCTCACAGAGTTACATCTGTATTTCGTGGATGTCTTTGCTAGCCTTATTTCTGTGGAATCTGAGAACAGATATTTCGGATCCCTTTGAAGACAATAGGGCCAAAGGAAAAATCCTCCGATAACAAAGACAAAGAAGCTTTCTGAGAAACATCTTTGTGTTCTGTGAAATCATCTCACAGAGTTACAGCTTTCCCCTCAGGAAGCCGTTCGCTAAGACAGTTCTTGTGGAATTGGCAATGTGATATTTGGAAGCCCATAGAGGGCTATGGTGAAAAAGGAAATATCCTCAGATGAAATCTGGAAAGAAGCTTTCTGAGAAACTGCTTAGTGTTCTGTTAATTCATCTCACAAAGTTACATCTGTATTTCGTGGATCTCTTTGCTAGCCTTATTTCTGTGGAATCTGAGAACAGATATTTCGGATCCCTTTGAAGACTATAGGGCCAAAGGAAAAATCCTCCGATAACAAAGAGAAAGAAGTTTCTGAGAAACTTCTTTGTGTTCTGTTAAATAATCTCAGAGAGTTACAGCTTTCCCCTCGAGAAGCCTTTCGCTAAGACACTTCTTGTGGAATTGGCACAGTGATATTTGGAAGCCCATAGAGTGCTATGGTGAAAAAGGAAATATCCTCAGATGAAATCTGGAAAGAAGCTTTCTGAGAAACTGCTTAGTGTTGTTAATTCATCTCTAGAGTTACATCTGTATTTCGTGGATCTCTTTGCTAGCCTTATTTCTGTGGAATCTGAGAACAGATATTTCGGATCCCTTTGAAGACTATAGGGCCAAAGGAAAAATCCTCCGATAACAAAGAGAAAGAAGCTTTCTGAGAAACTCCTTTGTGTTCTGTGAAATCATATCAGAGAGTTACAGCTTTCCCCTCAAGAAGCCTTTCGCTAAGACAGTTCTTGTGGAATTGGCAAAGTGATATTTAGAAGTCCATAGAGTGCTATGGTGAAAAAGGAAATATCCTCAGATGAAATCTGGAAAGAAGCTTTCTGAGAAACTGCTTAGTGTTCTGTTAATTCATCTCACAGAGTTACATCTGTATTTCGTGGATCTCTTTGCTAGCCTTATTTCTGTGGAATATGAGAACAGATATTTCGGATCCCTTTGAAGACTATAGGGCCAAAGAAAAATCCTCCGATAACAAAGAGAAAGAAGCTTTCTGAGAAACTTCTTTGTGTTCTGTGAAATCATCTCACAGAGTTACAGCTTTCCCCTCAAGAAGCCTTTCGCTAAGACAGTTCTTGTGGAATTGGTAAAGTGATATTTGGAAGCCCATAGAGGGCTATGGTGAAAAAGGAAATATCCTCAGATGAAATCTGGAAAGAAGCTTTCTGAGAAACTGCTTAGTGTTCTGTTAATTCATCTCACAGAGTTACATCTGTATTTCGTGGATCTCTTTGCTAGCCTTATTTCTGTGGAATCTGAGAACAGATATTTCGGATCCGTTTGAAGACAATATGGCCAAAGGAAAAATCCTCCGATAACAAAGAGGAAGAAGCTTTCTGAGAAACATCTTTGTGTTCTGTGAAATCATCTCACAGAGTTACAGCTTTCCCCTCAAGAAGCCTTTCGCTAAGACAGTTCTTGTGGAATTGGTAAAGTGATATTTGGAAGCCCAGAGAGGGCTATCGTGAAAAAGGAAATATCCGAAGATGAAATCTGGAAAGAAGCTTTCTGAGAAACTGCTTAGTGTTCTGTTAATTCATCTCACAGAGTTACATCTGTGTTTCGTGGATCTCTTTGCTAGCCTTATTTCTGTGGAATCTGAGAACAGATATTTCGGATCCCTTTGAAGACAATAGGGCCAAAGGAAAAATCCTCCGATAACAAAGAGAAAGAAACTTTCTGAGAAACATCTTTGTGTTCTGTGAAATCATCTCACAGAGTTACAGCTTTCCCCTCAAGAAGGCTTTCGCTAAGACAGTTCTTGTGGAATTGGCAAAGTGATATTTGGAAGCCCATAGAAGGCCATGGTGAAAAAGTAAATATCCTCAGATGAAATCTGGAAAGAAGCTTTCTGAGAAACTGCTTAGTGTTCTGTTAATTCATCTCATAGAGTTACATCAGTATTTCGTGGATCTCTTTGCTAGCTTTATTTCTGTGGAATCTGAGAACAGATATTTCGGATCCCTTTGAAGACTATAGGGCCAAAGGAAATATCCTCCGATAACGAAGAGAAAGAAGCTTTCTTAGAAACTTCTTTGTGTTCTGTGAAATCATCTCACAGAGATACGGCTTTCCCCTCAAGAAGCCTTTTGCTAAGACAGTTCTTGTGGAATTGGCCAAGTGATATTTGGAAGCCCATAGAGGGCTATGGTGAAAAAGGAAATATCCTCAGATGAAATCTGGAAAGAAGCTTTCTGAGAAACTGCTTAGTGTTCTGTTAATTCATCTCACAGAGTTACATCTGTATTTCGTGGATCTCTTTGCTAGCCTTATTTCTGTGGAATCTGAGAACAGATATTTCGGATCCCTTTGAAGACTATAGGGCCAAAGGAAATATCCTCCGATAACAAAGAGAAAGAAGCTTTCTGAGAAACTTCTTTGTGTTCTGTGAAATCATCTCACAGAGTTACAGCTTTCCCCTCAAGAAGCCTTTCGCTAAGACAGTTTTTGTGGAATTGGAAAAGTGATATTTGGAAGCCCATAGAGGGCTATGGTGAAAAAGGAAATATCCTCAGATGAAATCTGGAAAGAAGCTTTCTGAGAAACTGCTTCGTGTTCTGTTAATTCATCTCACAGAGTTACATCTGTATTTCGTGGATCTCTTTGCTAGCCTTATTTCTGTGGAATCTGAGAACAGATATTTCGGATCCCTTTGAAGACAATAGGGCCAAAGGAAAAATCCTCCGATAACAAAGAGAAAGAAGCTTTCTGAGAAACATCTTTGTGTTCTGTGAAATCATCTCACAGAGTTACAGCTTTCCCCTCAAGAAGCCTTTCGCTAAGACAGTTCTTGTGGAATTGGCAAAGTGATATTTGGAAGCCCAGAGAGGGCTATGGTGAAAAAGGAAATATCCTCAGATGAAATCTGGAAAGAAGCTTTCTGAGAAACTGCTTAGTGTTCTGTTAATTCATCTCACAGAGTTACATCTGTGTTTCGTGGATCTCTTTGCTAGCCTTATTTCTGTGGAATCTGAGAACAGATATTTCGGATCCCTTTGAAGACTATAGGGCCAAAGGAAATATCCTCCGATAACAAAGAGAACGAAGCTTTCTGAGAAACTTCTTTGTGTTCTGTGAAATCATCTCACAGAGTTACAACTTTCCCCTCAAGAAGCCTTTCGCTAAGACAGTTCTTGTGGAATTGGCAAAGTGATATTTGAAAGCCCATAGAGGGCTATGGTGAAAAAGGAAATATCCTCAGATGAAATCTGGAAAGAAGCTTTCTGAGATACTGCTTAGTGTTCTGTTAATTCATCTCACAGAGTTACATCTGTATTTCGTGGATCTCTTTGCTAGCCTTATTTCTGTGGAATCTGAGAACAGATATTTCGGATCCCTTTGAAGACTATAGGGCCAAAGGAAAAATCCTCCGATAACAAAGAGAAAGAAGCTTTCTGAGAAACTTCTTTGTGTTCTGTGAAATCATCTCAGAGAGTTACAGCTTTCCCTTCAAGAAGCTTTTCGCTAAGACAGTTCTTGTGGAATTGGCAAAGTGATATTTGGAAGCCCATAGAGGGCTATGGTGAAAAAGGAAATATCCTCAGATGAAATCTGGAAAGAAGCTTTCTGAGAAACTGCTTAGTGTTCTCTTAATTCATCTCACAGAGTTACATCTGTATTTCGTGGATCTCTTTGCTAGCCTTATTTCTGTGGAATCTGAGAACAGATATTTCGGATCCCTTTGAAGACTATAGGGCCAAAGGAAAAATCCTCTGATAACAAAGAGAAAGAAGCTTTCTGAGAAACTCCTTTGTGTTCTGTGAAATCATATCAGAGAGTTGCAGCTTTCCCCTCAAGAAGCCTTTCGCTAAGACAGTTCTTGTGGAATTGGCAAAGTGATATTTGGAAGCCCATAGAGGGCTATGGTGAAAAAGGAAATATCCTCAGATGAAATCTGGAAAGAAGCTTTCTGAGAAACTGCTTAGTGTTGTTAATTCATCTCACAGAGTTACATCTGTATTTCGTGGATCTCTTTGCTAGCCTTATTTCTGTGGAATCTGAGAACAGATATTTCGGATCCCTTTGAAGACTATAGGGCCAAAGGAAAAATCCTCCGATAACAAAGTGTAAGAAGCTTTCTGAGAAACTCCTTTGTGTTCTGTGAAATCATCTCAGAGAGTTACAGCTTTCCCCTCAAGAAGCCTTTCGCTAAGACAGTTCTTGTGGAATTGGCAAAGTGATATTTGGAAGCCCATAGAGGGCCATGGTGAAAAAGGAAATATCCTCAGATGAAATCTGGAAAGAAGCTTTCAGAGAAACTGCTTAGTGTTCTGTTAATTCATCTCACAGAGTTACATCTGTATTTCGTGGATCTCTTTGCTAGCCTTATTTCTGTGGAATCTGAAAACAGATATTTCGGATCCCTTTGAAGACTATAGGGCCAAAGGAAATATCCTCCGATAACAAAGAGAAAGAAGCTTTCTGAGAAACTTCTTTGTGTTCTGTGAAATCATCTCACAGAGTTACAGCTTTCCCCTCAAGAAGCCTTTCGCTAAGACAGTTCTTGTGGAATTGGCAAAGTGATATTTGGAAGCCCATAGAGGGCTATGGTGAAAAAGGAAATATCCTCAGATGAAATCTGGAAAGAAGCTTTCTGAGAAACTGCTTAGTGTTCTGTTAATTCATCTCACAGAGTTACATCTGTATTTCGTGGATCTCTTTGCTTGCCTTATTTCTGTGGAATCTGAGAACAGATATTTCGGATCCCTTTGAAGACTATAGGGCCAATAGAAAAATCCTCCGATAACAAAGAGAAAGAAGTTTTCTGAGAAACTTCTTTGTGTTCTGTGAAATCATCTCACAGAGTTACAGCTTTCCCCTCAAGAAGCCTTTCGCTAAGACAGTTCTTGTGGAATTGGCAAAGTGATATTTGAAAGCCCATAGAGGGCTATGGTGAAAAAGGAAATATCCTCAGATGAAATCTGGAAAGAAGCTTTCTGAGAAACTGCTTAGTGTTCTGTTAATTCATCTCACAGAGTTACATCTGTATTTCGTGGATCTCTTTGCTAGCCTTATTTCTGTGGAATCTGAGAACAGATATTTCGGATCCCTTTGAAGACTATAGGGCCAAAGGAAAAATCCTCCGATAACAAAGAGAAAGAAGCTTTCTGAGAAACTTCTTTGTATTCTTTGAAATCATCTCACAGAGTTACAGCTTTCCCCTCAAGAAGCCTTTCGCTAAGACAGTTCTTGTGGAATTGGCAAAGTGATATTTGGAAGCCGATAGAGGGCTATGGTGAAAAAGCAAATATCCACAGATGAAATCTGGAAAGAAGCTTTCTGAGAAACTGCTTAGTGTTCTGTTAATTCATCTCACAGTGTTACATCTGTATTTCGTGTATCTCTTTGCTAGCTTTATTTCTGTGGAATCTGAGAACAGATATTTCGGATCCCTTTGAAGACTATAGGGCCAAAGGAAATATCCTCCGATAACGAAGAGAAAGAAGCTTTCTGAGAAACTTCTTTGTGTTCTGTGAAATCATCTCACAGAGTTACAGCTTTCCCCTCAAGAAGCCTTTCGCTAAGACAGTTCTTGTGGAATTGGCAAAGTGATATTTGGAAGCCCATAGAGGACTATGGTGAAAAAGGAAATATCCACAGATGAAATCTGGAAAGAAGCTTTCTGAGAAACTGCTTAGTGTTCTGTTAATTCATCTCACAGAGTTACATCTGTATTTCCTGGATCTCTTTGCTAGCCTAATTTCTGTGCAATCTGAGAACAGATATTTCGGATCCCTTTGAAGACTATAGGGCCAAAGGAAATATCCTCCGATAACAAAGAGAAAGAAGCTTTCTGAGAAACTCTTTGTGTTCTGTGAAATCATCTCACAGAGTTACAGCTTTTCCCTCAAGAAGCCTTTCGCTAAGACAGTTCTTGTGGAATTGGCAAAGTGATATTTGGAAGCCCATAGAGGGCTATGGTGAAAAAGGAAATATCCTCAGATTAAATCTGGAAAGAAGCTTTCTGAGAAACTGCTTAGTGTTCTGTTAATTCATCTCACAGAGTTGCATCTGTATTTCGTGGATCTCTTTGCTAGCCTTAATTCTGTGGAATCTGAGAACAGATATTTCGGATCCCTTTGAAGACTGTAGGGCCAAAGGAAATATCTTCCGATAACAAAGAGAAAGAAGCTTTCTGAGAAACTTCTTTGTGTTCTGTGAAATCATCTCAGAGAGTTACAGCTTTCCCCTCAAGAAGCCTTTCGCTAAGACAGTTCTTGTGGAATTGGCAAAGTGATATTTGGAAGCCCATAGAGGGCCATGGTGAAAAAGGAAATATCCTCAGATAAAATCTGGAAAGAAGCTTTCTGAGAAACTGCTTAGTGTTCTGTTAATTCATCTCACAGAGTTACATCTGTATTTCGTGGATCTCTTTGCTAGCTTTATTTCTGTGGAATCTGAGAACAGATATTTCGGTTCCCTTTGAAGACTATAGGGCCAAAGGAAATATCCAACGATAACGAAGAGAAAGAAGCTTTCTGAGAAACTTCTTTGTGTTCTGTGAAATCATCTCACAGAGCTACAGCTTTCCCCTCAGAAGCCTTTCGCTTAGACAGTTCTTGTGGAATTGGCCAAGTGATATTTGGAAGCCCATGGAGGGCTATGGTGAAAAAGGAAATATCCTCAGATGAAATCTGGAAAGAAGCTTTCTGAGAAACTGCTTAGTGTTCCGTTAATTCATCTCACGGAGTTACATCTGTATATCGTGGATCTCTCTGCTAGCCTTATTTCTGTGGAATCTGAGAAGAGATATTTCGGATCCCTTTGAAGACTATTGGGCCAAAGGAAAAATCCTCCGATAACAAAGAGAAAGAAGCTTTCTGAGAAACTTCTTTGTGTTCTGTGAAATCATCTCACAGAGTTACAGCTTTCCCCTCAAGAAGCCTTTCCCTAAGAGAGTTCTTGTGGAATTGGCAAAGTGATATTTGGAAGACCATAGAGGGCTAAGGTGAAAAAGGAAATATCCTCAGAAGAAATCTGGAAAGAAGCTTTCTGAGAAACTGCTTCGTGTTCTGTTAATTCATCTCACAGAGTTCCATCTGTATTTCGTGGATCTCTTTGCTAGCCTTATTTCTGTGGAATCTGAAAACAGATATTTCGGATCCCTTTGAAGACTATAGGGCCAAAGGAAATATCCTCTGATAACAAAGAGAAAGAAGCTTTCTGAGAAACTTCTTTGTGTTCTGTGAAATCATCTCACCGAGTTACAGCTTTCCCCTCAAGAAGCCTTTCGCCAAGACAGTTCTTGTGGAATTGGCAAAGTGATATTTGGAAGCCCATAGAGGGCTATGGTGAAAAAGGAAATATCCTCAGATGAAATCTGGAAAGAAGCTTTCTGAGAAACTGCTTAGTGTTCTGTTAATTCATCTCACAGAGTTACATCTGTATTTCGTGGATCTCTTTGCTAGCCTTATTTCTGTGGAATCTGAGAACAGATATTTCGGATCCCTTTGAAGACTATAGGGCCAAAGGAAAAATCCTCCGATAACAAAGAGAAAGAAGCTTTCTGAGAAACTTCTTTGTGTTCTGTGAAATCATCTCGCAGAGTTACAGCTTTCCCCTCAAGAAGCCTTTCGCTAAGACAGTTCTTGTGGAATTGGCAAAGTGATATTTGGAAGCCCATAGAGGGCTATGGTGAAAAAGGAAATATCCTCAGATGAAATCTGGAAACAAGCTTTCTGAGAAACTGCTTAGTGTTCTGTTAATTCATCTCACAGAGTTACATCTGTATTTCGTGGATCTCTTTGCTAGCCTTATTTCTGTGGAATCTGAGAACAGATATTTCGGATCCCTTTGAAGACTATAGGGCCAAAGGAAAAATCCTCCGATAACAAAGAGAAAGAAGCTTTCTGAGAAACTTCTTTGTGTTCTGTGAAATCATCTCGCAGAGTTACAGCTTTCCCCTCAAGAAGTCTTTCGCTAACACAGTTCTTGTGGAATTGGCAAAGTGATATTTGGAAGCCCATAGAGGGCTATGGTGAAAAAGGAAATATCCTCAGATGAAATCTGGAAACAAGCTTTCTGAGAAACTGCTTAGTGTTCTGTTAATTCATCTCACAGAATTACATCTGTATTTCGTGGATCTCTTTGCTAGCCTTATTTCTGTGGAATCTGAGAACAGATATTTCGGATCCCTTTGAAGACTATAGGGCCAAAGGAAAAATCCTCCGATAACAAAGAGAAAGAAGCTTTCTGAGAAACTTCTTTGTGTTCTGTGAAATCATCTCACCGAGTTACAGCTTTCCCCTCAAGAAGCCTTTCGCTAAGACAGTTCTTGTGGAATTGGCAAAGTGATATTTGAAAGTCCATAGAGGGCTATGTTGAAAAAGGAAATATCCTCAGATGAAATCTGGAAGGAAGCTTTCTGAGAAACTGCTTAGTGTTCTGTTAATTCATCTCACAGAGTTACATCTGTATTTCGTGGATCTCTTTGCTAGCCTTATTTCTGTGGAATCTGAGAACAGATATTTCGGATCCCTTTGAAGACTATAGGGCCAAAGGAAAAATCCTCCGATAACAAAGAGAAAGAAGCTTTCTGAGAAACTTCTTTGTGTTCTGTGAAATCATCTCACAGAGTTACAGCTTTCCCCTCAAGAAGCCTTTCGCTAAGACAGTTCTTGTGGAATTGGCAAAGTGATATTTGGAAGCCCATAGAGGGCTATGGTGAAAAAGGAAATATCCTCAGATGAAATCTGGAAAGAAGCTTTCTGAGAAACTGCTTAGTGTTCTGTTAATTCATCTCACAGAGTTACATCTGTATTTCGTGGATCTCTTTGCTAGCCTTATTTCTGTGGAATCTGAGAACAGATATTTCGGATCCCTTTGAAGACTATAGGGCCAAAGGAAAAATCCTCCGATAACAAAGAGAAAGAAGCTTTCTGAGAAACTTCTTTGTGTTCTGTGAAATCATCTCACAGAGTTACAGATTTCCCCTCAAGAAGCCTTTCGCTAAGACAGTTCTTGTGGAATTGGCAAAGTGATATTTGAAAGCCCATAGAGGGCTATGGTGAAAAAGGAAATATCCTCAGATGAAATCTGGAAAGAAGCTTTCTGAGAAACTGCTTAGTGTTCTGTTAATTCATCTCACAGAGTTACATCTGTATTTCGTGGATCTCTATGCTAGCCTTATTTCTGTGGAATCTGAGAACAGATATTTCGGATCCCTTTGAAGACTATAGGGCCAAAGGAAAAATCCTCCGATAACAAAGAGAAAGAAGCTTTCTGAGAAACTTCTTGGTATTCTTTGAAATCATCTCACAGCGTTACAGCTTTCCCCTCAAGAAGCCTTTCGCTAAGACAGTTCTTGTGGAATTGGCAAAGTGATATTTGGAAGCCCATAGAGGGCTATGGTGAAAAAGCGAATATCCACAGATGAAATCTGGAAAGAAGCTTTCTGAGAAACTGCTTAGTGTTCTGTTAATTCATCTCACAGAGTTACATCTGTATTTCGTGGATCTCTTTGCTAGCCTAATTTCTGTGCAATCTGAGAACAGATATTTCGGATCCCTTTGAAGACTATAGGGCCAAAGGAAATATCCTCCGATAACAAAGAGAAAGAAGCTTTCTGAGAAACTCTTTGTGTTCTGTGAAATCATCTCACAGAGTTACAGCTTTTCCCTCAAGAAGCCTTTCGCTAAGACAGTTCTTGTGGAATTGGCAAAGTGATATTTGGAAGCCCATAGAGGGCTATGGTGAATAAGGAAATATCCTCAGATGAAATCTGGAAAGAAGCTTTCTGAGAAACTGCTTAGTGTTCTGTTAATTCATCTCACAGAGTTGCATCTGTATTTCGTGGATCTCTTTGCTAGCCTTATTTCTGTGGAATCTGAGAACAGATATTTCGGATCCCTTTGAAGACTATAGGGCCAAAGGAAAAATCCTCCGATAACAAAGAGAAAGAAGCTTTCTGAGAAACTTCTTTGTGTTCTTTGAAATCATCTCACAGAGTTACAGCTTTCCCCTCAAGAAGCCTTTCGCTAAGACAGTTCTTGTGGAATTGGCAAAGTGATATTTGGAAGCCCATAGAGGGCTATGGTGAAAAAGGAAATATCCACAGATGAAATCTGGAAAGAAGCTTTCTG
Source organism: Macaca nemestrina (assembly GCF_043159975.1). NCBI lineage: Eukaryota > Metazoa > Chordata > Mammalia > Primates > Cercopithecidae > Macaca > Macaca nemestrina. Next base: position 109,893,937 of record NC_092127.1, on the reverse strand, counting down.
AGAAACTGCTTAGTGTTCTGTTAATTCATCTCACAGAGTTACATCTGTATTTCGTCGATCTCTTTGCTAGCTTTATTTCTGTGGAATCTGAGAACAGATATTTCGGATCCCTTTGAAGACTATAGGGCCAAAGGAAATATCCTCCGATAACAAAGAGAAAGAAGCTTTCTGAGAAACTTCTTTGTGTTCTGTAAAATCATCTCACAGAGTTACAGCTTTCCCCTCAAAAAGCCTTTCGCTAAGACAGTTCTTGTGGAATTGGCCAAGTGATATTTGGAAGCCCTTAGAGGGCTATGGTGAAAAAGGAAATATCCTCAGATGAAATCTGGAAAGAAGCTTTCTGAGAAACTGCTTAGTGTTCTGTTAATTCATCTCACAGAGTTACATCTGTATTTCGTGGATCTCTTTGCTAGCCTTATTTCTGTGGAATCTGAGAACAGATATTTCGTATCCCTTTGAAGACTATAGGGCCAAAGGAAAAATCCTCCGATAACAAAGAGAAAGAAGCTTTCTGAGAAACTTCTTTGTGTTCTGTGAAATCATCTCACAGAGTTACAGCTTTCCCCACAAGAAGCCTTTCGCTAAGACAGTTCTTGTGGAATTGGCAAAGTGATATTTGGAAGCCCATAGAGGACTATGGTGAAAAAGGAAATATCCACAGATGAAATCTGGAAAGAAGCTTTCTGAGAAACTGCTTAGTGTTCTGTTAATTCATCTCACAGAGTTACATCTGTATTTCGTATATCTCTTCGCTAGCTTTATTTCTGTGGAATCTGAGAACAGATATTTCGGATCCCTTTGAAGACTATAGGTCCAAAGGAAATACCCTCCGATAACGAAGAGAAAGAAGCTTTCTGAGAAACTTCTTTGTGTTCTGTAAAATCATCTCACAGAGTTACAGCTTTACCCTCAAGAAGCCTTTCGATAAGACAGTTCTTGTGGAATTGGCCAAGTGATATTTGGAAGCCCATAGAGGGCTATGGTGAAAAAGGAAATATCCTCAGATGAAATCTGGAAAGAAGCTTTCTGAGAAACTGCTTAGTGTTCTGTTAATTCATCTCACAGAGTTACATCTGTATTTCGTGGATCTCTTTGCTAGCCTTATTTCTGTGGAATCTGAGAACAGATATTTCGGATCCCTTTGAAGACTATAGGGCCAAAGGAAATATCCTCCGATAACAAAGAGAAAGAAGCTTTCTGAGAAACTTCTTTGTGTTCTGTGAAATCATCTCACAGAGTTACAGCTTTCCCCTCAAGAAGCCTTTCGCTAAGACAGTTCTTGTGGTATTGGCAAAGTGATATTTGGAAGCCCGTAGAGGGCTATGGTGAAAAAGGAAATATCCTCAGATGAAATCTGGAAAGAAGCTTTCTGAGAAACTGCTTAGTGTTCCGTTAATTCATCTCACAGAGTTACATCAGTATATCGTGGATCTCTCTGCTAGCCTTATTTCTGTGGAATCTGAGAACAGATATTTCGGATCCCTTTGAAGACTATTGGGCCAAAGGAAAAATCCTCCGATAACAAAGAGAAAGAAGCTTTCTGAGAAACTTCTTTGTGTTCTGTGAAATCATCTCACAGAGTTACAGCTTTCCCCTCAAGAAGCCTTTCGCTAAGACAGTTCTTGTGGAATTGGCAAAGTGATATTTGGAAGCCCATAGAGGGCTATGGTGAAAAAGGAAATATCCTCAGAAGAAATCTGGAAAGAAGCTTTCTGAGAAACTGCTTAGTGTTCTGTTAATTCATCTCACAGAGTTACATCTGTATTTCGTGCATCTCTTTGCTAGCCTAATTTCTGTGCAATCTGAGAACAGATATTTCGGATCCCTTTGAAGACTATAGGGCCAAAGGAAATATCCTCCGATAACAAAGAGAAAGAAGCTCTCTGAGAAACTCTTTGTGTTCTGTGAAATCATCTCACAGAGTTACAGCTTTTCCCTCAAGAAGCCTTTCGCTAAGACAGTTCTTGTGGAATTGGCAAAGTGATATTTGGAAGACCATAGAGGGCTAAGGTGAAAAAGGAAATATCCTCAGAAGAAATCTGGAAAGAAGCTTTCTGAGAAACTGCTTAGTGTTCTGTTAATTCATCTCACAGAGTTACATCTGTATTTCGTGGATCTCTTTGCTAGCCTTATTTCTGTGGAATCTGAAAACAGATATTTCGGATCCCTTTGAAGACTATAGGGCCAAAGGAAATATCCTCCGATAACAAAGAGAAAGAAGCTTTCTGAGAAACTTCTTTGTGTTCTGTGAAATCATCTCACAGAGTTACAGCTTTCCCCTCAAGAAGCCTTTCGCTAAGACAGTTCTTGTGGAATTGGCAAAGTGATATTTGGAAGCCCATAGAGGGCTATGGTGAAAAAGGAAATATCCTCAGATGAAATCTGGAAAGAATCTTTCTGAGAAACTGCTTAGTGTTCTGTTAATTCATCTCACAGAGTTACATCTGTATTTCGTGGATCTCTTTGCTAGCCTTATTTCTGTGGAATCTGAGAACAGATATTTCGGATCCCTTTGAAGACTATAGGGCCAAAGGAAAAATCCTCCGATAACAAAGAGAAAGAAGCTTTCTGAGAAACTTCTTTGTGTTCTGTGAAATCATCTCACAGAGTTACAGCATTCCCCTCAAGAAGCCTTTCGCTAAGACAGTTCTTGTGGAATTGGCAAAGTGATATTTGGAAGCCCATAGAGGGCTATGGTGAAAAAGGAAATATCCTCAGATGAAATCTGGAAAGAAGCTTTCTGAGAAACTGCTTAGTGTTCTGTTAATTCATCTCACAGAGTTACATCTGTATTTCGTGGATCTCTTTGCTAGCCTTATTTCTGTGGAATCTGAGAACAGATATTTCGGATCCCTTTGAAGACTATAGGGCCAAAGGAAAAATCCTCCGATAACAAAGAGAAAGAAGCTTTCTGAGAAACTTCTTTGTGTTCTTTGAAATCATCTCACAGAGTTACAGCTTTCCCCTCAAGAAGCCTTTCGCTAAGACAGTTCTTGTGGAATTGGCAAAGTGATATTTGGAAGCCCATAGAGGGCTATGGTGAAAAAGGAAATATCCACAGATGAAATCTGGAAAGAAGCTTTCTGAGAAACTGCTTAGTGTTCTGTTAATTCATCTCACAGAGTTACATCTGTATTTCGTGGATCTCTTTGCTAGCTTTATTTCTGAGGAATCTGAGAACAGATATTTCGGATCCCTTTGAAGACTATAGGGCCAAAGGAAATATCCTCCGATAACGAAGAGAAAGAAGCTTTCTGAGAAACTTCTTTGTGTTCTGTAAAATCATCTCACAGAGTTACAGCTTTCCCCTCAAGAAGTCTTTCGCTAAGACAGTTCTTGAGGAATTGGCCAAGTGATATTTGGAAGCCCATAGAGGGATATGGTGAAAAAGGAAATATCCTCAGATGAAATCTGGAAAGAAGCTTTCTGAGAAACTGCTTAGTGTTCTCTTAATTCATCTCACAGAGTTTCATCTGTATTTCGTGGATCTCTTTGCTAGCCTTATTTCTGTGGAATCTGAGAACAGATATTTCGGATCCCTTTGAAGACTATAGGGCCAAAGGAAAAATCCTCTGATAAAGAAGAGAAAGAAGCTTTCTGAGAAACTTCTTTGTGTTCTGTGAAATCATCTCACAGAGTTACAGCTTTCCCCTCAAGAAGCCTTTCGCTAAGACAGTTCTTGTGGAATTGGCAAAGTGATATTTGGAAGCCCATAGAGGGCTATGGTGAAAAAGGAAATATCCTCAGATGAAATCTGGAAAGAAGCTTTCTGAGAAACTGCTTAGTGTTCCGTTAATTCATCTCACAGAGTTACATCTGTATATCGTGGATCTCTCTGCTAGCCTTATTTCTGTGGAATCTGAGAACAGATATTTCGGATCCCTTTGAAGACTATAGGGCCAAAGGAAAAATCCTCCGATAACAAAGAGAAAGAAGCTTTCTGAGAAACTTCTTTGGGTTCTGTGAAATCATCTCACAGAGTTACAGCTTTCCCCTCAAGAAGCCTTTCGCTAAGACAGTTCTTGTGGAATTGGCAAAGTGATATTTGGAAGCCCATAGAGGGCTAAGGTGAAAAAGGAAATATCCTCAGAAGAAATCTGGAAAGAAGCTTTCTGAGAAACTGCTTAGTGTTCTGTTAATTCATCTCACAGAGTTACATCTGTATTTCGTGGATCTCTTTGCTAGCCTTATTTCTGTGGAATCTGAAAACAGATATTTCGGATCCCTTTGAAGACTATAGGGCCAAAGGAAATATCCTCCGATAACAAAGAGAAAGAAGCTTTCTGAGAAACTTCTTTGTGTTCTGTGAAATCATCTCACAGAGTTACAGCATTCCCCTCAAGAAGCCTTTCGCTAAGACAGTTCTTGTGGAATTGGCAAAGTGATATTTGGAAGCCCATAGAGGGCTATGGTGAAAAAGGAAATATCCTCAGATGACATCTGGAAAGAAGCTTTCTGAGAAACTGCTTAGTGTTCTGTTAATTCATCTCACAGAGTTACATCTGTATTTCGTGGATCTCTTTGCTAGCCTTATTTCTGTGGAATCTGAGAACAGATATTTCGGATCCCTTTGAAGACTATAGGGCCAAAGGAAAAATCCTCCGATAACAAAGAGAAAGAAGCTTTCTGAGAAACTTCTTTGTGTTCTGTGAAATCATCTCACAGAGTTACAGCTTTCCCCTCAAGAAGCCTTTCGCTAAGACAGTTCTTGTGGAATTGGCAAAGTGATATTTGAAAGCCCATAGAGGGCTATGGTGAAAAAGGAAATATCCTCAGATGAAATCTGGAAAGAAGGTTTCTGAGAAACTGCTTAGTGTTCTGTTAATTCATCTCACAGAGTTACATCTGTATTTCGTGGATCTCTTTGCTAGCCTTATTTCTGTGGAATCTGAGAACAGATATTTCGGATCCCTTTGAAGACTATAGGGCCAAAGGAAAAATCCTCCGATAACAAAGAGAAAGAAGCTTTCTGAGAAACTTCTTTGTATTCTTTGAAATCATCTCACAGAGTTACAGCTTTCCCCTCAAGAAGCCTTTCGCTAAGACAGTTCTTGTGGAATTGGCAAAGTGATATTTGGAAGCCCATAGAGGGCTATGGTGAAAAAGCAAATATCCACAGATGAAATCTGGAAAGAAGCTTTCTGAGAAACTGCTTAGTGTTCTGTTAATTCATCTCACAGAGTTACATCTGTATTTCGTGGATCTCTTTGCTAGCTTTATTTCTGTGGAATCTGAGAACAGATATTTCGGATCCCTTTGAAGACTATAGGGCCAAAGGAAATATCCTCCGATAACGAAGAGAAAGAAGCTTTCTGAGAAACTTCTTTGTGTTCTGTGAAATCATCTCACAGAGTTACAGCTTTCCCCTCAAGAAGCCTTTCGCTAAGACAGTTCTTGTGGAATTGGCAAAGTGATATTTGGAAGCCCATAGAGGACTATGGTGAAAAAGGAAATATCCACAGATGAAATCTGGAAAGAAGCTTTCTGAGAAACTGCTTAGTGTTCTGTTAATTCATCTCACAGAGTTACATCTGTGTTTCGTGGATCTCTTTGCTAGCCTAATTTCTGTGCAATCTGAGAACAGATATTTCGGATCCCTTTGAAGACTATAGGGCCAAAGGAAATATCCAACGATAACGAAGAGAAAGAAGCTTTCTGAGAAACTTCTTTGTGTTCTGTGAAATCATCTCACAGAGCTACAGCTTTCCCCTCAGAAGCCTTTCGCTTAGACAGTTCTTGTGGAATTGGCCAAGTGATATTTGGAAGCCCATGGAGGGCTATGGTGAAAAAGGAAATATCCTCAGATGAAATCTGGAAAGAAGCTTTCTGAGAAACTGCTTAGTGTTCCGTTAATTCATCTCACGGAGTTACATCTGTATTTCGTGGATCTCTCTGCTAGCCTTATTTCTGTGGAATCTGAGAACAGATATTTCGGATCCCTTTGAACACTATTGGGCCAAAGGAAAAATCCTCCGATAACAAAGAGAAAGAACCTTTCTGAGAAACTTCTTTGTGTTCTGTGAAATCATCTCACAGAGTTACAGCTTTCCCCTCAAGAAGCCTTTCGCTAAGAGAGTTCTTGTGGAATTGGCAAAGTGATATTTGGAAGACCATAGAGGGCTAAGGTGAAAAAGGAAATATCCTCAGAAGAAATCTGGAAAGAAGCTTTCTGAGAAACTGCTTAGTGTTCTGTTAATTCATCTCACAGAGTTACATCTGTATTTCGTGGATCTCTTTGCTAGCCTTATTTCTGTGGAATCTGAAAACAGATATTTCGGATCCCTTTGAAGACTATAGGGCCAAAGGAAATATCCTCTGATAACAAAGAGAAAGAAGCTTTCTGAGAAACTTCTTTGTGTTCTGTGAAATCATCTCACCGAGTTACAGCTTTCCCCTCAAGAAGCCTTTCGCTAAGACAGTTCTTGTGGAATTGGCAAAGTGATATTTGGAAGCCCATAGAGGGCTATGGTGAAAAAGGAAATATCCTCAGATGAAATCTGGAAAGAAGCTTTCTGAGAAACTGCTTAGTGTTCTGTTAATTCATCTCACAGAGTTACATCTGTATTTCGTGGATCTCTTTGCTAGCCTTATTTCTGTGGAATCTGAGAACAGATATTTCGGATCCCTTTGAAGACTATAGGGCCAAAGGAAAAATCCTCCGATAACAAAGAGAAAGAAGCTTTCTGAGAAACTTCTTTGTGTTCTGTGAAATCATCTCGCAGAGTTACAGCTTTCCCCTCAAGAAGCCTTTCGCTAAGACAGTTCTTGTGGAATTGGCAAAGTGATATTTGGAAGCCCATAGAGGGCTATGGTGAAAAAGGAAATATCCTCAGATGAAATCTGGAAAGAAGCTTTCTGAGAAACTGCTTAGTGTTCTGTTAATTCATCTCACAGAGTTACATCTGTATTTCGTGGATCTCTTTGCTAGCCTTATTTCTGTGGAATCTGAGAACAGATATTTCGGATCCCTTTGAAGACTATAGGGCCAAAGGAAAAATCCTCCGATAACAAAGAGAAAGAAGCTTTCTGAGAAACTTCTTTGTGTTCTGTGAAATCATCTCACCGAGTTACAGCTTTCCCCTCAAGAAGCCTTTCGCTAAGACAGTTCTTGTGGAATTGGCAAAGTGATATTTGAAAGCCCATAGAGGGCTATGGTGAAAAAGGAAATATCCTCAGATGAAATCTGGAAAGAAGCTTTCTGAGAAACTGCTTAGTGTTCTGTTAATTCATCTCACAGAGTTACATCTGTATTTCGTGGATCTCTTTGCTAGCCTTATTTCTGTGGAATCTGAGAACAGATATTTCGGATCCCTTTGAAGACTATAGGGCCAAAGGAAAAATCCTCCAATAACAAAGAGAAAGAAGCTTTCTGAGAAACTTCTTTGTGTTCTGTGAAATCATCTCACAGAGTTACAGCTTTCCCCTCAAGAAGCCTTTCGCTAAGACAGTTCTTGTGGAATTGGCAAAGTGATATTTGGAAGCCCATAGAGGGCTATGGTGAAAAAGGAAATATCCTCAGATGAAATCCGGAAAGAAGCTTTCTGAGAAACTGCTTAGTGTTCCGTTAATTCATCTCACAGAGTTACATCTGTATATCGTGGATCTCTCTGCTAGCCTTATTTCTGTGGAGTCTGAGAACAGATATTTCGGATCCCTTTGAAGACTATTGGGCCAAAGGAAAAATCCTCCGATAACAAAGAGAAAGAAGCTTTCTGAGAAACTTCTTTGTGTTCTGTGAAATCATCTCACAGAGTTACAGCTTTCCCCTCAAGAAGCCTTTCGCTAAGACAGTTCTTTTGGAATTGGCAAAGTGATATTTGGAAGCCCATAGAGGGCTATGGTGAAAAAGGAAATATCCTCAGAAGAAATCTGGAAAGAAGCTTTCTGAGAATCTGCTTAGTGTTCTGTTAATTCATCTCACAGAGTTACATCTGTATTTCGTGGATCTCTTTGCTAGCCTTATTTCTGTGGAATCTGAGAACAGATATTTCGGATCCCTTTGAAGACTATAGGGCCAAAGGAAAAATCCTCCGATAACAAAGAGAAAGAAGCTTTCTGAGAAACTTCTTTGTGTTCTGTGAAATCATCTCGCAGAGTTACAGCTTTCCCCTCAAGAAGCCTTTCGCTAAGACAGTTCTTGTGGAATTGGCAAAGTGATATTTGGAAGCCCATAGAGGGCTATGGTGAAAAAGGAAATATCCTCAGATGAAATCTGGAAAGAAGCTTTCTGAGAAACTGCTTAGTGTTCTGTTAATTCATCTCACAGAGTTACATCTGTATTTCGTGGATCTCTTTGCTAGCCTTATTTCTGTGGAATCTGAGAACAGATATTTCGGATCCCTTTGAAGACTATAGGGCCAAAGGAAAAATCCTCCGATAACAAAGAGAAAGAAGCTTTCTGAGAAACTTCTTTGTGTTCTGTGAAATCATCTCACCGAGTTACAGCTTTCCCCTCAAGAAGCCTTTCGCTAAGACAGTTCTTGTGGAATTGGCAAAGTGATATTTGAAAGCCCATAGAGGGCTATGTTGAAAAAGGAAATATCCTCAGATGAAATCTGGAAAGAAGCTTTCTGAGAAACTGCTTAGTGTTCTGTTAATTCATCTCACAGAGTTACATCTGTATTTCGTGGATCTCTTTGCTAGCCTTATTTCTGTGGAATCTGAGAACAGATATTTCGGATCCCTTTGAAGACTATAGGGCCAAAGGAAAAATCCTCCAATAACAAAGAGAAAGAAGCTTTCTGAGAAACTTCTTTGTGTTCTGTGAAATCATCTCACAGAGTTACAGCTTTCCCCTCAAGAAGCCTTTCGCTAAGACAGTTCTTGTGGAATTGGCAAAGTGATATTTGGAAGCCCATAGAGGGCTATGGTGAAAAAGGAAATATCCTCAGATGAAATCCGGAAAGAAGCTTTCTGAGAAACTGCTTAGTGTTCCGTTAATTCATCTCACAGAGTTACATCTGTATATTGTGGATCTCTCTGCTAGCCTTATTTCTGTGGAATCTGAGAACAGATATTTCGGATCCCTTTGAAGACTATTGGGCCAAAGGAAAAATCCTCCGATAACAAAGAGAAAGAAGCTTTCTGAGAAACTTCTTTGTGTTCTGTGAAATCATCTCACAGAGTTACAGCTTTCCCCTCAAGAAGCCTTTCGCTAAGACAGTTCTTTTGGAATTGGCAAAGTGATATTTGGAAGCCCATAGAGGGCTATGGTGAAAAAGGAAATATCCTCAGAAGAAATCTGGAAAGAAGCTTTCTGAGAAACTGCTTAGTGTTCTGTTAATTCATCTCACAGAGTTACATCTGTATTTCGTGGATCTCTTTGCTAGCCTTATTTCTGTGCAATCTGAGAACAGATATTTCGGATCCCTTTGAAGACTATAGGGCCAAAGGAAATATCCTCCGATAACAAAGAGAAAGAAGCTTTCTGAGAAACTTCTTTGTGTTCTGTGAAATCATCTCACAGAGTTACAGCTTTCCCCTCAAGAAGCCTTTCGCTAAGACAGTTCTTGTGGAATTGGCAAAGTGATATTTGGAAGCCCATAGAGGGCTATGGTGAAAAAGGAAATATCCTCAGATGAAATCTGGAAAGAAGCTTTCTGAGAAACTGCTTAGTGTTCCGTTAATTCATCTCACAGAGTTACATCTGTATATCGTGGATCTCTCTGCTATCCTTATTTCTGTGGAATCTGAGAACAGATATTTCGGATCCCTTTGAAGACTATTGGGCCAAAGGAAAAATCCTCCGATAACAAAGAGAAAGAAGCTTTCTGAGAAACTTCTTTGTGTTCTGTGAAATCATCTCACAGAGTTACAGCTTTACGCTCAAGAAGCCTTTCGCTAAGACAGTTCTTGTGGAATTGGCAAAGTGATATTTGGAAGCCCATAGAGGGCTATGGTGAAAAAGGAAATATCCTCAGAAGAAATCTGGAAAGAAGCTTTCTGAGAAACTGCTTAGTGTTCTGTTAATTCATCTCACAGAGTTACATCTGTATTTCGTGGATCTCTTTGCTAGCCTTATTTCTGTGCAATCTGAAAACCGATATTTCGGATCCCTTTGAAGACTATAGGGCCAAAGGAAATATCCTCCGATAACAAAGAGAAAGAAGCTTTCTGAGAAACTCTTTGTGTTCTGTGAAATCATCTCACAGAGTTACAGCTTTCCCCTCAAGAAGCCTTTCGCTAAGACAGTTCTTGTGGAATTGGCAAAGTGATATTTGGAAGCCCATAGAGGGCTATGGTGAAAAAGGAAATATCCTCAGATGAAATCTGGAAAGAAGCTTTCTGAGAAACTGCTTAGTGTTCTGTCAATTCATCTCACAGAGTTACATCTGTATTTCGTGGATCTCTTTGCTAGCCTTATTTCTGTGGAATCTGAGAACAGATATTTCGGATCCCTTTGAAGACTATAGGGCCAAAGGAAATATCCTCCGATAACAAAGAGAAAGAAGCTTTCTGAGAAACTTCTTTGTGTTCTGTGAAATCATCTCACCGAGTTACAGCTTTCCCCTCAAGAAGCCTTTCGCTAAGACAGTTCTTGTGGAATTGGCAAAGTGATATTTGGAAGCCCCTAGAGCGCTATGGTGAAAAAGGAAATATCCACAGATGAAATCTGGAAAGAAGCTTTCTGAGAAACTGCTTAGTGTTCTGTTAATTCATCTCACAGAGTTACATCTGTATTTCGTGGATCTCTTTGCTAGCTTTATTTCTGTGGAATCTGAGAACAGATATTTCGGATCCCTTTGAAGACTATTGGGCCAAAGGAAATATCCTCCGATAACGAAGAGAAAGAAGCTTTCTGAGAAACTTCTTTGTGTTCTGTAAAATCATCTCACAGAGTTACAGCTTTCCCCTCAAGAAGCCTTTCGATAAGACAGTTCTTGTGGAATTGGCCAAGTGATATTTGGAAGCCCATAGAGGGCTATGGTGAAAAAGGAAATATCCTCAGATGAAATCTGGAAAGAAGCTTTCTGAGAAACTGCTTAGTGTTCTGTTAATTCATCTCACAGAGTTACATCTGTATTTCGTGGATCTCTTTGCTAGCCTTATTTCTGTGGAATCTGAGAACAGATATTTCGGATCCCTTTGAAGACTATAGGGCCAAAGGAAATATCCTCCGATAACAAAGAGAAGGAAGCTTTCTGAGAAACTTCTTTGTGTTCTGTGAAATCATCTCACCGAGTTTCAGCTTTCCCCTCAAGAAACCTTTCGCTAAGACAGTTCTTGTGGAATTGGCAAAGTGATATTTGGAAGCCCATAGAGGGCTATGGTGAAAAAGGAAAAATCCAAAGATGAAATCTGGAAAGAAGCTTTCTGAGAAACTGCTTAGTGTTCTGTTAATTCATCTCACAGAGTTACATCTGTATTTCGTGGATCTCTTTGCTAGCTTTATTTCTGTGGAATCTGAGAACAGATATTTCGGATCCCTTTGAAGACTATAGGGCCAAAGGAAATATCCTCCGATAACGAAGAGAAAGAAGCTTTCTAAGAAACTTCTTTGTGTTCTGTGCAATCATCTCACAGAGTTACAGCTTTACCCTCAAGAAGCCTTTCGATAAGACAGTTCTTGTGGAATTGGCCAAGTGATATTTGGAAGCCCATAGAGGGCTATGGTGAAAAAGGAAATATCCTCTGATGAAATCTGGAAAGAAGCTTTCTGAGAAACTGCTTAGTGTTCTGTTAATTCATCTCACAGAGTTACATCTGTATTTCGTGGATCTCTTTGCTAGCCTTATTTCTGTGGAATCTGAGAACAGATATTTCGGATCCCTTTGAAGATTATAGGGCCAAAGGAAATATCCTCCGATAACAAAGAGAAAGAAGCTTTCTGAGAAACTTCTTTGTGTTCTGTGAAATCATCTCACAGAGTTACAGCTTTCCCCTCAAGAAGCCTTTCGCTAAGACAGTTCTTGTGGAATTGGCAAAGTGATATTTGGAAGCCCATAGAGGGCTATGGTGAAAAAGGAAATATCCTCAGATGAAATCTGGAAAGAAGCTTTCTGAGAAACTGCTTAGTGTTCCGTTAATTCATCTCAGAGAGTTACATCTGTATATCGTGGATCTCTCTGCTAGCCTTATTTCTGTGGAATCTGAGAACAGATATTTCGGATCCCTTTGAAGACTATTGGGCCAAAGGAAATATCCTCCGATAACAAAGAGAAAGAAGCTTTCTGAGAAACTTCTTTGTGTTCTGTGAAATCATCTCACAGAGTTACAGCTTTCCCCTCAAGAAGCCTTTCGCTAAGACAGTTCTTGTGGAATTGGCAAAGTGATATTTGGAAGCCCATAGAGGGCTATGGTGAAAAAGGAAATATCCTCAGAAGAAATCTGGAAAAAAGCTTTCTGAGAAACTGCTTAGTGTTCTGTTAATTCATCTCAAAGAGTTACATCTGTATTTCGTGGATCTCTTTGCTAGCCTTTTTTCTGTGGAATCTGAGAACAGATATTTCGGATCCCTTTGAAGACTATAGGGCCAAAGGAAATATCCTCCGATAACAAAGAGAAAGAAGCTTTCTGAGAAACTTCTTTGTGTTCTGTGAAATCATCTCACCGAGTTACAGCTTTCCCCTCAAGAAGCCTTTCGCTAAGACAGTTCTTGTGGAATTGGCAAAGTGATATTTGAAAGCCCATAGAGGGCTATGGTGAAAAAGGAAATATCCTCAGATGAAATCTGGAAAGAAGCTTTCTGAGAAACTGCTTAGTGTTCTGTTAATTCATCTCACAGAGTTACATCTGTATTTCGTGGATCTCTTTGCTAGCCTTATTTCTGTGGTATCTGAGAACAGATATTTCTGATCCCTTTGAAGACTATAGGGCCAAAGGAAAAATCCTCCGATAACAAAGAGAAAGAAGCTTTCTGAGAAACTTCTTTGTGTTCTGTGAAATCATTTCACAGAGTTACAGCTTTCCCCTCAAGAAGCCTTTCGCTAAGACAGTTCTTGTGGAATTGGCAAAGTGATATTTGGAAGCCCATAGAGGGCTATGGTGAAAAAGGAAATATCCACAGATGAAATCTGGAAAGAAGCTTTCTGAGAAACTGCTTAGTGTTCTGTTAATTCATCTCACAGAGTTACATCTGTATTTCGTGGATCTCTTTGCTAGCTTTATTTCTGTGGAATCTGAGAACAGATATTTCGGATCCCTTTGAAGACTATAGGGCCAAAGGAAATATCCTCCGATAACGAAGAGAAAGAAGCTTTCTAAGAAACTTCTTTGTGTTCTGTAAAATCATCTCACAGAGTTACAGCTTTACCCTCAAGAAGCGTTTCGATAACACAGTTCTTGTGGAATTGGCCAAGTGATATTTGGAAGCCCATAGAGGGCTATGGTGAAAAAGGAAATATCCTCAGATGAAATCTGGAAAGAAGCTTTCTGAGAAACTGCTTAGTGTTCTGTTAATTCATCTCACAGAGTTACATCTGTATTTCGTGGATCTCTTTGCTTGCCTTATTTCTGTGGAATCTGAGAACAAGTATTTCGGAACCCTTTGAAGACTATAGGGCCAAAGGAAATATCCTCCGATAACAAAGAGAAAGAAGCTTTCTGAGAAACTTCTTTGTGTTCTGTGAAATCATCTCACAGAGTTACAGCTTTCCCCTCAAGAAGCCTTTCGTTAAGACAGTTCTTGTGGAATTGGCAAAGTGATATTTGGAAGCCCATAGAGGGCTATGGTGAAAAAGGAAATATCCTCAGATGAAATCTGGAAAGAAGCTTTCTGAGAAACTGCTTAGTGTTCCGTTAATTCATCTCACAGAGTTACATCTGTATATCGTGGATCTCTCTGCTAGCCTTATTTCTGTGGAATCTGAGAACAGATATTTCGGATCCCTTTGAAGACTATAGGGCCAAAGGAAATATCCTCCGATAACAAAGAGAAAGAAGCTTTCTGAGAAACTTCTTTGTGTTCTGTGAAATCATCTCACAGAGTTACAGCTTTCCCCTCAAGAAGCCTTTCGCTAAGACAGTTCTTGTGGAATTGGCAAAGTGATATTTGGAAGCCCATAGAGGGCTATGGTGAAAAAGGAAATATCCTCAGATGAAATCTGGAAAGAAGCTTTCTGAGAAACTGCTTAGTGTTCTGTCAATTCATCTCACAGAGTTACATCTGTATTTCGTGGATCTCTTTGCTAGCCTTATTTCTGTGGAATCTGAGAACAGATATTTCGGATCCCTTTGAAGACTATAGGGCCAAAGGAAATATCCTCCGATAACAAAGAGAAAGAAGCTTTCTGAGAAACTTCTTTGTGTTCTGTGAAATCATCTCACCGAGTTACAGCTTTCCCCTCAAGAAGCCTTTCGCTAAGACAGTTCTTGTGGAATTGGCAAAGTGATATTTGGAAGCCCATAGAGCGCTATGGTGAAAAAGGAAATATCCACAGATGAAATCTGGAAAGAAGCTTTCTGAGAAACTGCTTAGTGTTCTGTTAATTCATCTCACAGAGTTACATCTGTATTTCGTGGATCTCTTTGCTAGCTTTATTTCTGTGGAATCTGAGAACAGATATTTCGGATCCCTTTGAAGACTATTGGGCCAAAGGAAATATCCTCCGATAACGAAGAGAAAGAAGCTTTCTGAGAAACTTCTTTGTGTTCTGTAAAATAATCTCACAGAGTTACAGCTTTCCCCTCAAGAAGCCTTTCGATAAGACAGTTCTTGTGGAATTGGCCAAGTGATATTTGGAAGCCCATAGAGGGCTATGGTGAAAAAGGAAATATCCTCAGATGAAATCTGGAAAGAAGCTTTCTGAGAAACTGCTTAGTGTTCTGTTAATTCATCTCACAGAGTTACATCTGTATTTCGTGGATCTCTTTGCTAGCCTTATTTCTGTGGAATCTGAGAACAGATATTTCGGATCCCTTTGAAGACTATAGGGCCAAAGGAAATATCCTCCGATAACAAAGAGAAGGAAGCTTTCTGAGAAACTTCTTTGTGTTCTGTGAAATCATCTCACCGAGTTACAGCATTCCCCTCAAGAAACCTTTCGCTAAGACAGTTCTTGTGGAATTGGCAAAGTGATATTTGGAAGCCCATAGAGGGCTATGGTGAAAAAGGAAAAAACCAAAGATGAAATCTGGAAAGAAGCTTTCTGAGAAACTGCTTAGTGTTCTGTTAATTCATCTCACAGAGTTACATCTGTATTTCGTGGATCTCTTTGCTAGCTTTATTTCTGTGGAATCTGAGAACAGATATTTCGGATCCCTTTGAAGACTATAGGGCCAAAGGAAATATCCTCCGATAACGAAGAGAAAGAAGCTTTCTGAGAAACTTCTTTGTGTTCTGTGCAATCATCTCACAGAGTTACAGCTTTCCCCTCAAGAAGCCTTTCGATAAGACAGTTCTTGTGGAATTGGCCAAGTGATATTTGGAAGCCCATAGAGGGCTATGGTGAAAAAGGAAATATCCTCAGATGAAATCTGGAAAGAAGCTTTCTGAGAAACTGCTTAGTGTTCTGTTAATTCATCTCACAGAGTTACATCTGTATTTCGTGGATCTCTTTGCTAGCCTTATTTCTGTGGAATCTGAGAACAGATATTTCGGATCCCTTTGAAGATTATAGGGCCAAAGGAAATATCCTCCGATAACAAAGAGAAAGAAGCTTTCTGAGAAACTTCTTTGTGTTCTGTGAAATCATCTCACAGAGTTACAGCTTTCCCCTCAAGAAGCCTTTCGCTAAGACAGTTCTTGTGGAATTGGCAAAGTGATATTTGGAAGCCCATAGAGGGCTATGGTGAAAAAGGAAATATCCTCAGATGAAATCTGGAAAGAAGCTTTCTGAGAAACTGCTTAGTGTTCCGTTAATTCATCTCAGAGAGTTACATCTGTATATCGTGGATCTCTCTGCTAGCCTTATTTCTGTGGAATCTGAGAACAGATATTTCGGATCCCTTTGAAGACTATTGGGCCAAAGGAAATATCCTCCGATAACAAAGAGAAAGAAGCTTTCTGAGAAACTTCTTTGTGTTCTGTGAAATCATCTCACACAGTTACAGCTTTCCCCTCAAGAAGCCTTTCGCTAAGACAGTTCTTGTGGAATTGGCAAAGTGATATTTGGAAGCCCATAGAGGGCTATGGTGAAAAAGGAAATATCCTCAGAAGAAATCTGGAAAAAAGCTTTCTGAGAAACTGCTTAGTGTTCTGTTAATTCATCTCAAAGAGTTACATCTGTATTTCGTGGATCTCTTTGCTAGCCTTTTTTCTGTGGAATCTGAGAACAGATATTTCGGATCCCTTTGAAGACTATAGGGCCAAAGGAAATATCCTCCGATAACAAAGAGAAAGAAGCTTTCTGAGAAACTTCTTTGTGTTCTGTGAAATCATCTCACCGAGTTACAGCTTTCCCCTCAAGAAGCCTTTCGCTAAGACAGTTCTTGTGGAATTGGCAAAGTGATATTTGAAAGCCCATAGAGGGCTATGGTGAAAAAGGAAATATCCTCAGATGAAATCTGGAAAGAAGCTTTCTGAGAAACTGCTTAGTGTTCTGTTAATTCATCTCACAGAGTTACATCTGTATTTCGTGGATCTCTTTGCTAGCCTTATTTCTGTGGTATCTGAGAACAGATATTTCTGATCCCTTTGAAGACTATAGGGCCAAAGGAAAAATCCTCCGATAACAAAGAGAAAGAAGCTTTCTGAGAAACTTCTTTGTGTTCTGTGAAATCATTTCACAGAGTTACAGCTTTCCCCTCAAGAAGCCTTTCGCTAAGACAGTTCTTGTGGAATTGGCAAAGTGATATTTGGAAGCCCATAGAGGGCTATGGTGAAAAAGGAAATATCCACAGATGAAATCTGGAAAGAAGCTTTCTGAGAAACTGCTTAGTGTTCTGTTAATTCATCTCACAGAGTTACATCTGTATTTCGTGGATCTCTTTGCTAGCTTTATTTCTGTGGAATCTGAGAACAGATATTTCGGATCCCTTTGAAGACTATAGGGCCAAAGGAAATATCCTCCGATAACGAAGAGAAAGAAGCTTTCTAAGAAACTTCTTTGTGTTCTGTAAAATCATCTCACAGAGTTACAGCTTTACCCTCAAGAAGCGTTTCGATAACACAGTTCTTGTGGAATTGGCCAAGTGATATTTGGAAGCCCATAGAGGGCTATGGTGAAAAAGGAAATATCCTCAGATGAAATCTGGAAAGAAGCTTTCTGAGAAACTGCTTAGTGTTCTGTTAATTCATCTCACAGAGTTACATCTGTATTTCGTGGATCTCTTTGCTTGCCTTATTTCTGTGGAATCTGAGAACAAGTATTTCGGAACCCTTTGAAGACTATAGGGCCAAAGGAAATATCCTCCGATAACAAAGAGAAAGAAGCTTTCTGAGAAACTTCTTTGTGTTCTGTGAAATCATCTCACAGAGTTACAGCTTTCCCCTCAAGAAGCCTTTCGTTAAGACAGTTCTTGTGGAATTGGCAAAGTGATATTTGGAAGCCCATAGAGGGCTATGGTGAAAAAGGAAATATCCTCAGATGAAATCTGGAAAGAAGCTTTCTGAGAAACTGCTTAGTGTTCCGTTAATTCATCTCACAGAGTTACATCTGTATATCGTGGATCTCTCTGCTAGCCTTATTTCTGTGGAATCTGAGAACAGATATTTCGGATCCCTTTGAAGACTATAGGGCCAAAGGAAATATCCTCCGATAACAAAGAGAAAGAAGCTTTCTGAGAAACTTCTTTGTGTTCTGTGAAATCATCTCACAGAGTTACAGCTTTCCCCTCAAGAAGCCTTTCGCTAAGACAGTTCTTGTGGAATTGGCAAAGTGATATTTGGAAGCCCATAGAGGGCTATGGTGAAAAAGGAAATATCCTCAGATGAAATCTGGAAAAAAGCTTTCTGAGAAACTGCTTAGTGTTCTGTTAATTCATCTCACAGAGTTACATCTGTATTTCGTGGATCTCTTTGCTAGCCTTATTTCTGTGGAATCTGAGAACAGATATTTCGGATCCCTTTGAAGACTCTAGGGCCAAAGGAAATATCCTCCGATAACAAAGAGAAAGAAGGTTTCTGAGAAACTCTTTGTGTTCCGTGAAATCATCTCACAGAGTTACAGCTTTCCCCTCAAGAAGCCTTT
Source organism: Macaca nemestrina (assembly GCF_043159975.1). Classification (NCBI taxonomy): domain Eukaryota; kingdom Metazoa; phylum Chordata; class Mammalia; order Primates; family Cercopithecidae; genus Macaca; species Macaca nemestrina. The sequence goes on along the minus strand of NC_092127.1, from coordinate 109,875,869 downwards.
CGCTAAGACAGTTCTTGTGGAATTGGCAAAGTGATATTTGGAAGCCCTTAGAGGGCTATGGTGAAAAAGGAAATATCCTCAGATGAAATCTGGAAAGAAGCTTTCTGAGAAACTGCTTAGTGTTCTGTTAATTCATCTCACAGAGTTACATCTGTAGGTCGTGGATCTCTTTACTAGCCTTATTTCTGTGGAATCTGAGAACAGATATTTCGGATCCCTTTGAAGACTATAGGGCCAAAGGAAATATCCTCCGATAACAAAGAGAAAGAAGCTTTCTGAGAAACTTCTTTGTGTTCTGTGAAATCATCTCAGAGAGTTACAGCTTTCCCCTCAAGAAGCCTTTCGCTAAGACAGTTCTTGTGGAATTGGCAAAGTGATATTTGGAAGCCCATAGAGGGCCGTGGTGAAAAAGGAAATATCCTCAGATGAAATCTGGAAAGAAGCTTTCTGAGAATCTGCTTAGTGTTCTGTTAATTCATCTCACAGAGTTACATCTGTATTTCGTGGATCTCTTTGCTAGCCTTATTTCTGTGGAATCTGAGAACAGATATTTCGGATCCCTTTGAAGACTATAGAGCCAAAGGAAAAATCCTCTGATAACAAAGAGAACGAAGCTTTCTGAGAAACTTCTTTGTGTTCTGTGAAATCATCTCAGAGAGTTACAGCTTTCCCCTCAAGAAGCCTTTCGCTAAGACAGTTCTTGTGCAATTGGCAAAGTGATATTTGGAAGCCCATAGAGGGCCATGGTGAAAAAGGAAATATCCTCAGATGAAATCTGGAAAGAAGCTTTCTGAGAAACTGCTTAGTGTTCCTTTAATTCATCTCACAGAGTTACATCTGTATTTCGTGGATCTCTTTGCTAGCTTTATTTCTGTGGAATCTGAGAACAGATATTTCGGATCCCTTTGAAGACTATAGGGCCAAAGGAAATATCCTCCGATAACAAAGAGAAAGAAGCTTTCTGAGAAATTTCTTTGTGTTTTGTGAAACCATCTCACAGAGTTACAGCTTTTCCCTCAAGAAGCCTTTCGCTAAGACTGTTCTTGTGGAATTGGCAACGTGATATTTGGAAGCCCATAGAGGGATATGGTGAAAAAGGAAATATCCTCAGATGAAATCTGGAAACAAGCTTTCTGAGAAACTGCTTAGTGTTCTGTTAATTCATCTCACAGAGTTACATCTGTATTTCGTGGATCTCTTTGCTAGCCTTATTTCTGTGGAATCTGAAAACAGATATTTCGGATCCCTTTGAAGACTATAGGGCCAAAGGAAATATCCTCCGATAACAAAGAGAAAGAAGCTTTCTGAGAAACTTCTTTGTGTTCTGTGAAATCATCTCACAGAGTTACAGCTTTCCCCTCAAGAAGCCTTTCGCTAAGACAGTTCTTGTGGAATTGGCAAAGTGATATTTGAAAGCCCATAGAGGGCTACGGTGAAAAAGGAAATATCCTCAGATGAAATCTGGAAAGAAGCTTTCTGAGAAACTGCTTAGTGTTCTGTTAATTCATCTCACAGGGTTACATCTGTATTTCGTGGATCTCCTTGCTAGCTTTATTTCTGTGGAATCTGAGAACAGATATTTCGGATCCCTTTGAAGACTATAGGGCCAAAGGAAATATCCTCTAATAACAAAGAGAAAGAAGCTTTCTGAGAAACTTCTTTGTGTTCTGTGAAATCATCTCAGAGAGTTACAGCTTTCCCCTCAAGAAGCCTTTCGCTAAGACAGTTCTTGTGGAATTGGCAAAGTGATATTTGGAAGCCCATAGAGGGCTATGGTGAAAAAGGAAATATCCTCAGATGAAATCTAGAAAGAAGCTTTCTGAGAAACTGCTTAGTGTTCTGTTAATTCATCTCACAGAGTTACATCTGTATTTCGTGGATCTCTTTGCTAGCCTTATTTCTGTGGAATCTGAGAACAGATATTTCGGATCCCTTTGAAGACTATAGGGCCAAAGGAAATATCCTCCGATAACAAAGAGAAAGAAGCTTTCTGAGAAATTTCTTTGTGTTCTGTGAAATCTTCTCACACAGTTACAGCTTTCCCCTCAAGAAGCCTTTCGCTAATACAGTTCTTGTGGAATTGGCAAAGTGATATTTGGAAGCCCATAGAGGGCTATGGTGAAAAAGGAAATATCCTCAGATGAAATCTGGAAAGAAGCTTTCTGAGAAACTGCTTAGTGTTCTGTTAATTCATCTCACAGAGTTACATCTGTATTTCGTGGATCTCTTTGCTAGCCTTATTTCTGTGGAATCTGAGAACAGATATTTCGGATCCCTTTGAAGACTATAGGGCCAAAGGAAAAATCCTCCGATAACAAAGAGAAAGAAGCTTTCTGAGAAACTTCTTTGTGTTCTGTGAAATCATCTCACAGAGTTACAGCTTTCCCCTCAAGAAGCCTTTCGCTAAGACAGTTCTTCTGGAATTGGCAAAGTGATATTTGGAATCCCATAGAGGGCCATGGTGAAAAAGGAAATATCCTCAGATGAAATCTGGAAAGAAGCTTTCTGAGAAACTGCTTAGTGTTCTATTAATTCATCTCACAGAGTTACATCTGTATTTCGGGTATCTCCTTGCTAGCTTTATTTCTGTGGAATCTGAGAACAGATATTTCGGATCCCTTTGAAGACTATAGGGCCAAAGGAAATATCCTCCGATAACAAAGAGAACGAAGCTTTCTGAGAAACTTCTTTGTGTTCTGTGAAATCATCTCACAGAGTTACAGCTTTCCCCTCAAGAAGCCTTTCGCTAAGACAGTTCTTGTGGAATTGGCCAAGTGATATTTGGAAGCCCATAGAGGGCTATGGTGAAAAAGGAAATATCCTCAGATGAAATCTGGAAAGAAGCTTTATGAGAAACTGGTTAGTGTTCTGTTAATTCATCTCACAGAGTTACATCTGTATTTCGTGGATCTCTTTGCTAGCCTTTTTTCTGTGGAATCTGAGAACAGATATTTCGGATCCCTTTGAAGACTATAGGGCCAAAGGAAATATCCTCCGATAACAAAGAGAAAGAAGCTTTCTGAGAAACTTCTTTGTGTTCTGTGAAATCATCTCACCGAGTTACAGCTTTCCCCACAAGAAGCCTTTCGCTAAGACAGTTCTTGTGGAATTGGCAAAGTGATATTTGAAAGCCCAGAGAGGGCTATGGTGAAAACGGAAATATCCTCAGATGAAATCTGGAAAGAAGCTTTCTGAGAAACTGCTTAGTGTTCTGTTAATTCATCTCACAGAGTTACATCTGTATTTCGTGGATCTCTTTGCTAGCCTTATTTCTGTGGAATCTGAGAACAGATATTTCGGATCCCTTTGAAGACTATAGGGCCAAAGGAAAAATCCTCCGATAACAAAGAGAAAGAAGCTTTCTGAGAAACTTCTTTGTGTTCTGTGAAATCATCTCACAGAGTTACAGCTTTCCCCTCAAGAAGCCTTTCGCTAAGACAGTTCTTGTGGAATTGGCAAAGTGATATTTGGAAGCCCATAGAGGGCTATGGTGAAAAAGGAAATATCCACAGATGAAATCTGGAAAGAAGCTTTCTGAGAAACTGCTTAGTGTTCTGTTAATTCATCTCACAGAGTTACATCTGTATTTCGTGGATCTCTTTGCTAGCTTTATTTCTGTGGAATCTGAGAACAGATATTTCGGATCCCTTTGAAGACTATAGGGCCAAAGGAAATATCCTCCGATAACGAAGAGAAAGAAGCTTTCTAAGAAACTTCTTTGTGTTCTGTGAAATCATCTCACAGAGTTACAGCTTTCCCGTCAAGAAGCGTTTCGATAACACAGTTCTTGTGGAATTGGCCAAGTGATATTTGGAAGCCCATAGAGGGCTATGGTGAAAAAGGAAATATCCTCAGATGAAATCTGGAAAGAAGCTTTCTGAGAAACTGCTTAGTGTTCTGTTAATTCATCTCACAGAGTTACATCTGTATTTCGTGGATCTCTTTGCTTGCCTTATTTCTGTGGAATCTGAGAACAAGTATTTCGGATCCCTTTGAAGACTATAGGGCCAAAGGAAATATCCTCCGATAACAAAGAGAAAGAAGCTTTCTGAGAAACTTCTTTGTGTTCTGTAAAATCATCTCACAGAGTTACAGCTTTCCCCTCAAGAAGCCTTTCGCTAAGACAGTTCTTGTGGAATTGGCAAAGTGATATTTGGAAGCCCATAGAGGGCTATGGTGAAAAAGGAAATATCCTCAGATGAAACCTGGAAAGAAGCTTTCTGAGAAACTGCTTAGTGTTCCGTTAATTCATCTCACAGAGTTACATCTCTATATCGTGGATCTCTCTGCTAGCCTTATTTCTGTGGAATCTGAGAACAGATATTTCGGATCCCTTTGAAGACTATAGGGCCAAAGGAAAAATCCTCCGATAATAAAGAGAAAGAAGCTTTCTGAGAAACTTCTTTGTGTTCTGTGAAATCATCTCACAGAGTTACAGCTTTCCCCTCAAGAAGCCTTTCGCTAAGACAGTTCTTGTGGAATTGGCAAAGTGATATTTGGAAGCCCTTAGAGGGCTATGGTGAAAAAGGAAATATCCTCAGATGAAATCTGGAAAGAAGCTTTCTGAGAAACTGCTTAGTGTTCTGTTAATTCTTCTCACAGAGTTACATCTGTATTTCGTGGATCTCTTTGCTAGCCTTATTTCTGTGGAATCTGAGAACAGATATTTCGGATCCCTTTGAAGACTCTAGGGCCAAAGGAAATATCCTCCGATAACAAAGAGAAAGAAGCTTTCTGAGAAACTCTTTGTGTTCTGTGAAATCATCTCACAGAGTTACAGCTTTCCCCTCAAGAAGCCTTTCGCTAAGACAGTTCTTGTGGAATTGGCAAAGTGATATTTGGAAGCCCATAGAGGGCTATGGTAAAAAAGCAAATATCCTCAGATGAAATCTGGAAAGAAGCTTTCTGAGAAACTGCTTAGTGTTCTGTTAATTCATCTCACAGAGTTACATCTGTATTTCGTGGATCTCTTTGCTAGCCTTTTTTCGGTGGAATCTGAGAACAGATATTTCGGATCCCTTTGAAGACTATAGGGCCAAAGGAAATATCGTCCGATCACAAAGAGAAAGAAGCTTTCTGAGAAACTCCTTTGTGTTCTGTGAAATCATCTCAGAGAGTTACAGCTTTCCCCTCAAGAAGCCTTTCGCTAATACAGTTCTTGTGGAATTGGCAAAGTGATATTTGGAAGCCCATAGAGGGCCATGGTGAGAAAGGAAATATCCTCAGATGAAATCTGGAAAGAAGCTTTCTGAGAAACTGCTTAGTGTTCTGTTAATTCATCTCACAGAGTTACATCTGTATTTCGTGGATCTCTTTGCTAGCCTTATTTCTGTGGAATCTGAGAACAGATATTTCGGATCCCTTTGAAGACTATAGGGCCAAAGGAAATATCCTGCGATAACAAAGAGAAAGAAGCTTTCTGAGAAACTTCTTTGTGTTCTGTGAAATCATCTCACAGAGTTTCAGCTTTTCCCTCAAGAAGCCTTTCGCTAAGACTGTTCTTGTGGAATTGGCAAAGTGATATTTGGAAACCCATAGAGGGCTATGGTGAAAAAGCAAATATCCTCAGATGAAATCTGCAAAGAAGCTTTCTGAGAAACTGCTCAGTGTTCTGTTAATTCATCTCACAGTGTTACATCTGTATTTCGTGGATCTCTTTGCTAGCCTTATTTCTGTGGAATATGAGAACAGATATTACGGATCCATTTGAAGACTATAGGGCCAAAGGAAATATCCTCCGATAACAAAGAGAAAGAAGCTTTCTGAGAAACTTCTTTGTGTTCTGTGAAATCATCTCACAGAGTTACAGCTTTCCCCTCAAGAAGCCTTTCGCTAAGACAGTTCTTGTGGAATTGGCAAAGTGATATTTGGAAGCCCATAGAGGGCTATGGTAAAAAAGCAAATATCCTCAGATGAAATCTGGAAAGAAGCTTTCTGAGAAACTGCTTAGTGTTCTGTTAATTCATCTCACAGAGTTACATCTGTATTTCGTGTATCTCTTTGCTAGCCTTTTTTCGGTGGAATCTGAGAACAGATATTTCGGATCCCTTTGAAGACTATAGGGCCAAAGGAAATATCGTCCGATCACAAAGAGAAAGAAGCTTTCTGAGAAACTCCTTTGTGTTCTGTGAAATCATCTCAGAGAGTTACAGCTTTCCCCTCAAGAAGCCTTTCGCTAAGACAGTTCTTGTGGAATTGGCAAAGTGATATTTGGAAGCCCATAGAGGGCCATGGTGAAAAAGGAAATATCCTCAGATGAAATCTGGAAAGAAGCTTTCTGAGAAACTGCTTAGTGTTCTGTTAATTCATCTCACAGAGTTACATCTGTATTTCGTGGATCTCTTTGCTAGCCTTATTTCTGTGGAATCTGAGAACAGATATTTCGGATCCCTTTGAAGACTATTGGGCCAATGGAAATATCCTCTGATAACAAAGAGAAAGAAGCTTTCTGAGAAACTTCTTTGTGTTCTGTGAAATCATTTCACAGAGTTACAGCTTTTCCCTCAAGAAGCCTTTCGCTAAGACTGTTCTTGTGGTATTGGCAAAGTGATATTTGGAAGCCCATAGAGGGCTATGGTGAAAAAGGAAATATCCTCAGATGAAATCTGGAAAGAAGCTTTCTGAGAAACTGCTTAGTGTTCTGTTAATTCATCTCACAGAGTTACATCTGTATTTCGTGGATCTCTTTGCTAGCCTTATTTCTGTGGAATCTGAGAACAGATATTTCGGGTCCCTTTGAAGACTATAGGGCCAAAGGAAATATCCTCCGATAACAAAGAGAAAGAAGCTTTCTGAGAAACTTCTTTCTGTTCTGTGAAATCATCTCTCAGAGTTTCAGCTTTTCCCTCAAGAAGCCTTTCGCTAAGACTGTTCTTGTGGAATTGGCAAAGTGATTTTGGAAGCCCATAGAGGGCTATGGTGAAAAAGGAAATATCCTCAGATGAAATCTGGAAAGAAGCTTTCTGAGAAACTGCTTAGTGTTCTGTTAATTCATCTCACAGTGTTACATCTGTATTTCGTGGATCTCTTTGCTAACCTTATTTCTGTGGAATCTGAGAACAGATATTTCGGATCCCTTTGAAGACTATAGGGCCAAAGGAAATATCCTCCGATAACAAAGAGAAAGAAGCTTTCTGAGAAACTTCTTTGTGTTCTGTGAAATCATCTCACAGAGTTACAGCTTTCCCCTCAAGAAGCCTTTCGCTAAGACAGTTCTTGTGGAATTGGCAAAGTGATATTTGAAAGCCCATAGAGGGCTATGGTGAAAAAGGAAATATTCTCAGATGAAATCTGGAAAGAAGCTTTCTGAGAAACTGATTAGTGTTCTGTTAATTCATCTCACAGAGTTACATCTGTATTTCGTGGATCTCTTTGCTAGCCTTTTTTCTGTGGAATCTGAGAACAGATATTTCGGATCCCTTTGAAGACTATAGGGCCAAAGGAAATATCCTCCGATAACAAAGAGAAAGAAGCTTTCTGAGAAACTTCTTTGTGTTCTGTGAAATCTTCTCACAGAGTTACAGCTTTCCCCTCAAGAAGCCTTTCGCTAAGACAGTTCTTGTGGAATTGGCAAAGTGATATTTGAAAGCCCTTAGAGGGCTATGGTGAAAAAGGAAATATTCTCAGATGAAATCTGGAAAGAAGCTTTCTGAGAAACTGATTAGTGTTCTGTTAATTCATCTCACAGAGTTACATCTGTATTTCGTGGATCTCTTTGCTAGCCTTTTTTCTGTGGAATCTGAGAACAGATATTTCGGATCCCTTTGAAGACTATAGGGCCAAAGGAAATATCCTCCGATAACAAAGAGAAAGAAGCTTTCTGAGAAACTTCTTTGTGTTCTGTGAAATCTTCTCACAGAATTACAGCTTTCCCCTCAAGAAGCCTTTCGCTAAGACAGTTCTTGTGGAATTGGCAAAGTGATATTTGAAAGCCCATAGAGGGCTATGGTGAAAAAGGAAATATCCTCAGATGAAATCTGGATAGAAGCTTTCTGAGAAACTGCTTAGTGTTCTCTTAATTCGTCTCACAGAGTTACATCTGTATTTCGTGGATCTCTTTGCTAGCCTTATTTCTGTGGAATCTGAGAACAGATATTTCGGATCCCTTTGAAGACTATAGGGCCAAAGGAAATATCCTCCGATAACAAAGAGAACGAAGCTTTCTGAGAAACTTCTTTGTGTTCTGTGAAATCATCTCACAGAGTTACAGCTTTCCCCACAAGAAGCCTTTCGCTAAGACAGTTCTTGTGGAATTGGCAAAGTGATATTTGGAAGCCCATAGAGGGCTAGGGTGAAAAAGGAAATATCCTCAGATGAAATCTGGAAAGAAGCTTTCTGAGAAATTGCTTAGTGTTCTGTTAATTCATCTCACAGAGTTACATCTGTATTTCGTGGATCTCTTTGCTAGCCTTATTTCTGTGGAATCTGAGAACAGATATTTCGGATCCCTTTGAAGACTATAGGGCCAAAGGAAATATCCTCCGATAACAAAGAGAAAGAAGCTTTCTGAGAAACTCCTTTGTGTTCTGTGAAATCATCTCAGAGAGTTACAGCTTTCCCCTCAAGAAGCCTTTCGCTAATACAGTTCTTGTGGAATTGGCAAAGTGATATTTGGAAGCCCATAGAGGGCCATGGTGAAAAAGGAAATATCCTCAGATGAAATCTGGAAAGAAGCTTTCTGAGAAACTGCTTAGTGTTCTGTTAATTCATCTCACAGAGTTACATCTGTATTTCGTGGATCTCTTTGCTAGCCTTATTTCTGTGGAATCTGAGAACAGATATTTCGGATCCCTTTGAAGACTATAGGGCCAAAGGAAATATCCTGCGATAACAAAGAGAAAGAAGCTTTCTGAGAAACTTCTTTGTGTTCTGTGAAATCATCTCACAGAGTTTCAGCTTTTCCCTCAAGAAGCCTTTCGCTAAGACTGTTCTTGTGGAATTGGCAAAGTGATATTTGGAAGCCCATAGAGGGCTATGGTGAAAAAGCAAATATCCTCAGATGAAATCTGCAAAGAAGATTTCTGAGAAACTGCTCAGTGTTCTGTTAATTCATCTCACAGTGTTACATCTGTATTTCGTGGATCTCTTTGCTAGCCTTATTTCTGTGGAATGTGAGAACAGATATTTCGGATCCCTTTGAAGACTATAGGGCCAAAGGAAATATCCTCCGATAACAAAGAGAAAGAAGCTTTCTGAGAAACTTCTTTGTGTTCTGTGAAATCATCTCACAGAGTTACAGCTTTCCCCTCAGGAAGCCTTTCGCTAAGACAGTTCTTGTGGAATTGGCAAAGTGATATTTGGAAGCCCATAGAGGGCTATGGTGAAAAAGGAAATATCCTCAGATGAAATCTGGAAAGAAGCTTTCTGAGAAACTGCTTAGTGTTCTGTTAATTCATCTCACAGTGTTACATCTGTATTTTGTGGAACTCTTTGCTAGCCTTATTTCTGTGGAATCTGAGAACAGATATTTCGGATCCCTTTGAAGACTATAGGGCCAAAGGAAATATCCTCCGATAACAAAGAGAAAGAAGCTTTCTGAGAAACTTCTTTGTGTTCTGTGAAATCATCTCACAGAGTTACAGCTTTCCCCTCAAGAAGCCTTTCGCTAAGACAGTTCTTGTGGAATTGGCAAAGTGATATTTGAAAGCCCATAGAGGGCTATGGTGAAAAAGGAAATATTCTCAGATGAAATCTGGAAAGAAGCTTTCTGAGAAACTGCTTAGTGTTCTGTTAATTCATCTCACAGAGTTACATCTGTATTTCGTGGATCTCTTTGCTAGCCTTTTTTCTGTGGAATCTGAGAACAGATATTTTGGATCCCTTTGAAGACTATAGGGCCAAAGGAAATATCCTCCGATAACAAAGAGAAAGAAGCTTTCTGAGAAACTTCTTTGTGTTCTGTGAAATCTTCTCACAGAGTTACAGCTTTCCCCTCAAGAAGCCTTTCGCTAAGACAGTTCTTGTGGAATTGGCAAAGTGATATTTGAAAGCCCATAGAGGGCTATGGTGAAAAAGGAAATATTCTCAGATGAAATCTGGAAAGAAGCTTTCTGAGAAACTGCTTAGTGTTCTGTTAATTCATCTCACAGAGTTACATCTGTATTTCGTGGATCTCTTTGCTAGCCTTATTTCTGTGGAATCTGAGAACAGATATTTCGGATCCCTTTGAAGACTATAGGGCCAAAGGAAATATCCTCCGATAACAAAGAGAAAGAAGCTTTCTGAGAAACTTCTTTCTGTTCTGTGAAATCATCTCTCAGAGTTTCAGCTTTTCCCTCAAGAAGCCTTTCGCTAAGACTGTTCTTGTGGAATTGGCAAAGTGATTTTGGAAGCCCATAGAGGGCTATGGTGAAAAAGGAAATATCCTCAGATGAAATCTGGAAAGAAGCTTTCTGAGAAACTGCTTAGTGTTCTGTTAATTCATCTCACAGTGTTACATCTGTATTTCGTGGATCTCTTTGCTAACCTTATTTCTGTGGAATCTGAGAACAGATATTTCGGATCCCTTTGAAGACTATAGGGCCAAAGGAAATATCCTCCGATAACAAAGAGAAAGAAGCTTTCTGAGAAACTTCTTTGTGTTCTGTGAAATCATCTCACAGAGTTACAGCTTTCCCCTCAAGAAGCCTTTCGCTAAGACAGTTCTTGTGGAATTGGCAAAGTGATATTTGAAAGCCCATAGAGGGCTATGGTGAAAAAGGAAATATTCTCAGATGAAATCTGGAAAGAAGCTTTCTGAGAAACTGATTAGTGTTCTGTTAATTCATCTCACAGAGTTACATCTGTATTTCGTGGATCTCTTTGCTAGCCTTTTTTCTGTGGAATCTGAGAACAGATATTTCGGATCCCTTTGAAGACTATAGGGCCAAAGGAAATATCCTCCGATAACAAAGAGAAAGAAGCTTTCTGAGAAACTTCTTTGTGTTCTGTGAAATCTTCTCACAGAGTTACAGCTTTCCCCTCAAGAAGCCTTTCGCTAAGACAGTTCTTGTGGAATTGGCAAAGTGATATTTGAAAGCCCTTAGAGGGCTATGGTGAAAAAGGAAATATTCTCAGATGAAATCTGGAAAGAAGCTTTCTGAGAAACTGATTAGTGTTCTGTTAATTCATCTCACAGAGTTACATCTGTATTTCGTGGATCTCTTTGCTAGCCTTTTTTCTGTGGAATCTGAGAACAGATATTTCGGATCCCTTTGAAGACTATAGGGCCAAAGGAAATATCCTCCGATAACAAAGAGAAAGAAGCTTTCTGAGAAACTTCTTTGTGTTCTGTGAAATCTTCTCACAGAATTACAGCTTTCCCCTCAAGAAGCCTTTCGCTAAGACAGTTCTTGTGGAATTGGCAAAGTGATATTTGAAAGCCCATAGAGGGCTATGGTGAAAAAGGAAATATCCTCAGATGAAATCTGGATAGAAGCTTTCTGAGAAACTGCTTAGTGTTCTCTTAATTCATCTCACAGAGTTACATCTGTATTTCGTGGATCTCTTTGCTAGCCTTATTTCTGTGGAATCTGAGAACAGATATTTCGGATCCCTTTGAAGACTATAGGGCCAAAGGAAATATCCTCCGATAACAAAGAGAACGAAGCTTTCTGAGAAACTTCTTTGTGTTCTGTGAAATCATCTCACAGAGTTACAGCTTTCCCCACAAGAAGCCTTTCGCTAAGACAGTTCTTGTGGAATTGGCAAAGTGATATTTGGAAGCCCATAGAGGGCTAGGGTGAAAAAGGAAATATCCTCAGATGAAATCTGGAAAGTAGCTTTCTGAGAAATTGCTTAGTGTTCTGTTAATTCATCTCACAGAGTTACATCTGTATTTCGTGGATCTCTTTGCTAGCCTTATTTCTGTGGAATCTGAGAACAGATATTTCGGATCCCTTTGAAGACTATAGGGCCAAAGGAAATATCCTCCGATAACAAAGAGAAAGAAGCTTTCTGAGAAACTCCTTTGTGTTCTGTGAAATCATCTCAGAGAGTTACAGCTTTCCCCTCAAGAAGCCTTTCGCTAATACAGTTCTTGTGGAATTGGCAAAGTGATATTTGGAAGCCCATAGAGGGCCATGGTGAAAAAGGAAATATCCTCAGATGAAATCTGGAAAGAAGCTTTCTGAGAAACTGCTTAGTGTTCTGTTAATTCATCTCACAGAGTTACATCTGTATTTCGTGGATCTCTTTGCTAGCCTTATTTCTGTGGAATCTGAGAACAGATATTTCGGATCCCTTTGAAGACTATAGGGCCAAAGGAAATATCCTGCGATAACAAAGAGAAAGAAGCTTTCTGAGAAACTTCTTTGTGTTCTGTGAAATCATCTCACAGAGTTTCAGCTTTTCCCTCAAGAAGCCTTTCGCTAAGACTGTTCTTGTGGAATTGGCAAAGTGATATTTGGAAGCCCATAGAGGGCTATGGTGAAAAAGCAAATATCCTCAGATGAAATCTGCAAAGAAGATTTCTGAGAAACTGCTCAGTGTTCTGTTAATTCATCTCACAGTGTTACATCTGTATTTCGTGGATCTCTTTGCTAGCCTTATTTCTGTGGAATGTGAGAACAGATATTTCGGATCCCTTTGAAGACTATAGGGCCAAAGGAAATATCCTCCGATAACAAAGAGAAAGAAGCTTTCTGAGAAACTTCTTTGTGTTCTGTGAAATCATCTCACAGAGTTACAGCTTTCCCCTCAGGAAGCCTTTGGCTAAGACAGTTCTTGTGGAATTGGCAAAGTGATATTTGGAAGCCCATAGAGGGCTATGGTGAAAAAGGAAATATCCTCAGATGAAATCTGGAAAGAAGCTTTCTGAGAAACTGCTTAGTGTTCTGTTAATTCATCTCACAGTGTTACATCTGTATTTTGTGGAACTCTTTGCTAGCCTTATTTCTGTGGAATCTGAGAACAGATATTTCGGATCCCTTTGAAGACTATAGGGCCAAAGGAAATATCCTCCGATAACAAAGAGAAAGAAGCTTTCTGAGAAACTTCTTTGTGTTCTGTGAAATCATCTCACAGAGTTACAGCTTTCCCCTCAAGAAGCCTTTCGCTAAGACAGTTCTTGTGGAATTGGCAAAGTGATATTTGAAAGCCCATAGAGGGCTATGGTGAAAAAGGAAATATTCTCAGATGAAATCTGGAAAGAAGCTTTCTGAGAAACTGCTTAGTGTTCTGTTAATTCATCTCACAGAGTTACATCTGTATTTCGTGGATCTCTTTGCTAGCCTTTTTTCTGTGGAATCTGAGAACAGATATTTTGGATCCCTTTGAAGACTATAGGGCCAAAGGAAATATCCTCCGATAACAAAGAGAAAGAAGCTTTCTGAGAAACTTCTTTGTGTTCTGTGAAATCTTCTCACAGAGTTACAGCTTTCCCCTCAAGAAGCCTTTCGCTAAGACAGTTCTTGTGGAATTGGCAAAGTGATATTTGAAAGCCCATAGAGGGCTATGGTGAAAAAGGAAATATTCTCAGATGAAATCTGGAAAGAAGCTTTCTGAGAAACTGCTTAGTGTTCTGTTAATTCATCTCACAGAGTTACATCTGTATTTCGTGGATCTCTTTGCTAGCCTTATTTCTGTGGAATCTGAGAACAGATATTTCGGATCCCTTTGAAGACTATAGGGCCAAAGGAAATATCCTCCGATAACAAAGAGAAAGAAGCTTTCTGAGAAACTTCTTTGTGTTCTGTGAAATCATCTCACAGAGTTTCAGCTTTTCCCTCAAGAAGCCTTTCGCTAAGACTGTTCTTGTGGAATTGGCAAAGTGATATTTGGAAGCCCATAGAGGGCTATGGTGAAAAAGGAAATATCCTCAGATGAAATCTGGAAAGAAGCTTTCTGAGAAACTGCTTAGTGTTCTGTTAATTCATCTCACAGTGTTACATCTGTATTTTGTGGAACTCTTTGCTAGCCTTATTTCTGTGGAATCTGAGAACAGATATTTCGGATCCCTTTGAAGACTATAGGGCCAAAGGAAATATCCTCCGATAACAAAGAGAAAGAAGCTTTCTGAGAAACTCCTTTGTGTTCTGTGAAATCATCTCAGAGAGTTACAGCTTTCCCCTCAAGAAGCCTTTCGCTAATACAGTTCTTGTGGAATTGGCAAAGTGATATTTGGAAGCCCATAGAGGGCCATGGTGAAAAAGGAAATATCCTCAGATGAAATCTGGAAAGAAGCTTTCTGAGAAACTGCTTAGTGTTCTGTTAATTCATCTCACAGAGTTACATCTGTATTTCGTGGATCTCTTTGCTAGCCTTATTTCTGTGGAATCTGAGAACAGATATTTTGGATCCCTTTGAAGACTATAGGGCCAAAGGAAATATCCTGCGATAACAAAGAGAAAGAAGCTTTCTGAGAAACTTCTTTGTGTTCTGTGAAATCATCTCACAGAGTTTCAGCTTTTCCCTCAAGAAGCCTTTCGCTAAGACTGTTCTTGTGGAATTGGCAAAGTGATATTTGGAAGCCCATAGAGGGCTATGGTGAAAAAGCAAATATCCTCAGATGAAATCTGCAAAGAAGCTTTCTGAGAAACTGCTCAGTGTTCTGTTAATTCATCTCACAGTGTTACATCTGTATTTCGTGGATCTCTTTGCTAGCCTTATTTCTGTGGAATATGAGAACAGATATTACGGATCCATTTGAAGACTATAGGGCCAAAGGAAATATCCTCCGATAACAAAGAGAAAGAAGCTTTCTGAGAAACTTCTTTGTGTTCTGTGAAATCATCTCACAGAGTTACAGCTTTCCCCTCAAGAAGCCTTTCGCTAAGACAGTTCTTGTGGAATTGGCAAAGTGATATTTGGAAGCCCATAGAGGGCTATGGTAAAAAAGCAAATATCGTCAGATGAAATCTGGAAAGAAGCTTTCTGAGAAACTGCTTAGTGTTCTGTTAATTCATCTCACAGAGTTACATCTGTATTTCGTGGATCTCTTTGCTAGCCTTTTTTCGGTGGAATCTGAGAACAGATATTTCGGATCCCTTTGAAGACTATAGGGCCAAAGGAAATATCGTCCGATCACAAAGAGAAAGAAGCTTTCTGAGAAACTCCTTTGTGTTCTGTGAAATCATCTCAGAGAGTTACAGCTTTCCCCTCAAGAAGCCTTTCGCTAAGACAGTTCTTGTGGAATTGGCAAAGTGATATTTGGAAGCCCATAGAGGGCCATGGTGAAAAAGGAAATATCCTCAGATGAAATCTGGAAAGAAGCTTTCTGAGAAACTGCTTAGTGTTCTGTTAATTCATCTCAGAGAGTTACATCTGTATTTCGTGGATCTCTTTGCTAGCCTTATTTCTGTGGAATCTGAGAACAGATATTTCGGATCCCTTTGAAGACTATAGGGCCAATGGAAATATCCTCTGATAACAAAGAGAAAGAAGCTTTCTGAGAAACTTCTTTGTGTTCTGTGAAATCATTTCACAGAGTTACAGCTTTTCCCTCAAGAAGCCTTTCGCTAAGACTGTTCTTGTGGTATTGGCAAAGTGATATTTGGAAGCCCATAGAGGGCTATGGTGAAAAAGGAAATATCCTCAGATGAAACCTGGAAAGAAGCTTTCTGAGAAACTGCTTAGTGTTCTGTTAATTCATCTCACAGAGTTACATCTGTATTTCGTGGATCTCTTTGCTAGCCTTATTTCTGTGGAATCTGAGAACAGATATTTCGGATCCCTTTGAAGACTATAGGGCCAAAGGAAATATCCTCCGATAACAAAGAGAAAGAAGCTTTCTGAGAAACTTCTTTCTGTTCTGTGAAATCATCTCTCAGAGTTTCAGCTTTTCCCTCAAGAAGCCTTTCGCTAAGACAGTTCTTGTGGAATTGGCAAAGTGATATTTGGAAGCCCATAGAGGGCTATGGTGAAAAAGGAAATATCCTCAGATGAAATCTGGAAAGAAGCTTTCTGAGAAACTGCTTAGTGTTCTGTTAATTCATCTCACAGTGTTACATCTGTATTTCGTGGATCTCTTTGCTAACCTTATTTCTGTGGAATCTGAGAACAGATATTTCGGATCCCTTTGAAGACTCTAGGGCCAAAGGAAATATCCTCCGATAACAAAGAGAAAGAAGCTTTCTGAGAAACTTCTTTGTGTTCTGTGAAATCATCTCACAGAGTTACAGCTTTCCCCTCAAGAAGCCTTTCGCTAAGACAGTTCTTGTGGAATTGGCAAAGTGATATTTGAAAGCCCATAGAGGGCTATGGTGAAAAAGGAAATATTCTCAGATGAAATCTGGAAAGAAGCTTTCTGAGAAACTGCTTAGTGTTCTGTTAATTCATCTCACAGAGTTACATCTGTATTTCGTGGATCTCTTTGCTAGCCTTTTTTCTGTGGAATCTGAGAACAGATATTTCGGATCCCTTTGAAGACTATAGGGCCAAAGGAAATATCCTCCGATAACAAAGAGAAAGAAGCTTTCTGAGAAACTTCTTTGTGTTCTGTGAAATCTTCTCACAGAGTTACAGCTTTCCCCTCAAGAAGCCTTTCGCTAAGACAGTTCTTGTGGAATTGGCAAAGTGATATTTGAAAGCCCATAGAGGGCTATGGTGAAAAAGGAAATATTCTCAGATGAAATCTGGAAAGAAGCTTTCTGAGAAACTGCTTAGTGTTCTGTTAATTCATCTCACAGAGTTACATCTGTATTTCGTGGATCTCTTTGCTAGCCTTATTTCTGTGGAATCTGAGAACAGATATTTCGGATCCCTTTGAAGACTATAGGGCCAAAGGAAATATCCTCCGATAACAAAGAGAACGAAGCTTTCTGAGAAACTTCTTTGTGTTCTGTGAAATCATCTCACAGAGTTACAGCTTTCCCCACAAGAAGCCTTTCGCTAAGACAGTTCTTGTGGAATTGGCAAAGTGATATTTGGAAGCCCATAGAGGGCTAGGGTGAAAAAGGAAATATCCTCAGATGAAATCTGGAAAGAAGCTTTCTGAGAAATTGCTTAGTGTTCTGTTAATTCATCTCACAGAGTTACATCTGTATTTCGTGGATCTCTTTGCTAGCCTTATTTCTGTGGAATCTGAGAACAGATATTTCGGATCCCTTTGAAGACTATAGGGCCAAAGGAAATATCCTCCGATAACAAAGAGAAAGAAGCTTTCTGAGAAACTCCTTTGTGTTCTGTGAAATCATCTCAGAGAGTTACAGCTTTCCCCTCAAGAAGCCTTTCGCTAATACAGTTCTTGTGGAATTGGCAAAGTGATATTTGGAAGCCCATAGAGGGCCATGGTGAAAAAGGAAATATCCTCAGATGAAATCTGGAAAGAAGCTTTCTGAGAAACTGCTTAGTGTTCTGTTAATTCATCTCACAGAGTTACATCTGTATTTCGTGGATCTCTTTGCTAGCCTTATTTCTGTGGAATCTGAGAACAGATATTTCGGATCCCTTTGAAGACTATAGGGCCAAAGGAAATATCCTGCGATAACAAAGAGAAAGAAGCTTTCTGAGAAACTTCTTTGTGTTCTGTGAAATCATCTCACAGAGTTACAGCTTTCCCCTCAAGAAGCCTTTCGCTAAGACAGTTCTTGTGGAATTGGCAAAGTGATATTTGAAAGCCCATAGAGGGCTATGGTGAAAAAGGAAATATTCTCAGATGAAATCTGGAAAGAAGCTTTCTGAGAAACTGCTTAGTGTTCTGTTAATTCATCTCACAGAGTTACATCTGTATTTCGTGGATCTCTTTGCTAGCCTTTTTTCTGTGGAATCTGAGAACAGATATTTTGGCTCCCTTTGAAGACTATAGGGCCAAAGGAAATATCCTCCGATAACAAAGAGAAAGAAGCTTTCTGAGAAACTTCTTTGTGTTCTGTGAAATCATCTCACAGAGTTACAGCTTTTCCCTCAAGAAGCCTTTCGCTAAGACTGTTCTTGTGGAATTGGCAAAGTGATATTTGGAAGCCCATAGAGGGCTATGGTGAAAATGGAAATATCCTCAGATGAAATCTGGAAAGAAGCTTTCTGAGAAACTGCTTAGTGTTCTGTTTATTCATCTCACAGAGTTACATCTGTATTTCGTGGATCTCTTTGGTAGCCTTATTTCTGTGGAATCTGAGAACAGATATTTCGGATCCCTTTGAAGACTATAGGGCCAAAGGAAATATCCTCCGATAACAAAGAGAAAGAAGCTTTCTGAGAAACTTCTTTGTGTTCTGTGAAATCAGCTCACAGAGTTACAGCTTTCCCCTCAAGAAGCCTTTCGCTAAGACAGTTCTTGTGGAATTGGCAAAGTGATATTTGGAAGCCCATAGAGGGCCATGGTGAAAAAGGAAATATCCTCAGATGAAATCTGGAAAGAAGCTTTCTGAGAAACTGCTTAGTGTTCTGTTAATTCATCTCACAGAGTTACATCTGTATTTCGTGGATCTCTTTGCTAGCCTTTTTTCTGTGGAATCTGAGAACAGATATTTCGGATCCCTTTGAAGACTATAGGGCCAGAGGAAATATCCTCCGATAACAAAGAGAAAGAAGCTTTCTGAGAAACTTCTTTGTGTTCTGTGAAATCATCTCACAGAGTTACAGCTTTCCCCTCAAGAAGCCTTTCGCTAAGACAGTTCTTGTGGAATTGGCAAAGTGATATTTGAAAGCCCATAGAGGGCCATGGTGAAAAAGGAAATATTCTCAGATGAAATCTAGAAAGAAGCTTTCTGAGAAACTGCTTAGTGTTCTGTTAATTCATCTCACAGAGTTACATCTGTATTTCGTGGATCTCTTTGCTAGCCTTATTTCTGTGGAATCTGAGAACAGATATTTCGGATCCCTTTGAAGACTATAGGGCCAAAGGAAATATCCTCCGATAACAAAGAGAAAGAAGCTTTCTGAGAAACTTCTTTGTGTTCTGTGAAATCATCTCACAGAGTTTCAGCTTTTCCCTCAAGAAGCCTTTCGCTAAGACTGTTCTTGTGGAATTGGCAAAGTGATATTTGGAAGCCCATAGAGGGCTATGGTGAAAAAGGAAATATCCTCAGATGAAATCTGGAAAGAAGCTTTCTGAGAAACTGCTTAGTGTTCTGTTAATTCATCTCACAGTGTTACATCTGTATTTGTGCAACTCTTTGCTAGCCTTATTTCTGTGGAATCTGAGAACAGATATTTCGGATCCCTTTGAAGACTATAGGGCCAAAGGAAATATCCTCCGATAACAAAGAGAAAGAAGCTTTCTGAGAAACTTCTTTCTGTTCTGTGAAATCATCTCACAGAGTTACAGCTTTCCCCTCAAGAAGCTTTTCGCTAAGACAGTTCTTGTGGAATTGGCAAAGTGATATTTGAAAGCCCACAGAGGGCTATGGTAAAAAAGCAAATATCCTCAGATGAAATCTGGAAAGAAGCTTTCTGAGAAACTGCTTAGTGTTCTGTTAATTCATCTCACAGAGTTACATCTGTATTTCGTGGATCTCTTTGCTAGCCTTTTTTCTGTGGAATCTGAGAACAGATATTTCGAATCCCTTTGAAGACTATAGGGCCAAAGGAAATATCCTCCGATAACAAAGAGAAAGAAGCTTTCTGAGAAACTTCTTTGTGTTCTGTGAAATCATCTCACAGAGTTACAGCTTTCCCCTCAAGAAGCCTTTCGCTAAGACAGTTCTTGTGGAATTGGCAAAGTGATATTTGGAAGCCCATAGAGGGCTATGGTAAAAAAGCAAATATCCTCAGATGAAATCTGGAAAGAAGCTTTCTGAGAAACTGCTTAGTGTTCTGTTAATTCATCTCAGAGAGTTACATCTGTATTTCGTGGATCTCTTTGCTAGCCTTTTTTCTGTGGAATCTGAGAACAGATATTTCGGATCCCTTTGAAGACTATAGGGCCAAGGGAATATCGTCCGATCACAAAGAGAAAGAAGCTTTCTGAGAAACTCCTTTGTGTTCTGTGAAATCATCTCAGAGAGTTACAGCTTTCCCCTCAAGAAGCCTTTCGCTAAGACAGTTCTTGTGGAATTGGCAAAGTGATATTCGGAAGCCCATAGAGGGCCATGGTGAAAAAGGAAATATCCTCAGATGAAATCTGGAAAGAAGCTTTCTGAGAAACTGCTTAGTGTTCTGTTAATTCATCTCACAGAGTTACATCTGTATTTCGTGGATCTCTTTACTAGCCTTATTTCTGTGGAATCTGAGAACAGATATTTCGGATCCCTTTGAAGATTATAGGGCCAATGGAAATATCCTCCGATAACAAAGAGAAAGAAGCTTTCTGAGAAACTTCTTTGTGTTCTGTGAAATCATCTCACAGAGTTACAGCTTTTCCCTCAAGAAGCCTTTCGCTAAGACTGTTCTTGTGGAATTGGCAAAGTGATATTTGGAAGCCCATAGAGGGCTATGGTGAAAAAGGAAATATCCTCAGATGAAATCTGGAAAGAAGCTTTCTGAGAAACTGCTTAGTGTTCTGTTAATTCATCTCACAGAGTTACATCTGTATTTCGTGGATCTCTTTGCTAGCCTTATTTCTGTGGAATCTGAGAACAGATATTTCGGATCCCTTTGAAGACTATAGGGCCAAAGGAAATATCCTCCGATAACAAAGAGAAAGAAGCTTTCTGAGAAACTTCTTTGTGTTCTCTGAAATCATCTCAGAGAGTTACAGCTTTCCCCTCAAGAAGCCTTTCGCTAAGACACTTCTTGTGGAATTGGCAAAGTGATATTTGGAAGCCCATAGAGGGCTATGGTGAAAAAGCAAATATCCTCAGATGAAATCTGGAAAGAAGCTTTCTGAGAAACTGCTTAGTGTTCTGTTAATTCATCTCACAGAGTTACATCTGTATTCCGTGGATCTCTTTGCTAGCTTTTTTTCTGTGGAATCTGAGAACAGATATTTCGGATCCCTTTGAAGACTATAGGGCCAAAGGAAATATCCTCCGATAACAAAGAGAAAGAAGCTTTCTGAGAAACTTCTTTGTGTTCTGTGAAATCATCTCACAGAGTTACAGCTTTCCCCTCAAGAAGCCTTTCGCTAAGACAGTTCTTGTGGAATTGGCAAAGTGATATTTGGAAGCCCATAGAGGGCTATGGTAAAAAAGCAAATATCCTCAGATGAAATCTGGAAAGAAGCTTTCTGAGAAACTGCTTAGTGTTCTGTTAATTCATCTCACAGAGTTACATCTGTATTTCGTGGATCTCTTTGCTAGCCTTATTTCTGTGGAATCTGAGAACAGATATTTCGGATCCCTTTGAAGACTATAGGGCCAAAGGAAATATCCTCCGATAACAAAGAGAACGAAGCTTTCTGAGAAACTTCTTTGTGTTCTGTGAAATCATCTCACAGAGTTACAGCTTTCCCCTCAAGAAGCCTTTCGCTACGACAGTTCTTGTGGAATTGGCAAAGTGATATTTGGAAGCCCATAGAGGGCTAGGGTGAAAAAGGAAATATCCTCAGATGAAATCTGGAAAGAAGCTTTCTGAGAAATTGCTTAGTATTCTGTTAATTCATCTCACAGAGTTACATCTGTATTTCGTGGATCTCTTTGCTAGCCTTATTTCTGTGGAATCTGAGAACAGATATTTCGGATCCCTTTGAAGACTATAGGGCCAAAGGAAATATCCTCCGATAACAAAGAGAAAGAAGCTTTCTGAGAAACTCCTTTGTGTTCTGTGAAATCATCTCAGAGAGTTACAGCTTTCCCCTCAAGAAGCCTTTCGCTAATACAGTTCTTGTGGAATTGGCAAAGTGATATTTGGAAGCCCATAGAGGGCCATGGTGAAAAAGGAAATATCCTCAGATGAAATCTGGAAAGAAGCTTTCTGAGAAACTGCTTAGTGTTCTGTTAATTCATCTCACAGAGTTACATCTGTATTTCGTGGATCTCTTTGCTAGCCTTATTTCTGTGGAATCTGAGAACAGATATTACGGATCCCTTTGAAGACTATAGGGCCAAAGGAAATATCCTCCGATAACAAAGAGAAAGAAGCTTTCTGAGAAACTTCTTTGTGTTCTGTGAAATCACCTCACAGAGTTACAGCTTTCCCCTCAAGAAGCCTTTCGCTAAGACAGTTCTTGTGGAATTGGCAAAGTGATATTTGGAAGCCCATAGAGGGCTATGGTAAAAAAGCAAATATCCTCAGATGAAATCTGGAAAGAAGCTTTCTGAGAAACTGCTTAGTGTTCTGTTAATTCATCTCACAGAGTTACATCTGTATTTCGTGGATCTCTTTGCTAGCCTTTTTTCGGTGGAATCTGAGAACAGATATTTCGGATCCCTTTGAAGACTATAGGGCCAAAGGAAATATCGTCCGATCACAAAGAGAAAGAAGCTTTCTGAGAAACTCCTTTGTGTTCTGTGAAATCATCTCAGAGAGTTACAGCTTTCCCCTCAAGAAGCCTTTCGCTAAGACAGTTCTTGTGGAATTGGCAAAGTGATATTTGGAAGCCCATAGAGGGCCATGGTGAAAAAGGAAATATCCTCAGATGAAATCTGGAAAGAAGCTTTCTGAGAAACTGCTTAGTGTTCTGTTAATTCATCTCACAGAGTTACATCTGTATTTCGTGGATCTCTTTGCTAGCCTTTTTTCTGTGGAATCTGAGAACAGATATTTCGGATCCCTTTGAAGACTATAGGGCCAAAGGAAATATCCTCCGATAACAAAGAGAAAGAAGCTTTCTGAGAAACTTCTTTGTGTTCTGTGAAATCATCTCACAGAGTTACAGCTTTCCCCTCAAGAAGCCTTTCGCTAAGACAGTTCTTGTGGAATTGGCAAAGTGATAGTTGGAAGCCCATAGAGGGCTATGGTAAAAAAGCAAATATCCTCAGATGAAATCTGGAAAGAAGCTTTCTGAGAAACTGCTTAGTGTTCTGTTAATTCATCTCACAGAGTTACATCTGTATTTCGTGGATCTCTTTGCTAGCCTTATTTCTGTGGAATCTGAGAACAGATATTTCGGATCCCTTTGAAGACTATAGGGCCAAAGGAAATATCCTCCGATAACAAAGAGAAAGAAGCTTGCTGAGAAACTTCTTTGTGTTCTGTGAAATCATCTCACAGAGTTTCAGCTTTTCCCTCAAGAAGCCTTTCGCTAAGACTGTTCTTGTGGAATTGGCAAAGTGATATTTGGAAGCCCATAGAGGGCTATGGTGAAAAAGGAAATATCCTCAGATGAAATCTGGAAAGAAGCTTTCTGAGAAACTGCTTAGTGTTCTGTTAATTCATCTCACAGTGTTACATCTGTATTTCGTGGAAGTCTTTGCTAGCCTTATTTCTGTGGAATCTGAGAACAGATATTTCGGATCCCTTTGAAGACTATAGGGCCAAAGGAAATATCCTCCGATAACAAAGAGAAAGAAGCTTTCTGAGAAACTTCTTTGTGTTCTGTGAAATCATCTCACAGAGTTACAGCTTTCCCCTCAAGAAGCCTTTCGCTAAGACAGTTCTTGTGTAATTGGCAAAGTGATATTTGAAAGCCCATAGAGGGCTATGGTGAAAAAGGAAATATTCTCAGATGAAATCTGGAAAGAAGCTTTCTGAGAAACTGCTTAGTGTTCTGTTAATTCATCTCACAGAGTTACATCTGTATTTCGTGGATCTCTTTGCTAGCCTTATTTCTGTGGAATCTGAGAACAGATATTTCGGATCCCTTTGAAGACTATAGGGCCAAAGGAAATATCCTCCGATAACAAAGGAAAGAAGCTTTCTGAGAAACTTCTTTGTGTTCTGTGAAATCATCTCACAGAGTTTCAGCATTTCCCTCAAGAAGCCTTTCGCTAAGACTGTTCTTGTGGAATTGGCAAAGTGATATTTGGAAGCCCATAGAGGGCTACGGTGAAAAAGGAAATATCCTCAGATGAAATCTGGAAAGAAGCTTTCTGAGAAACTGCTTAGTGTTCTGTTAATTCATCTCACAGAGTTACATCTGTATTTCGTGGATCTCTTTGCTAGCCTTATTTCTGTGGAATCTGAGAACAGATATTTCGGATCCCTTTGAAGACTATAGGGCCAAAGGAAATATCCTCCGATAACAAAGAGAAAGAAGCTTTCTGAGAAACTTCTTTGTGTTCTCTGAAATCATCTCACAGAGTTACAGCTTTCCCCTCAAGAAGCCTTTCGCTAAGACAGTTCTTGTGGAATTGACAAAGTGATATTTGGAAGCCCATAGAGGGCTATGGTGAAA
This sequence comes from Macaca nemestrina, assembly GCF_043159975.1. Classification (NCBI taxonomy): domain Eukaryota; kingdom Metazoa; phylum Chordata; class Mammalia; order Primates; family Cercopithecidae; genus Macaca; species Macaca nemestrina. Next base: position 109,851,799 of record NC_092127.1, on the reverse strand, counting down.
AAGGAAATATCCTCAGATGAAATCTGGAAAGAAGCTTTCTGAGAAACTGCTTAGTGTTCTGTTAATTCATCTCACAGAGTTACATCTGTATTCCGTGGATCTCTTTGCTAGCTTTTTTTCTGTGGAATCTGAGAACAGATATTTCGGATCCCTTTGAAGACTATAGGGCCAAAGGAAATATCCTCCGATAACAAAGAGAAAGAAGCTTTCTGAGAAACTTCTTTGTGTTCTGTGAAATCATCTCACAGAGTTACAGCTTTCCCCTCAAGAAGCCTTTCGCTAAGACTGTTCTTGTGGAATTGGCAAAGTGATATTTGGAAGCCCATAGAGGGCTATGGTAAAAAAGCAAATATCCTCAGATGAAATCTGGAAAGAAGCTTTCTGAGAAACTGCTTAGTGTTCTGTTAATTCATCTCACAGAGTTACATCTGTATTTCGTGGGTCTCTTTGCTAGCCTTATTTCTGTGGAATCTGAGAACAGATATTTCGGATCCCTTTGAAGACTATGGGGCCAAAGGAAATATCCTCCGATAACAAAGAGAACGAAGCTTTCTGAGAAACTTCTTTGTGTTCTGTGATATCATCTCACAGAGTTACAGCTTTCCCCACAAGAAGCCTTTCGCTAAGACAGTTCTTGTGGAATTGGCAAAGTGATATTTGGAAGCCCATAGAGGGCTAGGGTGAAAAAGGAAATATCCTCAGATGAAATCTGGAAAGAAGCTTTCTGAGAAATTGCTTAGTGTTCTGTTAATTCATCTCACAGAGTTACATCTGTATTTCGTGGATCTCTTTGCTAGCCTTATTTCTGTGGAATCTGAGAACAGATATTTCGGATCCCTTTGAAGACTATAGGGCCAAAGGAAATATCCTCCGATAACAAAGAGAAAGAAGCTTTCTGAGAAACTCCTTTGTGTTCTGTGAAATCATCTCAGAGAGTTACAGCTTTCCCCTCAAGAAGCCTTTCGCTAATACAGTTCTTGTGGAATTGGCAAAGTGATATTTGGAAGCCCATAGAGGGCCATGGTGAAAAAGGAAATATCCTCAGATGAAATCTGGAAAGAAGCTTTCTGAGAAACTGCTTAGTGTTCTGTTAATTCATCTCACAGATTTACATCTGTATTTCGTGGATCTCTTTGCTAGCCTTATTTCTGTGGAATCTGAGAACAGATATTTCGGATCCCTTTGAAGACTATAGGGCCAAAGGAAATATCCTGCGATAACAAAGAGAACGAAGCTTTCTGAGAAACTTCTTTGTGTTCTGTGAAATCATCTCACAGAGTTACAGCTTTCCCCTCAAGAAGCCTTTCGCTAAGACAGTTCTTGTGGAATTGGCAAAGTGATAGTTGGAAGCCCATAGAGGGCTATGGTAAAAAAGCAAATATCCTCAGATGATATCTGGAAAGAAGCTTTCTGAGAAACTGCTTAGTGTTCTGTTAATTCATCTCACAGAGTTACATCTGTATTTCGTGGATCTCTTTGCTAGCCTTATTTCTGTGGAATCTGAGAACAGATATTTCGGATCCCTTTGAAGACTATAGGGCCAAAGGAAATATCCTCCGATAACAAAGAGAAAGAAGCTTGCTGAGAAACTTCTTTGTGTTCTGTGAAATCATCTCACAGAGTTTCAGCTTTTCCCTCAAGAAGCCTTTCGCTAAGACTGTTCTTGTGGAATTGGCAAAGTGATATTTGGAAGCCCATAGAGGGCTATGGTGAAAAAGGAAATATCCTCAGATGAAATCTGGAAAGAAGCTTTCTGAGAAACTGCTTAGTGTTCTGTTAATTCATCTCACAGTGTTACATCTGTATTTCGTGGAAGTCTTTGCTAGCCTTATTTCTGTGGAATCTGAGAACAGATATTTCGGATCCCTTTGAAGACTATAGGGCCAAAGGAAATATCCTCCGATAACAAAGAGAAAGAAGCTTTCTGAGAAACTTCTTTGTGTTCTGTGAAATCATCTCACAGAGTTACAGCTTTCCCCTCAAGAAGCCTTTCGCTAAGACAGTTCTTGTGTAATTGGCAAAGTGATATTTGAAAGCCCATAGAGGGCTATGGTGAAAAAGGAAATATTCTCAGATGAAATCTGGAAAGAAGCTTTCTGAGAAACTGCTTAGTGTTCTGTTAATTCATCTCACAGAGTTACATCTGTATTTCGTGGATCTCTTTGCTAGCCTTATTTCTGTGGAATCTGAGAACAGATATTTCGGATCCCTTTGAAGACTATAGGGCCAAAGGAAATATCCTCCGATTACAAAGGAAAGAAGCTTTCTGAGAAACTTCTTTGTGTTCTGTGAAATCATCTCACAGAGTTTCAGCTTTTCCCTCAAGAAGCCTTTCGCTAAGACTGTTCTTGTGGAATTGGCAAAGTGATATTTGGAAGCCCATAGAGGGCTACGGTGAAAAAGGAAATATCCTCAGATGAAATCTGGAAAGAAGCTTTCTGAGAAACTGCTTAGTGTTCTGTTAATTCATCTCACAGAGTTACATCTGTATTTCGTGGATCTCTTTGCTAGCCTTATTTCTGTGGAATCTGAGAACAGATATTTCGGATCCCTTTGAAGACTATAGGGCCAAAGGAAATATCCTCCGATAACAAAGAGAAAGAAGCTTTCTGAGAAACTTCTTTGTGTTCTCTGAAATCATCTCACAGAGTTACAGCTTTCCCCTCAAGAAGCCTTTCGCTAAGACAGTTCTTGTGGAATTGACAAAGTGATATTTGGAAGCCCATAGAGGGCTATGGTGAAAAAGGAAATATCCTCAGATGAAATCTGGAAAGAAGCTTTCTGAGAAACTGCTTAGTGTTCTGTTAATTCATCTCACAGAGTTACATCTGTATTCCGTGGATCTCTTTGCTAGCTTTTTTTCTGTGGAATCTGAGAACAGATATTTCGGATCCCTTTGAAGACTGTAGGGCCAAAGGAAATATCCTCCGATAACAAAGAGAAAGAAGCTTTCTGAGAAACTTCTTTGTGTTCTGTGAAATCATCTCACAGAGTTACAGCTTTCCCCTCAAGAAGCCTTTCGCTAAGACTGTTCTTGTGGAATTGGCAAAGTGATATTTGGAAGCCCATAGAGGGCTATGGTAAAAAAGCAAATATCCTCAGATGAAATCTGGAAAGAAGCTTTCTGAGAAACTGCTTAGTGTTCTGTTAATTCATCTCACAGAGTTACATCTGTATTTCGTGGGTCTCTTTGCTAGCCTTATTTCTGTGGAATCTGAGAACAGATATTTCGGATCCCTTTGAAGACTATGGGGCCAAAGGAAATATCCTCCGATAACAAAGAGAACGAAGCTTTCTGAGAAACTTCTTTGTGTTCTGTGAAATCATCTCACAGAGTTACAGCTTTCCCCACAAGAAGCCTTTCGCTAAGACAGTTCTTGTGGAATTGGCAAAGTGATATTTGGAAGCCCATAGAGGGCTAGGGTGAAAAAGGAAATATCCTCAGATGAAATCTGGAAAGAAGCTTTCTGAGAAATTGCTTAGTGTTCTGTTAATTCATCTCACAGAGTTACATCTGTATTTCGTGGATCTCTTTGCTAGCCTTATTTCTGTGGAATCTGAGAACAGATATTTCGGATCCCTTTGAAGACTATAGGGCCAAAGGAAATATCCTCCGATAACAAAGAGAAAGAAGCTTTCTGAGAAACTCCTTTGTGTTCTGTGAAATCATCTCAGAGAGTTACAGCTTTCCCCTCAAGAAGCCTTTCGCTAATACAGTTCTTGTGGAATTGGCAAAGTGATATTTGGAAGCCCATAGAGGGCCATGGTGAAAAAGGAAATATCCTCAGATGAAATCTGGAAAGAAGCTTTCTGAGAAACGGCTTAGTGTTCTGTTAATTCATCTCACAGAGTTACATCTGTATTTCGTGGATCTCTTTGCTAGCCTTATTTCTGTGGAATCTGAGAACAGATATTTCGGATCCCTTTGAAGACTATAGGGCCAATGGAAATATCCTCTGATAACAAAGAGAAAGAAGCTTTCTGAGAAACTTCTTTGTGTTCTGTGAAATCATTTCACAGAGTTACAGCTTTTCCCTCAAGAAGCCTTTCGCTAAGACTGTTCTTGTGGTATTGGCAAAGTGATATTTGGAAGCCCATAGAGAGCTATGGTGAAAAAGGAAATATCCTCAGATGAAATCTGGAAAGAAGCTTTCTGAGAAACTGCTTAGTGTTCTGTTAATTCATCTCACAGAGTTACATCTGTGTTTCGTGGATCTCTTTGCTAGCCTTATTTCTGTGGAATCTGAGAATAGATATTTCGGATCCCTTTGAAGACTATAGGGGTAAAGGAAATATCCTCCGATAACAAAGAGAAAGAAGCTTTCTGAGAAACTTCTTTGTGTTCTGTGAAATCATCTCACAGAGTTACAGCTTTCCCCTCAAGAAGCCTTTCGCTAAGACAGTTCTTGTGGAATTGGCAAAGTGATATTTGAAAGCCCATAGAGGGCTATGGTGAAAAAGGAAATATCCTCAGATGAAATCTGGAAAGAAGCTTTCGGAGAAACTGCTTAGTGTTCTGTTAATTCATCTCACAGGGTTACATCTGTATTTCGTGGATCTCTTTGCTAGCCTTATTTCTGTGGAATCTGAGAACAGATATTTCGGATCCCTTTGAAGACTATAGGGCCAAAGGAAATATCCTCCGATAACAAAGAGAAAGAAGCTTTCTGAGAAACTTCTTTCTGTTCTGTGAAATCATCTCTCAGAGTTTCAGCTTTTCCCTCAAGAAGCCTTTCGCTAAGACTGTTCTTGTGGAATTGGCAAAGTGATATTTGGAAGCCCATAGAGGGCTATGGTGAAAAAGGAAATATCCTCAGATGAAATCTGGAAAGAAGCTTTCTGAGAAACTGCTTAGTGTTCTGTTAATTCATCTCACAGTGTTACATCTGTATTTCGTGGATCTCTTTGCTAACCTTATTTCTGTGGAATCTGAGAACAGATATTTCGGATCCCTTTGAAGACTATAGGGCCAAAGGAAATATCCTCCGATAACAAAGAGAAAGAAGCTTTCTGAGAAACTTCTTTGTATTCTGTGAAATCATCTCACAGAGTTACAGCTTTCCCCTCAAGAAGCCGTTCGCTAAGACAGTTCTTGTGGAATTGGCAAAGTGATATTTGAAAGCCCATAGAGGGCTATGGTGAAAAAGGAAATATTCTCAGATGAAATCTGGAAAGAAGCTTTCTGAGAAACTGCTTAGTGTTCTGTTAATTCATCTCACAGAGTTACATCTGTATTTCGTGGATCTCTTTGCTAGCCTTATTTCTGTGGAATCTGAGAACAGATATTTCGGATCCCTTTGAAGACTATAGGGCAAAGGAAATATCCTCCGATAACAAAGAGAAAGTAGCTTTCTGAGAAACTCTTTGTGTTCTGTGAAATCATCTCACAGAGTTACAGCTTTCCCCTCAAGAAGCCTTTCGTTAATACATTCTTGTGGAATTGGCAAAGTGATATTTGGAAGCCCAAAGAGGGCCATGGTGAAAAAGGAAATATCCTCAGATGAAATCTGGAAAGAAGCTTTCTGAGAAACTGCTTAGTGTTCTGTTAATTCATCTCACAGAGTTACATCTGTATTTCGTGGATCTCTTTGCTAGCTTTATTTCTGTGGAATCTGAGAACAGATATTTCGGATCCCTTTGAAGACTATAGGGCCAATGGAAATATCCTCCGATAACAAAGAGAAAGAAGCTTTCTGAGAAACTTCTTTGTGTTCTGTGAAATCATCTCACAGAGTTACAGCTTTTCCCTCAAGAAGCCTTTCGCTAAGACTGTTCTTGTGGAATTGGCAAAGTGATATTTGGAAGCCCATAGAGGGCTATGGTGAAAAAGGAAATATCCTCAGATGAAATCTGGAAAGAAGCTTTCTGAGAAACTGCTTAGTGTTCTGTTTATTCATCTCACAGAGTTACATCTGTATTTCGTGGATCTCTTTGCTAGCCTTATTTCTGTGAAATCTGAGAACAGATATTTCGGATCCCTTTGAAGACTATAGGGCCAAAGGAAATATCCTCCGATAACAAAGAGAAAGAAGCTTTCTGAGAAACTTCTTTGTGTTCTGTGAAATCATCTCACAGAGTTACAGCTTTCCCCTCAAGAAGCCTTTCGCTAAGACAGTTCTTGTGGAATTGGCAAAGTGATATTTGGAAGCCCATAGAGGGCCATGGTGAAAAAGGAAATATCCTCAGATGAAATCTGGAAAGAAGCTTTCTGAGAAACTGCTTAGTGTTCTGTTAATTCATCTCACAGAGTTACATCTGTATTTCGTGGATCTCTTTGCTAGCTTTATTTCTGTGGAATCTGAGAACAGATATTTCGGATCCCTTTGAAGACTATAGGGCCAAAGGAAATATCCTCCGATAACGAAGAGAAAGAAGCTTTCTGAGAAACTTCTTTGTGTTCTGTGAAATCAGCTCACAGAGTTACAGCTTTCCCCTCAAGAAGCCTTTCGATAAGACAGTTCTTGTGGAATTGGCCAAGTGATATTTGGAACCCCTTACAGGGCTATGGTGAAAAAGGAAATATACTCAGATGAAATCTGGAAAGAAGCTTTCTGAGAAACTGCTTAGTGTTCTGTTAATTCATCTCACAGAGTTACATCTGTATTTCGTGGATCTCTTTGCTAGCCTTATTTCTGTGGAATCTGAGAACAGATATTTCGGATCCCTTTGAAGACTATAGGGCCAAAGGAAATATCCTCCGATAACAAGGAGAACGAAGCTTTCTGAGAAACTTCTTTGTGTTCTGTGAAATCATCTCAGAGAGTTACAGCTTTCCCCTCAAGAAGCCTTTCGCTAAGACAGTTCTTGTGGAATTGGCAAAGTGATATTTGGAAGCCCATAGAGGGCTATGGTGAAAAAGGAAATATCCTCAGATGAAATCTGGAAAGAAGCTTTCTGAGAAACTGCTTAGTGTTCTGTTAATTCATCTCACAGAGTTACATCTGTATTTCGTGGATCTCTTTGCTAGCCTTATTTCTGTGGAATCTGAGAAAAGATATTTCGGATCCCTTTGAAGACTATAGGGCCAAAGGAAATATCCTCCGATAACAAGGAGAACGAAGCTTTCTGAGAAACTTCTTTGTGTTCTGTGAAATCATCTCACAGAGTTACAGCTTTCCCCTCAAGAAGCCTTTCGCCAAGACAGGTCTTGTGGAATTGGCAAAGTGATATTTGGAAGCCCATAGAGGGCTATGGTGAAAAAGGAAATATCCTCAGATGAAATCTGGAAAGAAGCTTTCTGAGAAACTGCTTAGTGTTCTGTTAATTCCTCTCACAGAGTTACATCTGTATTTCGTGGATCTCTTTGCTAGCCTTATTTCTGTGGAATCTGAGAACAGATATTTCGGATCCCTTTGAAGACTATAGGGCCAAAGGAAATATCCTCCGATAACAAAGAGAAAGAAGCTTTCTGAGAAACTTCTTTGTGTTCTGTGAAATCATCTCACAGAGTTACAGCTTTCCCCTCAAGAAGCCTTTCGCTAAGACAGTTCTTGTGGAATTGGCAAAGTGATATTTGGAAGCCCATAGAGGGCTACGGTGTAAAAGGAAATATCCTCAGATGAAATCTGGAAAGAAGCTTTCTGAGAAACTGCTTAGTGTTCTGTTAATTCATCTCACAGAGTTACATCTGTATTTCGTGGATCTCTTTGCTAGCCTTATTTCTGTGGAATCTGAGAACAGATATTTCGGATCCCTTTGAAGACTATAGGGCCAAAGGAAATGTCCTCCGATAACAAAGAGAAAGAAGCTTTCTGAGAAACTTCTTTGTGTTCTGTGAAATCATCTCACGGAGTTTCAGCTTTTCCCTCAAGAAGCCTTTCGCTAAGACTGTTCTTGTGGAATTGGCAAAGTGATATTTGGAAGCCCATAGAGGGCTATGGTGAAAAAGGAAATATCCTCAGATGAAATCTGGAAAGAAGCTTTCTGAGAAACTGCTTAGTGTTCTGTTAATTCATCTCACAGTGTTACATCTGTATTTCGTGGAACTCTTTGCTAGCCTTATTACTGTGGAATCTGAGAACAGATATTTCGGATCCCTTTGAAGACTATAGGGCCAAAGGAAATATCCTCCGATAACAAAGAGAAAGAAGCTTTCTGAGAAACTTCTTTGTGTTCTGTGAAATCATCTCACAGAGTTACAGCTTTCCCCTCAAGAAGCCTTTCGCTAAGACAGTTCTTGTGGAATTGGCAAAGTGATATTTGGAAGCCCATAGAGGGCTAGGGTGAAAAAGGAAATACCCTCAGATGAAATCTGGAAAGAAGCTTTCTGAGAAATTGCGTAGTGTTCTGTTAATTCATCTCACAGAGTTACATCTGTATTTCGTGGATCTCTTTGCTAGCCTTATTTCTGTGGAATCTGAGAACAGATATTTCGGATCCCTTTGAAGACTATAGGGCCAAAGGAAATATCCTGCGATAACAAAGAGAAAGAAGCTTTCTGAGAAACTTCTTTGTGTTCTGTGAAATCATCTCACAGAGTTTCAGCTTTTCCCTCAAGAAGCCTTTCGCTAAGACTGTTCTTATGGAATTGGCAAAGTGATATTTGGAAGCCCATAGAGGGCTATGGTGAAAAAGCAAATATCCTCAGATGAAATCTGGAAAGAAGCTTTCTGAGAAACTGCTTAGTGTTCTGTTAATTCATCTCACAGTGTTACATCTGTATTTCGTGGATCTCTTTGCTAGCCTTATTTCTGTGGAATCTGAGAACAGATATTACGGATCCCTTTGAAGACTATAGGGCCAAAGGAAATATCCTCCGATAACAAAGAGAAAGAAGCTTTCTGAGAAACTTCTTTGTGTTCTGTGAAATCATCTCACAGAGTTACAGCTTTCCCCTCAAGAAGCCTTTCGCTAAGACAGTTCTTGTGGAATTGGCAAAGTGATATTTGGAAGCCCATAGAGGGCTATGGTAAAAAAGCAAATATCCTCAGATGAAATCTGGTAAGAAGCTTTCTGAGAAACTGCTTAGTGTTCTGTTAATTCATCTCACAGAGTTACATCTGTATTTCGTGGATCTCTTTGCTAGCCTTTTTTCTGTGGAATCTGAGAACAGATATTTCGGATCCCTTTGAAGACCATAGGGCCAAAGGAAATATCCTCCGATAACAAAGAGAAAGAAGCTTTCTGAGAAACTCCTTTGTGTTCTGTGAAATCATCTCAGAGAGTTACAGCTTTCCCCTCAAGAAGCCTTTCGCTAAGACAGTTCTTGTGGAATTGGCAAAGTGATATTTGGAAGCCCATAGAGGGCCATGGTGAAAAAGGAAATATCCTCAGATGAAATCTGGAAAGAAGCTTTCTGAGAAACTGCTTAGTGTTCTGTTAATTCATCTCACAGAGTTACATCTGTATTTCGTGGATCTCTTTGCTAGCCTTATTTCTGTGGAATCTGAGAACAGATATTTCGGATCCCTTTGAAGACTATAGGGCCAATGGAAATATCCTCTGATAACAAAGCGAAAGAAGCATTCTGAGAAACTTCTTTGTGTTCTGTTAAATCATTTCACAGAGTTACAGCTTTTCCCTCAAGAATCCTTTCGCTAAGACTGTTCTTGTGGTATTGGCAAAGTGATATTTGGAAGCCCATAGAGGGCTATGGTGAAAAAGGAAATATCCTCAGATGAAATCTGGAAAGAAGCTTTCTGAGAAACTGCTTAGTGTTCTGTTAATTCATCTCACAGTGTTACATCTGTATTTCGTGGATCTCTTTGCTAGCCTTATTTCTGTGGAATCCTAGAATAGATATTTCGGATCCCTTTGAAGACTATAGGGCCAAAGGAAATATCCTCCGATAACAAAGAGAAAGAAGCTTTCTGAGAAACTTCTTTGTGTTCTGTGAAATCATCTCACAGAGTTACAGCTTTCCCCTCAAGAAGCCTTTCGCTAAGACAGTTCTTGTGGAATTGGCAAAGTGATATTTGAAAGCCCATAGAGGGCTATGGTGAAAAAGGAAATATCCTCAGATGAAATCTGGAAAGAAGCTTTCTGAGAAACTGCTTAGTGTTCTGTTAATTCATCTCACAGAGTTACATCGGTATTTCGTGGATCTCTTTGCTAGCCTTATTTCTGTGGAATCTGAGAACAGATATTTCGGATCCCTTTGAAGACTATAGGGCCAAAGGAAATATCCTCCGATAACAAAGAGAAAGAAGCTTTCTGAGAAACTTCTTTCTGTTCTGTGAAATCATCTCTCAGAGTTTCAGCTTTTCCCTCAAGAAGCCTTTCGCTAAGACAGTTCTTGTGGAATTGGCAAAGTGATATTTGGAAGCCCATAGAGGGCTATGGTGAAAAAGGAAATATCCTCAGATGAAATCTGGAAAGAAGCTTTCTGAGAAACTGCTTAGTGTTCTGTTAATTCATCTCACAGAGTTACATCTGTATTTCGTGGATCTCTTTGCTAACCTTATTTCTGTGGAATCTGAGAACAGATATTTCGGATCCCTTTGAAGACTATAGGGCCAAAGGAAATATCCTCCGATAACAAAGAGAAAGAAGCTTTCTGAGAAACTTCTTTGTGTTCTGTGAAGTCATCTCACAGAGTTACAGCTTTCCCCTCAAGAAGCCTTTCGCTAAGACAGTTCTTGTGGAATTGGCAAAGTGATATTTGAAAGCCCATAGAGGGCTATGGTGAAAAAGGAAATATTCTCAGATGAAATCTGGAAAGAAGCTTTCTGAGAAACTGCTTAGTGTTCTGTTAATTCATCTCACAGAGTTACATCTGTATTTCGTGGATCTCTTTGCTAGCCTTTTTTCTGTGGAATCTGAGAACAGATATTTCGGATCCCTTTGAAGACTATAGGGCCAAAGGAAATATCCTCCGATAACAAAGAGAAGGAAGCTTTCTGAGAAACTTCTTTGTGTTCTGTGAAATCATCTCACAGAGTTACAGCTTTCCCCTCAAGAAGCCTTTCGCTAAGACAGTTCTTGTGGAATTGGCAAAGTGATAGTTGGAAGCCCATAGAGGGCTATGGTAAAAAAGCAAATATCCTCAGATGAAATCTGGAAAGAAGCTTTCTGAGAAACTGCTTAGTGTTCTGTTAATTCATCTCACAGAGTTACATCTGTATTTCGTGGATCTCTTTGCTAGCCTTATTTCTGTGGAATCTGAGAACAGATATTTCGGATCCCTTTGAAGACTATAGGGCCAAAGGAAATATCCGCCGATAACAAAGAGAAAGAAGCTTGCTGATAAACTTCTTTGTGTTCTGTGAAATCATCTCACAGAGTTTCAGCTTTTCCCTCAAGAAGCCTTTCGCTAAGACAGTTCTTGTGGAATTGGCAAAGTGATATTTGGAAGCCCATAGAGGGCTATGGTGAAAAAGGAAATATCCTCAGATGAAATCTGGAAAGAAGCTTTCTGAGAAACTGCTTAGTGTTCTGTTAATTCATCTCACAGTGTTACATCTGTATTTCGTGGAAGTCTTTGCTAGCCTTATTTCTGTGGAATCTGAGAACAGATATTTCGGATCCCTTTGAAGACTATAGGGCCAAAGGAAATATCCTCCGATAACAAAGAGAAAGAAGCTTTCTGAGAAACTTCTTTGTGTTCTGTGAAATCATCTCACAGAGTTACAGCTTTCCCCTCAAGAAGCCTTTCGCTAAGACAGTTCTTGTGGAATTGGCAAAGTGATATTTGAAAGCCCATAGAGGGCTATGGTGAAAAAGGAAATATTCTCAGATGAAATCTGGAAAGAAGCTTTCTGAGAAACTGCTTAGTGTTCTGTTAATTCATCTCACAGAGTTACATCTGTATTTCGTGGATCTCTTTGCTAGCCTTATTTCTGTGGAATCTGAGAACAGATATTTCGGATCCCTTTGAAGACTATAGGGCCAAAGGAAATATCCTCCGATAACAAAGGAAAGAAGCTTTCTGAGAAACTTCTTTGTGTTCTGTGAAATCATCTCACAGAGTTTCAGCTTTTCCCTCAAGAAGCCTTTCGCTAAGACTGTTCTTGTGGAATTGGCAAAGTGATATTTGGAAGCCCATAGAGGGCTACGGTGAAAAAGGAAATATCCTCAGATGAAATCTGGAAAGAAGCTTTCTGAGAAACTGCTTAGTGTTCTGTTAATTCATCTCACAGAGTTACATCTGTATTTCGTGGATCTCTTTGCTAGCCTTATTTCTGTGGAATCTGAGAACAGATATTTCGGATCCCTTTGAAGACTATAGGGCCAAAGGAAATATCCTCCGATAACAAAGAGAAAGAAGCTTTCTGAGAAACTTCTTTGTGTTCTCTGAAATCATCTCACAGAGTTACAGCTTTCCCCTCAAGAAGCCTTTCGCTAAGACAGTTCTTGTGGAATTGACAAAGTGATATTTGGAAGCCCATAGAGGGCTATGGTGAAAAAGGAAATATCCTCAGATGAAATCTGGAAAGAAGCTTTCTGAGAAACTGCTTAGTGTTCTGTTAATTCATCTCACAGAGTTACATCTGTATTCCGTGGATCTCTTTGCTAGCTTTTTTTCTGTGGAATCTGAGAACAGATATTTCGGATCCCTTTGAAGACTATAGAGCCAAAGGAAATATCCTCCGATAACAAAGAGAAAGAAGCTTTCTGAGAAACTTCTTTGTGTTCTGTGAAATCATCTCACAGAGTTACAGCTTTCCCCTCAAGAAGCCTTTCGCTAAGACTGTTCTTGTGGAATTGGCAAAGTGATATTTGGAAGCCCATAGAGGGCTATGGTAAAAAAGCAAATATCCTCAGATGAAATCTGGAAAGAAGCTTTCTGAGAAACTGCTTAGTGTTCTGTTAATTCATCTCACAGAGTTACATCTGTATTTCGTGGGTCTCTTTGCTAGCCTTATTTCTGTGGAATCTGAGAACAGATATTTCGGATCCCTTTGAAGACTATGGGGCCAAAGGAAATATCCTCCGATAACAAAGAGAACGAAGCTTTCTGAGAAACTTCTTTGTGTTCTGTGAAATCATCTCACAGAGTTACAGCTTTCCCCACAAGAAGCCTTTCGCTAAGACAGTTCTTGTGGAATTGGCAAAGTGATATTTGGAAGCCCATAGAGGGCTAGGGTGAAAAAGGAAATATCCTCAGATGAAATCTGGAAAGAAGCTTTCTGAGAAATTGCTTAGTGTTCTGTTAATTCATCTCACAGAGTTACATCTGTATTTCGTGGATCTCTTTGCTAGCCTTATTTCTGTGGAATCTGAGAACAGATATTTCGGATCCCTTTGAAGACTATAGGGCCAAAGGAAATATCCTCCGATAACAAAGAGAAAGAAGCTTTCTGAGAAACTCCTTTGTGTTCTGTGAAATCATCTCAGAGAGTTACAGCTTTCCCCTCAAGAAGCCATTCGCTAATACAGTTCTTGTGGAATTGGCAAAGTGATATTTGGAAGCCCATAGAGGGCCATGGTGAAAAAGGAAATATCCTCAGATGAAATCTGGAAAGAAGCTTTCTGAGAAACTGCTTAGTGTTCTGTTAATTCATCTCACAGATTTACATCTGTATTTCGTGGATCTCTTTGCTAGCCTTATTTCTGTGGAATCTGAGAACAGATATTTCGGATCCCTTTGAAGACTATAGGGCCAAAGGAAATATCCTGCGATAACAAAGAGAAAGAAGCTTTCTGAGAAACTTCTTTGTGTTCTGTGAAATCATCTCACAGAGTTTCAGCTTTTCCCTCAAGAAGCCTTTCGCTAACACTGTTCTTGTGGAATTGGCAAAGTGATATTTGGAAGCCCTTAGAGGGCTATGGTGAAAAAGCAAATATCCTCAGATGAAATCTGCAAAGAAGCTTTCTGAGAAACTGCTCAGTGTTCTGTTAATTCATCTCACAGTGTTACATCTGTATTTCGTGGATCTCTTTGCTAGCCTTATTTCTGTGGAATCTGAGAACAGATATTACGGATCCCTTTGAAGACTATAGGGCCAAAGGAAATATCCTCCGATAACAAAGAGAAAGAAGCTTTCTGAGAAACTTCTTTGTGTTCTGTGAAATCATCTCACAGAGTTACAGCTTTCCCCTCAAGAAGCCTTTCGCTAAGACAGTTCTTGTGGAATTGGCAAAGTGATATTTGGAAGCCCATAGAGGGCCATGGTGAAAAAGGAAATATCCTCAGATGAAATCTGGAAAGAAGCTTTCTGAGAAACTGCTTAGTGTTCTGTTAATTCATCTCACAGAGTTACATCTGTATTTCGTGGATCTCTTTGCTAGCCTTATTTCTGTGGAATCTGAGAACAGATATTTCGGATCCCTTTGAAGACTATAGGGCCAATGGAAATATCCTCTGATAACAAAGAGAAAGAAGCTTTCTGAGAAACTTCTTTGTGTTCTGTGAAATCATTTCACAGAGTTACAGCTTTTCCCTCAAGAAGCCTTTCGCTAAGACTGTTCTTGTGGTATTGGCAAAGTGATATTTGGAAGCCCATAGAGAGCTATGGTGAAAAAGGAAATATCCTCAGATGAAATCTGGAAAGAAGCTTTCTGAGAAACTGCTTAGTGTTCTGTTAATTCATCTCACAGAGTTACATCTGTGTTTCGTGGATCTCTTTGCTAGCCTTATTTCTGTGGAATCTGAGAATAGATATTTCGGATCCCTTTGAAGACTATAGGGCTAAAGGAAATATCCTCCGATAACAAAGATAAAGAAGCTTTCTGAGAAACTTCTTTGTGTTCTGTGAAATCATCTCACAGAGTTACAGCTTTCCCCTCAAGAAGCCTTTCGCTAAGACAGTTCTTGTGGAATTGGCAAAGTGATATTTGAAAGCCCATAGAGGGCTATGGTGAAAAAGGAAATATCCTCAGATGAAATCTGCAAAGAAGCTTTCTGAGAAACTGCTCAGTGTTCTGTTAATTCATCTCACAGTGTTACATCTGTATTTCGTGGATCTCTTTGCTAGCCTTATTTCTGTGGAATCTGAGAACAGATATTACGGATCCCTTTGAAGACTATAGGGCCAAAGGAAATATCCTCCGATAACAAAGAGAAAGAAGCTTTCTGAGAAACTTCTTTGTGTTCTGTGAAATCATCTCACAGAGTTACAGCTTTCCCCTCAAGAAGCCTTTCGCTAAGACAGTTCTTGTGGAATTGGCAAAGTGATATTTGGAAGCCCATAGAGGGCCATGGTGAAAAAGGAAATATCCTCAGATGAAATCTGGAAAGAAGCTTTCTGAGAAACTGCTTAGTGTTCTGTTAATTCATCTCACAGAGTTACATCTGTATTTCGTGGATCTCTTTGCTAGCCTTATTTCTGTGGAATCTGAGAACAGATATTTCGGATCCCTTTGAAGACTATAGGGCCAAAGGAAATATCCTCCGATAACAAAGAGAAAGAAGCTTTCTGAGAAACTTCTTTGTGTTCTGTGAAATCATCTCACAGAGTTACAGCTTTCCCCTCAAGAAGCCTTTCGCTAAGACAGTTCTTGTGGAATTGGCAAAGTGATAGTTGGAAGCCCATAGAGGGCTATGGTAAAAAAGCAAATATCCTCAGATGAAATCTGGAAAGAAGCTTTCTGAGAAACTGCTTAGTGTTCTGTTAATTCATCTCACAGAGTTACATCTGTATTTCGTGGATCTCTTTGCTAGCGTTATTTCTGTGGAATCTGAGAACAGATATTTCGGATCCCTTTGAAGACTATAGGGCCAAAGGAAATATCCTCCGATAACAAAGAGAAAGAAGCTTTCTGAGAAACTTCTTTGTGTTCTGTGAAATCATCTCACAGAGTTTCAGCTTTTCCCTCAAGAAGCCTTTCGCTAAGACAGTTCTTGTGGAATTGGCAAAGTGATATTTGGAAGCCCATAGAGGGCTATGGTGAAAAAGGAAATATCCTCAGATGAAATCTGGAAAGAAGCTTTCTGAGAAACTGCTTAGTGTTCTGTCAATTCATCTCACAGTGTTACATCTGTATTTCGTGGATCTCTTTGCTAGCCTTATTTCTGTGGAATCTGAGAACAGATATTTCGGATCCCTTTGAAGACTATAGGGCAAAGGAAATATCCTCCGATAACAAAGAGAAAGTAGCTTTCTGAGAAACTCTTTGTGTTCTGTGAAATCATCTCACAGAGTTACAGCTTTCCCCTCAAGAAGCCTTTCGTTAATACATTCTTGTGGAATTGGCAAAGTGATATTTGGAAGCCCAAAGAGGGCCATGGTGAAAAAGGAAATATCCTCAGATGAAATCTGGAAAGAAGCTTTCTGAGAAACTGCTTAGTGTTCTGTTAATTCATCTCACAGAGTTACATCTGTATTTCGTGGATCTCTTTGCTAGCTTTATTTCTGTGGAATCTGAGAACAGATATTTCGGATCCCTTTGAAGACTATAGGGCCAATGGAAATATCCTCCGATAACAAAGAGAAAGAAGCTTTCTGAGAAACTTCTTTGTGTTCTGTGAAATCATCTCACAGAGTTACAGCTTTTCCCTCAAGAAGCCTTTCGCTAAGAATGTTCTTGTGGAATTGGCAAAGTGATATTTGGAAGCCCATAGAGGGCTATGGTGAAAAAGGAAATATCCTCAGATGAAATCTGGAAAGAAGCTTTCTGAGAAACTGCTTAGTGTTCTGTTTATTCATCTCACAGAGTTACATCTGTATTTCGTGGATCTCTTTGCTAGCCTTATTTCTGTGGAATCTGAGAACAGATATTTCGGATCCCTTTGAAGACTATAGGGCCAAAGGAAATATCCTCCGATAACAAAGAGAAAGAAGCTTTCTGAGAAACTTCTTTGTGTTCTGTGAAATCAGCTCACAGAGTTACAGCTTTCCCCTCAAGAAGCCTTTCGCTAAGACAGGTCTTGTGGAATTGGCAAAGTGATATTTGGAAGCCCATAGAGGGCTATGGTGAAAAAGGAAATATCCTCAGATGAAATCTGGAAAGAAGCTTTCTGAGAAACTGCTTAGTGTTCTGTTAATTCCGCTCACAGAGTTACATCTGTATTTCGTGGATCTCTTTGCTAGCCTTATTTCTGTGGAATCTGAGAACAGATATTTCGGATCCCTTTGAAGACTATAGGGCCAAAGGAAATATCCTCCGATAACAAAGAGAAAGAAGCTTTCTGAGAAACTTCTTTGTGTTCTGTGAAATCATCTCACAGAGTTACAGCTTTCCCCTCAAGAAGCCTTTCGCTAAGACAGTTCTTGTGGAATTGGCAAAGTGATATTTGGAAGCCCATAGAGGGCTACGGTGTAAAAGGAAATATCCTCAGATGAAATCTGGAAAGAAGCTTTCTGAGAAACTGCTTAGTGTTCTGTTAATTCATCTCACAGAGTTACATCTGTATTTCGTGGATCTCTTTGCTAGCCTTATTTCTGTGGAATCTGAGAACAGATATTTCGGATCCCTTTGAAGACTATAGGGCCAAAGGAAATATCCTCCGATAACAAAGAGAAAGAAGCTTTCTGAGAAACTTCTTTGTGTTCTGTGAAATCATCTCACGGAGTTTCAGCTTTTCCCTCAAGAAGCCTTTCGCTAAGACTGTTCTTGTGGAATTGGCAAAGTGATATTTGGAAGCCCATAGAGGGCTATGGTGAAAAAGGAAATATCCTCAGATGAAATCTGGAAAGAAGCTTTCTGAGAAACTGCTTAGTGTTCTGTTAATTCATCTCACAGTGTTACATCTGTATTTCGTGGAACTCTTTGCTAGCCTTATTACTGTGGAATCTGAGAACAGATATTTCGGATCCCTTTGAAGACTATAGGGCCAAAGGAAATATCCTCCGATAACAAAGAGAAAGAAGCTTTCTGAGAAACTTCTTTGTGTTCTGTGAAATCATCTCACAGAGTTACAGCTTTCCCCTCAAGAAGCCTTTCGCTAAGACAGTTCTTGTGGAATTGGCAAAGTGATATTTGGAAGCCCATAGAGGGCTAGGGTGAAAAAGGAAATACCCTCAGATGAAATCTGGAAAGAAGCTTTCTGAGAAATTGCGTAGTGTTCTGTTAATTCATCTCACAGAGTTACATCTGTATTTCGTGGATCTCTTTGCTAGCCTTATTTCTGTGGAATCTGAGAACAGATATTTCGGATCCCTTTGAAGACTATAGGGCCAAAGGAAATATCCTGCGATAACAAAGAGAAAGAAGCTTTCTGAGAAACTTCTTTGTGTTCTGTGAAATCATCTCACAGAGTTTCAGCTTTTCCCTCAAGAAGCCTTTCGCTAAGACTGTTCTTATGGAATTGGCAAAGTGATATTTGGAAGCCCATAGAGGGCTATGGTGAAAAAGCAAATATCCTCAGATGAAATCTGGAAAGAAGCTTTCTGAGAAACTGCTTAGTGTTCTGTTAATTCATCTCACAGTGTTACATCTGTATTTCGTGGATCTCTTTGCTAGCCTTATTTCTGTGGAATCTGAGAACAGATATTACGGATCCCTTTGAAGACTATGGGGCCAAAGGAAATATCCTCCGATAACAAAGAGAAAGAAGCTTTCTGAGAAACTTCTTTGTGTTCTGTGAAATCATCTCACAGAGTTACAGCTTTCCCCTCAAGAAGCCTTTCGCTAATACAGTTCTTTTGGAATTGGCAAAGTGATATTTGGAAGCCCATAGAGGGCTATGGTAAAAAAGCAAATATCCTCAGATGAAATCTGGTAAGAAGCTTTCTGAGAAACTGCTTAGTGTTCTGTTAATTCATCTCACAGAGTTACATCTGTATTTCGTGGATCTCTTTGCTAGCCTTTTTTCTGTGGAATCTGAGAACAGATATTTCGGATCCCTTTGAAGACTATAGGGCCAAAGGAAATATCATCCGATAACAAAGAGAAAGAAGCTTTCTGAGAAACTCCTTTGTGTTCTGTGAAATCATCTCAGAGAGTTACAGCTTTCCCCTCAAGAAGCCTTTCGCTAAGACAGTTCTTGTGGAATTGGCAAAGTGATATTTGGAAGCCCATAGAGGGCCATGGTGAAAAAGGAAATATCCTCAGATGAAATCTGGAAAGAAGCTTTCTGAGAAACTGCTTAGTGTTCTGTTAATTCATCTCACAGAGTTACATCTGTATTTCGTGGATCTCTTTGCTAGCCTTATTTCTGTGGAATCTGAGAACAGATATTTCGGATCCCTTTGAAGACTATAGGGCCAATGGAAATATCCTCTGATAACAAAGCGAAAGAAGCATTCTGAGAAACTTCTTTGTGTTCTGTTAAATCATTTCACAGAGTTACAGCTTTTCCCTCAAGAATCCTTTCGCTAAGACTGTTCTTGTGGTATTGGCAAAGTGATATTTGGAAGCCCATAGAGGGCTATGGTGAAAAAGGAAATATCCTCAGACGAAATCTGGAAAGAAGCTTTCTGAGAAACTGCTTAGTGTTCTGTTAATTCATCTCACAGTGTTACATCTGTATTTCGTGGATCTCTTTGCTAGCCTTATTTCTGTGGAATCTGAGAATAGATATTTCGGATCCCTTTGAAGACTATAGGGCCAAAGGAAATATCCTCCGATAACAAAGAGAAAGAAGCTTTCTGAGAAACTTCTTTGTGTTCTGTGAAATCATCTCACAGAGTTACAGCTTTCCCCTCAAGAAGCCTTTCGCTAAGACAGTTCTTGTGGAATTGGCAAAGTGATATTTGAAAGCCCATAGAGGGCTATGGTGAAAAAGGAAATATCCTCAGATGAAATCTGGAAAGAAGCTTTCTGAGAAACTGCTTAGTGTTCTGTTAATTCATCTCACAGAGTTACATCTGTATTTCGTGGATCTCTTTGCTAGCCTTATTTCTGTGGAATCTGAGAACAGATATTTCGGATCCCTTTGAAGACTATAGGGCCAAAGGAAATATCCTCCGATAACAAAGAGAAAGAAGCTTTCTGAGAAACTTCTTTCTGTTCTGTGAAATCATCTCTCAGAGTTTCAGCTTTTCCCTCAAGAAGCCTTTCGCTAAGACAGTTCTTGTGGAATTGGCAAAGTGATATTTGGAAGCCCATAGAGGGCTATGGTGAAAAAGGAAATATCCTCAGATGAAATCTGGAAAGAAGCTTTCTGAGAAACTGCTTAGTGTTCTGTTAATTCATCTCACAGAGTTACATCTGTATTTCGTGGATCTCTTTGCTAACCTTATTTCTGTGGAATCTGAGAACAGATATTTCGGATCCCTTTGAAGACTATAGGGCCAAAGGAAATATCCTCCGATAACAAAGAGAAAGAAGCTTTCTGAGAAACTTCTTTGTGTTCTGTGAAGTCATCTCACAGAGTTACAGCTTTCCCCTCAAGAAGCCTTTCGCTAAGACAGTTCTTGTGGAATTGGCAAAGTGATATTTGAAAGCCCATAGAGGGCTATGGTGAAAAAGGAAATATTCTCAGATGAAATCTGGAAAGAAGCTTTCTGAGAAACTGCTTAGTGTTCTGTTAATTCATCTCACAGAGTTACATCTGTATTTCGTGGATCTCTTTGCTAGCCTTTTTTCTGTGGAATCTGAGAACAGATATTTCGGATCCCTTTGAAGACTATAGGGCCAAAGGAAATATCCTCCGATAACAAAGAGAAGGAAGCTTTCTGAGAAACTTCTTTGTGTTCTGTGAAATCATCTCACAGAGTTACAGCTTTCCCCTCAAGAAGCCTTTCGCTAAGACAGTTCTTGTGGAATTGGCAAAGTGATAGTTGGAAGCCCATAGAGGGCTATGGTAAAAAAGCAAATATCCTCAGATGAAATCTGGAAAGAAGCTTTCTGAGAAACTGCTTAGTGTTCTGTTAATTCATCTCACAGAGTTACATCTGTATTTCGTGGATCTCTTTGCTAGCCTTATTTCTGTGGAATCTGAGAACAGATATTTCGGATCCCTTTGAAGACTATAGGGCCAAAGGAAATATCCGCCGATAACAAAGAGAAAGAAGCTTGCTGATAAACTTCTTTGTGTTCTGTGAAATCTTCTCACAGAGTTTCAGCTTTTCCCTCAAGAAGCCTTTCGCTAAGACTGTTCTTGTGGAATTGGCAAAGTGATATTTGGAAGCCCATAGAGGGCTATGGTGAAAAAGGAAATATCCTCAGATGAAATCTGGAAAGAAGCTTTCTGAGAAACTGCTTAGTGTTCTGTTAATTCATCTCACAGTGTTACATCTGTATTTCGTGGAAGTCTTTGCTAGCCTTATTTCTGTGGAATCTGAGAACAGATATTTCGGATCCCTTTGAAGACTATAGGGCCAAAGGAAATATCCTCCGATAACAAAGAGAAAGAAGCTTTCTGAGAAACTTCTTTGTGTTCTGTGAAATCATCTCACAGAGTTACAGCTTTCCCCTCAAGAAGCCTTTCGCTAAGACAGTTCTTGTGGAATTGGCAAAGTGATATTTGAAAGCCCATAGAGGGCTATGGTGAAAAAGGAAATATTCTCAGATGAAATCTGGAAAGAAGCTTTCTGAGAAACTGCTTAGTGTTCTGTTAATTCATCTCACAGAGTTACATCTGTATTTCGTGGATCTCTTTGCTAGCCTTATTTCTGTGGAATCTGAGAACAGATATTTCGGATCCCTTTGAAGACTATAGGGCCAAAGGAAATATCCTCCGATAACAAAGGAAAGAAGCTTTCTGAGAAACTTCTTTGTGTTCTGTGAAATCATCTCACAGAGTTTCAGCTTTTCCCTCAAGAAGCCTTTCGCTAAGACTGTTCTTGTGGAATTGGCAAAGTGATATTTGGAAGCCCATAGAGGGCTACGGTGAAAAAGGAAATATCCTCAGATGAAATCTGGAAAGAAGCTTTCTGAGAAACTGCTTAGTGTTCTGTTAATTCATCTCACAGAGTTACATCTGTATTTCGTGGATCTCTTTGCTAGCCTTATTTCTGTGGAATCTGAGAACAGATATTTCGGATCCCTTTGAAGACTATAGGGCCAAAGGAAATATCCTCCGATAACAAAGAGAAAGAAGCTTTCTGAGAAACTTCTTTGTGTTCTCTGAAATCATCTCACAGAGTTACAGCTTTCCCCTCAAGAAGCCTTTCGCTAAGACAGTTCTTGTGGAATTGACAAAGTGATATTTGGAAGCCCATAGAGGGCTATGGTGAAAAAGGAAATATCCTCAGATGAAATCTGGAAAGAAGCTTTCTGAGAAACTGCTTAGTGTTCTGTTAATTCATCTCACAGAGTTACATCTGTATTCCGTGGATCTCTTTGCTAGCTTTTTTTCTGTGGAATCTGAGAACAGATATTTCGGATCCCTTTGAAGACTATAGGGCCAAAGGAAATATCCTCCGATAACAAAGAGAAAGAAGCTTTCTGAGAAACTTCTTTGTGTTCTGTGAAATCATCTCACAGAGTTACAGCTTTCCCCTCAAGAAGCCTTTCGCTAAGACTGTTCTTGTGGAATTGGCAAAGTGATATTTGGAAGCCCATAGAGGGCTATGGTAAAAAAGCAAATATCCTCAGATGAAATCTGGAAAGAAGCTTTCTGAGAAACTGCTTAGTGTTCTGTTAATTCATCTCACAGAGTTACATCTGTATTTCGTGGGTCTCTTTGCTAGCCTTTTTTCTGTGGAATCTGAGAACAGATATTTCGGATCCCTTTGAAGACTATGGGGCCAAAGGAAATATCCTCCGATAACAAAGAGAACGAAGCTTTCTGAGAAACTTCTTTGTGTTCTGTGAAATCATCTCACAGAGTTACAGCTTTCCCCACAAGAAGCCTTTCGCTAAGACAGTTCTTGTGGAATTGGCAAAGTGATATTTGGAAGCCCATAGAGGGCTAGGGTGAAAAAGGAAATATCCTCAGATGAAATCTGGAAAGAAGCTTTCTGAGAAATTGCTTAGTGTTCTGTTAATTCATCTCACAGAGTTACATCTGTATTTCGTGGATCTCTTTGCTAGCCTTATTTCTGTGGAATCTGAGAACAGATATTTCGGATCCCTTTGAAGACTATAGGGCCAAAGGAAATATCCTCCGATAACAAAGAGAAAGAAGCTTTCTGAGAAACTCCTTTGTGTTCTGTGAAATCATCTCAGAGAGTTACAGCTTTCCCCTCAAGAAGCCATTCGCTAATACAGTTCTTGTGGAATTGGCAAAGTGATATTTGGAAGCCCATAGAGGGCCATGGTGAAAAAGGAAATATCCTCAGATGAAATCTGGAAAGAAGCTTTCTGAGAAACTGCTTAGTGTTCTGTTAATTCATCTCACAGATTTACATCTGTATTTCGTGGATCTCTTTGCTAGCCTTATTTCTGTGGAATCTGAGAACAGATATTTCGGATCCCTTTGAAGACTATAGGGCCAAAGGAAATATCCTGCGATAACAAAGAGAAAGAAGCTTTCTGAGAAACTTCTTTGTGTTCTGTGAAATCATCTCACAGAGTTTCAGCTTTTCCCTCAAGAAGCCTTTCGCTAACACTGTTCTTGTGGAATTGGCAAAGTGATATTTGGAAGCCCTTAGAGGGCTAAGGTGAAAAAGCAAATATCCTCAGATGAAATCTGCAAAGAAGCTTTCTGAGAAACTGCTCAGTGTTCTGTTAATTCATCTCACAGTGTTACATCTGTATTTCGTGGATCTCTTTGCTAGCCTTATTTCTGTGGAATCTGAGAACAGATATTACGGATCCCTTTGAAGACTATAGGGCCAAAGGAAATATCCTCCGATAACAAAGAGAAAGAAGCTTTCTGAGAAACTTCTTTGTGTTCTGTGAAATCATCTCACAGAGTTACAGCTTTCCCCTCAAGAAGCCTTTCGCTAAGACTGTTCTTGTGGTATTGGCAAAGTGATATTTGGAAGCCCATAGAGAGCTATGGTGAAAAAGGAAATATCCTCAGATGAAATCTGGAAAGAAGCTTTCTGAGAAACTGCTTAGTGTTCTGTTAATTCATCTCACAGAGTTACATCTGTGTTTCGTGGATCTCTTTGCTAGCCTTATTTCTGTGGAATCTGAGAATAGATATTTCGGATCCCTTTGAAGACTATAGGGCTAAAGGAAATATCCTCCGATAACAAAGATAAAGAAGCTTTCTGAGAAACTTCTTTGTGTTCTGTGAAATCATCTCACAGAGTTACAGCTTTCCCCTCAAGAAGCCTTTCGCTAAGACAGTTCTTGTGGAATTGGCAAAGTGATATTTGAAAGCCCATAGAGGGCTATGGTGAAAAAGGAAATATCCTCAGATGAAATCTGGAAAGAAGCTTTCGGAGAAACTGCTTAGTGTTCTGTTAATTCATCTCACAGAGTTACATCTGTATTTCGTGGATCTCTTTGCTAGCCTTATTTCTGTGGAATCTGAGAACAGATATTTCGGATCCCTTTGAAGACTATAGGGCCAAAGGAAATATCCTCCGATAACAAAGAGAAAGAAGCTTTCTGAGAAACTTCTTTCTGTTCTGTGAAATCATCTCTCAGAGTTTCAGCTTTTCCCTCAAGAAGCCTTTCGCTAAGACTGTTCTTGTGGAATTGGCAAAGTGATATTTGGAAGCCCATAGAGGGCTATGGTGAAAAAGGAAATATCCTCAGATGAAATCTGGAAAGAAGCTTTCTGAGAAACTGCTTAGTGTTCTGTTAATTCATCTCACAGTGTTACATCTGTATTTCGTGGATCTCTTTGCTAACCTTATTTCTGTGGAATCTGAGAACAGATATTTCGGATCCCTTTGAAGACTATAGGGCCAAAGGAAATATCCTCCGATAACAAAGAGAAAGAAGCTTTCTGAGAAACTTCTTTGTGTTCTGTGAAATCATCTCACAGAGTTACAGCTTTCCCCTCAAGAAGCCGTTCGCTAAGACAGTTCTTGTGGAATAGGCAAAGTGATATTTGAAAGCCCATAGAGGGCTATGGTGAAAAAGGAAATATTCTCAGATGAAATCTGGAAAGAAGCTTTCTGAGAAACTGCTTAGTGTTCTGTTAATTCATCTCACAGAGTTACATCTGTATTTCGTGGATCTCTTTGCTAGCCTTTTTTCTGTGGAATCTGAGAACAGATATTTCGGATCCCTTTGAAGACTATAGGGCCAAAGGAAATATCCTCCGATAACAAAGAGAAAGAAGCTTTCTGAGAAACTTCTTTGTGTTCTGTGAAATCATCTCACAGAGTTACAGCTTTCCCCTCAAGAAGCCTTTCGCTAAGACAGTTCTTGTGGAATTGGCAAAGTGATAGTTGGAAGCCCATAGAGGGCTATGGTAAAAAAGCAAATATCCTCAGATGAAATCTGGAAAGAAGCTTTCTGAGAAACTGCTTAGTGTTCTGTTAATTCATCTCACAGAGTTACATCTGTATTTCGTGGATCTCTTTGCTAGCGTTATTTCTGTGGAATCTGAGAACAGATATTTCGGATCCCTTTGAAGACTATAGGGCCAAAGGAAATATCCTCCGATAACAAAGAGAAAGAAGCTTTCTGAGAAACTTCTTTGTGTTCTGTGAAATCATCTCACAGAGTTTCAGCTTTTCCCTCAAGAAGCCTTTCGCTAAGACAGTTCTTGTGGAATTGGCAAAGTGATATTTGGAAGCCCATAGAGGGCTATGGTGAAAAAGGAAATATCCTCAGATGAAATCTGGAAAGAAGCTTTCTGAGAAACTGCTTAGTGTTCTGTTAATTCATCTCACAGTGTTACATCTGTATTTCGTGGATCTCTTTGCTAGCCTTATTTCTGTGGAATCTGAGAACAGATATTTCGGATCCCTTTGAAGACTATAGGGCAAAGGAAATATCCTCCGATAACAAAGAGAAAGTAGCTTTCTGAGAAACTCTTTGTGTTCTGTGAAATCATCTCACAGAGTTACAGCTTTCCCCTCAAGAAGCCTTTCGTTAATACATTCTTGTGGAATTGGCAAAGTGATATTTGGAAGCCCAAAGAGGGCCATGGTGAAAAAGGAAATATCCTCAGATGAAATCTGGAAAGAAGCTTTCTGAGAAACTGCTTAGTGTTCTGTTAATTCATCTCACAGAGTTACATCTGTATTTCGTGGATCTCTTTGCTAGCTTTATTTCTGTGGAATCTGAGAACAGATATTTCGGATCCCTTTGAAGACTATAGGGCCAATGGAAATATCCTCCGATAACAAAGAGAAAGAAGCTTTCTGAGAAACTTCTTTGTGTTCTGTGAAATCATCTCACAGAGTTACAGCTTTTCCCTCAAGAAGCCTTTCGCTAAGAATGTTCTTGTGGAATTGGCAAAGTGATATTTGGAAGCCCATAGAGGGCTATGGTGAAAAAGGAAATATCCTCAGATGAAATCTGGAAAGAAGCTTTCTGAGAAACTGCTTAGTGTTCTGTTTATTCATCTCACAGAGTTACATCTGTATTTCGTGGATCTCTTTGCTAGCCTTATTTCTGTGGAATCTGAGAACAGATATTTCGGATCCCTTTGAAGACTATAGGGCCAAAGGAAATATCCTCCGATAACAAAGAGAAAGAAGCTTTCTGAGAAACTTCTTTGTGTTCTGTGAAATCAGCTCACAGAGTTACAGCTTTCCCCTCAAGAAGCCTTTCGCTAAGACAGTTCTTGTGGAATTGGCAAAGTGATATTTGGAAGCCCATAGAGGGCCATGGTGAAAAAGGAAATATCCTCAGATGAAATCTGGAAAGAAGCTTTCTGAGAAACTGCTTAGTGTTCTGTTAATTCATCTCACAGAGTTACATCTGTATTTCGTGGATCTCTTTGCTAGCTTTATTTCTGTGGAATCTGAGAACAGATATTTCGGATCCCT
This sequence comes from Macaca nemestrina, assembly GCF_043159975.1. Lineage (NCBI taxonomy): Eukaryota > Metazoa > Chordata > Mammalia > Primates > Cercopithecidae > Macaca > Macaca nemestrina. The sequence goes on along the minus strand of NC_092127.1, from coordinate 109,825,247 downwards.
TTGAAGACTATAGGGCCAAAGGAAATATCCTCCGATAACGAAGAGAAAGAAGCTTTCTGAGAAACTTCTTTGTGTTCTGTGAAATCAGCTCACAGAGTTACAGCTTTCCCCTCAAGAAGCCTTTCGCTAAGACAGTTCTTGTGGAATTGGCCAAGTGATATTTGGAACCCTTAGAGGGCTATGGTGAAAAAGGAAATATACTCAGATGAAATCTGGAAAGAAGCTTTCTGAGAAACTGCTTAGTGTTCTGTTAATTCATCTCACAGAGTTACATCTGTATTTCGTGGATCTCTTTGCTAGCCTTATTTCTGTGGAATCTGAGAACAGATATTTCGGATCCCTTTGAAGACTATAGGGCCAAAGGAAATATCCTCCGATAACAAGGAGAACGAAGCTTTCTGAGAAACTTTTTTGTGTTCTGTGAAATCATCTCAGAGAGTTACAGCTTTCCCCTCAAGAAGCCTTTCGCTAAGACAGTTCTTGTGGAATTGGCAAAGTGATATTTGGAAGCCCATAGAGGGCCATGGTGAAAAAGGAAATATCCTCAGATGAAATCTGGAAAGAAGCTTTCTGAGAAACTGCTTAGTGTTCTGTTAATTCATCTCACAGAGTTACATCTGTATTTCGTGGATCTCTTTGCTAGCTTTATTTCTGTGGAATCTGAGAACAGATATTTCGGATCCCTTTGAAGACTATAGGGCCAAAGGAAATATCCTCCGATAACGAAGAGAAAGAAGCTTTCTGAGAAACTTCTTTGTGTTCTGTGAAATCAGCTCACAGAGTTACAGCTTTCCCCTCAAGAAGCCTTTCGCTAAGACAGTTCTTGTGGAATTGGCCAAGTGATATTTGGAACCCCTTAGAGGGCTATGGTGAAAAAGGAAATATACTCAGATGAAATCTGGAAAGAAGCTTTCTGAGAAACTGCTTAGTGTTCTGTTAATTCATCTCACAGAGTTACATCTGTATTTCGTGGATCTCTTTGCTAGCCTTATTTCTGTGGAATCTGAGAACAGATATTTCGGATCCCTTTGAAGACTATAGGGCCAAAGGAAATATCCTCCGATAACAAAGAGAAAGAAGCTTTCTGAGAAACTTCTTTGTGTTCTGTGAAATCAGCTCACAGAGTTACAGCTTTCCCCTCAAGAAGCCTTTCGCTAAGACAGTTCTTGTGGAATTGGCAAAGTGATATTTGGAAGCCCATAGAGGGCCATGGTGAAAAAGGAAATATCCTCAGATGAAATCTGGAAAGAAGCTTTCTGAGAAACTGCTTAGTGTTCTGTTAATTCATCTCACAGAGTTACATCTGTATTTCGTGGATCTCTTTGCTAGCTTTATTTCTGTGGAATCTGAGAACAGATATTTCGGATCCCTTTGAAGACTATAGGGCCAAAGGAAATATCCTCCGATAACGAAGAGAAAGAAGCTTTCTGAGAAACTTCTTTGTGTTCTGTGAAATCAGCTCACAGAGTTACAGCTTTCCCCTCAAGAAGCCTTTCGCTAAGACAGTTCTTGTGGAATTGGCCAAGTGATATTTGGAACCCCTTAGAGGGCTATGGTGAAAAAGGAAATATACTCAGATGAAATCTGGAAAGAAGCTTTCTGAGAAACTGCTTAGTGTTCTGTTAATTCATCTCACAGAGTTACATCTGTATTTCGTGGATCTCTTTGCTAGCCTTATTTCTGTGGAATCTGAGAACAGATATTTCGGATCCCTTTGAAGACTATAGGGCCAAAGGAAATATCCTCCGATAACAAGGAGAACGAAGCTTTCTGAGAAACTTCTTTGTGTTCTGTGAAATCATCTCAGAGAGTTACAGCTTTCCCCTCAAGAAGCCTTTCGCTAAGACAGTTCTTGTGGAATTGGCAAAGTGATATTTGGAAGCCCATAGAGGGCCATGGTGAAAAAGGAAATATCCTCAGATGAAATCTGGAAAGAAGCTTTCTGAGAAACTGCTTAGTGTTCTGTTAATTCATCTCACAGAGTTACATCTGTATTTCGTGGATCTCTTTGCTAGCTTTATTTCTGTGGAATCTGAGAACAGATATTTCGGATCCCTTTGAAGACTATAGGGCCAAAGGAAATATCCTCCGATAACGAAGAGAAAGAAGCTTTCTGAGAAACTTCTTTGTGTTCTGTGAAATCAGCTCACAGAGTTACAGCTTTCCCCTCAAGAAGCCTTTCGCTAAGACAGTTCTTGTGGAATTGGCCAAGTGATATTTGGAACCCCTTAGAGGGCTATGGTGAAAAAGGAAATATACTCAGATGAAATCTGGAAAGAAGCTTTCTGAGAAACTGCTTAGTGTTCTGTTAATTCATCTCACAGAGTTACATCTGTATTTCGTGGATCTCTTTGCTAGCCTTATTTCTGTGGAATCTGAGAACAGATATTTCGGAACCCTTTGAAGACTATAGGGCTAAAGGAAATATCCTCCGATAACAAGGAGAACGAAGCTTTCTGAGAAACTTCTTTGTGTTCTGTGAAATCATCTCAGAGAGTTACAGCTTTCCCCTCAAGAAGCCTTTCGCTAAGACAGTTCTTGTGGAATTGGCAAAGTGATATTTGGAAGCCCATAGAGGGCTATGGTGAAAAAGGAAATATCCTCAGATGAAATCTGGAAAGAAGCTTTCTGAGAAACTGCTTAGTGTTCTGTTAATTCATCTCACAGAGTTACATCTGTATTTCGTGGATCTCTTTGCTAGCCTTATTTCTGTGGAATCTGAGAACAGATATTTCGGATCCCTTTGAAGACTATAGGGCCAATGGAAATATCCTCCGATAACAAAGAGAAAGAAGCTTACTGAGAAACTTCTTTGTGTTCTGTGAAATCATCTCACAGAGTTACAGCTTTTCCCTCAAGAAGCCTTTCGCTAAGACTGTTCTTGTGGAATTGGCAAAGTGATATTTGGAAGCCCATAGAGGGCTATGGTGAAAAAGGAAATATCCTCAGATGAAATCTGGAAAGAAGCTTTCTGAGAAACTGCTTAGTGTTCTGTTAATTCATCTCACAGAGTTACATCTGTATTTCGTGGATCTCTTTGCTAGCCTTATTTCTGTGGAATCTGAGAACAGATATTTCGGATCCCTTTGAAGACTATAGGGCCAAAGGAAATATCCTCCGATAACAAAGAGAAAGAAGCTTTCTGAGAAACTTCTTTGTGTTCTGTGAAATCATCTCACAGAGTTACAGCTTTCCCCTCAAGAAGCCTTTCGCTAAGACAGTTCTTGTGGAATTGGCAAAGTGATATTTGGAAGCCCATAGAGGGCTATGGTGAAAAAGGAAATATCCTCAGATGAAATCTGGAAAGAAGCTTTCTGAGAAACTGCTTAGTGTTCTGTTAATTCATCTCACAGAGTTACATCTGTATTCCGTGGATCTCTTTGCTAGCTTTTTTTCTGTGGAATCTGAGAACAGATATTTCGGATCCCTTTGAAGACTATAGGGCTAAAGGAAATATCCTCCGATAACAAAGAGAAAGAAGCTTACTGAGAAACTTCTTTGTGTTCTGTGAAATCATCTCACCGAGTTACAGCTTTCCCTTCAAGAAGCCTTTCGCTAAGACAGTTCTTGTGGAATTGGCAAAGTGATATTTGGAAGCCCATAGAGGGCCATGGTGAAAAAGGAAATATCCTCAGATGAAATCTGGAAAGAAGCTTTCTGAGAAACTGCTTAGTGTTCTGTTAATTCATCTCACAGAGTTACATCTGTATTTCGTGGATCTCTTTGCTAGCCTTATTTCTGTGGAATCTGAGAACAGATATTTCGGATCCCTTTGAAGACTATAGGGCCAATGGAAATATCCTCTGATAACAAAGAGAAAGAAGCTTTCTGAGAAACTTCTTTGTGTTCTGTGAAATCATCTCACAGAGTTACAGCTTTCCCCTCAAGAAGCCTTTCGCTAAGACAGTTCTTGTGGAATTGGCAAAGTGATATTTGAAAGCCCATAGAGGGCTATGGTGAAAAAGGAAATATCCTCAGATGAAATCTGGAAAGAAGCTTTCTGAGAAACTGCTTAGTATTCTGTTAATTCATCTCACAGAGTTACAGCTGTATTTCGTGGATCTCTTTGCTAGCCTTATTTCTGTGGAATCTGAGAACAGATATTTCGGATCCCTTTGAAGACCATAGGGCCAATGGAAATATCCTCCGATAACAAAGAGAAAGAAGCTTTCTGAGAAACTTCTTTGTGTTCTGTGAAATCATCTCACAGAGTTTCAGCTATTCCCTCAAGAAGCCTTTCGCTAAGACTGTTCTTGTGGAATTGGCAAAGTGATATTTGGAAGACCATAGAGGGCTATGGTGAAAAAGGAAATATTCTCAGATGAAATCTGGAAAGAAGCTTTCTGAGAAACTGCTTAGTGTTCTGTTAATTCATCTCACAGTGTTACTACTGTATTTCGTGGATCTCTTTGCTAGCCTTATTTCTGTGGAATCTGAGAACAGATATTTCGGATCCCTTTGAAGACTATAGGGCCAAAGGAAATATCCTCCGATAACAAAGAGAAAGAAGCTTTCTGAGAAACTTCTTGGTGTTCTGTGAAATCATCTCACAGAGTTACAGCTTTCCCCTCAAGAAGCCTTTCGCTAAGACAGTTCTTGTGGAATTGGCAAAGTGATATTTGGAAGCCCATAGAGGGCTAGGGTGAAAAAGGAAATATCCTCAGATGAAATCTGGAAAGAAGTTTCTGAGAAATTGCTTAGTGTTCTGTTAATTCATCTCACAGAGTTACATCTGTATTTCGTGGATCTCTTTGCTAGCCTTATTTCTGTGGAATCTGAGAACAGATATTTCGGATCCCTTTGAAAACTATAGGGCCAAAGGAAATATCCTCCGATAACAAAGAGAAAGAAGCTTTCTGAGAAACTCCTTTGTGTTCTGTGAAATCATCTCAGAGAGTTACAGCTTTCCCCTCAAGAAGCCTTTCGCTAATACAGTTCTTGTGGAATTGGCAAAGTGATACTTGGAAGCCCATAGAGGGCCATGGTGAAAAAGGAAATATCCTCAGATGAAATCTGGAAAGAAGCTTTCTGAGAAACTGCTTAGTGTTCTGTTAATTCATCTCACAGAGTTACATCTGTATTTCGTGGATCTCTTTGCTAGCCTTATTTCTGTGGAATCTGAGAACAGATATTTCGGATCCCTTTGAAGACTATAGGGCCAAAGGAAATATCCTCCGATAACAAAGAGAAAGAAGCTTTCTGAGAAACTTCTTTGTGTTCTGTGAAATCATCTCACAGAGTTTCAGCTTTTCCCTCAAGAAGCCTTTCGCTAAGACTGTTCTTGTGGAATTGGCAAAGTGATATTTGGAAGCCCATAGTGGGCTATGGTGAAAAAGCAAATATCCTCAGATGAAATCTGGAAAGAAGCTTTCTGAGAAACTGCTTAGTGTTCGGTTAATTCATCTCACAGTGTTACATCTGTATTTCGTGGATCTCTTTGCTAGCCTTATTTCTGTGGAATCTGAGAACAGATATTACGGATCCCTTTGAAGACTATAGGGCCAAAGGAAATATCCTCCGATAACAAAGAGAAAGAAGCTTTCTGAGAAACTTCTTTGTGTTCTGTGAAATCATCTCACAGAGTTACAGCTTTTCCTTCAAGAAGCCTTTCGCTAAGACAGTTCTTGTGGAATTGGCAAAGTGACATTTGGAAGCCCATAGAGGGCTATGGTAAAAAAGCAAATATCCTCAGATGAAATCTGGAAAGAAGCTTTCTGAGAAACTGCTTAGTGTTCTGTTAATTCATCTCACAGAGTTACATCTGTATTTCGTTGATCTCTTTGCTAGCCTTTTTTCTGTGGAATCTGAGAACAGATATTTCGGATCCCTTTGAAGACTATAGGGCCAAAGGAAATATCGTCCGATCACAAAGAGAAAGAAGCTTTCTGAGAAACTCCTTTGTGTCCTGTGAAATCATCTCAGAGAGTTACAGCTTTCCCCTCAAGAAGCCTTTCGCTAAGACAGTTCTTGTGGAATTGGCAAAGTGATATTTGGAAGCCCATAGAGGGCCATGGTGAAAAAGGAAATATCCTCAGATGAAATCTGGAAAGAAGCTTTCTGAGAAACTGCTTAGTGTTCTGTTAATTCATCTCACAGAGTTACATCTGTATTTCGTGGATCTCTTTGCTAGCCTTTTTTCTGTGGAATCTGAGAACAGATATTTCGGATCCCTTTGAAGACTATAGGGCCAAAGGAAATATCCTCCGATAACAAAGAGAAAGAAGCTTTCTGAGAAACTTCTTTGTGTTCTGTGAAATCATCTCACAGAGTTACAGCTTTCCCCTCAAGAAGCCTTTCGCTAAGACAGTTCTTGTGGAATTGGCAAAGTGATATTTGGAAGCCCATAGAGGGCTATGGTGAAAAAGGAAATATCCTCAGATGAAATCTGGAAAGAAGCTTTCTGAGAAACTGCTTAGTGTTCTGTTAATTCATCTCACAGAGTTACATCTGTATTCCGTGGATCTCTTTGCTAGCTTTTTTTCTGTGGAATCTGAGAACAGATATTTCGGATCCCTTTGAAGACTATAGGGCTAAAGGAAATATCCTCCGATAACAAAGAGAAAGAAGCTTACTGAGAAACTTCTTTGTGTTCTGTGAAATCATCTCACAGAGTTACAGCTTTCCCTTCAAGAAGCCTTTCGCTAAGACAGATCTAGTGGAATTGGCAAAGTGATATTTGGAAGCCCATAGAGGGCCATGGTGAAAAAGGAAATATCCTCAGATGAAATCTGGAAAGAAGCTTTCTGAGAAACTGCTTAGTGTTCTGTTAATTCATCTCACAGAGTTACATCTGTATTTCGTGGATCTCTTTGCTAGCCTTATTTCTGTGGAATCTGAGAACAGATATTTCGGATCCCTTTGAAGACTATAGGGCCAATGGAAATATCCTCTGATAACAAAGCGAAAGAAGCTTTCTGAGAAACTTCTTTGTGTTCTGTGAAATCATCTCACAGAGTTACAGCTTTCCCCTCAAGAAGCCTTTCGCTAAGACAGTTCTTGTGGAATTGGCAAAGTGATATTTGAAAGCCCATAGAGGGCTATGGTGAAAAAGGAAATATCCTCAGATGAAATCTGGAAAGAAGCTTTCTGAGAAACTGCTTAGTGTTCTGTTAATTCATCTCACAGAGGTACATCTGTATTTCGTGGATCTCTTTGCTAGCCTTATTTCTGTGGAATCTGAGAACAGATATTTCGGATCCCTTTGAAGACCATAGGGCCAATGGAAATATCCTCCGATAACAAAGAGAAAGAAGCTTTCTGAGAAACTTCTTTGTGTTCTGTGAAATCATCTCACAGAGTTTCAGCTATTCCCTCAAGAAGCCTTTCGCTAAGACTGTTCTTGTGGAATTGGCAAAGTGATATTTGGAAGACCATAGAGGGCTATGGTGAAAAAGGAAATATTCTCAGATGAAATCTGGAAAGAAGCTTTCTGAGAAACTGCTTAGTGTTCTGTTAATTCATCTCACAGTGTTACTACTGTATTTCGTGGATCTCTTTGCTAGCCTTATTTCTGTGGAATCTGAGAACAGATATTTCGGATCCCTTTGAAGACTATAGGGCCAAAGGAAATATCCTCCGATAACAAAGAGAAAGAAGCTTTCTGAGAAACTTCTTGGTGTTCTGTGAAATCATCTCACAGAGTTACAGCTTTCCCCTCAAGAAGCCTTTCGCTAAGACAGTTCTTGTGGAATTGGCAAAGTGATATTTGGAAGCCCATAGAGGGCTAGGGTGAAAAAGGAAATATCCTCAGATGAAATCTGGAAAGAAGTTTCTGAGAAATTGCTTAGTGTTCTGTTAATTCATCTCACAGAGTTACATCTGTATTTCGTGGATCTCTTTGCTAGCCTTATTTCTGTGGAATCTGAGAACAGATATTTCGGATCCCTTTGAAAAGTATAGGGCCAAAGGAAATATCCTCCGATAACAAAGAGAAAGAAGCTTTCTGAGAAACTCCTTTGTGTTCTGTGAAATCATCTCAGAGAGTTACAGCTTTCCCCTCAAGAAGCCTTTCGCTAATACAGTTCTTGTGGAATTGGCAAAGTGATACTTGGAAGCCCATAGAGGGCCATGGTGAAAAAGGAAATATCCTCAGATGAAATCTGGAAAGAAGCTTTCTGAGAAACTGCTTAGTGTTCTGTTAATTCATCTCACAGAGTTACATCTGTATTTCGTGGATCTCTTTGCTAGCCTTATTTCTGTGGAATCTGAGAACAGATATTTCGGATCCCTTTGAAGACTATAGGGCCAAAGGAAATATCCTCCGATAACAAAGAGAAAGAAGCTTTCTGAGAAACTTCTTTGTGTTCTGTGAAATCATCTCACAGAGTTTCAGTTTTTCCCTCAAGAAGCCTTTCGCTAAGACTGTTCTTGTGGAATTGGCAAAGTGATATTTGGAAGCCCATAGTGGGCTATGGTGAAAAAGCAAATATCCTCAGATGAAATCTGGAAAGAAGCTTTCTGAGAAACTGCTTAGTGTTCGGTTAATTCATCTCACAGTGTTACATCTGTATTTCGTGGATCTCTTTGCTAGCCTTATTTCTGTGGAATCTGAGAACAGATATTACGGATCCCTTTGAAGACTATAGGGCCAAAGGAAATATCCTCCGATAACAAAGAGAAAGAAGCTTTCTGAGAAACTTCTTTGTGTTCTGTGAAATCATCTCACAGAGTTACAGCTTTTCCTTCAAGAAGCCTTTCGCTAAGACAGTTCTTGTGGAATTGGCAAAGTGACATTTGGAAGCCCATAGAGGGCTATGGTAAAAAAGCAAATATCCTCAGATGAAATCTGGAAAGAAGCTTTCTGAGAAACTGCTTAGTGTTCTGTTAATTCATCTCACAGAGTTACATCTGTATTTCGTGGATCTCTTTGCTAGCCTTTTTTCTGTGGAATCTGAGAACAGATATTTCGGATCCCTTTGAAGACTATAGGGCCAAAGGAAATATCGTCCGATCACAAAGAGAAAGAAGCTTTCTGAGAAACTCCTTTGTGTCCTGTGAAATCATCTCAGAGAGTTACAGCTTTCCCCTCAAGAAGCCTTTCGCTAAGACAGTTCTTGTGGAATTGGCAAAGTGATATTTGGAAGCCCATAGAGGGCCATGGTGAAAAAGGAAATATCCTCAGATGAAATCTGGAAAGAAGCTTTCTGAGAAACTGCTTAGTGTTCTGTTAATTCATCTCACAGAGTTACATCTGTATTTCGTGGATCTCTTTGCTAGCCTTATTTCTGTGGAATCTGAGAACAGATATTTCGGATCCCTTTGAAGACTATAGGGCCAAAGGAAATATCCTCCGATAACAAAGAGAAAGAAGCTTTCTGAGAAACTTCTTTGTGTTCTGTGAAATCATCTCACAGAGTTACAGCTTTCCCCTCAAGAAGCCTTTCGCTAAGACAGTTCTTGTGGAATTGGCAAAGTGATAGTTGGAAGCCCATAGAGGGCTATGGTAAAAAAGCAAATATCCTCAGATGAAATCTGGAAAGAAGCTTTCTGAGAAACTGCTTAGTGTTCTGTTAATTCATCTCACAGAGTTACATCTGTATTTCGTGGATCTCTTTGCTAGCCTTTTTTCTGTGGAATCTGAGAACAGATATTTCGGATCCCTTTGAAGACTATAGGGCCAAAGGAAATATCATCCGATCACAAAGAGAAAGAAGCTTTCTGAGAAACTTCTTTGTGTTCTGTGAAATCATCTCACAGAGTTACAGCTTTCCCCTCAAGAAGCCTTTCGCTAAGACAGTTCTTGTGGAATTGGCAAAGTGATATTTGAAAGCCCATAGAGGGCTATGGTGAAAAAGGAAATATCCTCAGATGAAATCTAGAAAGAAGCTTTCTGAGAAACTGCTTAGTGTTCTGTTAATTCATCTCACAGAGTTACATCTGTATTTCGTGAATCTCTTTGCAAGCCTTATTTCTGTGGAATCTGAGAACAGATATTTCGGATCCCTTTGAAGACTATAGGGCCAAAGGAAATATCCTCCGATAACAAAGAGAAAGAAGCTTTCTGAGAAACTTCTTTGTGTTCTGTGAAATCATCTCACAGAGTTTCAGCTTTTCCCTCAAGAAGCCTTTCGCTAAGACTGTTCTTGTGGAATTGGCAAAGTGATATTTGGAAGCCCATAGAGGGCTATGGTGAAAAAGGAAATATCCTCAGATCAAATCTGGAAAGAAGCTTTCTGAGAAACTGCTTAGTGTTCTGTTAATTCATCTCACAGTGTTACATCTGTATTTCGTGGATCTCTTTGCTAGCCTTATTTCTGTGGAATCTGGGAACAGATATTTCGGATCCCTTTGAAGACTATAGGGCCAAAGGAAATATCCTCCGATAACAAAGAGAAAGAAGCTTTCTGAGAAACTTCTTTGTGTTCTGTGAAATCATCTCACAGAGTTACAGCTTTCCCCTCAAGAAGCCTTTCGCTAAGACAGTTCTTGTGGAATTGGCAAAGTGATAGTTGAAAGCCCATAGAGGGCTATGGTGAAAAAGGAAATATTCTCAGATGAAATCTGGAAAGAAGCTTTCTGAGAAACTGCTTAGTGTTCTTTTAATTCATCTCACAGAGTTACATCTGTATTTCGTGGATCTCTTTGCTAGCCTTTTTTCTGTGGAATCTGAGAACAGATATTTCGGATCCCTTTGAAGACTATAGGGCCAAAGGAAATATCCTCCGATAACAAAGAGAAAGAAGCTTTCTGAGAAACTTCTTTGTGTTCTGTGAAATCATCTCACAGAGTTACAGCTTTCCCCTCAAGAAGCCTTTCGCTAAGACAGTTCTTGTGGAATTGGCAAAGTGATATTTGGAAGCCCATAGAGGGCTATGGTAAAAAAGCAAATATCCTCAGATGAAATCTGGAAAGAAGCTTTCTGAGAAACTGCTTAGTGTTCTGTCAATTCATCTCACAGAGTTTCATCTGTATTTCGTGGATCTCTTTGCTAGCCTTTTTCTGTGGAATCTGAGAACAGATATTTCGGATCCCTTTGAAGACTATAGGGCCAAAGGAAATATCGTCCGATAACAAAGAGAAAGAAGCTTTCTGAGAAACTCCTTTGTGTTCTGTGAAATCATCTCACAGAGTTACAGCTTTCCCCTCAAGAAGCCTTTCGCTAAGACAGTTCTTGTGGAATTGGCAAAGTGATATTTGAAAGCCCATAGAGGGCTATGGTGAAAAAGGAAATATCCTCAGATGAAATCTGGAAAGAAGCTTTCTGAGAAACTGCTTAGTGTTCTGTTAATTCATCTCACAGAGTTACATCTGTATTTCGTGAATCTCTTTGCAAGCCTTATTTCTGTGGAATCTGAGAACAGATATTTCGGATCCCTTTGAAGACTATAGGGCCAAAGGAAATATCCTCCGATAACAAAGAGAAAGAAGCTTTCTGAGAAACTTCTTTGTGTTCTGTGAAATCATCTCACAGAGTTTCAGCTTTTCCCTCAAGAAGCCTTTCGCTAAGACTGTTCTTGTGGAATTGGCAAAGTGATATTTGGAAGCCCATAGAGGGCTATGGTGAAAAAGGAAATATCCTCAGATCAAATCTGGAAAGAAGCTTTCTGAGAAACTGCTTAGTGTTCTGTTAATTCATCTCACAGTGTTACATCTGTATTTCGTGGATCTCTTTGCTAGCCTTATTTCTGTGGAATCTGGGAACAGATATTTCGGATCCCTTTGAAGACTATAGGGCCAAAGGAAATATCCTCCGATAACAAAGAGAAAGAAGCTTCCTGAGAAACTTCTTTGTGTTCTGTGAAATCATCTCACAGAGTTACAGCTTTCCCCTCAAGAAGCCTTTCGCTAAGACAGTTCTTGTGGAATTGGCAAAGTGATAGTTGAAAGCCCATAGAGGGCTATGGTGAAAAAGGAAATATTCTCAGATGAAATCTGGAAAGAAGCTTTCTGAGAAACTGCTTAGTGTTCTTTTAATTCATCTCACAGAGTTACATCTGTATTTCGTGGATCTCTTTGCTAGCCTTTTTTCTGTGGAATCTGAGAACAGATATTTCGGATCCCTTTGAAGACTATAGGGCCAAAGGAAATATCCTCCGATAACAAAGAGAAAGAAGCTTTCTGAGAAACTTCTTTGTGTTCTGTGAAATCATCTCACAGAGTTACAGCTTTCCCCTCAAGAAGCCTTTCGCTAAGACAGTTCTTGTGGAATTGGCAAAGTGATATTTGGAAGCCCATAGAGGGCTATGGTAAAAAAGCAAATATCCTCAGATGAAATCTGGAAAGAAGCTTTCTGAGAAACTGCTTAGTGTTCTGTCAATTCATCTCACAGAGTTTCATCTGTATTTCGTGGATCTCTTTGCTAGCCTTTTTCTGTGGAATCTGAGAACAGATATTTCGGATCCCTTTGAAGACTATAGGGCCAAAGGAAATATCGTCCGATAACAAAGAGAAAGAAGCTTTCTGAGAAACTCCTTTGTGTTCTGTGAAATCATCTCAGAGAGTTACAGCTTTCCCCTCAAGAAGCCTTTCGCTAAGACAGTTCTTGTGGAATTGGCAAAGTGATATTTGGAAGCCCATAGAGGGCCATGGTGAAAAAGGAAATATCCTCAGATGAAATCTGGAAAGAAGCTTTCTGAGAAACTGCTTAGTGTTCTGTTAATTCATCTCACAGAGTTACATCTGTATTTCGTGGATCTCTTTGCTAGCCTTATTTCTGTGGAATCTGAGAACAGATATTTCGGATCCCTTTGAAGACTATAGGGCCAATGGAAATATCCTCCGATAACAAAGAGAAAGAAGCTTTCTGAGAAACTTCTTTGTGTTCTGTCAAATCATCTCACAGAGTTTCAGCTTTTCCCTCAAGAAGCCTTTCGCTAAGACTGTTCTTGTGGAATTGGCAAAGTGATATTTGGAAGCCCATAGAGGGCTATGGTGAAAAAGGAAATATCCTCAGATCAAATCTGGAAAGAAGCTTTCTGAGAAACTGTTTAGTGTTCTGTTAATTCATCTCACAGTGTTACATCTGTATTTCGTGGATCTCTTTGCTAGCCTTATTTCTGTGGAATCTGAGAACAGATATTTCGGATCCCTTTGAAGACTATAGGGCCAAAGGAAATATCCTCCGATAACAAAGAGAAAGAAGCTTTCTGAGAAACTTCTTTGTGTTCTGTGAAATCATCTCACAGAGTTACAGCTTTCCCCTCAAGAAGCCTTTCGCTAAGACAGTTCTTGTGGAATTGGCAAAGTGATAGTTGGAAGCCCATAGAGGGCTATGGTAAAAAAGCAAATATCCTCAGATGAAATCTGGAAAGAAGCTTTCTGAGAAACTGCTTAGTGTTCTGTTAATTCATCTCACAGAGTTACATCTGTATTTCGTGGATCTCTTTGCTAGCCTTTTTTCTGTGGAATCTGAGAACAGATATTTCGGATCCCTTTGAAGACTATAGGGCCAAAGGAAATATCGTCCGATCACAAAGAGAAAGAAGCTTTCTGAGAAACTCCTTTGTGTTCTGTGAAATCATCTCAGAGAGTTACACCTTTGCCCTCAAGAAGCCTTTCGCTAAGACAGTTCTTGTGGAATTGGCAAAGTGATATTTGGAAGCCCATAGAGGGCCATGGTGAAAAAGGAAATATCCTCAGATGAAATCTGGAAAGAAGCTTTCTGAGAATCTGCTTAGTGTTCTATTAATTCATCTCACAGAGTTACATCTGTATTTCGTGGATCTCTTTGCTAGCCTTATTTCTGTGGAATCTGAGAACAGATATTTCGGATCCCTTTGAAGACTATAGGGCAAAGGAAATATCCTCCGATAACAAAGAGAAAGTAGCTTTCTGAGAAATTCTTTGTGTTCTGTGAAATCATCTCACAGAGTTACAGCTTTCCCCTCAAGAAGCCTTTCGTTAATACAGTTCTTGTGGAATGGGCAAAGTGATATTTGGAAGCCCATAGAGGGCCATGGTGAAAAAGGAAATATCCTCAGATGAAATCTGGAAAGAAGCTTTCTGAGAAACTGCTTAGTGTTCTGTTAATTCATCTCACAGAGTTACATCTGTATTTCGTGGATCTCTTTGCTAGCCTTATTTCTGTGGAATCTGAGACAGATATTTCGGATCCCTTTGAAGACTATAGGGCCAAAGGAAATATCGTCCGATCACAAGAGAAAGAAGCTTTCTGAGAAACTCCTTTGTGTTCTGTGAAATCATCTCAGAGAGTTACAGCTTTCCCCTCAAGAAGCCTTTCGCTAAGACAGTTCTTGTGGAATTGGCAAAGTGATATTTGGAAGCCCATAGAGGGCCATGGTGAAAAAGGAATTATCCTCAGATGAAATCTGGAAAGAAGCTTTCTGAGACACTGCTTAGTGTTCTGTTAATTCATCTCACAGAGTTACATCTGTATTTCGTGGATCTCTTTGCTAGCCTTATTTCTGTGGAATCTGAGAACAGATATTTCGGATCCCTTTGAAGACTATAGGGCAAAGGAAATATCCTCCGATAACAAAGAGAAAGTAGCTTTCTGAGAAACTCTTTGTGTTCTGTGAAATCATCTCACAGAGTTACAGCTTTCCCCTCAAGAAGCCTTTCGTTAATACAGTTCTTCTGGAATTGGCAAAGTGATATTTGGAAGCCCATAGAGGGCCATGGTGAAAAAGGAAATATCCTCAGATGAAATCTGGAAAGAAGCTTTCTGAGAAACTGCTTAGTGTTCTGTTAATTCATCTCACAGAGTTACATCTGTATTTCGTGGATCTCTTTGCTAGCCTTATTTCTGTGGAATCTGAGACAGATATTTCGGATCCCTTTGAAGACTATAGGGCCAAAGGAAATATCGTCCGATCACAAGAGAAAGAAGCTTTCTGAGAAACTCCTTTGTGTTCTGTGAAATCATCTCAGAGAGTTACAACTTTCCCCTCAAGAAGCCTTTCGCTAAGACAGTTCTTGTGGAATTGGCAAAGTGATATTTGGAAGCCCATAGAGGGCTATGGTGAAAAAGGAAATATTCTCAGATGAAATCTGGAAAGAAGCTTTCTGAGAAACTGCTTAGTGTTCTGTTAATTCATCTCACAGAGTTACATCTGTATTTCGTGGATCTCTTTGCTAGCCTTTTTTCTGTGGAATCTGAGAACAGATATTTCGGATCCCTTTGAAGACTATAGGGCCAAAGGAAATATCCTCCGATAACAAAGAGAAAGAAGCTTTCTGAGAAACTTCTTTGTGTTCTGTGAAATCATCTCACAGAGTTACAGCTTTCCCCTCAAGAAGCCTTTCGCTAAGACAGTTCTTGTGGAATTGGCAAAGTGATAGTTGGAAGCCCATAGAGGGCTATGGTAAAAAAGCAAATATCCTCAGATGAAATCTGGAAAGAAGCTTTCTGAGAAACTGCTTAGTGTTCTGTTAATTCATCTCACAGAGTTACATCTGTATTTCGTGGATCTCTTTGCTAGCCTTTTTTCTGTGGAATCTGAGAACAGATATTTCGGATCCCTTTGAAGACTATAGGGCCAAAGGAAATATCGTCCGATCACAAAGAGAAAGAAGCTTTCTGAGAAACTCCTTTGTGTTCTGTGAAATCATCTCAGAGAGTTACAGCTTTCCCCTCAAGAAGCCTTTCGCTAAGACAGTTCTTGTGGAATTGGCAAAGTGATATTTGGAAGCCCATAGAGGGCCATGGTGAAAAAGGAAATATCCTCAGATGAAATCTGGAAAGAAGCTTTCTGAGAAACTGCTTAGTGTTCTGTTAATTCATCTCACAGAGTTACATCTGTATTTCGTGGATCTCTTTGCTAACCTTATTTCTGTGGAATCTGAGAACAGATATTTCGGATCCCTTTGAAGACTATAGGGCCAATGGAAATATCCTCCGATAACAAAGAGAAAGAAGCTTTCTGAGAAACTTCTTTGTGTTCTGTGAAATCATCTCACAGAGTTACAGCTTTTCCCTCAAGAAGCCTTTCGCTAAGACTGTTCTTGTGGAATTGGCAAAGTGATATTTGGAAGCCCATAGAGGGCTATGGTGAAAAAGGAAATATCCTCAGATGAAATCTGGAAAGAAGCTTTCTGAGAAACTGCTTAGTGTTCTGCTAATTTATCTAACAGAGTTACATCTGTATTTCGTGGATCTCTTTGCTAGCCTTATTTCTGTGGAATCTGAGAACAGATATTTCGGATCCCTTTGAAGACTATAGGGCCAAAGGAAATATCCTCCAATAACAAAGAGAAAGAAGCTTTCTGAGAAACTTCTTTGTGTTCTGTGAAATCATCTCACAGAGTTACAGCTTTCCCCTCAAGAAGCCTTTCGCTAAGACAGTTCTTGTGGAATTGGCAAAGTGATATTTGGAAGCCCATAGAGGGCTATGGTGAAAAAGGAAATATCCTCAGATGAAATCTGGAAAGAAGCTTTCTGAGAAACTGCTTTGTGTTCTGTTAATTCATCTCACAGAGTTACATCTGTATTCCGTGGATCTCTTTGCTGGCTTTTTTTCTGTGGAATCTGAGAACAGATATTTCGGATCCCTTTGAAGACTATAGGGCCAAAGGAAATATCCTCCGATAACAAAGAGAAAGAAGCTTTCTGAGAAACTTCTTTGTGTTCTGTGAAATCATCTCAGAGAGTTACAGCTTTCCCCTCAAGAAGCCTTTCGCTAAGACAGTTCTTGTGGAATTGGCAAAGTGATATTTGGAAGCCCATAGAGGGCCATGGTGAAAAAGGAAATATCCTCAGATGAAATCTGGAAAGAAGCTTTCTGAGAATCTGTTTAGTGTTCTATTAATTCATCTCACAGAGTTACATCTGTATTTCGTGAATCTCTTTGCTAGCCTTATTTCTGTGGAATCTGAGAACAGATATTTCGGATCCCTTTGAAGACTATAGGGCAACGGAAATATCCTCCGATAACAAAGAGAAAGTAGCTTTCTGAGAAATTCTTTGTGTTCTGTGAAATCATCTCACAGAGTTACAGCTTTCCCCTCAAGAAGCCTTTCGTTAATACAGTTCTTGTGGAATTGGCAAAGTGATATTTGGAAGCCCATAGAGGGCTATGGTGAAAAAGGAAATATCCTCAGATGAAATCTGGAAAGAAGCTTTCTGAGAAACTGCTTAGTGTTCTGTTAATTCATCTCACAGAGTTACATCTGTATTTCGTGGATCTCTTTGCTAGCCTTATTTCTGTGGAATCTGAGACAGATATTTCGGATCCCTTTGAAGACTATAGGGCCAAAGGAAATATCGTCCGATCACAAGAGAAAGAAGCTTTCTGAGAAACTCCTTTGTGTTCTGTGAAATCATCTCAGAGAGTTACAGCTTTCCCCTCAAGAAGCCTTTCGCTAAGACAGTTCTTGTGGAATTGGCAAAGTGATATTTGGAAGCCCATAGAGGGCCATGGTGAAAAAGGAATTATCCTCAGATGAAATCTGGAAAGAAGCTTTCTGAGACACTGCTTAGTGTTCTGTTAATTCATCTCACAGAGTTACATCTGTATTTCGTGGATCTCTTTGCTAGCCTTATTTCTGTGGAATCTGAGAACAGATATTTCGGATCCCTTTGAAGACTATAGGGCAAAGGAAATATCCTCCGATAACAAAGAGAAAGTAGCTTTCTGAGAAACTCTTTGTGTTCTGTGAAATCATCTCACAGAGTTACAGCTTTCCCCTCAAGAAGCCTTTCGTTAATACAGTTCTTGTGGAATTGGCAAAGTGATATTTGGAAGCCCATAGAGGGCCATGGTGAAAAAGGAAATATCCTCAGATGAAATCTGTAAAGAAGCTTTCTGAGAAACTGCTTAGTGTTCTGTTAATTCATCTCACAGAGTTACATCTGTATTTCGTGGATCTCTTTGCTAGCCTTATTTCTGTGGAATCTGAGAACAGATATTTCGGATCCCTTTGAAGACTATAGGGCCAAAGGAAATATCGTCCGATCACAAGAGAAAGAAGCTTTCTGAGAAACTCCTTTGTGTTCTGTGAAATCATCTCAGAGAGTTACAGCTTTCCCCTCAAGAAGCCTTTCGCTAAGACAGTTCTTGTGGAATTGGCAAAGTGATATTTGGAAGCCCATAGAGGGCCATGGTGAAAAAGGAAATATCCTCAGATGAAATCTGGAAAGAAGCTTTCTGAGAAACTGCTTAGTGTTCTGTTAATTCATCTCACAGAGTTACATCTGTATGTCGTGGATCTCTTTGCTAGCCTTATTTCTGTGGAATCTGAGAACAGATATTTCGGATCCCTTTGAAGACTATAGGGCCAATGGAAATATCCTCCGATAACAAAGAGAAAGAAGCTTTCTGAGAAACTTCTTTGTGTTCTGTGAAATCATCTCACAGAGTTACAGCTTTCCCCTCAAGAAGCCTTTCGCTAAGACAGTTCTTGTGGAATTGGCAAAGTGATATTTGGAAGCCCATAGAGGGCTATGGTGAAAAAGGAAATATTCTCAGATGAAATCTGGAAAGAAGCTTTCTGAGAAACTGCTTAGTGTTCTGTTAATTCATCTCACAGAGTTACATCTGTATTTCGTGGATCTCTTTGCTAGCCTTTTTTCTGTGGAATCTGAGAACAGATATTTCGGATCCCTTTGAAGACTATAGGGCCAAAGGAAATATCCTCCGATAACAAAGAGAAAGAAGCTTTCTGAGAAACTTCTTTGTCTTCTGTGAAATCATCTCACAGAGTTACAGCTTTCCCCTCAAGAAGCCTTTCGCTAAGACAGTTCTTGTGGAATTGGCAAAGTGATAGTTGGAAGCCCATAGAGGGCTATTGTAAAAAAGCAAATATCCTCAGATGAAATCTGGAAAGAAGCTTTCTGAGAAACTGCTTAGTGTTCTGTTAATTCATCTCACAGAGTTACATCTGTATTTCGTGGATCTCTTTGCTAGCCTTATTTCTGTGGAATCTGAGAACAGATATTTCGGATCCCTTTGAAGACTATAGGGCCAAAGGAAATATCGTCCGATCACAAAGAGAAAGAAGCTTTCTGAGAAACTCCTTTGTGTTCTGTGAAATCATCTCAGAGAGTTACAGCTTTCCCCTCAAGAAGCCTTTCGCTAAGACAGTTCTTGTGGAATTGGCAAAGTGATATTTGGAAGCCCATAGAGGGCCATGGTGAAAAAGGAAATATCCTCAGCTGAAATCTGGAAAGAAGCTTTCTGAGAATCTGCTTAGTGTTCTATTAATTCATCTCACAGAGTTACATCTGTATTTCGTGGATCTCTTTGCTAGCCTTATTTCTGTGGAATCTGAGAACAGATATTTCGGATCCCTTTGAAGACTATAGGGCAAAGGAAATATCCTCCGATAACAAAGAGAAAGTAGCTTTCTGAGAAATTCTTTGTGTTCTGTGAAATCATCTCACAGAGTTACAGCTTTCCCCTCAAGAAGCCTTTCGTTAATACAGTTCTTGTGGAATTGGCAAAGTGATATTTAGAAGCCCATAGAGGGCCATGGTGAAAAAGGAAATATCCTCAGATGAAATCTGGAAAGAAGCTTTCTGAGAAACTGCTTAGTGTTCTGTTAATTCATCTCACAGAGTTACATCTGTATTTCGTGGATCTCTTTGCTAGCCTTATTTCTGTGGAATCTGAGACAGATATTTCGGATCCCTTTGAAGACTATAGGGCCAAAGGTAATATCGTCCGATCACAAGAGAAAGAAGCTTTCTGAGAAACTCCTTTGTGTTCTGTGAAATCATCTCAGAGAGTTACAGCTTTCCCCTCAAGAAGCCTTTCGCTAAGACAGTTCTTGTGGAATTGGCAAAGTGATATTTGGAAGCCCATAGAGGGCCATGGTGAAAAAGGAATTATCCTCAGATGAAATCTGGAAAGAAGCTTTCTGAGACACTGCTTAGTGTTCTGTTAATTCATCTCACAGAGTTACATCTGTATTTCGTGGATCTCTTTGCTAGCCTTATTTCTGTGGAATCTGAGAACAGATATTTCGGATCCCTTTGAAGACTATAGGGCAAAGGAAATATCCTCCGATAACAAAGAGAAAGTAGCTTTCTGAGAAACTCTTTGTGTTCTGTGAAATCATCTCACAGAGTTACAGCTTTCCCCTCAAGAAGCCTTTCGTTAATACAGTTCTTGTGGAATTGGCAAAGTGATATTTGGAAGCCCATAGAGGGCCATGGTGAAAAAGGAAATATCCTCAGATGAAATCTGGAAAGAAGCTTTCTGAGAAACTGCTTAGTGTTCTGTTAATTCATCTCACAGAGTTACATCTGTATTTCGTGGATCTCTTTGCTAGCCTTATTTCTGTGGAATCTGAGACAGATATTTCGGATCCCTTTGAAGACTATAGGGCCAAAGGAAATATCGTCCGATCACAAGAGAAAGAAGCTTTCTGAGAAACTCCTTTGTGTTCTGTGAAATCATCTCACAGAGTTACAGCTTTCCCCTCAAGAAGCCTTTCGCTAAGACAGTTCTTGTGGAATTGGCAAAGTGATATTTGGAAGCCCATAGAGGGCCATGGTGAAAAAGGAAATATCCTCAGATGAAATCTGGAAAGAAGCTTTCTGAGAAACTGCTTAGTGTTCTGTTAATTCATCTCACAGAGTTACATCTGTATGTCGTGGATCTCTTTGCTAGCCTTATTTCTGTGGAATCTGAGAACAGATATTTCGGATCCCTTTGAAGACTATAGGGCCAATGGAAATATCCTCCGATAACAAAGAGAAAGAAGCTTTCTGAGAAACTTCTTTGTGTTCTGTGAAATCATCTCACAGAGTTACAGCTTTCCCCTCAAGAAGCCTTTCGCTAAGACAGTTCTTGTGGAATTGGCAAAGTGATATTTGGAAGCCCATAGAGGGCTATGGTGAAAAAGGAAATATTCTCAGATGAAATCTGGAAAGAAGCTTTCTGAGAAACTGCTTAGTGTTCTGTTAATTCATCTCACAGAGTTACATCTGTATTTCGTGGATCTCTTTGCTAGCCTTTTTTCTGTGGAATCTGAGAACAGATATTTCGGATCCCTTTGAAGACTATAGGGCCAAAGGAAATATCCTCCGATAACAAAGAGAAAGAAGCTTTCTGAGAAACTTCTTTGTGTTCTGTGAAATCATCTCACAGAGTTACAGCTTTCCCCTCAAGAAGCCTTTCGCTAAGACAGTTCTTGTGGAATTGGCAAAGTGATAGTTGGAAGCCCATAGAGGGCTATGGTAAAAAAGCAAATATCCTCAGATGAAATCTGGAAAGAAGCTTTCTGAGAAACTGCTTAGTGTTCTGTTAATTCATCTCACAGAGTTACATCTGTATTTCGTGGATCTCTTTGCTAGCCTTTTTTCTGTGGAATCTGAGAACAGATATTTCGGATCCCTTTGAAGACTATAGGGCCAAAGGAAATATCGTCCGATCACAAAGAGAAAGAAGCTTTCTGAGAAACTCCTTTGTGTTCTGTGAAATCATCTCAGAGAGTTACAGCTTTCCCCTCAAGAAGCCTTTCGCTAAGACAGTTCTTGTGGAATTGGCAAAGTGATATTTGGAAGCCCATAGAGGGCCATGGTGAAAAAGGAAATATCCTCAGCTGAAATCTGGAAAGAAGCTTTCTGAGAATCTGCTTAGTGTTCTATTAATTCATCTCACAGAGTTACATCTGTATTTCGTGGATCTCTTTGCTAGCCTTATTTCTGTGGAATCTGAGAACAGATATTTCGGATCCCTTTGAAGACTATAGGGCAAAGGAAATATCCTCCGATAACAAAGAGAAAGTAGCTTTCTGAGAAATTCTTTGTGTTCTGTGAAATCATCTCACAGAGTTACAGCTTTCCCCTCAAGAAGCCTTTCGTTAATACAGTTCTTGTGGAATTGGCAAAGTGATATTTGGAAGCCCATAGAGGGCCATGGTGAAAAAGGAAATATCCTCAGATGAAATCTGGAAAGAAGCTTTCTGAGAAACTGCTTAGTGTTCTGTTAATTCATCTCACAGAGTTACATCTGTATTTCGTGGATCTCTTTGCTAGCCTTATTTCTGTGGAATCTGAAACAGATATTTCGGATCCCTTTGAAGACTATAGGGCCAAAGGAAATATCGTCCGATCAGAAGAGAAAGAAGCTTTCTGAGAAACTCCTTTGTGTTCTGTGAAATCATCTCAGAGAGTTACAGCTTTCCCCTCAAGAAGCCTTTCGCTAAGACAGTTCTTGTGGAATTGGCAAAGTGATATTTGGAAGCCCATAGAGGGCCATGGTGAAAAAGGAATTATCCTCTGATGAAATCTGGAAAGAAGCTTTCTGAGACACTGCTTAGTGTTCTGTTAATTCATCTCACAGAGTTACATCTGTATTTCGTGGATCTCTTTGCTAGCCTTATTTCTGTGGAATCTGAGAACAGATATTTCGGATCCCTTTGAAGACTATAGGGCAAAGGAAATATCCTCCGATAACAAAGAGAAAGTAGCTTTCGGAGAAACTCTTTGTGTTCTGTGAAATCATCTCACAGAGTTACAGCTTTCCCCTCAAGAAGCCTTTCGTTAATACAGTTCTTGTGGAATTGGCAAAGTGATATTTGGAAGCCCATAGAGGGCCATGGTGAAAAAGGAAATATCCTCAGATGAAATCTGTAAAGAAGCTTTCTGAGAAACTGCTTAGTGTTCTGTTAATTCATCTCACAGAGTTACATCTGTATTTCGGGGATCTCTTTGCTAGCCTTATTTCTGTGGAATCTGAGACAGATATTTCGGATCCCTTTGAAGACTATAGGGCCAAAGGAAATATCGTCCGATCACAAGAGAAAGAAGCTTTCTGAGAAACTCCTTTGTGTTCTGTGAAATCATCTCAGAGAGTTACAGCTTTCCCCTCAAGAAGCCTTTCGCTAAGACAGTTCTTGTGGAATTGGCAAAGTGATATTTGGAAGCCCATAGAGGGCCATGGTGAAAAAGGAAATATCCTCAGATGAAATCTGGAAAGAAGCTTTCTGAGAAACTGCTTAGTGTTCTGTTAATTCATCTCACAGAGTTACATCTGTATTTCGTGGATCTCTTTGCTAGCCTTATTTCTGTGGAATCTGAGAACAGATATTTCGGATCCCTTTGAAGACTATAGGGCCAATGGAAATATCCTCCGATAACAAAGAGAAAGAAGCTTTCTGAGAAACTTCTTTGTGTTCTGTGAAATCATCTCACAGAGTTACAGCTTTCCCCTCAAGAAGCCTTTCGCTAAGACAGTTCTTGTGGAATTGGCAAAGTGATATTTGGAAGCCCATAGAGGGCTATGGTGAAAAAGGAAATATTCTCAGATGAAATCTGGAAAGAAGCTTTCTGAGAAACTGCTTAGTGTTCTGTTAATTCATCTCACAGAGTTACATCTGTATTTCGTGGATCTCTTTGCTAGCCTTTTTTCTGTGGAATCTGAGAACAGATATTTCGGATCCCTTTGAAGACTATAGGGCCAAAGGAAATATCCTCCGATAACAAAGAGAAAGAAGCTTTCTGAGAAACTTCTTTGTGTTCTGTGAAATCATCTCACAGAGTTACAGCTTTCCCCTCAAGAAGCCTTTCGCTAAGACAGTTCTTGTGGAATTGGCAAAGTGATAGTTGGAAGCCCATAGAGGGCTATGGTAAAAAAGCAAATATCCTCAGATGAAATCTGGAAAGAAGCTTTCTGAGAAACTGCTTAGTGTTCTGTTAATTCATCTCACAGAGTTACATCTGTATTTCGTGGATCTCTTTGCTAGCCTTTTTTCTGTGGAATCTGAGAACAGATATTTCGGATCCCTTTGAAGACTATAGGGCCAAAGGAAATATCGTCCGATCACAAAGAGAAAGAAGCTTTCTGAGAAACTCCTTTGTGTTCTGTGAAATCATCTCAGAGAGTTACAGCTTTCCCCTCAAGAAGCCTTTCGCTAAGACAGTTCTTGTGGAATTGGCAAAGTGATATTTGGAAGCCCATAGAGGGCCATGGTGAAAAAGGAAATATCCTCAGATGAAATCTGGAAAGAAGCTTTCTGAGAAACTGCTTAGTGTTCTGTTAATTCATCTCACAGAGTTACATCTGTATTTCGTGGATCTCTTTGCTAACCTTATTTCTGTGGAATCTGAGAACAGATATTTCGGATCCCTTTGAAGACTATAGGGCCAATGGAAATATCCTCCGATAACAAAGAGAAAGAAGCTTTCTGAGAAACTTCTTTGTGTTCTTTGAAATCATCTCACAGAGTTACAGCTTTTCCCTCAAGAAGCCTTTCGCTAAGACTGTTCTTGTGGAATTGGCAAAGTGATATTTGGAAGCCCATAGAGGGCTATGGTGAAAAAGGAAATATCCTCAGATGAAATCTGGAAAGAAGCTTTCTGAGAAACTGCTTAGTGTTCTGTTAATTCATCTCACAGAGTTACATCTGTATTTCGTGGATCTCTTTGCTAGCCTTATTTCTGTGGAATCTGAGAACAGATATTTCGGATCCCTTTGAAGACTATAGGGCCAAAGGAAATATCCTCCGATAACAAAGAGAAAGAAGCTTTCTGAGAAACTTCTTTGTGTTCTGTGAAATCATCTCACAGAGTTACAGCTTTCCCCTCAAGAAGCCTTTCGCTAAGACAGTTCTTGTGGAATTGGCAAAGTGATATTTGGAAGCCCATAGAGGGCTATGGTGAAAAAGGAAATATCCTCAGATGAAATCTGGAAAGAAGCTTTCTGAGAAACTGCTTAGTGTTCTGTTAATTCATCTCACAGAGTTACATCTGTATTCCGTGGATCTCTTTGCTGGCTTTTTTTCTGTGGAATCTGAGAACAGATATTTCGGATCCCTTTGAAGACTATAGGGCCAAAGGAAATATCCTCCGATAACAAAGAGAAAGAAGCTTTCTGAGAAACTTCTTTGTGTTCTGTGAAATCATCTCACAGAGTTACAGCTTTCCCCTCAAGAAGCCTTTCGCTAAGACAGTTCTTGTGGAATTCGCAAAGTGATATTTGGAAGCCCATAGAGGGCCATGGTGAAAAAGGAAATATCCTCAGATGAAATCTGAAAAGAAGCTTTCTGAGAAACTGCTTAGTGTTCTGTTAATTCATCTCACAGGGTTACATCTGTATTTCGTGGATCTCTTTGCTAGCCTTATTTCTGTGGAATCTGAGAACAGATATTTCGGATCCCTTTGAAGACTATAGGGCCAAAGGAAATATCCTCCGATAACAAAGAGAAAGAAGCTTTCTGAGAAACTTCTTTGTGTTCTGTGAAATCATCTCACAGAGTTACAGCTTTCCCCTCAAGAAGCCTTTCGCTAAGACAGTTCTTGTGGAATTGGCAAAGTGATAGTTGAAAGCCCATAGAGGGCTATGGTGAAAAAGGAAATATTCTCAGATGAAATCTGGAAAGAAGCTTTCTTAGAAACTGCTTAGTGTTCTGTTAATTCATCTCACAGAGTTACATCTGTATTTCGTGGATCTCTTTGCTAGCCTTTTTTCTGTGGAATCTGAGAACAGATATTTCGGATCCCTTTGAAGACTATAGGGCCAAAGGAAATATCCTCCGATAACAAAGAGAAAGAAGCTTTCTGAGAAACTTCTTTGTGTTCTGTGAAATCATCTCACAGAGTTACAGCTTTCCCCTCAAGAAGCCTTTCGCTAAGACAGTTCTTGTGGAATTGGCAAAGTGATATTTGGAAGCCCATAGAGGGCTATGGTAAAAAAGCAAATATCCTCAGATGAAATCTGGAAAGAAGCTTTCTGAGAAACTGCTTAGTGTTCTGTCAATTCATCTCACAGAGTTTCATCTGTATTTCGTGGATCTCTTTGCTAGCCTTTTTCTGTGGAATCTGAGAACAGATATTTCGGATCCCTTTGAAGACTATAGGGCCAATGGAAATATCGTCCGATAACAAAGAGAAAGAAGCTTTCTGAGAAACTCCTTTGTGTTCTGTGAAATCATCTCAGAGAGTTACAACTTTCCCCTCAAGAAGCCTTTCGCTAAGACAGTTCTTGTGGAATTGGCAAAGTGATATTTGGAAGCCCATAGAGGGCCATGGTGAAAAAGGAAATATCCTCAGATGAAATCTGGAAAGAAGCTTTCTGAGAAACTGCTTAGTGTTCTGTTAATTCATCTCACAGAGTTACATCTGTATTTCGTGGATCTCTTTGCTAGCCTTATTTCTGTGGAATCTGAGAACAGATATTTCGGATCCCTTTGAAGACTATAGGGCCAATGGAAATATCCTCCGATAACAAAGAGAAAGAAGCTTTCTGAGAAACTTCTTTGTGTTCTGTGAAATCATCTCACAGAGTTACAGCTTTCCCCTCAAGAAGCCTTTCGCTAAGACAGTTCTTGTGGAATTGGCAAAGTGATATTTGGAAGCCCATAGAGGGCTATGGTAAAAAAGCAAATATCCTCAGATGAAATCTGGAAAGAAGCTTTCTGAGAAACTGCTTAGTGTTCTGTTAATTCATCTCACAGAGTTACATCTGTATTTCGTGGATCTCTTTGCTAGCCTTATTTCTGTGGTATCTGAGAACAGATATTTCGGATCCCTTTGAAGACTATAGGGCCAAAGGAAATATCCTCCGATAACAAAGAGAAAGAAACTTTCTGAGAAACTCCTTTGTGTTCTGTGAAATCATCTCAGAGAGTTACAGCTTTCCCCTCAAGAAGCCTTTCGCTAAGACTGTTCTTGTGGAATTGGCAAAGTGATATTTGGAAGCCCATAGAGGGCCATGGTGAAAAAGGAAATATCCTCAGATGAAATCTGGAAAGAAGCTTTCTGAGAAACTGCTTAGTGTTCTGTTAATTCATCTCACAGAGTTACATCTGTATTTCGTGGATCTCTTTGCTAGCCTTATTTCTGTGGAATCTGAGAACAGATATTTCGGATCCCTTTGAAGACTATAGGGCAAAGGAAATATCCTCCGATAACAAAGAGAAAGAAGCTTTCTGAGAAACTTCTTTGTGTTCTGTGAAATCATCTCACAGAGTTACAGCTTTCCCCTCAAGAAGCCTTTCGCTAAGACAGTTCTTGTGGAATTGGCAAAGTGATATTTGGAAGCCCATAGAGGGCTATGGTGAAAAAGGAAATATCCTCAGATGAAATCTGGAAAGCAGCTTTCTGAGAAATTGCTTAGTGTTCTGATAATTCATCTCACAGAGTTACATCTGTATTTTGTGGATCTCTTTGCTAGCCTTATTTCTGTGGAATCTGAGAACAGATATTTTGGATCCCTTTGAAGACTATAGGGCCAAAGGAAATATCGTCCGATAACAAAGAGAAAGAAGCTTTCTGAGAAACTCCTTTGTGTTCTGTGAAATCATCTCAGAGAGTTACAGCTTTCCCCTCAAGAAGCCTTTCGCTAAGACAGTTCTTGTGGAATTGGCAAAGTGATATTTGGAAGCCCATAGAGGGCCATGGTGAAAAAGGAAATATCCTCAGATGAAATCTGGAAAGAAGCTTTCTGAGAAACTGCTTAGTGTTCTGTTAATTCATCTCACAGAGTTACATCTGTATTTCGTGGATCTCTTTGCTAGCCTTATTTCTGTGGAATCTGAGAACAGATATTTCGGATCCCTTTGAAGACTATAGGGCCAATGGAAATATCCTCCGATAACAAAGAGAAAGAAGCTTTCTGAGAAACTTCTTTGTGTTCTGTGAAATCATCTCACAGAGTTACAGCTTTCCCCTCAAGAAGCCTTTCGCTAAGACAGTTCTTGTGGAATTGGCAAAGTGATATTTGGAAGCCCATAGAGGGCTATGGTGAAAAAGGAAATATCCTCAGATGAAATCTGGAAAGAAGCTTTCTGAGAAATTGCTTAGTGTTCTGTTAATTCATCTCACAGAGTTACATCTGTATTTCGTGGATCTCTTTGCTAGCCTTATTTCTGTGGAATCTGAGAACAGATATTTTGGATCCCTTTGAAGACTACAGGGTCAAAGGAAATATCGTCCGATAACAAAGAGAAAGAAGCTTTCTGAGAAACTTCTTTGTGTTCTGTGAAATCATCTCAGAGAGTTACAGCTTTCCCCTCAAGAAGCCTTTCGCTAAGACAGTTCTTGTGGAATTGGCAAAGTGATATTTGGAAGCCCATAGAGGGCCATGGTGAAAAAGGAAATATCCTCAGATGAAATCTGGAAAGAAGCTTTCTGAGAAACTGCTTAGTGTTCTATTAATTCATCTCACAGAGTTACATCTGTATTTCGTGGATCTCTTTGCTAGCCTTATTTCTGTGGAATCTGAGAACAGATATTTCGGATCCCTTTGAAGACTATAGGGCAAAGGAAATATCCTCCGATAACAAAGAGAAAGTAGCTTTCTGAGAAACTCTTTGTGTTCTGTGAAATCATCTCACAGAGTTACAGCTTTCCCCTCAAGAAGCCTTTCGTTAATACAGTTCTTGTGGAATTGGCAAAGTGATATTTGGAAGCCCATAGAGGGCCATGTTGAAAAAGGAAATATCCTCAGATGAAATCTGGAAAGAAGCTTTCTGAGAAACTGCTTAGTGTTCTGTTATTTCATCTCACAGAGTTACATCTGTATTTCGTGGATCTCTTTGCTAGCCTTATTTCTGTGGAATCTGAGACAGATATTTCGGATCCCTTTGAAGACTATAGGGCCAAAGGAAATATCGTCCGATCACAAAGAGAAAGAAGCTTTCTGAGAAACACCTTTGTGTTCTGTGAAATCATCTCAGAGAGTTACAGCTTTTCCCTCAAGAAGCCTTTCGCTAAGACTGTTCTTGTGGAATTGGCAAAGTGATATTTGGAAGCCCTTAAAGGGCCATGGTGAAAAAGGAAATATCCTCAGATGAAATCTGGAAAGAAGCTTTCTGAGAAACTGCTTAGTGTTCTGTTAATTCATCTCACAGAGTTACATCTGTATTTCGTGGATCTCTTTGCTAGCCTTATTTCTGTGGAATCTGAGAACAGATATTTCGGATCCCTTTGAAGACAATAGGGCCAATGGATATATCCTCCGATAACAAAGAGAAAGAAGCTTTCTGAGAAACTTCTTTGTGTTCTGTGAAATCATCTCACAGAGTTACAGCTTTTCCCTCAAGAAGCCTTTCGCTAATACTGTTCTTGTGGAATTGGCAAAGTGATATTTGGAAGCCCATAGAGGGCTATGGTGAAAAAGGAAATATCCTCAGATGAAATCTGGAAAGACGCTTTCTGAGAAACTGCTTAGTGTTCTGTTAATTCATCTCACAGAGTTACATCTGTATTTCGTGGATCTCTTTGATAGCCTTATTTCTGTGGAATCTGAGAACAGATATTTCGGATCCCTTTGAAGACTATAGGGCCAAAGGAAATATCCTCCGATAACAAAGAGAAAGAAGCTTTCTGAGAAACTTCTTTGTGTTCTGTGAAATCATCTCACAGAGTTACAGCTTTCCCCTCAAGAAGCCTTTCGCTAAGACAGTTCTTGTGGAATTGGCAAAGTGATATTTGGAAGCCCATAGAGGGCTATGGTAAAAAAGCAAATATCCTCAGATGAAATCTGGAAAGAAGCTTTCTGAGAAACTGCTTAGTGTTCTGTTAATTCATCTCACAGAGTTACATCTGTATTTCGTGGATCTCTTTGCTAGCCTTATTTCTGTGGAATCTGAGAACAGATATTTCGGATCCCTTTGAAGACTAAAGGGCCAAAGGAAATATCCTCCGATAACAAAGAGAACGAAGCTTTCTGAGAAATTTCTTTGTGTTCTGTGAAATCATCTCACAGAGTTACAGCTTTCCCCTCAAGAAGCCTTTCGCTAAGACAGTTCTTGTGGAATTGGCAAAGTGATATTTGGAAGCCCATAGAGGGCTAGGGTGAAAAAGGAAATATCCTCAGATGAAATCTGGAAAGAAGCTTTCTGAGAAATTGCTTAGTGTTCTGTTAATTCATCTCACAGAGTTACATCTGTATTTCGTGGATCTCTTTGCTAGCCTTATTTCTGTGGAATCTGAGAACAGATATTTCGGATCCCTTTGAAGACTATAGGGCCAAAGGAAATATCGTCCGATAACAAAGAGAAAGAAGCTTTCTGAGAAACTCCTTTGTGTTCTGTGAAATCATCTCAGAGAGTTACAGCTTTCCCCTCAAGAAGCCTTTCGCTAAGACAGTTCTTGTGGAATTGGCAAAGTGATATTTGGAAGCCCATAGAGGGCCATGGTGAAAAAGGAAATATCCTGAGATGAAATCTGGAAAGAAGCTTTCTGAGAAACTGCTTAGTGTTCTGTTAATTCATCTCACAGAGTTACATCTGTATTTCGTGGATCTCTTTGCTAGCCTTATTTCTGTGGAATCTGAGAACAGATATTTCGGATCCCTTTGAAGACTATAGGGCCAAAGGAAATATCCTCCGATAACAAAGAGAAAGAAGCTTTCTGAGAAACTTCTTTGTGTTCTGTGAAATCATCTCACAGAGTTACAGCTTTCCACTCCAGAAGCCTTTCGCTAAGACAGTTCTTGTGGAATTGGCAAAGTGATATTTGGAAGCCCATAGAGGGCTATGGTGAAAAAGGAAATATCCTCAGATGAAATCTGGAAAGAAGCTTTCTGAGAAACTGCTTAGTGTTCTGTTAATTCATCTCACAGAGTTACATCTGTATTTCGCGGATCTCTTTGCTAGCCTTATTTCTGTGGAATCTGAGAACAGATATTTCGGATCCCTTTGAAGACTATAGGGCCAAAGGAAATATCCTCCGATAACAAAGAGAACGAAGCTTTCTGAGAAATTTCTTTGTGTTCTGTGAAATCATCTCACAGAGTTACAGCTTTCCCCTCAAGAAGCCTTTCGCTAAGACAGTTCTTGTGGAATTGGCAAAGTGATATTTGGAAGCCCATAGAGGGCTATGGTGAAAAAGGAAATATCCTCAGATGAAATCTGGAAAGAAGCTTTCTGAGAAACTGCTTAGTGTTCTGTTAATTCATCTCACAGAGTTACATCTGTATTCCGTGGATCTCTTTGCTAGCTTTTTTTCTGTGGAATCTGAGAACAGATATTTCGGATCCCTTTGAAGACTATAGGGCCAAAGGAAATATCCTCCGATAACAAAGAGAAAGAAGCTTTCTAGAAACTTCTTTGTGTTCTGTGAAATCATCTCACAGAGTTTCAGCTTTTCCCTCATGAAGCCTTTCGCTAAGACTGTTCTTGTGGAATTGGCAAAGTGATATTTGGAAGCCCATAGAGGGTTATGGTGAAAAAGGAAATATCCTCAGATGAAATCTGGAAAGAAGCTTTCTGAGAAACTGCTTAGTGTTCTGTTAATTCATCTCACAGTGTTACATCTGTATTTCGTGGATCTCTTTGCTAGCCTTATTTCTGTGGAATCTGAGAACAGATATTTCGGATCCCTTTGAAGACTATAGGGCCAAAGGAAATATCCTCCGATAACAAAGAGAAAGAAGCTTTCTGAGAAACTTCTTTGTGTTCTGTGAAATCATCTCACAGAGTTACAGCTTTCCCCTCAAGAAGCCTTTCGCTAAGACAGTTCTTGTGGAATTGGCAAAGTGATATTTGAAAGCCCATAGAGGGCTATGGTGAAAAAGGAAATATTCTCAGATGAAATCTGGAAAGAAGCTTTCTGAGAAACTGCTTAGTGTTCTGTTAATTCATCTCACAGAGTTACATCTGTATTTCGTGGATCTCTTTGCTAGCCTTTTTTCTGTGGAATCTGATAACAGATATTTCGGATCCCTTTGAAGACTATAGGGCCAAAGGAAATATCCTCCGATAACAAAGAGAAAGAAGCTTTCTGATAAACTTCTTTGTGTTCTGTGAAATCATCTCACAGAGTTACAGCTTTTCTCTCAAGAAGCCTTTCGCTAAGACAGTTCTTGTGGAATTGGCAAAGTGATATTTGGAAGCCCATAGAGGGCTATGGTAAAAAAGCAAATATCCTCAGATGAAATCTGGAAAGAAGCTTTCTGAGAAACTGCTTAGTGTTCTGTCAATTCATCTCACGGAGTTACATCTGTATTTCGTGGATCTCTTTGCTAGCCTTTTTTCTGTGGAATCTGAGAACAGATATTTCGGATCCCTTTGAAGACTATAGGGCCAAAGGAAATATCGTCCGATAACAAAGAGAAAGAAGCTTTCTGAGAAACTCCTTTGTGTTCTGTGAAATCATCTCAGAGAGTTACAGCTTTCCCCTCAAGAAGCCTTTCGCTAAGACAGTTCTTGTGGAATTGGCAAAGTGATATTTGGAAGCCCATAGAGGGCCATGGTGAAAAAGGAAATATCCTCAGATGAAATCTGGAAAGAAGCTTTCTGAGAAACTGCTTAGTGTTCTGTTAATTCATCTCACAGAGTTACATCTGTATTTCGTGGATCTCTTTGCTAGCCTTATTTCTGTGGAATCTGAGAACAGATATTTCGGATCCCTTTGAAGACTATAGGGCCAATGGAAATATCGTCCGATAACAAAGAGAAAGAAGCTTTCTGAGAAACTCCTTTGTGTTCTGTGAAATCATCTCAGAGAGTTACAGCTTTCCCCTCAAGAAGCCTTTCGCTAAGACAGTTCTTGTGGAATTGGCAAAGTGATATTTGGAAGCCCATAGAGGGCCATGGTGAAAAAGGAAATATCCTGAGATGAAATCTGGAAAGAAGCTTTCTGAGAAACTGCTTAGTGTTCTGTTAATTCATCTCACAGAGTTACATCTGTATTTCGTGGATCTCTTTGCTAGCCTTATTTCTGTGGAATCTGAGAACAGATATTTCGGATCCCTTTGAAGACTATAGGGCCAAAGGAAATATCCTCCGATAACAAAGAGAAAGAAGCTTTCTGAGAAACTTCTTTGTGTTCTGTGAAATCATCTCACAGAGTTACAGCTTTCCACTCCAGAAGCCTTTCGCTAAGACAGTTCTTGTGGAATTGGCAAAGTGATATTTGGAAGCCCATAGAGGGCTATGGTGAAAAAGGAAATATCCTCAGATGAAATCTGGAAAGAAGCTTTCTGAGAAACTGCTTAGTGTTCTGTTAATTCATCTCACAGAGTTACATCTGTATTTCGCGGATCTCTTTGCTAGCCTTATTTCTGTGGAATCTGAGAACAGATATTTCGGATCCCTTTGAAGACTATAGGGCCAAAGGAAATATCCTCCGATAACAAAGAGAACGAAGCTTTCTGAGAAATTTCTTTGTGTTCTGTGAAATCATCTCACAGAGTTACAGCTTTCCCCTCAAGAAGCCTTTCGCTAAGACAGTTCTTGTGGAATTGGCAAAGTGATATTTGGAAGCCCATAGAGGGCTATGGTGAAAAAGCAAATATCCTCAGATGAAATCTGGAAAGAAGCTTTCTGAGAAACTGCTTAGTGTTCTGTTAATTCATCTCACAGAGTTACATCTGTATTCCGTGGATCTCTTTGCTAGCTTTTTTTCTGTGGAATCTGAGAACAGATATTTCGGATCCCTTTGAAGACTATAGGGCCAAAGGAAATATCCTCCGATAACAAAGAGAACGAAGCTTTCTGAGAAATTTCTTTGTGTTCTGTGAAATCATCTCACAGAGTTACAGCTTTCCCCTCAAGAAGCCTTTCGCTAAGACAGTTCTTGTGGAATTGGCAAAGTGATATTTGGAAGCCCATAGAGGGCTAGGGTGAAAAAGGAAATATCCTCAGATGAAATCTGGAAAGAAGCTTTCTGAGAAATTGCTTAGTGTTCTGTTAATTCATCTCACAGAGTTACATCTGTATTTCGTGGATCTCTTTGCTAGCCTTATTTCTGTGGAATCTGAGAACAGATATTTCGGATCCCTTTGAAGACTATAGGGCCAAAGGAAATATCGTCCGATAACAAAGAGAAAGAAGCTTTCTGAGAAACTCCTTTGTGTTCTGTGAAATCATCTCAGAGAGTTACAGCTTTCCCCTCAAGAAGCCTTTCGCTAAGACAGTTCTTGTGGAATTGGCAAAGTGATATTTGGAAGCCCATAGAGGGCTATGGTGAAAAAGGAAATATCCTCAGATGAAATCTGGAAAGAAGCTTTCTGAGAAACTGCTTAGTGTTCTGTTAATTCATCTCACAGAGTTACATCTGTATTTCGCGGATCTCTTTGCTAGCCTTATTTCTGTGGAATCTGAGAACAGATATTTCGGATCCCTTTGAAGACTATAGGGCCAAAGGAAATATCCTCCGATAACAAAGAGAAAGAAGCTTCCTGAGAAACTTCTTTGTGTTCTGTGAAATCATCTCACAGAGTTACAGCTTTCCCCTCAAGAAGCCTTTCGCTAAGACAGTTCTTGTGGAATTGGCAAAGTGATATTTGGAAGCCCATAGAGGGCTATGGTGAAAAAGCAAATATCCTCAGATGAAATCTGGAAAGAAGCTTTCTGAGAAACTGCTTAGTGTTCTGTTAATTCATCTCACAGAGTTACATCTGTATTCCGTGGATCTCTTTGCTAGCTTTTTTTCTGTGGAATCTGAGAACAGATATTTCGGATCCCTTTGAAGACTATAGGGCCAAAGGAAATATCCTCCGATAACAAAGAGAAAGAAGCTTTCTGAGAAACTTCTTTGTGTTCTGTGAAATCATCTCACAGAGTTTCAGCTTTTCCCTCAAGAAGCCTTTCGCTAAGACTGTTCTTGTGGAATTGGCAAAGTGATATTTGGAAGCCCATAGAGGGCTATGGTGAAAAAGGAAATATCCTCAGATGAAATCTGGAAAGAAGCTTTCTGAGAAACTGCTTAGTGTTCTGTTAATTCATCTCACAGTGTTACATCTGTATTTCGTGGATCTCTTTGCTAGCCTTATTTCTGTGGAATCTGAGAACAGATATTTCGGATCCCTTTGAAGACTATAGGGCCAAAGGAAATATCCTCCGATAACAAAGAGAAAGAAGCTTTCTGAGAAACTTCTTTGTGTTCTGTGAAATCATCTCACAGAGTTACAGCTTTCCCCTCAAGAAGCCTTTCGCTAAGACAGTTCTTGTGGAATTGGCAAAGTGATATTTGAAAGCCCATAGAGGGCTATGGTGAAAAAGGAAATATTCTCAGATGAAATCTGGAAAGAAGCTTTCTGAGAAACTGCTTAGTGTTCTGTTAATTCATCTCACAGAGTTACATCTGTATTTCGTGGATCTCTTTGCTAGCCTTTTTTCTGTGGAATCTGAGAACAGATATTTCGGATCCCTTTGAAGACTATAGGGCCAAAGGAAATATCCTCCGATAACAAAGAGAAAGAAGCTTTCTGAGAAACTTCTTTGTGTTCTGTGAAATCATCTCACAGAGTTACAGCTTTTCTCTCAAGAAGCCTTTCGCTAAGACAGTTCTTGTGGAATTGGCAAAGTGATATTTGGAAGCCCATAGAGGGCTATGGTAAAAAAGCAAATATCCTCAGATGAAATCTGGAAAGAAGCTTTCTGAGAAACTGCTTAGTGTTCTGTCAATTCATCTCACGGAGTTACATCTGTATTTCGTGGATCTCTTTGGTAGCCTTTTTTCTGTGGAATCTGAGAACAGATATTTCGGATCCCTTTGAAGACTATAGGGCCAAAGGAAATATCGTCCGATAACAAAGAGAAAGAAGCTTTCTGAGAAACTCCTTTGTGTTCTGTGAAATCATCTCAGAGAGTTACAGCTTTCCCCTCAAGAAGCCTTTCGCTAAGACAGTTCTTGTGGAATTGGCAAAGTGATATTTGGAAGCCCATAGAGGGCCATGGTGAAAAAGGAAATATCCTCAGATGAAATCTGGAAAGAAGCTTTCTGAGAAACTGCTTAGTGTTCTGTTAATTCATCTCACAGAGTTACATCTGTATTTCGTGGATCTCTTTGCTAGCCTTATTTCTGTGGAATCTGAGAACAGATATTTCGGATCCCTTTGAAGACTATAGGGTCAATGGAAATATCGTCCGATAACAAAGAGAAAGAAGCTTTCTGAGAAACTCCTTTGTGTTCTGTGAAATCATCTCAGAGAGTTACAGCTTTCCCCTCAAGAAGCCTTTCGCTAAGACAGTTCTTGTGGAATTGGCAAAGTGATATTTGGAAGCCCATAGAGGGCCATGGTGAAAAAGGAAATATCCTGAGATGAAATCTGGAAAGAAGCTTTCTGAGAAACTGCTTAGTGTTCTGTTAATTCATCTCACAGAGTTACATCTGTATTTCGTGGATCTCTTTGCTAGCCTTATTTCTGTGGAATCTGAGAACAGATATTTCGGATCCCTTTGAAGACTATAGGGCCAAAGGAAATATCCTCCGATAACAAAGAGAAAGAAGCTTTCTGAGAAACTTCTTTGTGTTCTGTGAAATCATCTCACAGAGTTACAGCTTTCCACTCCAGAAGCCTTTCGCTAAGACAGTTCTTGTGGAATTGGCAAAGTGATATTTGGAAGCCCATAGAGGGCTATGGTGAAAAAGGAAATATCCTCAGATGAAGTCTGGAAAGAAGCTTTATGAGAAACTGCTTAGTGTTCTGTTAATTCATCTCACAGAGTTACATCTGTATTTCGCGGATCTCTTTGCTAGCCTTATTTCTGTGGAATCTGAGAACAGATATTTCGGATCCCTTTGAAGACTATAGGGCCAAAGGAAATATCCTCCGATAACAAAGAGAACGAAGCTTTCTGAGAAATTTCTTTGTGTTCTGTGAAATCATCTCACAGAGTTACAGCTTTCCCCTCAAGAAGCCTTTCGCTAAGACAGTTCTTGTGGAATTGGCAAAGTGATATTTGGAAGCCCATAGAGGGCTATGGTGAAAAAGCAAATATCCTCAGATGAAATCTGGAAAGAAGCTTTCTGAGAAACTGCTTAGTGTTCTGTTAATTCATCTCACAGAGTTACATCTGTATTCCGTGGATCTCTTTGCTAGCTTTTTTTCTGTGGAATCTGAGAACAGATATTTCGGATCCCTTTGAAGACTATAGGGCCAAAGGAAATATCCTCCGATAACAAAGAGAAAGAAGCTTTCTGAGAAACTTCTTTGTGTTCTGTGAAATCATCTCACAGAGTTTCAGCTTTTCCCTCAAGAAGCCTTTCGCTAAGACTGTTCTTGTGGAATTGGCAAAGTGATATTTGGAAGCCCATAGAGGGCTATGGTGAAAAAGGAAATATCCTCAGATGAAATCTGGAAAGAAGCTTTCTGAGAAACTGCTTAGTGTTCTGTTAATTCATCTCACAGTGTTACATCTGTATTTCGTGGATCTCTTTGCTAGCCTTATTTCTGTGGAATCTGAGAACAGATATTTCGGATCCCTTTGAAGACTATAGGGCCAAAGGAAATATCCTCCGATAACAAAGAGAAAGAAGCTTTCTGAGAAACTTCTTTGTGTTCTGTGAAATCATCTCACAGAGTTACAGCTTTCCCCTCAAGAAGCCTTTCGCTAAGACAGTTCTTGTGGAATTGGCAAAGTGATATTTGAAAGCCCATAGAGTGCTATGGTGAAAAAGGAATTATTCTCAGATGAAATCTGGAAAGAAGCTTTCTGAGAAACTGCTTAGTGTTCTGTTAATTCATCTCACAGAGTTACATCTGTATTTCGTGGATCTCTTTGCTAGCCTTTTTTCTGTGGAATCTGAGAACAGATATTTCGGATCCCTTGGAAGACTATAGGGCCAAAGGAAATATCCTCCGATAACAAAGAGAAAGAAGCTTTCTGAGAAACTTCTTTGTGTTCTGTGAAATCATCTCACAGAGTTACAGCTTTTCTCTCAAGAAGCCTTTCGCTAAGACAGTTCTTGTGGAATTGGCAAAGTGATATTTGGAAGCCCATAGAGGGCTATGGTAAAAAAGCAAATATAATCAGATGAAATCTGGAAAGAAGCTTTCTGAGAAACTGCTTAGTGTTCTGTCAATTCATCTCACGGAGTTACATCTGTATTTCGTGGATCTCTTTGCTAGCCTTTTTTCTGTGGAATCTGAGAACAGATATTTCGGATCCCTTTGAAGACTATAGGGCCAAAGGAAATATCGTCCGATAACAAAGAGAAAGAAGCTTTCTGAGAAACTCCTTTGTGTTCTGTGAAATCATCTCAGAGAGTTACAGCTTTCCCCTCAAGAAGCCTTTCGCTAAGACAGTTCTTGTGGAATTGGCAAAGTGATATTTGGAAGCCCATAGAGGGCCATGGTGAAAAAGGAAATATCCTCAGATGAAATCTGGAAAGAAGCTTTCTGAGAAACTGCTTAGTGTTCTGTTAATTCATCTCACAGAGTTACATCTGTATTTCGTGGATCTCTTTGCTAGCCTTATTTCTGTGGAATCTGAGAACAGATATTTCGGATCCCTTTGAAGACTATAGGGCCAATGGAAATATCCTCCGATAACAAAGAGAAAGAAGCTTTCTGAGAAACTTCTTTGTGTTCTGTGAAATCATCTCACAGAGTTACAGCTTTTCCCTCAAGAAGCCTTTCGCTAAGACTGTTCTTGTGGAATTGGCAAAGTGATATTTGGAAGCCCATAGAGGGCTATGGTGAAAAAGGAAATATCCTCAGATGAAATCTGGAAAGAAGCTTTCTGAGAAACTGCTTAGTGTTCTGTTAATTCATCTCACAGAGTTACATCTGTATTTCGTGGATCTCTTTGCTAGCCTTATTTCTGTGGAATCTGAGAACAGATATTTCGGATCCCTTTGAAAACTATAGGGCCAAAGGAAATATCCTCCGATAACAAAGAGAAAGAAGCTTTCTGAGAAACTTCTTTGTGTTCTGTGAAATCATCTCACAGAGTTACAGCTTTCCCCTCAAGAAGCCTTTCGCTAAGACAGTTCTTCTGGAATTGGCAAGGTGATATTTGGAAGCCCATAGAGGGCTATGGTAAAAAAGCAAATATCCTCAGATGAAATATGGAAAGAAGCTTTCTGAGAAACTGCTTAGTGTTCTGTTAATTCATCTCACAGAGTTACATCTGTATTTCGTGGATCTGTTTGCTAGCCTTATTTCTGTGGAATCTGAGAACAGATATTTCGGATCCCTTTGAAGACTATAGGGCCAAAGGAAATATCCTCCGATAACAAAGAGAAAGAAGCTTTCTGAGAAACTCTTTTGTGTTCTGTGAAATCATCTCAGAGAGTTACAGCTTTCCCCTCAAGAAGCCTTTCGCTAAGACAGTTCTTGTGGAATTGGCAAAGTGATATTTGGAAGCCCATAGAGGGCCATGGTGAAAAAGGAAATATCCTCAGATGAAATATGGAAAGAAGCTTTCTGAGAAACTGCTTAGTGTTCTGTTAATTCATCTCACAGAGTTACATCTGTATTTCGTGGATCTCTTTGCTAGCCTTATTTCTGTGGAATCTGAGAACAGATATTTCGGATCCCTTTGAAGACTATAGGGCAAAGGAAATATCCTCCGATAACAAAGAGAACGAAGCTTTCTGAGAAACTTCTTTGTGTTCTGTGAAATCATCTCACAGAGTTACAGCTTTCCCCTCAAGAAGCCTTTCGTTAATACAGTTCTTGTGGAATTGGCAAAGTGATATTTGGAAGCCCATAGAGGGCTATGGTGAAAAAGGAAATATCCTCAGATGAAATCTGGAAAGAAGCTTTCTGAGAAATTGCTTAGTGTTCTGTTAATTCATCTCACAGAGTTACATCTGTATTTCGTGGATCTCTTTGCTAGCCTTATTTCTGTGGAATCTGAGAACAGATATTTTGGATCCCTTTGAAGACTATAGGGCCAAAGGAAATATCGTCCGATAACAAAGAGAAAGAAGCTTTCTGAGAAACTCCTTTGTGTTCTGTGAAATCATCTCAGAGAGTTAGAGCTTTCCCCTCAAGAAGCCTTTCGCTAAGACAGTTCTTGTGGAATTGGCAAAGTGATATTTGGAAGCCCATAGAGGGCCATGGTGAAAAAGGAAATATCCTCAGATGAAATCTGGAAAGAAGCTTTCTGAGAAACTGCTTAGTGTTCTGTTAATTCATCTCACAGAGTTACATCTGTATTTCGTGGATCTCTTTGCTAGCCTTATTTCTGTGGAATCTGAGAACAGATATTTCGGATCCCTTTGAAGATTATAGGGCCAATGGAAATATCCTCCGATAACAAAGAGAAAGAAGCTTTCTGAGAAACTTCTTTGTGTTCTGTGAAATCATCTCACAGAGTTACAGCTTTCCCCTCAAGAAGCCTTTCGCTAAGACAGTTCTTGTGGAATTGGCAAAGTGATATTTGAAAGCCCATAGAGGGCTATGGTGAAAAAGGAAATATCCTCAGATGAAATCTGGAAAGAAGCTTTCTGAGAAACTGCTTAGTGTTCTGTTAATTCATCTCACAGAGTTACATCTGTATTTCGTGGATCTCTTTGCTAGCCTTATTTCTGTGGAATCTGAGAACAGATATTTCGGATCCCTTTGAAGACTATAGGGCCAAAGGAAATATCCTCCAATAACAAAGAGAAAGAAGCTTTCTGAGAAACTTCTTTGTGTTCTGTGAAATCATCTCACAGAGTTACAGCTTTCCCCTCAAGAAGCCTTTCGCTAAGACAGTTCTTGTGGAATTGGCAAAGTGATATTTGAAAGCCCATAGAGGGCTATGGTGAAAAAGGAAATATTCTCAGATGAAATCTGGAAAGAAGCTTTCTGAGAAACTGCTTAGTGTTCTGTTAATTCATCTCACAGAGTTACATCTGTATTTCGTGGATCTCTTTGCTAGCCTTTTTTCTGTGGAATCTGAGAACAGATATTTCGGATCCCTTTGAAGACTATAGGGCCAAAGGAAATATCCTCCGATAACAAAGAGAAAGAAGCTTTCTGAGAAACTTCTTTGTGTTCTGTGAAATCATCTCACAGAGTTACAGCTTTTCTCTCAAGAAGCCTTTCGCTAAGACAGTTCTTGTGGAATTGGCAAAGTGATATTTGGAAGCCCATAGAGGGCTATGGTAAAAAAGCAAATATCCTCAGATGAAATCTGGAAAGAAGCTTTCTGAGAAACTGCTTAGTGTTCTGTCAATTCATCTCACGGAGTTACATCTGTATTTCGTGGATCTCTTTGCTAGCCTTTTTTCTGTGGAATCTGAGAACAGATATTTCGGATCCCTTTGAAGACTATAGGGCCAAAGGAAATATCGTCCGATTACAAAGAGAAAGAAGCTTTCTGAGAAACTCCTTTGTGTTCTGTGAAATAATCTCAGAGAGTTACAGCTTTCCCCTCAAGAAGCCTTTCGCTAAGACAGTTCTTGTGGAATTGGCAAAGTGATATTTGGAAGCCCATAGAGGGCCATGGTGAAAAAGGAAATATCCTCAGATGAAATCTGGAAAGAAGCTTTCTGAGAAACTGCTTAGTGTTCTGTTAATTCATCTCACAGAGTTACATCTGTATTTCGTGGATCTCTTTGCTAGCCTTATTTCTGTGGAATCTGAGAACAGATATTTCGGATCCCTTTGAAGACAATAGGGCCAATGGAAATATCCTCCGATAACAAAGAGAAAGAAGCTTTCTGAGAAACTTCTTTGTGTTCTGTGAAATCATCTCACAGAGTTACAGCTTTTCCCTCAAGAAGCCTTTCGCTAAGACTGTTCTTGTGGAATTGGCAAAGTGATATTTGGAAGCCCATAGAGGGCTATGGTGAAAAAGGAAATATCCTCAGATGAAATCTGGAAAGAAGCTTTCTGAGAAACTGCTTAGTGTTCTGTTAATTCATCTCACAGAGTTACATCTGTATTTCGTGGATCTCTTTGCTAGCCTTATTTCTGTGGAAACTGAGAACAGATATTTCGGATCCCTTTGAAGACTATAGGGCCAAAGGAAATATCGTCCGATAACAAAGAGAAAGAAGCTTTCTGAGAAACTCCTTTGTGTTCTGTGAAATCATCTCAGAGAGTTACAGCTTTCCCCTCAAGAAGCCTTTCGCTAAGACAGTTCTTGTGGAATTGGCAAAGTGATATTTGGAAGCCCATAAAGGGCCATGGTGAAAAAGGAAATATCCTCAGATGAAATATGGAAAGAAGCTTTCTGAGAAACTGCTTAGTGTTCGGTTAATTCATCTCACAGTGTTACATCTGTATTTCGTGGATCTCTTTGCTAGCCTTATTTCTGTGGAATCTGAGAACAGATATTTCGGATCCCTTTGAAGACTATAGGGCCAATGGAAATATCCTCCGATAACAAAGAGAAAGAAGCTTTCTGAGAAACTTCTTTGTGTTCTGTGAAATCATCTCACAGAGTTACAGCTTTTCCCTCAAGAAGCCTTTCGCTAAGACTGTTCTTGTGGAATTGGCAAAGTGATATTTGGAAGCCCATAGAGGGCTATGGTGAAAAAGGAAATATCCTCAGATGAAATCTGGAAAGAAGCTTTCTGAGAAACTGCTTAGTGTTCTGTTAATTCATCTCACAGAGTTACATCTGTATTTCGTGGATCTCTTTGCTAGCCTTATTTCTGTGGAATCTGAGAACAGATATTTCGGATCCCTTTGAAGACTATAGGGCCAAAGGAAATATCCTCCGATAACAAAGAGAAAGAAGCTTTCTGAGAAACTTCTTTGTGTTCTGTGAAATCATCTCACAGAGTTACAGCTTTCCCCTCAAGAAGCCTTTCGCTAAGACAGTTCTTCTGGAATTGGCAAGGTGATATTTGGAAGCCCATAGAGGGCTATGGTAAAAAAGCAAATATCCTCAGATGAAATATGGAAAGAAGCTTTCTGAGAAACTGCTTAGTGTTCTGTTAATTCATCTCACAGAGTTACATCTGTATTTCGTGGATCTCTTTGCTAGCCTTATTTCTGTGGAATCTGAGAACAGATATTTCGGATCCCTTTGAAGACTATAGGGCCAAAGGAAATATCCTCCGATAACAAAGAGAAAGAAGCTTTCTGAGAAACTCCTTTGTGTTCTGTGAAATCATCTCAGAGAGTTACAGCTTTCCCCTCAAGAAGCCTTTCGCTAAGACAGTTCTTGTGGAATTGGCAAAGTGATATTTGGAAGCCCATAGAGGGCCATGGTGAAAAAGGAAATATCCTCAGATGAAATCTGGAAAGAAGCTTTCTGAGAAACTGCTTAGTGTTCTGTTAATTCATCTCACAGAGTTACATCTGTATTTCGTGGATCTCTTTGCTAGCCTTATTTCTGTGGAATCTGAGAACAGATATTTCGGATCCCTTTGAAGACTATAGGGCAAAGGAAATATCCTCCGATAACAAAGAGAACGAAGCTTTCTGAGAAACTTCTTTGTGTTCTGTGAAATCATCTCACAGAGTTACAGCTTTCCCCTCAAGAAGCCTTTCGCTAAGACAGTTCTTGTGGAATTGGCAAAGTGATATTTGGAAGCCCATAGAGGGCTACGGTGAAAAAGGAAATATCCTCAGATGAAATCTGGAAAGAAGCTTTCTGAGAAATTGCTTAGTGTTCTGTTAATTCATCTCACAGAGTTACATCTGTATTTCGTGGATCTCTTTGCTAGCCTTATTTCTGTGGAATCTGAGAACAGATATTTTGGATCCCTTTGAAGACTATAGGGCCAAAGGAAATATCGTCCGATAACAAAGAGAAAGAAGCTTTCTGAGAAACTCCTTTGTGTTCTGTGAAATCATCTCAGAGAGTTACAGCTTTCCCCTCAAGAAGCCTTTCGCTAAGACAGTTCTTGTGGAATTGGCAAAGTGATATTTGGAAGCCCATAGAGGGCCATGGTGAAAAAGGAAATATCCTCAGATGAAATCTGGAAAGAAGCTTTCTGAGAAACTGCTTAGTGTTCTGTTAATTCATCTCACAGAGTTACATCTGTATTTCGTGGATCTCTTTGCTAGCCTTATTTCTGTGGAATCTGAGAACAGATATTTCGGATCCCTTTGAAGACTATAGGGCCAAAGGAAATATCCTCCGATAACAAAGAGAAAGAAGCTTTCTGAGAAACTTCTTTGTGTTCTGTGAAATCATCTCACAGAGTTACAGCTTTCCCCTCAAGAAGCCTTTCGCTAAGACAGTTCTTGTGGAATTGGCAAAGTGATAGTTGAAAGCCCATAGAGGGCTATGGTGAAAAAGGAAATATTCTCAGATGAAATCTGGAAAGAAGCTTTCTGAGAAACTGCTTAGTGTTCTGTTAATTCATCTCACAGAGTTACATCTGTATTTCGTGGATCTCTTTGCTAGCCTTTTTTCTGTGGAATCTGAGAACAGATATTTCGGATCCCTTTGAAGACTATAGGGCCAAAGGAAATATCCTCCGATAACAAAGAGAAAGAAGCTTTCTGAGAAACTTCTTTGTGTTCTGTGAAATCTACTCACAGAGTTACAGCTTTCCCCTCAAGAAGCCTTTCGCTAAGACAGTTCTTGTGGAATTGGCAAAGTGATATTTGGAAGCCCGTAGAGGGCTATGGTGAAAAAGGAAATATCCTCAGATGAAATCTGGAAAGAAGCTTTCTGAGAAACTGCTTAGTGTTCTGTTAATTCATCTCACAGTGTTACATCTGTATTTCGTGGATCTCTTTGCTAGCCTTATTTCTGTGGAATCTGAGAACAGATATTTCGGATCCCTTTGAAAACTATAGGGCCAAAGGAAATATCCTCCGATAACAAAGAGAAAGAAGCTTTCTGAGAAACTTCTTTGTGTTCTGTGAAATCATCTCACAGAGTTACAGCTTTCCCCTCAAGAAGCCTTTCGCTAAGACAGTTCTTGTGGAATTGGCAAAGTGATATTTGAAAGCCCATAGAGGGCTATGGTGAAAAAGGAAATATTCTCAGATGAAATCTGGAAAGAAGCTTTCTGAGAAACTGCTTAGTGTTCTGTTAATTCATCTCACAGAGTTACATCTGTATTTCGTGGATCTCTTTGCTAGCCTTTTTTCTGTGGAATCTGAGAACAGATATTTCGGATCCCTTTGAAGA
The DNA here is from genome assembly GCF_043159975.1 of Macaca nemestrina. NCBI lineage: Eukaryota > Metazoa > Chordata > Mammalia > Primates > Cercopithecidae > Macaca > Macaca nemestrina. The sequence continues at coordinate 109,780,694 of NC_092127.1, read as the reverse complement.
CTATAGGGCCAAAGGAATTATCCTCCGATAACAAAGAGAAAGAAGCTTTCTGAGAAACTTCTTTGTGTTCTGTGAAATCATCTCACAGAGTTACAGCTTTTCTCTCAAGAAGCCTTTCGCTAAGACAGTTCTTGTGGAATTGGCCAAGTGATATTTGGAAGCCCATAGAGGGCTATGGTGAAAAAGGAAATATCCTCAGATGAAATCTGGAAAGAAGCTTTCTGAGAAACTGCTTAGTGTTCTGTCAATTCATCTCACGGAGTTACATCTGTATTTCGTGGATCTCTTTGCTAGCCTTTTTTCTGTGGAATCTGAGAACAGATATTTCGGATCCCTTTGAAGACTATAGGGCCAAAGGAAATATCGTCCGATAACAAAGAGAAAGAAGCTTTCTGAGAAACTCCTTTGTGTTCTGTGAAATCATCTCAGAGAGTTACAGCTTTCCCCTCAAGAAGCCTTTCGCTAAGACAGTTCTTGTGGAATTGGCAAAGTGATATTTGGAAGCCCATAGAGGGCCATGGTGAAAAAGGAAATATCCTCAGATGAAATCTGGAAAGAAGCTTTCTGAGAAACTGCTTAGTGTTCTGTTAATTCATCTCACAGAGTTACATCTGTATTTCGTGGATCTCTTTGCTAGCCTTATTTCTGTGGAATCTGAGAACAGATATTTCGGATCCCTTTGAAGACAATAGGGCCAATGGAAATATCCTCCGATAACAAAGAGAAAGAAGCTTTCTGAGAAACTTCTTTGTGTTCTGTGAAATCATCTCACAGAGTTACAGCTTTTCCCTCAAGAAGCCTTTCGCTAAGACTGTTCTTGTGGAATTGGCAAAGTGATATTTGGAAGCCCATAGAGGGCTATGGTGAAAAAGGAAATATCCTCAGATGAAATCTGGAAAGAAGCTTTCTGAGAAACTGCTTAGTGTTCTGTTAATTCATCTCACAGAGTTACATCTGTATTTCGTGGATCTCTTTGCTAGCCTTATTTCTGTGGAAACTGAGAACAGATATTTCGGATCCCTTTGAAGACTATAGGGCCAAAGGAAATATCCTCCGATAACAAAGAGAAAGAAGCTTTCTGAGAAACTTCTTTGTGTTCTTTGAAATCATCTCACAGAGTTACAGCTTTCCCCTCAAGAAGCCTTTCGCTAAGACAGTTCTTCTGGAATTGGCAAAGTGATATTTGGAAGCCCATAGAGGGCTATGGTAAAAAAGCAAATATCCTCAGATGAAATCTGGAAAGAAGCTTTCTGAGAAACTGCTTAGTGTTCTGTTAATTCATCTCACAGAGTTACATCTGTATTTCGTGGATCTCTTTGCTAGCCTTATTTCTGTGGAATCTGAGAACAGATATTTCGGATCCCTTTGAAGACTATAGGGCCAAAGGAAATATCCTCCGATAACAAAGAGAAAGAAGCTTTCTGAGAAACTCCTTTGTGTTCTGTGAAATCATCTCAGAGAGTTACAGCTTTCCCCTCAAGAAGCCTTTCGCTAAGACAGTTCTTGTGGAATTGGCAAAGTGATATTTGGAAGCCCATAGAGGGCCATGGTGAAAAAGGAAATATCCTCAGATGAAATCTGGAAAGAAGCTTTCTGAGAAACTGCTTAGTGTTCTGTTAATTCATCTCACAGAGTTACATCTGTATTTCGTGGATCTCTTTGCTAGCCTTATTTCTGTGGAATCTGAGAACAGATATTTCGGATCCCTTTGAAGACTATAGGGCAAAGGAAATATCCTCCGATAACAAAGAGAACGAAGCTTTCTGAGAAACTTCTTTGTGTTCTGTGAAATCATCTCACAGAGTTACAGCTTTCCCCTCAAGAAGCCTTTCGCTAAGACAGTTCTTGTGGAATTGGCAAAGTGATATTTGGAAGCCCATAGAGGGCTATGGTGAAAAAGGAAATATCCTCAGATGAAATCTGGAAAGAAGCTTTCTGAGAAATTGCTTAGTGTTCTGTTAATTCATCTCACAGAGTTACATCTGTATTTCGTGGATCTCTTTGCTAGCCTTATTTCTGTGGAATCTGAGAACAGATATTTTGGATCCCTTTGAAGACTATAGGGCCAAAGGAAATATCGTCCGATAACAAAGAGAAAGAAGCTTTCTGAGAAACTCCTTTGTGTTCTGTGAAATCATCTCAGAGAGTTACAGCTTTCCCCTCAAGAAGCCTTTCGCTAAGACAGTTCTTGTGGAATTGGCAAAGTGATATTTGGAAGCCCATAGAGGGCCATGGTGAAAAAGGAAATATCCTCAGATGAAATCTGGAAAGAAGCTTTGTGAGAAACTGCTTAGTGTTCTGTTAATTCATCTCACAGAGTTACATCTGTATTTCGTGGATCTCTTTGCTAGCCTTATTTCTGTGGAATCTGAGAACAGATATTTCGGATCCCTTTGAAGATTATAGGGCCAATGGAAATATCCTCCGATAACAAAGAGAAAGAAGCTTTCTGAGAAACTTCTTTGTGTTCTGTGAAATCATCTCACAGAGTTACAGCTTTCCCCTCAAGAAGCCTTTCGCTAAGACAGTTCTTGTGGAATTGGCAAAGTGATATTTGAAAGCCCATAGAGGGCTATGGTGAAAAAGGAAATATCCTCAGATGAAATCTGGAAAGAAGCTTTCTGAGAAACTGCTTAGTGTTCTGTTAATTCATCTCACAGAGTTACATCTGTATTTCGTGGATCTCTTTGCTAGCCTTATTTCTGTGGAATCTGAGAACAGATATTTCGGATCCCTTTGAAGACTATAGGGCCAAAGGAAATATCCTCCGATAACAAAGAGAAAGAAGCTTTCTGAGAAACTTCTTTGTGTTCTGTGAAATCATCTCACAGAGTTACAGCTTTCCCCTCAAGAAGCCTTTCGCTAAGACAGTTCTTGTGGAATTGGCAAAGTGATAGTTGAAAGCCCATAGAGGGCTATGGTGAAAAAGGAAATATTCTCAGATGAAATCTGGAAAGAAGCTTTCTGAGAAACTGCTTAGTGTTCTGTTAATTCATCTCACAGAGTTACATCTGTATTTCGTGGATCTCTTTGCTAGCCTTATTTCTGTGGAATCTGAGAACAGATATTTCGGATCCCTTTGAAGACTATAGGGCCAAAGGAAATATCCTCCGATAACAAAGAGAAAGAAGCTTTCTGAGAAACTTCTTTGTGTTCTGTGAAATCATCTCACAGAGTTACAGCTTTCCCCTCAAGAAGCCTTTCGCTAAGACAGTTCTTGTGGAATTGGCAAAGTGATATTTGGAAGCCCATAGAGGGCTATGGTAAAAAAGCAAATATCCTCAGATGAAATCTGGAAAGAAGCTTTCTGAGAAACTGCTTAGTGTTCTGTCAATTCATCTCACAGAGTTTCATCTGTATTTCGTGGATCTCTTTGCTAGCCTTTTTCTGTGGAATCTGAGAACAGATATTTCGGATCCCTTTGAAGACTATAGGGCCAATGGAAATATCGTCCGATAACAAAGAGAAAGAAGCTTTCTGAGAAACTCCTTTGTGTTCTGTGAAATCATCTCAGAGAGTTACAGCTTTCCCCTCAAGAAGCCTTTCGCTAAGACAGTTCTTGTGGAATTGGCAAAGTGATATTTGGAAGCCCATAGAGGGCCATGGTGAAAAAGGAAATATCCTCAGATGAAATCTGGAAAGAAGCTTTCTGAGAAACTGCTTCGTGTTCTGTTAATTCATCTCACAGAGTTACATCTGTATTTCGTGGATCTCTTTGCTAGCCTTATTTCTGTGGAATCTGAGAACAGATATTTCGGATCCCTTTGAAGACTATAGGGCAAAGGAAATATCCTCCGATAACAAAGAGAACGAAGCTTTCTGAGAAACTTCTTTGTGTTCTGTGAAATCATCTCACAGAGTTACAGCTTTCCCCTCAAGAAGCCTTTCGCTAAGACAGTTCTTGTGGAATTGGCAAAGTGATATTTGGAAGCCCATAGAGGGCTATGGTGAAAAAGGAAATATCCTCAGATGAAATCTGGAAAGAAGCTTTCTGAGAAATTGCTTAGTGTTCTGTTAATTCATCTCACAGAGTTACATCTGTATTTCGTGGATCTCTTTGCTAGCCTTATTTCTGTGGAATCTGAGAACAGATATTTTGGATCCCTTTGAAGACTATAGGGCCAAAGGAAATATCGTCCGATAACAAAGAGAAAGAAGCTTTCTGAGAAACTCCTTTGTGTTCTGTGAAATCATCTCAGAGAGTTACAGCTTTCCCCTCAAGAAGCCTTTCGCTAAGACAGTTCTTGTGGAATTGGCAAAGTGATATTTGGAAGCCCATAGAGGGCCATGGTGAAAAAGGAAATATCCTCAGATGAAATCTGGAAAGAAGCTTTCTGAGAAACTGCTTAGTGTTCTGTTAATTCATCTCACAGAGTTACATCTGTATTTCGTGGATCTCTTTGCTAGCCTTATTTCTGTGGAATCTGAGAACAGATATTTCGGATCCCTTTGAAGATTATAGGGCCAATGGAAATATCCTCCGATAACAAAGAGAAAGAAGATTTCTGAGAAACTTCTTTGTGTTCTGTGAAATCATCTCACAGAGTTACAGCTTTCCCCTCAAGAAGCCTTTCGCTAAGACAGTTCTTGTGGAATTGGCAAAGTGATATTTGAAAGCCCATAGAGGGCTATGGTGAAAAAGGAAATATCCTCAGATGAAATCTGGAAAGAAGCTTTCTGAGAAACTGCTTAGTGTTCTGTTAATTCATCTCACAGAGTTACATCTGTATTTCGTGGATCTCTTTGCTAGCCTTATTTCTGTGGAATCTGAGAACAGATATTTCGGATCCCTTTGAAGACTATAGGGCCAAAGGAAATATCCTCCGATAACAAAGAGAAAGAAGCTTTCTGAGAAACTTCTTTGTGTTCTGTGAAATCATCTCACAGAGTTACAGCTTTCCCCTCAAGAAGCCTTTCGCTAAGACAGTTCTTGTGGAATTGGCAAAGTGATAGTTGAAAGCCCATAGAGGGCTATGGTGAAAAAGGAAATATCCTCAGATGAAATCTGGAAAGAAGCTTTCTGAGAAACTGCTTAGTGTTCTGTTAATTCATCTCTCAGAGTTACATCTGTATTTCGTGGATCTCTTTGCTAGCCTTTTTTCTGTGGAATCTGAGAACAGATATTTCGGATCCCTTTGAAGACTATAGGGCCAAAGGAAATATCCTCCGATAACAAAGAGAAAGAAGCTTTCTGAGAAACTTCTTTGTGTTCTGTGAAATCATCTCACAGAGTTACAGCTTTTCCCTCAAGAAGCCTTTCGCTAAGACAGTTCTTGTGGAATTGGCAAAGTGATATTTGGAAGCCCATAGAGGGCTATGGTAAAAAAGCAAATATCCTCAGATGAAATCTGGAAAGAAGCTTTCTGAGAAACTGCTTAGTGTTCTGTCAATTCATCTCACAGAGTTTCATCTGTATTTCGTGGATCTCTTTGCTAGCCTTTTTCTGTGGAATCTGAGAACAGATATTTCGGATCCCTTTGAAGACTATAGGGCCAATGGAAATATCGTCCGATAACAAAGAGAAAGAAGCTTTCTGAGAAACTCCTTTGTGTTCTGTGAAATCATCTCAGAGAGTTACAACTTTCCCCTCAAGAAGCCTTTCGCTAAGACAGTTCTTGTGGAATTGGCAAAGTGATATTTGGAAGCCCATAGAGGGCCATGGTGAAAAAGGAAATATCCTCAGATGAAATCTGGAAAGAAGCTTTCTGAAAAACTGCTTAGTGTTCTGTTAATTCATCTCACAGAGTTACATCTGTATTTCGTGGATCTCTTTGCTAGCCTTATTTCTGTGGAATCTGAGAACAGATATTTCGGATCCCTTTGAAGACTATAGGGCCAATGGAAATATCCTCCGATAACAAAGAGAAAGAAGCTTTCTGAGAAACTTCTTTGTGTTCTGTGAAATCATCTCACAGAGTTACAGCTTTCCCCTCAAGAAGCCTTTCGCTAAGACAGTTCTTGTGGAATTGGCAAAGTGATATTTGGAAGCCCATAGAGGGCTATGGTAAAAAAGCAAATATCCTCAGATGAAATCTGGAAAGAAGCTTTCTGAGAAACTGCTTAGTGTTCTGTTAATTCATCTCACAGAGTTACATCTGTATTTCGTGGATCTCTTTGCTAGCCTTATTTCTGTGGAATCTGAGAACAGATATTTCGGATCCCTTTGAAGACTATAGGGCCAAAGGAAATATCCTCCGATAACAAAGAGAAAGAAGCTTTCTGAGAAACTCCTTTGTGTTCTGTGAAATCATCTCAGAGAGTTACAGCTTTCCCCTCAAGAAGCCTTTCGCTAAGACAGTTCTTGTGGAATTGGCAAAGTGATATTTGGAAGCCCATAGAGGGCCATGGTGAAAAAGGAAATATCCCCAGATGAAATCTGGAAAGAAGCTTTCTGAGAAACTGCTTAGTGTTCTGTTAATTCATCTCACAGAGTTACATCTGTATTTCGTGGATCTCTTTGCTAGCCTTATTTCTGTGGAATCTGAGAACAGATATTTCGGATCCCTTTGAAGACTATAGGGCAAAGGAAATATCCTCCGATAACAAAGAGAACGAAGCTTTCTGAGAAACTTCTTTGTGTTCTGTGAAATCATCTCACAGAGTTACAGCTTTCCCCTCAAGAAGCCTTTCGCTAAGACAGTTCTTGTGGAATTGGCAAAGTGATATTTGGAAGCCCATAGAGGGCTATGGTGAAAAAGGAAATATCCTCAGATGAAATCTGGAAAGCAGCTTTCTGAGAAATTGCTTAGTGTTCTGTTAATTCATCTCACAGAGTTACATCTGTATTTCGTGGATCTCTTTGCTAGCCTTATTTCTGTGGAATCTGAGAACAGATATTTTGGATCCCTTTGAAGACTATAGGGCCAAAGGAAATATCGTCCGATAACAAAGAGAAAGAAGCTTTCTGAGAAACTCCTTTGTGTTCTGTGAAATCATCTCAGAGAGTTACAGCTTTCCCCTCAAGAAGCCTTTCGCTAAGACAGTTCTTGTGGAATTGGCAAAGTGATATTTGGAAGCCCATAGAGGGCCATGGTGAAAAAGGAAATATCCTCAGATGAAATCTGGAAAGAAGCTTTCTGAGAAACTGCTTAGTGTTCTGTTAATTCATCTCACAGAGTTACATCTGTATTTCGTGGATCTCTTTGCTAGCCTTATTTCTGTGGAATCTGAGAACAGATATTTCGGATCCCTTTGAAGACTATAGGGCCAATGGAAATATCCTCCGATAACAAAGAGAAAGAAGCTTTCTGAGAAACTTCTTTGTGTTCTGTGAAATCATCTCACAGAGTTACAGCTTTCCCCTCAAGAAGCCTTTCGCTAAGACAGTTCTTGTGGAATTGGCAAAGTGATATTTGGAAGCCCATAGAGGGCTATGGTGAAAAATTAAATATCCTCAGATGAAATCTGGAAAGAAGTTTTCTGAGAAATTGCTTAGTGTTCTGTTAATTCATCTCACGGAGTTACATCTGTATTTCGTGGATCTCTTTGCTAGCCTTATTTCTGTGGAATCTGAGAACAGATATTTTGGATCCCCTTGAAGACTATAGGGCCAAAGGAAATATCGTCCGATAACAAAGAGAAAGAAGCTTTCTGAGAAACTCCTTTGTGTTCTGTGAAATCATCTCAGAGAGTTACAGCTTTCCCCTCAAGAAGCCTTTCGCTAAGACAGTTCTTGTGGAATTGGCAAAGTGATATTTGGAAGCCCATAGAGGGCCATGGTGAAAAAGGAAATATCCTCAGATGAAATCTGGAAAGAAGCTTTCTGAGAATCTGCTTAGTGTTCTATTAATTCATCTCACAGAGTTACATCTGTATTTCGTGGATCTCTTTGCTAGCCTTATTTCTGTGGAATCTGAGAACAGATATTTCGGATCCCTTTGAAGACTATAGGGGAAAGGAAATATCCTCCGATAACAAAGAGAAAGTAGCTTTCTGAGAAATTCTTTGTGTTCTGTGAAATCATCTCACAGAGTTACAGCTTTCCCCTCAAGAAGCCTTTCGTTAATACAGTTCTTGTGGAATTGGCAAAGTGATATTTGGAAGCCCATAGAGGGCCATGGTGAAAAAGGAAATATCCTCAGATGAAATCTGGAAAGAAGCTTTCTGAGAAACTGCTTAGTGTTCTGTTAATTCATCTCACAGAGTTACATCTGTATTTCGTGGATCTCTTTGCTAGCCTTATTTCTGTGGAATCTGAGACAGATATTTCGGATCCCTTTGAAGACTATAGGGCCAAAGGAAATATCGTCCGATCACAAGAGAAAGAAGCTTTCTGAGAAACTCCGTTGTGTTCTGTGAAATCATCTCAGAGAGTTACAGCTTTCCCCTCAAGAAGCCTTTCGCTAAGACAGTTCTTGTGGAATTGGCAAAGTGATATTTGGAAGCCCATAGAGGGCCATGGTGAAAAAGGAATTATCCTCAGATGAAATCTGGAAAGAAGCTTTCTGAGACACTGCTTAGTGTTCTGTTAATTCATCTCACAGAGTTTCATCTGTATTTCGTGGATCTCTTTGCTAGCCTTATTTCTGTGGAATCTGAGAACAGATATTTCGGATCCCTTTGAAGACTATAGGGCAAAGGAAATATCCTCCGATAGCAAAGAGAAAGTAGCTTTCTGAGAAACTCTTTGTGTTCTGTGAAATCATCTCACAGAGTTACAGCTTTCCCCTCAAGAAGCCTTTCGTTAATACAGTTCTTGTGGATTTGGCAAAGTGATATTTGGAAGCCCATAGAGGGCCATGGTGAAAAAGGAAATATCCTCAGATGAAATCTGGAAAGAAGCTTTCTGAGAAACTGCTTAGTGTTCTGTTAATTCATCTCACAGAGTTACATCTGTATTTCGTGGATCTCTTTGCTAGCCTTATTTCTGTGGAATCTGAGACAGATATTTCGGATCCCTTTGAAGACTATAGGGCCAAAGGAAATATCGTCCGATCACAAGAGAAAGAAGCTTTCTGAGAAACTCCTTTGTGTTCTGTGAAATCATCTCAGAGAGTTACAGCTTTCCCCTCAAGAAGCCTTTCGCTAAGACAGTTCTTGTGGAATTGGCAAAGTGATATTTGGAATCCCATAGAGGGCCATGGTGAAAAAGGAAATATCCTCAGATGAAATCTGGAAAGAAGCTTTCTGAGAAACTGCTTAGTGTTCTGTTAATTCATCTCACAGAGTTACATCTGTATTTCGTGGATCTCTTTGCTAGCCTTATTTCTGTGGAATCTGAGAACAGATATTTCGGATCCCTTTGAAGACTATAGGGCCAATGGAAATATCCTCCGATAACAAAGAGAAAGAAGCTTTCTGAGAAACTTCTTTGTGTTCTGTGAAATCATCTCACAGAGTTACAGCTTTCCCCTCAAGAAGCCTTTCGCTAAGACAGTTCTTGTGGAATTGGCAAAGTGATATTTGGAAGCCCATAGAGGGCTATGGTGAAAAAGGAAATATCCTCAGATGAAATCTGGAAAGAAGCTTTCTGAGAAATTGCTTAGTGTTCTGTTAATTCATCTCACAGAGTTACATCTGTATTTCGTGGATCTCTTTGCTAGCCTTATTTCTGTGGAATCTGAGAACAGATATTTTGGATCCCTTTGAAGACTACAGGGTCAAAGGAAATATCGTCCGATAACAAAGAGAAAGAAGCTTTCTGAGAAACTCCTTTGTGTTCTGTGAAATCATCTCAGAGAGTTACAGCTTTCCCCTCAAGAAGCCTTTCGCTAAGACAGTTCTTGTGGAATTGGCAAAGTGATATTTGGAAGCCCATAGAGGGCCATGGTGAAAAAGGAAATATCCTCAGATGAAATCTGGAAAGAAGCTTTCTGAGAAACTGCTTAGTGTTCTATTAATTCATCTCACAGAGTTACATCTGTATTTCGTGGATCTCTTTGCTAGCCTTTTTTCTGTGGAATCTGAGAACAGATATTTCGGATCCCTTTGAAGACTATAGGGCAAAGGAAATATCCTCCGATAACAAAGAGAAAGTAGCTTTCTGAGAAACTCTTTGTGTTCTGTGAAGTCATCTCACAGAGTTACAGCTTTCCCCTCAAGAAGCCTTTCGTTAATACAGTTCTTGTGGAATTGGCAAAGTGATATTTGGAAGCCCATAGAGGGCCATGTTGAAAAAGGAAATATCCTCAGATGAAATCTGGAAAGAAGCTTTCTGAGAAACTGCTTAGTGTTCTGTTATTTCATCTCACAGAGTTACATCTGTATTTCGTGGATCTCTTTGCTAGCCTTATTTCTGTGGAATCTGAGACAGATATTTCGGATCCCTTTGAAGACTATAGGGCCAAAGGAAATATCGTCCGATAACAAAGAGAAAGAAGCTTTCTGAGAAACTCCTTTGTGTTCTGTGAAATCATCTCAGAGAGTTACAGCTTTCCCCTCAAGAAGCCTTTCGCTAAGACAGTTCTTGTGGAATTGGCAAAGTGATATTTGGAAGCCCTTAGAGGGCCATGGTGAAAAAGGAAATATCCTCAGATGAAATCTGGAAAGAAGCTTTCTGAGAAACTGCTTAGTGTTCTGTTAATTCATCTCACAGAGTTACATCTGTATTTCGTGGATCTCTTTGCTAGCCTTATTTCTGTGGAATCTGAGAACAGATATTTCGGATCCCTTTGAAGACTATAGGGCCAAAGGAAATATCCTCCGATAACAAAGAGAAAGAAGCTTTCTGAGAAACTTCTTTGTGTTCTGTGAAATCATCTCACAGAGTTACAGCTTTCCACTCCAGAAGCCTTTCGCTAAGACAGTTCTTGTGGAATTGGCAAAGTGATATTTGGAAGCCCATAGAGGGCTATGGTGAAAAAGGAAATATCCTCAGATGAAATCTGGAAAGAAGCTTTCTGAGAAACTGCTTAGTGTTCTGTTAATTCATCTCACAGAGTTACATCTGTATTTCGCGGATCTCTTTGCTAGCCTTATTTCTGTGGAATCTGAGAACAGATATTTCGGATCCCTTTGAAGACTATAGGGCCAAAGGAAATATCCTCCGATAACAAAGAGAACGAAGCTTTCTGAGAAATTTCTTTGTGTTCTGTGAAATCATCTCACAGAGTTACAGCTTTCCCCTCAAGAAGCCTTTCGCTAAGACAGTTCTTGTGGAATTGGCAAAGTGATATTTGGAAGCCCATAGAGGGCTATGGTGAAAAAGCAAATATCCTCAGATGAAATCTGGAAAGAAGCTTTCTGAGAAACTGCTTAGTGTTCTGTTATTTCATCTCACAGAGTTACATCTGTATTCCGTGGATCTCTTTGCTAGCTTTTTTTCTGTGGAATCTGAGAACAGATATTTCGGATCCCTTTGAAGACTATAGGGCCAAAGGAAATATCCTCCGATAACAAAGAGAAAGAAGCTTTCTGAGAAACTTCTTTGTGTTCTGTGAAATCATGTCACAGAGTTTCAGCTTTTCCCTCAAGAAGCCTTTCGCTAAGACTGTTCTTGTGGAATTGGCAAAGTGATATTTGGAAGCCCATAGAGGGCTATGGTGAAAAAGGAAATATCCTCAGATGAAATCTGGAAAGAAGCTTTCTGAGAAACTGCTTAGTGTTCTGTTAATTCATCTCACAGTGTTACATCTGTATTTCGTGGATCTCTTTGCTAGCCTTATTTCTGTGGAATCTGAGAACAGATATTTCGGATCCCTTTGAAGACTATAGGGCCAAAGGAAATATCCTCCGATAACAAAGAGAAAGAAGCTTTCTGAGAAACTTTTTTGTGTTCTGTGAAATCATCTCACAGAGTTACAGCTTTCCCCTCAAGAAGCCTTTCGCTAAGACAGTTCTTGTGGAATTGGCAAAGTGATATTTGGAAGCCCATAGAGGGCTATGGTAAAAAAGCAAATATCCTCAGATGAAATCTGGAAAGAAGCTTTCTGAGAAACTGCTTAGTGTTCTGTCAATTCATCTCACGGAGTTACATCTGTATTTCGTGGATCTCTTTGCTAGCCTTTTTTCTGTGGAATCTGAGAACAGATATTTCGGATCCCTTTGAAGACTATAGGGCCAAAGGAAATATCGTCCGATAACAAAGAGAAAGAAGCTTTCTGAGAAACTCCTTTGTGTTCTGTGAAATCATCTCAGAGAGTTACAGCTTTCCCCTCAAGAAGCCTTTCGCTAAGACAGTTCTTGTGGAATTGGCAAAGTGATATTTGGAAGCCCATAGAGGGCCATGGTGAAAAAGGAAATATCCTCAGATGAAATCTGGAAAGAAGCTTTCTGAGAAACTGCTTAGTGTTCTGTTAATTCATCTCACAGAGTTACATCTGTATTTCGTGGATCTCTTTGCTAGCCTTATTTCTGTGGAATCTGAGAACAGATATTTCGGATCCCTTTGAAGACTATAGGGCCAATGGAAATATCGTCCGATAACAAAGAGAAAGAAGCTTTCTGAGAAACTCCTTTGTGTTCTGTGAAATCATCTCAGAGAGTTACAGCTTTCCCCTCAAGAAGCCTTTCGCTAAGACAGTTCTTGTGGAATTGGCAAAGTGATATTTGGAAGCCCATAGAGGGCCATGGTGAAAAAGGAAATATCCTGAGATGAAATCTGGAAAGAAGCTTTCTGAGAAACTGCTTAGTGTTCTGTTAATTCATCTCACAGAGTTACATCTGTATTTCGTGGATCTCTTTGCTAGCCTTATTTCTGTGGAATCTGAGAACAGATATTTCGGATCCCTTTGAAGACAATAGGGCCGAAGGAAATATCCTCCGATAACAAAGAGAAAGAAGCTTTCTGAGAAACTTCTTTGTGTTCTGTGAAATCATCTCACAGAGTTACAGCTTTCCACTCCAGAAGCCTTTCGCTAAGACTGTTCTTGTGGAATTGGCAAAGTGATATTTGGAAGCCCATAGAGGGCTATGGTGAAAAAGGAAATATCCTCAGATGAAATCTGGAAAGAAGCTTTCTGAGAAACTGCTTAGTGTTCTGTTAATTCATCTCACAGAGTTACATCTGTATTTCGCCGATCTCTTTGCTAGCCTTATTTCTGTGGAATCTGAGAAGAGATATTTCGGATCCCTTTGAAGACTATAGGGCCAAAGGAAATATCCTCCGATAACAAAGAGAACGAAGCTTTCTGAGAAATTTCTTTGTGTTCTGTGAAATCATCTCACAGAGTTACAGCTTTCCCCTCAAGAAGCCTTTCGCTAAGACAGTTCTTGTGGAATTGGCAAAGTGATATTTGGAAGCCCATAGAGGGCTATGGTGAAAAAGGAAATATCCTCAGATGAAATCTGGAAAGAAGCTTTCTGAGAAACTGCTTAGTGTTCTGTTAATTCATCTCACAGTGTTACATCTGTATTTCGTGGATCTCTTTGCTAGCCTTATTTCTGTGGAATCTGAGAACAGATATTTCGCATCCCTTTGAAGACTATAGGGCCAAAGGAAATATCCTCCGATAACAAAGAGAAAGAAGCTTTCTGAGAAACTTCTTTGTGTTCTGTGAAATCATCTCACAGAGTTACAGCTTTCCCCTCAAGAAGCCTTTTGCTAAGACAGTTCTTGTGGAATTGGCAAAGTGATATTTGAAAGCCCATAGAGGGCTATGGTGAAAAAGGAAATATTCTCAGATGAAATCTGGAAAGAAGCTTTCTGAGAAACTGCTTAGTGTTCTGTTAATTCATCTCACAGAGTTACATCTGTATTTCGTGGATCTCTTTGCTAGCCTTTTTTCTGTGGAATCTGAGAACAGATATTTCGGATCCCTTTGAAGACTATAGGGCCAAAGGAAATATCCTCCGATAACAAAGAGAAAGAAGCTTTCTGAGAAACTTCTTTGTGTTCTGTGAAATCATCTCACAGAGTTACAGCTTTTCTCTCAAGAAACCTTTCGCTAAGACAGTTCTTGTGGAATTGGCAAAGTGATATTTGGAAGCCCATAGAGGGCTATGGTAAAAAAGCAAATATCCTCAGATGAAATCTGGAAAGAAGCTTTCTGAGAAACTGCTTAGTGTTCTGTCAATTCATCTCACGGAGTTACATCTGTATTTCGTGGATCTCTTTGCTAGCCTTTTTTCTGTGGAATCTGAGAACAGATATTTCGGATCCCTTTGAAGACTATAGGACCAAAGGAAATATCGTCCGATAACAAAGAGAAAGAAGCTTTCTGAGAAACTCTTTGTGTTCTGTGAAATCATCTCAGAGAGTTACAGCTTTCCCCTCAAGAAGCCTTTCGCTAAGACAGTTCTTGTGGAATTGGCAAAGTGATATTTGGAAGCCCATAGAGGGCCATGGTGAAAAAGGAAATATCCTCAGATGAAATCTGGAAAGAAGCTTTCTGAGAAACTGCTTAGTGTTCTGTTAATTCATCTCCCAGAGTTACATCTGTATTTCGTGGATCTCTTTGCTAGCCTTATTTCTGTGGAATCTGAGAACAGATATTTCGGATCCCTTTGAAGACTATAGGGCCAATGGAAATATCCTCCGATAACAAAGAGAAAGAAGCTTTCTGAGAAACTTCTTTGTGTTCTGTGAAATCATCTCACAGAGTTACAGCTTTTCCCTCAAGAAGCCTTTCGCTAAGACTGTTCTTGTGGAATTGGCAAAGTGATATTTGGAAGCCCATAGAGGGCTATGGTGAAAAAGGAAATATCCTCAGATGAAATCTGGAAAGAAGCTTTCTGAGAAACTGCTTAGTGTTCTGTTAATTCATCTCATAGAGTTACTTCTGTATTTCGTGGATCTCTTTGCTAGCCTTATTTCTGTGGAAACTGAGAACAGATATTTCGGATCCCTTTGAAGACTATAGGGCCAAAGGAAATATCCTCCGATAACAAAGAGAAAGAAGCTTTCTGAGAAACTTCTTTGTGTTCTGTGAAATCATCTCACAGAGTTACAGCTTTCCCCTCAAGAAGCCTTTCGCTAAGACAGTTCTTGTGGAATTGGCAAAGTGATATTTGGAAGCCCATAGAGGGCTATGGTAAAAAAGCAAATATCCTCAGATGAAATCTGGAAAGAAGCTTTCTGAGAAACTGCTTAGTGTTCTGTTAATTCATCTCACAGAGTTACATCTGTATTTCGTGGATCTCTTTGCTAGCCTTATTTCTGTGGAATCTGAGAACAGATATTTCGGATCCCTTTGAAGACTATAGGGCCAAAGGAAATATCCTCCGATAACAAAGAGAAAGAAGCTTTCTGAGAAACTCCTTTGTGTTCTGTGAAATCATCTCAGAGAGTTACAGCTTTCCCCTCAAGAAGCCTTTCGCTAAGACAGTTCTTGTGGAATTGGCAAAGTGATATTTGGAAGCCCATAGAGGGCCATGGTGAAAAAGGAAATATCCTCAGATGAAATCTGGAAAGAAGCTTTCTGAGAAATTGCTTAGTGTTCTGTTAATTCATCTCACAGAGTTACATCTGTATTTCGTGGATCTCTTTGCTAGCCTTATTTCTGTGGAATCTGAGAACAGATATTTTGGATCCCTTTGAAGACTATAGGGCCAAAGGAAATATCGTCCGATAACAAAGAGAAAGAAGCTTTCTGAGAAACTCCTTTGTGTTCTGTGAAATCATCTCAGAGAGTTACAGCTTTCCCCTCAAGAAGCCTTTCGCTAAGACAGTTCTTGTGGAATTGGCAAAGTGATATTTGGAAGCCCATAGAGGGCCATGGTGAAAAAGGAAATATCCTCAGATGAAATCTGGAAAGAAGCTTTCTGAGAAACTGCTTAGTGTTCTGTTAATTCATCTCACAGAGTTACATCTGTATTTCGTGGATCTCTTTGCTAGCCTTATTTCTGTGGAATCTGAGAACAGATATTTCGGATGCTTTGAAGATTATAGGGCCAATGGAAATATCCTCCGATAACAAAGAGAACGAAGCTTTCTGAGAAACTTCTTTGTGTTCTGTGAAATCATCTCAGAGAGTTACAGCTTTCCCCTCAAGAAGCCTTTCGCTAAGACAGTTCTTGTGGAATTGGCAAAGTGATATTTGGAAGCCCATAGAGGGCTATGGTGAAAAAGGAAATATCCTCAGATGAAATCTGGAAAGAAGCTTTCTGAGAAATTGCTTAGTGTTCTGTTAATTCATCTCACAGAGTTACATCTGTATTTCGTGGATCTCTTTGCTAGCCTTATTTCTGTGGAATCTGAGAACAGATATTTTGGATCCCCTTGAAGACTATAGGGCCAAAGGAAATATCGTCCTATAACAAAGAGAAAGAAGCTTTCTGAGAAACTCCTTTGTGTTCTGTGAAATCATCTCAGAGAGTTACAGCTTTCCCCTCAAGAAGCCTTTCGCTAAGACAGTTCTTGTGGAATTGGCAAAGTGATATTTGGAAGCCCATAGAGGGCCATGGTGAAAAAGGAATTATCCTCAGATGAAATCTGGAAAGAAGCTTTCTGAGACACTGCTTAGTGTTCTGTTAATTCATCTCACAGAGTTACATCTGTATTTCGTGGATCTCTTTGCTAGCCTTATTTCTGTGGAATCTGAGAACAGATATTTCGGATCCCTTTGAAGACTATAGGGCAAAGGAAATATCCTCCGATAACAAAGAGAAAGTAGCTTTCTGAAAAACTCTTTGTGTTCTGTGAAATCATCTCACAGAGTTACAGCTTTCCCCTCAAGAAGCCTTTCGTTATTACAGTTCTTGTGGAATTGGCAAAGTGATATTTGGAAGCCCATAGAGGGCCATGGTGAAAAAGAAAATATCCTCAGATGAAATCTGGAAAGAAGCTTTCTGAGAAACTGCTTAGTGTTCTGTTAATTCATCTCACAGAGTTACATCTGTATTTCGTGGATCTCTTTGCTAGCCTTATTTCTGTGGAATCTGAGACAGATATTTCGGATCCCTTTGAAGACTATAGGGCCAAAGGAAATATCGTCCGATCACAAGAGAAAGAAGCTTTCTGAGAAACTCCTTTGTGTTCTGTGAAATCATCTCAGAGAGTTACAGCTTTCCCCTCAAGAAGCCTTTCGCTAAGACAGTTCTTGTGGAATTGGCAAAGTGATATTTGGAAGCCCATAGACGGCCATGGTGAAAAAGGAAATATCCTCAGATGAAATCTGGAAAGAAGCTTTCTGAGAAACTGCTTAGTGTTCTGTTAATTCATCTCACAGAGTTACATCTGTATTTCGTGGATCTCTTTGCTAGCCTTATTTCTGTGGAATCTGAGAACAGATATTTCGGATCCCTTTGAAGACTATAGGGCCAATGGAAATATCCTCCGATTACAAAGAGAAAGAAGCTTTCTGAGAAACTTCTTTGTGTTCTGTGAAATCATCTCACAGAGTTACAGCTTTCCCCTCAAGAAGCCTTTCGCTAAGACAGTTCTTGTGGAATTGGCAAAGTGATATTTGGAAGCACATAGAGGGCTATGGTGAAAAAGGAAATATCCTCAGATGAAATCTGGAAAGAAGTTTTCTGAGAAATTGCTTAGTGTTCTGTTAATTCATCTCACAGAGTTACATCTGTATTTCGTGGATCTCTTTGCTAGCCTTATTTCTGTGGAATCTGAGAACAGATATTTTGGATCCCTTTGAAGACTACAGGGCCAAAGGAAATATCGTCCGATAACAAAGAGAAAGAAGCTTTCTGAGAAACTCCTTTGTGTTCTGTGAAATCATCTCAGAGAGTTACAGCGTTCCCCTCAAGAAGCCTTTCGCTAAGACAGTTCTTGTGGAATTGGCAAAGTGATATATGGAAGCCCATAGAGGGCCATGGTGAAAAAGGAATTATCCTCAGATGAAATCTGGAAAGAAGCTTTCTGAGAAACTGCTTAGTGTTCTATTAATTCATCTCACAGAGTTACATCTGTATTTCGTGGATCTCTTTGCTAGCCTTATTTCTGTGGAATCTGAGAACAGATATTTCGGATCCCTTTGAAGACTATAGGGCAAAGGAAATATCCTCCGATAACAAAGAGAAAGTAGCTTTCTGAGAAACTCTTTGTGTTCTGTGAAATCATCTCACAGAGTTACAGCTTTCCCCTCAAGAAGCCTTTCGTTAATACAGTTCTTGTGGAATTGGCAAAGTGATATTTGGAAGCCCATAGAGGGCCATGTTGAAAAAGGAAATATCCTCAGATGAAATCTGGAAAGAAGCTTTCTGAGAAACTGCTTAGTGTTCTGTTATTTCATCTCACAGAGTTACATCTGTATTTCGTGGATCTCTTTGCTAGCCTTATTTCTGTGGAATCTGAGACAGATATTTCGGATCCCTTTGAAGACTATAGGGCCAAAGGAAATATCGTCCGATCACAAAGAGAAAGAAGCTATCTGAGAAACTCCTTTGTGTTCTGTGAAATCATCTCAGAGAGTTACAGCTTTTCCCTCAAGAAGCCTTTCGCTAAGACAGTTCTTGTGGAATTGGCAAAGTGATATTTGGAAGCCCATAGAGGGCCATGGTGAAAAAGGAAATATCCTCAGATGAAATCTGGAAAGAAGCTTTCTGAGAAACTGCTTAGTGTTCTGTTAATTCATCTCACAGAGTTACATCTGTATTTCGTGGATCTCTTTGCTAGCCTTATTTCTGTGGAATCTGAGAACAGATATTTCGGATCCCTTTGAAGACTATAGGGCCAATGGAAATATCCTCCGATAACAAAGAGAAAGAAGCTTTCTGAGAAACTTCTTTGTGTTCTGTG